>NC_141874.1:520068694-521484694 GCF_056163025.1 Triticum urartu
TGGACAACCACCTCATCATATGACATATATATGGTGGACATACCCAAAGAAGGCAATGGCGACAGGACAGCGGAGGATGACCCCTCCAAGAAGCAACCCAAGCACCGACGTCAGCGGCTCTGCTCTATGTCTCGCCAAAGCAAAAGCGGTGACACTAGCACAGGAGATAATAGCACTCCGGACAGTGCCGAAGACGACAACAATCCCCTCTAGCAAGATTTAGGGCAGGAGGATGGAGAAGCCAGCCCTCCCGAGAGAGCGGCAGATGGAGAGGCGGAGGATGATAATTACATGCCTCCTTCCGAAGACGAGGCAAGCCTCGACGATGACGAATTCGTCGTGCCTGAGGATCCCGTCGAACAAGATCGCTTCAAGCGCTGGCTTATAGCCACGGCAAATAGCCTTAAGAAAAAGCAACAGCAGCTTCAAGCTGATCAAGATTTGCTAGCTGACAGATGGACTGAAGTCCTTGCGGCCGAGGAATATAAACTCGAACGCCCCTCCAAGAGTTACCCAAAGTGCAGGTTGCTACCTCGACTGGAGGAGGAAGCACCAAAACCTACATCTCCGGCGTATGACGCTGCTGATCGGCCACCTCGTGGCCGCGACAAAGAGGCATTCCAGCCAAAAGTTCAGCCCGCACCCCGACGCCACTCAAATAAAAATGTCAAGACATAGGAAATATGCCAGACCTGCGAGAAGTATTGGAGGACAAAGCAAAACACGCAAGATCGATCTACGGATCGCAAGGGCGCGCCACTATGCGAGACGATAACCATCACGCCGGATACAGTAAAAGTAAGTCCGGTCGGGCCGAACATAGCGGACAAGACTCATTTGAGCTGCGTCGCGATATAGCCCAGTACAGAGGCGCCGCACACCCCGTATGCTTCACAGACGAAGTAATGGATCATCAAATCCCAGAGGGTTTCAAACCCGTAAATATAGAATCATACGACGGCACAACAGATCCTGCGGTATGGATCGAGGACTTCCTCCTGCACATCCACATAGCCCGCGGTGACGATCTACACGCCATCAAATACCTCCCACTTAAACTCAAAGGACCAGCTCGGCATTGTCTCAATAGCCTGCCAACAGAATCCATTAGTTGTTGGGAAGATCTGGAAGCCGCATTCCTTGACAACTTCCAGGGCACTTATGTGCGACCACCAGATGCCGATGACTTGAGCCACATAATTCAGCAGCCAGAGGAATCAGCCAGGCAATTCTGGACACGGTTCCTAACAAAGAAAAATCAAATCGTCGACTGTCCGGATGCAGAGGCCCTAGCAGCTTTTGAGCACAACATCCGCGATGAGTGGCTCGCCCGGCACCTTGGCCAGGAAAAGCCGAAATCTATGGCAGCCCTCATGACACTCATGACCCGCTTTTGCGCGGGAGAAGACAGTTGGCTGGCTCGCAGCAATAACATATCAAAGAACCATGGTACTTCAGATACCAAGGATGGCAATGGCAGGTCACGTCGCAACAAACACAAGCGCCACATTAACAACGACAATACTGAGGACACGGCAGTCAATGCCGGATTCAAAGGCTCTAAACCCGGTCAGCGGAAAAAGCCATTCAAAAGAAGCACTCCGGGCCTGTCCAGTTTGGACCGTATACTCGATCGCTCGTGTCAAATACACGACACCCCCGATAAGCCAGCCAACCACACCAACAGGGATTGTTGGGTATTCAAGCAGGCCGGCAAGTTAAATGCCGAAAACAAAGATAAGGGGTTGCATAGTGATGACGAGGATGACCCGCGGCCGCCGAACACCGGAGGACAGAAGAGGTTCCCCCCACAAGTGCGGACGGTGAACATGATATACGCAACCCACATCCCCAAGAGGGAGCGGAAGCGTGCGTTAAGGGACGTATATGCGTTGGAGCCAGTCACCCCAAAGTTCAACCCATGGTCCTCCTGTCCGATCACCTTCGATCGCAGGGACCACCCCACTAGTATCCGTCATGGAGGATTTGCCGCACTGGTCCTAGACCCAATCATCAACGGATTTCACCTCACTCGAGTCCTTATGGACGGTGGTAGCAACCTGAAAATGGGTATAGACCCCTCAAGGATCAAACCCACAAAAACGACCTTCAAAGGCGTCATACCAGGTGTAGAGGCCCATTGCACAGGCTCAGTCACATTGGAAGTGGTCTTCTGATCCCCGGATAACTTCCGAAGCGAGGAGTTAATCTTCAATATATTCCCGTTCCGCAGTGGCTATCATGCACTGCTCGGGCGAACCGCATTCGCGAGATTCAACGCAGTACCGCACTATGCATATCTCAAGCTCAAGATGCCAGGACCTCAGGGGTCATCACAGTCAATGGAAACACAGAGTGCTCTCTCCGTACGGAGGAGCACATTGTGGCCCTCGTAGCAGAAGCGCAAAGCAGCCTCTTAAGGCAATCCACCAGTTCGGCGATTCAAGACCCGGACACCTTCAAGCGCGCCCGGAGTAATCGGCAACAAGACCGCCTGGCACGTTCCGAGCTCGCATAGCAATGCGGCCCCCACCCCAGTACCAGCCAAACGGCAAAATCCATGCCACGCGTACATAATTGCGCATTAAAAATACCATGGGCACAGGTGGGGAGGGGGGCACGACTACGGCACGCCCCAAGACGCGGCTCAACCGCACTAGGGGCTTCCCACTTTGTTATTTTTCTCTCTTTCAGGACTTTAATCTCTGGAAACCCCGTCCAGCAGTACGGTTGCCGGACACACGAGGCAACAACCAAGGAGGCAGAAAGCTACGCCGAAACATGGAACTCCCAGGTGGTCTCTGACAACGAGTGAAATACCTGCTTTAAATACCATTCCTTAGCTTGCCCTTGGAGGGGACATGTCAAATAGTCCTACTTTTTGCTTATCACACTACTTGTATCATTCTGCTTTAGCGCACCTTTTTTGAATAAACAATGCATAGCACTAGACTATTATCACATTCTCTATTCTTCTTATATATATATATGTGTGTGTGTGTGTGTTCATTCATGACATCCAGCACCCGTACACTCTGGTATGGCCAATACGCTAGGGGCTTAAGCATACCCCATAATACGGCGTGAGAAGTCCGAACACTTTCGACAGTGCGGCACCCTGAACTTATAGCATTATATGCATCAGCTCCGAATCATGTCTTGGGTCAATAGTTGGGTTTGCCCGGCTCCCATGTTTTGGTACCTTACGTTCCGTTATATCGGCTAAGGTAGCACTGGGAGAACTACTGCGATTGTGCCCCGATTCAGCTGGGTAAGCACCTCAGTAGAGAAAGCTAAAACTGACTGTCATGATAAGGCGAGAGCTGGTCGCTGTTCGAGAGGTCTCGAGTCCCTAAAGACTTATGCCGCTTAGAGCGAGGAGTCGGCTTTGTCCGTCTTAAGGCGTGTATAGCACCCCGAATTCGGCCTTCCAAATACTAGGGGCTTCGCCAAAATTTAAAATTGTAGAATTCTATGGCTAAGTGAGAGTGATAAAGCATTATAGTCCAGTTGCCTTGTTCGTTGTGCTGAGCACCTCCCTCGAAGGACCCAACAATGGGAAAAAGAGTGCTCAGGTTTATCCCGAACACCACAACACTTGTGGCACGGGGGCAGAAGCCGATGACTGGCCATCTCTCATATTTGATAAACAGCCGCACAGAAGGTAATATTTTAAATTCAAACAAGCGTTGCATAGCGCATATGAACAAGTTTTCATAATATAGGATCGCACGAGCAAGTTCATTCAAAAATTACATCTTTTGCACACTCGTCTGCCACAAGACAGGCACCCTTCAGGGCACCCTCATAATACATTTCAGGGTGGCGATGCTCCTTGCCCTGCGGCGGCCACTCCTTCACCAGCTTCTCAGCGTCCATCTTGGCCCAGTGCACCTTTGCACGGGCAAAAGCCCGGCGGGCACCTTCTATAGAGACGAACCGCTTGATGACTTCCAGCCGTGGGCAGGCATCCACAAGCCGCCTCACCAGGCCGAAGTAGCTGTTGGGAAGGGAGTCACCAGGCCACATCCGGACTATAAAGCCCTTCATGGCCTGTTTCGCTGCCTTGTGCAGCTCGACCAGTTGCTTCAGCTGGTCACTCATAGGCATCGGGTGTTCGGTCCCAGTATACTGATACCAGAACAGCTTCTTCGTCGAGCTTCCCTCCTCGGCCTGGTAAAATTTCGCGGCATCCGACACGCTGCGGGGCAAATCTGCGAATGCTCCTAGAGAGCTCCGGACTCGGGTAAGTAACAAGTATTTTACTTTCACATGCTTGCTTTGCATATAGAATGCCTTACCCGCCGCTATCCTCCTCATCGCCTCAATCTCCTGGAGGGCCTTTTGGGCTTCGGCCTTGGCATGCTTTTTGCTCTCGAGGGCCGCGGCAAGCTCGGACTCTCGCGTCTTCGAGTCAAGCTCCAAAGCCTCGTGCTTCTTCACGAGAGCCTGGAGCTCTTGCTGCACCTCGCCCACCCGTGCCTCTTGTTTCTCCCGCTCGGTGCGCTCCTTGGCCACTTTGTCTTCGGCCTCGGAGAGCGCTCGCTTCAGGGTCGCCACTTCGGTTGTGGCCCCTGGCACATTCATGATGATCCTGTCATTTCGCAACCACATTTTCTTTCATATATATAGACAAGGTATTCCTTACCTTTGTTCCCCTCGAGCTGCCTCTTGGCAAGGCCGAGCTCTTTCTCGAACCCCTCGAGGTCCTGCTTCAGTGCGGCGACCTCCGCAATCAGTGCGGCAGAGGTCAGCAGTGAAGCCTGCATACACATACAGACATACTTATATTAGACTCCTGTATATATTATTTGATCCTCTATTCGGCTTTTCTTTGTGAACACCAAACAGAGCATCAGGGGCTACTTTCTATGCGGTAATATTTTTCCTATATTTTAAATACTTACCTCAAAGCCTGTTAGAAGGCTGGCACAGGCTTCAGTCAGTCCACTCTTGGTGGACTGAACCTTCTTGATCACCGCACTCATAATAGTGCGGTGCTCTTCGTCGATGGAAGCGCCGCGAAGCACTCCCAGTAGGCTGTCCGGTGCCTCTGGATGGACAGAGGTCACCGGCACGGGCGGCTTGCCCCTTTTGGAAGGGGGGCGCCTGCTCGAGTCCGGAACCACTTGAGGTTCTGGCGCGGTGTACGACTGAGAGCCGAACTTGGAGCCCCCGGAGCCTTGCTCCCTTTGCTCCTGGAGTCCGGAAGGTCGTCTTGAGGCGCCTCCGGGACTGTCTCCCCCCGGCTCGGTGCCCCCTGAGACAGTACCTCGGCATTGTCCGTAGGGCAAGGAGAGGTGGCGGTTGGAAGTGTATCACTATTCATGTCCGACAAGTCCAAGGAACCGTCCGACGATGATACATCGATACAGGCTTGGGGCGGACTGCATAATCATATTCGACATTAGGAGAAGCAGTGAGACAAAGGTATGCTATGAGTTACTCTGGTATCCGAATACTTACGACTTCGCCAGGGGCTTGGCCCTGAGCAGCCACTCGTCTTCGCCGTCGGCGGCGGTGGAACAGTCCGGAAGGAGAGTCCTTCCCTTCTTGGACCCTTCGGCCTCCCCAGTTGGGGCGGCCTTCCTTTTCTTGTCTCCCCTGGCTGGAGGGGGAGAGTCTTCGTCTTCCTTCTCCTCGTTTTCATGGGAGGAGTGCGTCTCGGAGTTATCGGACGATGAGTCCGATACCACCTGGCGCCGGGAACTCTTTCGGGTTCCCTTGGCCTTCTTCTTGGTCTTATCCGGCACCTCATAGGTAGCCGGAGTCCGCATCTCCGTCAGGAGAGCATCCGCAGGGTCTTCGGGCAGAGGGGCCGGACATTTGACCTGCTCCGATGTATCCACCTAGTCCTGTCAAAGGCATGGGAGCTCAGACCCCGCACATGGTTAAGCTATGGGGAATAAACACCCTATCAGATGTACAGAACTTACCGGATTCACAGAACGCTTCGCGCTTAGCCCGCGGTCCTCGGTAAGAGAAGGAGGGACCTCGGCGCCCTTGAACACCACCCTCCAGACATCTTTATGTGTCATGTCGAAGAGCTCGCTTAGAGTCTGGTGCCGGGCTGGGTCGAACACCCATAAGTTGAAATCCCGTTGTTGACACAGGAGGATCCGACGGAAGAGCATGACCTCGACTATGTTGACAATCTTAAGTTTCTTGCTTGTATTGTTCCAGATACACTTCTAGAGTCCGTGCAGCTCCACCGATGAACCCCAGGACAGGCCCTTCTCCTTCCAGGAAGTGAGCCACGTGGGGATTCCGGATCGAAACTCGGGGGCCGCCACCTAGTTGGTGTCGCGCGGCTCGGTGATGTAGAACCACCCCGATTGCCACCCCTTTATGGTCTCCACGAAGGAGCCCTCGAGCCATATAACGTTGGGCATTTTTCCCACCATGGCTCCGCTGCATTCCGCTTGTTGGCCGCCCTCCACCTTCGGCTTAATATTGAAGGTCTTCAGCCACAGGCCGAAGTGCGGCCGGATGCGGAGGAAAGCCTCGCACACGACGATGAACGCTGAGATGTGGAGGATGAAATTCGGGGCCAGATCATGAAAGTCCAGCCCGTAATAGAACATGAGGCCGCGTACAAATGGATGGAGGGGAATCCACCCTTTCGTGAGGTTCCAGGGTAGGGACGATCTGCCCCGCGGCTGGCAGCCGGTGCGCGATATCCGCGGCTAAGTATCCGGCTCCACGTAACTTTTTGATGTGCCCCTCCGTGACGGAGGAGGCCATCCACTTGCCTCCCGCTCCGGACATGTTTGGAGAGAGTTGAGGAGGAGGATGCGGACTTGGGCACTGGAGCTCAAGTGTGCGAGAATGGATGAGCAAGGAGGAAGAAGGCGTGGGTAGAAAAAAGTGAGATCTTATCCCTTTATAAGGGCGGACTAAACTGTGCGCCCCCACTAGCCTGGTAAAACTCGCTTATCCCCCAAGCGCCGTAATTGATGGCGCGGTTGGGTTACCCACGTCCATATTGATGAGAATCCCGTAATAAGGGGAACACGATCTCTGCTTTGACAAGACGTGTCAAGAAACTGCCTCGCGTTATGTGCGGGGATGGTTAAAGAAAAACGGTTCGAATAATTACCGGGCCATGGCATGATGTCATGCTGCCAAAACATGTCAGCAGACTAGATTTGTGGAAATATTATTCTCTCTACGGTGGTAATTGGAACTTATTTTGCAGGGTCGGACACTATCCTTGTATTCAAACTCTTCTGTGGTGTATTCGGAGGAGGAACCCGCCTTGCAATGCCGAAGACAACACTGCGTGCTGGACTCGTCGTCATTGAAGCCTGGTTCAGGGGCTACTGAGGGAGTCCTGGATTAGGGGGTCTCCGGACAGCCGGACTATATCCTTCGGCCGGACTGTTGGACTATGAAGATACAAGATTGAAGACTTCGTCCCGTGTCCGGATGGGACTCTACTTGGGGTGGAAGGCAGGCTAGGCAATACGGATATGTATATCTCCTACTTTGTAACCGACCTTGTGTAACCCTAGCCCACTCAGGTGTCTATATAAACCGGAGGGTTTTAGTCCGTAGGACAACATACAATCAGACCATAGGCTAGCTTCTAGGGTTTAGCCTCTCCGATCTCGTGGTAGATCAACTCTTGTACTACCCATATTATCAAGAATAATCAAGAAGGACATAGGGTTTTACCTCCATCAAGAGGGCCCGAAACTGGGTAAAACATCGTGTCCCCTGCCTCCTGTTACCATCCGCCTTAGACGCACAGTTCGGGACCCCCTACCCGAGATTCGCCAGTTTTGGTACCGACAGTGGTGCTGGTCACACACATCTAGGATGAAGTCTGTGAGGCCGGCATTAGCAATATATTGCATGAACTCCTCAAGAATTCCAACCTCTTGCAGGAACGGGGTGTGCGGCCATTCGCACAGCCATACTTCGGCCAACCTCCGAGGGTGGGGATCATTGTCAGAAGACTCCCCAATAACACCCTTGGAGTTCTTCTTAGAGCCAAACTTCCTGAAGATATTCATGTCCGTGTACAATTTTTTGAAAATAAAAATTTTGGAGTGACAAAAATTTGTCAACAAAACTTTGTAAGATTGATAGCAACTACTCATAGGGATACATAGAGGCTATTGCAAGCATTCAAACTACTAAGAACACTAAGAATTCAACATGCAAGAACATCTACAACAGCACCAAGAGTAGCTAGTTATTCAAAGTATAAACCACTAAAACAAAAACAAATTGGACAAAAGGTGGAGTCACATACCAAGCGACAATCCCCCGAAACAGTTTCGGAAACGGAACTTCGAGCAAAGAGATCGAAATCCGCGGGTTTGAGCTCAAGAACACGGGAGAGAGAGCAATGGGGATTTTTTCTGGAGGTAAGTGATGATGTGGTATGAAGAGATAAGTGAGGGGGCCCACGTGGGGACCACAACCTACCAGGGCGCACCTGGGGGTGCGGGCGCGCCCAGGTGGGCTGTGCCCACCTGGTGCACCTCCCTCTGATGTTTATTGCACCAAAAATTCTCAAATATTCAGGAAAAAATCGTATTAAATTTTCAGGGCATCCTGAGAACTTTTATTTTTGGGTCATTTTTTATTGCACGGGAAATTCAGAAAAACAAACAAAACATGGCATTTTATTTTATTTAACTAATAAAAACATAGAATAAAAAGTAGGGACAGAAGGTAGTGCTTACTAAATTCATCAACTTCATACCGTTCAAAAATGATCCATTAATAAGGTTGATCAAGTCTTATTAACAACCACTTTCGATTAGCATGGAACCGAAGGACTTTCATAAATCACTAAGTTAACTCAATGGGGATATGCATTTCCCCAACAATAAGCATTTCATATTTCTTTTTGACAGTAGGTAGAGGTATTTGAAAACTTCCAATAGTGATTGTCGGAGATTTTTCAATAACAATAATACCATTCACTTGGAATTGTTTCTTTGGAAAGTGCACCGTATGCTGATTACCATTAATATGAAAAGTGACCTTACTTTTATTGCAATCAATAACAGCCCCTGCAATATTCAAGAAGGGTCGACCAAGGATAATCGACTTGTTGTCGTCCTCGGGCATCTCAAGTATAACAAAGTCAATCAAAATAGTAACATTTGCAACAACAACGGGCACATCCTCACAGATACCGATAGGTATGGCAGTTGATTTGTTAGCCATTTGCAAAGATATTTCACTAGGTGTGAGTTTATTCAAGTCAAGTCTTTTATATAAAGAGAAAGGCATAACACTAACACCAGCTCCTAAATCACACGAAGCAGTTTTAACATAATTATTTTTGATAGAGCAAGGTACAGTTGGTATTCTCGGATCTCCAAGGTTTTTAGGTACTCCACCTTTAAAAGTGTAATTAGCAAGCATAGTGGAGATTTCAGCTTCCGATATTTTTCTCTTGTTTGTGATGATGTCTTTCATATATTTTGCATAAGGAGACATTTTCAAGATATCAGTCAAGCGAGTACGCAAAAAGACTGGCCTCAGCATTTCAGCAAAGCGTTCGAATTCTTCATCATCATTCTTGTTAGTTGACTTCGGTGGAAAAGGCATAGGTTTTTGAACCCAGAGTTCTCTTACTTTACTGTGTTTTCTAGCAACAAAGTCTCTTTTTTCATATCTTTTATTTTTAGCTTGTGGGTTATCAAGATCAACAGGTGGTTCTATCTCAACATCATTATCTGGTTCTTTATCATTGGTTGGTTGAGAGTCTTCATGAACATCATCATTATCTTTTTCATTATCATTAGGTGAGTGTTCATTACCAGATTGAGTTTCAGCATCAGAGATAGAAATTTCATTATCATTATCAGGACGTTTCTCTATTTCAGGTTCACTAGAGGCATGCAAAGTCCTATCATTTTTCTTTTTCTTTTTCTTCTTGGAAGGACTAGGTGCACTAGTGTTAGCCCTTTGTGAATCTTGTTCAATTCTTTTAGGGTGTCCCTCAGGATAAAGTGGTTCCTGAGTCATTTTACCTCCTCTAGTTGCAACTCTAACAGCAAAGTCATGCATATTATGATTCATTTCATCAAGCAATTCTCTTTGTGATTTAGCAACTTGTTCTAACTGTGTTTGAACCATCGAAGCATGTTTTCCAACACCTCTAACATCATTTGATATTCTAAATAACAAGTCACTCAAGCGAGCAATCATATCAGAATTGTATTTCAATTGTTTCATAACATTTGCATTGAAGTGATCTTGTTTCCTAATGTAGTTTTCAAACTCATAAAGACATTGGCTAGGATGCATATTGTGAGGATTATCATTATCATTAAACTTCATAAGAGAATTTACCTCTACCACCTTAGGCAGTGGTGGTGTATTAAGCCCATGTATTTCTTCAATAGGGGGTAAATTTTTAACATCCTCAGCTTTAATACCTTTTTCCTTCATAGATTTCTTTGCCTCTTGCATATATTCGGGACTGAGATATGATATACCCCTCTTCTTCGGAGTGGGTTTAGGTGGTGGTTCAGGAATAGTACAATCATCATAATTTTTCAATATGTTATTCAATAATTCTTCAGCTTGTCCAACAGTTCGTTCCCTGAAAACACAACCAACACAACTATCTAGAAAGTCCCTAGAAGCATCGGCTAGTCCATTATAGAAGATATCAAGTATTTCATTTTTCTTAAGAGGATGATCAAGCAAAGCATTAAGTAACTGGCAAAGCCTCCCCCAAGCTTGTGGGAGACTCTCTTCTTTAGTTTGCACAAAGTTAAATATTTCATGTAAGACAGCTTGTTTCATATGAGCAGGAAAATATTTTTTAGAGAAATAATAAATCATATCCTGGGGACTATGCACACAACCAGGAGCAAGAGTATTGTACCAAGCTTTAGGATCACCCTTTAATGAGAAAGGAAATAATTTGAGAATAAAGTAATAGCGAGTTTTCTCATCAAGAGTAAAAAGGGTGGCTATGTCATTCAACTTAGTAAGATGTGCCACAACAGTTTCAGTTTCATAACCATGGAAAGGATTAGATTCAAATAGAGTAATTAACTCTGGGTCGACAGAGAATTCATAATCCTTATCATCAATAAAAATAGGCGAAGTAGCAAACTTTGGATCGCATTTCATTCTAGCATTCAGAGATTTTTCTTTATATTTGTGTAAAAATTTCTCTAGATCATCTCTCTCATTGCAACCAAGAATATCTCTAGTTGCTTCTTCACTCATAACATAACCTTTCGGTATCTTAGGCAATTCATATCTAGGAGGGCCAGTTCTAGCAGGTGTTTCAGGAGATTCAGAGCTCATCATCAGATTCAACAACATCATGTTGTATAACTCTAGCAATTTGTTTATCAAGAAATTCACCAAGTGGCACATTATCATTATAAAGCAAGGTACTAGCATCATCATAAGCATCATTCATAGTAGAAGTAGCATCATCTATAACTTGTGACATATCAGAATTAATAGCATGTGGTGGTGTTGCAAGTTTATTCATAACAGAAGGTGAATCTAAAGCTGAACTGGATGGTAGTTCCTTACCACCCCTCGTCCTTGAGGGAAATATCTTAGTCTTTGGATCGTTCAGATTCTTCATAGTGATAATATGATAATAATCCCAAGTGACTCAACAAATATAGCTATGCTCCCTGGCAACGACGCCAAAAAAGGTCTTGATAACCCACAAGTATAGGGGATCGTAAGAGTTTTCAAGGGTAGAGTATTCAACCCAAATTTATAGATTTGACACAAGGGGAGACAAAGAATATTTGAAGGTATTAGCAGCTGAGTTTTCAATTCAACCACACCTGGAGATTAATTATCTGCAGCAAAGTGATCAATAGCAAAGTAGTTTGATAGTTTTGATAGTAGTAGCAGCAATAGTAACAGTAACAGTGATGGCAGTAATTTTATAGCAATTGTAATAGTGATGATAGCAGTAGTAACTTAGCAGAAACAATATGGAAAAGTTTGTAGGCATTGGATCGGTGACTTGTTGGATGATATTCATCATGAGATAGTTATAACCTAGGGTGATACGACACTAGCTCCATTTCATCGATATAATGTAGGCATGTATTCCGTAGATAGTCATACGTGCTTTATTAAAAGAACTTGCATGCCATCTTTTGTCCTAACATCCCGTGGCAGCGGGGTCCATATTGGAAACTAAGGGATATTATGGCCTCCTTTTAATAGAGAACCGGAACAAAGCATTAACACATAGTGAATACATGAACTCCTCAAACTACGGTCATCACCAAGAGTGGCCCCGGTTGTTGTCACTCCGGGGTTGTCGGATCATAGCACGTAGTAGGTGACTATAACTTGCAAGATCAGATCTAGAACATGGATATAATGATGATAACATAAACGGCTCAGATCTAAAATCATGGCACCCGGGACCAAAGTGACAAGCATTAAGCATGGCAAAGTCATATCAACATCAATCTAAGAACATAGTGGATATTAGGGATCAAGCCCTAACAAAACTAACTCGATTACATGATGAATCTCATCCAACTCCTCACCGACCAGTGAGCCTACGAAGGAATTACTCACTCCTGATGGGGAGCATCATGGAATTGGCGATAGAGAAGGGTTGGTGATGATGAAGAACGAAGACCCCCCTCTCCGGAGCCCCAAACGGACTCCAGATCTGCCCTCCTGAGGAAGAACAGAGCTTGGCGGAGGCTCCGTCTCATGGATCGCGATAATTCTTTCTGCCTTATTTTTTCTCTGAAAATAGGAATTTATAGTGTCAGGGTTGAGGTCTGCGGGGCCACCATGTGGGTACAATCCACCTGGGCGTGCCAGGAGACGGGACGCGCCCTGGTGGGTCGTGCCCACCCAGGGCCCCCTCTCCGGCATGTCTTGGCTCCATAAATTCTTATATATCATATAAAAATTCCTCAAAAAGTTCCGTTCCATTCCGAGAACTTTTATTTCTGCACAAAAAGAACACCATGGTAGTTTTGCTAAAAACAGCGTCAGTCCGGGGTTAGTTTCATTCAAATTATGCAAATTAGAGTCCAAAACAAGAGAAAAAGCGTGAGAAAAGTAGATACGTTAGAGACGTATCAGCAACCGCCGCGGCCAGTTCGTTCTGGGCCATGTCCATGAGGCCCCATTCGTCCTTATTTTCTATCTCCTCCGGCTCGGAGTTGACTTCACCAAAGTTGAAGAATAGTGGCAGATGATCCTTCTACGCCATGGCGTTGGTGGAGGTCCGTGGGAGGGAGGGGAATGGGAGGCGAACAGTAAGGCCGCCTGATACGTCTCCATTGTATCTATAATTTTTGATTGTTCCATGCTATTATATTATCTGTTTTGGATGTTTAATGGGCTTTATTATGAACTTTTATATTATTTTTGGGACCAACCTATTAACCGAAAGCCCAGTGCAAATTGCTGTTTTTTTTGTCTATTTCAGTGTTTCACAGAAAAGGAATATCAAACGGAATCCAAACGGAATGAAACCTTCGCGAGGATCTTTTTTGGAACAAACGCAATCCAAGAGACTAGTAGTGGAGGTAAAGGAAGCCACGAGGCGGCCATGAGGTAGGGCGGCGCGCCCAGGGGGGCAGGCATGCCCCCCACCCTCTTGGGCCCCTCGTAGCTCCACCGACCTACTTCTTTCATCTATATATACTCTTATACCGTGAAAACATCCAGGGGAGCCACGAAACCACTTTTCCACTACCGCAACCTTCTATGCCCGTGAGATCCCATCTGGGGACCTTTTTCGGCGATCTTCCAGAGGGGGATTCGATCACGGAGGGCTTCTACATAAACACCATAGCCTCTCTTATGATGTGTGAGTAGTTTACCACAGACCTTCGGGTCCATAGTTATTAGCTAGATGGCTTTTTCTCTCTCTTTGGTTCTCAATACAAAGTTCTCCTCGATGTTCTTGGAGATGTATTCGATGTAATACTTTTTGCGGTGTGTTTGCCGAGATCCGATGAATTGTGAGTTTATGATCAAGTCTATCTATGAACAATATTTGATTCATCACGGAATTCATATATACATGATTCGATATATTTGCAAGTCTCTTCGAGTTATCAGTTTGGTTTGGCCTACTAGATTGATCTTTCTTGCAATGGGAGAAGTGCTTAGCTTTGGGTTCAATTTTGCGGTGTCCTTTCCCAGTGACAGCAGGGGCAGCAAGGCACGTATTGTATTGTTGCCATCGAGGATAAAAAGATGGGGTTTATATCATATTGCTTGAGTTTATCCCTCTACATCATGTCATCTTGCTTAATGTGTTACTCTGTTCTTATGAACTTAATACTCTAGATGCATGCTGGATAGCGATCGATGTGTAGAGTAATAGTAGTAGATGCAAAATCTTTTCGGTCTACTTGATACAGACGTGATGCCTATGTTTATGATCATGCCTAGATATTCTCATAACTATGCACTTTTCTATCAATTGCTCGGCAGTAATTTGTTCACCCACCGTAGTATATGCTATCATGAGAGAAGCCACTAGTGAAACCTATGGCCCCCGGGTCTACTTTACATCACATAAGTTTCTTATCTACAATTCTAGTTTACTATTTATTTTGCAATCTTTATTTTGCAATCTATACAAAAAAACCAAAAATATTTATCTTATTATCTTTATCAGATCTCACTTTTGCAAGTGGTCGTGAAGGGATTGACAACCCCTTTATCGCGTTGGTTGCAAGGTTCTTATTTGTTTGTGCAGGTACTAGGCGATTGCGTGTAGTCTCCTACTGGATTGATACCTTGGTTCTCAAAAACTGAGGGAAATACTTACAGTACTTTTCTACCTCACCCTTTCCTCTTCAAGGGAAAACCAACGCATGCTCAAGAGGTAGCACTGCCCGTATTAAGCAGCGGCCCGTGCGCCATTAATGGAGAGGAAGGCGGGTGGCCATGGAAGTCAAAGGGCTCGCTTCCCGGTGAGCCTGCATAGCGTACAACTCGCACGCTTCCTGGTGAGCCTGCGCATTGGAGGACAGCTTGTGCCAGCCTGCACACCGGACTACGCTCGCACGCCTCCCGTTCAGTCAAGGTCAAGCAGCTGTCCGCAGGGCACCTCGTATAGCCATTAAAACCAAGACATGTGGTGTCACGTGAATGGTTAACAAAACGCACATGGTATGAATTATACAAATGCTTAAGATATTAAAGTGGAAGCTATTTTTTCAAAATGCCTTTGTTGGTTGTTATTAGTGTGCGCCTTCTCTCAAAATGGACACGAAAAATACCACAGCATGTCGGGTGCCATTCCATGATAGCATGCCAACTTTCATGAATTTTAGACGAGTTTTGGATTTACTAGAATTAAAAAACAAAGTATCTCAATGTTTTGCCGGCAATCAGTGGTGCCCTGGTGTTTGAAATTCATTCCCATTTCTTGCATTGGTCCTAAGCATGCACCCAAGGACAAAGATTTGATTTTCAACCAATTTATATGCAGTCGAGCATGTGCATGTAGTTCAAATTTGAATTATGGACATAAATGCATTAAAAACTCAGTTAATGCATAAAAATGTCCAAACAAACCCCAAAAAATCACAAAAATTGACACAACACTCTTGTGTTCTATGTTGATATGAGAATTTTTTTAAAGCAATAAGAGGCAATGGATATCATTTTGTCCCCAAAGGTGGGACATTCCCTACTGAAACTATCATGCTTGTTGTGAGAAGCTCTGGTTTGTGAGAAGCATATACCCAAACCTGCCCCAAATGTGACAATTTTTTTACCATGGAATGTGGATGCCGCTCCATGATAGCATGCCAATTTTCACGAATTTCAGACGAGCTTTGGATTCACTAGAATTTAAAAACCAGGTATCTCAATGTTTGCGGCCGAGTGACGATGGCAGGGTGTTTGACATCCATTCCCATTTCTTGCATGGGACCTAAGCATGCAACCAAGGACATAGATTTGAAATTTCAACCAATTTATATGCATTAGAGCATGTGCATGTAGTTCAAATTTGAATTATGCACATAAATGCATTAAAAACTCAATTAATGCATAAAAAATGTCCAAAGGAACCCCGAGAAATACCAAAAATTGACACAACACTCCTGTTGTTCTATGTTGACACTAGGAAAAAAATTGAAACCGAGAAGAGGCAACGGATATTGTTTCGTCCCCAAAGGTGGGACGTTCCCTACCGAAATCATCATGCTTGTTGTGAGAAGCATATACCCAAACCTGCCCCAAATGGGATAAAAAATTTACCATGGCATGTTGATGCCGCTCCATGATAGCGTGCCAAGTTTCATGAATTTCAAACGAGTTTTGGATTACTAGAATTTTAAAACTGGGTATCTCAATGTTTGCGGCCGAGTGACGGTGGCAGGGTGTTTGACATTCATTCCCATTTCTTGCATGGGACCTAAGCATGCAACCAAGGACATAGATTTGAATTTTCAACCAGTTTATATGCATTAGAGCATGTGCATGTAGTTTAAAATTGAATTATGCACATAAATGCATTGAAAACTCAATTAATGCATAAAAATGTCCAAACGAACCCCGAAAAATCCCAAAAATTGACACAACACTCTTGTTGTTCTATGTTGACACTAGGAAAAAAATTGAAATTGAGAAGAGGCAATGGATATCGTTTCGTCCCCAAAGGTGGGAAGTTCCCTACCGAAACCATCATGCTTGTTGTTAGAAGCTCTAGCTTGTCAGAAGCATATACCCAAACCTGCCCCAAGTGGGACAAAAAATTTACCGTGGCATGTTGATGCCGCTCCATGATAGCATGCCATGTTTCATGAATTTCAGACGAGTTTTGGATTTACTAGAATTTAAAAACCAGGTATCTCAATGTTGCAGCCGAGTGACGGTGGCAGGGTGTTTGACATTCATTCCCATTTCTTGCATGGGACCTAAGCATGCAACCAAGAACACAAATTTGAATTTTCAACCAATTTATAAGCATTAGAGCATGTGCATGTAGTTCAAATTTGAATTATGCACATGAATGCATTGAAAACTCAGTTAATGCATAAAAATGTCCAAACGAACCCCAAAAAATCACAAAAATCGACACAACACTCATGTTGTTCTACGTTGGCACGAGAAGAATTTCGAAAGCAATAAGAGGCAATGGACATCCCCAAAGGTGGGACGTTCCTTACCGAAACCAACATGCTTGTTGTGAGAAGAATATACCCAAACCTGCCCCAAATGGGACAAAAAAATTTACCACGGCATGTTGATGCCGCTCCATGATAGCATGCCAAGTTTCATGAATTTCAGATGAGTTTTGGATTTACTAGAATTTAAAAATAAGGTATATCAATGTTTGCGGGCGAGTGACGGTAGTAGGGTGTTTGACATTCATTCCTATTTCTTGCATGGGACCTAAGCATGCAACCAAGAATACAGATTTGAATTTTCAACCAATTTATATGCATTAGAGCATGTGCATGTAGTTCAAATTTGAATTATGCACATGAATGCATTGAAAACTCAGTTAATGCATAAAAATGTCCAAACAAACCACGAAAAATCACAAAAATTGACATAACACTCTGGTTGTTCTACTTTGACACGAGAAAAAATTTGAAAGCAATAAGAGGCAATGGATATCGTTTCGTCCAAAAAGTGGGACATTCCCTACCGAAACCATTATGCTTGTTGTGAGAAGCTCTGGTTTGTGAGAGGCATATACCCAAACCTACCCCAAATGGGACAAATTTTTTACCACGACATGTTGATGCCGCTCCATGATAGCATGCCAAGTTCAATGAATTTCATATGAGTTTTGGATTTACTAGAATTTAAAAACAAGGTATCTCAATGTATGCGGCCGAGTGACGGTGGCAGGGTGTTTGACATTCATTCTCATTTCTTGCATGGGACCTAAGCATGCAACCAAGGACACAAATTTGAATTTTCAACCAATTTATATGCATTAGAGCATGCACATGTAGTTCAAATTTGAATTATGCACATAAATGCATTGGCAACTCAATTAATGCATAAAAATGTCCAAACAAACCCCGAAAAATCCCAAAAATTGACACAACACTCCTGTTGTTCTATCTTTACACTTGGAAAGAAATTAAAATCGAGAAAAGGCAATGGATATCGTTTCATCGAGAAAGGTGAAACGTTCTGTTCCCTACCGAAACCATCAGGCTTGTTGTGAGAAGCTCTGGTTTGTGACAAGCATATCCCCAAACCTGCCCCAAATGGGACAACAAATTTACCATGACATGTTGATGCCTCTCCATGACAGCATGCCAAGTTTCATGAATTTCAGACGAGCTTTCGATTTACTAGAATTTAATGTGTAAAATGTTCAAACGAACCCTGAATAATTACAATTCTTTTACAACACACATATAGTTGCATGTTCACTGGAGATAAAAGGTCTAGCAATTCAAACACCGTCCATTGCCGCAGTCACCCCATTATGTAATTCAAATCAAGATGAAAAATCAAGTAGATCCCACACAGTTTATTATCACCAACCATGTGAGATGCAGCATAAAATATCCTAGAGCACCCTTGGTGTATAGTACGCCTATGGCTTACGCGAGAAGGTGCATCGGCTACAGTCCACAGCCGGCGTCTCAAGCACACTAGCTCGCTCCCCAAATATCATTTCACTGTTCAATCGTCGTCGGTGAAAGATGGGCACGTGGACCCGCGTCGTGAGGGCAACTTCGGTGGCCCACTCTGGCGAGAGCGCGGCTGCAGCCGCCATGCGCGTGCTAACAAGGTGCATGAGCATGGCCGCAATCTGGGACCGGGCAGCGAAAGCAGCCCAAATGACCGCTGTTGCTTCTCAAGTGGCGGCAACAACATGTGCCTCGGGGATAGCAACTGGCGAGAGCGGCACAACAGCCGTCTGTTCTGCAGTGGCGGCCTTAGCCCTGATGGAGGCTGCCCACGACAATGTCGAGGCTGCCCCCACCCAACCCATGGCGATCACCGGACAAATCGAACGAAGCTTCTTCACCAACGGTCAGCAACCCATGGCTGAAGAGTTGGCAATCGCCGAGAACGTTCGAGCAGCCGTCCGTTCCTCCGCCGCATACCTTGCGACGACAGAGCCCGTCCAAGCCCAGCTCGTGGCGACCTTTTCAAAAGGGATGGCGGACGCGGATGGCAAGATGCTTGCCGAGTATGGTGTGGTGGATGCCATGGAGCCCCTTCCCCAGGAGACCGTTGGGCGCGAGCTGGACATGGAGGCAGCGGCAGAGATCGACGAGCACCAGTCGTAGTAGTAATCTTTGTTTTGTTTAATTAAGAGTACCGGTCTTTAATTTGTTAGAGTAATGTTTAGGTCAGCTAGCTCTATTTAATTGTTGAATTTGCTTGATTAAGAAGTGTGGGTGTGTTGTAGTCTCCTTTGTGTACCCAAATTATGCAATGACGTGGATGACCACTGTAACCAGGGAAATTTGAACCAAAATTTTTGACGTTCAAACTCATCACACACGGGTTAAGCTATCTGAATCGTTTGTGATGTTCACATATCATACACAGTTCTGAATAAGGGACCGTGTTTGATGACACTTTGCGCGCCAGTTTTTTCGCTGAAGCAATTCCAAATTTTCGGCTTCCGCGGAAATATCTACCTCCCCGCCCCCTCTTACCAAAAGCCACATTTCCCCTGTTTCCGCCTTCCTTTCCAAGTTGAAACCTTCACTCCTTGCTTGCAGCACCGCCTCCTCGCCGGCGACCCTCCTTCACGCTGCTCGGCCTCTTCTATCCAGGCAGGTAATCCACACCCGACCCCCATCCTTATCCTCCTTCCACATCCCACATGCCCCGACCGCTGGTGCGGCACCTTCCACCCAAATCACCGACCCCTCCACCAAATAAGCGTCACCCTAAGCCATGGTGCACGTAGTATAGCCAGGATCTCAAGGAGCATTTGGCAGCGGAGAAGCAAATCGCGGCCGCACGCGCAGGTGAGGTCGCGATGGCTGCCATTTGTGCTGACCCACAGATCTTGGAGGAGCAACTTGCCATTTTCTAGCTATGTCGATTAAGCATGCTCGGTTTACCCGTGCGTGTGCTGCTCCTGCCATTCCTTCACAAATTCTAGTGAATTGTGCTATCTAATTTTACCACGCAATCTGTTGCTCTAGTGTATATGTTCTATATGTCGTGCAGTGTGGTGCTCACTTATTAACTGTTTTGTTAATTAGTTGTCGTCTTCAGTTAACTGTTTGGTTCAATTCTACAAATGTGATATTCAATTCTTCAGGCTGCAATTTTGTATTTTCTTCCATGTGAGAAATAAATCGAATTTATCTTTACAAAATACATGAGAAACAAATATAATTGCTATATTTCCAAGTTGTCAATCATGCTTGGTTTGGTTATACATTGTGCAATGTGGTGCTCAGTTAACGTTTGGTTCATTTGTGTTGTGGTGTTTAGTTAATTGTTTGGTTCAATTCTACAATGTGATGTTCAATAGTTGTGGGTGCATTCTGTTATTGTATACCATGTGAGGAATAAATTGAATTTGGCTGTAGTAAATACATGAGAAACAAATACAATTGCTATATTTCCAAGTTGTTAAGCATGCTTGGTTTGGTTAACTGTCTGGTCTTCTATTAGGAGTATGTTATATTGTGGAATGTGGTGCTCAGTTAATGTTTGGTTCATTTGTTGTGGTGTTTAGTTAACTGCTTGGTTCAATTCTGCAATGCGATGTCCAATTGTCATTGGTAGAATTTTGTATTGTTCTACATGTGAGGAATACATCAAATTTGGCTGCACTTAATAAACGAGAAACATATACAAGTGCTATATTTCCTAGTTCTTAATCATGCTTGGTTTGGATAAATTGGTTTTCCATGTGGCTTGAATTAATCTAATGAATCTGCAATGTGATTATTTTCATCAACATATTTTACTAATAGCATGCGAACCCTTACTTAACCTGATGACTAACTACCTTATATGTGTTGCAGGGAAACAATGGGAAGCACTGAGGTTTACAATCGAGGTTAGCACGTGCATGGTCCGTTGTCTAATAGCACATTATTGTGCAATTGCAGGAACCATTCTAATATTTAGGTTTTTAACAATTTGGTCTTGCACATGTAGGTCCTGCTGTCAGAGGTTTTGACCCACTGTTGGACCCTTTTTGCATATGGGGAAATGAGTTGTCCATGAATATCAATCAAGTCAAGAAACTCAGAAAGATTGTTAGGATAAAGAAATTAGCGACAAAAATAAACAAGATCTTTGTCTGCACAATGAAGAAGACAGCAGTTCACTACAAGATGGTACTAACTATTATACCTTGCCTCTTTTTATTTCTTTGCCCCATTTCCAATATGGAGAAGATATTTATGCACATCCTTGTTTTCAGGCCTTTCCAAAGTAGTTCACTGATGATTACCTCTCAAACCACCTGTATGGTCAGGAGGCGAGGAAGGTTTTCATACAACACCCATGGTTCAATATTGAAGTGTTTCTGAAGTGGACAAAGGACGGACGGTCAATCATCCACAGGCACCGGCCTAAAGTTGCAAAGACCTTCAACATGAATGAAGGATCAATATTCGCCTTCCTCTTCAGTAGTTTTCCATATGAGATGCATCTGTCTATATACCATCTATGATGCTAATTTCGAAAGGTTCTACATGTTGCATGTGAAACATGGTGCTGGTGCACTTGTGTAATGGGGTAGATGAGTGTTGAAGCTATATCATGTTGTACTATGATGTATTTCAATTATGAAATCCTGCTTCCTTAATATGGAAATGAAATATATTATGTGCTTAATATGAATGTCAATTAGATTAATAAATGGATTATTAATAATAGGGAAATTAGCCTGCTAATGGCGAATTAGCATGCTAATTGGGTTTTGCTATTGCAAACGGTTATTGAGAAAATACCGTGGGTGATGACCTCAGGAAATGCACACAATTTCTAAGAACAAACCGTGTTGGATCAGTGTACAATCACACACGACCTTCTCTTGAAAACTGTTTGCGTGAGGCCACCTTGCGCAAATGTTTACAACATAAAAACTATGTGTGATGGATAACCTTTGACACACAGTTTCTTCTATGCACCGTGTGTGATGCATTCAATAACGCAAATGATAAAATTGATAATATCATGTGCAATGGCAACACTATCACAAATTATTTAACAGGGAAAATTGTGTGTAATGTACCTGTGAACGGAAACATTTTCCTTGGAGCGGCTGTGTGGGATGTACATACGAACAAAAATGTTTAGCGGGGACTGACTGTGTGGGATGTACTTGCGACCGGAAACAATTTTGCCTGTATAATTGTATTTTTAGCTCTACTGTACGTATTTCCGTATTTGATCGCTCGCCGGTCGCACGCGACCTCATTTTGCCGAGCGTGTGTGCCAGGAGGGCATATCCCCGATGGTTTCTGAGTCGTGTGGGAAGGACCCCCCTATCGCCGTCACCCACTAGGCGACGGTTCCAAATGCCATCGCGAAAAGGGGTTAAAAACCGTTTGTATAGCACCGACGCGTACCAGTGAGTAACCGTCTGTGTTATAATTTCTCATCGCAAACAGTCCATCCAAGTGGGCTGTTTTTCGCGTTTCACACACATCTTGTTTATGTGAATCGTTTGTGTTCTTTTGGCTCATCGCAAACAGTTCATCTATGTGAATTGTATGTCGCATATCACACACATCTTGTCAAGTCGAACCGTTTCTATTGTGTTACCTAACCGAAAACAGTTCGTCCGAGTGAATCGTATGCCGTATATGCCCTAATAGCAAACAGTTCATCCGAGCAAATGGTATGCCGTATATAGCACACACCGTGATATGGCTGCCTATTTCTGTTGTTCTATCTCATCGCAAACAGTTCGTATGGATCAATCATATGCCCTGCATCACACACGCAACTAAAATTTGAACCGTGTTTGATGTCTCCGCCATCACAAAAGGTTATCAATCCAGTAGAAGAACCATGCAACACCTTGCTAGAAGTACCTACACACAAAATAACAAACACTTGCACCCAATGCAAACAAGGGGTTGTCAATCCCTTGACGGTTAATTGCAAGGATCAAATCTCTTAGTGATAGATAGATAAACAAAAATAAAAAATAAAATAAAGGTAAATAAATTGCAGCAAGGTATTTTTGGATTTTAATATATGATAAAATAGACCCTGGCGCCATAGTTTTCACTAGAGGATGCTATCTTGAACATAGCATACGGTGGGTAAACAAATTACCGTTGGGCAATTGATAGAAAACCAAATAATCATGACGATATACAAGGCAATGATCATGTATATATGCATCACGTCCGAGACAAGTAGACTGACTCCTGCCTGCATCTACTACTATTACTCCACCCTCGACCTCTATCCAGCATGCATCTAGGGTATTAAGTTCACGAAAAATGGAGTAACGCCTTAAGCAAGATGACATGATGTAGACAAAGTAAACCCAATTAATATGAATAAACCCCATCCTTTTATCCTTAATGCAATGATACAAGTACGTGTCATGTCCCTTTCTGTCACTAGGATTGAGCAACGCAAGATCGAACCCATCACAAAGCACCTGTCCCATTGCATGATAAATCAATCTAGTTGGCCAAACCAAATTGATATATCAGAGAGAAATACAAAGCTATAATAATCATCCATAAAAGAGTTCAGAGAAGACTCAAATAATATTCATGGATAATCTGATCATAAGCCCACAATTCATCGGATCCCAACAAACATACCGCAAAAAAGGATTGCATTGAATAGATCTCCAAGAACATCGAGGAGAACATTGTATTGAAGATCAAAGAGAGAGAAGAAGACATCTAGCTACTAGCTATGGACCCATAGATCTGTGGTAAACTACTCACATATCATCGGATGGGAAGCAAGGTTGATGTAGAAGCCCTCCGTGATCAATTCCCCCTCGGACAGACTACCGGAAAAGTTCTCCAGATGGGACCTCGCAGAGCAGAAACTTGTGGCAGCGAAAAAAGTATTTTGGGCGACGCTCTAATGTATGGGGAATATTTGAGAATTTATAGAGGCGGAATTAGGTCAAGAGGTGTCACAAGGGGTCCATAAGCCTGGGGGTGCATGTCGGTTCTATATCCGGCATATCTCGTAGTAGGGATCCTAAGCTAGGCGTCTTGGAGCGATGGTAACACGAACACAGGTTTTACCCAGGTTCGAGCCCTCTTGATGGAGGTAAAACCCTACATTCTGCTTTTGATTGTATTCATATGGGGGATAGTGCAGAGTAAATGTCTCTACCAGGAGATTGTTCTAATGAATATTAGATCCTCTATCAACTAGCCTGGCCTTGGTTTATATAACACACTGGAGGCCTAGGGTTTAAAGGAGTCATTGTCTTGGGCACCAAGTCTTGTGGAATCCTCCTTGTATGCGGCATGGGCTGCCCGAAGTGGCCCATAAGTGAACCGCCATGGGGGTCCTCGACCCGATCCAGCTGGTCGGGAGACGACATGGTGAGTACCCCCTAGTCTAGGACACCGTCAGTAGCCCCCTGAACCGGTCTTCATGTTGGGGATGCTCCTTGATTCTTCCAAACTATTCTTCATCTTTGATCGTCGGTCTTGAAAACGGGTACAACAAATCTTCTCATCTTCGATCTTCAGGATCGCCGAAGTGAATCCGAAGAGTTTACACGTTGGGTATCCGAGGAGCCCCTTTAAGTTTTCGACCTTTAGCAATGCCTTGTTATTTTTTATGCCACACCTTGGGTTTGAAGTTTTTCCAGTGCGGCGGTGTCCTCTTGCGTCCGAGCTCCAAGACCGGACTGCATCCGAGGTATCTTTTGCAACCGAACACCAATGTCGGACCGCTTCCGAGCTCCAACGCCGGAATGTATCCGAGCTCCAACACCGGACTGTATCCGAAGTGTCATAGATTACCTCGTGTTTGAAAAAGTTTGAAGGAGGTTACCCGAGCTTAACGCTGAAAAAGTTCTCTATGGAGCCAGCCGCTCGCAGCCAAGTTTTATGTCGGACTGCTTCCGAGGTGATGCACCACCTCGGGCTTGGGCTGATTGTTTGTGGATTTTATTTCTGATTGATACAATTTATTTACTGACAAGATATGTAGTCAGTAGCCCTAAAGGTGTGTGTTGGCCTAAAATCTGAGATGCACATTAGAGGAGATAGTGATCGGCGGACGGGCCCTTGAGAGAGGGTTTTGAGAAATCGCCGTAATATATTAGCTTGATGCCGGATAAGTCCCAGATGGTACCTATTGTTGTCCGAAGATGTGTTTTCCCATAGTTCGGTCAAGCTTAACACTAAGCACTTTGAATTTTCTGTATTGAATAGGAAATGCAGTAGCCCCCGAGACACTGGTCGGGTGGCAACACTAGATCAGGGGTTCGATGTGCCCCTTTAATATTAGTAAATGATAAGCCCGAAGCCCAGTAGCCCCCGAGCCTTAATGTGGGCACGGGTGGCCGAATTAAGGATCGATATCCGGAGTAAAATCACAAATTATGTAATGATTCTACGTATCCAAGTACTCTACATTATTAATGCTTGGATCCGCATTCTACAAAACTTTGATGGCCGACCATCAGCTTCAACCTCCTCGGCGAGTAGCCGGGGAGTGTTTGTCCTACTTTATAAAGCCTTTATAAGGGCAAAGATTTACAACAAACAAGGCAATCCGGCCATATGGTTCTATAAACAAAGGTACACGGAGAGATATGTTATATTACATTTTAACGTAAGAAATATCTTTCGAAGAAAATAGTCCCGCCATCGGTTTCATTCTTTGGATTGGCATGCTGATCATGATCATGAAACCTCACCTCCAATCAATGTAGGAGGAAAATATCGAGGATTTAGTGTGGGGAAAGTTCCCGAACTCTATGTTCTTAATGAACCGAAATTTTCACTTCCGTCATTGCTGACCAATTATATTCTTAAGATAGCTAGCTTTCGGCTTCACCCAGTCTGAGGTACTAATCCGGATGACCCAGTAGTAACAATCACAGAGGAGCTCCCTTTACCCCCTAGCCAAACAATCGGGAACGTAGGGTTAAACACAGGAGCCAGGCAACCCAGCTTGGCCAAAATTTTAAGTCAAATTTGATGCATATTTATGGCTTTATAACGATAATTATGGAAGGCGGCGCTTGTATACCGAATACAAACACTAAAGATATATGTTTATTTTGACTCCGTTGCGACCGTTTACCAGTTGAAAGTGGCCCATCATCGGCTTCTAGCCCTTTGTAGATACTACACAGGGTGTTCCCATAGTAACAAGACAACCCTTAGCCGACGTCTCGGTGCCCCGAGGTAGTTGTGTTTGGGGAAACAAGACAATCAGATATGCGGGCTTTATAACGTTCACTTAGTCATAGGAGCTTTAAACCGGGGAAGCTAGCTATGAGCCCCCGGTTAGTGTTCGGCACCGACCGAAGTCTAGCCATTAACACTTTGGCCAATGTTATGAAAGGCCCATCGTTTAACACGGGGTAATCGGTATCGATCTATAGTTTGACACCATCATCGGATCATTGACCAGTTTACGCCCATTGTGATGGTCAGTTTTCAGCTTTCTCCACTGAGGTGCTTAACCATTCGAGCTGGAAGCACAATCGTAGTAGTTCTACCTTTGCACACCTAGCCAAACAAAGCGAAACATAGGAGGCAAGCACAGGAGCCGGGCAACCCAACTATTGACCGATGACACAATTTGAAAACGTTGCATATATAGCAATATCCGAGAATGTTTTTGCCGAATCTCTAAAGGTGTCGACATTGCACTGCGAGACTTTTGCTGGAAACACACAAATAGTTTAAAAGTTCCATAGGCTTGGAAAACCAAAAACTTCAGTAAAAACTTTAGGCCCGAACTAAATCAAGTCATTTGGTGCCAATCTAAAAATTGATCTTAAAAAAATTGTGCTTCTGTCGTGCTTTAACATGACACATCCGATCTCAAGACTTCAAGCGGGTCAGCCTATGGCTTCAACCTCCTATCCCGAAGGCGGAGTACTTCTCGTTAGGCCACTTTAGCGAGCTAAACTCGAGCGACTTTGAGAGAGAAACTAGGCTCCCCGGCTATTGACCACATGCTCACGTCGAAAAAAGGAGTGATAGAAAAAGACTTTGAAATGACTAAGAAGAAAACAATTATTATAGAACGGCTCGTATAAATTTAAGAGCCCCCAGTTAACTTCGGTAAGAGTACTGTTTTTAACAAATAGCATTTTTTAACGAACTAAGTTCTTTGTTCAACACAAATAGAAAGTTTGGTCGAACCGAACAAGAATTTTTCAAAAAAAACTAAGTATGGAAGTGACTTAGCTGGTTAATGTGCTCGGTGTCGATGTGCGGCCAGAGCTTACGGCGACACGAGGTCCCAGCCCCCAAGCCGGTCCTGAGGTGATGGAGTGAACAACTCGGTACTCCAAAGTGACGACATGGCACGACCGATGTGGCGATGCAAAGCCCCCAGTCCAGCCGAGCTGACGAAGCTGGTCGGCTAGGTGATGGTACATCTTGGCCGATGGAGGGGGGCGACAGCATTAGCTCACCGAGGTGGCGCAGACGAAGTAGATTTCCTGCTCTCATGTAAATAGTGCAAACAGAAATAATAATGATAATGAATATATAGATGCTTACATAATCAATTTATGCAAAGTAAATTATAAAAGAAATATGGTCTATGTGCCGAAGTTAGATCATCGACATGAGTCAAAACTCGCGATGTGGCACAGCAAAGTCCAAACCGCAAGACTATGTGGACGAAGTTTGATCATCAACGTGCATGAAGATGGCCAAGCCGCACTCGAAGCACCTGGAAGATAAAAAAGGTAGCTAATGTGGTGCCTCCACATGAATCAATATAGCTCATCCATGATGCAATATCCAATGATCAAGTCCCAAGAAACGTGCCTAACATGGAGTAACAATATTGAACTAGAAAAGGAATCAAACGAGCAGTACAACTCCGGTGAGTCCCCATTGAAAAGAAAAAAACTTAGCTGATTAGGCTTCTTTGTTTGAACAGACATGGCTTCACGACGCCTTTAGATGATCAAGGAAAGACTTCATGGGCACATTTCAGGTGGATTCACGTGCCGCTTGACAACCCTAGGCTTTGTGATGCGGGCGTGCTACCTTAGGTCTGTTGTTAATTGATCAGAGGGCGATGGTTGCTGCCGAGGCCAAACTATAAATAATAATAACAATGAAAAAAAACTTTGCATAATTAACTTTTGCAAATATATTATTAAAAAGTTAATGGCCTGAGTGGTGACACAGTGCGGTTGACATCGGTACGAAGGAGTGAAATGGGGACAACGCTTATGCTGGTCCGAGCCCACAGGACGCCCGCTCAGGGCACGTGGAGCTCAGGCGATAACGAAATTAGATCGGCAGAGGCGGGACAACGACATCGGCATGCTGAGATAACTGTGTGACACAGTCAAGGTCAAATACTTACGTACGTTAAATAGTGCAAGCCAATAATAATATATCTAAAAATAAATCCCTTCTACTTAATTAATTTAAGTGAAGTAAATAATTAAAGAAATATGGCCTGAGCGCCGAGGTCACCTTGATGGCGTGATGGAGTGGTGGCGCGCAAACGCTGATGCAGGCCGGACATCCGTTGGCCGCACCACAGGCTGCGGATGCGGTGTCCGTCGGGCATGTGAGGGAACCGCCCTGGTCTGCTGTCATTCTCCACTGGTTACCTCACCATGAGCTAGTGTGGCAGGTGCACGTCAGGCCAGCGGAACCTCCTCAAGATCAAAGAGTCGCAACCGAGTAGTTGATGATGAAAAAAGAAAAAAAGAAAAACAATATTAGATTTGTCCTTTGCCTGAACAATATAATAAAGCTAAAGTGAACTATCCATATCAAAAATACGTTGCACTTAGCCTAGTAGCGGTACTATTTGATGAATAGATTAACTCCCTAATGATTCTGTGCGAAGAAGCTCTAGCCGATCAGTGGTTCACCGTTTCCATGCAAACTTTCACTGATAAAATACCTCTGCTTGAGCCGCGTGTCGCTGGCAATCAGTGCCCAATTGACGTGAGGCTTTCAAGATGAATTCAATTCCCATTAGTTGATGTACATGCCAACAACTGAGCTGCCTTTTATGACTCACATGCAGCACAAGGTCTCAAGGACCATCTCCGGCTGTGTCAAGAAATAACATGCGGAGTCGGCGCTCCTGTACGCCTCAGATCAGTGGGTCCGCTGGAAGCCGCTCGCGGCGGCTACTGCCAGCTAGTATAAACTAGATCAGATCGATTTTAGCCAGGTGGCCTTACGCATACTCCAATCCATCTGTCCTGATTTCTGCAAACAAAATTATGCAAGCCGGGAGCAATGATTTCAGAGAAACTTAATTCACGCGGTATGAATCTAATTGAAAATATAGCACCTGATTTAGTATCGTTTGAAGATCCCATCGCACCACAACGACACCTTGAAGGCTCACAATGAAAGCACCAATGTCGGTTCTATATCCGACATATCTCGTAGTAGGGATCCTAAGCTAGGCGTCTTGGATCGATGGTAACAAGGACACATGATTTACCCAGGTTCGGGCCCTCTTGATGGAGGTAAAATCCTACGTCCTGCTTTTGATTGTATTCATACACTAAAAAAAGACACATTCGTGACATTTTTGGCCGAACAAAAATGTTTTCTGTCATACATATGACACTTCTATGACGATAATTGTGACAAAACCCGGTATCATCATAGATGTGGTGGGCTCCTACTTCTATGACAAAAAATCATGACAGAAAATGGGCTTTTCGTCCTGGGCAGGCCGGAGACGCAGCTGCATGACATTCTTTGGGCCGTCCATGACAGAAAAAACCATGGTAGAAGCGAGGGGGAGGAAAATTTTGGGGAGTTTCCGGTTACGGTGGGAGGTCGGGGGCCGAGCGATGCATGTTTCTCCCGTACACGTACGCGCGTGTGTGCAAGGCGTTGGCTCTAACTGAACCCGAGCGAGGCGTTGGGCTCTAACTGAACCCGAGTGATTGCACTGCAGGCTACGCATTACTGAACCCAAGCGATCGATCGATGGCTGTTAACTGAACCCGATCGAGCGATTCCTTCGCTACTGCTGCTAACTCAAGCCGATCGATGGGATGAACAGTGAGCGTTGCAGGGGGGGTTGGATGAACAGTGAGCGGTGGCATTGCCTCTGGATGAACAGGACCCCGTGGTGTGGTGGAGGGCTGGATGAACAATAGACGGTGGTGGGGTGCCCGTGGATGGGTGGATGAACAGGACCCCGTGGTGTGGAGGGCTGGATGAATAGTAGACGGTGGAGGGGTGGTTGAACAGGACCCCGTGGTGTGGAGGGCTGGATGAACAGTAGACGGTGGAGGGGTGGTTGAACAGGACCCCGTGGTGTGGAGAGCTGGATGAACAGTAGATGGTGGAGGGGTGGTTGAACAGTAGCCGGTGGAGTAGCGCGCGGTGGAGGCTGGATGAACAGGAGCCCGTGGAGGCTGGATGAACAGGAGGCCGTGGAGGCTGGAGGAGCTCGATGGTGGAGATGAACAGTATCCCGTGGAGTCTCATTTTGCGGTACGCCACACCCCTCCCGATGAACAGGACCCCTATTTCGATCGTAGCGCTCCAACACAAGTCCGTTTTGTCCGTTTTGCGGTACGCCACACCCCTCCAGATCAACAGGACCCCCGTTTCGACCGTAGGAGGTCCGTTTCCTCCGTTTTGCGGTACGCCAGACCCCTCCCGATGAATAGGATCCTGTTTCGAACGTGGCTGGTCGAACACAAGGTCGTTTCCTCCGTTCTGCGGTACGCCAGGCCTCGTTTCCATCGCCTGTTCCGTCCAAGCCCTCCCGATGAACACGATGCATTTCGTTGCCTCCCCATGGACACGACACATTCCGTTGCCTCCCCATGAACACGACGACGACACTGTTTCTCCGTTCCGACCCAGCCATGTACACGAGCCATCACCGTACGTATGCGCGAGTAGGCGTTCGAGACTCCGCCCGTATATACACATATGTGGCCGTATTTTCTTTTTTGCACCCTGGCTGATGTACGTACGTGTAAATGCTACGTGCGCTCCTCTACCACGACACATGCGCGCCTCTACATCGACCAGTATGTATGTACACGTTCGCGACCAGAATGACAACGCTACGTACGTTTGACCAGGTGGGTCCCAACTGTCAGGCACTTCCTTGCCTGCGAAGACGTAGCTGGTCGGTCCCAGTAGTCAAGGGGCGAATTGTTTTGTTATTTTTGCCCGGACACACTTCCTTGCGTGCGAAGATGTAGCTAGTGGGTTCCAGCAGTCAGGGGGAATCGTTTTTTCATGAAATATGGTGGCCTGTCCGATGGGTCCCGCTGTCAGGTGGAGGAATAATTATTTTGCACGTAATAAGGAGACACTTCCTTGCTGCGGCCGTGGACCCAGCTGTCAGCCTCTCCATGTACAGTCCACGTCCGATGGAAGCCGTTCCTTGACCACGTTGACCACGCCGTGCCGAGAGCACCAGGGCGGTGGACGACGGTGAGGCCTAGGAAGGGGACGACGCAGAGCCGGGGAAGACACGGCAGTGGATGCCCACGCGTAGAGGAGTACGAGGGTTCACTGGTTCGCTGCGGTGTGAGGCTGCCGTCGCCGCAGAATAATAGGGGGTGTGGGTGAGTAGAGGGATGGCCTGGCCAGCGGTGGGAGTAGTAGGGGGCGGTGAGGCCTCCGCCGCATCACAGCCGGCCACGGGAGGCAGGAGCACGAGGCACGACCGGCGCTGGTTTGGGCGGCTGGAGCAAGAAGACCAGAGGTTGAAGAAGCACTACGGCCATTGGATGGACATCGTACGGTCACTGGAGCTAGAATCGTGCATATTGACTAAGTTGACAAAGCCCTCCGTCCCCGTCAACTTAGTAGGCCCACAAGTCAGCCTGCCACTATACTGGGTCCCAGCTAACAGGGGGAGTATTCATTTTTTTGTGCATAATAAGGAGGCACTTCCTTGCGTGCGAATATATAGTTGGTGGGTCCGAGATGTCAGCGGCGGTAACGTTTTTTCGCGAAATACAAAGGCCCTTTCGGTGGGTCCTTGATGTCAGGTGAAGGAATCATTATTTTGCGCGTAATAAGGAGGCATTTCCTTGCGTGCGGCCGTGGACCCAGCTGTCGGCCTCTCCACGTAAAGTCCACTTCAGATGCATGTCGGTCGTTGACCACATTGACCAGGCCGCGCCGAGAGCACCAGGGAGGTAGACGACGGCGAGGGCTAGGAAGGGAACGACATGAAGCAGGGAAGACTCGGCAGTTGTTTCCCACGCGGAGGGGAGTACGACTGTACAAGGGTTTACTGGTTCGTCTGCCATCGCCGGAGAATAACAACAGGTGTGGGTGAGTAGAGGGATGGCTACGCCAGCGATGGGAGTACGGTAGGGCGGTGAGGCCTGCGCGGCAGCAGAGCCGGCCGCGGGGAGGAGGGAGCAGGCTGTCCCGCCGGCGCCTGTTTGAGCGGCTGGAGCAGGAAGAGCAGAGATTGAAGAAGCAAAACGGTCGTTGGATGGCAATCCAACAGTCACTGCTTGTGCGTCAACCTTTTTTTAGGAAAGCCTCAAATCTATGGAAAATAACATACAACCCATTTGCTAATTCTTAAGCTTTTTTTGGAGCCCATATTCTTTTTGTTAGCATTACAGCCCATATTGTGGCCACGGTTAAAAAATTATACGAAATTTTGCATATTTTGGTGCGGTCCGAACTGTTTTTAATCCCGAAATTTCGACTCACATTCAAACTGATTTTAAAAATAAATGTATATCAATATAAAATCCAACAAATTCTCCAAGCATAAAAATTAATGTAATTTAAAATCTCAAAACAAAGATATTTGAAACTAATTACCGGTTTGATGTGTTTTAAAAATGTACAACCCATTTCTCCTTACTGATGGGCCATTTTCTCGGCCAGCCGAATGAAAGCTCTCCTCTTCTTGAAAGATTTGCAGCCCAACAGGCCTGACAAAGTGACTTACTTGGCAAATCACAAAAAAACTGGGCTGTGGCCGTGGACCCAGCTGTCAGTCCATTTGTTTTTTTAGTCCATTTGGTGGGTTGGGTGAAACAATGATGTAGCATCTATGCAGCCCATTTAAATCCCATTTGCATTTTTCTCGAAAGCCGCGGACTTGCTGGGCTGGGTGAAAATATCATGTTGGGCTAGACGGAGAAATGTTATAAAAACATAAACACATGATTGCACGTCAGTAAAATCTTTGCAAGCTTATGTACGCAATCACTAGGAGTTAACTTGCCAAGTTATATATAAACAATTATTATTATTATTTTGTAAGAACTTTTAACTTACGAAATAAAATATCATTTTAATTTGATGAGTTAATAGTACGTGGGGTATTATTATTTTTTAGGCTAGACGTGGGGCAGTTGAGTTGGTTCTAGGGGAAAGTACTGGGAGAAAACTCAGTTTACATCCAAAAAAGAAAGTGGGAGAAAATTCAGAGACCTGCTGGGTCCACCTAAGGAGGGGAATGTGTTGGGAGGAAGGAGATTCAAAGCACGGCAGCCGAGTGAACTAGTTTTTTTACGGACAAGTGAACTAGTTTACATACATAAGCAAATTGCCACTAAAAAAAGAAATCAGGTTAATGGGTTCTTAAAAGAAATATTTCAGACAAAACAGATAATTACGACACATAGGCTAATGCATGAAACACTCACATGATAAAGGTGCTTATAAACAGATAAAGTACAACATCTAGACCTTCCTGGCACACTTGATCATGACGTTGCGGTTGTCCGTGTACTCGTCGGTTATGCGAAGCGGACATGCCCTCATGTCCAAGATCTGCATGTACATGCCGTAGCATGCGTATGCGCCCTTGGCCGCGTAGGTTATGTAGGCTAGATTCAGAGGTACCTCCCACGTGTTCAGGTCATCTTCTTTCATGTTCGCGTATCAAGGGTCGATGATGGTCTCAGCGAGGTCAACCATGGAGTCCTTCTCCTGCCCATTGCTGATGATCTTGTATTGCTTCTGGATGTCGACAAGCTTGTTGCACTAGATGGCTGAATCGTTGTGTTCTTCCTTCTCTCCACCATAGCGAAGGTGCAGTCGGCGCTGCCAATGAAACGGGTGAATGCTCCAGAACCTGGTGCAGCCATAGGACTGAGGCGAGGCAGAGCTTCACCGAGTCCGTATCGTTGGTGTACATCACATTCAACTTAGTGCACCCATAGGACTGAACGGCGAACTCAAAGGGGAACTCCTTGCTGAAGTCCATATCCAGCAGGCTCACCCCTATGATCGCCATTGGAGTCTCTTCGAGTGAATGAGTGTGTAGGCGGCGGCGGCAGTTCGTTTTTCAGCTCTTGGGGAACTGGATTCAACGGTAAGCTAAGTGTGTACAGGTGACAACAGTTACTACCCCTCCCTCGTCCGTTGCACGCCCGGCACAAGATGCACCCTCGGCCACACGTCGGTTCACGAGCGGGTCTGTATTGGTACTGTAATAACAGGAGTTAGTGGTCACTTTACTTAAATTTAATTAGCTTTAATAGAAATTTGTACTTAAAACAAGCAATGCATTCGCTTGTTCTATCAGTGCCACAGGATCAACATGCACAACAATTAGAATTATTATTCTCAGGACGCACATGATCATCACATTTGTCGCACTTTCACAAAAGATAATACTACCGAGTTTGAACTATTTGTTATGGTTGTTGTCCTCTGCATCATCATGCCGTGTTTCCCAGCTTGCAAGATTCAGAACCAACAAATAAGATCCAAATAATAAGTACAACAAAGATTCCTACACATCTCATTGATTCCCAGCTTGCAAGATTCAGAACCAACAAATAAGATCCAAATAATAAGTACAACAAAGATGCCTATACATCTCACTGATTCCTAGCTTGCAAGATTCAAAACCAACCCATTAGAGCCTTTTGATAAAGTGAATATCGGGATTAAATCCATCTTGGCTAGCCATGTCATACAATTGAAGAACTTGGCGAATGCTCTTGACCGTCACAACATCTGTAGTTGAGTATTCCTGTTTGCACAGCATGTTTGCACAGCACAAACAAGGAGACATGAGAGCATGATTTCGCTTTAATAGCGGCCTCCTTAAACTCAACCTCTAGCTCTACTTGGATGAGGTCTGCCTGGAGTTCCATGATTCAATTCATGTGCCTTTTTCTGCAGTTCACCTGAAATGAAGCAAAGATTGCATCATTCAGCTAGCAAGAAGTACTTGCACTTGTGAGCTGGCATGTTCTTCTTTAGTAGTTGCACTAAAATTGAGGAACATTAAGGTTGGCTGTCCGGCTCATGTAAGATGCAACTATAATTTTCTTATCCTTTTGTGTAGTTCCACTAAAATAAAGTGCCATTGTGGTGACAGTGACGGCTCCATCTTGCAAAGGCTAATAAAATGTTGCACGAGATTACCAGCAGAACTTGACGGAGATTTTGGAAACTGCAATCACCATTTTGTGCAGTTCCACCAAAATTGAGAGATGTTACCCACGTGACATTTTAGTTGAACTGCACAAGACACTCATTCCAAAAAAGTGTTTTCTGCAGTTCACCAAAAGGTCACAATAGCAACAAGGTGAAATGGATATCCCTATCTGCACAAAAAGATAGAAAGTAAACAGTTGCTGGTCAATAAGAATATACGAAACATATACAACATGAAAAGAAGCATCTTAATTTTGTTCATGGCAATCATGCAAGGACAATAGAAATTTTAAAACGTCAGCGATGCTTCATGTTACCAGAAGCATTACGATCAACAATGAGATTCCTCAAATATGGGATTACTTTAATGGTGGCATTGCTTGTTTACCAGACACAGTAAATCAACAGCAGCTAAAGAGTTGGTTTAAGGGCATGGGACCGTGGGGACACCAGGACACTCAGCAGCGTAAAGGAGCAACTTACTTATCATACTGGGGAAAACAGCAGGAGTGCCATTGTACTATGTGAGGGCAGCAAATCTAATCCTGGAGACCTTTTACTATGTGAGGGCAGCAAATCTAATCCTGGAGACCTTTTACTATGTGAGGGCAGCAAATCTAATCCTGGAGACCTTTTACTATGTGAGGGCAGCAAATCTAATCCTGAGACCTTTTACTATGTGAGGGAAGCAAATCTAATCCTGGAGACCTTTTACTATGTGATGGCATCAAATCTAATCCTGGACATACTCTGTTGACTTGTCCACCAGCCGCCACTTTCTATCCTTTTTTCAACCAATAATAGATCTGTTCCTTATCCAATTTGTACTGCGTTTTCCCATTATTTCCCTTTTCAACCAAGAGACCGGTTGGGTATCCAGTCTCTACTACTTTCACCATATTATTTCCTCTTTGAATCAAGTCCTAGATTCATGCTACAACTTTCCCCCTTTCTTCGTTGTTTGAACAAAGCCCTAGATTCGAATGCATGAAGTAGCTTTACCTCTAATAATACTAAAAATTTAGGTGGCATTGGAAGAGCTGATGGGAGTAGAAAAAGATGCACATGCAGGCACGTGGGGAGCTTGGGCAGTAGAGCAAGGCCGCTTTTGAAGAACTTATACCTGAGGGTCGCCGGGATGTCGGCGGCGGCAGGTCAGATCTGGGGACAATACGGCAGGGAGGAAGAAGGGTCGGAGGACCTCCCGAGCTGGCCATGTGTCGGAGAGAACGGCACGGGCAGAGGATCGGGCCCCTCCGGCAGCTGTGGGTTTCCTCCCTTGGCGGCGATGACCGCGTGAACGATGCACCTTTTAGTCCTCTACACACACCGGCCGAAGGGATCCGACTGGATCTGTGACCAGCGGTGAGCAGAGAGAAAATGTCGCTACCACTGTCTTGTTTATATCTGGAGAGGATGAGAGAATGAAGAGAGCAACCCTAGTAAAGCAAGCGCTCAGGCCCCTGCGTCCATATATAGTGGAGTGATTATCTTTTTTCTTTCCACAACAAGCGTTTCAATTTGTGTACGCGGCATTAAATAAAAGAAACTCTCTATTTAAGGTGACTACTGTACGACTCCTACTTACTACTAGTAGTACTACAGTATTGTTCACTTGTGCTCCCCGCCCCTCCATTCATTGAACAACCCCACGGGTGAATAAACATACAGTAAGTACTGTATTTATATAGAACGAACAAGCTCGAACTGTTTTCGCGTAGTTAAAAGTTGAGGGCGGGGCTTTTCCCGGGCAGTACGCGCGGCATTTTTCGGGTAGGGCCAGAAGACTATTTTTTTTTTAAAAACTTCGAGACGGCCACATAGCATGGAGCCGACCCCAACGATTTTAAGCTTACAGGCACGATACACGCTATCCTAGACTACTATACACATGAAACTGCCACACGAGCGTCCGGGCTGCGCTTGGCTCTTCGCCTCTTCGGGAAGTCGAACAATGATGGAATACTACTGCACTCGAGGAGTACTACAGTACGCTTCTGGTCATCTGACACCGATTGAACTGTTGCATGTCCACCGCGTGCGGAGGGAGAGCGTGTAGCGAAAGCTTATCCTAGTCTTGCCAGCCACCACGCTCATGGGCGAGGGAGGGACGCTCCTGCCTTTGCGTGTATGATAGGTGGGCCCTACAGGTGTGTGGCCAACCTGTCATACAGCCAAAGGCATGTGTAGTTAAGTCCGCGAGGGAGAGGATAATCAAACTTCTCGTTGATGTACGAGTTGACACGACACATCAAAGCACTACACTCGATATATTTCAATAATTTGCGTGTGTGACTCCCAGATGCAGAGGCCGGGGGTCATCATCCTCCTTTTCGAGAAAAAATAGATGCGTGTGTGAGAGGACGAGTGCGTGCGTGCACCTCTTCTCTTCTTGTATAACGTACTACTAAACTCAGAGTACAAGTTTTTGTGGGTGGCACGATGGTGCGTGCGAGAAGCCCCGAGAGATAGGTTTAATGCATTAATTGCAATGCATGCATGCATAAAGTACATGCATTTGTCAATTTTCTCTTAATACTTGCATGCAATGATTTAATGCATCTTGGAATCTGAACATGTGTTGGGGACAACCAAATTGAGCCTTATAAAATGGAAAAACTAAAATTTTGAGATAAGCCCTATAAAACCGGAAAGGAGGGAGTAGAAAAAGAAGTACTCCATCCGGGAATAGTGTCATACTTCGAAACTAGAACCGTCAATAAATTTTGAGCTTGCGTCTCGTCACATTCCAAATTACTCCACGCTATATTGAATTGCAAACCTGTTCACACCGATCACAACCTAAACGGTTTCCCACTTAGGAGCATATTAGTACTCGGTTATAAATACTAGTATGCCAAGATGACTGCACATTCGTCCTCAACTCCTCATCCACAAAAACAAACAAGTCATTCAGCATCCTTCCCTTGCATCTGCCATGGCCAACGTGAGTTCTGGGTCGAGAGATTGCCACCAAGGAGAGGCGAGAATTGAAGCGGAAGCACGAGATATGTCCCGCCTCGCTGCGAGAGCAGCCGACATGTCCCGCCGCGCGGAAGTAGCAGCACAGAGGTCCCGCCGTGCCGCTGAAGCAGCACGGAGGCCCCGCCGCGCCGTCGATGCAGCAGACTGGTCCGGCCGCACCGCGGAAGCAGCAGAGATGTCCCGCCGCGCCACGAATGCAGTAGAGATGTCCCGCCGCACCGCGGCGGCCTGGGAAAATTTCTCGCGGGCACGCGACGACTGTTACAGGCGCATGCATGCGATCGTCCATAGCCAGACGGATCAGATATCACGCTTGGCGAGGTTGCAGGACGACATGATAGCCTCGTTTGAACAGGCTACTGGCGTCATCCGGCAACTAAGGGAGGGCAATGAGAGGCTCCGGGCCGAGCGCGACCTGCTGAGGGAGAAGATCGTCCGAAGTGCAGACCTGCAGGAGGAGACTAGTGCCTTGTTGAAGAAACTTATGGACGAGAATGACATGCTCTGCAACGAGCGCCAAAGGCTGGTGGAGGAATCCATGGATGTTCTCAAGCAGTGTCTTGAGGACACGAAAGAGCTCATTGCCGCTCGCAACGGAGACTAGTTTCCTAGTTTCTTTTGATGTAATAATCGGTTTAGGATGTGGATTGTGTCGTCAGTTGTGAAATGTTGGGTTCTAGCGCGGATGTTTGGCCTTTGTTGGCCTCTTGGGATGTGCTGAACTTCTTGTGAATTGTGGTGGTTTTCAGTAATGAAAATCGGAAGGGGCAATCCCTTCTTTGATCAAAAAAAAATTAATCATCCTTATATATTCATCAGTATTGCTATAAGTCGCAGTAGATGCTATATAGGTCCGTCGGATCTTACATCAAGATCCATGCTTTCAGATTTTCCTTTTTCTCTCTTAAATCTCAGTCGAGTGAGACATAGCCACGCCATTAAACAGAGGCTCGGGCACCACTAATGGAGACCTTGGGAGAGAGGTGGACGGCAGATGGAGGTCAAAGGGCTCTCCTCCCGATAAGCACGCGCAGGGGTCTGATCGCACGCCTCTCGTACTCAAATAGCTACCCTGCACGTCGCCTCCTAGCTAATAAAAAAGGGGACGCGTGGCGGCACGTAAATGGTACTAGTAAGTAGAACTCCCGCAGTTTCAATAATACTTGTGTTTCCGATTGTAACGTGACAGCACTTCTTCCAAAATGACTTTGTTGATTGTTAATGTGTGCACCTTCGCAAATCGGACTGCAAATTTACCACAGCATGTTGGTGCCATGTCATGGCACCAAGCCAAGTTTCATTATTTTCATGCGTGTTTTGGATTTACAGGAATTAAAAAACTAAGTTTCTCAATGTTTCCAACCCAGCCACGATGCCTAGAATTTTGAATTTCATTCCCATTTCTTGCATGGAACCTAGAAATTTACCCGAGGACACACATGTGATTTTTCAACCAACTTTGGTGCACTGGAACATGTGCTTGTGTTTCAAATTTGAATTATGCACACAAAGGTGACACGTTCCCTCCTAGAACCACGAGCCTTCTTGAGAGAAGCTCCGATTTGCAAGAAGCTTATACCAAAATTTGTTCCGATTCGGCCAATTTTTTTTACCACGACATGTTACTACCATGACATGACACCATGCCAAGTTTCATGATTTTAAAACCAAGTTTCTCAATGTTATCGACCGAGCCATGATGCCCAGATGTTTGAATTTTATTCTCATTTTTTGCATGGGACCTACTCCCTCCTTCCATCTATATAGGGCCTAATGTGTTTTTCAAGACAGCCTTTGACTATTGACAAGATTAATAGCACATGAGATGTATACTATGCAAATTATATTATTGGAAGCTCCTTTGACATACAAAATTGAAGGTATGCTTCGTGTAAGTTGCATGTCATATATTATTGCTCTAACGTTTGGTCAAAGTTAGCCTCGAAAAACGCATTAGGACCTATATGCATGAGAGGAGTCGACTTCGAGAGAACGTGTTTGTTCGAGAGACACCGAGGAAGACTACTATATATCGATGGTGCATGTAGGCGGGAATTAAACTAAGGGATGGTCTTATTGGTTTCGGGGATATAGGGCAAGAGTGAGAGGCGGGGGGGGGGGGTAGCTAGAAGGAGATTGTTAAGTGTGAGTGTGTGTTTTACCCATCTAGGCGAAAGTTATGTGCACAAAAGAGGAGAACGATTCGATGTGGCGTTAGGATTGAGGGTAATTAACTATGTATGGAGACATAGAGACCTTGAACGTGCATGTGTGAGAGGTATACATGTATACGTGGGATGTGTGTGTGTGCGCGCGCATGATCGAGATAAAAGAAAGAAGACATAAGTCATAAGATCAACGACATGGGAGAGACGGATCGGTATGACAATATGCATGCATGTGAGAATGCATGGAAGAAGTATCGACAATTGAGCATGTGTTTTTATCTTTAAGAGATAGTGGCATGGGCTGGAGCATGCATCTATGGCGAGCAGAGGGAGTGAGGCGCAGCGATTGTGCAAAAGAGACCAACCTATAAATGCATATGTATGGAGAGACATATATAGTGTGGGTGATAGGAAGCAAGACTCCGTGCGAGAAAGAAATGTTGACGGAGAAACTACAGATAGATACAGAGATGGAGATGCTAGCTAGAGGGACATCCGCTAGTTTGGGTGTTGGAGATGACCGTCAGGTGGTCCAAAGGGTGAAGTTATACATGTGTGTGAGAGGGCACTTGACTGCATGTAGAGAGAAACATATGTAGTGTGCGTGATAGAAATCAAGAGTGAGGGCGAGAAAGAAGGTTGATGGAGAAACAGATAAATAGAAAGATAAAGATGCTAGCTAGTGTGCGTTAGAGATAGGAGTCGAGTGGATCAGAAGGCTGGGTTATGTGTGTGGGTGTGAGAGAGATAGAGAGAGGGTGCGTGTGAGTCACATACAAACAGATATCAGAGAGAAATGATATCCAGAGAGACGGAGTTTTGTGTCTACGAGAGAGAAAGATATTTCACAACGAGAGTGATAGCTAGAGAGACATACGAGGGAACGCAAGATATCTCTAGGGAGAGAGGGTGTGTGTGAGCGACATACAAGAGAATAATGGAGAAATATGAGACCCTGGGAGACAGAGTTTGTGTTTGTGTGTGAGAAAGAGATATTGATGAGGAAGATTGTAGGTTCTCATATCTAAGGAGCGAAAGACATATCTGTATGAGGGGTGTGCGAGTGGCACACATGAGAATAGTAGAGAGAAATGAGACCCCGGGAGACAAAGTTTTGTGTTTGTGTGAGAGAAAGAGATTCCACATGGAGAATCATAGTTAGAGACACATAGCAGGGGACGAGATATACTTAGAGAGAGATAGAGTGATGAAGGTCGAGGGAGAGAGTACCGTCAGTGTGTTACGAAGATAAAAGATCATTGTCGACATATAGGTAGCATGAGAGATACCTGAGAGATGATGAACACGTATAGGTCCAGAGAGATAGTCCTGTATAAGCATGAGTGATAGCTATATGAGACGAATATCTGGATTAAAGGGGATTCAAATATTTAAACTGGAGATCACGACATTGATAATATCATAACGCAAATTGGTGTATCAAACATGCATATTCATTTGAATTTGGGCACACATGTAATGTTATATAGTTTATCAATATTGGTGATCCATAGATTCTTCAATTACAAACAATGCATGGTTTATATGCAATTAATGTCTAAACGGGATTACACTATATGTTGCGTGTGTGAAACACATTATACATGGTTGAGAAGTAAAAAAACCCGCATGAAACACAGATTAATTGGAGACAGTTGGCGAGGAATGCATACATCGGATTTCAACATAGAGTGGTTTCAAATATTTGAAACTCGAAATTGATGGATACAACCTTATGAATCTGAGATCATGCCATTTGTAAACCATATTTATGTATAAATGGTGTTCTGCTTTTGAAAGTATATATAAAAAATGATGTATATAGAATGTAATTCCAATTGAAAATGGATCCCGCCCGAAAAAAAGAATACAAACGGGATTCGAATTGAGTTGGCATGGTAAACATGCACTCTGCAAAATTTGAATGAAGCGGGGAAAGTCGCAGTAACCGCCCGGAACCAAAATCCGCGAGATGGAAATCACTGCTGCCTATCCCTGCCATGCAAAGCCTATATGCTGGATTTCTATAGGTTTCGATAGGGGTAGGTTTGTAATTTCACCCAAACGTGACGTAACCGCCTCTCACCCGAATTCATACACGATGGGCGCCAAAACACGGTGTGTCCTCGGCCGAAATCGACTCCCTCCCCAATTCATATTCATACACGGTGGGCGCCAAAAACAAACTCTCGTCGGCAAATATTCGGTGTATGCGAGATTACCGTCCTATCCCCGACCGACTAGTGTTGCTGTGATGTAGTAGAAATTTGAAACGGGGGCCAAGTTTGCAAATTTCCTCGCATTTGAGACAAGCGCGCCCTGAATACATGGTTCCCCCCTTCCTCTCTACCTCCCTTTTCCCGATTCGTACTCCATGGGCGCCAAAACACCCTCTCCACCCCACCCTCCTCCGTTCGCCGCTGTCCGCCACCCATCCACCGCCGTCCTCCTCCAGCATGCCGGAGCTGATACCCCGACGCCGCCGTCCATTACAAGAGATCGACCTCTCTCATCCACGGCTTCGGACCGGGATCCTTGTATCCCGTCCTCTCGCTTCATCACCGCCGTCGTCCACCGCGCCCCGCTGCCTCCGTCTACCCTCCTAGATATAGTTCCACGCCACCGATAGCCATCGCTACCGCAGCACCATCAAATTCTCAGCAGATGCCTATGCGGCGCCGCACCAGAGGCGGTGCTCTTTCGTATCTACTCAACTTATTTATCGCAGCAAGAAAATAGATCGCCACTGCTTTACTCTGATTTCTTGTCTTGGCTGCGAAGTTGACTTTGTCCGGTTTGCACCTTCAGATCCGCCATGTCACGCTCAACACCATACTCGCAATGCTTATGGTTTTCCCCTTTTATATTCCACACTAGTTAAATCATAGTAGACTAAATTTCAAAATTGGGTCAGTCGATTTTTAGAGCTCGCCGGAGTTCGCCGGTGCGATCGAAGGGGCTCGGGTGGTTGTGGGGCCTCGCCAAACGAAGAAAACTCGACAAGGGTGGGGGTTGGGGTGGGGTGGGGGTGGGGTGGCGGAGAAACATAGGCGGTGGGGGCCGGTGGTCCGGCCGGCGGCCCGTGCGGTGTTCTGTATGGGAAGAATCAGAGACAAGGAAGAAGAAGGGTTAGGAGATGTAGGATCTTCATCCAACCGCCTAAAATGGTCGAGAGACAGCTAGGAGTTGCATTCTTCATGCGCTCTGGTTCATCATGTGTGGGTGCTCTTCTTTACCATGTTCCTCTTCTGTTCTTCTTTAATATGTACTCTCTTCATTCCTAAATACAAGTCTTTGTATAGATTCCACCATGGACTACATATGGAGCAAAATGAGTGAATCTACACTCTAAAATGTACCTGGATACATCTGTATGTGATCCATAGTGGAAATGTCTACCAAGACTTATATTTTGGAATGGAGGGAGTATGATAGTAGTACAGTATGTTCCTTGTACTGAAGATGAGCGGGGACATTTGCAGTGTAGAGGTCTATATGGTCGATTGTGATGGACACTTTGAGCCTCTTTGATTCGTAGGATCTTGTAAACATAGGAATAGGATTTGTAGTGGCCTGCCCACTTGAATCCTATAAGAATAGCAAGGAAATGCGGGGAGCTGTGTCCCCTTTGAGAGTTACATTGATATTAACAGTACCGCACCTTCACTTGAAGAGAGTTGGTATCCATAGCCTTTCTAGCCGTACCGGCAATACTAACAAATATATTCCAGCAAGTTCCACTTTGCTGATTTTACTCTGATGCTTAAGGTTTTCCCGTTATATCTACACTATGATATGTGTAGCTGCTTTGTGTCGCACTAGCAGCAGTCCACTCTTGAAGCTAAACACTGCAATGACTTACAAAATTGGCACCAAGGCATTGAGTGACATTCTGGATGCAATGAAACTCATACGCTCCCCACCTGTTGATTCTTGTTCAGAATACATCCTAATGACTATTCTAACCTCGAGGAGTCAAAGGCAGATGGCCTGTCCTGTTCACCCATCAAGGTGCCTATTCTAATTTGGCAATGTTTTATTGATTGCGGGTATCTTGCATATGTTGTCTTGCCTTTCTTCTACTTTGTTGCACCGCCATCTGCTTAGTTTACTCATCATATATGTCGAGATGCCATGCCCATCCATTATCAATACATATTCCATCTGTCATCATACCATGTTTTTCCACTCAAATGTTGTTCTTGTGCATCAGACATCAAAAAGGAAGAGGGTGATTGCCGAACCTGAAGGAGCACCAGCAAAGTCCTTGAAAAACGTGGTGGTGCCGGAGAAATCAGACAGCACCCCACTTATATTGGTTGTACAACCAGTGACACAAAACATAGGACCGACTCCAGCAGACTGTACCCATACTTCACTGGCCACACCACTAGCCCCACCACACAGGACCTGCACTCCAGCAAAAGGTATACCGATTTCATTTGCCATAGCACTAGCTGTACCATAGAAAAATCCCACTCCAGCAAAAAGTACAGCAAGTCCACTGGCCGAAGACCTATCCCAATTGCAGAGATGACCAATTCCTGCAGATTGGAACCCCATTCCATTTATTCCCAGTTTAAAAGACAATGCTTACAATGTTGTTAGGGACTACGTGCATATATTCCCATCATGGGAAGATTATTGTGAAGACAACCACCATTTTCACATCTTCCTGTCCAACTTACGTGTAAGTGCTAATATTCATGGTTATTATTTTCCTGTTTTCTGCTGATTGAACACATGAATGATTTACATTACATTGTTGTAACTAGGCGAGGGTCAATCTGGATAGTCATGACGAGCAAAGCTTGCTTGTGCTTTTCAAGGAAGCATTGTAGCAGTATCGGTGTTACCTGAGGAAATCACACTTTGATGGCAAGTCTATAAACGAATTTCCGATGAAGTCTCCTATGCTAAATTTAGAAGACATTGAATGGAAAAACCTTTTTATGCACTGGTCTCGTTCCCAGGATGAGGTATTGTCTATGAAATCACATGACAATTTGAACTTCTACTTTTCCGCATGTGCCTTACGGATCTTTTTTGCAGGAAATCTGCTCGAAGAAGAATTCCGGTTTGACAAGAACGACAGGATATCACAAATATGCTGCCCGCTGCTTTGCTCTTGTTAGTACCTGTTGTCCTGTATCAATGTACTTGCATACATACCTGGTTCATTATGTGACAGCAGTATGCATGATAGCTTGCTTATCAATTGTTCGCTCCAAATTATCTGATCTGTATGAATGGTTACATTAGTGTAGAATATATCCAATGTCAATGTTTTTTTAGATGTACATTATTCTTATAAGTACATGCTATCCTTTATTAGTGTACTTATAATGTCAGGTAGTTGTTCATGTACCATCACTCTGCAGCTTATTTTCCTTTGCCCTCCATTTTCTACACATCAGATCTATATTTACTCTTACCATAAGGTTGGTACTGAAGAAGTTTAGCTATGCATTGCTCTTGGCTGTACCTTTTTCCTGTATCGCTGCACTTACATTTATAGCTACTTGGTTATGTAGCATCACTCTTCATCTTATCTTAAATATTCTCCATTTTTTCGTATATTGTCACATCTATATTTACTCTTAACAAAATGTAGAATAAAGGCAATGCTTTTGAAGAAGATTTTGTGGTAAACTTCTTGAATTGCCCCCCCCCCCCCATCAGCATGGACAAGGCCTTTATAGATCCTGTCTTCACCAATAATGTAAGTTTGTCCATCTCAAGCCTTCAAACTTTGTTGTATATATTTGGTTAGGCATGACTGCAATAGCTGTTTATTTTTGGTGTTTGTATCAAATTGCTTGTTTAAAGTTTATTATGTAGTTCATAAACAAAAGTTTGTCCTTTCTCAATTTAAGTTGTGAGTTGTACAACCAACTTCCTTCTTCATACCATGTAAATTAAACTATACAGAGCAAGTGATCTTCTTTTGCACTGCATGTATGCTTCTGTTCTTCATCCGTAATCCAGTGGTGTGGTGAACCTACCCACCACAGCATAATGTCATATTCTGCAATGTCTTAACTATGAACAATGTCATATCATTCTACTATTATTTAAACCATCTCTTTATTTGCCAATCTGAAATGGTATAAATTGATAGCACACTAACAATTGATACTTCTGAGTTCTTGATCTGTAATCCAGTGGTGTCGTGACGCTGCCAACTCCTTCACAATGTCATTTCCTGCCATGTCTTGACCTGAACAATACCATATTGTGTTAATACAAATTTAAACTATGTCACTTTATTCGTCAGTAAGAAATGTGATGAATTGTCAGCACTGATACTTTTATGTGCAAAACCTGTCATCTGTCTGCTTGTTTATCTTTCAGAGTGAGGAAGATCTAAGTGTTGAACAAGCGTAGTCTCATCATCTTGCTCAGCTGCTTGCGTTGCAGCTCCCCAGCAGGGCTAACCTTTCTTGAACTCTATTGAAGTGCTGTCGGTTTTTTATATTATTTTGTCGGCGTGTTTATTTGCACTGGTGGTGATCTTTGATGCCCAGTGTATGTAATCTGCTGCCTTCTTGTGCTTTATTATCATAGTGGCGAACTTTGATGCCCAGTGGATGTAATATGCTGTAATTTCTTTATTGTATAGTATAGGTTTTTTCTTATTCACGATGCTGCAGTTATTTTACTGTATATCTATCATGTCTTCGCAGTAAACCGGCCAAACCGTAAAATTACGGTACATAATCAGGCCGTCATGCAATCATGATGTAGGTTGGGCCTGAAACGTGCCGATCAGCTCATGGGCCGGCAGCATCCCGAAATGAACCCCGGCCCATGATTGTGCGAATCAAATCACGGGCTTTTAACAGGCCGAAAAATTGTCTCGGTCCTTGTTTGGCCCAATCAGATATCGGCTGCGAGTAGGCCGGATGCAAACCGGGCCGTAGTTAGGCCCAACTATATGACGGGCTTTTAATAGGCTGAAATTAATATAGGGCAGAAATGTTAAACGGGCCCTTAACAAGCCAAAACTAATATCAGGCCGAATTACTAAGTGGGCCTTTAGCAAGTGGGCCCAAAAGCATAGTGTCCAGTTGACGGGTCGAATCCGATATGGGCCATAATTAGGCCCAAAACATCTTAAAGGGTTGGACCTGATCTGGGCCGTAATTTGGCCCAGAACGTGGTAGGCTTTTAACGGGTCGGATCTCATATGGGCCACTATTAGGCCCGGAGCGTGGCAGGCCATTAATAGACGGGATCAAATATGGGCCAGCATTTGGCCCAAAACATGGCAGCCAGTTAACGGGCCGGCCTACTAGGGTCCTCAAAATCTTGTGGGCCTACAGCTGGGCCGGCCCATTAATGTCGGCGAAATCTCGTGGGCCTTTAGCTAGGCCAGCCCATTATGATCCGCAAGAATTTTGTGGGCCTTTACCTGGGTCGGCCTATTATGGCACACAAAAATCTTGCGGGCCTTTACCTGGGCCGGCCGATTATGGCCCGCGAAATCTTGTGGGCCTTTAGCTGGGCCAGCCCATTATGGTCCGCAAAATCTCGTGGGCCTTTAGCTGGGCGGCCCATTATGGTCTGCAAAATCTTGTGGGCCTTTAGGTGGGCCGGCCCATTTAAACTTGTTGGGTCGTGCCATGTGTCGACGTATCATAGGTGCATTCTGTCCAGTGAGTGGATGACATCTGTCCCGACGATGAGCCGACACGTGTTTCCTCTAGCCAATGATGATTTTACACGTGGAAAATCCCCATTGGTCGGGGCTGTTAACGGGTTATCGGATCCAAAACCCGACCCGATAGCTTAACAGCGTTCCGTTACGGTGGATGCCACGTGTCGGTCACCCTTGAGGAAAGCACTTCTGTGACGCGCGATTTATCGTCATGGAAGTGGACACTTCCGTGATGATAATTTTGGTAATGTCATGGAACACTTCTACGACAGCACAGGTATGACTATCTTGATTCTGTCATAAATTTGTCATGGATGTACATGCATGACAAAAAAAAGCGACCTACTGTGACAAAGACGTATCATCACGGAAGTGTATTTTTTTAGTGATATGGGGGACAATACAGAGTACATGTGTCTATCACGAGATTATTCCAATTAATATTAGATCCTCTATTGACTAGCCTGGCCTCGGTTTATATAACACACTAGAGGCCTAGGGTTTAAAGGAGTCCTTGTCTTGGGTGCCAAGTCTTGTGGAATCCTCCTTGTCTGTGGCATGGGCTGCCCAAAGTGGCCCATAAGTGAACCGCCATGGGGGTCCTCGGCCCGATCCAGTTGGTCGGGAGATGATGTGGTGAGTACCCCCTAGTCCAGGACACCGTCAACGCCGCCCTAGGGCTCGCCTCCCAAGCTTGTAGCTCCCTCGTGGCTCGTCAGGTCTTCTCCCGAACCTTCTAGGATCCCTTCTGGTCCAGAAAAAATTAATCAATTTTTTTCTCCGTTGGGACTCTGTTTGATATAGTCCTGAAAAGCCAAAAACAAGCAAAAACACCAAGAGGCGCTGGGCACTAGGTTAATAGGTTAGTCCCAAAAAATGATATGTAATTGCATAATAAACATCCAAGATTGATACTGTAATAGCATGGAACAACAAAAAAATTATAGATACGTTGGAGAAGTATCATGACTGCTCCTACCCTTTGCGCCGCCAGCTCTAGCAAAGCAGTCATTTCTCCTGTCCTCGCTACACGTGACGTTGTTGCTGGCCCGGACGCCACCGTGGTACGTTGATGTCGCTTGAAGCTACGTCGGTTTTTTCCCAAAGAGGAAGGGATGATGCAGCACAACGGCGGTAGGTATTTCCCTCAGATATGAAACCAAGACTATCTGTCACAACCCTAGAATAATGCTTGTACTTAGTAGCATTGCATCCTTGCATCATGTCTAAATTCTGAAAGTTGAACTGAGGAAATTTAAAAGCCTCAAAACTTTAATTAAAAGAAGGGCAAATAACCCTAGAAATTGCATCCAATGTTTCCAAAATGTTCTTCAATGATGTTTTGATAATTTTGGAAAGGGTTTTGATCCAAACCAAAAATATGGAACATTTTTGTGGAATTATTTTGGACATTTGGATTTAACTCAATAAATATTTGAGTTGGATTTAATTCTTCTATAAAAGAATTTACAATAATTTTGGAAACCAGAGAGTGGCTCTAAATATATCCTAACTGACCACATATGAATTTCCAGAAGTATATAAAATAGTTTGGTTTTGAAAACCAAATTAAAACAAACTGCAAATTAGAAAACAGAAACAAAAATAGAAAAAGGGTTAGAACTTACCTGGGCTTACCTCACCTGTGCAGCCACCTGGCGGCCCAAGTGGCCGGCCCAGCCCACCTGCCCCCTCCCCTGTCGTCTTCCTCCTTTGGTAGGAGGATGGGCGCATGGCCGACGCACGCCGGCGCACGCCCCGGCCACCTCCTGCTTGCCGCTCCCCCTTGTTTCCCTGGGGCTCCCTCGCGACGCCACGCAGTCCCGACCCCTCTCTCACTCTCTCAAGTGTTTTCCCCCTCCTCTGCTCCCCGAACGGTGCCCGTCGCCGCCGCTCGCTGTTCCTGCGGCCATCGGCCACCCCTCGCCCTGCCGCTGAGCTCGGGAGCTCCGCCTCGACCCCCTCTCCCTCCCCACCGAGCCACGCCCCTCCGGAAGCTCTGCAGCGTCGTCCCCAACCTCATCTTCAACCTCTGACCGCCGGCGGACTCGTCGGGGATTCGCGAACTCCAGCCTCTCCACGGCCTCGCCGTCACCTCTGCTGGATCCGTCGTGAGCTTCTACGCCGCCTCCCCCTCTTCTTTGCTTTGTTTGCGCCCTCTAACCGCCTCCTCCACCAGAGCCGAGATGCTCCGCCGCAAGAGCTCGTCGCCGGCGTTGCTCCAGCGACCATTTGGTTGCACCAATGTGCCAAACACGCCAGCCGCACCGCGTAGTGCCTTGCCCACGCTTTAGTTCGCGCTTTTGCCCGCTGCAGCCGCGCCCCCGAGCTCGGCCGAACTCCGGTCGCCGCTGCCGTTGTCGCCGCCGTCGTTCTGGGCTATCTCCGGCGAAGCTGAGAGCACCACTCGACATGCGCGAGCTCCAGCTACTCGTATATGGGCTCCACCGTTGATTTGGTCGCTGGAGGAAGTTTTCCGAGCCTCGCCGCCGTGTCTGGCCTCGCCGGCGTCGAGTCGCCGGCAGGTTTGACCTGTCCGACCCGGGGTTTGACCTCCCTAGGTTCAACACACGTGGGCCCCGCCCCTGACTAGATTAGTTTAGGACTAATTACCCCCCCCCCTCCGCTGACATTGGCAGTGGGCCCAATGGCTGTTAATTTGATTATTTAGATTTAATTAACCCTGTTAGTTAATTGTGTCACTGACGTGTCGACCCCACTGGTCAGGTTTGACCTAGACCGGGTCAATTGACCTGCTGATGTCACAGTGACATAGCGCTGACGCCATAACTCATTTTCTGGATTATTTATAATTCAGAAAATCCCAGAAAATGTTTAAAACTTCAAAAATTGATAGAAAATCAACCGTAGCTCCAAATCAAACAAATTATATATGAAATTTGATCAGAAAAATTCAATATTTCCATATGTAATGGTTTCATGCATGAAAAAACACTTTAACCTTGTTGTTTAGGTGAAACAAGATAATACACTTATAAAGCTTAAAAACATAAGCTTCCGTTTGAATCTTTGATTCAAATTGACCCAATCCAACTTGTTTCACATTGCATTAGGCAGGACACCTCATATTGCCATGTCATAGCATGCATCATATTGTTGCATATTGCCATGTGATGATTGTATTCTGTGGTGTCTTTCGTGGTAGGTTCTGCCTCCGAGGATATTTCCGAGTATCCAGCTGAAGGGCAGTACCCTACTACTACTCCATCAGGCAAGCAGCCCCATTGATCATATCAATACAATCCCGTGTTCTCGCTTCTGCTCTCATTTACTGCATTAAGACAACAACATTTCAAACTGCTGTGTGCTGCGGTAGTTGAACCCTTATCCTCTGCATGACCTGTCATTGCCACAGTAACTAGATGAAACCCACTAGCATGTGTAGGAGTTGATTGAGCCATGTATGTGTTTCCTACCTTGCTATGCCTGCTATGCTTAGAGTTGTGTCAGGTCTGGTTCATCTGGGTGATGGGCTAGAGTGAAATTATTATATCGGTAATGTGAGGGGTGTGTTGAACATGATTTGGTAAAGATATCGATGAGAGGCCATGTTGGAGTACATGGTGGGTTGTTTCATTGAGGTCGTCCCTAAGAACTAAGATCTGCATGTCTGATTTAAGATTCAGTTACTACCATGCATTGGGATCCTTAATTGACCCTCTCGGCTTCTTAATCACCCTAGTACTCTGTCCAGGAGTTGCAACTAGTTTCTGGTGTTTGTAGGTTATGTGTTGGCGGTCGTGCGTAGCGCTGACCCTAGGGGTGGGCTATGATGCGGTAGATACACCGTGGCACGGTGTACCAAGTCACCCGTTTGGTGTCTCGGGAACCCTGTTCACATCGTTCGGGACCGTATGTGAAAACCTTGCCCGGACTCTCTACGGATGGAACCTGGATAGGCGATAAACCTGGACTAGAGACTTGAGTGCTGAGGTAGGCCGTGGCCGACACCCTCGTTGGGCTTCCGCTTGGAGGTTGCCGAGTACATGTCGTGTAAACGACGATAAGTGGTGAGAGCGTGTATGAAGAAGTACACCCCTGCAGGGTTAACATCATCTATTCAAATAGCCGCGTCCGCGGTTAAGGACTGCTTGGTTGCCTATACAGTTCATAGATAACTTGAAGTGGATACTCTAAAACTCGCAAGATAATCGTGAGTGCTATGGATGGCCTTCTCGTAGGGAGACGGGAGCGGATCCATAATGGTGTATTGATATGGTGAATATGTGGACTCGTGTGCGCCACCTCAAAAGAGTTGCTTGTAGTCGTAGTTCAGGTTAGCCACTGAGTCAAAGCTGGCTTGCTGTAGTTAAACTCCATTACCCCTTTGTTGATACCACTGCATATGTAGTTAGTTCTGATGTAAGTCTTGTTGGGTACATTTGTACTCACGTTTGCTTAATTTATGTTTTGCAGAGAGACTTCAGTCTCGCTAGTAGTTCCGCATGGACTTCGACGTTTAGCTTGATACCTCAGCTATGATCTTGTGCCCTCCGCAGGATCTGGTAGATAGTCAGGCTTCTTAGCCTTTTTCATTTGTAGATGTCTGTACTTAGACATGTTAAGCTTCCGCATGTGCTTTGATTTGTATGCTATGATTGTTGGGTCATGAGACCCATGTTTGTATATCTCGCTCCTCGGAGCCTAATGAATAATACTTGAGTCGTAGAGTTATGTTGTGATGCCATGTTGTATTTACACATATCGAGCATATTGTGTGTATGATTGAAATGCTTGGTATGTGTGGGATCCGACAACCTAGTTGTTTATCCTTGGCAACCTCTCTTATGGGGAAATGTAGTCTAGTGCTTCCATGAGCCATAGTAGTCCGCTACAGCCCGGTTCACCGGAGTCCTGCTAGCCCAGCACTACTGCTCATGACACTTGACTGGCCGGCATGTGTTTCACTTCGTTCCTGTGTCTGTCCCTTCGGGGAAATGTCACGCGGTGACATCCGGAGTCTTGCCTAGCCTGCTACAGCCCAGGTTCCTGGAGTCCTGTTAGCCCAGTGCTACAACCCGGATTCACACGCTGCTGACCGACATGCTCGATGTGATTCATGTATGCCTGTCCCCATAGGTTGGTGCTGCTTTGGGTCCACGACTAGCCATGTCGGCCCGGGTTCTCTGTCATATGGATGCTAGCGACACTATCATATACGTGAGCCAAAAGGTGCAAACGGTCCCGGGCCATGGTAAGGCGACACCCGTGGGAATACCGTGCGTGAGGCCGCAAAGTGATATGAGGTGTTACCGGCTAGATTGATGTGTCTTGGAATCGGGGTCCTGACAGCGTTGGTATCAGAGCCTGACTGCCTGTAGGATTACGAAGCCAAACTGGTCGAATTTGAGTCTAGAAATGCTTTAGTTATGAAAGGGAATTGATTGTGGAAGGGAACGTAAGGCTCTTTTTACTCCTTTACCCTATGCCCTTCTGATCTGAGTCAACCTCTTCTTTTCTACGGAGATTAAGAACTAGGCCTTCTCATCTATCTATCAGGATGACGTGTTACTAATCCATAGACTTATAGAATTGATAGTTTCAAGCCTCAGTTCCATTCCTACTACTTCCGTATGCTGACAGTTGATCCCAGAACCTTGATATTGTGTTGCTGAGTGGTTATGCCACCATTTTGCAGGATGTCTCAAATCTTTTGAGCATTTACAGCCGTTATGTTGTCCGAGTCATCCCAGGTTTCTAAACAATCTGATGCAATTGTAAATTCCTTCTTCCCGTTTTTGATGTTCCTTTGGTCAGAATAACCACACTAATCGGCGAGTTGAGGTACTCTATTGCCTCGACATATATGTTGGAGCTATTATTATGACTTGGGTGTTTTAGGGAGTCACCTAGTGATCTAGCCATGTTTTGTATCCCCAGTGTGTGATTGTGGCCATTATTCTCGAAAGCATCCCGTGATGCCATTTAGTAGTAGGTATTCTATTCCTGGGTTCGTGAACCCGAGATTCGCCCTACTTACCTCATGTTGATAGTGTTGCTAGTTCCTCTAGGATATTAGTAACCTTTGCGATAGTCCTCGAGGTTCGTGGTACATCCTTCTTCTAATTACCTTGAACCATTCTTGGCAGGAGTACTTTCGAACCAAAAGGTCACGACCAGAGTGCTCTTGATGAGTTCTCCATTCTATGTTTGACTCTGCCACTCCTACCTTTCTGCATGGGTTATCTGGAAGAAATATGTTGAATTTGTTCGACATACCAACCTATGCATCCACAGCTCAGAATAATCGTATGTTCCTTTGAGTTGTCTCTCTTTAGTTGTATTCTGACCCCCGTCTATCATTTGATAGTCAAGAGTATGCGCGCATTCGCTATCGATGCCTATTATACTTGTGGTCTGTCAAGCCATTCTATTTTTGAGTGACTAGGAGAAACAAACTCCAGTACCCCATCCATTTCTAGGATTGGGTCAAAGTAGTTGTATCCCGTAGATCAAAATACCAATCCAGCTTGTGTTCTGTTCTACCCTGGAGTGTTACCATCTTATGCCAAGAATGTCATGAGAATTGCACCACCTCTTATGAATTATTGACGAAGTGATACTTCTTACCATCATTGTTCATTCCTCGGTTTCCGTGTAGTTGTAACCGGCACACTGACAAGTGAATCATGATGTGTGAAATCTATACTACTAGCAATTCCGTTGCTTGGTAGTTAATGGACAATACTCTCATTCATAGTGTGCTAGTTATTGAATTATTCTTCTAAGACTGATAGTGCTACCTAGTCCATTTTTCCTGGTGCACTCTTCGATCAATGAGTTAGGATTGTGTCAGTCCCTCGCTCTCTTGATCACATCGCCTTGCCCTGAAAAACAAGATTGTTCTCGAGCTTAGTGACATATCGGTGGTTCGTGATTTTCCGAAGATCTTCTCGGAAGTGTTACCAGGTTGTCACCTGACGGCTATGTTGAGTTCGTGATCGAGTTGGTTTCTTGTAAACCAACCATTCTCCAAGAATCTGTGGGATACCCCTAAGCTAGTTGGTTAAGCCAAACAACAACTTGGAGAGTTGGAAGATAAAAGCTTGCCTAACTTCGTTCGTTCCAAAGGGATATCCTTGTGTGTGTGGGCGTTGAAGAAAGATGATATCTTCCTCGATTGATCCTCGTGATCAGTTGTCGGTGCTATTGTCTTAACCAATCTTGAATTTGAGTATGGGCTAGCGTCAAATCAAATCAGAACCAATGATATTCGTAATGTTGTCTTACTCGTGGTTGTTCCTCGAGCATACACCATTATATCTTTTGGGTCTGACTAATGCTAACACCTTGTTCACATGATTGTGGAGTTCCATTTATATGGAAACCTGGATGAACTGTTGTTGAGCCCATCGACAACATCTTTGTCTCCTCCGTGATTTGGTTGAACATTACACTAGTGTTGGAAACTTTATAAGCATTATCTTCATCTTCCGTTCATGAAGCATATGTTCGGATGAAAGGAGTGACTTCCTCTAATTCATGTGCATTTGATGCAAGTTGCCGCCGTGAATTTGAGAAAGTTTGTTTTACCTCCTCTGGAATCATCCCAAGTCAGTCATGCACGTGCAAAGTATTCTATGGTCTGATAGACTGATCATCTTCATTCCATACGTATCCCTAGCACACCAAGCCACTGATTGATTTGTTCAAGAAGAAGGAGTTCCTTCATAAGAGCTAGTCATGACTTATGTTAGGAATTCGTTATCCTCGATGATGGTTCCCAACCTGAACTCGGTAGTGTTTTATTATAAGATTACTATGTGGCCATGCTTGTCTAGGACAGCATGTTCACATGTGTTTAGCAGGACCAGCTCATGTTTTGAAGCTTGCTATCGTAGTTCATTTCCCGAGAATCTCGCAACGTCATCTCGTCGATTTGTGTTGCAAACTTTCACTTTTCTTTCTAGATTCGTTGAGTCTGGAATATCCTGACACCAACCAGATCTGAATCTCAGGCAGATATGATGGTTGGAACGTGTCCCAAGAATTATAATATTGGTCTCTCGGTAACCCGGTAACGTGGATGTCGTGGCCAACACACCTAGCCGGAAGGCCTACTATTGTAGTATCTTGTTTGAAGAAGTTGGCCACCTCCCCATAAGGATCTCGTAGAATTTATTCCAATAGTAGTTCCTTATGGATTTTTGTGTTTCCAAAGTCCGACCTTTTACTTGACGTCCTAGATACCAAACCATATCAATAAATGGGTTATGCTAGCACATCAAGGAGAACATTAGAAGCGGAGTGCTAAATGTCTCTCAGTCGATCATCCAGATTTTGATCCCTTGGACTCGCTAAGGTGAAATCTGAGAAAGTGTTATCTTTCTTTGCATCTGCATATTCCACCATTATTCATCATGGTAGCATGTTGTGTTGCCAGGATCCTTGACACGAATATTGGTAAAACCTTGATGAATACGGAAATGCTCAAGTTCTTGAGAGCACGCGCAAGCACTAGGATTTATCGTTGGCATTAATTAGGATCCGTTCTCAGCTTCTTTGATTATGCCATAACCTTTCAAATAGTGGAATCTCTCTCTACTGTTGGGTTTCTCCCCAGTTAGTAGAATCATTCCTAGCATTAGCATTCTGTTCCTAGCTTGCACCCACCTTTGTCCCATTTTACCTATGGTCTGCCTTTTCAGTGATTGCTATTTGGGATCATCTTCAAAAGTGGTCCTACCACGGGTCCCATCCATTTCCGATGATAAGCAAAAATCATCCATTGCGTTGTCTTCAACAAGGTAGTCCACATCATCCATCCTAGTCTGAGTATGCCACTCCTTCGAACTCTTCCAGATGATCGTTTGAGAATTGCCTTAGGCTGGTATAGAGAGTTTCAATGATCTTTGTATCAAAAGTAACTCTTTTTGCCACTTAAGGGAATATTTCTGAGAGTCACCTTCCTCTAAGATGTCTCATTATGGTATCATGGAAACTCAACTCCTCGCTACATTGACAACCGTTCACCACCTTCTTAAGCGAGAATTGTTGTCTACCTAGTGAACCTTCATCCTCTGTTACACTCCATTCCTCTGGATGTATGTTTCATGTCTCAGCTCGAGAAATGTTCAATGTCTCATTCCGAGTTGATCCTGAATTGTTTGATCCTCGAGAAGATCGATTCTTCTAGAGTTTTCCTTTTTTTCTCTCTCTCGTTGTCGTGTTGGTTGAAGTTTTCGAAGCAAGACGTCGAGACAAAGATGGTGACAAATCAACGTTCTTACGAAATGCAACCTGGATCGTGAAGATTGTGTTAGTCTGCGTCCCCCCTTCTTCTTACCCTACGCTTGAATCTCGGGACGAGATTCTTGTTTAGTGGGGGTGAGTTGTCACAACCCTAGAATAATGCTTGTACTTAGTGGCATTGCATCCTTGCATCATGTCTAAATTCTGAAAGTTGAACTGAGGAAATTTGAAAGCCTCAAAAATTTAATTAAAAGAAGGGCAAATAACCCTGGAAATTGCATCGAATGTTTCCAAAATGTTCTTCAATGATGTTTTGATAATTTTGGAAATGGTTTTGATCCAAACCAAAAATATGGAACATTTTTGAGGAATTATTTTGGACATTTGGATTTAACTCAATAAATATTTGAGTTGGATTTAATTCTTCTATAAAAGAACTAAAAGTCCAATAATTCTGAAAACCTGTGAGTGGCTCTAAATATATCCTAACTGACCACATATGAATTTCCAGAAGTATATAAAATAGTTTGGTTTTCAAAACCAAATTAAAACAAACTGCAAATTAGAAAACAGAAACAAAAATAGAAAAAGGGTTAGAACTTACCTGGGCTTACCTCACATGTGCAGCCACCTGGTGCCCCAAGTGGCCGGCCCAGCCCACCTGCCCTCCTCCCCTGTCGTCTTCCTCCTTTGCCAGGAGGATGGGCGCGTGGCCGACGCACCCCGGCGCGCGCCCCGGCCACCTCCTGCTTGCCGCTCCCCCTCGTCGCCCTAGGCCTCCCTCGCGACGCCACGCAGTCCCGACCCCTCTCTCACTCTCTCACGCATTTCCCCCCTCCTCTGCTCTCTTCCCGAACGGAGCCCGTCGCCGCCGCTCGCCGTTCCTGCGGCCACCGGCCACCCCTCGCCCTGCCACTGAGCTCAGGAGCTCCGCCTCGACCCCCTCTCCCTCCCCACCGAGCCACGCCCCTCTGGAAGCCCTGCAGCATCATCCCAAACCTCGTCTTCAACCTTTGACCGCCGGCGGACTCGCCGGGGATTCGAGAGCTCCAGCCTCTCCCCGGCCTCGTCGTCGCCTCTGCTGGATTCATCGTGAGCTTCTACGCCGCCTCCCCCTCTTCTTTGCTTAGTTTGCGCCCTCTAACCGCCTCCTCCACCAGAGCCGAGACGCTCCGCCGCGAGAGCTCGTCGCCGGCGTTGCTCCGGCGACCATTTGGTTGCGCCAATGTGCCAAACACGCCCGCCGCACCGCGTAGTGCCTTGCCCGCGCTTTAGTTTGCGCTTTTGCCCGCTGCAGCCGTGCCCCCGAGCTCGGCCGAACTTCGGCCGCCGCTGCCGTTGTCGCCGCCGTCGTTCCGGGCTATCTCCGGCGAAGCTGAGAGCACCACTCGACGCGCACGAGCTCCAGCTACTCGTATAAGGGCTCTGCCGTTGATTTGGTCGCCGGAGGAAGTTTTTCGAGCCTTGCCGCCGTGTCTGGCCTCGCCGGCGTCGAGTCGCCGGCAGGTTTGACCTGTTCGACCCGGGGTTTGACCTCCCTAGGGACAACACACATGGGCCCCGCCCCTGACTAGATAAGTTTAGGACTAATTACCCCCCCCCCCCCCCCGCTGACACTGACAGTGGGCCCAATGGCTGTTAATTTGATTAGTTAGATTTAATTAACCCTGTTAGTTAATTGTGTCACTCACGTGTCGACCCCACTGGTCAGGTTTGACCTGGACCGGGTCAGTTGACCTGCTGACGTCACAATGACGTAGCGCTGACGCCATAACTCATTTTCTGGATTATTTATAATTCTGGATTATTTATAATTCAGAAAATCCCAGAAAATGTTTAAAACTTCAAAAATTCATAGAAAATCAACCGTAACTCCAAATCAAACAAATTATATATGAAATTTGATCAGAAAAATTCAATCTTTCCATCTATAATGGTTTCATGCATGACAAAACACTTTAACCTTGCTGTTTAGGTGAAACAAGATAATACACTTATAAAGCTTAAAAACATAGGCTTCCATTTGAATCTTTGATTCAAATGGACCCAATCCAACTTGTTTCACATTGCATTAGGCATGACACCTCATATTTCCATTCATAGCATGCATCATATTGTTGCATATTGCCATGTGATGATTGTATTCTGTGGTGTCTTTCGTGGTAGGTTCTGCCTCCGAGGATATTTCCGAGTATCCAGCTGAAGGGCAGTACCCTACTACTACTCCATCAGGCAAGCAGCCCCATTGATCATATCGATACAATCCCATGTTCTCGCTTCTACTCGCATTTACTGCATTAAGACAACAACGTTTCAAACTGTTGTGTGCTACGATAGTTCAACCCTTATCCTCTGCATTACCTGTCATTGCCACAGTAACTAGATGAAACCCACTAGCATGTGTAGGAGTTGATTGAGCCATGTATGTGTTTCCTACCTTGCTATGCCTGCTATGCTTAGAGTTGTGTCAGGTCTGGTTCATCTGGGTGATGGGCTAGAGTGAAATGATTATGTCGGTAATGTGAGGGATGTGTTGAACATGATTTGGTAAAGGTATCGATGAGAGGCCATGTAGGAGTACATGGTGGGTTGTTTCATTGAGGCCGTCCCTAAGAACTGAGATATGTATGTGTGATTTAAGAATCAGTTACTACCATGCATTGGGATCCTTAATTGACCCTCTCGGCTTCTTAATCACCCTAGTACTCTGTCTAGGAGTTGCAACTAGTTTCTGGTGTTTGTAGGTTATGTGTTGGCGGCCGTGCGTAGCGCTGACCCTAGGGGTGGGCTATGATGCGGTAGATACACCGTGGCACGGTGTACCAAGTCACCCGTTTGGTGTCTCAGGAACCCTGTTCACATCGTTCGGGGCCGTATGTGGAAACCTCGGCCGGACTCCCTGCAGATGGAACCCGGATAGGCGATAAACCTGGACTAGAGACTTGAGTGTTTAGGTAGGCCGTGGCCGACACCCTCGTTGGGCTTCCACTTGAAGGTTGCCGAGTACATGTCATGTAAACGACGATAAGTGGTGAGAGCGTGTATGAAGAAGTACACCCCTGCAGGGTTAACATCATCTATTCGAATAGCCGCGTCCGCGGTAAAGGACTGCTTGGTTGCCTATACAGTTCATAGATAACTTGAAGTGGATACTCTAAAACTTGCAAGATAAGCGTGAGTGCTATGGATGGCCTTCTCGTAGGGAGACGGGAGCGGATCCATAGTGGTGTATTGATATGGTGAATATGTGGACTCGTGTGCGCCACCTCAAAAGAGTTGCTTGTAGTCGTAGTTCAGGTTAGCCACTGAGTCAAAGCTGGCTTGCTGTAGTTAAACTCTATTACCCCTTTGTTGATACCACTGCATATGTAGTTAGTTCTGATGTAAGTCTTGTTGGGTACATTTATACTCACGTTTGCTTAATTTATGTTTTGCCGAGAGACTTCAGTCTCACTAGTAGGTCTGTGTGGACTTCGACGTTTAGCTTGATACCTCAGCTACGAGCTTGTGCCCACCGTAGGATCTGGTAGATAGTCAGGCTTCTTAGCCTTTTTCATTTGTAGATGTTTGTACTCAGACATGTTAAGCTTCCGCATGTGCTTTGATTTGTATGTTATGATTGTTGGGTCATGAGTCCCATGTTTGTATATCTCGCTCCTCGGAGCCTAATGAATAATACTTGAGTCGTAGAGTTATGTTGTGATGCCATGTTGTATTTACACATATCGAGCATATTGTGTGTATGATTGAAATGCTTGGTATGTGTGGGATCCGACAACCTAGTTGTTTATCCTTGGCAACCTCTCTTATGGGGAAATGTAGTCTAGTGCTTCCATGAGCCATAGTAGTCCGCTACAGCCCGGTTCACCGGAGTCCTGCTAGCCCAGCACTACTGCTCAGGTCACTTGACTGGCCGGCATGTGTTTCACTTCGTTCATGTGTCTGTCCCTTCGGGGAAATGTCACGCGGTGACATCCGGAGTCCTGCCTAGCCTGCTACAGCCCGGGTTCCTGGAGTCCTGTTAGCCCAGTGCTACAGCCCGGATTCACACGCTGCTGACCGGCATGCTCGATGTGATTCATGTATGCCTGTCCCCATAGGTTGGTGCCGCTTTGGGTCCACAACTAGCCATGTCGGCTCGGGTTCTCTGTCATATGGATGCTAGCGACACTATCATATACGTGAGCCAAAAGGCGCAAACGGTCCCAGGCCATGGTAAGGCGACACCCGTGGGAATACCGTGCATGAGGCTGCAAAGTGATATGAGGTGTTACCGACTAGATCGATGTGACTTGGAATCAGGGTCCTGAAATTATCGGACCAAGCAACACAATGTAAACAGCCCCTGCAGACAGATAACAAATCCTCGCAACCCGACATGTTAAAGGGGTTGTCAATCCCTTCCGGGTAACGGCGCCAGAAATGACACGTGGGCGGGAGAAAGTTATTAATATTGATAGATCGAACGCAAAATAAAATAAATTGCAGTAAGGTATTTTGTATTTTTGGTTTAATAGATCTGGAAATAAAAGCAAATGAAAATAGATCGCAAAGGCAAATATATGAGAAAGAAGTCTCGGAGGCCGTAGGTTTCACTAGTGGCTTCTATCGAGAAAAATAGCAAACGGTGGGTGAACAAATTGCTGTTGGGCAATTGATAGAACCTCAAATAATTATGATGATATACAGGCAATGATCATTACATAGGCATCACGTCCAAGATTAGTAGACCGACTCCTGCCTACATCTACTACTATTACTCCACACATCGACCGCTATCCAACATGCATCTAGTATATTAAGTTCATGGAAAAACGGACTAATGCAATAAGAACGATGAAATGATGTAGACGAGATCCGTTTATCTATGGCTGGAGATATAGATCCCATCTTTTTATCCTTAGTAGCAATGATACATACGTGTCAGTTCCCTTTCTGTCACTGGGATCAAACACCGTAAGATCGAACACACTACCGGCCACCTCTTCCCGTTGCAAGATAAATAGATCAAGTTGGCCAAACAAAACCCAAATATTGAAGAAGAAATACAAGGCTATAAGAGATCATGCATAAAAGAGATCAAAGAAACTTGAATACTTTCATGGATATAAAAAGATATATCTGATCATAAACTCAAAGTTCATCGATCCAACAAACACGCCGCAAAAGAGTTACATCATATGGATCTCCAAGAGACTATTGTACTGAGAATCAATAGAAAGAGATGAAGCCATCTAGCTACTAACTACGGACCCTAAGGTCTACAAAGAACTACTCATGTATCATCGGAGAGGCACCAATGGAAGTGGTGAACCCCTTCGTGATGGCGTCTAGATTGGATCTGGTGGTTCTTGACTCTGCGGTGGCTGGATGAATATTCCGTCGACTCCCCTAGGGCTTTGGGATTATTGGGGTATTTATAGAGCAAAGAGGTGGTCCGGGGGGCACCCGAGGTGGGCACAACCCACCAGTGCGCACCTGGGCCTCCTGGCATGCCCTGGTGGGTTGTGCCCTCCTCGGGACTCCCCCCAGGTGCAACCAGGGCCCAACATCTTCCTTCTGGTCCATAAAAAATCTCTGTAAAGTTTCGTGGCATTTGGACTCCGTTTGATATTAATTTTCTGCGATGTAAAAAACATGGGAAAATAGCAACTGACACTTGGCACTATGTCAATAGGTTAGTACCAAAAAATGATATAAAATGACTATAAAAAGATTATAAAACATCCAAGATTGATAATAAAACAGCATGGAACCATCAAAAATTATAGATACGTTGGAGACCTATCAGCATCCCCAAGCTTAACTCCTACTCGTCCTCGAGTAGGTAAGTGATAAAAACAAAATTTTTGATGTGGAGTGTTGTTCATCATGTCATATCATATTCTTTTCTTTATATTTGGACTTTTATGTGATTCGAAGCAATAGTCTAATTTTGACATAATAATTTAGATACTCAAGCATATCAACAAGAAACCATGTCTTTGAAAATATCAATGCTAAAATAAGTTATCCTTAGCCCATCATGCTCAAACATTGATCTATTCATGAAACACACTTGAATATTAATTACACCCAATACTTAAGCACGATCATATTGCCTCCTAGTTGGTGCTTTTATAAGAGAAGATGGAGAATCAAAATAAAAATTGGATAAAGTAAAAGAAAGGCCCTTCGCAGAGGTAAGTAGGGATTTGTAGAGGTGCCAGAGCTCAAAGCGAAAAATTTGAGATAAAAACATTTTGGGAGGTGTATCCATCCCACCAACGAAAACGACTTAGAGTTCCCAATACTTTCCATGCATAGATATATTATAGGTGGTTCCCTAACAAAAAATAAAGTTTATTCCTTTTTCCACCATAACTTTCACTTTCCATGGCTAACTGTATCCATGGGTGCTCTCCATACCAACACTTTCCAAGGAATTTATTATTGGACAACATAAAGTAAATTCATTTTTTTGCATTTCGGAACTGGGCATCCCTAATACCTTTGCCTTACTCTCGTGCAATGGAAAATATTAGCCACCCCTCACCGCTCCGCGAGCGAAACAAACACACAAAAGAGAAGTTTATTTTGAAAATTAGATATGGCACATGCAAATTTGCTTAGAACGGCAAAAGAATACCGCATATAGGTAGATATGGTGGACTCATGTGGCAAAACTGGTTTAAAGGATTTTGGATGCGCAAGTAGTGATCATACTTAGTGCAAAATGAAGGCTAGCAAAAGATTGGGAAGCGACCAACCAAGAAACGAATAATCTCATTAGCAAGCATTAAGCATAATTGACACCGAATAATGCACCACAAGTAGGATATAATTTCATTGCATGATTATTGACTTTCGTGCATGCATAGGGAATCACAAACCTTAACACCAATATTCTTACTAAAGCATAATTACTCATCAAGATGACTAACATATCACATCATCATATTTCAAAACTATTACTAAGAATCAAGTTTATTTTGTCCAATGATCTTCATGACATTTTTTTTTCTTTATCCTTCTTGGATATCTATCACTTTGGGACTAATTTTCATGTGTTGCTTTTCATAAGCTCAAACAAATATAAGTAAAGATAATGAGCATAACAAATTTTCTTTCTCTCAAAATAATTTAAGTGAAGCAAGAGAGAATTTATTCAAAATTTTACTAACTCTCAAATAAATCCAAGTGAAGCAAGAGAGCATTTCTTCAAAAATAACAAAGCACACCATGCTCAAAAACATATAAGTGAAGCACTAGAGCAAGTCCATTGCTCATAAAAATTTAAGTGAAGCATAGAGAGCAATTCTAACAAGTCATGACATAATTTGGGCTCTCTCAAATAGGTGTGTCCAGCAAGGATTGATGACGATAGTTGTTGGAAGAAAGCGGGAATGCCACTCGGGGGCATCCCCAAGCTTAGTTGGTTGCTCATTCTTGGATAATATCTTGGGATGCTGGGACATCCCAAGCTTAGGCTCTTACATCATTCCTTCATCCATCGTAAGATAACCCAAAACTTGAAAACTTCAATCACACAAAACTCAACAAAGCCTTCGTGAGATCCGTTAGTATAAGAATAATAAATCACTACTATAAGTGTTGTATCAAACCAATTCATATTTTGTTTTTGTATTATATCTAATGTATTCCAACTTTTCTATGGCAAATAATCATCAAAGAAAACCATAGAGCCATCAAAATAAGCACACAACACAAAGAAAACAGAATCTGTCAAAACAGAACAGTCTGTAGCAATCTGACTATTTCGAATACTTCTGTAACTCCAAAAATTCTGAAAAATTAGGAAAACCTGAGAAGTTTGTATATTGACATACAGAAAGTGGAATGGGTATTTTATTGCTCTCTGGTAAAAAATGAAAATTAATTTCATTAGCGTAAAAGTTTCTGTTTTTCAGCAAGATCAAACAACTATCACCCAAGAAGATCCTAAAGGATTTACTTGGCACAAACACTAATTGAAACATAAAAAACACAATCATAATAGTAGAATAATTGTGCTAACACTCAAAAATAGGAAGCAAAAAAACTATTCATTGGATTGCCTCCCAATAAGCGCTATAGTTTTATGCCTTTAGCTAGGCATAAGGCAAGGATCTAAGTTTTGTCATCTTTGCTTCAAGATCCATAAGATTCCCTCATAATTGATTCATAGGGTGGCCTAATTATTGTTCTAGGAAAGTGTTCATACCCTTCCTCAAGGAAATTGGAACTTAATATTGCCTTCTTTCATATCAATCACGGCACCAATAGTGCGTAAAAATGGTCTACCAAGAATAATTGGACAAGACGGATTGCAATCAATATCAAGAACAATAAACTCTATGGGCACATAATTCCTATTTGCAAGAATAAGAACATCATTAATTCTTCCCATAGGTTTTTTAATAGTAGAATCCGCCAAGTGCAAATTCAGAGAACATTCTTCAAGATTAGTAAGACCAAGCACATCACATAAAGATTTCGGGATTGTAGAAACACTAGCACCCAAGTCACACAAACTAAAACACGCATAACTTTTAATCTTGACTTTGATAGTAGGTTCCCATTCATCATGCAATTTTCTAGGAATTTAAACTTCTCATTCCATTTTTTCTTCAAAAGCTTTCATCATAGCATCAACAATATGTTTAGTAAAAGCTTTATTTTGTTCATAAGCATGGGGTGAATTTATCATGGATTGCAACAAAGAAATACAATCAATCAAAGAGAAACTATCATAATTAAAGTCTTTAATCCAAAAGAGTGGGCACATCACTAGCTAAAGTTTTGACCTCTCCAAACCCACTTTCATCAATTTTTTCAACAAGATTTTCACCCTCCGAAATATTGGGACGCCTTCTACCTAAAGTTGACTCTTCTCCAGTCCCTTTTTCATCAATCTTAACTTTACTAAACAAGGAATCAATAGAAGAAATACCAATCATTTTAAGATCTTCATCACTTTTGCAAAAGAAATTGCTAGAAAAAGCTTTTTCAAAAAAATTCTCTTTTAGCTCTAAGCATAGCGGTTCTTCTCTTACTTTCATCCATAGAAACATAAAGAGCTTTAATTGATTCATCTACTTTATGCACAAAAAATTTCATCTTGAGATTTTCCACATCATGAGCAATTCTATCAACCCTTCTAGACAAATCATCAATCTTACTCAACTTTTCTTCTATGGAAGTGTTGAAAACTTTTTGAGTGTTGATAAATTCTTTAATATTATTCTGAAGATCAGAGGTGTTCCTATTATTATTATAAGATTGATTTCCATATGAATTACCATAATTATTAGAGGAATTACTAGGAAAAGGCCTAGGATTAAAATTACCTCTCTAAGCATTGTTGTTGAAATTATTTCGAGAGATAAAATTCACATCTATGGTATCACTATTTTGCTCAATCAAAGGAGACAAAGGCATATCATTAAGATCAATAGGAGCACTTCTACTAGTGACCAATTTCACAAGAGCGTCGACTTTTTCACTCAAAGAAGGAATTTCTTCAACCGAATTAACTTTTTTTACTAGTAGGAGCTCTTTCGGTATGACATTGCGAATAATTTGCCATAATATTATCAAGCAATTTTGTGGCTTCACCCAAAGTAATTGCCATAAAAGTACCACCCGCAACGGAATCTAAAAGATTACAAGAAACAAAATTCAACCCCGCATAAAATTTTTGTATGATCATCCAAAGATTTAACCATGAGTTGGGCAATTCCTTAGCATCATTTTCATCCTTTCCCAAGATTGTGCAACATGCTCATGTTCAAGCTCATGATCTGGGTTCTAAGGGAAATAATTTTTGGGGGAGGAAAATACTTACACTGGTACAGCGAGCTCCTAAACAAACGGTTTAAAACCCCTTTCCGCGGCGACATTTGGAACCGTCTCCAAGTGAGTGTGGGCAATAGGGGGCCCTTCCCACACGACCCAGAAATCGTTGGGGATGGCCCTCCTGGGACCCAGGCTGGGGCCATGTGTGATCAGGCGAGGCATGGAAACCCAATCATTTCTGTAGGTATGGACATCCCACACGGTGAATCCTAGAAATTATTTCCGTAGGTATGTACATCCCACACGATGAATCCCAGAAATCATTTCCGTAGGTATGTACATCCCACACGGTAAATCCTAGAAATCATTTCCGTAGGTATGTTCATCCCACACGGTGAATCCCAGAAATCATTTCCGTAGGTATGTACATCCCACACGGTGAATCCCAGAAAATCATTTCCTTAGGTATGTACATCCCACACAGTTCTTGTGTGGAAACGTGTGTGCAAGGTGGCCTAATGCAAACAGTTCGCTGCCGGAAGCCGTGTGTGATCATGAGTTGATCGAACAAACCTACTTTCTAGAAACCGTGCGGGTTGTTTGAGTTCATCGCCCACGGTGCTGTCTGAGTAACCGTTTGCAATAGAAAACCCCAATAAGCAGGGTAATTAGCTGGAAGTGCACTTAGGCACATGGGAGCATATGCTCCTGCTATTGGAAAAATATTTCAAAATGTCAAAAAAATTCAAACAAAAATTTAGTGTGTACAACTTGATATTCTATGCAGGCACGCCAAGTTTCACATAAAACCAGCATTTTTGTGGTTTGTGTAAAAAGACAGAAAAAATGTCTAGTAAAAAGCCCTTTGTAACACCAAATTCTATCTTTTTCACACGCAACACAAAAATTATTTGTTCTTCCACGAAACAACTTTGTGAGTATGTAGAATGTCGAGATGTACGCCCAAAACATTTTGCCAAAATTTTGTGACATTTTAAAATACGTTTAAAACACATTTGAAAAAACAGGAGCATATGCTCCTAGGTGCCAAAATGCCGCTCTCATTAATTAGCCTATTATTGATAATCCATGTACTAATCAAACTGATATTTCTTATAAAACACGCCAGATATTTCATATTCGTATAAAAGCAACCAGGATTTCATAATCGAATTACATCAGATAGCTTCGGCACTCAGTTAAGCCATTACACAATAGCACCAAGTTTCACATGTAGCATCAAAAACCTTTGAAAGTTGCATCATACATGGTAAATAGACAGGTGAATCTCATCTGGGAAACTGTAGAAGCGGAAGGCAAATATTGAGCCTTCAGTGATGTTAAATGTCCTTGCAACTTTAAGCCAGTGGCTATGGATAATTGCCCGCCCAACCTTCGTCCGCTTCAGCAAGACTTCAATATTGTACCGTGGGTGTTGAATGAATACCTTCCTCGCCTCTTGACCATGCAGGTGGTTTGAGAGGTAATCATCGGTGAACTGCTTTGAAAAGTACTGAAAACAATGCTATGCATAAATTGTTGTTCTAAATTTTGAAATGGCACAAGGGGTAAAAATAAGGTAAAAGAGTTGGTACCATCCGATAGTTGACTGATGTCTTCTTCATTGTGCAAACAAAGATCTTGCTGTTATTTGTCGCAAGTTTCTTCATCCTAACAATCTTTCTGAGTTTCTTGACTTGACTGATATTCATGGACATCTCATTTCCCCATATGCAAAATGGGTCGAACAGTGGGTCTAAGCCTCTGACAGCAGGACCTACATGTGCAAGACCAAATTGTAAGAAACCTAAATATTAGAATGATTCCTGCAACTGCACAATAATGCGCTATTAGCCAAAGGACCCTGCTTGAACAAACCTCGATGGTAAACCGGAGTGTCTCCCATTGTTTCCCTGCAACTCACATAAGGAAGATCTTGATCAGGTTAACTGAGAGTTGCCATACTATCAGTAGAATATGTATTGAGTACAACCAAATTCGATTGGTGTCACATGCATAACAATACAAAATTGTACCCACAGCAAATGAAAATCAAATTGCAGAACTGAACCAAACAGTTGAATGGACAGCAGACCAAATAAACCAGAATAGTTAACTGAGCACGACATTGCAAAATAGAAACATGTACTAGAAGATAAGACAGTTAACAAAACAAAGAATGCTTGAGAACAGTACTACGAAATGTAGCAATTGTTGGACCAGAGTGTTAACTGAACATTACATTTCATAGGACCAAACTGTTAACTGAACATCAGATTGCATATTAAAATTACAGAGGACAAATCACTAGAAGGCACTGGTGGTGGCCTCGAGAAAACATCACGAACTGTATTTTAAAGTAGACAACCGTGCGGCGGTGTTGACGGTGGCCTCAACGACGAGGTGCTCCGCCAAGATCTGGCGGTCGACACGCATGCCAGCCATAGCAACCGCATTCATGCGTGCGGCCGCATGCTACTCAGCTCCATGTTATACTGCGTGTAAAATGGCTGTGGGCGGTGCTTAATTGGAGGAGGGGGCGGTGATTTCGGTGGAAAGTGTCGCTCCATCAGTCGGGGCATGTGGGACAGGAAAGGAGGAGGATGGTGTGGGTGGGGTGTGGATTACCTGACCATATCGACGAGGTCGCGCAGCAAGAAGAAGGGTCGATGGCGAGGAGGCTGCACAGCAAGAAGAAGGGTCGCCGGTGAGGAGGCGGCGGTGCAAGAAGAATGGTCGCCGGCGAGGAGGCGGCGCTGCAAGAAGAAGGGTAGCCGACGAGGAGGCGGCGCTGCAAGAAGAAGGGTCGCCGGCAAGGAGACTGAGCTGCCAGTAATCAGCAGTGAAAGTTTGAACTTGGAAAGTAAGGAGGAACAGTTGAAATGTGGCTTTTGGTAGGAGGGAGGGGGCGGGCAGATAGATATTTCTGCGGTGGCAAAAAAAATTCGCTCGGTGCCGCGAGAAACTGGCACGCAAGTGTGGTTCAAGTGGGGGCGGTGGACTGTAGACAACGAAGCTTCCTGCGTAAGCCAAACAAGACGGTGCGCCAAGATATTTTATATCGCATCCCACACGATTCTTTCTAGTAAACTGTTTATGGTATACCTGATTTTTTTCATTATGTTTTGAAAGACAAAATGGTGTTATGGAGGGAAAGGATGGTGTTTGAATTGCTAGAACATTTACGTACAGTGAACATGCAACTAATACATGAGTGTCATGTTTAAATTTGGAATTATTCTGGGTTCGTTTGGCATTTTTGTGCATTAATTGAGTTTTGGGGCATTTAATGTGCATAATTCAAATTTGAACTACAAGCACATGCTCCAATGCACCAAAGTTTGCTGAAAAATCACATGTGTGTCTTTGGGTGAATTTATAGGTCCCATGCAAGAAATGGGAATAAAATTCAAACATCTGGGCGTCGTGGCTCAGCCAAAAAGATTGAGAAACTTGATTTTTAATTCCTGTAATTCCAAAACACGCCTGAAAAGCATGAAACTTGGCATGGTGTCATGACATGGCACGAACATGCTGCGGTAAATTTTTTGGCCGAATTGGGACAAGCTTTGGTGTAAGCTTCTTGTAAACCGGAGCTTCCCTCAAGAAGGCTCGTGGTTCCGAGAGGGAACGTGTCACTTCCGTGTGCAAAACGACATACGTACACTGCCTTCTCCCGCCTTAATTTTTTTGCACAGCCACATTAGACCGAAGAGAAGTATCGTGCTAAATTTTGGAATTATTCCGGGCTTGTTTTGCCTTTTTTATACATTAATTGAGTTTCTAGGCATTTAATGAGCATGATTCAAATTTGAACTACAAGCACAGGCTCCAGTGCACCAAAGTTGTTTGAAAAATCACATGTGTGTCCTTGGGTGAATTTCTAGGTCCCATGCAAGAGATTGGAGTGAAATTCAAACATGTCAGCGTCATGGCTCGGCCGAAAAGATTGAGAAACTTGCTTTTTTAATTCCTGTAATTCCAAAACACGCCCAAAAATCATGAAACTTGGCATGGTGTCATGACATGGGACGAACATGTTGTGTTAATTTTTTTGGCCGAATTGGGACAAGCTTTGGTGTAAGCTTCTTGCAAACCGGAGCTTCCCTCAAGAAGGCTCGTGGTTCCGAGAGGGAACGTGTCACCTCCGTGTGCGAAACGACATACGTACACTTCCTTCTCCCGCCTTAATTTTTTTTGCACAATCAGATTAGACCAAATAGAAGTACCGTGCTAAATTTTGGAATTATTCCAGGCTTGTTCGCCTTTTTAATACATTAATTGAGTTTCTGGGCATTTAATGTGCATAATTAAAATTTGAACTACAAGCACAGGCTCGAGTGCACCAAAGTTGTTTGAAAAATCACATGTGTGCCCTTGGGTGAATTTCTAGGTCCCATGCAAGAGATTGGAGTGAAATTCAAACATCTGGGCGTTGTGGCTCGGCCGGAAAGATTAAGAAACTTGGTTTTTTAATTCCTGTAATGCCAAAACACGCCTGAAAATCATGAAACTTGGCATGGTGTCATGACATGGCACGAACATGCTAGGGTAATTTTTTGGCCGAATTGGGACAAGCTTTGGTGTAAGCTTCTTGCAAACCGGGGCTTCCTTCAGGAAGGCTCGTGGTTCCGAGAGGGAACGTGTCACCTCTGTGTGCGAAACAACATACGTACACTGCCGTCTCCCGTGTTATTCTTTTTACACAGCCAGATTAGACCAAATAGAAGTACCATGCTAAATTTTGGAATTATTCCAGGCTTGTTCACCTTTTTTATACATTAATTGAGTTTCTGGGCATTTAATGTGCATAATTCAAATTTGAACTACAAGCACATGCTCCAGTGCACCAAAGTTGTTTGAAAAATCACATGTGTGTCCTTGGGTGAATTTCTAGGTCCCATGCAAGAGATGGGAGTGAAATTCAAACATCTGGGCATCGTGGCTCCGCCGGAAAGATTGAGAAACTTGGTCTTTTAATTCCTGCAATTCCAAAACACGCCTGAAAATCATGAAACTTGGCATGGTGTCATGACATGGCACCAACATGTTGCGGTAATATTTTTGGCCGAATTGGGACAAGCTTTGGTGTATGCTTCTTGCAAACCGGAGCTTCCCTCAAGAAGGCTTGTGGTTCCGAGAGGGAACGTGTCACCTCCGTGTGCGAAACGACATACGTACACTGCCTTCTCCCACCTTATTTTTTTCACAGCCAGATTACACAAAATAGAAGTATCGTGCTAAATTTTGGAATTATTCTGGGTTTGTTTGGCCTTTTATACATTAATTGAGTTTCTGGGCATTTAATGTGCATAATTTAAATTTGAACTACAAGCACATGCTCCAGTGCACCAAAGTTGTTTGAAAAATCACATGTGCATCCTTGGATAAATTTTTAGGTCCCATGCAAGAGATGGGAGTGAAATTCAAACATCTGGGCGTCGTGGCTCGGCCAGAAAGATTGAGAAACTTGGTTTTTTAATTCCTGTAATTCCAACACACGCCTGAAAGTAATGAAACTTGGCATGGTCTCATGACATGGAACCAACATGCTGTGGTAATTTTTCTATCTGATTTGCGAAGGACCACACATTAACAATCAACAAAGTCATTTTGGAACAAGTGCTGTCATGTTACAGATCAGAAACACAAGTATTATTGAAACCATGGGCGTTCGACTTACCAATTACGTGCGGCCACGCGTCCCCTTTTTTTATTGGCTAGGAGGTGCCGTGCGGGGTAGCTATTTGAGTACGGGAGGCGTGCGATCAGACCCCTGCGCGTGCTCATCAGGAGGAGAGCCCTTTGACCGCTACCCGCTGCGCACCTCCCTCCCAACATCTCCATTAATGGCGCCCGAGCACCTGTTCTATGGCGTGGCTATATGTCTCACTGGACTGAGATTTAAGAGAGAAAAATGAAAATCTGAAAAAGTTAGTTTTGCACGGATCTTGATGTAAGATCCGACGGACCTATATAGCATCGACTGCAACTTATAGCAAGCATAATGAATATAAGGACGATGACAGTGGATAATAATTGTCTTACATATTTAGAAACATAATTAAAAAAGCCACATGCGGCAACGCCCGAAATACACAAGGGCAAAAGAAGAAGGAAGACAACGATCTGGCTTGTTGATATCTACTTTCTTGATGCGTTGCTGTAGGCCGCGGGAACAAGTCTCCGCGGCGAGCGGCGACGAGCTCTTTCTTGTCCTCAAGATGCTGCATGAGAGCATCCACGGATTCCTCCACCAGCCTTTTGCGCTCGATGCGCAACTTGTTATTCTCGTCCATAAGTTTCTCGAGGATGACGCCGGTCCTCTTCAACAAGGCAGTGGTCTGCTCCTGCTACTCCGCACTTCCCATGATCTTCGCCCTTAGCAGGTCGCGCTCGGCCCGGAGCTTCGCATTGCTCTCATTTAGTTGCCGGATGACGTCGGTAGAATGTTGAAATGAGGCTTGCAGGTCATCCTGCAACCTCGCCCACCTGGAGATCTGATCCATCTGCCTATGGACGAGGGCATGCATGCGCCTGTAAGAGTCCTCGCCTGCCCGCGAGGCATTTTCCCAGGCCGCTACGGCAAGGGGGGACATCTCTGCTGCATTCGCAGCGCGGCGGGACATCTCTTCTGCTTCCGCGGCGCGGCCGGACCTGTCTGCTGCATCGATGGTGCGGCGGGTCCTCTGTGCTGCTTCGGCGCCATGGCGGGACCTCTCTGCTACTACGGCTGTACGGCGGGACATCTTGGCTGCTATCGCGGCGAGGCGAGACATCTCTCGTTCTCCCGCTTCCAGGCTCGCCTCTCCCTGGTCGCAATCTCTCGACCCAGAACTCACGCTGGCCATGGCGGACGCAAGGGAACGATGATGAATGACTTGTTTGTTTTTGACTTTTTGTGGATGAGGAGTTGAGGAGGAATGTGCAGTCATCTTGGAGTAGTAGTATTTATAACCGCGTAGTAATACGCTCCTAAGTGGGAAAGCGTTTAGGTTTTGATCGGTGTGAACAGGTTTGCAATTTGGAATGTGATGGGACGCATGCTCAAAATTTACTGACGGTTATAAGTGTGGCACTATTCCCGGAAGGCGTAACATGGGCACGTACGCCTTCTCGGCCGCGTACGTGGCGTTTGCACCATAGGGTGCACTGCAATAGGCAATGTCAGCACACGTCTTTTAATTAGAATGAGTGTGCCCATCTAGCGCACACACGTTGATCTATCTAACTGTTTCAGTTTGTTGTGGCTAATTGCAAACGGTTCATCGATGACAAGTGTATGCCATCAATCGTAGACACTTTGATCTAGCTTACCTGTTTCTGTTCTATTGCCTAATCTCAAACAGTTAATCCTTCTGAAGCGTATGCCCGCAATCACACACACCTTGATCTGGTTGGCCGTTTCTTTTGTGTTGCCTGATCACAAACAATTCATCCGAGTGAACTGTATGCTCTATATCGCACACACCTTCATCTGGTTGTCCGTTTCTTTTGTGTTGCCTAATCACAAACAGTTCATCCGAGTGAACCATATGCTCTATATCGCACACGCCTTCATCAGGCTGCCCGTTACTTTTGTTTCGCCTCATCACGAATAGTTCATTGGACTACCGTATGCCCTGTATCGCACACGCAACTAAAATCTGAACCATGTTTGATGCATCCTCCATCACAAACGTTTTCACCCTTTTTGATGATTTTCATACAACACCGTTTGCGATTATGGCATCATACACAGTTTCTCGAAGGGTCTCTGATCGTAGTGTCGCGTTAGCAGCATCCTGCAGTAGTGTTAGTGATAAAAGCATCTTTGCACTTATTCCAAGAATTGATACTATTGCGAGGCAAAGAAGAGAACCAAATTTTTTGCAGAATCACGCAAGGAAAACGGAATTAGTTTCATCTTGACCACATCATTGTCCACATCTTTTTTTCTTTTGCATATCGCATAATTCCATGAAGGTATTAAGATGGGACACGGCATCCTCATTAGGAGTACTAGAAAATTGGTCTTTCATAACAAGATTCAGCAAAGCAGTATTAATATCACAAGTCTCAGCACTAGTGGCGGGAGGAGCAAGCGGAGTGCCGATAAAATCGTTGTTGTTGGTATTTGAGAAATCACATAACTTGGTGTTCTCTTGAGTCATGATGACTACTGCTACCTCTTCAGCATGTGTTGGTTTTCCCTTGAGAGGAAAGGGTGATGCAGCAAAGTAGCATAAGTATTTCCCTCAGTTTTTGAGAACCAAGGTATCAATCAAGTAGGAGACAACGCACAAGTCACCTAGTACCTGCATAAACAATCAAGAACCTCGCAACCAACGCGATAAAGGGGTTGTCAATCCCTTCACGGTCACTTGCGAAAGTGAGATCTGATAGAGATAGTAAGATAAATATTTTTGGTATTTTGTTGTATAGATTGGAAAGTAAAGATTGCAAAATAGTAAACAAGATGCGATAATAAAAGAGATGCAATATAATAAGAAAGAGACCCGGGGACCATAAGTTTCACTAGTGGCTTCTTTCATGATAGCATGTATTACGGTGGGTGAACAAATTACTGTCGAGCAATTGATAGAAAAGTGCATAGTTATGAAGATATCTAAGGCAATGATCATGAATATAGGCATCACGTCCGTGTCAAGTAGATCGAAACGATTCTACATCTACTACTATTACTCCACACATCGACCGCTATCCAGCATGCATCTAGAGTATTAAGTTTATAAGAACAGAGTAACGCATTAAGCAAGATGACATGATGTAGAGGGACAAACTCAAGCAATATGACATAAACCCCATCTTTTTATCCTCGATGGCAACAATACAATACGTGCCTTGCTGCCCCTACTGTCACTGGGAACGGACACCGCAAGATTGAACACAAAGCTAAGCACTTCTCCCATTGCAAGAAAGATCGATCTAGTAGGCCAAACTAAACCGATAATTCGAAGATACTTGCAAAGATATCAAATCATGCATATAAGAATTCGGAGACGAACCAAATAATATTCATAGATAATCAAGTTCATAAGCCCACAATTCATCGGATCTCGGCAAACACACCGCAAAAGAGTATTAAATCGAATAGATCTCCAAGAACATCGAGGAGAACTTTGTATTGAAGATCAAAGAGAGAGAGAAGAAGCCATCTATCTAATAACTATGGACCCGAAGGTCTGTGGTAAACTACTCACGCTTCATCGGAGAGGCTATGGTGTTGATGTAGAAGCCCTCCGTGATCGATTCCCCCTCCGGCAAATCGCCGGAAAAGGCCCCAAGATGGGATCTCATGGGTACAGAAGGTTGCGGCGGTGGAAAAGTGGTTTCGTAGCTCCCCCTGATATTTCTAGCGTATAAGGGTATATATAGGTGAAAGAAGTGCGCCGATGGAGCTCTGTGGGGCCCACGAGGGTGGGAGACGCGCCTACCCCCCTGTGCGCGCCCTCCTGCCTCGTGGCCGCCTCACGGAGTTCCAGACTTCCACTCCAAGTCTCCTGGTTTGCTTTTGGTCCAAGAAGATCATCTTGAAGGTTTCATTTCATTTGGATTCCGTTTGGTATTCCTTTTCTGTGAAACATTGAAATAGGCAAAAAAACAGAAACTGGCACTGGGCCTCCGGTTAATAGGTTAGTCCCAAAAATAATATGAAAGAGTATATTAAAGCCCATTAAACATCCAAAATATATAATATAATAGCATGGAACAATCAAAAATTATAGATACGTTGGAGACGTATCAAGCATCCCCAAGCTCAATTCCTGCTCGCCCTCGAGTAGGTCAATGATAAAAACAGAATTTTTGATGTGGAATGCTACCTAACATATTTATCAATGTAATTTTCTTTATTGTGGCATGAATGTTCATATCTGAATGATTCAAGACAACAGTTTAATATTGACATAAAAATAATAATACTTCAAGCGTACTAACAAAGTAATTATGTCCTCTCAAAATAACATGGCCAAAGAAAGTTCATCCCTACAAAATCATACAATTTGGTCATGCTCCATCTTCGTCACACTAAATACTCAAATCATGCACAACCCCGATGACAAGCCAAGCAATTGTTTCATACTTTAGTAATCTCAAAAAATTTCAACTTTCACGCAATACATGAGCGTGAGCCATGGACATAGCACTATAGGTGGAATAGAGTGGTGGTTGTGGAGAAAAAAGGAGGAAGATGGTCTCACATCAACTAGGCGTATCCATGGGCTATGGAGATGCCCAGCAATAGATGTCAATGTGAGTGAGTAAGGATTGCCATGCAACGGATGCACTAGAGCTATAAATGTGTGAAAGCTCAACAAAAGAAAGTAAGTGGGTGTGCATCTAACTTGCTTGCTCAATAAGACCTAGGGCATTTGAGGAAGCCCATCATTGGAATATACAAGCCAAGTTCTATAATGAAAATTTCCCACTAGTATATGAAAGTGACAAAATAAGAGACTCTCTATCATGAAGATCATGTGCTACTTTGAAGCACAAGTGTGGAAAAAGGATAGTAGAATTGTCCCTTCTCTCTTTTCTCTCATTTTTTCCTTTTTCTTTTTCTTTTTTTGGTCCTTCCCTTTTTTTGGCCTTTCTCTTTTTTTCCTCACATGGGACAATGCTCTAATAATGATGATCATCACACTTCTATTTATTTACAACTCAAAGATTACAACTCGATACTTAGAACAAAAATATGACTCTATATGCGTGCCTCCGGCGGTGTACCGGGATGTGCAATGAATCAAGAGTGACATGTATGAAAAAATTATGAACGGTGGCTTTGCCACAAATATGGTGTCAACTACATGATCATGCAAGGCAATATGACAATGATGGATCGTGTCATAATAAACGGAACGGTGGAAAGTTGCATGGCAATATATCTCGGAATGGCTATGGAAATGTCATAATAGGTAGGTATGGAGGCTGTTTTGAGGAAGGTAAATGGTGGGTTTATGGTACCAGCGAAAGTTGTGTGGTACTAGAGAGGCTAGCAATGGTGGAAGGGAGAGAGTTCGTATAATCCATGGACTCAACATTAGTCATAAAGAACTCACATACTTATTGCAAAAATCTACAAGTCATAAAAAACCAAGCACTACGCGCATGCTCCTAGGGGCATAGATTGTTAGGAAAAGACCATCGCTCGTCCCCGACCGCCACTCATAAGGAAGACAATCAAAGAAATACCTCGTGCTTCAAATTAATTGCACAACGGTTACCATACGTGCATGCTACCAGACTTGCAAACCTCAACACAAGTATTTCTCAAATTCACAATTACTCAACTAGCATGACTCTAATATCACCATCCTCGTGTCTCAAAACAATCATCAAGTATCAAACTTCTCCTACTATTCAACGCAATTTATATGAAAGTTTTTATTATACCCATCTTGGATGCCCATCATATTAGGACTAATTTTATAACCAAAGCAAATTACCATGCTGTTCTAAAAGACTCTCAAAATAATATAAGTGAAGCATTAGAGATCAATAATTTCTATAAAATAAAACCACCACCGTGCTCTAAAATGATATAAGTGAAGCACTAGAGCAAAATTGTATAGCTCAAAAGATATAAGTGAAGCACATAGAGTATTCTAATAAATTAGGATTCATGCGTGTCTCTCCCAAAAGGTGTGTACAACAAGGATGATTGTGGTAAACTAAAATGCAAAGACTCAAATCATACAAGCCGCTTTAAGCAAAACACATATCATGTGGTGAATAAAAATATAGCCTCAAGTAAAGTTACCGATAGACGAAGATGAAAGAGGGGATGTCTTTCGGGGCATTGATACGTCTCCATCATATCTACTTTTCCAAACACTTTTGCCCTTGTTTTGGACTCTAACTTGCATGATTTGAATGGAACTAACCCAGAGTGACACTGTTTTCAGCAGAATTGCCATGGTGTTATTTTTGTGCAGAAATAAAAGTTCTCGGAATGACCTGAAAATCAACAGAGAATTATTTTGGAATATATAAAAAATACTGGAAGGAAGATCTACATCAGGGGGGCCTCCACCTATCCACGAGGGTGGGGGCGCGCCCTACCCCCTGGGCGCGCCCCCCTGCCTCGTGGGCCCCCTGACACTCCACCGACCTCAACCTTGACTCCATATATTCACTTTCGGGGATAAAAAAACCAGAGAGAAGGATTCATCATTTTTTACGATACGGAGCCGCCGCCAAGCCATAAACTTTCTCGGGAGGGCTGATCTGGAGTCCGTTCGGGGCTCCGGAGAGGGGAATCCGTCGCCATCTTCATCATGAACCTTCCTCCATCACCAATTTCATGATGCGCACCGCCGTGCGTGAGTAATTCCATCGTAGGCTTGCTGGACAGTGATGGGTTAGATGAGATTTATCATGTAATCGAGTTAGTTTTGTTAGGGTTTGATCCCTAGTATCCACTATGTTCTGAGATTGATGTTGATATGACTTTGCTATGCTTAATGCTTGTCACTAGGGCCCGAGTGCCATGATTTCAGATCTGAACCTATTATGTTTTCATCAATATATGAGAGTTCTTGATCCTATCTTGCAAGTCTATAGTCACCTACTATGTGTTATGATCCGGCAACCCCGAAGTGACAATAGTCGGGACCACTCCCGGTGATGACCGTAGTTTGAGGAGTTCATGTATTCACTATGTCTTAATGCTTTGGTCCAGTACTCTATTAAAAGGAGGTCTTAATATCCCTTAGTTTCCAATAGGACCCGCTGCCACGAGAGGGTAGGACAAAAGATGTCATGCAAGGTCTTTCCATAAGCACGTATGACTATATTCGGAATACATGCCTACATTACATTGATGAATTGGAGGTAGTTCTGTGTCACCCTATGTTATGACTGTTGCATGATGAACCGCATCCGACATAATTCTCCATCACTGATCCAATGCCTACGAGCTTTCCATATATTGTTCTTCGCTTATTTACTTTTCTGTTGCTATTGTTACAATCACTACAAACCCCAAAAATATTACTTTTGCTATCGTTACCACCACTATCATATTACTTTGCTACTAAATACTTTGCTGCAGATACTAAGTTATCCAGGTGTGGTTGAATTGACAACTCAGCTGCTAATCCTTGAGAATATTCTTTGGCTCCCCTTGTGTTGAATCAATAAATTTGGGTTGAATACTCTACCCTCGAAAACTGTTGCGATCCCCTATACTTGTGGGTTATCAGGCATCCCCAAGCTTAGGCTTTTGGTTGTCCTTGAATTTTACCTTAGGGTGCCTTGGGCATCCCCAAGCTTAGGCTCTTGCCAGTCCTTGTTCGAAAATCCATCAAATCTTTACCCAAAAACTTGAAAACTTCACAACACAAAACTCAACAGAAAATCTCGTGAGCTCCATTAGTATAAGAAAATAAACAACCACTTTAAGGTACTGTAATTAACTCATTCTTTATTTATATTGGTGTTAAGCCTACCGTATTCCAACTTCTCTATGGTTCATACCCCCGATGCTAGCCATAGATTCATCAAAATAAGCAAACAACACACGAAAAACAGAATTTGTCAAAAAACAGGATAGTCTCTAGCAATTTGTAGGTTTCGAATACTTCTGTAACTCCAAAAATTCTGAAAAATTTGGGCGACTACGAAAATTTGTATATTGATATACTGCAATTGGAATTGGTACTTTATCGCTGTCTAGTAAAGACGAAAATTATTTTCGTGAGTGCATACTTTCTGTTTTTATCAGCAAGATCAAACAATAATCACCCAAGAAGATCCTAAAGGCTTTACTTGGCACAAACACTAATTAAAACATAAAAAATACAATCATAATAGGTGCAACATGAATTATTTATTACTAAACAGGGACAAAAAACAAAGAACAAAAATAAAATTGGGTTGCCTCCCAACAAGCGCTATCGTTTTACGCCCTTAGCTAGGCATAATTTTTATTGATGCTCACAAGGATGATAATAACTGAAACACCAAGAGAGCATCATAAAACATGTGACGAACACATTTAAGTCTAACATACTTTATAGCATAGGAATTGTATAGGAAAACAAATTAGCAAGACAAGCAAGATCTAGCATATGCATGGAAGAAAACAATAGCAATCTCAACATGAAGAGAGGTAATTTACTAACATGAAAATTTCTACAAGCATATTTTCCTCTCTCATAATAATTGCATGTAGGATCGTATTAAAATTCAACAATATAGCTATCACATAAAATTTTCTCTACATGATCCACATGTATGCAAAGTTGACACTCTTCCAAAATAGTGGGAATATCATTAACTAAAGTCATGACCTCTCCAAACCCACTTTTATCAAAAACTTCATAAGATTGAACATTATCCAAATATGTGGGATCTAAAGTTGACACTCTTCCAAACCCACTTTCAGTATTATTGCAAACATTATTATCAATCTCATATTCATCATAGGGCTTAAATAAATTTTTGAGATCATAAGAAGAATCACCCCAATCATGATCATTGCAACAAGTAGTGGACATAGGAAAACTAGCATCCCCAAGATTAGGGTTTTGCATATCATTAACACAATTCACATTAATAGAATTTATAATAACATCATTGCAATCATGCTCTTCATTCAAGGGGCTATCGTGAATCACTTTATAATTTTCTTCTTTCAACACTTCATCAAAGTTTTCAGATTCATGAATTTCAAGCAAAACCTAATAAAGATAATCTAGTGCACTCAACTCACTAGCAATTGGTCCCTCATAATTGGATCAATAGATTTTTAGCAAGCGAGGATGCAAGCAAATAGAAGGCACATGGTAATACGAGCAAACAGAAGGACGAACGGAACAAGGGCGAAGAAAAGGGCAAATTCTGTGAAGTGGGGGAGAGGAAAACGAGAGGCGAATGGCAAATAATGTAATGCGAGGGAGAATAGTTTATGATGGGTACTTGGTATGTCTTGACTTGGCGTAGATCTCCCCGACAACGGCGCCAGAAATCCTTCTTGCTACCTCTTGAGCATGCATTGGTTTTCCCTTGAAGAAGAAAGGGTGATGCAGCAAAGTAGTGTAAGTATTTCCCTCAGTTTTTGAGAACCAAGGTATCAATCCAGTAAGAGACAACGCACAGGTCACCTAGTACCTGCACAAACAATCAAGAACCTCACAACCAACATGATAAAGGGGTTGTCAATCCCTTCACGGTCACTTGCCAAAGTGATATCTGATAGAGATAGTAAGATCAATATTTTTGGTATTTTGTTGTATAGATTGGAAAGTAAAGATTGCAAAATAGTAAATGAGATGCGATAATAAAAGAGATATAATATAATAAGAAAGAGACACGGGGGCCATAGCTAGTGGCTTCTTTCATGATAGCATGTATTACGGTGGGTGAACAAATTACTGCGAGCAATTGATAGAAAAGTGCATAGTTATGAAGATATCTAAGGCAATGATCATGAATATAGGCATCACGTCCATGTCAAGTAGATTGAAACGATTCTACATCTACTACTATTACTCCACACATCGACCGCTATCTAGCATGCATCTAGAGTATTAAGTTCATAAGAACAGAGTAACGCATTAAGCAAGATGACATGATGTAGAGGGATAAACTCAAGCAATATGACATAAACCCCATCTTTTTATCCTCAATGGCAACAATACAATACGTGCCTTGCTGCCCCTACTGTCACTGAGAAAGGACACCGCAAGATTGAACCCAAAGCTAAGCACTTCTCCCATTGCAAGAAAGATCAATCTAGTAGGCCAAACTAAACCGATAATTCGAAGAGACTTGCAAAGATATCAAATCATGCATATAAGAATTCAGAGAAGAACCAAATAATATTCATAGATAATCAAGTTCATAAACCCACAATTCATCGGATCTTGGCAAACACACCGCAAAAGAGTATTACATCGAATAGATCTCCAAGAACATCGAGGAGAACTTTGTATTGAAGATCAAAGAGAGAGAAGACATCATCTAAGCTAATAACTATGGACCCGAAGGTCTGTGGTAAACTACTCACACTTCATCGGAGAGGCTATGGTGTTGATGCAGAAGCCCTCCGTCATCGATCCCCCCTCCGGCAGATCGCCGAAAAAGGCCCCAAGATGGGATCTCATGGGTACAAAAGGTTGTGGCGGTGGAAAAGTGGTTTCGTGGCTCCCCTGACGTTTCTAGGTTATAAGGGTATATATAGGTGAAAAAGTACGTCGGTGGAGCTCCGTGGGGCCCACGAGGGTGGGGGCGCGTGTACCCCACCTGGGCGCGCCCACCTGCCTCGTGGCCGCCTCACGGAGTTCCAGACTTCCACTCCAAGTCTCCTGGTTTGCTTTCGGTCCAAGAAAGATCATCGCGAAGGTTTCATTCCATTTGGTATTCCTTTTCTGTGAAACACTAAAATAGGCAAAAAAAACTGGCACTAGGCCTCCGGTTAATAGGTTAGTCCCAAAATAATATAAAAGAGCATATTAAAGCCCATTAAACATCCAAAATAGATAACATAATAGCATGGAACAGTCAAAAATTATAGATACGTTGGAGACGTATCAACTACACAACAAGATTGCACTCAAAAACAAATCCGGCAAGAAAAACGGCGAACGAAAAAGAGAGGCGAATAAAACGGCAAATTTTTGTGAAGTGGGGAGAGGAAAACGAGAGGCAAATGGAAAATAATGTAAATTGCGAGGAAATGAGATTTGTGATTAGGAACCTGGTATATGTTGAAGATCCTTGATAACCCACAAGTATAGGGGATCGCAACAGTTTTCGAGGGTAGAGTATTCAACCCAAATTTATTGATTCGACACAAGGGGAGCCAAAGAATATTCTCAAGTATTAGCAGCTGAGTTGTCAATTCAACCACACCTGGAAACTTAATATCTGCAGCAAAGTATTTAGTATCAAAGTAATATGATAGTAGTGGTAACGGTAGCAAAAGTAATATTTTGGGTATTTTATAGTAATTGTAACAGTAGCAACGGAAAAGTAAATAAGCGAAGAACAATATATGGAAAGCTCGTAGGCAATGGATCAGTGATGGAGAATTATGCCGGACGCAATTATTCATGCAACAGTTATAACATAGGGTGACACAGAACTAGCTTCAATTCATCAATGTAATGTAGGCATGTATTCCGAATATAGTCATACGTGCTTATGGAAAGAACTTGCATGACATATTTTGTCCTACCCTCCCGTGGCAGCGGGGTCCTAATGGAAACTAAGGGATATTAAGGCCTCCTTTTAATAGAGTACCGGACCAAAGCATTAACACATAGTGAATACATGAACTCCTCAAACTACGGTCATCACCGGGAGTGGTCCCGACTATTGTCACTTCGGGGTTGCCGGATCATAACACATAGTAGGTGACTATAGACTTGCAAGATAGGATCAAGAACTCTCATATATTGATGAAAACATAATAGGTTCAGATCTGAAATCATGGCACTCGGGCCCTAGTGACAAGCATTAAGCATAGCAAAGTCATATCAACATCAATCTCAGAACATAGTGGATACTAGGGATCAAACCCTAACAAAACTAACTCGATTTCATGATAAATCTCATCCAACCCATCACCGTCCAGCAAGCCTACGATGGAATTACTCACGCACGGCGGTGAACATCATGAAATTGGTGATGGGGGATGGTTGATGATGACGATGGCGACGGATTCCCCTCTCCGGAGCCCCGAACGGACTCCTGATCAGCCCTCCCGAGAGAGTTTGGGGCTTGGCGCCGGCTCCGTATCGTAAAATGCGATGATTCCTTCTCTCTGATTTTTCTCTCCCCGAAAGTGAATATATGGAGTCAAGGTTGATGTCGGTGGAGCGTCAGGGGGCCCACGAGGCACGGGCACGCCCAGGGGGAAGGCGTGCCCCCCACCCTCGTGGACAGGTGGAGGCCCCCCTGACGTGGATTCTTCTTCCAGTATTTTTTATATATTCCAAAATAATTCTCCGTTGATTTTCAGGTCATTCCGAGAACTTTTATTTCTACACAAAAATAACACCATGGCAATTCTGCTGAAAACAACGTCAGTCCGGGTTAGTTCCATTCAAATCATGCAAGTTAGAGTCCAAAACAAGGGCAAAAGTGTTTGGAAAAGTAGATACGACGGAGACATATCAACTCCCCCAAGCTTAAACCTTTGCTTGTCCTCAAGCAATTCAGTTGATAAACTAAAAGTGATAAAGAAAAACTTTTACACACTCTGTTTGCTCTTGTTGTTGTAAATATGTAAAGCCAGCATTCAAGTTTTCAGCAAAGATTATGAACTAACCATATTCACAATAACATTTAGGTTTCATGTTTACTCATATCAATGGCATAATCAACTAGCGAGCAATAATAATAAATCTTGGATGACAACACTTTCTCAAAACAATCATGATATGATATAACAAGATGGTATCTCACTAGCCCTTTCTGAGACCGCAAAACATAAATGCAAAGCACCTTTAAAGATCAAGGACTGAATAGACATTGTAATTCATGGTAAAAGAGATCCAGTCAAGTCATACTCAATGTAAACTAACAGTAATGAATGCAAATGACAGCGGTGCTCTCCAACTGGTGCTTTTTAATAAGAGGATGATGACTCAGCATAAAAGTAAATGGATAGGCCCTTCGCAGAGGGAAGCAAGGATTTGTAGAGGTGCCAGAGCTCGGTTTTGAAACAGATATGAATAATATTTTGAGAGGTATACTTTCATTGTCAACATAACAACCGAGAGATCTCGATATCTTCCATGCTACACACATTATAGGCGGTTCCCAAACAGAATGGTAAAGTTTATACCCCCCTCCACCAACAAGCATCAATCCATGGCTTGCTCGAAACAACGAGTGCCTCCAACTAACAACAATCCTGGGGGAGTTTTGTTTGCAGTGATTTTGATTTGATTTTCATAAAGCATGGGACTGTGCATCCCGGTGACCAACCATGTTCTCGTGAGTGAGGAGCGGAGTCCACTCCTCCTGAGAATAACCCGCCTAGCATGGAAGATACAGACAACCCTGGTTGCTACATGAGCTATTTGAGCATACAAAACAGAATGTTTATTTGAAGGTTCAGAGTTTGGCACATACAAATTTACTTGGAACGGCAGGTAGATACCGTATATAGGTAGGTATGGTGGACTCATATGGAACAACTTTGAGGTTTATGGAATTGGATGCACAAGCAGTATTCCCGCTTAGTACAAGTGAAGGCTAGAAAAAGATTGGCAAGCAACCAGCTAGAGAGCGACAATAGTCATGAACATGCATTAAAATTAATCAATACCGAATGCAAGCATGAGTAGGATATAATGCACCATGAACATAAATATCGTAGAGGCTATGTTGATTTTGTTTCAACTACATGCGTGAACATGTGCCAAGGCAAGCCACTCGAATCATTCAAAAGAGGATACCACCCTATCATACCACATCACAACCATTTTAGTAGCATGTTGGCACGCATGGTAAACCATTATAAGCTCCTAGCTAATTAAACATGGCATAAGCAACCACAATCTCTAATTGTCATTGCAAACATGTTTATTCATAATAGGCTGAATCAGGAACGATGAACTAATCATAGTTATAAAAACAAGAGAGGTCAAGTTCATACCAGCTTCTCTCATCTCAATCATTTCATCATATAATCATCATTATTGCCTTTCACTTGCACGACCGAATAGTGTGGAAAATAACAATAGTGCACGTGCATTGGACTAAGCTGGAATCTGCAGGCATTCAATTCAAGAGAGAAGACAACGTAATATGGGATCTTGGTTAGATCAACAATAATGCATATGAGAGCCACTCAACATTTTAATCATGGTCTTCTCCTATCGACCCCCAAAGAAAAGAAAAGAAAAGAAGTAAAACTATTTACACGGGAAAGCTCCCAACAAGCAAAAGAAGAACATGAAATCTTTTTGGGTTTTCTTTTAATTACTACTACAAGCAAGAAAGTAAACTAGCTAAAAGCTACAACTAATTATTTTTTTGGTTTTTCTTAAGGTGTATCAAACACACAAGAAGAAAACATAAAAAGGGAAAATAAACTAGCATGGATGATACAGTGAAAAAGTATGAGCACCGACAACTAGCATGAGTGTGTGAACATAAATGTAATGTCGGTGTGAAATATGTAGTCCCCAAAGCTTAGGCTTTTGGCCTAAGTTGGTCTATGGCCACAGCAGGCCTGGCGGATATCCAAAGTAATAGTTGGGGTCGTACTGAGAAGAATCCCCCTGGTGCCACTGGTTGGCGATCTCTTCCGGATTCCATTGATAAACAGACTGCTGGTGAGGATCAAATGTGGTTCCGGTTCTGGCTCTGTAGGTGGTGTGGGGTTTCAGTAGGCGTGAATGGCCTCCGGCGGAACAAGGTACTTGCCTGCAGATAAGTCAAACAAGGAAGGAGCAGGCAAAGTAATAGTCTCAGGGTGATTTTTATCAAATATCAGCTTGTACTTAAGCATCTTTTCCTTATTCTTAACGATAAAATCATGTGCTACCATACTCTTATAGTCTAGAAAAACAGGAGGCAACAACTTCTCTTCCTTCTCATAATGCCTAATAGGTATGTTAAAGTGTGCAGCGAGGAGCGAGGCGAAGATGCCTCCAAGGACGGGGCCCTTAGTACGGTTAAGATTTAACTGCTTTGCAACAATAGCGCCCATACTAAATGTGTCATCACGGAACAAGGCATGGCACAAAATAACAATATCAGGGGCACTAAGGTTGCCACAGTTTCCGCGACCAATTAAGCATATACTAGCAAATATTGCGAAGTAACATAAAACAGGAAAATGTATGCTAGTAATTCTTGCATCGGAAACTTTCCTCGTTTCCCCTACAGCAATTGTATCAATAAACCCTTCCGCATCGTCGCGATGTGGTTCCTCTACGCTGCCCTCAAAAGGTATCAAACAAACCCGACAAAAATCATGAAGTGACATCTCCTTATGCTCATCATATAAATAAAACTCCACCGTAGGTGGTGAGCTCCTAGCATGGAAATGGAAATTTTGCACAAAGATATTGGTGAGTAAGAGATATTGTTCGCGTTGGTCATGGAGGAAGGCGGTGGGGCCTGCATTCTCAGCCAATTCATAGAAATCATCATAAATCCCGGCTGATCTCAAGAAATCATCACAAGGCCATTCACACGGCCGAACCTCCGCGGTGCGAGGGAGATTATACTTGGGCTTCTTGTTCCCTTCACTTTTTTTATCCTTCGAGCTTCAGCTCGATGAGCCCCTAAAAAATCTCTTCATCTTTTTCTGAAAATTTCTGAAATTTTTAGTAACTTCAAAATAAAAGTGAACCAAACTCAACAAAATTGATAGCAACTACCCCTACAAGTGCCTAGAGGCTATAGCATGCATTAAAACTACTTTTGACCATATAAATTTGACATGCAAGCTCAAGAACAGGGTCACCTAAGAAGCAAAATTTTGCAATAAATAAAGCACTAGAACAAAAACTAATTGAACCATTGGAGGAGTCACATACCAAAGAACAATCCCCCAAAGCAGTTTTGTGAATGGAGCTTTGACCAAGGAGATTGAAAATGGCAGCAAGATGAGCTAGAACTCGTGCTTGAGCTAGTTAGTGATTTTTTGGGGAGGAAGAAGGAGTGTGTGGTGGCTGCAATAAGTGGAGGGGAGCCACCATGGGCCCACGAGGCAGGGGCGCGCCGAGGGGGTGAGCGCGCCCTGGACCCTCGTGGCCAGGTGCTTGCTCCCCCTGATGAGTTCTCAGTGGCAGATATCTTCAAATATTCCAAAAAAATCATATTTAAATTTCTGGGCATTTGGAGAACTTTCATTTTTGGGGTATTTTTTATTGCATGGATAATTCAGGAAACAGACAGAAAAATACTATTTTTGCTTTATTTAATATAAATAAAAGAAAGTAAAAGGAGGGTACAGGGAGTTGTGTTTTCTAACTTCATCCATCTCATGCTCAACAAAAGGAATCCACTAACAAGGTTGATCAGGTCTTGTTAACAAACTCATTTCGAGTAACATGAAACCAGAGAAATTTCGAATAACACTATGTTACCTCAACGGGGATATGCACATCCCCAATAATAAGAATATCACATTTCTTCTTGACAGTAGGTAGAGGAAATTCCAAACCTCCAAAAATAATCGATGGAATTTTTCCAATAGAGTTTATACTATGAACTTGAGGTTGTTTCATCGGAAAGTGTACTGTATGCTCATTGCCATTAACATGAAAAGTGACATTGCCTTTGTTGCAATCAATAACAGCCCCTGTAGTATTCAAAAAGGGTCTTCCCAGAATAATAGACATACTATCGTCCTCGGGAATATCAAGAATAACAAAGTCCATTAAAATAGTAACGTTTGCAACCACAACAGGCACATCCTCACAAATACCGACAGGTATAGCAATTGATTTATCAGCCATTTGCAAAGATATTTCAGTAGGTGTCAACTTATTCAGATCAAGTCTACGATATAATGAGAGAGGCATAACACTAACACTGGCTCCAAGATCACATAAAGCAGTTTTAACATAGTTTCTTTTAATGGAGCATGGTATAGTTGGTACTCCTGGATCTCCAAGTTTCTTTGGTATTCCACCCTTAGAAGTATAATTAGCAAGCATGGTGGAAATTTCAGCTTCCGGTATCTTTCTTTTATTAGTAACAATATCCTTCATGTACTTAGAATAAGGATTCATTTTAAGCATATGAGTCAAACGCATACGCAAAAAGATAGGTCTAATCATTTCGGCAAAGCGCTCAAAATCCTCATCATCCTTTTTCTTAGATGGTTTAGGAGGAAAAGGCATGGGTTTCTGAACCCATGGTTCTCTTTCTTTACCGTGCTACCTAGCAACAAAGTCTCTCTTATCATAACGTTGATTCTTCGATTGTGGGTTATCAAGATCAACAGCAGGTTCAATCTCTACATCATTGTCATTACTAGGTTGAACATCAACATGAACGTCATCATTAACATTATCACTAGGTTCATGTTCATTACCAGATTGTTTTTCAGCATCAGAAATAGAAATATCATTGGGATTCTTAGATGTGTCAATAACAGGTTCACTAGAAGCATGCAAAGTCCTATCATTTTTATTTTTCTTCCTCTTAGAAGGACTAGGTGCATCTACATTAGTTCTCTGAGAATCTTGCTCAATTCTCTTAGGATGGCTTTCAAGATACAAAGGTTCCTAAGTCATTTTACCACCTCTAGTCACAACTCTAACAACATTATTATTCTTCTTACTATTTAATTCACTGAGCAAATCATTCTGAGCTTTAAGTACTTGTTCTACTTGAGTGGTAACCATAGAAGCATGTTTACTAATAAGTTTAAGTTCTCCTTTAACACTAGCCATATAATCACACAAGTGTTCAATCATATAAGAATTATGTTCAATTGTCTACCAACATAAGCATTGAAGTCTTCTTGTTTAACCATAAAATTATCAAACTCGTCTAAGCATTGGCTAGCAAACTTAGTAGGAGGGATTTCAGCGTTATCATATCTATAGAGAGAATTTACCTTTACTACCTGTGTCGGGTTATCAAGACCATGTGTTTCTTCAACAGGCGGTAAATTAAGACCATCTATTTTTCAACAGGAGGTGAATTCTTAACATCCTCAGCTTTAATACCTTTTTCTTTCATAGATTTCTTTGCCTCTTGCATATCTTCAGGACTGAGAAATAGAATACCCCTTTTCTTCAGAGTTGGCTTAGGAGTTGGTTCAGGAAGTGTCCAATTGTTTTCATTAGTCAACATATTATTCAATAGAATTTTAGCTTGATCAACAGTTCTTTCCCTGAAAACACAACCAGCATAACTATCCAGGTGGTCTCTGGAAGCATCGGTTAGTCCATTATAAAAGATATCAAGTATTATTAAATTGGAGAAGCCTCCCCCAAGCTTGTGGGAGACTCTATTCTTCAATTTGCACAAAATTATATATTTCCCTTAAAGTAGCTTGTTTCTTATGAGCAGGGAAATATTTAGCAGAGAAGTAATAAATCATATCCTGGGGACTACACACACAACCATGATCAAGAGAATTAAACCATATCTTAGCATCACCCTTTAATGAGAACGGAAATATTTTAAGGATATAGTAGTAGTGAGTTTTCTCATCATTAGTGAACAGGGTGGCTATATCATTTAATTTAGTAAGATGTGCCACAACAGTTTCAGATTCATAGCCATAGAAAGGATCAGATTCAACCAAAGTAATTATATCAGGGTCGACAGAGAATTCATAATCCTTTTTAGTAACAAAGATAGGTGAAGTAGCAAAAGTAGGATCATATTTCATTCTAGCATTCAGAGATTTTTGTTTCAGCTTAGCTAATAGTTTCTTAACATCACTCCTATCATTGCAAGCAAGAAAGTCTCTAGCAGTTTCTTCATCCATAACATAACCCTTAGGAACAACAGGTAATTCATATCTAGGGGAGAATCTTCATCATCACTTTCATAAATATTATCAGTTTTAATAATTTCATTCTCTCTAGCCCTAGCTAGTTGTTCATCAAGAAATTCACCAAGTGGCAAAATGGTATCAAGCATAGAAGTAGTTTCATCATAACTATCATGCATAGCAGAAGTGGCATCATCAATAACATGCGACATATCAGAATTAATAGCAGAAGCAGGTTTAGGTGTCGCAAGTTTACTCAAAACAGAAGGTGAATCAAGTGCAGAGCTAGATGGCAGTTCCTTATCTCCCCTCGTAGTTGAGGGAAAAATCTTGGTTCTTTGATCTTTCAAGTTCTTCATAGTAATAAACAGATATAAATCCCAAGTGACTCAAAGAATAGAGCTATGCTCCCCGGCAACGGCGCCAGAAAATAGTCTTGATAACCCACAAGTATAGGGGATCACAACAATTCGAGGGTAGAGTATTCAACCCAAATTTATTGATTCAACACAAGGGGAGCCAAAAAATATTCTCAAGTATTAGCAGCTGAGTTGTCAATTCAACCACACCTGGAAACTTAATATCTGCAACAAAGTATTTAGTAGCAAAGTAATATGATAGTAGTGGTAACGGTAGCAAAAGTAACGGTACAAAAGTAATATTTTTGGTATTTTATAGTAATTGTAACAGTAGCAATGGAAAAGTAAATGAGCAAAGAACAATATATGGAAAGCTCGTAGGCAATGGATCGGTGATGGAGAATTATGCCGGACGCGATTATTCATGCAACAGTTATAACATAGGGTGACATGGAACTAGCTCATATTAATCAATGTAATGTAGGCATGTATTCCGAATATAGTCATACGTGCTTATGGAAAGAACTTGACATCTTTTGTCCTGCCCTCCTATGGCAGCGGGGTCCTAATGGAAACTAAGGGATATTAAGGCCTCCTTTAATAGAGTACCAGACCAAAGCATTAACCCATAGTGAATACAACTCCTCAAACTACGGTCATCACCGGGAGTGGTCCCTATTATTGTCACTTCGGGGTTGCCGGATCATAACACATAGTAGGTGACTATAGACTTGCAAGATAGGATCAAGAACTCTCATATATTGATGAAAACATAATAGGTTCAGATCTGGAATCATGACACTTGGGCCCTAGTGACAAGCATTAAGCATAGCAAAGTCATAGCAACATCAATTTCAGAACATAGTGGATACTAGGGATCAAACCCTACCAAAACTAACTCGATTACATGATAAATCTCATCCAACCCATCACCGTCTAGCAAGCCTTCGATGGAATTACTCACGCATGGTGGTGACATCATGAAATTGGTGATGGAGGATGGTTGATGATGATGATGGCGATGGATTCCCCTCTCTGGAGCCCGAACGGACTCCAGATCAGCCCTCACGAGAGAGTTTAGGGCTTGGCAGCGGCTCCGTGTCGTAAAACGTGATGATTCCTTCTCTCTGATTTTTTTCTCCCCGAAAGTGAATATATGGAGTCAAGGTTGAGGTCGGTGGAGCGTCAGGGGGCCCATGAGGCAGGGGGTGCGCCCAGGGGGGCAGGCGCGCCCCCCACCCTCGTGGACAGGTGGAGGCCCCCCTAACGTCGATTCTTCTTCCAGTATTTTTTATATATTCCAAAATAATTCTCCATTGATTTTCAGGTCATTCCGAGAACTTTTATTTCTGCACAAAAATAACACCATGGCAATTCTGCTGAAAACAACGTCAGTCCGGGTTAGTTCCATTCAAATCATGCAAGTTAGAGTCCAAAACAAGGGCAAAAGTGTTTGGAAAAGTAGATACGACGGAGACGTATCAATCCTCCCCGGCAATGGTGCATGAAATTCCTTTTGATGTCGCTTGAAGCTACGTCGATTTTTTCTCCAAAGAGGAAGGGATGATGCAGCATAGCGGTGGTAGGTATTTCCCTTAGATATGAAACCAAGGTTATCGAACCAGTAGGGGAACCAAGCAACACAACGTAAACAACCCCTACACACAGATAACAAATCCTCGCAACCCGACATGTTAAAGGGGTTGTCAATCCCTTTCGGGTAACGGCGCCAGAAATGGCACGTGGACGGGAGAAAGTTGTAAATATTGATAGATCCAACACCAAATAGAATAAATTGCAGCAAGGTATTTTGTATTTTTGGTTTAATATATCTGAAAGTAAAAGCAAATAAAAATAGATCACAAAGGCAAATATATGAGAAAGAAGACCCCGGGGCCGTAGGTTTCACTAGTGGCTTCTCTCGAGAAAAATAGCAAACGGTGGGTGAACAAATTATTGTTGGGAAATTGATAGAACCTCAAATAATTATGACGATATCCAGGCAATGATAATTACATAGGCATCACGTCCAATATTAGTAGACCGACTCTTGCCTGCATCTAGTACTATTACTCCACACATCAACCGCTATCCAGCATGCATCTAGTGTATTAAGTTCATGGAAAAAGGGAGTAATGCAATAAGAAGGATGACATGATGTAGACGACATCCATTTATCTATGGCAGTAGATATACATCCCATCTTTTTATCCTTAGTAGCAATGATACATACGTGTCGGTTCCCTTTATTTCATTGGGATCAAGCACCGTAAGATTGAACCCACTACCAGGCACCTCTTCCCGTTGCAAGATAAATAGATCAAGTTGGCCAAACAAAACCAAAATATCGTAGAAGAAATACGAGGCTATAAGAGATCATGCATAAAAGAGATCAAAGAAACTAAATTACTTTCGTGGATATAAAAAGATAGAACTGATCATAAACTCAAAGTTCATCGATCCCAACAAACACACTGCAAAAGAGTTACATCATATGGATCTCCAAGAGACCATTGTATTGAGAATCAAGAGAGAGAGAGATGAAGCCATCTAGCTACTAACTACGGACCCAAAGGTCTACAAAGAACTACTCATGCATCATCGGAGAGGCACCAATGGAAGTGGTGAACCCCTCCGTGATGGTGTCTAGATTGGATCCGGTGGTTCTGGACTCTGCGGCGGCTGCATGAATATTTCGTTGACTCCCCTAGGGTTTTTGGAATATTGGGGTATTTATAGAGAAAAGAGGTGGTCCGGGCGGCACCCAAGGTCTGCACAACCCACCAGGGCATGCATGGGCCTCCTGACGCGCCCTGGTGGGTTGTCCCCTCCTTGGGACTCCCCCGGGGCAACCAGGGCCCAACATCTTCCTTCTGGTCCATAAAAAATCTCCGTAAAGTTTTGGGGCATTTGGACTCCATTTGATATTGTTTTTCTGCGATGTAAAAAACATGGAAAAAACAGCAACTGGCACTTGGCACTATATCAATAGGTTAGTACCAAAAATGATACAAAATGACTATAAAATGATTATAAAACATCCAAGATTGATAATAAAACAGCATGGAACAATCAAAAATTATAGATACGTTGGAGACGTATCATACGTCCGGCAACTCTTTGGCTCCGCCTTGCGCTTCGTGTGTTTTACACATTGTCTAAACAGATTTTTTATGATTTTATTAGGGAAAAGGATGGATTCTGATGCTTCGTTGGACGGGTAGTATGGACCGACGGAGCTTGATGAAATGATTGAAGATGAGTTCTTTGATTCCTCGGATTCGGGCGAAGAAGTGGATATGATTATGCTCATGAGCATGCAAGAGGAAATGGACTGGCAAGTGGAGTGTATTCTCAACTTCAAGGGCTCAATCAAAGGGATAAGAGTGATCAATCGGGATAGGGTGTCTGGAGCTGTGGAGCATGGCTACTGCACAGGGACTAGTTTTCTTCGAAGCCTTTTTTCCCTGATGATCCATGGTTTTGTCTCCATTTTGCATGCGGAAACCATTGTTTTTGCGCATTGTGGAGGGAGTGAAGGCACACGATGACTAATTCAAGCTCACAAGGGATTGTTGCAGTCAAATTTCTTTCTCTACCAAGCAGAAGTGCACTGCTGCTTTGAGGATGCTCGCACTTGGTATTGCCGCAGATGCCGTTGGTGAGATGGTCGGGATGGGGGATATCACATGCCCGAAGACTACTGTCAAGTTTGCTTGCCCTGTGGTGTAGGTGTTTGGAGCTGAGTAACTCAGAGAATCAAATGTGCGGGACACGAAGAAGTTGTTGGCTATTGAAGAGGCCAGGGGTTTCAGGAATGCTCAGATCAATTGATTGCATGCATTGGCAATGGAAGAACTGCCTCAAAAGGTTTGAGGGGAATGTCTCAAGATCACACCAAAGAGTCCACCATCATACTAGAAGCAGTGGTATCACGTGACTTATGGATTTGGCTTGCTTTGTTTGGAATGTCAAGTTCTCTCAATGACATCAACGTGCTTCAATGATCTCTGGTGTTCAGGAGGCTTTGCAATGGGGAATCGTCACCGTGCAACTATACTGTCAACGACCGAGACTACAACATGTGATACTATCTTGCTGATGGCATCTATCCTTAGTAGGCGGCGTTTGTGAAGACCATATCTGAACTGCATGGCAAGAAATAGAGCCACTTTGAGACAATTCAGGAAGCAGCTAGGAAGGATATGGAGAGGGCATTTGGAATGCTTCAAGCTCGTTGGGGAATTGTTCGGGGGCTGCAATGATGTGGGAATCTGAAACTTTGTGGTAGGTCATGACATCTTGTGTTATCTTGCACAATATGATTGTCGAGGATGAGGGTGATGGTGTAGCCCAAACCAATGATTTTGAAGCACCTGAAGAACAAGTTGAAATCCCAGAAGATTAAGATGCAGCTCAGCTTACGAACTTTATACAGATGCATAAGGATCTTTGAGATCATCAAGTGCACACACAGCTACTCAATGATCTTATGGAGCATATGTCGACCCACAATGGAAACCAAAGAGCTGATGGTTGAGTTGTGCGCTTAAAATAAATTATATGTAAACACTAGTTATGTTTGGTACCAACATCTGTTATTTATGTGCGACATTGGCATGTATCATCGACGTGCATGCATTTGCATGGATTTGAGAGACCGGATTTGAGATATGTGAATGCCAGGAGCAAAATATGAGGGTCCGTCTGGATACCACCGCGGGCGTTCCCAGGTGCATCCGCGGATGTATAGGCGGGGCAGATTTGCCAAGTTCGGCTATAGATGCTCTAAGACAAGCGGCATATCATAGAGAAAAACACTGACCCGGCATACGACGCACGCAAGTGTCGCGCATGATCATAAAGCACTAAACAACCAAGAGTCCAAGACCATCGAAACTCCACACGGCAAGGTTGGCCATGCAACACATCGACCCGGCCGGATGGGTGCACCCGACTCACGAGTCCGGTCATGCACCGCTCACACATCGAGCCTCTCACGTGAGCGAAACAACTCATCACGAGGCGAGTGACACTGAGGGTGTGTTTGGTAGGGTGTATGAAGGGTGCATGTGTCGGATTTCAGGCTCCGGCAAAACCCTTGAGGCGAGGGGTGATAACCCACAAGTATAGGGGATCGCAACAGCTTTCGAGGGTAGAGTATTCAACCCAAATTTATTGATTCGACATAAGGGGAGCCAAAGAATATTCTCAAGTATTAGCAGCTGAGTTGTCAATTCAACCACACTTGGAAATTTAGTATCTGCAGCAAAGTGTTTAGTAGCAAAGTAATATGATAGTGGTGGTAGCGAAAACAAAAGTAAAGACAGCAAAAGTAATGTTTTTGGTATTTTGTAGTGATTGTAACGGTAGCAGCGGGAAAGTAAATAGGCGAGAACCAGTATATAGAGAACTCATAGGCACCGGATCAATGATGGATAATTATGCCGGATGTGGTTCATCATGTAACAGTCATAACATAGGGTGACACAGAACTAGCTCCAATTCATCAATGTAATGTAGGCATGTATTCCGTATATAGTCATACATGCTTATGGAAAAGAACTTGCATGACATCTTTTGTCCTACCCTCCCGTGGTAGCGGGGTCCTATTGGAAACTAAGGGATATTAAGGCCTCCTTTTAATAGAGAACAAAAACAAAGCATTAGCACATAGTGAATACATGAACTCCTCAAACTATGGTCATCACCGGGAGTGGTCCCGATTATTGTCACTTCAGGGTTGCCGGATCATAACACATGGTAGGTGACTATAGACTTGCAAGATAGGATGAAGAACTCACATATATTCATGAAAACATAATAGGTTCAGATCTGAAATCATGGTACTCGGGCCCTAGTGACAAGCATTAAGCATAGAAAAGTCATAGCAACATTATTCTCAGAACATAATGGATACTAGGGACCAAACCCTAACAAAACTAACTCGATTACATGATAAATCTCATCCAACCCATCACCGTCTAGCAAGCCTAAGATGCAATTTCTCACGCACGGCGGTGAGCATCATGAAATTGGTGATGGAGGATGGTTGATGATGACGACGGCGATGAATCCCCCTCTCCGGAGCCCCGAACGGACTCCAGATCAGCCCTCCTGAGAGGTTTTAGGGCTTGACAGCGGCTCCGTATCATAAAACGTGATGATTTCTTCTCTCTGATTTTTTTCTCTCAGAAAGCAAATATATAGAGTTGGAGTTGGCGTCGGAGGGTTTCCAGGGGGGCCATGAGGTAGGGGGCGCGCCTCCCACCCTCGTGAGAAGGGTGTGGCCCCCCTGGTCTTCATCTTTGGCGAGGATTTTTTATTATTTTTTCTAAGATGTTCCGTGGAGTTTCAGGTCATTCCGAGAATTGTTTTCTGCACATAAAACAACATCATGGCAATTCTGCTGAAAACAACGTCAGTCCGGGTTAGTTCCATTCAAATCATACAAGTTAGAGTCCAAAACAAGGGCAAAAGTGTTTGGAAAAGTAGATACGACGGAGACGTATCAACTCCCCCAAGCTTAAACCCTTGCTTGTCCTCAAGCAATTCAGTTGACAAACTGAAAGAAAGAAAGAAAAACTTTTACAAACTCTGTTTGCTCTTGTTGTTGTAACTATGTCAAGCCAGCATTCAAGTTTTCAGCATAGATCATAACTAACCACATTTTCTATAATTCTCGGGTCTCACAATTACTCATATCAATAGCATAATCAACTAGCAATCCATAATAATAAATCTCGGATGGCAACACTTTCTCAAAACAATCATAATATGATATAACAAGATGGTATCTCGCTAGCCCTTTCTGAGACCGCAAAACATAAATGCAGAGCACCTTTAAAGATCAAGGACTGACTAGATATTGTAATTCATGGTAAAAGAGATCCAATCATAGTCATACCCAATATAAATTAACAATGATGAATGCAAATGACAGCTGTGCTCTCCAGCTAGTGCTTTTTAATAAGAGGGTGATGACTCAACATAAAAGTAAATGGATAGGCCCTTCGCAGAGGGAAGCAGGGATTTGTAGAGGTCCAGAGCTCGATTTTGAAATAGAGATAAATTGTATTTTGAGAAGTATACTTTCATTGTCAACGTAACAACTAAGAGATGGCGATATCTTCCATGTTAAACACATTATAGGCGGTTCCCAAACAGAATGGTAAAGTTTATACTCCCCCTCCACCAACAAGCATCAATCCATGGCTTGCTCGAAACAACGAGTGCCTCCAACATACATCAGGTCCCGGGGGGAGTTTTGTTTTGCAATTATTTTGATTTAGTTTTCATAAAGCATGGGACTGGGCATCCCGGTGACCAGCCATTTTCTCGTGAGTGAGGAGCAGAGTCCACTCCTCTTGAGAATAACCCGCCTAGCATGGAAGATACAGGTAGCCCTAGTTGATACATGAGCTATTCGAGCATACAAAATAGGATGATTATTTGAAGGTTTAGAGTTTGGCACATACAAATTTACTTGGAACGGCAGGTAGATACCGCATATAGGAAGGTATAGTGGACTCATGTGGAATAACTTTGGGGTTTAAGGAGTTTGGATGCACAAGCAGTATTCCCGCTTAGTACAGGTGAAGGCTAGCAAAAGACTGGGAAGCGACCAACTAGAGAGCGACAACAGCCATGTACATGCATTAAAATTAATAAACATTGGATGCAAGCATGAGTAGGATATAATCCACCATGAATATAAATATCGTGAAGGCTATGTTGATTTGTTTCAACTACATGCGTGAACATGTGCCAAGTCAAGTCACTTAAATCATTCAAAGGAGGATACCACCCCATCATACCACATCATAACCATCTCAATAGCATGTTGGCACGCAAGGTAATCCATTATAACGCATAGCTAATCAAGCATGGCACAAGCAACTATGATCTCTAATTGTCATTGCAAACATTTTTATTCATAACAAGCTGAATCAAGAACGATGAACTCATCATATTTACAAAAAAAGAGGTCGAGTTCGTACCAGCTTTTCTCATCAGTCAGTCCATCATATATCATCATAATTGCCTTTCACTTGCACGACCGAACAATGTGAATAATAATAAGAGTGCACGTGCATTGGACTAAGTTGGAATATGCGAGCATTCAATAAACAGGAGAAGACAAAGCAATATGGGCTCTTGGTTAAATCAACAATAAAGCATATAAGAGCCACTTCAACAATTTAATCATGGTCTTCTCCTACTGACCCCCAAAGAAAAGAAAAGAAAAGAAATAAAACTATTTACACGGGAAAGCTCCCAACAAGCAAAAGAAGAACATAATTATGCATTAAAAATACCATGGGCACAGGTGGGGAGGGGGGGCACAACTGTGGCAAGCCCCAAAACGCGGCCTAAACCGCACTAGGGGCTTCCCGTTTGGTTATTTTTCTTTTTCTTTCAGGACCTTAATCTCTAGAAACACTGTCTGGCAGCACTATTGCCGAACACATGATGCAGCAACCAAGGAGGCAGATAGCTACATTATACAATGGAATTCCCAGGTTGATTACAGATTTCATATCATTTCTCAGCCCGCCCTTGGAAGGGACATAGTCCTACTCTTTTCTTATCGCTCTATCTGCATCACTCTGCTTTAATGCAATTTTTCCATAAACCATGCATGACATTACGACTATTATTGCATTCTTGTTATATATATATACCTATGTGTTCATTAATGACGCCTTGCAACTGTACACTCTGGTACGGCCAATACACCAGGGGCTTACGTACCCCACAATGCGGTGTGAAAAGTCCGAACACTTTCACAAGTGCGGCACCCCAAACTTATAGCACTATATGCATCAGCTCCGAATCATGTCTTTGGTCAAATGTTGGGTTTGCCCGGCTCCTATGTTTTGGTACCTTACGTTCTGCTCTATCGGCTAAGGTAGCGCTAGGAGAACTATTGTGATTGTGCCCCGGTTCTGCCAGGCTGAGCACCTCGGTAGAGAAAGCTAAAACTGACTGTCATGATAAGGCGAGAGACTGGTCGCTGTTCGGCGAGGTTTTTCGAGTCCCTAAAGACTTATGCCGCTTAGGGCAAGGGGCCGGCCCTGTCCGGCTTACACGCGTGTATCGCGCCCCGAATTCGGCCTTCCGAATACCAGGGGCTTCGCCGAAATTTAAAATTATAGAATTCTATGGCTAAGTGAGAGTGATAAAGCATTATTAGTCTGGTTGCCTTGTTCGTTGTGCCGAGCACCTCCCTCGAAGGACCCAAACATGGGAACAAGAGTGCTCAGGTTTATCCCGAACACCCCAGCACTCGTGGCATGGGGGCAGAAGCCGAGGACTAGCCATCTCTCAGATTGGATAAACAGCCAAACATAAGGTAATATTTTAAATTCTAACAAGTGTTGCATAGCGCATATGAAACAAGTTTTCGTACATACAGGATAAAACGAGCAAGTCTCATTCAAATATTACATCTTTTGAACACTCGTCCGCGATAAGATGGGCATCCGGTAGAACACCCTCGTAGTACATCTCGGGGTGGCGGTGCTCCTTGCCCTCCGGCGGCCCCTCCTTGATCAGCTTCACGGCGTCTAGCTTGACCCACTGCATTTTTACACGGGCGAAAGCTCGGCGTGCACCTTCAATGCAGACAGATCGCTCGACGACCTCCAGCCGTGGGCAGGCATCCACAAGCCGCCTCACCAGGCCGAAGAAGCTATTCGGAAGGGCGTCACCAGGCCACAACCGGACTATAAAGCTCTTCATGGCCTGATCGGCCGCCTTATGTAGCTCGACCATCTGCTTCAGCTGGTCGCTCATCGGCACCGGATGTTCGGCCTCAGCATACTGAGACCAGAACAGCTTCTCCGTCGAGCTTCCGTCCTCGGCCTGGTAAAATTGTGCGGCATCGGACACACTGTGGGGCAAATCTGCGAATGCTCCTGAAGAGCTCCGGATTCGGGTAAGTAATCGGTAATTCACTTTTACATGCTTGCTTTGCATATAGAAAGCCTTACCCGCCGCTATCTTCTTCATCGCGTCGATCTCCTGGAGGGCCTTCTGGGCCTCGGCCTTGGCACTCTTTGTGCTCTCACGGGCCGCTGCAAGCTCAGACTCTCGCGTCTTCAAGTCAAGCTCCAACGCCTCGTGCTTCGTCACGAGAGCCTGGAGCTCTTGCTGCACCTCGCCCACCCGAGCCTCGTGCTTCTCTCGCTCGGTGCGCTCCTTGGACGCTGTATCTTCGGCCTTGGTTAGCGCTTGCTTCAGGGTCGCCACCTCGGTCGTGGCCCCTGGCAAACATACAATGATCCTGTCATTTTGCAATCGCGCCCTTTTTTATATACATATCTATAGACGGGGTATTACTTACCCTTGTTCTCCTCGAGCTGCCTCTTGGCAAGGCCGAGCTCTTTCTTGGACCCCTCGAGGTCCTGCTTCAGTACGGAGACCTCCGCAGTTAGTGCAGCGGACGCCAGCAGCGAAGCCTGCATATGCATATTGACATACTTATATTAGACTCCTGCGATATTATTTGATCCTCTGTTCGGCTTTTCTTTGTGAACACCAAACAAAGCATCAGGGGCTACTTTCTATGCGGTCATATTTCTACTACATTTTAAACACACTTACCTCAAAGCCTGTTAGAAGGCTGGCACAGGCTTCAGTCAATCCGCTCTTGGCGGACTGAACCTTTTGGATCACCGCACCCATGATAGTGCGGTGCTCCTCGTCGATGGAAGCGCTGCGAAGTGCTTCCAGCAGATTGTCCGGTGCCTCTGGATGGACAGAGGTCACCGGCACAGGCGTTTTGCCCCTCTTAGAAGGAGGCCGCCTGCCCGAGTCCGGAACCACTGCAGGGTCCGGCACGGTGTTCGGCTGAGGGACAAACTCGGAGCTCTCGGGAGCCCCGTCCCCGCGGCTCCCAAAGTCCGGAAGGTTGCCTTGAGGCGCCTCCGGGACTGTCTCCCCTCGATCCGGTGCCTCTTGAGACAACACCTCGGCGTCATCGGCAGGATGAGGGGAGGTGGTGGTCGGGACTGGATCGCTATCCATGTCCGACGAGCCCAGGGAGCCGTCCAATGATACCTCGATATTGGCTCGTGGCGACCTGCGTAATTATGTTCGGCGATTAGGGAAAGCAGTGCGACAAAGGAATCCTATGGGTTACTTTGGTATCCGAATACTTAGGATCTCCCCGGGGGCTTGGCCCTGGGCAACCACTCGTCTTCGCCTTCGTCGGCGGCGGTGGAGCTGTCCGGAAGGAGAGTCCTTCCCTTCTTGGACCCTTCGCCCCCCCCCCAGTTGGGGCGGCCTTCCTTTTTCTGTCTCCCCCAGTCGGTGGGGGAGCATCTTCTTCTTCTTCCTCGTCTTCGGGGGAAGAGTGCGCCGCAGAGTCATCAGACGGTGAGTCCGACGACGCCTGGCGTCGGGAACTCTTTCGAGCTCCCTTGGCCTTCTTGGTCTTCTCCGGCACCTTATAAGGGGCCGGAGTCAACATCTTCTCCAGAAGAGCGTCTGCGGGGCCTTTGGGCAAAGGAGCCGGACAGTCGATCTGTCCGGCCATCTTCTGGCAGTCCTGTCAAAGGTACGGGAGTTTAGATCCTGCATAGAGTCAATATATATAAAAAGTATCCTGTGAAAGGTAAAGCAGCTTACCGCACTGGCTTGGCGCTTCGCGCTGAATCCGCGATCCTCGGTAATAGGGGTAGGGACCTCGGCACTTTTGAACAGCACCCTCCAGGCGTCTTCATGAGTCGTGCCGAAGAGCCTGTTCATAGTCCGGTGCTGCGCCGGGTTGAACTCCCACAAGGTGAACTCCCGTTGTTGGCACGGGAGTATCCGGCGGATGAGCATAACCTGGACTATATTGACAAGCTTGAGCTTCTTGTCCACCATGTTTTGAATACATGTTTGGAGTCCGGTCAGCTCTTTTGAACTACCCCAGGACAGGCCCTTCTCTTTCCAGGAGGTGAGCCGCATGGGGATGCCAGATCGGAACTCGGGGGCCGCTACCCATGCGGGGTCGCGCGGCTCGGTGATATAGAACCACCCCGATTGCCACCCCTTTATGGTTTCCACAAAGGAGCCCTCGAGCCATGTTATGTTGGGCATCTTGCCCACCATGGCACCTCCGCACTCCGCCTGGCCGCCGCCCACCACCTTCGGCTTGACATTGAAGGTCTTCAGCCATAAGCCGAAGTGGGGCTTGATGCGGAGGAAGGCCTCGTACACGATGATAAACGCCGAGATGTTGAGGATGAAGTTCGGGGCCAGATCATGGAAATCCAGGCCGTAATAGAACATGAGCCCCCGGGCGAATGGATGGAGAGGGAATCCCAGTCCACGGAGGAAATGGGTGAGGAATACTACCCTCTCTGTTGGGTAACGTAGCAGAAATTCAAATTTTTCCTATGTGTCACCAAGATCTATCTATGGAGAGACCAGCAACGAGGGGAAGGAGAGTGCATCTACATACCCTTGTAGATCCCTAAGCGGAAGCGTTCAAGAGAACGGGGTTGAAGGAGTCGTACTCATCGTGATCCAAATCACCGGAGATCCTAGTGCCGAACGGACGGCACCTCCGCGTTCAACACACGTACAGCCCGGTGACGTCTCCCATGCCTTGATCCAGCAAGGAGAGAGGGAGAGGTTGAGGAAGACTCCATCCAGCAGCAGCACAACGGCGTGGTGGTGGTGGAGGAGCGTGGTACTCCAGCAGGGCTTCGCCAAGCACCGCAAGAGACGAGGAGGGAGAGGGGTAGGGCTGCGCCAAGAAGGAGAGGAACTCGTGTGTCTTGGGCAGCCCAAACCTCAAGTATATATAGGGGGATGGGAGGGGCTGCGCCCCCACCTAGGGTTCCCTCCCTAGGGGTGGCGGCAGCCCCCAGATCCCATCTGGGTGGCGGCCAGGTGGAGGGGGAGAGGGAGGCGCACCAGACATGGGCCCTAAGGCCCATCTGCCCTTAGGGTTTGCCCCCCCTCCTCCCCTTAGGTGCCTTGGGCCCTTGTGGGGGGGCGCACCAGCCCACCTGGGGCTGGTCCCCTCCCACACTTGGCCCATGCAGCCCTCCGGGGCTTGTGGCCCCACTTGGTGGACCCCTGGGACCCTCCCGGTGGTCCCGGTACGTTACCGATAAAACCCGAAACTTTTCCGGTGACCAAAACAGGACTTCCCATATATAAATCTTTACCTCCGGACCATTCCGGAACTCCTCGTGACGTCCGGGATCTCATCCTGGACTCCGAACAACATTCGGTAACCACATACAAACTTCCTTTATAACCCTAGCGTCATCGAACCTTAAGTGTGTAGACCCTACGGGTTCGGGAACCATGCAGGCATGACCGAGACGTTCTCTGGTCAATAACCAACAGCGGGATCTGGATACCCATGTTGGTTCCCACATGTTCCACGATGATCTCATCGGATGAACCACGATGTCGAGGATTCGATCAATCCCGTATACAATTCCCTTTGTCTAGCGGTACGATACTTGCCCGAGATTCGATCGTCGGTATCCCAATACCTTGTTCAATCTTGTTACCGGCAAGTCTATTTACTCGTTCCGTAACACATCATCCCGTGATCAACTCCTTGATCACATTGTGCACATTATGATGATGTCCTACCGAGTGGGCCCAGAGATACCTCTCCGTCACACGGAGTGACAAATCCCAGTCTCGATTCGTGCCAACCCAACAGACACTTTCGGAGATACCCGTAGTGCACCTTTATAGCCACCCAGTTACGTTGTGACGTTTGGCACACCCAAAGTATTCCTACGGTATCCGAGAGTTTCACAATCTCATGGTCTAAGGAAATGATACTTGACATTAGAAAAGCTTTAGCATGCGAACTACACGATCTTGTGCTATGCTTAGGATTGGGTCTTGTCCATCACATCATTCTTCTAATGATGTGATCCCGTTATCAATGACATCCAATGTCCATGGTCAGGAAACCGTAACCATCTATTGATCAACGAGCTAGTCAACTAGAGGCTTACTAGGGACATGGTGTTGTCTATGTATCCACACATGTATCTGAGTTTCCTATCAATAATTCTAGCATGGATAATAAACGATTATCATGAACAAGGAAATATAATAATAACTAATTTATTATTGCCTCTAGGGCATATTTCCAACACTCTCATGGGGCCTGGGGGTGGGGATGAGCTGCCCCTCATCTAGGAGCCGGTGCGCGATGTCGTCGGGCAGGTATCCGGGTCTCCTTAGTTTCTTGATGTCTCCCTCCGTGACGGAGGAGACCATCCACTTGCCTCCCGCTCCGGACATGATTGGAGAAGGTCGAGGTGGGAAGTGCGGACTTGGGCGCTAGAGCTCGAGTGTGCGAAAACGGATGAGCAAAGGAGGAAGAAGGCGTGGATAGAAAGGTGGATCCTTATCCCTTTATATGGGCGGATGAAACTAAGCGTCCCCACTTGCCTGGTAAAACTCGCTTATCCCACAAGTGCCGCAATTGATGGCGCGGTTGGGTTACCCACGCCCGTATTGATGAGAATCCCGTAATAAGGGGACACGATCTCTGCTTTGACAAGACGTGTCGAAAAACTGCCTCGCGTTATGTGCGGGGCTGGTTAAAAGAAACGGTTCAAATAATCACCGGGCCATGACATAACGTCATGTTTCCAAAACAAGCCAGCAAATTAGATTTGCGAAAATATTATTCTCTCTACGGTGGAATGTCGAACTTATTTTGCAGGGTCGGACATTATCCTCGTATTCAAATTCTTCTGTGATGTATTCGGGGAAGGAACCCGCCTTGCAATGCCGAAGACAATACTGCGCGCCGGATTCATCGTCATTGAAGCCTGGTTCAGGGGCTACTAAGGGAGTCCTGGATTAGGGGGTCTCCGGACAGCCGGACTGTCTCCATTGGTCGGACTGTTAGACTATGAAGATACAAGATTGAAGACTTCGTCTCGTGTCCGGATGGGACTCTACTTGGCGTGGAAGGCAAGCTAGGCAGTACGGATATGGATATCTCTTCCTTTGTAACCGACCTTGTGTAACCCTAACCCTCTCCGGTGCCTATATAAACCGAAGGGTTTTAGTCCGTAGGACAACAATCATAACATACAATCATACCATAGGCTAGCTTCTAGGGTTTAGCCTCTCTGATCTCGTGGTAGATCTACTCTTGTACTACCCATATCATCAATATTAATCAAGCAGGACGTAGGGTTTTACCTCCATCAAGAGGGCCCGAACCTGGGTAAAACTTCGTGTCCCCTGCCTCCTATTACCATCCGGCCTAGACGCACAGTTCGGGACCCCCTACCCGAGATCCGCCGGTTTTGACGCCGACAATCGCGCATAGCAATCCTGGGTCCTTGCTTCTTAGAAGAACCACCTTGGAACATCTTCCTAAGCTTATTGTTTTTCTCTGAAAAATTCTGAAATTTTTAGTAACTTCAAAATAAAAGTAAACCAAACTCAATAGTATTGATAGCAACTACTCCTACAAGTGCCTAGAGCCTATATCAAGCATTAGAACTACTTAGAACCATATAAATTTGACATGCAAGCTCAAGAACATGGTCACCTATGCAGCACAAATTTGCAAAGAACAAAGCACTAGAACAAAAACTGATTGGACAAATGGAGGAGTCACATACCAAGGAACAATCTCCCCAAGCAGTTTTGCGAGAGGTGCTTTGAGCAAGGAGATCGAAAATCACAGCAAAAGTGGCTGGAACTCGTGCTTGAGTTGGTTTTTCGGGTTTGTGTGAGATAGAGGAAGAAGATGGGTGCTGGGATAAGTGGAGGAGGGCCACCGTGGGCCCACGAGGCAGGGGGCGCGCCCACCACCCTCGTGGCCAGGTGGCAGCTCCTCCCGCGGTAATTTTTGCACAGTAAATCCTCAAATATTCCCCAAAAAATCATATTAAATTGACAGGGCATTCTGAGGACTTTTATTTTCATGATATTTTTATATTGCACGGATAAGTCAGGAAATAGACAGATAAATAATATTTTTACTTTATTTAATATAAATAACAGAAAGTAAAAGTGGGGTACAGAAGGTTGTGCTTCTAGTTTCATCCATCTCATGCTCATCAAAAAGAATCCACTAACAAGGTTGATCAAGTCTTGTTAACAAACTCATTCCGGTAATCATGAAACCGGAGAAATTTCGAATAACACTAAGTTACCTCAACGGGGATATGCACATCCCCAATAATAAGAATATCATATTTCTTCTTGACAGTAGGAAGAGGAAATTCAAAACCTCCAAATATAATCGATGGAATTTTTCCAATAGAATTGATACTATGAACTTGAGGTTGTTTCCTCGGAAAGTGTACCATATGCTCATTACCATTAACATGAAAAGTGGCATTGCCTTTGTTGCAATCAATAACAGCCCCTGAAGTATTAAGAAAAGGTCTTCCAAGAATAATAGACATACTATCATCCTCGGGAATATCAAGTATAACAAAGTTCGTTAAAATAGTAATGTTTGCAACCACAACAGGCACATCCTCACAAATACCGACAGGTATAGCAGTTGATTTATCAGCCATTTGCAAAGATATTTCAGTAGGTGTCAACTTATTCAAGTCAAGTCTACGATATAAAGAGAGAGGCATAACACTAACACCAGCTCCAAGATCACATAAAGCAGTTTTAATATAATTTCTTTTAATGGAGCAAGGTATAGTAGGTACTCCGGGGTCTCCAAGTTTCTTTGGTATTCCACCCTTAAAAGTATAACTAGCAAGCATGGTGGAAATCTCAGCTTCCAGTATCTTTCTTTTATTAGTAATGATATCCTTCATATATTTAGCATAAGGATTTGTTTTGAGCACATCAGTTAATCTCATACGCAAAAAGATAGGCCTAATCATTTCAGCAAAGCGCTCAAAATCCTCATCATCCTTTTCTTGGATGGTTTCGGAGGAAAATGCATGGGCTTCTGAACCCAAGGTTCCCTTTCTTTACCATGTTTCCTAGCAACAAAGTCTCTTTTATCATAACGTTGATTCTTTGATTGTGGGTTATCAAGATCAACAGCAGGTTCAATTTCTACATCATTATCATTACTAGGTTGAGCATCATCATGAACATCATCATTAATATTTTTAATTGGTTCATGTTCATTACCAGATTGTGTTTCAGCATCAGACATAGAAATATCATTTGGATTGTCAGGTGGTTCAGCAATAGGTTCACTAGAAGTTTGCACAGTTCTATCATTTTTCTTCTTTTTCTTTTTAGAAGAACTAGGAACATCAATATTATTTCTTTGAGAATCTTGCTCGATTCTCTTAGGGTGGCCTTCAGGATACAAAGGTTCCTGAGTCATTCTACCAGTTCTAGTAGCCGCTCTAACAGCATAATCATTTTTCTTACTATTCATTTCATCAAGCACTTCTTTTTGAGTCTTAAGTACTTGTTCTACTTGAGTGGTAACCATAGAAGCATGTTTGCTAACAAGTTTAAGTTCACCTTTAATATTAGCCATATAATCACCCAAGTATTTAAGCATATCGGAATCGTATTTCAATTGTCTACCAAAATAAGCATTGAAATTTTCTTGTTTGACAATAAAATTATCAAACTCATCAAAGCATTGCCTAGCAGGCTTATAGTGAGGGATATCACCTTCATCAAATCTATAGAGAGAATTTACCTTTACTACCTGTGTCGGGATATCGGGATCAGGAGGTTCTTCAGTAAATAAATAATTAAGATCATATGTTTCTTCAATAGGCGGTGAATTATTACCATGTATTTCTTCAATAGGAGGTAAATTCTTAACATCTTCAGCTTTAATACTTTTTTCTTTCATAGATTTCTTTGCCTCTTGCATATCTTCGGGACTAAGAAATAGAACACCTCTCTTCTTCGGAGTTGGTTTAGGAATAGGCTCAGTAATTGGAGCAGGAGATGGCTCAGGAGCTGGCTCAGGAGGTGCCCAATTATTTTTATTTGTCAACATATTATTCAATAGAATTTCAGCTTCATCCGGTGTTCTTTCCCTGAAAATAGAACCAGCACAACTATCCAGGTAATCTCTGGAAGCATCGGTTAGTCCATTATAAAATATATCAAGTATTTCGGGTTTCTTAAGAGGATGATCAGGCAAAGCATTAAGTAACTTGAGAAGCCTCCCCCAAGCTTGCAGGAGACTCTCTTCTTTAATTTGCACGAAGTTGTATATTTCCCTCAAAGCAGCTTGTTTCTTATGAGCAGGAAAATATTTAGCAGAGAAGTAATAAATCATATCCTGGGGACTACGCACACAACAAGGATCAAGAGAATTAAACCATATCTTAGCATCACCCTTTAATGAGAACAGAAATATTTTGAGTATATAGAAGTAACGCGATCTCTCATCATTAGTGAACAGGGCAGCTATATCATTTAACTTAGTAAGATGTGCCACAACAGTTTCAGATTCATAGCCATAAAACGGATCAGATTCAACCAAAGTAATTATATCAAGATCAACAGAGAATTCATAATCCTTTTCAGGAACACATATAGGTGAAGTAGCAAAAGCAGGGTCGGGTTTCATTTTATCTCTAAGTGATTCTTTGTTCCATTTAATTAATAACCTCTTAAGCTCATATCTATCTTTGCAAGCTAAAATAGCGGCAGAAGATTCCATATCAAAAAGATAGCCCTCAGGAATAACAGGCATATTTTCATCATCACTATCATCATTGTATTCAGATTCAATAATTTCTTTTTCTCTAGCCCTAGCAATTTGTTCATCAATAAATTCACTAAGGGGCACAGTAGTATCAGGCATAGAAGCAGTTTCATCATAAGTATCATGCATAGCAGAAGTGGCATCATCAATAACATGCGACATATCAGAACGAATAGCAGAAGCAGGTGTAGGTGTCGCAAACTTACTCATAACAGAAGGTGAATCAAGTGCAGAGCTAGATGGCAGTTCCTTACCTCCCATCGTAGTTGAGGGATAGATCTTGGTTTTTGGATCTCTCAAGTTCTTCATAGTGTCCAGCAGATATAAATCCCAAGTGACTCAAAGAATAGAGCTATGCTCCCCAGCAACGACGCCAGAAATTAGTCTTGATAACCCACAAGTATAGGGGATCGCAACAGCTTTCGAGGGTAGAGTATTCAACCCAAATTTATTGATTCGACACAAGGGGAGCCAAAGAATATTCTCAAGTATTAGCAGCTGAGTTGTCAATTCAACCACACCTGGAAACTTAGTATCTGCAGCAAAGTGTTTAGTAGCAAAGTAATATGATAGTGGTGGTAGCGGCAACAAAAGTAAAGACAGCAAAAGTAATGTTTTTGGTATTTTGTAGTGATTGTAACAGTAGCAGCGGGAAAATAAATAAGCGAGAACCAGTATATAGAAAACTCGTAGGCACCGGATCAGTGATGGATAATTATGCCGGATGTGGTTCATCATGTAATAGTCATAACATAGGGTGACACAGAACTAGCTCCAATTCATCAATTTAATGTAGGCATGTATTCCGTATATAGTCATACGTGCTTGTGGAAAAGAACTTGCATGACATCTTTTGTCCTACCCTCCCGTGGCAGCGGGGTCCTATTGGAAACTAAGGGATATTGAGGCCTCCTTTTAATAGAGAATCGGAACAAAGCATTAGCACAGAGTGAATACATGAACTCCTCAAACTATGGTCATCACCGGGAGTGGTCCCGATTATTGTCACTTCGGGGTTGCCGGATCATAACACATAGTAGGTGACTATAGACTTGCAAGATAGGATCAAGAACTCACATATATTCATGAAAACATAATAGGTTCAGATATGAAATCATGGCACTCGGGCCCTAGTGACAAGCATTAAGCATAGCAAAGTCATAGCAACATCAATCTCAGAACATAATGGATGCTAGGGATCAAACCCTAACAAAACTATTCGATTACATGAGAAATCTCATCCAACCCATCACCGTCCAGCAAGCCTACGATGCAATTACTCACGCACGGCGGTGAGCATCATGAAATTGGTGATGGAGGATGGTTGATGATGACGATGGCGACGAATTCCCCTCTCCGGAGCCCCAAACGGACTCCAGATCAACCCTCCCGAGAGGTTTTAGGGCTTGGCGGCGGCTCCGTATCGTAAAACGCGATGATTTCTTCTCTCTGATTTTTTTCTCTCCGAAAGCAAATATATAGAGTTGGAGTTGGCGTCGAAGGGTTTCCAGGGGGCCCACGAGGTAGGGGGCGTGCCCCCCACCCTCGTGAGAAGGGTGTGGGCTCCCTGGTCTTCATCTTTGGCGAGGATTTTTTATTATTTTTTCTAAGATGTTCCGTGGAGTTTCAGGTCATTCCGAGAATATTTGTTTTCTGCACATAAAACAACATCATGGCAATTCTGCTGAAAACAGCGTCAGTCCGGGTTAGTTCCATTCAAATCATACAAGTTAGAGTCCAAAACAAGGGCAAAAGTGTTTGGAAAAGTAGATACGACGGAGACGTATCAAGGGGGCGGCCGGGTGCCCGACACCGCCGGTCGTGCCAGCGCTGGCGAGCCCTCCTGGTGCACCTGGGAGCGCGCGGGCGCAACAGGGCCCGTCATGTGACCCGGCCACAACTTGAGATGCGAGTAGGGAGCAGAAAGGCAGCTTACCCCCGGGCGCAGCATCCAATAGCTCGGGGACGCGTTCCAGCAGTGCGTCGCGACCGCTCTCCATCAGCCGGCACCGCAGCAGCTCCCGTGCCATCACGCGTGCAGCTCGCATGTTGGCATGTTCCCGTCGGGTGTGTGGCGTCGTCGCTGCTGCATAGCTCGCGGATCTTGCGGCGGCCCGTGCGCGCCACGGCGTGAGGGCGGCGGACGCCGATCTGCGCTGCCCCATCCGCGGGCGTTGGGCGGCGCGCGGGCCGCCTGGAGTGTGGAGTTGAGGTCTTCTGAAACGGATGGAGGTCCTCGAGCTGGCCGGGCCGCCCAGCGGTCGGTCTGGGCCCTCGGATCGTCAGACATCGGAGATGCGGGGTGACGGCGGATCGGTCGATGGGGAAGAAAACCTCGGCGCACCCCTACCTGGCGCGCCAAATGTCGGATTTTGGGTTCCGACAAAACCCTTGAGGTTCGAACACTGGGGTGCGCACGAAGATCTTTCCCCCCAGCTCACGCTCTCGCAACGATCTTAGAACCTAACTCGCCGAACCCAAAGAACAAGGGACACAGGGTTTATACTGGTTCGGGCCACCGATGTGGTGTAATACCCTACTCCAGTGTGGTGTGGTGGATTGCCTCTTGGGCTGAGGATGAGCAAGTACAAGGGAAGAACAGCCTCCTGAGAAGAGGTGTTCTTGGGTTCGATGAGCTTGTGTGGTTGAGGATGGAATGGATCCGATCCAAGATGAGTTGCCTCCTACTATGGTGGCTAGTCCTATTTATAGAGGCCCTGATCCTCTTCCCAAATGTTAGGCGGGAAGGGGTCCCACAACGACCAATTTGAAGGGGGGCAACTAGTACAAGCTATCCTGACAAAAAGTGGTCTTCGCCTGCCAAAGGCTCTGGTGGTGACGCCGTCCTGGGCTCCACGGTGACCTCCGTCCTGCCGTCCTGATGATCTTGGTCTTGTTGCATCGATATGGAAACCTTTGCCTGATGCCTAGGGACTCCTCGCATGCGCCTACTCCCGTAGCATCAAAGAGGCAACTGGTGCTCTGCGCCTGCCTGGCCTTGGTCGTCATGGCTCACGTCACGAAAACCTCGCGAGGTGCCCCTTGCCTTGATCTCTCCGCTCCTCGCGAGCCAGCCTAGCGAGGCTGCCCCTGAGGAGGTCTTGTGTCGTCCGCCTCGCAAGGCTTGGCCCCTCGCGAGTGTCCTTAGTGTTTGCTGGTGAAGATGGACCGTATCAGGCCGCTAGAGGAGCCACACCATGGGCCACAGGCAGGCAAGTCTGGAGACCCCGGTTCCCAGGATGCCGACAGCATGAGAGAAAAAGTTCCCTTATCGACCCACTTTTGGGTGTTTGGTAAAGTATATGAAGGGTGCGTGAGTCCACACTAGCTTAGCACAAATACACTAGAAGCATGCACGAAGAGGGGTGCTGAGATGAACATGCACGAAAAGGGAACAACTATATTGAGATGAGAATCCAACCAAACACACCTTGGCCGGCTGGCCTCAACCAACACGCGCGGGGCAGCGGGCAAGACAGCACATGTAGGTGCGACCAAAAAAACCGATGTGGCACACGCCACGCGCAAGCGCCGTGGTGGACCGGGCAGTGTTGAACGGCCAAGCCCCTAACAACCCCACACGGCAAGTCCAGCCATGCAACACGCCGACCCGGTCAGGCACACCCGGCTCGTGAGTCCAGACATACACCGCTCAGGCCAACTCCACCACATGACCTCAAACGGACGTCCGGTTTGTCCGGATTCTGTCCATTTAGGGTGACAAAGGGTGGCAAAATGGACATGCATGTCCGGATAGAGTTGGAGGCGCCCAACGCATCAAACGACCTCAAAATGTCCGTCTCGGCCGCACGCCTCACCCGCTCGTGAGCTCGCGCTCTCACTCCGCCGGTGTAGCCGCCGCTGCCAAGCTCGTCCGCCCTCGTGCCCGCTCACCCCCGCCCGCTCACGGTCGCCACCCCACTTGCGCCCTGCCTGCGTCGTGCCCGGGCCGAGCCCGCGCCCCACCCGCTCCGTGCTCGCGCCCGCGCAGCCAGCCGGCGCGCGCCGGCGCCGAGCCTGCCCGGCACCTGCACGCCCAGTGGCCCCGCTCCCGCGTGGCCGCGCTCGCCCGGCGCGTCCCCGCCTGCCGTCGCGCACCCTGCTCGCCTGCAGCCGCTCGTCTCGCTCGCACACAGCCGCTCGCCTCGCTCGCCAGCTCGCCCGCAACCCCGCTCGCCAGCTCGCCTACCGCCGCACGCCCCACTCGCCGTGGCAGAAGGAGCAGTCCGCCGCCTGGGCCATCCCCGCCCCGCCCTCCGCTCGCGCACGCCCGCACCCCGTCGCGCCGCCTCCCGGCCACGGCCACCGCGAGCACGCCCGGCCGCGCTCCCGCGCCCTGCCGCCCAGCACCGCCCGCCGCGTTGCGCCGCCTGCAGCGCCGCGCCCGTGCCCACGCCCTGCCGCCCCGCCCCGCGTGCTCGGCCGCCCTGCACGGCCGCCGCGCCTGCGCCCGCCGCCCCGCCCCGCGCGCTCGGCCGCCTCGCTCGCGGCCTGCACGCCCGCCGCGCTGCGCACTCCGCTCTGCGCCCGCGCCAGCGCCCGTCGCGCCAACCACTCGGCGCGCCCGCGCCAGCTCCCGTCGTGCCGCGCCCTGCTGCTCCGCCCCATGTGCTCGGCCGCCCCGCCCGCGGCAGCTCGCCGTCGCGCTCCAGCCGCGCCCGCGCTGCAGTCTGTCGCCGCCACTCGTGCTCCTCCTCTCACACGAGCTTGCCGCCGCCGCACCCGCTCGCCGCATGCGCCTGCTCGCCTGCGCGCCATGGCCCCGCCTCACCAGCGCCCCATGCGCTCCCGCTCCGGCGAGACGACGGAAGACGACGCGGCTCCAGCGTCCAGCAGAGGAGAGAGAGGGAAAGGAAAGAAAAATGGGGTAGGTGGCTGCCATGCGGGCCACACGCGGACGCGAGGACGCAGATGGGCTGTCCATGGCTGTCCGTTTTGACCCAAATCCATCCCAACTTTGCTCCGGATATGGGGTCAAACGGACACTAAACGGACAAAAAAAACAAGATAGGGTTGCACGTTGGGTCGTTGCCTTTGTCCCTTTTACCCCAAACGAACGGGGCCGGACATGATAGGGTCACGCGGTGGAGTTGGCCTCACACGCCGAGTCTCCAGCATGAGCGAACCAGCCCAATGAGGTGCCAACAACGCTGACAAGCCGGCCCCTGGCTAACCCGATGCGCGGGGAGCAGCGCGCAAGATGACGCACGCGGGCACGACCGAAAACACCATGGGAAGGTGGCCCCAACTACGCATGCAGCCCACACATCATGGATCCCGGAGACCCGGCCGGACGCAGCCGGCTTGTGAGTCCAGACGTCCACCGCTCACACGCCGAGTCTCCTGCATGAGCGAACTGGCCCGGCGGAGGTGCCACCAACGCTGACAAGCCGGGTTCACTCGGCGGGAGCAACACGCAAGATGGCGCACACAGGCGCGACGGAAAACACCATAGGAAGGTGGCCCCAGCTACGCACGCGGCCCACGCATCAGGGCATGTACAATGATGCTATCTTAGGAGTGCCACGTAGGATAAATGATGAGGTGAAGGAGAGAAAACTCATAAGAAAAGGCTTGTCTTCTCTTATTTAAGAAAAGACAAGAGATGATCTCTTAGCATAACATGTCTCACCACGTCTTTAGGAATAGCTAGTTATTGAAGATGAGACTAAGAGATGACCCATTGTAGACTCTTTTTATTGTCATCTCTAAATTATATGCAAGACTTAAGATAAGACTGTCTTATCAACCATTGTACATGCCCTCATGGACCCCGGAGGGAAAACGGCTCTCGGTTCCTTTATATAAAGTGTATTTGTTTTCCAAAAGTCAGACAAGTGCATGTTCGACTGAGTTTTTAGAAAAATATATCAACATCCACAATAAAAATTATACCATTTGATTCATCATGAAAAGTAGTTTCATATTTTATCTATTAGGTATAGCATATATTGTTATTTTATTTTATTATCTTGGTCAAACATTCAAATGAATCAAGGATGGAGCAGGCCAACTCTTGGTGAAGGGCGAGGAGATTAAGCATAGATGGCGGGAGTACTTCGACAAGCTGTTTAATGCGGAGAATGAGAGTTCTACCATTGAACTGGACGACTCCTTTGATGAGACCAGCATGCGTTTTGTGCGGCGAATCCAGGAGTCTAAGGTCAAGGAGGCTTTAAAAAGGATGAAAGGAGGCAAGGCGATGGGCCCTGATTGTATCCCCATTGAGGTGTGGAAAGGTCTCGGGGACATAGCGATAGTATGGCTAACCAAGCTTTTCAACCTCATTTTTCGGGCAAACAAGATGCCAGAAGAATGGAGACGGAGTATATTAGTACCAATCTTCAAGAACAAGGGGGATGTTCAGAGTTGTACTAATTACCGTGGAATTAAGCTGATGAGCCATACAATGAAGCTATGGGAGAGAGTCATTGAGCACTGCTTAAGAAGAATGACAAGCATGACCAAAAATCAGTTTGGTTTCATGCCTGGGAGGTCGACCATGGAAGCCATTTTCTTGGTACGACAACTTATGGAGAGATATAGGGAGCAAAAGAAGGACTTGCATATGGTGTTCATTGACTTGGAGAAGGCCTATGATAAGATACCGCGGAATGTCATGTGGTGGGCCTTGGAGAAACACAAAGTCCCAGCAAAGTACATTACCCTCATCAAGGACATGTACGATAATGTTGTGACAAGTGTTCGAAGAAGTGATGTCGACACTGATGACTTCCCGTTTAAGATAGGACTGCATCAGGGGTCAGCTTTGAGCCCTTATCTTTTTGCATTGGTGATGGATGAGGTCACAAGGGATATACAAGGAGATATCCCATGGTGTATGCTCTTTGCGGATGATGTGGTGCTAGTTGACGATAGTCGGACGGGGGTAAATAGGAAGTTAGAGTTATGGAGACAAACCTTGGAATCGAAAGGGTTTAGGCTTAGTAGAACTAAAACCGAGTACATGATGTGCGGTTTCAGTACTACTAGGTGTGAGGAGGAGGTTAGCCTTGATGGCCAGGTGGTACCTCAGAAGGACACCTTTCGGTATTTGGGGTCAATGCTGCAGGAGGATGGGGGTATTGATGAAGATGTGAACCATCGAATCAAAGTCGGATGGATGAAGTGGCGCCAAGCTTTTGGCATTCTCTGTGACAAGAGAGTGCCACAAAAGCTAAAAGGCAAGTTCTACAGGACGGCGGTTCGACCCGCAATGTTGTATGGCGCTGAGTGTTGGCCGACTAAAAGGCGACATGTTCAACAGTTAGGTCTGGCGGAGATGCGTATGTTGAGATGGATGTGTGGCCACACGAGGAAGGATCGAGTCCGGAATGATGATATACGAGATAGAGTTGGGGTAGCACCAATTGAAGAGAAGCTTGTCCAACATCGTCTGAGATGGTTTGGGCATATTCAGCGCAGGCCTCCAGAAGCTCCGGTGCATAGTGGACGGCTAAAGCGTGCGGAGAATGTCAAGAGAGGGCGGGGTAGACCGAATTTGACATGAGAGGAGTCCGTTAAGAGAGACCTGAAGGATTGGAGTATCACCAAAGAGCTAGCTATGGACAGGGATGCGTGGAAGCTTGCTATCCATGTGCCAGAGTCATGAGTTGGTTGCGAGATTTTATGGGTTTCACCTCTAGCCTACCCCAACTTGTTTGGGACTAAAGGCTTTGTTGTTGCTGTTGTTGTTGTTGTTGTTGTTGTTGTTGGTCAAACATTCAAATGGTTGACTTACACGAAAATCAATACACCTTATATTCTTGAACAGAGGGGGTATCAAACAAACTGGACAATAATGAAATGAAACCATCCATATTTATCAATGCTCGAGGGTCAGCAATGTTCATTCTATTGACCTGAGTGTGAATCACAGTCTCGATATTTCATATGGACTCTGACAAGGAATAGTTTCCATCTTGCTATTCCTAGGTCATAGCAATGTAATTTAATAAACAGTACTTTCCTACCTTATAGGACGGTGCCTATACATATAATAAGTTAATTCCAGAAGCAAAGTACCAGAAAACATACTGGATTTACTTGCCACTCATTTCATAGTTGTGAAGATTTCATACAGAAGTTTCAAGAAGTAAAAAAAAGATTTCATATAGTAGTTTTTACAGTACAACACCAACTTGGAGCAAGATTTATTGTCTATATATATGATGGGAATAGACTAACCATGAATAGCAACAGCCAGAGAGGGAAATTTGAACTTCTAAATAGATTATATGACCTCAGCTGTAATCTTATAACGGTAGATATGTGATGTAAACATGAAGTAAAGACAAGTCCGGAACTTCGTTTCACAAAGTTGAAGCACAGGATTGCAGCAAAATAGCATTCAGTGAATGTCCTTGTCCTCCGTTCGAAGCTATGATTCATTTTCTTTCTCAGCCATTTCCTTTTTATAAGCCTGCAACCTTTCTTTAAATTTCTTGCTCTCTTCAAAGTTTGCCTTTCTCTTCACAGCTTTCTGAGTTTCACAAGGAGAGTAGCACATTTAGGGAGAGAAACAACTCCTACAAATTATGATAGAGAACAAAATAAATAAATTATAGCAACGACTCTAACTTGGCAAAAGGTTGCTTACCTCCTGCCGGAAGCACCGATCAAGCTTAATCTTAAGATCTGTGCATTCACCAAAGAATTTTTTGATGGGGTGATCCACATGGCACTTCTGGAATTCTTCGATAATCTGGGCAACAAGGACATTAAATTTTATAATCTGGGAACTTCTGTGAAAATATACACTTGGAATGACAAAGCTTCAGATAGAGCCAGAGGTCAGGACAAAGATACCTCAGCACACATAGGATGCCTGTGTAGGGTTAGATGGGGATGCATTTCCGTAGATGTAGGAATGTGAGCCTGCATGAAAGTTGCCCAAGTTAGCAAGATCTGATCCTCGAAGTAGATTCTTGTATAAATGACAGACTGTAAAACTACAAACTAGAAGTGGAGCCTAACATCGATGCATACCAGCAAACACAACCTTATATTTCTGCTGTAACAGTACCTCTACCAATGATCTTGTCAGTAAAACATGATCTATACCTTCACAGGCAGACTTGCAATCGAATGGACAACTGCCACAGAGGGGCAAGTGATAGTGATATCTGCAGGGCACAGCGACAGTAAACTACAGGGGAGATTTGGCTGAGCTGGGGCTTGGGCAGAATCTGCGGGGCCGGGCCAGTCGTGGAGGCGGAAGGCGGGCAGGCGGCGCGGCGGCGGCGGCGGCGTTTGCCTGGATCGATAGCTCGACTCGATTGGAAGAGGACAGCACGAGCGACAGAGACAGGGCACAGGTGACGGGCTCGCTGTTGGGCCGGAAGCATGGGCCTTTTACATTTTTTTAATCATTCTAAAAATCCGAAAGTTTTGCGTGGGCTAGACATACCCGGCCTACCCGATGGAAAAAGAATTATCAAAAAAGAAAGGGAGTTCGCAAGCAATTTACTTGTACGCGGCAGGAGGCGTGGCGTCGGCGGGACCGAGCAAGACAGGTGCTGGGCGTCGGCGGAAGCTCGTCGCTGCGGGGACAGCAGCAGAGGAGCGCTATGGCGAGGGAGGCTCGTGGCGGCTTGGGACGACTGGGAGAGGCTCGTCGACGGCGTGGGGCGTCGGCGGAAGCTCGCGGCAGCCCGGACGGCGCGGCCTGGAGTGCGGCTGGGGACTCGACGACGCGGGATCCGTTGGCTGAGGCGTAGCCGCGCTGTAACTGGAATGGGGAGGCCTGTCGCGGCGCGGGGATCGTGAGGGAGGGGAAGGGGGGAAACTGGGTATTAGGTCGGCGAAGGAAGAGGTGAGTTTAAAGGCGAAGGGCGATCGCGACCGGCGCTGGGTCGCGCCGTGGCTCCGCACCGACCGTAAGAACATCTCCACCCGCGTCTTCAATAGGTCCCCAAATGATTTTTTTTCGCCAGCGTCGATAAAACGTTTTAGTCGCGCTTTCAAGACGCCAAAATTCGCAGGCATGACCCGTTTTTGGGCCTGGTGATCGCAAGCCGAACCCGGCGCACGGGAGGGGGGGGGGGCTCGGGGGCTCCGACGCAAGGGAAAAGTACGTGTGACCCACACCGTCAGACGAAAAGTCAAGCTTATCGTCCAGATTCGCCTTTCACCCCCCGCGCACTCGGCTGCCACCCGGCTGATCCCGGCGCCGCCCACCGCCCACCACCGCTAAATAGGCTATTCCCCGCTGGAAAAAGAGAAGAGGTTTCGCCGAGGCAGCCTCTCCACCACCGTCTGGGCGATTTTTTCGGCGTTCCGGCCGCGCAGGGGCAGTGTACCGGCGGGTACGCGCCCACCACACCCGCAAGGTGTTCGGTGATTTGCCTGCTCGGCAATGGACTCGGACGACGAGGAGGCGCTCGCCGTGCTGCTGGAGGAGGAAGCCGATGCCGACGTTCAGGAAGAGGAACATCTCATGGTCCTCGCCACCCTCGCCGGCCTGCTGGGAAGCAATGAAAAGCCGCGACGAGGTGGCTTGGCGCCGGGGCGGATGAAAGCAAAGAACCGGCATCGTCTCGAAGGCTATTGCATGCTCTACTCGGACTACTTCGCGGACGCTCCACTGAATGGCGACAAAGTATTTCGGCGCCGTTATTGGATGAGGCGAAAACTTTTCCTCGGAATTGTGAATTCTATCCGGGAGTTCGACAGCTACTTCAAGTGCAAGAAGGATTGCACCGGCAAATTTGGATTCACCTCAATCCAGAAGTGCAGGACAGTGATGAGGATACTTGCATATGGAGCTTTCGGTGATTCACTCGACGACTATGGGCGCATGGCCGAGTCCACCACCATTGATTGTTTTTACAAGTTCTGCAGGGCAGTGGTGGCAGTGTTTCGACCGCAATACTTGCGAACACCCAATGCGGAAGACACTGCTCGGATCCTAGCACCGAATGCAGCAAGAGGATTTCCTGGGATGCTTGGAAGCATCGAGTGCATGCATTGGAAATGGAAGAACTGCCCATTTGCTTGGCAGGGGATGTACAAAAGGCGCCAAAGACGGTTGCAGTGTGGTACTTAAGGCGGTGGCCGCACAGGACCTATGAATTTGTCACTCCTTCTTTGGTATGCCAGGAACTCACAATGACATCAATGTGCTGCAGTGCTCCCCTATCTTTACCAAGCTTGTTGAAGGTCATTCTCCTCCGGTGAACTTCGAGGTCAATGGACGACACTACAACAAGGGGTACTACCTAGCTGATGGCATCTATCCGAGATGGTCTACATTTGTGAAGACTATCTCAAATGTTGTGCCAGGAGGCAAGAAGTCCCACTTTGCCAAGGTTCAGGAGGCTTGCAGGAAGGATGTCGAGCGGGTATTTGGTGTGCTCCAATCTCGATTTGTTGTTGTCCGTTACCCTACTCAGAACTGGTCGAAAGATCAAATGTGGGAGATCATGACTTGTTGTGTCATCTTGCATAATATGATCATTGAGAGCGAGCAGGAAGAGGCAGTGTTTGACACTGAACCATACTACAGGCAGGGTCCTCTCGCCGAAGTTGGTCACCAGCTACCGGCAACCTGGACTGCCTAGCTACCTCAATATGCGTCAGGAGATCCGAGACCCACAGGTGCATCAACAACCGCAGCAGGATCTGGTGGAGCATATATGAAGGATCAAGGGCGACGCCTAACTCGACGTGTGATGAAATATGAATTTTTATTTGCTGAACTATATAATTTGTACTGAACTATTTGTTGTTGCACTATTTTGTTGAACTATTTGATTTTTATTGATTTTCTGTGATGAACTATGTGATAAAAAATTATTTATGTTGAGAATTCGCATCGAACCATGTCGAATATGGGTTGATTCTCGCTGATATCGAGCCATTTTTTTGCCGAAAGTGGCCCGAAAACTGGGCCGACATCAACGCGTGGGGCGATGGCTGGGTGCCTAACCGCTGCCGGAGCCGATTATACTGTTGGCTCGCCCCCGCACAGCGATTTTTATGCCTCGTAAAGAAGCCAACGGTTGAAGATGCTCTAAGACCTGCGATTGATTATGCTAAACATAGTGAGAGTACCTTTGGCTAGGAATATAACGCAGGTCAAGGCTCATGGCATAGGCTTAGTATTTTTTTTGATAAAGAGACTTAGTATTGATGGTCGTAATAAAAGAATATAACACATTTCAAGGTTTAAGGCCTAGATTTGGTATTGATGATCGTATTTTTTTAATTTATTTCAGCATTTTCGACGATGTGCATTTAATGGACGGAGACATTCTCGTTGACTACAAAGTCGTCTATATCAACTTCGTCAATCTCAGGATGATGTGCCGGCTCGTTCTGTTAGAGGTGCTCATAGGGGTAAGGTGTGCATGTTCATAAGGGTGAATAAAAGTGCATATGTATAAGCGTTTGTGTCTGTATTGTATTAAAGATGACAAGCTTGCTTATGTGGCAAGTAGTTAATTAGAAAGGCGTTCGTGCTAACAAAATATGTTATTGTAATATAACGCACCCAAGGCAAAAAAAATCTACATCTAAATAAATGAAAACTTCCATGATGCCACACAGATGTTATTACCCATAATAAAGATAGTAACATAGCCTAGTAGCATATGCATGTTACTAGTCTAAATTACTTTCAAAAAGTCACTTTGGAACCCGAGTGCATTGGAGCCCTATTTTTTAAACTGTGCCGAAATACTATTTTGAAGTTTCAAAACAATTTGAGAACAAATTAACATGTTTATATGAACGTATATTACACATGTGTAAATTTTGATGCTGAAATAAGTAACCATGTGAGTTACAAAAAAATGACAAAATCGTGATTTTGTCAAGATGAACAGTGCATGCATTATCCACTATTTGGAAATCATCATTTTTTCATTTTTGTATATGTCGCATGTTTACTTATTTCATCATCAAATTTTACACACGTGTAATATTCATCCATATGATCACGCATAATTTTTTTCAGAATTTTTTGAAACCATAAATGTGATTTTCAAAGTATTTAAAATAAGGTCCTCCGATACAACCAGTTCCAAAAATCCACTCTCAAATTACTTCCCACTATGACGAGCCTTAGCTGTCGAATTTGATTCTCTTTTCTTCCACCGTCCTATGCGCATCTCCCCCCACAAAAGGAAAACACAAAAAAAGGAGGGGGGAGCAGTGCCCCAGTTTAGGCGCATTGTTGCTTGTCCGCTCACTGCACTCTGCCTCCTTGTTGGTTGTAGCTCCCCGTGCTCGTGGCAACAGCACCCGCGTTTCCCGTGGCTCCTGCTTCTCCCGCCTGTTCCCCGCACGTAGTAGTGTGCCCCAAACGGTTGCAACTCATGTCATCGACGGTCGGAGCTCCAGTGGAGCTCCGCAACTACCATCTAGCTTGAAGAATGCCGATGGCTGTTCCCAACATTTTCGCGTTAGGGTTGCAACACCGTCAGCTTCATCGTTGACTGGTCGCAGCTCCCATGGACACTTGTTGCACCTCCTGCCATCCATTGTTGAAGCTCCTCCAAATATATTTCTTCTAACGCTCATAAGATATACTCCCTTCGTCCCAAAATAAATGTCATGGTTTTAGTTTAAATTTGAACTAAAATGAACTAAAACCACGACACTTATTTTGGGATGGAGGGAGTACTCCACAAGCGTTTCCGCGGAGTACCTTATGGTTCACTTAGCACATTTATGTCTAAATATTATTTTCGTTTTGACACAAGCAACTATCAAAATATTTCTCACAACCACCCAGAACTTGAATATGCTATATGATCACATAGATGTTTTCTAAAATTGACTAAATAAAATTCATATTGCAATAAATCAAATGTTCATATACGCAAGAGAGTTCATGTATCAATTAAAAAAAGTTTATGCACCTTGTCCGAACAATACTCGTGTATAAAGTGGGAGAAAACTAAAAGAGGGGAAAGTCATATTTTTTAAGAAAAAGGAATTTTTTTTAAATATGAATAAAAATATTCATATAATCAGGAAAAAGCTTGCATCTTTTACAAAAATAAAGTACAATGCAAAAGCACATTAAAGTTTTTATTTAGGGGCGATGAATAAATAAATAAGTTAAAAAGAAAAGGAATAAGTAAACATAGAAACAAAAAAACTCACTTTGCCTCGCACTTAGCCTAAAAAGACCATGTTATGGGTGGAGCATTGGTTAGCAGGGAACAGGAAATTCCTCAAAAATTGCCACAATATGTTATTTATACATCGGGTTAGATGGGGCAGCAAGAAATTATACCATTACAAGGAATGCTCTAATGTCGATAGTACAAGCAGACATTGAGGAAGATGAGTGTCTCTAAACTAGCTATTGATAGTACATTGTTTGCATATTTACAAAGTTTAGATACCACATTGGCTGGCACTACCTAAGGGAGAGTGAATTTTCTCGTGTGTACGGAGGTCCCGTAAATGGATTTGCACATTCATTATTTTGGGTGGGCCCCTGCATACAGCTTTTGGCAGATATGGCATACTCCACCCATCCGATTTCTATGCTTTTTTATTTTAGCTTTCATATTTGAATCTATTGTATCTTTTGAATCGGAAGTCCAATTTATGTTTCATTTGCATATTGGTGTTTCTTGCGACAATGGCTTTTAAATAAGAACACTCTTGCATGTGTTTCAACAAGTTTTAAAAACATCACCAAGTATCATCTAATAAACTTCATACAACGAAGGACATAATCACTGGGTCTTAATACTAAAACTTAAACTCTAAACACTAAGCCCTAAACCCTAAACAGTAAATCCTAAATCCTAAAAACAAATGAAACTTAGTAAAAACTCAATATTATGACTATTAAATTTTAATATTTGAACCTTAGTAAAAAAATGAAAGTTGCCAAAATGTATGCAAGAGTGGTCTTGTTCGAAAGTTCTCATCTCAACGAGCACAAATATGGAAACAAAAATTAATCTGGACCTTCAGTTCAAAAGATATAACAAAATCAAATTTGAAGATGAAATGAAAAGGTATGGGAGATGGGTTGGGTGGAGCATGCAATTGTGTGATAACATGAGTGCATGAGGCCCTCCAAAAGTAATCAATGGCTAAGTCATGCATGCAAAGGAGATAAGCATGCATGCATGAGAATTTCCAACAAAATCGACGAATGAGACATGCACGGGACCTCCCATGCACGAGAGAATTGTCGTTTTCCTATCTAAGGGCATCTTTAGGGGATCCCCCATCCTTTAATCTCCATTTTTTAGGGTTTATACTTTTCTCCACCTATCCCACCCCCAAAACTTAATCCCCCCCCACACACACACACAATTTTTTTGTTGTTTTTCCAAAAGTTTGCATACAAACTACAATTGAGCATATATTTTTCGAAACATATTAATTTGACACTTGAGAATTCAAAAGCACACAATTCGGGTACATATCAAATTCAATGTTGTACAATTTTTTCGTTATTATTGATCCCGGGTACATATTACTATGAACATTTTAGTGCAAGGGTGAACCATCACCGCTAATTATTCCTCTAGCTAATTGCCTAAACTAAGAACAACGTCCTTGCAATGATTCACGCAAGAAGAACTGATGGTGCCGATCCATAGAGTATAAACCAAACCATAACAACAATTAGGAGTGCAAAGTGAAGCGTGTTTAGTTACCTTATATGAGCTTGCATCTTGTTGATTTGGGCTTGCATCCCATTGATGTGTACTTTTTTATCGCGTGCGTCTATCAACACATCATATAGCTAGTCTCACATTGGTCGATCGCAATAGTCAAGCATCTGCTTTTCGTAAAAGCTTATGAGAACAACCCATATCCATGTGTTGCAAGAGAATCATCTCTCTCTCCATGTGTGTGTGTGTGCGTGTGTGTGTGTGTACATAATGTTGTGAGCAACGAGATTTGTATGCCAATTTGCAAACGGAGAGGGGGTTTTGGTACCTTGCTTCCATGACCAACACAAAGGGAAGAAGTCTCAAGTTGGATTCCTGGTTGTGTGCGAGGTTGTTTGAACAACAGTGAAATTGCAGCCTGATACGTCTCCAACGTATCTATAATTTTTGGTTGTTCCATGCTATTATATTATCTATTTTGGATATTAATGGGATTTATTTTACACTTTTATATTATTTTTGGGACTAACCTATTAACCGGAGGCCTAGCCCAAATTGCTGTTTTTTTCCTATTTCAGTGTTTCATAGAAAAGGAATATCAAACGGAGTCCAAACGGAATGAAACCTTCGGGAGCGTGATTTTTGGAACAAACGTGATCCAGAGAACTTGGAGTGGACGTCAAGCAATCAACGAGGCGGCCACGAGGCAGGGGGGACGCGCCTATCACCCCTGGGCGCGCCCTCCCCCCTCGTGGGCCCCTCGTTGCTCCACCGACCTACTTCTTCCTCCTATATATATCCATATACCCCGCAAACATCCAGGAGCACCACGAAACCCTATTTCCGCCGCCGCAACCTTCTGTACCCAAGAGATCCCATCTTGGGGCCTTTTCCGGAGCTCCACCGGAGGGGGCATTGATCATGGAGAGCCTCTACATCAATTCCATGGCCTCTCCGATGATGTGTGAGTAGTTTACCTCAGACCTTCGGGTCCATAGCTAGTAGCTAGATGGCTTCTTCTCTCTCTTTGGATATCAATACAAATTTCTTCTCGATTCTCTTGGAGATCTATTCGATGTAACTCTTCTTTTTGTGGTGTGTTTGTCGAGATTCGATGAATTGTGGGTTTATGATCCAGATTATCTATGAACAATATTTGAATCTTCTTTGAATTCTTTTATGCATGATTGGTTTATCTTTGTAAGTCTCTTTGAATATCAGTTTGGTTTGGCCTACTAGATTGATCTTTCATGCAGGATAGTGGTCGATGTGTGGAGTAATAGTAGTAGACGCAGAATCGTTTCGGTCTACTTGTCTCGGACGTGATGCCTATATACATGATCATACCTATATATTCTCATAATTATTCGCTTTTCTATCAATTGCTTGACAGTAATTTGTTCACCCACCATAATACTTATGCTATCTTGAGAGAAGCCACTAGTGAAACCTATGACCCCCGGGTCTATTTTCCATCATACAAGTTTCCGATCTACTTTATTTTGCTATCTTTACTTTCAATCTATATTATAAAAATAAAAAAAATATTTATCTTATTGTCATCATATCTATCAGATCTCACTCTTGCAAGTGGCCATGAAGGGATTGACAACCCCTTTATCGCGTTGGTTGCGACGTTCTTATTTGTTGTGTATGTACGAGGTGACTCGCGCGTGGTCTCCTACTAGATTGATACCTTGGTTCTCAAAAACTGAGGGAAATACTTACGCTGCTTTATTGCACCACGCTTTCCTCTTCAATGGAAAACCAACGCAGTGCTCAAGAGGTAGCACAGTCGCAAAGCAACATGGGTGGTCTCACCGAATTAGGGGAGGCTCACCGTCCGTTATCTCGTCGTGGTGTATGCTACCTCTTGAGCACTGTGTTGGTTTTCCCTTGAAGAGGAAAGGGTGATGCAGTAAAGTAGCGTAGGTATTTCCCCTCAGTTTTTGAGAACCAAGGTATCAATCCAGTAGGAGACTACACGCAAGTCCCTCGTACCTACACAAACAAATAAGAACCTCGCAACCAAAGCGATAAAGGGGTTGTCAATCCCTTCACAGTCACTTACGATAGTGAGATCTGATAGAGATAATAATAATATGATAAATATTTTTCGTATTTTGATGATATAGATTGAAAGTAAAGATTGCGAAATAAAATAGATTGGAAACTTATATGATAAAAGATAGACCTGGGGGCCATAGGTTTCACTAGTGGCTTCTCTCAAGATAGCATAAGTATTACAGTGGGTGAACAAATTACTGTCGAGCAATTGATAAAAAAGTGCATAATTATGAGAATATCTAGGCATGATCATGTATATAGGCATCACGTCCGCGACAAGTAGACCGAAACGATTCTGCTCTACTACTATTACTCCACACATCGACCGCTATCCAGCATGCATCTAGAGTATTAAGTTCATAAGAACAGAGTAACACATTAAGCAAGATGACATGATGTAGAGGGATAAACTCAAGCAATATGATATAAACCCCATCTTTTTATGCTCGATGGCAACAATACAATACGTGCCTTGCTGCCCCTGCTGTCACTAGGAAAGGACACCGCAAGATTGAACCCAAAGCTAAGCACTTCTCCCATTGCAAGAAAGATCAATCCAGTAGGCCAAACCAAACTGATAATTCAAAGAGACTTGCAAAGATAATTAAATCATACATATAAGAATTTAGAGAAGAACCAAATATTGTTCATAGATAATCTTGATCATAAACCCGCAATTCACCGGATCTCGACAAACACACCACAAAAAGAGTTACATCGAATAGATCTCCAAGAAGATCGAGGAGAACTTTGTATTGAGATCCAAAGAGAGAGAACAAGCCATCTAGCTAATAACTATGGACCCGAAGGTCTGAGGTAAACTACTCACACATCATCGGAGAGGCTATGGTGTTGATGTAGAAGCCCTCCGTGATTGATTCCCCCTCCGGTGGAGCTCCAGAAAAGGTACCAAGATGGGATCTCTTGGGTACAGAAGGTTGCAGCGGTGGAAATAGGGTTTCGTGGTGCTCCTGGATGTTTTCGGGGTATATGGATATATATAGGAGGAAGAAGTAGGTCGGTGGAGCTGCGAGGGGCCCACGAGGGTGGGGGGCGCGCCTCCCTGCCTCGTGGCTCCCTCGTTTCTTTCTTGACGTCCACTCCAAGTCCCCTGGATCACGTTTGTTCCAAAAATAACTCTCCCAAAGGTTTCATTCCGTTTGATATTCCTTTTCTGCGAAACATTGAAATAGGCAAAAACAGCAATTTGCACTGGGCCTCGGGTTAGTAGGTTAGTCCCAAAAATAATATAAAAGTTCTTAGTAAAGCCCATTAAACATCCAAAAACAGATAATATAATAGCATGGGACAATCAAAAATTATAGATACGTTGGAGACGTGTCAAGCATCCCCAAGCTTAATTCCTCCTCGTCTTCGAATAGGTAAATGATAAAAACAGAATTTTTGATGTGGAATTCTACCTAGCATATTTCTCAATGTAATTTTCTTTATTGTGGCATGAATGTTTAGATCCGAAAGATTCAAGACAAAAGTTTAATATTGCCATAAAAATAGTAATACTTCAAGCATAATAACAAAGCAATCATGTCTTCTCAAAATAAATGGCAAAGAAAGTTATCCCTACAAAATCATATAGTCTGCCTATGCTCTATCTTCATCACACAAAGTATTTAATCATGCACAACCCCGATGACAAGCCAAGCAATTGTTTCATACTTTTGGTGTTCTCAAACTTTTTCAATCTTCACGCAATACATGAGCGTGAGCCATGGACATAGCACTATAGGTGGAATAGAATGGTGGTTGTGGAGAAGACAAAAAAGGAGAAGATAGTCTCACATCAACTAGACGTATCAATGGGCTATGGAGATGCCCATCAATAGATATCAATGTGAGTGAGTAGGGATTGCCATGCAATGGATGCACTAGAGCTATAAGTGTATGAAAGCTCAACAAAAGAAACTAAGTGGGTGTGCATCCAACTCGCTTGCTCACGAAGACCTAGGGCATTTTGAGGAAGCTTATCATTGGAATATACAAGCCAAGTTCTATAATGTAAAATTCCCACTAGTATATGAAGGTGACAACATAGGAGACTCTCTATCATGAAGATCATGGTGCTACTTTGAAGCACAAGTGTGGAAAAATGATAGTAACATTGTCCCTTCTCTCTTTTTTTCATTTTTTTCATTTTTTATTTGGGCCTTCTTCTTCCTTTTTATGGCCTCTTTTTTTATTTTCGTCCAGAGTCTGGTGGGGGAATCATAGTCTCCATCATCCTTTCCTCACTTGGGACAATGCTCTAATAATGATGATCATCACACTTTTATTTACTTACAACTCAATACTTAGAACAAAATATGACTCTATGTGAATGCCTCCGGCAGTGTATCGGGATATGCAATGAATCAAGAGTGACATGTATGAAAAAAATATGAACGGTGGCTTTGCCACAAATACGATGTCAACTACATGATCATGCAAAGCAATATGACAATGATGAAGCGTGTCATAATAACGGAACAGTGAAAAGTTGCATGGCAATATATCTCGGAATGGCTATGGGAATGCCATAATAGGTAGGTATGGTTGCTGTTTGGAGGAAGGTATGGTGAGTTTAAGGTACTGGCGAAAGTTGCGTGGTACTAGAGAGGCTAGCAATGATGGAAGGGTGAGAGTGTGTATAATCCATGGACTCAATATTAGTCATAAAGAACTCACATACTTATTGCAAAAATTTATTAGTTATCAAAATAAAGTACTACGCGCATGCTCCTATGGGGATAGATTGGTAGGAAAAGACCATCGCTCGTCCCTGACCGCCACTCATAAGGAAGACAATCAATAAATAAATCATGCTCCGACTTCATCACATAACGGTTCATCATACGTGCATGCTACGGGAATCACAAACTTCAACACAAGTATTTCTCAAATTCACAACTACTCAACTAGCATGACTCTAATATCACCATCTCCATATCTCAAAACAATTATCAAGTATCAAACTTCTTATAGTATTCAATGCACTTTTTATGATAGTTTTTATTATACCCATCTTGGATGCCTATCATATTAGGACTAATTCTTAACCAAAGCTAACTACCATGCTATTCTAAAAGACTCTCAAAATAATATAAGCGAAGCATGAGAGATCGATAATTTCTATAAAATAAAACCACCACCGTGCTCTAAAAGATATAAGTGAAGCACTAGTGCAAAATTATCTAGCTCAAAAGATATAAGTGAAGCACATAGAGTATTCTAATAAATTCCAATTCATGTGTGTCTCTCCCAAAAGGTGTGTACAGCAAGGATGATTGTGGTAAACTAAAAAGCAAAGACTCAAATCATAAAAGACGCTCCAAGCAAAACACATATCATGTGGTGAATAAAAATATAGCCTCAAGTAAAGTTACCGATAGAAGAAGACGAAAGAGGGGATGCCTTCCGGGGCATCCCCAAGCTTAGGCTTTTGGTTGTCCTTGAATTTTACCTTGGGGTGTCTTGTTCATCCCCAAGCTTAGACTCTTGCCCCTCCTTATTCGATAATCCATCAAATGTTTACCCAAAACTTGAAAACTTCACAACACAAAACTTAAACAGAAAATCTCATGAGCTCCGTTAGTATAAGAAAACAAACCACCACTTAAGGTACTGTAATGAACTCATTATTTGTTTATTTTGGTGTTAAACCTACTGTATTCCAACTTCTCTATGGTTCATAACCTCCGATACTAGCCATAGATTTATCAAAATAAGCAAACAACACGCGAAAAACAGAATATGTCAAAAACAGAACAATCTGTAGTAATCTGTAGGTTTCAAATACTCCTGTAACCCCAAAAATTATAAAATAAATTTCTGGACGTGAGGAATTTATCTATTAATCATCTGCAAAAAGAATCAACCTAATCGCACTCCCAGTAAAAAAAAGGGCAGCAAATCTCGTGAGCGCTAAAGTTTCTGTTTTTTACAGCAAGATTGGTAAACTTTCCCCAAGTCTTTCCAAAGGTTTTACTTGGCACAAACAGTAATTAAAAGCATAAAAACACATCTAAACAGAGGCTAGATGAATTATTTATTACTAAACAGAACCAAAAAGCAAGGAACAAAAATAAAATTGGGTTGCCTCCCAACAAGCGCTATCGTTTAACGCCCCTAGCTAGGCATAAAAGCAAGAATAGATCTAAGTATTATCATCTTTGGTATGCAATCCATAAGTGGCTCTCATAATAGATTCATAAGGTAATTTATTTTTCTTTCTAGGAAAGTATTCCATGCCTTTCCTTAATGGAAATTGGAATCTAATATTCCCTTCTTTCATATCAATAGTTGTACCAATCGTTCTAAGGAAAGGCCTACCAAGAATAATAGGACATGTAGGATTGCAATATATATCAAGAACAATGAAATCTACGGGCAAATAATTCCTATTTGCAACAATAATAACATCATTAATTCTTCCCATAGGTTTCTTAATAGTGGAATCTGCGAGGTGCAAATTTAAAGAACAATCATCAAATTCACGGAAACCTAACACATCACGCAAAGTTTTTGGAATCGTGGAAACGCTAGCACCCAAATCACATAAAGCATAGCATTCATGATCTTTAATTTTAATTTTAATAGTGGGTTCCCACTCATCATAAAGTTTTCTAGGGAGAGAAACTTCCAATTCAAGCTTTTCTTCATAAGATTGCATTAAAGCATCAACGATATGTTTAGTAAAAGCTTTATTTTGATTATAAGCATGCAGAGAATTTAGCACGGATTGCAACAAGGAAATACAATCTATTAAAGAACAATTATCATAATTAAATTTCTTGAAATCCGAAGTAGTGGGTTCATTGCTATATAAAGTTTTGACCTCTCCAATCCCACTTTTACCAATTTTAGCATTAAGATCTAAAAACTCCGAATCATTGGGACGCCTTTTAACTAAAGTTGAATCATCTCCAGTCCCATCGTTATAAGATTCATATTGCAAAACAAAGATTTAATAGGGTCCACATCAATCACTTTTAGATCTTCATCCTTATTATCATGAAAACTAGAAGAACACGCTTTCACAAGGCAATCTTTTTCAGCACGCATCCTAGCGGTTTTCACTTTGCACTAATCAATGGAAATTCTCATAGCTTTGAGAGACTCATTGATATCATGCTTATGTGGAATAGATCTAAGTTTCAAAAAATCAACATCAAGAGAAATTCTATCCACGTTCCTAGCCAACTCATCAATCTTAGACAGTTTTTCTTCAATCAAAGCATTGAAACTCTTTTGCGAACTCATAAATTATTTAATATTAGATTCAAAATCAGAGGGCATATTATTATAATTTTCATAAGAATTGTTGTAGGAATTACCATAATTATTAGAGGAATTACTAGGAAGCGGCCTAGGGTTAAAATTACCTCTATATGCGTTATTACCAAAATTGTTCCTACCAACAAAATTCACATCCATAGATTCATTATTATTCTCAATCAAAGTAGACAAAGGCATATCATTAGGATCAGAAGAAACACTCTTATTAGCAAACAATTTCATAAGTTCATCCATCTTTCCACTCAAAACATTGATTTCTTCTATTGCATGCACCTTTTTACTAGTAGATCTTTTAGTGTGCCATTGAGAATAATTAACCATAATATTATCTAGGAGTTTAGTAGCTTCTCCTAAAGTCACTTTCATAAAAGTGCCTCCCGCGGCCGAATCTAAAATATTTCTAGAAGCAAAATTCAATCCGGCATAATTTTTTTTGTATAATCATCCAAAGATTCAAACCATGTGTAGGGCGATTACGTATCATTAATTTCATCCTGTCCCAAGCATGTGCAACATGTTCATGATCAAGTTGCTTAAAATTCATAATATCGTTTCTAAGAGAGATGATCTTAGCGGGAGGAAAATACTTAGAGATAAAAGCATATTTGCACTTATTCCATGAATCGATACTATTTTTAGGCAAAGACGAAAACCAAGTTTTGGCACGATCTCTAAGAGAAAATGGGAATAGCTTCAATTTAACAATATCATTATCCACATCTTTCTTCTTTTGCATATCACACAAATCAACAAAGCTGTTTAGATGGGTAGCGGCATCTTCACTAGGAAGGCCGGAAAACGGATCTTTCATGACAAGATTCAGCAAAGCAGTATTAATTTCACAAGATTCATCATCGGTAAGAGGAGTAATCGGAGTGCTAATAAAATCATTATTGTTGGTATTACAAAAGTCACACAATTTAGTATTATCTTGAGCCATCGTGACAAACAATCCAACACACAAGAACACAAGAAGCAAGCGAAAAGAGACGAACTAGAAAATAGAAGGGGAACGAAAAAAGAGGGCGAATAAAACGGCAAGAGTGAAGTGGGGGAGAGGAAAACGAGAGACAAATAAAAAATAATGTAATGCGAGGGATAAGAGTTTTGTGATGCCCGAATAATCAAGCTACAGTAACCACACACTAATGGTGCCAGGTCATCGTATTTAAAAATTTGCTAACCCTCAATTGCTTAAAGCTAAGTTTAAATTCAAATTCAAATAATAGGTCAGATTATAATTTATTAAATCAGTAGATTAAAAATGTTCCAACGGTTGTAAATAATCACTAACTAATTAAAAATTGTCAACCAACATTATGGGGAATGTTTATATGCCTCTACGATAATTAAGCAGGAGCAAACAACATTTGAATTTACTTTTTAAAGATAAACAAATATTTATCCTTTCCAAAATGATTTGAAACTTTGTGTGCAACTCCATTATATGAACCAATATTTATGTGCCAAATTTTGTATTCAATAAAATTCATTTGTTAGCTGGAGCTAAATACAAAAAAAAAAGAATACCCCCCTCACCGTTGGGCCCCAACCCAGCTAATCAGTTGGCCGGCCCAGCCGGCCACCCCGCTCGCCTGCCCTACTAAGGCCCCACTGCCACCACCGCGACCTAACCCGTTCCTCACGACCCCCACTTTCCCCCCTCGTTCCCCTCCTCCCGATCTGGATCGAGACGGGGCGAACCGCCCCGACCCCATCTCCCCCCCGACCCGCCGGCCATGGAGGTCCCGTGCGCCTGCAACTTCACCTCCAGCCGGCCGCCGCCTCACGTCGCCCTCCTCATCTTCGCCTCACCTCATCGTCGGACCACCCCGAGCCCGCTGACCTGCCGGACCGGCCCATGTGAGCACGCCTCCCCCTCTGTGTCCACACGCTAACTGCAACCGTCGCCGGCGCCGCGGTCACCACGCCACTCCCCGCTCCGCACGCACGCGCTCACGCGCCCGACTTTCCCCTGCCCGCGTGCCCGTCTGTGGCCTCGCTACCGCCACTTGCTGCCACCGCTCCGCACGCGCTTGCCCACCTGCGCCTTGCCGCGGCCCGTGCCTTGCGCTGGTCGCCGCTCGCCTAGGTCGCGTCCAGGGCGCCTCCCCCCCGCAGCTACTCACCCGCTTCCGCGCCCCCCTGCTGCGCTGCGCCGCCTGCTACCTTCGCCTCTGCCGCCGCCGCTACTGCTGCTCCGCGTGCTGCCGTCTCTGCTATGGCCCCGCTGCCGCGCGTCGGCCGCCTCGGCTCCGTCCGGCGCGCCCGCCCCAGGCCTCCATGCCGCCTGCCCTGCTCGCTCGCCGGCGGCGGCGCTGGCCAAGTCCAGCCGCGGCTGGCAAGAGCCACCACCGAGCCCGATTAGTTTAGGGCCTAATCCCCCCTTCCCCACTAATCTGCTGCTGACCACCGAGACCCACCACTACTAAAACTAATTAAATCAATCTGTTAAAAATAAAGTGACCCAATGACAGGTAGACCCCACCTCTAAATATCTTTTTTTAAAGAATGTGTTAAAACTGTAGGTATGACACCTGGGCCCCACTGGCCCTCTTTGACCAGTCAACTAGGACTGTTGACTCAGCAGTCAACAGGTCCCACCTGTCATAGACATCCACACACTCCTGGGTACACTTACGTGTACCCATAGCAGTTCTGTATTTAATATTTTCGAATTAAAAAGAATTCCATAAATTGCAGAACATTAATAAAACTTCAAAAATTAATTTAAAATAAACCTTATCTTGAATGAAAAAGTTTTATATATGAAAGTTGCTCAGAACAATGAGACGAATCCGAATACGCAGTCCGTTCGTCCGCCACACATCCCTAGCATAGCGAACGTGCAACAATACCCCTCTGATTCGTCTGTCCGAAAACGTCAAACACCAGGAATACTTTCCCGGATGTTTTCCCCCTTCGCCAGTAGCACCTACTACTACGTTAGGTCACCTCTAGCACCACGTAATGCCATGTTACACTTTGTGATGCTTTGACTGCTTTGTTATTTATTGTGTTCCCCCTCCTTTACTTCTTTCCGATAGACCTCGGGACTGCCGGCGAACCCCAGTTCGGCTACGATGTTGATGACCCCTCCTTCTTGCCAGAGCAACCAGGCAAGCCCCCCTTTTGATCACCAGATATCGCCTACTCTTCTCTATACTGCTTGCATTAGAGTAGTGTAGCATGTTACTGCTTTCCGTTAATACTATTCTGATGCATAGCCATAGGATTTAGACCGGCGTGCTGACCTCTCTATTGTGCCTAGGTAGGGCTGCGACGTGTTGATCTCCCGAGGCCGGGCATGACCCAGAAAAGTGTGTCCGGACAAAGGGGATCGAGCGTGTTGGGAAATGTGGTGCACCCCTGCAGGGAAGTTGATCTATTTGAATAGCCGTGTTCCTCGGTAAAAGGACGACCCGGAGTTGTACCTTGACCTTATGACAACTAGAACTGGCTATTTAATAAAACACACCCTTCCAAGTGCCAGATACAACCGGTGGTCGCTCTCTCACAGGGCAACGAGGGGAGGATCATCGGTTAGGATTATGCTATGCGATGTTACTTGGTGAACTTACCATCTACTCTCTTCACATTCTGCAAGATGGAGGTTACCAGAAGCGTAGTCTTTGAAAGGACTAGCTATCCCCCTCTTATTCCGGCATTCTGCAGTTCAGTCCACATATGATACCCTTAATCCATTTGATACCAATGCATACATATGTAGTATAGCTCCTTGCTTGCGAGTACTTTGGATGAGTACTCACGGTTGCTTTGCTCCCTCTTTTCCCCTTTCTATACCCGATTGCTGCGACCAGACGTTGGAGCCCAGGAGCCAGACACCACCGTCGACGACGACTCCTACTACACCGGAGGTGCCTACTACTACGTGCAACCCGCTGACGACGACCAAGAGTAGTTAGGAGGATCCCAGGCAGGAGGCATGCGCCTCTTTCGATCTGTATCCCAGTTTGTGCTAGCCTTCTTAAGGCAAACTTGTTTAACTTATGTCTGTACTCAGATATTGTTGCTTCCGCTGACTCGTCTATGATCGAGCTCTTGTATTCGAGCCCTCGAGGCCCCTGGCTTGTAATATGATGCTTGTATGACTTGTTTTAATTGTAGAGTTGTGTTGTGATATCTTCCCGTGAGTCCCTGATCTTGATCGTACACGTTTGCATGTATGATTAGTGTACGGTCAAAATCAGGGGCGTCACAAGTTGGTATCAGAGCCGACTGCCTGTAGGAATCTCCCTTCCACACTCCTTGGCCGAAGTTGAGTCTAGTCGATGAAAACTATTTTACTAACATGGCTGTGCGGCCCATGGGCCCACGTCGCCATTGGGTGGTATTAGGATCTTTTATTCCTCGTCTATACTCTGGGACTCTGATCTCTCTTCTATTCGAGTTAAAATGGTTTTACTAAATCTAACATTAGGGTCTCGTGATCACATCCACCCGGAGTTTCCCTTATTATAGCTGATCGCCTGCTGCACCAGAAGATTCCGAAGATAATCTTTGATGTTCTCTCGAGACACTTGTGCCCACCGCCTTTGCAAGTTCCCTACCACTGTTATATCCTTATGGATAACTACCTACAATTGCCATTTTCAATCCCATTGATCTTGTTATTACAAGATATCTTGGAAATTCTGTCTATTGTTCCGAGAATACTTTGTGCCTACTGCCTTGCAGTTCTTTGCCACCTGAATACCCCTACGGATAATTTCTGGCACTTATCGAGTATCCGCTCATCCCCAGTTGATTCTTGTATTTCACAAAAGTCTTTGAAATACCATTCGATCTCCGAAAATCCTCAACCACCTATTGCTCTTGAAATTCTTGCTTGCTTGCATTATGATTAACCTCATAAGTCTGGTAATCTTATTGGCGTCCTTAGTCATTATCAGTTGGAGTATGTTGAATCAATATGTTGCGAATGCTCGAAATCCTTAAATCAGATCCTGCATTTCGTCCTTCCGGCTCAGACGTCATTTTAAACATGAGCTGGATCTCGACCAATCAAATTGCCCTTGATTGTACCCCTAAGACTATTCAACCTATCCATCCTTGATCGGAGCGTCTACTTCTGATCCTTCAATTTGGATTCATAATTCCTTTGCATTTATGCTTCGAATTATTCAGATGATTCTATAACCTGATGCATTTGCATTCTTTCCTTTTCTGGTTGAGTACCAATACTCACATCAGATCCTTTGTGGACCGTCAAGTCCTTTGTTGGATTATTATCCGACAGTGTCCTTCATATTCAAATAACCTTGTGAGCCTTTCCACGGATATATAAAGCCTTTGGTAAATTGTACCCTCTGTTTTCTCAACCATGCTCTGTTTTCGAGCTGGTGGTATTTACTATTGAAGCTTGTGGTATATGTTTCCATGATACCCTGATGGGTTGAACCTATGCCTTCCTTAATATGTGTGAACTCGAAAGTTTTTACGAGCCATACACTTCTGGTATTTTGCCAGATAAAATTTCAACACTACAACTTCCTCGAAAGTGAGAAGTGAATGAAAGGTTATGCATTGGAGAAGTGGGAGTCGACCTTGAACTTTGTGTTCATGCCCATGGACACGATGTAGATCTTATCATTAAAGCTTCTCTTAAATTAATTATTCCCTTGGTATAAGTCATCTTATATCTGGGATCTGGCCTTTTGCAATCCGACCACGTTCTCCTTTAACTACCATTTCTCGTGCAAGTTTAAGCACTTCTCTTCTGCAGAGTAATACCCCAGTCCAACCTCTACTTTGATTTGTCGTCGAGTATTACCCCCCTGGTAGCTCGAGATTATCACGGAACTGCATAACTTCTTATGAGTTCTTCTTCAAGTATCATTTCTCACTGATTCCAAAATTTTCCCCGGGTTCTGAGTTGTTAGACACTCAAGGACACCGATAGTGAATCGAGTCTGTACTCCGATTCAATAACCATAAGTAATTTTCATTGCTTACGAGTTAATAATCCTTCAAGTCATTCCTAGCCCGGTTGGCTATATCATTATCATGCTAAATTTTAACTGTGCTACTTGGTCCTTCTTCTCGGAGCAAAATTTTCAAAGATGACCTAATCTTACGTCGATCTTCCTTGTCATATCATTTCTACTGGAACAACAAACTTGATTTCGAGTTTGTGGCGTACCCTTGGTTCCCATAACCTTTCGCTGCATCATCATTTGACTTGATGTCATCGCCGACCGAATTACATCTTCATGAAACCTCTCGACAAATGTGTCGTGGTCATCATCAACATCCTGAGCTCTTCCAAGATATATATCGAATTCTTGATGAGAAATACCATCCTCGCCCCTCAATGGTTTGTGTTTCACCGACCACTTTATTGCCTTCCGCTCAACACAAACGTATTCGTGTTTTCTGTTATACCTTGAGATCCTTGCTATCCTGCATTTGGTCTTCTTTACCTTGGAATATTACCACCTTTTATGTCAAGAATGTCGTGATAATTTTACCACCTCTTGAGAATTCTTGATATAGTAATATCTCTCACCTTTTGCGTTCATTTCTTGGTCTCCGTGTTGTTTCTAACCGGAATACCGACAAAAGGTCTGTGATGTGTAAATTCTAAACTTCTAGCAACCCTATTGCTTTGAAGTTATTGGTCTATAGTTTCATTCTGAGTCTATTGCTTATTGAATCATCATTCGAACATTGATCGTGCTACCTAGTCCAGATTCCTGGGTGCACCCTTCTATCATTGTTCAGTTGTGCATGTTTCCCTCGAGCATACATCATTATATCATTTGGTCCGACAAATGATATTTCCTTGTTCACATAATTGTGGAAATCCATCCTTTGGAAATGTCGATGATTTGTTGCTGAGCCTATCAGCCACCTCCTCATCCTCTCCTTGGTTTACTGATGAACTCTTGTTTCAGATCTCATTTCCATAGATCATTTCTGTGAATCTCGCAATGTCATCTCGTCAAATTGTGTTGCACCTTTTCTTCTCAGGCATCCTGAGTCTGAGGTATCATGACACCAATCAAATCTAAAACTCGGTCAGATATGATGGTTGCAATATTTTTCCAAGAGTCATAACATTGGTCCTTATATGACCCGGTAAGGTGATGTAATGCCTAGCACACCTGGCCGGAGAACCTATTGTTATAGTTTCCTATTTAGCAAGGTTAACCATTCTTCCATGAGGAAATCGTAAGACTTATTCTATATGTTTTTCCTGATGAATCCTTTGTGTATCCAAGTTCGACCTTCGCTTGAAGACCATGTCAATGCTATCTCGAAGCATGTCTATGGTATTCCGATTTTCAACAAGAACATTGAAGCTAATGCTAAATGTTTCCTGCTCAATTATCCAAACATCGTTGTATGGGTAATATCATGAGCTTCCTCCCCCCTTACTTAAGTGCTTTTCTACATTATATCCTGCCATGGATATCATGCTCCGCTTGTCCTCACAAAGAATATACCCTTGAAATATGTTTTTAAACACATTTTCCTTTCCATTGTTTTGTTTAATCTGATAATCATATTTTCCTTTCCATTGGTTGGTTTAACGTTTCTTGTGATCTATATGACCTAAGCAGTAATATTCTCCTGCTTATGTAAACACCTCGGTGTATAATTCTGTCAGCAAGACCTTGTTACTATTGTTGATGACATTCTGGTAGCCACCGATGGATGAGAACTTTGCCTATTGGTCCGCCTCATTTCAACGAGCAGGAAGAAGGTTCTCTTCGTCCCTCGCCCTTGGTACCGAGGTTGTTACCGACATAACTAACAGGCTATCTTCTGACATGCCTTGCTTACATGATCGTGCAAGACGTCACCACTCTTCCTACTTTTAACCCACATGGTGGGCCCATAACCCACAGTTCCACAGGATCGAAACCTGACTCTCCTGTACATCCCTGCTTCAAAGTTATCCCTTGTGCTTGGCTTCGTAGGTAATTCGCGAGCCACCTTCCTACTGCTCTATTCTGGTACCAGACGCAATGCTTACTCTCGCCGCCCTGAACCCCTTTCTCACTCTGGTTCAGACTTTGAGCGGCTATCTATCCGCTTGGACCCTCTCATTGTACCTTCGTATTGTACTCTCGATGTATTTTATATGTTCAACTCGAGAGATAATCTTATGCTCATTCATGGTTAACTCCAGATTGTTTCCCTCGTAAGCATGCTGTCGTAGCCGAGCTTCCCCTTACCTATTCGTAAGTACGTTGGAGTTCCCGAAGAAAAGGATGATGACTTCCTCATGATGACCTGAAGCAGAGGAATGAAGGCGTCGATGTAAAGGATCGACCTCTCCATGAAGAACAACCAAGACCGAGAAGACTCGATATAATTTCGTAGCCACATCTTTCCCTTACTCCCCTCTTAAATCTCGGGACGAGATTTCTTGTAGTGGAGGAGAATTGTGACGCCCGGATAATCAAGCTACAGTAACCACACACTAATGGTGCCAGGTCATCGTATTTAAAAATTTGCTAAACCTCAATTGCTTAAAACTAGGTTTAAATTCAAATTCAAATAACAGGTCAGATTATAATTTATTAAATCAGTAGATTAAAAATGTTCCAACGGTTGTAAATAATCACTAACTAATTAAAAATCGTCAACCAACATTATGGGGAATGTTTATAAGCCTCTACGATAATTAAGCAGGACCAAACAACATTTGAAATAACTTTTTAAAGATAAACAAATATTTATCCTTTCCAAAACGATTTGAAACTTGGGATAATTAGATTTATGCCCCTAGTTGTGTCCCACTCGTCTGTTTTACCCCTAATTCCCAAAAGTCACCGGTTCTGTCCAAGTCACTTTGATCCTCTTATGCTTTTGCCCTTTGACCGTTTGACCGTCAGTTTGAAAACTTCATAACTAATTCATACAAAATCAAAAAAAATGCAAATAAGATACCAAAATGTTCAGAAAAACATCACCTATATGTCAGTGTCATTTGCATTCATGAAAAAAGTGTTGGAAAGTGCACATCCGAGTTTTAGCTCTTTTGATACCACCATGAATAGTAAACTCTAAAAAAATTCAAAAAATTCAAAAAAATATGGTGGCAAAGAACGACAAGTGTTCTAGTGCTTGCCAAGTTTCATTAGGGAACGACATTCGTGGAAGTCGTGGCCGAAAAAAATCTATTTTGGAGTGCTGATTTTTTTTTGCCGCGGCACCCACGAATGTTATTCCCTGATGAAACTTGGCAGACACTTAAAACATTTGTCATTCTTTGCCACCAAATTATTTTTGAATTTTTTTGAACTTTTTTAGATTTTACTATTCATGGTGGTAGCATAAGATTTAAAACTCATATGGGCACTTTCCAACACTTTTTCATGGATGCAAATGACACTGACATATCGGTGATGTTTTTTTGAACATTTTGGTATCTTATTTGCATTTTTCTAATTTGGTATGAATTAGTTATGAAGTTTTCAAACTGACGGTCAAATGGTCAAAGGGCAAAAGCATAAGAGGAGCAAAGTGATTTCGACAGAACCGGTGACTTTTGGGAATTAGGGGTAAAACAGACGAGTGGGACACAACTAGGGGCATAAATCTAATTATCCCTTGAAACTTTGTGTGCAGCTCCATTATATGAACCAATATTTATGTGCCAAATTTTGTATTCAATAAAATTCATTTGTTAGCTGGAGCTAAATACAAAAAAAAGAATACCCCCCTCCCCGCTGGGCCCCAACCCAGCTAATCAGTTGGCCGGCCCAGCCGGCCACCCCGCTCGCCTGGCCTACTAAGGCCCCGCTGCCACCACCGCGACCTAACCCGTTCCCCACGACCCCCACTTTCCCCCCTCGTTCCCCTCCTCCCGATCTGGATCGAGACGGGGCGAACCGCCCCGACCCCATCTCCCCCCGACCCGCCGGCCATGGAGGTCCCGTGCGCCCGCAACTTCACCTCCAGCCGGCCGCCGCCTCACGTCGCCCTCCTCATCTCCGCCTCGCCTCATCGTCGGACCACCCAGAGCCCGCTGCCCTGCCCGACCGGCCCCTGTGAGCATGCCTCCCCCTCTCTGTCCACACGCTCACCGCAACCGTCGCCGGCGCCCCGGTCACCATGCCTCTCCCCTCCCCGCTCCGCACGCACGCGCTCACGCGCCCGACTGTCCCCTGCCCGCGTGCCCGTCCGTGGCCTCGCTACCGCCACCTGCCGCCACCGCTCCGCACGCGCTTGCCCATCTGCGCCTCGCCACAGCCCGTGCCTTGCGCTGGTCGCCGCTCGCCCTGGTCGCGTCTAGGGCACCCCCCCCCCCCCCCCCCCCCCCCCCGGAGCTGCTCGCCCGCTTCCGCGTCCCTCCTGCTGAGCTGCGTCGCCTGCTACCTTCGCCTCTGCCGCCGCCGCTACTGCTGCTCCGCGTGCTGCCATCTCTGCTATGGCCCCGCTGCCGCGCGCCGGCCGCCCCGACTCCGTCCGGCGCGCCCGCCCAGGCCTCCATGCCGCCTGCCCTGCTCGCTCGCCGGCGGCGGCGCTGGCCAAGTCCAGCCGTGGCTGGCAAGAGCCACCACCGAGCCCGATTAGTTTAGGGCCTAATCCCCCCTTCCCCACTAATCTGCTGCTAACCACCGAGACCCACCACTACTAAAACTAATTAAATCAATCTGTTAAAATAAAGTGACCCAATGACAGGTAGACCCCACCTCTAAATATCTTTTTTTACAGAATGTGTTAAAACTGTAGGTATGACACCTGGGCCCCACTGGCCCTCTTTGACCAGTCAACTAGGACTGTTGACTGTTGACTCAGCAGTCAACAGGTCCCACCTACCATAGACATCCACACACTCCTGGGTACACTTACGTGTACCCATAGAAGTTCTGTATTTAATATTTTCGAATTAAAAAGAATTCCAGAAATTGCAGAATATTAATAAAACTTCAAAAATTAATATAAAATAAACCTTATCTTGAATGAAAAAGTTTTATATATGAAAGTTGCTCAGAACGACGAGACGAATCCGAATACGCAGTCCGTTCGTCCGCCACACATCCCTAGCATAGCGAACATGCAACAATACCCCTTCGATTCGTTTGTCCGAAAACGTCAAACACCGGGAATACTTTCCCAGATGTTTTCCCCGTTCGCTAGTAGCACCTACTACTATGTTAGGTCACCTCTAGCACCGTGTAATGCCATGTTACACTTTGTGATGCTTTGACTGCTTTGTTATTTATTGTGTGCCCCCTCCGTTACTTCTTTCCGGTAGACCTCGAGACTGCCGACAAACCCCAGTTCGACTACGGTGTTGATGACCCCTCCTTCTTGCCAGAGCAACCAGGCAAGCCCCCCTTTTGATCACCAGACATCACCTACTCTTCTCTATACTGCTTGCATTAGAGTAGTGTAGCATGTTACTGCTTTCTGTTAATCCTATTCTGATGCATAGCCTGTCCTTGCTACTACTGTTGTTACATTTACCTGCTATCCTAATGCTTAGTATAGGATGCTAGTGTTCCATCAGTGGCCCTACATTATTGTCCGTCTGCCATGCTATACTACTGGGCCGTGATCACTTCGGGAGGTGATCATGGACATATGCTATATACTTTATACTGTACATTACTTATGATACTGTTCGGAGTTGGGGGCTGAAGGGGCATGTGGCTCCATCCCGGTAGAGGTGGGCCTGGGTTCCCGATGGCCCCCAACTGTTACTTTGAGGTGGAGCGACATGGCAGGTTGTGACCACCTAGGAGAGAGGTGGGCCTGGCCCTGGTCGACGTTCGCGGATACTTAACACGTTTAACGAGATCTTGGTATTTGATCTGAGTCTGGCCACTGGCCTATACGCACTAACCATCTACGCGGGGACAGTTATGGGCACTCGACGTCGTGGTATCAGCCGAAGCCTTCGTGACGTCAGCGACTGAGCGGCGCGCGCCGGGTTGTACCGCGTAACGCAACTTCCTTTGTAATGGAGGTTGCTAGGTCTGCTCACCGGCCGCGTTCGCAATGTGCAGGTGTGCAAAGGGCGATGGGCCCAGACCCTTGTGCCATAGGATTTAGACCGGCGTGCTGACCTCTCTATTGTGCCTAGGTAGGGCTGCGACGTGTTGATCTCCCGAGGCCGGGCATGACCCAGAAAAGTGTGTTCGGACAAAGGGGATCGAGCGTGTTGGGAAATGTGGTGCACCCCTGCAGGGAAGTTGATCTATTCGAATAGCCGTGTCCCTCGGTAAAAGGACGACCCGGAGTTGTACCTTGACCTTATGACAACTAGAACCGGATACTTAATAAAACACACCCTTCCAAGTGCCAGATACAACGGTGGTCGCTCTCTCACAGGGCGACGAGGGGAGGATCATCGGTTAGGATTATGCTATGCGATGTTACTTGGTGAACTTACCATCTACTCTCTTCACATTCTGCAAGATGGAGGTTACCAGAAGCGTAGTCTTCGAAAGGACTAGCTATCCCCCTCTTATTCCGGCATTCTGCAGTTCAGTCCACATATGATACCCTTAATCCATTTGATACCAATGCATACATATGTAGTATAGCTCCTTGCTTGCGAGTACTTTGGATGAGTACTCACGGTTGCTTTGCTCCCTCTTTTCCCCTTTCTATATCCGATTGCTGCGACCAGGCGTTGGATCCCAGGAGCCAGACGCCACCGTCAACGGCGACTCCTACTACACCGGAGGTGCCTACTACTACGTGCAGCCCGCTGACGACGACCAGGAGTAGTTAGGAGGATCCCAGGCAGGAGGCCTGCGCCTCTTTCGATATGTATCCCAGTTTGTGCTAGCCTTCTTAAGGCAAACTTGTTTAACTTATGTTTGTACTCAGATATTGTTGCTTCTGCTGACTCGTCTATGATCGAGCTCTTGTATTCGAGCCCTCGAGGCCCCTGGCTTGTAATATGATGCTTGTATTGTTGGGGAACGTAGCAGAAATTCAAAATTTTCCTACGTATCACCAAGATCTATCTATGGAGAAACCAGCAACGAGGGGAAGGAGAGTGCATCTACATACCCTTGTAGTTCGCTAAGCGGAAGCGTTCAAGTGAACGGGGTTGATGGAGTCGTACTCGTCGTGATTCAAATCACCGATGACCAAGTGCCGAACGCACGGCACCTCCGCGTTCAACACACGTACAGCCCGACGACGTCTCCCATGCCTTGATCCAGCAAGGAGAGAGGGAGAGGTTGAGGAAGACTCCATCCAGCAGCAGCACAACGGCGTGGTGGTGATGGAGGAGCGTGGCAATCCTGCAGGGCTTCGCCAAGCACCACAGAAGAGGAGGGAGAGAGAGATATGCAGGGCTGCACCAACAGGATCAAATCACGTGTGTTTTGGGGCAGCCCTAGGCCTCTATTTATATGGGGAAGGGGAGGGGCTGCGCCCCCTCTAGGGTTCCCACCCCTAGGGGGGCGGCAGCCCTAGATGGGGAGGCAAGGGGGCGGCCAAGAGGGGAGAGGGGAAGGAGGCGCCACTAGATGGGCCCTAAGGCCCATCCCCTTTAGGGTTTGCCCCCTTCCCACCTCTTAGGCGCCATGGGCCCTTGTGGGAGGCGCACCAGCCCACTAAGGGGCTGGTCCCTCACCACTCTTAGCCCACGCAAGCCTCCGGGGTTGGTGGCCCCACTTGGTGGACCCCCGGGACCCTCCCGGTGGTCCCGGTACGTTACCGATAAACCCCGAAACTCTTCCGGTGACCAAAACAGGACTTCTCATATATAAATCTTTACCTCCGGACCATTCCGGAACTCCTCGTGACGTCCGGGATCTCATCCGGGACTCCGAACAACATTTGGTTACCACATACAAACTTCCTTTATAACCCTAGCGTCATCAAACCTTAAGTGTGTAGACCCTACGGGTTCGGGAGACATGCAGACATGACCGAGACGTTCTCTGGTCAATAACCAACAGCGGGATCTGGATACCCATGATGGCTCCCACATGTTCCACGATGATCTCATCGGATGAACCACGATGTCAAGGACTTAATCAATCCCGTATACAATTCCCTTTGTCTGGCGGTATGTTACTTGCCCGAGATTCGATCGTCGGTATCCTTATACCTTGTTCAATCTCGTTACCGGCAAGTCTCTTTACTCGTTCCGCAACACATCATCCCGTGATCAACTCCTTGGTCACATTGCGCATATGATGATGTCCTACCGAGTGGGCCCAGAGATACCTCTCCGTTTACACGGAGTGACAAATCCCAGTCTCGATTCGTGCCAACCCAACAGACACTTTCAGAGATACCTGTAATGCACCTTTATAGTCACCCAGTTACGTTGTGACGTTTGATACACCCAAAGCATTCCTACGGTATCCGGGAGTTGCACAATCTCATGGTCTAAGGAAATGATACTTGACATTAGAAAAGCTATAGCATATGAACTACACGATCTAGTGCTATGCTTAGGATTGGGTCTTGTCCATCACATGATTCTCCTAATGATGTGATCCCGTTATCAATGACATCCAATGTCCATGGTCAGGAAACCGTAACCATCTATTGATCAACGAGCTAGTCAACTAGAGGCTTACTAGGGACATGGTGTTGTCTATGTATCCACACATGTATCTGAGTTTCCTATCAATACAATTATAGCATGGATAATAAACGATTATCATGAACAAGGAAATATAATAATAATCAATTTATTATTGCCTCTAGGGCATATTTCCAACAGTCTCCCACTTGCACTAGAGTCAATAATCTAGTTCACATCGCCATGTGATTAACACTCACAGGTCACATCACCATGTGACTACCACCCAAGAGTTTACTAGAGTCAGTAGTCTAGCTCACATCACTATGTGATTAACACTCAATGAGTTCTAGGTTTGATCATGTTGCTTGTGAGAGAGGTTTTAGTCAACGGGTCTGAACCTTTCAGATCCGTGTGTGCTTTACAAATCTCTATGTCATCTCCTAGATATAGCTACCACGCTCTATTTGGAGCTATTCCAAATAACTGTTCTACTTGGAGCAATTCTAAATTGTCGCTCCATTATATGCATCCGGTATCTCTACTCAGTGCTATCCGGATAGGTGTTAAGCTTGCATCGACGTAACCCTTTATGACGAACTCTTTTACCACCTCCATAATCGAGAAAATTCCTTAGTCCACTAGTTACTAAGGATAACTTTGACCGCTGTCCTGTGATCCATTCTTGGATCACACTTGTACCCCTTGACTGACTCATGGCAAGGCACACTTCAGGTGCGGTACACAGCGTAGCATACTGTAGAGCCTACGTTAAAAGCATAGGGGACGACCTTCATCCTTTCTCTTTATTCTGCCGTGGTCGAGCTTTAAGTCTTAACTTCATACCTTACAACTCAGGCAAGAACTCCTTCTTTGACTGATCCATCTTGAACACCTTCAAGATCACGTCAAGGCATGTGCTCATTTGAAAGTACTATTAAGCGTTTTGATCTATCCTTATAGATCTTGATGCTCAATGTTCAAGTAGCTTAATCCAGGCTTTCCATTGAAAAACACTTTCCAAATAACCCTATATGCTTTCCAGAAATTCTACATCATTTCTGATCCATAACATATACTCATCAGAAATTCTATAGTGCTCCCACTCACTTCTTTGGAAATACCAGTTTCTCATAAACTTTGTATAAACCCAAAATCTTTGATCATCTCATCAAAGCATACATTCCAACTCCGAGATGCTTACTCCAGTCCTCAGAAGGATTGCTGGAGCTTTGCATACTTATTAGCATCTTTCGGGATTGACAAAACCTTCCGGTTGTATCACATACAACCTTTCCTCAAGAAAATCGTCGAGGAAACAATGTTTTGACATCCTATCTGCAAGATTTCATAAATAATGCAGTAATCGCTAATATAATTCCAACAGACTCTTAGCATCGCTACGAGTGAGAAAGTCTCACCGTAGTCAACTCCTTGAACTTGTCAGAAAACATCTTAACGACAAGTCGAGCTTTCTTAATGGTGACATTTACCATCATTGTCCGTCTTCCTTTTAAAATCCATCTTCACTCAACAGCCTTACGACCATCGAGCTGTTCTGCCAAAGTCTACACTTTGTTTTCATACATGGATCCTCTCTCGGATTTTATGGCCTCGAGCCATTTATCGGAATCCGGGCCCACCATCACTTCTCCATAGCTTGTAGGCTCATTGTTGTCTAGCAACATGACTTTCAAGACAGGATTACGTACCACTCTGAAGTAGTACGCATCCTTGTCATCCTACGAGGTTTGGGAGTGACTTGATCCGAAGTCTCATGATCAATATCATAAGCTTCCACTTCAATTGGTGTAGGTGCCACAGGAACAACTCTTTGTGCCCTGCTATACACTAGTTGAAGTAACGGTTTAATAACCTCATCAAGTCTTCACCATCCTCCCACTCAATTCTTTCGAGAGAAACTTTTCCTCGAGAAAGGACCCGATTCTAGAAACAATCCCTTATTGATTTCGGATCTGAGATAGGAGGTATACCCAACTGTTTTGGGTGTCCTATGAAGATGCATTTATCCGCTTTGGGTTCGAGCTTATCAGCCTGAAACTTTTTCATATAAGCGTCGCAGCCCCAAACTTTTAAGAAATGACAGCTTAGGTTTCTCTAAACCATAGTTCATACGGTGTCACCTCATCGGAATTACGTGGTGCCCCTTTTAAAGTGAATGTGGTTGTCTCTAATGCCTAACCCATAAACTATTGTGGTAATTTGATAAGAGACATCATGGTATGCATCATATCCAATAGGGTGCAGTTATGATGTTCGGACACATCATCACACTATGGTGTTCCAGGCTGTATTAGTTGTGAAACAATTTCCACAATGTCTTAATACTGTGCCAAACTCGTAATTCAGATATTCATCTCTATGATCATATCATAGATATTTTATCCTCTTGTCACGACGATCTTTCAACTTCACCCTGAAATTACTTGAACCTTTCAATAATTCAGACTCATGATTCATCAAGTAAATATACTCAACATCTACTCAAATCATCTGTGAAGTAAGAACATAACGATATCCACTACATGCCTCAGCACTCATTGGACTGCACACATCAAAATGTATTACTTCCAACAAGTTACTTTCTAGTTCCATTTTACTGAAACCGAGGCTTTCAGCCATCTTGCCCATGTGGTATGATTTGCATGTCTCAAGTGATTCAAAATCAAGTGAGTACAAAACGGTCCATTTGCATGGAGTTTCTTCATGCATATACACCAATAGACATGGTTCGCATGTCTCAAACTTTTCAAAAACGAGTGAGCCCAAAGATCCATCAACATGGAGCTTCTTCATGCGTTTTATACCGATATGACTTACGTGGCAGTGCCACAAGTAGGTGGTACTATCATTACTATCTTTTGGCATGAACATGTGTATCACTACGATCGAGATCCAATAAACCATTCATTTTAGGCGTAAGAGCATTGAAGGTATTATTCAAATAAACAGAGTAACCATTATTCTCCTTAAATGAATAACCGTATTGCGATAGGCATAATCCAATCATGTCTATGCTCAACGCAAACACCAATCTCGATGGTAGAGGGAGCGTGCGATGCTTGATCATATCAATATTGGAAACACTTCCAACACATATCGTCAGCTCACCTTTAGCTAGTCTCCGTTTATTCCGTAGCTTTTATTTCGAGTTACTAACACTTAGCAACCGAACCGGTATCTAATACCCTGGTGCTACTAGGAGTACTAGTAAAGTGCACATTAACATAATGTATATCCTATATACTTCTATCGACAGCCTTCTCATCTACCAAGTATCTAGGGTAATCCTGCTCCAGTGGCTGTTCCCCTTATTACAGAAGCACTTAGTCTCGGGTTTGGGTTCAACCTTGGGTTTCTTCACTAGAGCAGCAGCTGAATTGCCGTTTCACGAAGTATCCCTTCTTGCCCTTGCCCTTCTTGAAACTAGCGGTTTCACAAACCATCAACAATTGATGCTCCTTCTTGATTTCTACTTTTGTGGTGTCAAACATCACGAACATCTCAAGGATCATCATATATGTCCCTGATATATTATAGTTCATCACGAAGCTCTAGCAGCTTGGTGGTAATGACTTCGGAGAAACATCACTATCTCATCTGGAAGATCAACTCCCACTTGATTCAAGCGATTGTTGTACTCAGACAATCTGAGCACAAGCTCAACAATTGAGCTTTTCTCCTTAGTTTGCAGGTTAAGAAAATCGTCGGAGGTCTTATACCTCTTGACGTGGGCACGAGCCTGAAATTCCAATTTCAGCCCTCAAAACATCTCATATGTTTCGTGACGTTTCAAAACGTCTTTGGTGCCTCAACTCTAAACCGTTTAACTGAACTATCATGTAGTTATCAAAACGTGTATGTCAGATGTTCGCAACATCCACAGACAACGTTCGAGGTTCAGCACACTGAGCGGTGCATTAAGGACATCAGCCTTCTATGAAGCAATGAGGACAATCCTCAGTTTACGGACCTAGTCCGCATAATTGCTACTATCAACTTTCAACTAAATTTTCTCTAGGAACATAATTAAACAGTAGAACTAAAGCGTGAAATATGACATAATTTGCAAAATCCTTTTGACTATGTTCAGGATAATTAAGTTCATCTTATGAACTCCCACTCAGATAGACATCCCTCTAGTCATCTAAGTGATTACATGATCCGAGTGAGCTAGGCCGTGTCCGATTAACACGTGAGACGGACTAGTCAACGTCGGTGAACATCTTCATGTTGATCGTATCTTCTATACGACTCATGCTCGACCTTTCGGTCTCTGTGTTCCGAGGCCATGTCTTCACATGCTAGGCTCGTCAAGTTAACCCTAAGTGTTTTTGCATGTGTAAATCTTGCTTACACCCGTTGTATGTGAACGAAAGGATCTATCACACCCGATTAACACGTGATGCTTCGAAGCGACGAACTGTAGCAACGGTGCACAGTTAGGGGAGAACACTTCTTGAAATTTTAATGAGGGATCATCTTATTTACTACCGTCGTACTAAGTAAACAAGATGCATAACATGATAAACATCATATGCAATCAAATAGTGACATGATATGGCCAATATCATGTAGCTCCTTTGATCTCCATCTTGGGGCTCCATGATCATCTATTACAAGAACATGATCAATCTCATACATTACATATATCATTCATCACATCCTTTTGGCCATATCACATCACATAGCATACCCTGCAAAAACAAGTTAGACGTCCTCTAATTGTTGTTTGCATGTTTTACGTGGCTGCTATGGGTTTCTAGCAAGAACGTTTCTTACCTACGCAAAACCACAACGTGATATGCCAATTGCTATTTACCCTTCATAAGGACCCTTTTCATCGAATCCGATCCGACTAAAGTAGGAGAGACAGACACCCGCTAGCCACCTTATGCAACTAGTGCATGTTTGTCGGTGGAACCTGTCTCACGTAAGAGTACGTGTAAGGTTGGTCCGGGCCGCTTCATCCCACGATGCCGCCGAATCAAGATAAAACTAGTAACGGCAAGCATATTGAACAAAATCAACGCCCACAACTTCTTTGTGTTCTACTCGTGCATAGAATCTACGCAATAGACCTAGCTCATGATGCCACTGTTGGGGAACGTAGCAGAAATTCAAAATTTTCCTACGTATCACCAAGATCTATCTATGGAGAAACCAACAACGAGGGGAAGGAGAGTGCATCTACATACCCTTGTAGATCGCTAAGCGGAAGCGTTCAAGTGAACGGGGTTGATGGAGTCGTACTCGTCGTGATTCAAATCACCGATGACCAAGTGCCGAACGCATGGCACCTCCGCGTTCAACACACGTACAGCCCGACGATGTCTCCCATGCCTTGATCCAGCAAGGAGAGAGGGAGAGGTTGAGGAAGACTCCATCCAGCAGCAGCACAACGGCGTGGTGGTGATGGAGGAGCGTGGCAATCCTGCAGGGCTTCGCCAAGCACCACAGAAGAGGAGGGAGAGAGAGATATGCAGGGCTGCACCAATAGGATCAAATCACGTGTGTTTTGGGGCAGCCCTAGGCCTCTATTTATATGGGGAAGGGGAGGGGCTGCGCCCCCTCTAGGGTTCCCACCCCTAGGGGGGGGCGGCAGCCCTAGATGGGGAGGCAAGGGGGCGGCCAAGAGGGGAGAGGGGAAGGAGGCGCCACTAGATGGGCCCTAAGGCCCATCCCCTTTAGGGTTTGCCCCCTTCCCACCTCTTAGGCGCCATGGGCCCTTGTGGGAGGCGCACCAGCCCACTAAGGGGCTGGTCCCTCACCACTCTTAGCCCACGCAAGCCTCCGGGGTTGGTGGCCCCACTTGGTGGACCCCCGGGACCCTCCCGGTGGTCCCGGTACGTTACCGATAAACCCTGAAACTCTTCCGGTGACCAAAACAGGACTTCCCATATATAAATCTTTACCTCCGGACCATTCCGGAACTCCTCGTGACGTCCGGGATCTCATCCGGGACTCCGAACAACATTTGGTTACCACATACAAACTTCCTTTATAACCCTAGCGTCATCAAACCTTAAGTGTGTAGACCCTACGGGTTCGGGAGACATGCAGACATGACCGAGACGTTCTCTGGTCAATAACCAACAGCGGGATCTGGATACCCATGATGGCTCCCACATGTTCCACGATGATCTCATCGGATGAACCACGATGTCAAGGACTTAATCAATCTCGTATACAATTCCCTTTGTCTAGCGGTATGTTACTTGCCCGAGATTCGATCGTCGGTATCCTTATACCTTGTTCAATCTCGTTACCGGCAAGTCTCTTTACTCGTTCCGCAACACATCATCCCGTGATCAACTCCTTGGTCACATTGCGCATATGATGATGTCCTACCGAGTGGGCCCAGAGATACCTCTCCGTTTACACGGAGTGACAAATCCCAGTCTCGATTCATGCCAACCCAACAGACACTTTCAGAGATACCTGTAATGCACCTTTATAGTCACCCAGTTACGTTGTGACGTTTGATACACCCAAAGCATTCCTACGGTATCCGGGAGTTGCACAATCTCATGGTCTAAGGAAATGATACTTGACATTAGAAAAGCTATAGCATATGAACTACACGATCTAGTGCTATGCTTAGGATTGGGTCTTGTCCATCACATGATTCTCCTAATGATGTGATCCCGTTATCAATGACATCCAATGTCCATGGTCAGGAAACCGTAACCATCTATTGATCAACGAGCTAGTCAACTAGAGGCTTACTAGGGACATGGTGTTGTCTATGTATCCACACATGTATCTGAGTTTCCTATCAATACAATTATAGCATGGATAATAAACGATTATCATGAACAAGGAAATATAATAATAATCAATTTATTATTGCCTCTAGGGCATATTTCCAACATGTATGACTTGTTTTAATTGTAGAGTTGTGTTGTGATATCTTCCCGTGAGTCCCTGATCTTGATCGTACACGTTTGTGTGTATGATTAGTGTAACATCCCCGGCAGTGGCGCTAGAAATCCTTCTTCCTACCTCTTGACCACCTTGTTGGTTTTCCCTTGAAGAGGAAAGGGTGATGCAGTAAAGTAGCGTAAGTATTTCCTTCAGTTTTTGAGAACCAAGGTATCAATCCAGTAGGAGACTACATGCAAGTTCCTCGTACCTACACAAACAAATAAGAACATCACAACCAACGCGATAAAGAGGTTGTCAATCCCTTCACGGTCACTTACGAGAGTGAGATCTGATAGAGATAATAATAATAAGATAAATATTTTTGGTATTTTTATGATATAGATTGAAAGTAAAGATTGCGAAATAAAATAGATTGGAAACTTGTATGATAAAAGATAGACCTGGGGGACATAGGTTTCACTAGTGGCTTCTCTCAAGATAGCATAAGTATTACGGTGGGTGAACAAATTACTGTCGAGCAATTGATAGAAAAGTGCATAATTACAAGAATATCTAGGCATGATCATATATATAGGCATCACGTCAGGACCGCTATCCAGCATGCATCTAGAGTATTAAGTTCATAAGAACAGAGTAACGCATTAAGCAAGATGACATGATGTAGAGAGATAAACTCAACCAATATGATATAAACCCCATATTTTTATCCTCGATGGCAACAATACAATACGTGCCTTGCTACCCCTGCTGTGACTGGGAAAGGACACCGCAAGATTGAACCCAAAGCTAAGCACTTCTCCCATTGCAAGAAAGATCAATATAGTAGGCCAAACCAAACTGATAATTCGACGAGACTTGCAAAGATAATTAAATCATACATATAAGAATTCAGAGAAGAACCAAATATTGTTCATAGATAATCTTGATCATAAACCCGCAATTCATCGGATCTCGACAAACAAACCGCAAAAAGAGTTACATCGAATAGATCCCCAAGAAGATCGAGGAGAACTTTGTATTGAGATCCAAAGAGAGAGAAGAAGCCATCTAGCTAATAACTATGGACCTGAAGGTCTGAGGTAAACTACTCACACATCATGGAGAGGCTATGGTGTTGATGTAGAAGCCCTCTGTGATTGATTCCCCCTCCGGTGGAGCTCCGGAAAAGGCCCCAAGATGGGATCTCTTGGGACAGAAGGTTGCGGCGGTGGAAATAGGGTTTCGTGGTGCTCCTGGATGTTTTCGGGGTATATGGATATATATATATATATAGGAGGAAGAAGTAGGTCGGTGGAGCTGCGAGGGGCCCATGAGGGTGGGGGCGCGCATCCCTGCCTCATGGCTCCCTCGTTTCTTTCTTGACGTCCACTCCAAGTCCCCTGGATCACATTTGTTCCAAAAATAACTCTCCCGAAGGTTTCATTCCATTTGATATTCCTTTTCTGCGAAACACTGAAATAGGCAAAAAACAACAATTTGCACTGGGCCTTGGGTTAGTAGGTTAGTCCCAAAAATAATATAAAAGTGATTAGTAAAGCCCATTAAACATCCAAAACAGATAATATAATAGCATGGAACAATCAAAAATTATAGATACGTTGGAGACGTATCAGTGTATGATTTGCAGGAGGATCTAACAGAAACGCTACCGTAGTGCAAGGATTTGTTGGCACCTGGTGTGTAGGCCACAACGGGGAGCCCATGGACGATCCGAGGGGGGGGGCGGTTGGGAATTCAGCCATGGCAGTAGTGAAGGAGGTAGATTTTAACGCCATCAACTAGCATGGGCTGGCATGTGGGGCTCCTACGACATCTTCACGCTCCAGCGACTTCGTTCCCAACCAAATCAGGTCTCGGCAACAGCAAGGAAGGAGAAGGTGGGGGATATAGAGGTGAGGTTGTGAGGGGTGGTGCAAAAGGATTACATCACCTGGGTTCATCAGTGGCGACAAGGGAAGCAGTGGCACAATGCGGGTTGGCACTAGCCCAAATCTGCTAAAAATTAAAGGATTAAAGGTTTGGGGGATACGCTAGGTGCATCTTGGCCCGAGCCGCCTCGCACCACCCTTGGCCCACCCTGCCACTTGTGCCGCTCACTCGCCCTACCATTTCCGGCGAGATTCTATTAAACTTTGTTTTCATGGTTTTTTGTCTTCCAAGTTGTCTCTAGCCGTGGTGACACTTCTCCCCGGCCAGGCGATGCTCCTCCCCACTGTTACCGACCACGAGCAAGGCACCACCACACATGGAGGAGCAGCTACTTAGAAAACATCATATGCGGTACAAAGAAATGTGACCCTTGGATGCCATTGACAATTTCAAAGAATCATTATGGTTCATATCATGCCATCATGCCACAAGGAGAAGGAAGAGGAGAAGAACCCATTCAGATGAACAAGTGTCCAAACCGTTTCCCATGGAGGATGTATTTCATGTACTTTCTCAACTTCTTAATTGTGTTCTTACGTTGTGAGCCTCTACCAAATTTATTTTATGGATCATATATCTTAGGCCCCACCTAGCTGATGGACATTATATCTAGTGATGAGAAGTCGTTGTTGGCCGCGGGAAAAGAAGAAGGAAGAAGAAGATGGAGAGAGGCTTTTATGTGGGTCAAGTGTGTTTGGGGGATTAAGTTTGAGGGATGGAGTAGATGGACAAAAGTTTAATACCAAAACATGGGGAATTAAAGAATGGAGAATTAAGTTAAGGGGATGGGAACCCTGAGCGTAGCTCGGATGATTATGTTCCTTGTGGTGGAACCTGCAGCCCACCAGGGTTTAATTCCTAGACTTGATGCCGGTGCTTGTATTTTTCTAGATTTATTTTATGCTTTACGGCAATATTCGTTCAGTTGGAGGAGACGTTCCCGTCGACTTTGAGGAGCTTGTGGTGACTTCGTCAATTTCAAAATGTTGCATCAGCTCTGTATCCCGGAGGTGCTCAAAAGGGTAGAGTGCGCGTGATGCATTCATACGGGTGAAAACATGTACGTGTATGTGAGTATATGCGGTTGTAATGTGTTAAAAAATGTTGTGGGGATGGACAAGAGATGCCCTAAAGGCCTTATATATGTCTATTTATTATCTTTCCTTAATTTTGGCCCCATTAATTAGCTCCATATATATCCTTTTAGCAAGCATACACTACTCCCTCTGTTTCATAATATAGTTTACGAAAGATTTCATAAACTCTCTTCCCTCCCCCGACCCTCTAATTCAAGGGGGGTGGGGTTGCTAAATCTCAGTCGATTAAGACATAACTATGTCTTACTCGATGCAATATTCGTGGGATCTGTTATTTTTTTCTCGCATGCTATGTCACTTGACTTTTACTTGATTAAGTCGATTGAGACCTAGCCACACCATATGTACACTAGGAGAATGCCCGTGCATTGCTACGGGCAGAAGTCAAATGCCCGTGCTTTATCACGGAATAATAATAAAATAGGCACATGGATCAATTATTCTTTTAATTCGGAAATATGTGTTAACAACGGTGGCATCTTGTTTCCATCATACAACTACAAATACAAACTCTCTTTCACTTCTTTACTTCTCGGTTGTCTTGGTGTCTCTAAGGGAGTCCTGGATTAGGGGGTCTCCGGACAACCGGACTATATACTTTGGCCGGACTGTTAGACTATGAAGATACAAGATTGAAGACTTCGTCTCGTGTCTGGATGGGACTCTACTTGGCGTGGAAGGCAAGCTAGGCAATACGGATATGGGTATCTCCTCCTTTGTAATCGACCTTGTGTAACCCTAACCCTCTCCGGTGTCTATATAAACCGAAGGGTTTTAGTCCATAGGACAACAATCACAACATACAATCATACCATAGGCTAGCTTCTAGGGTTTAGCCTCTCCGATCTCGTGGTAGATCTACTCTTGTACTACCCATATCATCAATATTAATCAAGCAGGACGTAGGGTTTTACCTCCATCAAGAGGGCCCGAACCTGGGTAAAACATCGTGTCCCCTGCCTCCTGTTACCATCCGGCCTAGACGCACAGTTCGGGACCCCCTACCCGAGATCCGCCGGTTTTGACACCGACATTGGTGCTTTCATTGAGGGTTCCGCTGTGCCGTCGCCACCAGGAAGGATGTCTCACCCCGTCTTTAAAGACGGCACTGTTGCTGAGGGAGCTTTGGCTATCGGCCAAACTCTCCGGCTAGGTGGTTTTCTTATGACCGCCTGTTCGGCCGCTGTGCCGACGATGACTTCTCGGGTCATCAAAAGCAATCTTCACGTCAACTCGGAACTCGCCGAGCAGTTATATCCAATGGAGCTCTCTTCCCTGAACGAGCTCTTGGATCGCATCGCCGCCCTGGGAGTCGCTACAGACTACAATCAGATTGGGCCTAAACCTGATCTAAGAGAGATCAACTCTCCCCAGGTCACCCATCATGTTGCAGTGGTGGAGGAACAATGCAGCAACCCTTCATCTATCTTAAGGACTAGCTATGTCCGGATTCCCGATCCCTCCAAGCCAGATACCCGCGGAGGGGAGGACGTCACTCAAGACCTGAACCTAGAGTCAGGCAGCGGGCTAGATTTATTGGAAAACATCCAAGAATCCAAACTTCCGAGTTCGGAAACTCCTTGGCCGCTGAGTCTCAGATTGGGTGAGGATTCGGGTTCAATTCCACCCACCCACCCAAACATAAGCGATCTATCCCAAATTAGGCAAGAGCCTGAAGAAACAGTACATCATTACTGGGCCAGATTCCTCCTGGTCATGAACAGGATAAAGGACTGCCGCGAGGAAGATGCAATTTCATTCTTATGCAATAATTGCACAGACAAGGGAATCCTCAACGCCATAAGTCGCCACGAAATTACACGCTTTGCCGACTTGGTGTCCATAGTACGAAAGTACTGTGCGATGGAAAGCGCCTGGAAAACCGAAATAAAATTTTGGGATAATCCGGCCCGGGACACAAACCCAGTCCGAAATAAAGGGTTGCATTATCACAATACACCTGGGTTAACTACCAAAAAGCAAAAGCCCTCTACGGGGCAAGGAACCGTACTGGAGGGATGGCTCAATGGACCCTGCAAAATTCATAGTACAGCGGATGCAATACCAACGCACAGCCTTAGAGCATGTTGGATACTCCAGCAGGTGGCCAAAAGTGGTGAGGATCTACTCCTCCCAAATACCACAGAGCACCATCCCATGGACAACAATACGGTGTTAACGGTCTTCGAGACCTTCGCGTCAAATAATAGACGCAAGCGAACACTCCGCAGCATGGCCGAAATCTGCCACATAGCAGAAATAAATCCATGGAGTGACACGGCTATTACCTTCAATGCCAGTGTCGAACCTAAATTCTGAACAACCCGAGCACCAGCCGCACTGGTCCTCAGTCCAATCGTGGACGGCTTTCGACTCACCAAGGTATTCATGGACGGCAGCAGCGGATTAAACCTCATCTATGAGGAAACTCTTCAAAAGATGGAAATAGACTGGAGCCGCATTGAGCAAAGTAGCACAACCTTTAGAGGAATCATCCTCAGACGGGAAGCACGCTGTGCTGGGAAAATCACACTAGATGTGGTATTCAGCACGCCGGATAATTACAGGTCTGAAGAAATTACATTCCAAGTGGCCCCGTTCAGCAGCGGATACCACGCTCTATTAGGGCGGGAGGCGTTTACAATCTTCCAAGCCATACCCCATTACGGGTACATGAAGCTCAAAATGCCCGGGCCCAACGGAATCATCACTCTTGCTAGTGATCCGAACATAGCACTCCGCGCCAAAAATAAGACAGCCGCACTGGCCCTTGAGGCACTATCCGAAGCACTAGCGGCCGAGGAACTAACTGCGCTGCGCTCCATAGTGAACAGGGACGACGTGATACTCGATAAAAGATCCAAGTCCACCTCCTTTAAACCGGCGGACGAAAAGTCAGATTCCAAGTCCATCCAACGGACCCTACAAAAACAGCTTCCATCGGGGCACAGTTAAACCCTGATGTCGACACCGCACTGCGAGAGTTCCTACACGAGAACTGGGACATTTTTGCCTGGCACCCTTCATACATGCCAGGAATCCCACGCAGGCTGGCGGAGCACAGCCTAAATATCCTAAAAGGATTCAAGCCAGTCAAGCATGCTCTTCGGCGTTTCTCTGAACCTAAGAGACAAGCCATGGGAGAGGAACTAGCCAAGCTATTGGAGGCCGGATTCATCAGAGACATAAAACATCCGAACCGGCTAGCAAACCTGGTGATGGCACCAAAGAAGGACAAATCCTGGCACTTGATTTTAAGGACCTTAACAAGGCCTGCCCAAAGGATCCCTTCCCCCTCCCCCGCATCGATCAAATCATTGATGCTATCGCAGGACACGATTCATTGTGTTTCCTCGACGCATACTCCGGCTACCATCAAATTAAAATGGCAGAGCCAGACCAAGCCGCAACGGCATTCATCACACCATACGGCCCATTCTGCTTCGACACAATGCCCTTCGGGCTCAAAAACGCCGGCGCGACATATCAGCGCATGATTCAGACATGTCTGGCAAACTAGATCGGCAAAACAGTGGAGGCATACGTAGATGACGTGGTCGTCAAAACCAAGCATGTCGAATCTCTAGTAGACGACTTGAGGCTCACATTCGATAACCTCCGAACATATGACATCAAGCTCAACCCGGAAAAATGCGTTTTTGGCGTACCAGCCGGAAAGCTCCTGGGATTCATTGTCTCCAGTAGAGGTATTGAAGCTAATCCGGCCAAAATCAGAGCGTTGTCACAGTTGGCTACCCCAACAGACCTCAAACATATACAAAAATTGACCGGATGCGTAGCGGCTCTAAGCCGCTTTATCTCCCGCTTGGGAGAAAAGGCATTACCCCTTTATCGCCTCCTCCGGCGCACCGAACACTTCGAGTGGACGGATGCCGCCACGGCCGGACTCAACGAAATAAAAGCCATATTGGCAACAAACCCAGTCCTGGCCGCGCCAAACATTGGCGAACCAATGCTATTATACATTGCGGCAACTCATCAAGTAGTAAGCGCAGTGCTCGTCGTCGAGCGAGAAGTGGACGGACACAAATTCCCCCTTCAAAAGCCGGTTTACTATGTGTCCACTGTCCTTACTCCATGCAAATCACGGTACTCGCATTATCAAAAGATAGCGTACGCGGTATTTATGGCATCCCGGAAGCTGCGACACTACTTTCAAGAGTGTTCGATAACGGTAGCCTCGGAAGTACCACTTAACGATATTATAAAGAACCACGACGCGACGGGCCAGATTGCCAAATGGGCCATTGTGCTCCTTCCGTTCGACATAACTTACAAGCCACAGCGAGCTATTAAGTCACAAGTTTTGGCTGACTTCGTCGCCGAGTGGACGGAAGCCGAACTCCCTAAGGAGTACGGCACATATTCAAACTGGATCATGCACTTCGACGGCTCCAAAATGTTGGCTGGTCTGGGGGCTGGCGTCGTTTTGACGTCCCCAACGGGAGATACCGTTCAATACGTACTACAGATAATGTATACGGACTCCAACAACGCAGCCGAATATGAGGCCCTTCTACATGGTCTCCGGATGGCAGTATCCATGGGCATTCAACGCCTAGAGGTGCGCGGGGATTCGAACCTCGCGATATCCCAAATAAATGGAGACTTTGATGCCAAGGATCCGAAAATGGCAGCTTATCGCAATGCCGTCCTAAAAATGTCAGCTCGGTTCGAGGGGCTCGAATTTCACCATGTGGCTCGGGAAAACAATCAGGCGGCGGATATCCTCGCCCGCATCGGCGCAAAACGCGACGCGGTCCCTCCCAACATATTTCTGGAAAGGCTCTTTAAGCCATCCGTAGCATGGCAAGGGGACACCGGTAACAATAGTCCGGACCCGGCCAAAATACCCGATACCGAACTCTCTGACACAATCGGAGGCTCCGCCACCGAAATAACACATTCAGCCCACGAAATAATGGCCACTATTGCCCCGTGGACAGAACCATTCCTGGCCTACCTAACTAGACAGGAACTTCCGGAAGACCAAAATAAGGCACGCTGCATAGTGCGGCGATCCAAGGCCTACAGGGTCCATGAGGGAGAATTGTACAAGAAAAGCACTACCGGAGTCCTTCAAAGGTGCATCTCCGAAGAAGAAGGGCGGAACCTTTTGGCAGAAATTCACGCCGGACTCGGCGGTCATCACGCCGCAGCCCGGGCTCTTGTAAGCAAGGCCTTCCGTACAGGATTCTATTGGCCAACGGCCCGGGCAGATGCACAGGACTTGGTCCAACGTCGCGCCGGTTGCCAGCTCTTTGCAAATCAAAGCCACATGCCACCCACCGCCCTCCAAACAATCCCCATTACATGGCCCTTCGCGGTCTGGGGGCTTGACATGGTTGGACCCCTTAAAGGGGGAACCCACAAGAAAAAATACTTATTGGTCATGGTGGATAAATTCACCAAATGGATAGAGGCTAAACTGGTTAAGACAACCGAATCCAGACCGGTGATAGATTTCATATCCAGGGTTGTACACCGTTACGGCGTCCCCCACAACATCATCACTGATAACGGCACGAACTTCACGGCTGACAAGGTAAAACTTTGGTGCAGCAAAATGGGCATCAAGCTCGATTATGCTTCGCTCTATCATCCACAAACCAACGTTCAAGTCGAACGAGCAAACGGTCTTATAATGAGCGGCATTAAACCCAGATTAGTGCGTTCCTTAACGGAGTTTGGCACACACTGGGTAGAGGAGCTCGACTCTGTACTCTGGGGGCTGCGGACCACGCCGAATCGTAGTACCGAATATACACCGTTTTTTATGGTGTACGGCGCAGAGGCAGTCTTGCCCTGTGACATAATTCATGACTCACCTCGAGTGCGCATGTACGAAGAAAGAGAAGCCAAGCTCGATCGACAGGACAGTCTGGACACCTTGGAGGAAGAGCGCGACGTAGCCAAAGCACGTTCCGCATTTTACCAACAACAGGCTCGCAGATACCAAAGCAGAGAAGTACGGGCCAAAACTTATAACGTTGGCGAACTAGTTCTATGACTGCCGGATAAGAAAAAGAACAAGCTCGAGCCCAAATGGGAAGGTCCCTTCATTATCGACCAAGTTTTGACCGGTGGAGCGTACCGACTGCGGGATGCATCGACTAGTCAACTCGAGCCGAACCCATGGAACGCAACTAGGCTTCGAAGATTCTACGCCTAGCACCGGACTCTATGTTAGTCCCCTCCCTTTGTCCATTTTCTGCATATACATCATCTGTCTTGTTTCCCTTTCTTTCTTTTTCTTATTATTTCTCTAGGCCTTCAAGGGTCACCTTGTGCCTCACTCGCACATTACGGATGCGCTAGCCGCACTCTTCATACCTGGGGGCTTCTTTCACAAAAGGTTAAATTATTTACCTGGGCCTCACGCCCAACACATGTGCTATACTTCCGCACGTACCTTTTTTCACCATTATATGCATCGATATGACTTAAGTTTTGGCCAAGCTGGGTTGCCTGGCTCTTGTATTTATGCCCTACGTTTCCGTTAATTCGGCTAGGGCATAAGGGGAGCACCTATGCGATTGTTACCACCGAGTCAGCCGGATGTGTACCTCAGACTGGGTGAAGCCGAAAGCTAGCGTTCTTAAGGGAATATTCGGTCGGTGCACAAAAGATGACTTTTATTTATTTTCCATATCTGCCCCCAGATTCTTTTTCTGCGCTTCTTCGGACATGCACTTTAGGGCATGCTTACCCAGGGAAAGGAACCCTTAACGGAACTATTCTCCCTGGAAGATGTTTCTTACTACCCATGTAATATAACATAACTAGTTGGGCACTTGTCTGATAAAGCACTAATGACCCCTACGCCTGGTCTCCACGCATGCCCCGGTTCTTACATAACTGAGAGGGTATTCGGATACACTCCGGACCGTCGGGTCCCGAGGTTGAAGCGAAAAGGTCCGCCACGACAAACGATCTACAATCCGGCTAGAAGGCATTATACATGTCACTTTAACTTACATAGTCAATTTGACTGGTTGAATTCCTCTTCAATACCATCCAATAGGTTGTCTAGTCTACAGTCCTATTGGGAATACTTTGCGGCCAATTCTACTTGGCCGTACACTAAGCTCACAGGGATCTCCTTCCCATCGGGCCCCACAGGTCCGACTTCGGCCATGTGGTTCGGGTCAGCCTTCGTGTACCGTGTCTTCACCATTGCCCAGGCTTCCCTGGCGCCCTGACGGCAGGCCGATATCTTCCATAATAGGAAGCGCCGCCGCGCTCCCTTCAGCTTTTCTGCAAGCTCTCCAAGGCCTTCGGGTATGGAGACGGATGGCCACAAGGCCTGGGCGACGCCTTGCATCACCTGTCGAACTCGTTCCTGCAGCTGTGAGAGCTCGGGAAGAAGGTCACCTGTTGAACCGGGCATTTCCTCGGTAGGACGACCTGTTAGCATACCTACAGACATAACTCTGTCAGCCAGCTTCCTCGCCGAACTCTTTTTCAAAGTTCGTTCAAGCACTTACTAAATATGCCGCGTCGAAGCCGCCAAATCTCCTTAACAAAGTCCGACAGTTGGGCACGAACATCTTTTAGTTCCACGCCCAGCTTGGTGTTGGCATCTAGGAGATCATTCTTCTCCTGCCTCATCCTCGTAAGCATGCTCTCACCAGCCTTCAGCTGGCGTAGGAGCTGTTTCTTATCCGGATTTACTCCAGCGTCATCTGCAATTTTATCGCCAGATCTGCATATACGCCGCATCCTATATGACACTTATCATTTGAAGGATATATTACCAGAGGGGGTCTCTTTGGGCTCCCCCGCCGCGGCCAGTGCGGCCTGAAGTTGGGCTCTGCAGTCTTCCAGCTCCTGGGACAGTTGAGTATTCTTTTCGGTAAGAACCTGCATAACAAATGATCCTTAAATCAGTTATTCTAACTGTTTCAAGTCTCAGGGGCTACTGATATATATATATATATAATCACCAAATTTTCTCACCCGTATGTCTTTTACATACTGCTCCGTGGCTCTGGCTAGACCATTTTGAGCGGCACGGAGGTACGCATCTCCCAAGTTGAAGGCATCCAATGCCTCTTGGGAGAAACAAGCATCACGAAGAACAGTCCGGCGACGCCTATGGTTCATGGCACTTTCCACCTCGGAATTGGTGGCGGACAGTTTATCCGCATCCTCTGTCGGAGGAGCGCCCGACGCACGCCTCGTATTTGTTCCCGCCTCCGAATCCGGCCTTGGAGCCTGGCTGGTGGAGGCGCGATTAGTAGCCTCTACGGGTATAGTCCGGCGAGCGCTCTTTTTCCTGAAAAGAAGGCACGGGCGTTAATATGCCTCTGAGGATAATGTCTTGCAATAAAAACGGCGCGCCGTACCGCTGTGCCGGTATCTCAATCTGGACTGCGGGTCTTTTCAGCCTGCCTGGCCTCGCGGCCCCTTGTTGGCTAGTCGTCGCAGGCTCGGCCTTCCGCCTCAAGGACCTCCCCTGCAAAACACGGCTGTTATACGGCAATAAAAAACACGCAAGGACGGATCCCCTTTCGAAGTGCTGGGACTTCGGTCTCAGTCACCTGTGAGGCTGGAAGTAGCCCAGGGTAATCGGCCGTAATGGCCACCAAAGCGTTGTCATTACTCGATTGGTAGAATACCCCATCGATCAGCTCCACAGATATGTCCGGATCCTCCTGGGAGGCCGGGTCGAGGGACCGTCCAGGGTCCTCGGGTTGTGGAGGGGGGCTGTTTATCTCCTTTACAGCCTAGCGCAGCTCCTGCGATGAAATCGCTAGACTGAATACTTAACTACGGGAATACGAAACGGATGGGCGAGAAAAGTCTCCGCTTACCCAGCTCGGAGGATTGTACATAGAAAATCCGCCCTGCGGGTTGACACGAAGGAATTCCTCCTCTTCTCCCTTGTACAAAGTGGATACAATCTTTATTAGATCAGCAATCGATCCCGGCCCTTTGCGGCCGTGGCGGGTGGCGTCATCCTCCCCGTTGAAATCCCACATGGGGTGGCCTCTATATTGAAGCGGCTGCACCCCCCGCATAATACATATGGCCATGACCTCGATCATGGTCAATCCGGATCGAGCTAAAAAACTTATCCGGCTCATCAGGTAAAGAACGTCCCTGTCATCTTCCTCCAGGGAGCTCCATGGACGCCAGCTCCGGTGCTTCTTCAAAGGGGCATTGTCAAACTCAGGAAGGCCGATTCTAATAGGATCCGGGAGGGGGACGTCTTCTATATAAAACCATTCTGAAGGCCAGTTTTCAGACATCTTCTTTGGGGTTCCGGACAGGTATCCGGTCCCGGCAATACGCCACACTTTGGCTCCGCCCACTTGATATATTGACCCCTTCTGAGAACGGGGCACAAGGCAGAACAGCTTCTTCACAGAGCGAAATGAGCCTCACAGCCCAAAAACAACTCGCAAAGGGCTACGAATCCCGCGATATGCAGCATGGAGGCAGGCGTAAGGTTATGCAACTAGAGGCCGTAGAACTCCAGGAGCCCCCGGAGAAACAGATGAATTGGAAATCCGAGCCCTCTTACCAAATAAGGGACAAGGCATAACCGCTCTCCCTTGGAGGGATTGGGAAGGCTCTCCGCTTGCTCTCCGCCATTATAGGTGGCAAGCCCGGCTCGAACCGGGACCATGTACGCTGGGGGAGAAATCCCTTGGTCTGAAGCATCACTAATTTGCTGTGCGGGATAGAACATCTCTCCCAATCTCCAGGCTTGGGGCTAGGGGAGCGAGAGGAGGAGCTGCGTCGACCGGCCATGATGGAATGGACCTCTATCGAATGCGCTCCGATGAAGGCTCGCTGAGGGAGGATGGTGTGATTTGGATCTGAATCCTCGTCTTTTTAATAGGCAGCTCATTCACACAGCTAGGGGGTAAATTTAAAAACACTCTGGCTCTTCACATTCGCTCGACACGTGGAAAGTGGCCATTATTGGGCTGGAAGCCAAGGAGTGCAACATTCACAAGAGGCCGGACACTATTTCGACAGTTACACGGAATTTGGAGAGGAACCTGCCCTACAATGCCGAAGACAATACTGCGCGCCGGACTCATCGTCATTGAAGCCTGGTTTGGGGGCTACTGAGGGAGTCCTGGATTAGGGGGTCTCCGGACAGCCGGACTATATACTTTGGCCGGACTGTTAGACTATGAAGATACAAGATTGAAGACTTCGTCTCGTGTCCGGATGGGACTCTACTTGGCGTGGAAGGCAAGCTAGGCAATACGGATATGGGTATCTCCTCCTTTGTAACCGACCTTGTGTAACCCTAACCCTCTCCGGTGTCTATATAAACTGAAGGGTTTTAGTCCGTAGGACAACAATCACAACATACAATCATACCATAGGCTAGCTTCTAGGGTTTAGCCTCTCCGATCTCGTGGTAGATCTACTCTTGTACTACCCATATCATCAATATTAATCAAGCAGGACGTAGGGTTTTACCTCCATCAAGAGGGTCCGAACCTGGGTAAAACATCGTGTCCCCTGCCTCCTGTTACCATCCGGCCTAGATGCACAGTTCGGGACCCCCTACCCGAGATCCACCGGTTTTGACACCGACAGTCTCCTTAAAGAGTAAATCGCTTGTCAACAAAAAAACTATAACTGGATATATACCACCCATAATTAAATGGCATTAGTATCACTCAACCTCACATGTCCATCATGTTACTATTAGTATTAAATTCATGCTCCAATCAACTAATCTAAAAAGTCTGAACTGATGGACAGAGGCGGGCAATATATTTCAACACGCCCCCCCCCCCCCCTTCACGTCTAGGCTTATTTAGCCCTCAGACGTGGAATTTATGTAGGCCGCATTTTTTTTTAATATTGCATTGGCAGGGTCTTGAACTCAAGACCTCCTGGCTCGGCTACCATATTGAATTCATGCTCTAGCCAACTCATCCAAAAATCCGAACTAATGAAGAGAGGCGGGAAATATATTTCAACAATTAAAAGGTACACAAAGCTTGACAATTCCTTAGACTTGTAATGCACCTCTTAATTTCAGCAATAATAGCATAGAGATCCGATTCATGAGATTGTTCTTTATCAATAGCATGCCGTAGAAACAATCAGCCTGGAAAAGAACATTGCAAATTGTTGAAGTCCATGACAAATATTAGGCCCGAGCTGTTAATCAACAGACATCACATCTCCCTTGGTAAGTATATAGTGCAGCAAGGCTTGAAGTGCACGCGGCATCGGCCTATACTATCAAACATTTTAAACAAATTGAGAAAAATTTCTTAGATAGGCACACCACGAACCGATAATATCATGAAAATCAAGTACCTTTTGAAACCCAACTCAAAACACAAAAAATAGCATGGACAGTGGTAATTTACCAAATTTAAAACACAAGTAATGTTATGTACTATCAGAGTCGTGTTTTTTTTCTCGAATTATGTTATGAATTTGACTTCAAATTTGTGACATGAGTGTTCCATGTTGCAAATATGGCCTATCTCATCTTTGTTGTATATTTTTGAGTCAATTACATCATCGGTGCTTAAACTTAACAAGAAAAGTCACCTTGGTGCCAAAATTTGTGGCATACATTGAACTAGTGCCACAACTTGGCTTGTGCGTGTAAATACGGTGCAAAAGTCGTTTGAATGCGCATGCGGCGCTGATGAGGCGTGGCAACATGGCATGGGGCCCATTGTCAGTGACCTCCCCGTGTAGAGTAGGCATGTGGCGTGTTGTTTTTGCAAAAACAACCTCGGAATTTTATTTCTTGGCACAAGAAAGCCCCTGACAGGTGTGAAACCCAGCTGTAGCACAAATTTTATAGTAGAAAGAAAAATAATATAAATTAAGACGAAGACTCGAATTGGCCACTTGGACCATACACTTGCTCGGCTATCCACCCAACCGCTACAACATTTGAATGCTTGGTGAAGACACATATCTTATATCTTTTGCTTAAACAACATAATTTAATAATTTTAATAATTCCAAAAAAATGCTGCCCTGGGGGTTCGAACGTGCGACTTGGGGCAAAATTTAAGACGAGCCGGTCACTGCATGGACATTCATTTGGTCTCTACTGGGATTGTTATCCTTTTTGTCACATGAGCTAAAAATATAGCGTGTTTTTTCATTTTTAGAATTTGTAAAAAATATTTAAATCCTAATTATACATAATATACATATAAATAAAATAAATTACACAGAAAGATTCTCATGTAATTTCAAAAAATGCACACCTATTAATTTAAAAATCTATAACATTAAATTACGAATTATACAAATGTTTGTATAATTTTGAAAAGTGTTTGCATATTAAATAGAAATATTAAATTAGTTTAATACTCCCTCCGTCCCAAAATATGTGACTCAACTTTGTACTAGCTTTAGTACAATGTTAGTACAAAGTCGGGTCACTTATTTTGGGATGGAGGAAGTAATATATATGCAAATAAATTTACTTATAAGTTCAAACATTCACAATTTTGAAAATAAAATATTCACGTAGTATATAAAAGAGTTCATGCTTGAATTGTTTTTAATGTTGCTTTACAAGTTTTATGTGTTTTCATAAAGTTTGTGTGTGTTAAAAAAAACAAATTAAATAAATAAAAATATATGTATGAGAAAAATATATGAGCCTAATGTGTCGCCTCCAGATCCTCAAAGGAATATGCATGTACAATTATATGTATATTATTTATAACTAGGATTCACATACTGTTTATAATTTCAAATTAAAAAAAACACATGTTGAAAATAGGCCGCACTAACTGCAGTCCACATTCTCCGCCCATGAGCGCTGTCGGTGTAGACATAAAATGTAACAATCGTATGCAAAGACAAAAATGCCTTTGTTGGGGTGGCAATTGGCATGCTTGTGCCCCGTGGGTCTCGTGTTCTAACCCTCATGTTTACATCTTTTTGTTGGAATTAAAATTATTAATTTATGTTGTTAAATGCAACGATATAATGAAAGAGTATCCTTGTAGGACATGAAGTCTATCCTTCTGGGTATGTTAGCTGCGCGGTTCGGTTAGCAGCTGGTCGCAGTTCGATTCCTTGAGCGAGCACTATTTTCATTATAACATAACTTGTGCTATTTTGCTGACAATGAGTCCCGCACCTGTCAGGGCTTTTTTAGGCGAAAAAATAAAAGTCGAGGGTGTTTTCACAAAAACAACACGCCGCACGCCTGGTCTACACTGCCCGGTCACTGACAATGCCCCCCATGCCATGCTGTTATGCTTCGTCAGCGCCGCATGTGTATACTAACGAGTTTTGGACCGTATTTGCACGATGAGCCAAGTTGTGGCACCAGTTCAATGTATGCCGCAAGTTTTGGTACTAAAGTGATTTTTCTCGTCAAGTTTAAGCACTGGTGGTGTAATTGACTCTATATTTTTTAGATTTTCATTTCAATGATATTTAAGAATGCCAACCATATTTACCAGAAGTTTTCTAAAACATTTAAGAATGCCAACAAAAGGACCATGTGCATCAGATATTCTCCGGTTGGATGTTCCCTCTCTCTAGCATCTTTCCATGTTTCACACTATTAATTTCACATTCTGCGTTGAATCTTGTTAGTCATCCACGCTCCATCTCTGTTCTGGAAAAAGCAGCTAAAGCATTTGGTAAGCACCCGGGCGACTCCTCTGACTACCATCGAAATTGAAAAGGAAACACAGAATAACCAACAAACAATCGATGCAACCTTCAGTAATAAGTAGATTGTATATAGGAAAGGTTCCATTGATCTTGAATCAAGATTTCTTTTTAGAATGACATGAACCTGGTGCCAACGGCGTACTAGCAGCGGTCGATGAGGTTTTGGTCGTTGCTTGCACCACGCATGAGCATGCCACTCCGCCGCTAGCGCGGGCACCAACCACACGCCCCGTCGCGAGCAGTCGAGACGGTGGATCTTTGCAGAGCGAGCAGTCGAGACGATGGATCTTTGCATAGTGCTGCTTTTAGGTGTGCAGTTCATCTAGTAAATTAAATTAACCACACGGTACAAATTATCACTGAGCAACATATAAAAAACACCAGCTCAATGAAGAGCTTCAGGCTGCAGGTGGGAGTGGGACTAAGTGGGATTAGCCATCCCATCCCACTTAAACTGTTCTAATGGGCTCTCATTGAACAAGAAGAAAATTAGGTGGGCTAGCTCTATTAGCCCATTGGAGTCCCACTTCATCCCGTCGCCACTCGCAGTGATCAGCAACAACTTCTCGTCTTCTAAAAAAAAGCAACAGCTTCTCGGCGCCAATGGCAGCCACGATCTTCCCCGCAACAGTTTCGGCGTTGCTGGTGTAGGCCTACCCAGTCTCGTCGGCGGCCACAGTGGCGATGACTGGGATGTGGCCGGACGCGATGATGGGGTGGAGCAAGGAGGGGTGTACGCGCGTCACCTCGCCGACGAACCCGTGGGCTGCGGCGTCGGGGGAGGGGCGCACGGTGTGGAGGTGCGCGTCCTTGCCACAGAGGCCGACAGCGGTGGCACCGGCGAGGCTGATGAGGGAGACGAGCTGCTTTGTTATTGTTGACCTTGCTGACCAGCACCATCTCGACGACCCTCCATGATGAGAGCGCCGGTGACGTGGAGGCCATTGCGGAGCTGCGACTCGACGCCGATGTGCTACAGTTAGGAGTTGATCTCTGGACCGCCGCCATGCACGAGCACGGGGCGCAGGCCGACGCATGAGAGGAGGACAAGGTTGCGGATCATCGACGCATGCAGCTCGGCGACGTCATGGCCGTGCCGCCGTACTTCACCACCACCGTCTTGCTCTTGAACTGCTGGATGAAGGCGAGTGCCTCCGGCAGGGCGTCCATGCAGTTCAGCACCGCGGCCGCCGGATGGGAGGCGTGCGCGCGCCACGCTGGCGCAGCGTTAGGGAGGAGGTCGAGACGCATTGTAGCTGTTGTTCTGAATACAATGTCTTGCGTTTGTATTTTTTAGTGGGATCCCACCTTCACCCGCTTAATCCATGTGGGCTACACAATATTTCTCACCAATTCATAGTGGGATCTGGTGGACTGAGGTGGGATACCCACGGGCAGTCCCACCTGCAGCCTGAGAAGAGCTGGACTGCACCAAACAACTGGTGCATTTCCATTATGAAATAACAAAGCAGAGTCGAGCTTGCAAGAACTGAAAGTCTGAATTCTGAAACTATCTAGCCACTGCACCCACGTCTGGCTCATCTTATAAATCGTTACTATCATATGAATCACATGTCCAACAATGTAGTGTGCGACCGCATAAGAAAAGATGCCAGCGTTTCTAAAGCTAGGGGATTTCTATATAGTTATTAGTACCTTTCTTACCGACGCAGTTGTTGTGGTTGTGGTCACGGCAGTAGGCGTCGAGGTCTCCACAGCGCCATCGTTCTTCTTCCGCATCTCCACCAAGTTCAGAGGCAGTACAGGGGCAGCGGACCAGTCATTGGCCTTCAGGTCCATCAACTTTCATGCTGTACACTTGGGCCAACCTCGACTCGGACTTCGACTTCTTCGGTTGCGCGATGGCATGCCTCGCTCTCCCTCAGAAACATCCCGACGACCACCATCGACCCTGCCCAGCCCGTCGGCATTGTCGCCATCGCCGAAATCACTCTCCCATCCAGCCCGCCCTCATCGACCGCCTCTCCCATTACCTGCTCCACAACTACGCGGCGGCCGCAGCCAGCCGTTCACCGTCAGTGCGCCACCGCCCTGAGGCTCGACTTTCAACCCTGCCCTTGGAATGCATCTGATCAGCCGGGCACTGACTCTTGAATGGGCCATCATTAATCAAGCGAGTTAATTGCAACGGGAGCATAGTAGTTCAACACGAATCAGCACGCAAACCAGGTTATCTCCTTGGAACATGGACGCGAGGGGAAGAGGAATCGGGAAAGCTCGGCCGGAACTCACCTATAAAGACTATCCCATATAATCAGCTTGATTGCAACAACACCCTTAAATATCAACCACTTTATTTTAATCTCCTATATCTTATTAATTTTATGGAATTCTGTGGAGCCAATCCTGTAAGCAACTCCAATTGGATCTTCGCTATCGTCTCTTTCCTTAAAGTAGTATTGTATTCTTAGTATGCACTTACTCAGAGTAATTGCAAGATAACTCTCCATGGCAAAGGGAAAAGAAACCAGTTTTGCTAAAGCATATCTAGATGTGTCTTAAGTATTGCACATCTAAGTCCTATATCCTTGATTTTACATGGAGATTTGTGCAAATATTTTCTTTCCTTTTTTTTCTTTTCCTTCCTAGTTTGATTGATCCACTTAGACGTGCAATAACTAGACAAACCCAAAAAAAACTTATTATAAAGAGTGCTACGCTATACAAAAACCATTATGTAGCTTCACAATTTACTTTTTCTGAAGTCTGAACACATGGCATCTGATAGAACCTGTGAAAAAGATCTTTCGATGGCTGGCTGTACACAACTTATATTCTGAACATATACTGTGAACCCCATTAAGCTAAAGTTTTGTGGTCCATGCAATGTTTGGGCACATATATAAGGTGCAAATTAGGCTGCGAAGGCAGAATCAACCGTACTTAGTAAATCAATACAAATATTTAAGGCACAAATGAAGCTACAATATGGCACTTGGATTGGTCTGAATGTACCGTTCTTAAGAGAATATTACTTTTTGTTATAACAGGCAAAAAAGTCGATAGCTTACATTCTCACAGCTTCTCTTGTGTATTTTCAGGTGCCAAAATGGCCACAGAATGCTTGTTCTGCTGGTCAAGACTCGGCGAAAAGCGCGACGTTTATTCTTATGCATTTTTTTTGGAACATAGACGCTAGTAGCGTCCGGCTTTAAATTAATAAAGCCACCAGGCAGGATCCACACACAATAAATCCTACAAACCAAATAAAACAGTCAACAAGCCCACGGCTCAGAATAAAGATAAGAAGGCCATAGCCAAAAGTTCCATAGCGCAAAAGCAGAGCATCGAGACGTAAGATAGCTAAAAGCAGAGGTCTCATGATCAAGCCATCATCCATGTCGTGCCTTCACCATAGTCGCCCTTGATCAGCTCCATAGTCTCGTTCATGCGGTCGACGTCACGCTTCTTCCCCAGCGGTGCCCATACCTAAAGGAAAATGTGACATTTGAAAATGATATCGGCGGGGTGGTCCGGAAATTTGTGCTCTATCGTAATTTTGTTCTGAACCGTCCAAAGGGACCAAAGTAGCGCCCCAACGCATCTCCAAACGATCCTAGCATTGGCCCCTCTTTGCGATGTTAAGATATCCAGAACATCATGGCTAGACTGTGGATTCCAATTTTGTTTGAAAGCATCTCTAACCACACTCCACGCAAATCTAGCGAGCACACAGCCAAAGAACACATGATTCGCGTTTTCCCCTAAACCGTAAGTGGTGCACGTTCCGTCAGCCGGCCCGTTGCGTTTGTCCACGTTATCCGAAGTAGGTAAGCAGTTGCGAAACATTTGCCATAAGAAGATCTTGATTTTGAGAGGAATGCCAGCCTTCCATAGCCCCCTAGCTATATCCAGCGTAGCACCCTCGGAGAGCTTGTCGTGCAGGGACTTGACCGTAAATTTATTGGAGGAGGTCAACTTCCACGTAATCGTATCCGCACGATTACCACTAGTCAGCCCTCCCAAGTTAGCCGCCAACGCGTCCCAGCAAGCGGCCTCCGTTGCCTCTAGAGTCCTAACAAAAGAGATGGCCGGCGGCTGGACTCGCAGAGCATCGGCCACCATAATGTTGGTGTCCGTTGCCAGTTTGTACAGCTCCGGGTGAGATTGCCACAGCGGTTCTTGACCCCACCAATGATCGAGCCAGAAGCGTGTGGACTTGCCATCGTTTACACGGAACTGTGCACCCACTGTAAAGGCCGGTCGTACCGCTTGGACCCCGTTCCAAAAGGCCGAACCGTTGCTTTTGGCCTTGAACAAATTCCCGTCCGGGAAATATTTAGCCCGGAGGATGTCTGCCCAGAGTTCCGATTCATTTTGGGCGAGACGCCACCACCACTTAGCAAGCAGGGCCACGTTCATGAGTTTAGAGTTCATAATACCCAGGCCGCCAAATTTTTTTGGCCTACAAACTGCTGCCCATTTCACTAAGTGGTACTTGCGCTTGGTCCTAGCTCCTCTCCGAAAGAACCGGGAGCGCGGAGTATCGAGTCTAGCGTGAACCCCATCCGCAAGTAGGAACATTCCCATTGTGAAAATAGAAAGGGATGATAAGCTCGAGTTGGCGAGGATAAGCCTCACCGCCGAGGACATAAACCTGCCCCTCCAAGGGCTCACTCTGTTAGCAACTTTCCCATACAGCGACTCCCATTCCGCTATTGTTAGTTTCTTGGTCAAGATCGGAAGACCCAAGTATTTAATCGGGAAGCTCCCTAGCTTGCAATTAAGTAGATTCGCAATCCGAGTGCTTGCTAGATCATCCATCCCAATGGTGATCACTTCGCTCTTCAGAAAGTTGATCTTAAGCCCCGATAAAATCTCAAAAGCGATCAGTAGTAACTTGATGGTAGCTATGCTGTGGTCGTCAGGTTCGAATAAGAGCATCGTATCATCTGCTTATTGCAGATGCGTAACCCCACCAGGAATAAGGTGGGCTACAAGCCCTTTAATGTGCCCCACTGCCCTCGCTTTATTAATCATGACCGCCAGGGCATCCGCAACAAAGTTAAAAATGAGTGGCGAGCTTGGGTCTCCCTGACGTAGCCCCCGTTTGTTACGGAAAAACTTACCCATTGTGCCATTGACATTGACCGCCGTGTGCCCACTACACACGAGGTGCATGATGCGATGTACGAATCCTGCCTCAAAACCCTTTTTGAGGAAGACCTCCCGCACGAACTCCCAGTTCACACGATCATACGCTTTCTCGAAGTCTAATTTAAGCAGCACTCCCTGTGCATTGGTCCGTTTCAGCTCGTGAACGATCTCTTGTAACACAATGTGGCGCCCCCGATTCAATCGTACACTAATCATGCACGCAAATGTGTACGATCAAGATCAGGGACTCATGGGAAGATATCACAACACAACTCTAAAACTTAAATAAGTCATACAAGCATCATATTACAAGCCAGGGGCCTCGAGGGCTCGAATACAAGAGCTCGATCATAGACGAGTCAGCGGAAGCAACAATATCTGAGTACAGACATAAGTTAAACAAGTTTGCCTTAAGAAGGCTAGCACAAACTGGGATACAGATCGAAAGAGGCGCAGGCCTCCTGCCTGGGATCCTCCTAAACTACTCCTGGTCGTCGTCAGCGGGCTGCACGTAGTAGTAGGCACCTCCCGAGTAGTAGTAGTCGTCATCAACGGTGGCGTCTGGCTCCTGGACTCCAGCATCTGGTTGCGACAACCAGAAAGAAAGGAAAGGGGAAAAGAGGGGGAGAAAGCAACCGTGAGTACTCATCCAAAGTACTCGCAAGCAAGGAGCTACACTACATATGCATGGGTATCAAATGGAATAAGGGGATCATATGTGGATTGAACTGCAGAAAGCCGGGATAAGGGGGGGATAGCTAGTCCTTTCAAAGACTACGCTTCTGGCAGCCTCTGTCTTGCAGTATGTAGAAGAGAGTAGACTGAAGTCCTCCAAGTATCATCAAGTAGCATCGTATAGCATAATCCTAACCGATGATCCTCCCCTCGTCGCCCTGTGAGAGAGCGACCACCGGTTGTATCTGGCACTTGGAAGGGTGTGTTTTATTAAGTATCCGGTTCTAGTTGTCATAAGGTCAAGGTACAACTCCAAATCGTCCTGTTACCGAAGATCACGGTGTTGGAAATATGCCCTAGAGGCAATAATAAAAGCATTATTATTATATTTCCTTGTTCATGATAATTGTCTTTATTCATGCTATAATTGTGTTATCCGGAAATCGTAATGCATGTGTGAATAACAGACACCAACATGTCCCTAGTAAGCCTCTAGTTGACTAGCTCGTTGATCAACAGATAGTCATGGTTTCCTGACTATGGACATTGGATGTCATTGATAACGAGATCACATCATTAGGAGAATGATGTGATGGACAAGACCCAATCCTAAACTTAGCACAAGATCGTATAGTTCGTTTGCTAGAGTTTTCCAATGTCAAGTATCTTTTCCTTAGACCATGAGATCGTGTAACTCCCGGATACCGTAGGAGTGCTTTGGGTATGCCAAACGTCACAACGTAACTGGGTGACTATAAAGGTAGACTACGGGTATCTCCGAAAGTGTCTGTTGGGTTGACATGGATCAAGACTGGGATTTGTCACTCCGTATGACGAAGAGGTATCACTGGGCCCACTCGGTAATGCATCATCATAATGAGCTCAAAGTGACCAAGTGTCTGGTCACGGGATCATGCATTACGGTACGAGTAAAGTGACTTGCCGGTAACGAGATTGAACGAGGTATTGGGATACCGACGATCGAATCTCGGGCAAGTAACATATCGATTGACAAAGGGAATTGCATACGGGGTTGATTGAATCCTCGACATCGTGGTTCATCCGATGAGATCATCGTGGAGCATGTGGGAGCCAACATGGGTATCCAGATCCCGCTGTTGGTTATTGACCGGAGAGTCGTCTCGGTCATGTCTGCTTGTCTCCCGAACCCGTAGGGTCTACACACTTAAGATTCGGTGACTCTAGGGTTATGAAGATATGTATATGCAGAAACCCGAATGTTGTTCGGAGTCCCGGATGAGATCCCGGACGTCATGAGGAGTTCCGGAATGGTCCGGAGGTAAAGAATTATATATAGGAAGTGCTGTTTCGGCCATCGGGACAAGTTTCGGGGTCACCGGTATTGTACCGGGACCACCGGAAGGGTCCCGGGGGTCCACCGGGTGGGGCCACCTATCCCGGGGGGCCCCATGGGCTGAAGTGGGAGGGAACCCAGCCCATAGTGGGCTGGGGCGCCACCCCCCTAGGGCCCATGCGGCTAGGGTTGAGGGGAAACCCTAGAGGGGGCGCCCCTTGCCTTGGGGGGCAAGCCCCCCACCCTAGGCCGCCGCCCCCCCTAGTAGATGCCATCTACTAGGGCCGGCGCCCCCCCTTGGCACCCCTATATATAGTGGGGGAGAGGAGGGACTTCATACCTGAGCTTTGGCGCCTCCCTCTCTCCCCGTTACGTCTCTCCCTCGTAGTATAGGCGAAGCCCTGCTACTGTGACGCCCTGCATCCACCACCACGCCGTCGTGCTGCTGGATCTTCATCAACCTCTCCTCCTCCCCTTGCTGGATCAAGAAGGAGGAGACGTCTCCCGTCCCGTACGTGTGTTGAACGCGGAGGTGCCATCCGTTCGGCGCTTGGTCATCGGTGATTTGGATCACGTCGTGTTCGACTACATCATCATCGTTCTTTTGAACGCTTCCGTGCGCGATCTACAAAGGTATGTAGATGCATCCAATGACTCATTGCTAGATGAACTCCTAGATGATCTTGGTGAAACGAGTAGGAAAATTTTTGTTTTCTGCAACGTTCCCCAACAGTGGCATCATGAGCTAGGTCTATGCGTAGTTCTTCTTGCGCGAGTAGAACACAATTAGTTGTGGGCGTAGATTTGTCAACTTTATTGCCGTTACTAGTCTTTTCTTGCTTCAGCGGTATTGTGGGATGAAGCGGCCTGGACCAACCTTACACGTACGCTTACGTGAGACCGGTTCCACCGACTAACATGCACTAGTTGCATAAGGTGGCTGGCGGGTGTCTGTCTCTCCCACTTTAGTTGAAGCGGATTCGATGAACAGGGTCCTTATGAAGGGTAAATAGAAGTTGACAAATCACGTTGTGGCTTTAACGTAGGTAAGAAGACGTTCTTGCTAGAACCCTAATTCAGCCACGTAAAACTTGCAACAACAATTAGAGGACGTCTAACTTGTTTTTGCAGCGAGTGGTTTGTGATATGATATGGCCAAAGTTGTGATGAATGATGAATGATCTATATGTGATGTATGAGATGTTCATGCTATTGTAATAGGAATCACGACTTGCATGTCGATGAGTATGACAACCGGCAGGAGCCATAGGAGTTGTCTTTATTCTTTTATATGACCTGCGTGTCATCGAGAAACGCCATGTAAATTACTTTACTTTATTGCTAAACGCGTTAGCCATAGTAGTAGAAGTAATAGTTGGCGAGGAACTTCATGGAGACACGATGATGGAGATCATGATGATGGAGATCATGGTGTCAAGCCGGTGACAAGATGATCATGGAGCCCCAAGATGGAGATCAAAGGAGCTATGTGATATTGGCCATATCATGTCACGTTAATTATTTGATTACATGTGATGTTTATCATGTTTTGCATCTTGTTTACTTAGAACGACGGTAGTAAATAAGATGATCCCTCATAACAATTTCAAGAAGTGTTCTCCCCTAACTGTGCACCATTCCTAAAGTTCGTTGTTTCTAAGCACGCCGTGATGATCGGGTGTGATGGATCCTTACGTTCACAGACAACGGGTGTTGACGAGCCTAGCATGTACAGACATGGCCTCGGAACACATGCAAAACACTTAGGGTTAACTTGACGAGCCTAGCATGTACAGACATGGCCTCGGAACACAGAAGACCGAAAGGTCGAGCATGAGTCGTATAGAAGATACGATCAACATGAAGATGTTCACCGACGTTGACTAGTCCGTCTCACGTGATGATCGGACACGGTCTAGTTAACCCGGATCATGTAATACTTAGATGACTAGAGGGATGTCTAATCTAAGTGGGAGTTCATTAATAATTTTAGATGAACTTAATTATCATGAACTTAGTCTAAATATATTTTACACTATGTCTTGTAGATCAAATGGCCAACGTAGTCCTCAACTTCAACGCGTTCCTAGAGAAAACCAAGCTGAAAGACGATGGCAGCAACTATACGGACTGGGTCCGGAACCTGAGGATCATCCTCATAGCTGCCAAGAAAGATTATGTCCTACAAGCACCGCTAGGTGATCCACCCGTCCCACAGAACCAAGACGTTATGAACGCTTGGCACACACGTGTTGACGACTACTCCCTCGTTCAGTGCGGCATGCTTTACAGCTTAGAGCCGGGGCTCCAAAAGCGTTTTGAGAGACATGGAGCATATGAGATGTTCGAAGAGCTGAAAATGGTTTTTCAAGCTCATGCCTGGATCGAGAGATATGAGGTCTCCGACAAGTTCTTCAGCTGTAAGATGGAGGAAAATAGTTCTGTCAGTGAGCACATACTCACTATGTCTGGGTTGCATAACCGCTTGTCTCAGCTGGGATTTAATCTCCCGGATGATGCGGTCATTGACAGAATCCTCCAGTCGCTTCCACCAAGCTACAAGAGCTTTATGATGAACTTCAACATGCAAGGGATGCAAAAGACCATTCCTGAGTTGTTCTCAATGCTGAAGTCAGCGGAGGTAGAAGTCAAGAAGGAACATCAAGTGTTGATGGTCAATAAAACCACTAAGTTTAAGAAAGGCAAGGGTAAAAAGAACTTCAAGAAGGACGGCAAGGAGGTTGCCATGCCCGGCAAGCAAGCTGCCGGGAAGAAGCCAAAGAATGGACCCAAGCCTGAGACAGAGTGCTTTTATTGCAAGGGAAGCGGTCACTGGAAGCGGAATTGCCCTAAATACTTAGCAGACAAGAAGGCCGGCAAAACAAAAGGTATATTTGATATACATGTAATTGATGTGTACCTTACCAGTACTCGTAGTGACTCCTGGGTATTTGATACCGGTGCCGTTGCTCATATTTGTAACTCACAGCAGGAGCTGCGGAATAAACGGAGACTGGCAAAGGACGAGGTGACGATGCGCGTCGGGAATGGTTCCAAGGTTGATGTGATCGCCGTCGGCACGCTGCCTCTGCATTTACCTACGGGATTAGTTTTAAACCTCAATAACTGTTATTTAGTGCCAGCTTTGAGCATGAACATTGTATCGGGATCTCGTTTAATTCGAGATGGCTACTCATTTAAATCTGAGAATAATGGTTGTTCCATTTATATGAGAGATATGTTTTATGGTCATGCTCCTATGGTGAATGGTTTATTCTTAATGAATCTCGGGCGTATTACTACACATGTTCATAATGTGAGTACCAAAAGATGTAAGGTTGATAATGATAGTCCCACATACTTGTGGCACTGCCGCCTTGGTCACATAGGTGTCAAACGCATGAAGAAGCTCCATGCAGATGGACTTTTAGAGTCTCTTGATTATGAATCATTTGACACGTGCGAACCATGCCTCATGGGTAAAATGACCAAGACTCCGTTCTCAGGAACAATGGAGCGAGCAACCAACTTATTGGAAATCATACATACTGATGTGTGCGGTCCAATGAGTGTTGAGGCTCGCGGTGGCTATCGTTATGTTCTCACCCTCACTGATGACTTGAGTAGATATGGGTATGTCTACTTAATGAAACACAAGTCTGAGACCTTTGAAAAGTTCAAGGAATTTCATAGTGAGGTTGAGAATCAACGTGACAGGAAAATCAAGTTTCTACGATTAGATTGTGGAGGAGAATACTTGAGTCATGAGTTTGGCACACACTTAAGAAAATGTGGAATAGTTTCACAACTCACGCCGCCTGGAACACCTCAGCGTAACGGTGTGTCCGAACGTCGTAATCGCACTCTATTGGATATGGTGCGGTCTATGATGTCTCTTACTGATTTACCGCTATCTTTTTGGGGCTATGCTTTAGAGACTGCCGCATTCACTTTAAATAGGGCTCCGTCGAAATCCGTTGAGACGACACCGTATGAATTATGGTTTGGGAAGAAACCTAAGCTGTCGTTTCTAAAAGTTTGGGGATGCGATGCTTATGTCAAGAAACTTCAACCTGAGAAGCTCGAACCCAAGTCGGAAAAATGCGTCTTCATAGGATACCCTAAAGAAACTATTGGGTATACCTTCTACCTCAGATCCGAAGGCAAGATCTTTGTTGCCAAGAACGGACTCTTTCTAGAGAAAGAGTTTCTCTCGAAAGAAGTAAGTGGGAGGAAAGTAGAGCTTGATGAAGTATTACCTCTTGAACCGGCAAATGGCGCAACTCAAGAAAATGTTCCTGAGGTGCCTGCACCGACTAGAGAGGAAGTTAATGATAATAATCAAGATACTTCTGATCAAGCTCCTACTGAGATTCGAAGGTCCACAAGGACACGTTCCACACCAGAGTGGTACGGCAACCCTGTCTTGAAAATCATGTTGTTAGACAACGGTGAACCTTCGAACTATGAAGAAGCGATGGCGGGCCCGGATTCCGACAAATGGCTAGAAGCCATGAAATCCGAGATAGGATCCATGTATGAAACGAAGTATGGACTTTGACTGACTTGCCCGTTGAACGGCGAGCCATAGAGAATAAATGGATCTTTAAGAAGAAGATAGACGCGGATGGTAATGTGACCATCTATAAAGCTAGGCTTGTCGCTAAGGGTTATCGACAAGTTCAAGGGGTTGACTACGATGAGACTTTCTCACCGGTAGCGAAGCTGAAGTCCGTCCGAATCATGTTAGCAATTGCCACATTTTATGATTATGAAATTTGGCAAATGGACGTCAAAACGGCATTCCTTAATGGTTTCCTTAAGGAAGAATTGTATATGATACAACCGGAAGGTTTTGTCGATCCTAAGAATGCTGACAAAGTGTGCAAGCTCCAACGCTCGATTTATGGGCTGGTGCAAGCATCTCGGAGTTGGAACATTCGCTTTGATGAGATGATCAAAGCGTTTGGGTTTACACAGACTTATGGAGAAGCCTGGGTTTACAAGAAAGTGAGTGGGAGCTCTGTAGCATTTCTCATATTATATGTAGATGACATACTTTTGATGGGAAATGATATAGAACTCTTGGACAGCATCAAGGCCTACTTGAATAAGAGTTTTTCAATGAAGGACCTTGGAGAAGCTGCTTATATATTAGGCATCAAAATCTATAGAGATAGATCAAGACGCCTCATAGGTCTTTCACAAAGCACATACCTTGATAAGATATTGAAGAAGTTCAATATGGATCATTCTAAGAAGGGGTTCTTACCTGTGTTACAAGGTGTGAAATTGAGCTCAGCTCAATGTCCGACTACGGCAGAAGATATAGAAGAGATGAGCGTCATCCCCTATGCATCAGCCATAGGTTCTATTATGTATGCCATGCTGTGTACCAGACCTGATGTAAACCTTGCCGTAAGTTTGGTAGGAAGGTACCAAAGTAATCCCGACAAGGAACACTGGACAGCGGTCAAGAATATCCTAAAGTACCTGAAAAGGACTAAGGAAATGTTTCTCATTTATGGAGGTGACGAAGAGCTCGTCGTAAAGGGTTACGTCGACGCTAGCTTCGACACAGATCTGGATGACTCTAAGTCACAAACCGGATACGTGTATATGTTGAATGGTGGAGCAGTAAGCTGGTGCAGCTGCAAGCAGAGCGTCGTGGCGGGATCTACATGTGAAGCGGAGTACATGGCAGCCTCGGAGGCAGCACATGAAGCAATATTGGTGAAGGAGTTCATCACCGACCTAGGAGTCATACCCAATGCGTCGGGGCCAATCAAACTCTTTTGTGACAACACTGGAGCTATTGCACTTGCCAAGGAGCCCAGGTTTCACAAGAAGACAAGGCACATCAAGCGTCGCTTCAACTCCATTCGTGAAAATGTTCAAAATGGAGACATAGAGATTTGTAAAGTACATACGGACCTGAATGTAGCAGATCCGTTGACTAAACCTCTCCCTAGAGCAAAACATGATCAACACCAGAATTCCATGGGTGTTCGATTCATCACAATGTAACTAGATTATTGACTCTAGTGCAAGTGGGAGACTGTTGGAAATATGCCCTAGAGGCAATAATAAAAGCATTATTATTATATTTCCTTGTTCATGATAATTGTCTTTATTCATGCTATAATTGTGTTATCCGGAAATCGTAATGCATGTGTGAATAACAGACACCAACATGTCCCTAGTAAGCCTCTAGTTGACTAGCTCGTTGATCAACAGATAGTCATGGTTTCCTGACTATGGACATTAGGAGAATGATGTGATGGACAAGACCCAATCCTAAACTTAGCACAAGATCGTATAGTTCGTTTGCTAGAGTTTTCCAATGTCAAGTATCTTTTCCTTAGACCATGAGATCGTGTAACTCCCGGATACCGTAGGAGTGCTTTGGATATGCCAAACGTCACAACGTAACTGGGTGACTATAAAGGTAGACTACGGGTATCTCCGAAAGTGTCTGTTGGGTTGACATGGATCAAGACTGGGATTTGTCACTCCGTATGACGGAGAGGTATCACTGGGCCCACTCGGTAATGCATCATCATAATGAGCTCAAAGTGACCAAGTGTCTGGTCACGGGATCATGCATTACGGTACGAGTAAAGTGACTTGCCGGTAACGAGATTGAACGAGGTATTGGGATACCGACGATCGAATCTCGGGCAAGTAACATATCGATTGACAAAGGGAATTGCATACGGGGTTGATTGAATCCTCGACATCGTGGTTCATCCGATGAGATCATCGTGGAGCATGTGGGAGCCAACATGGGTATCCAGATCCCGCTGTTGGTTATTGACCGGAGAGTCGTCTCGGTCATGTTTGCTTGTCTCCCGAACCCGTAGGGTCTACACACTTAAGGTTCGGTGACGCTAGGGTTATGAAGATATGTATATGCAGAAACCCGAATGTTGTTCGGAGTCCCGGATGAGATCCCGGACGTCACGAGGAGTTCCGGAATGGTCCGGAGGTAAATAATTATATATAGGAAGTGCTGTTTCGGCCATCGGGACAAGTTTCGGGGTCACCGGTATTGTACCGGGACCACCGGAAGGGTCCCGGGGGTCCACCGGGTGGGGCCACCTATCCCGGGGGGCCCCATGGGCTGAAGTGGGACGGAACCCAGCCCATAGTGGGCTGGGGCGCCACCCCCCTAGGGCCCATGCGGCTAGGGTTGAGGGGAAACCCTAGAGGGGGCGCCCCTTGCCTTGGGGGGCAAGCCCCCCACCCTAGGCCGCCGCCCCCCTAGTAGATGCCATCTACTAGGGCCGGTGCCCCCCCTTGGCACCCCTATATATAGTGGGGGAGAGGAGGGACTTCATACCTGAGCTTTGGCGCCTCCCTCTCTCCCCGTTACGTCTCTCCCTCGTAGTATAGGCGAAGCCCTGCTACTGTGACGCCCTGCATCCACCACCACGCCGTCGTGCTGCTGGATCTTCATCAACCTCTCCTCCTCCCCTTGCTGGATCAAGAAGGAGGAGACGTCTCCCGTCCCGTACGTGTGTTGAACGCGGAGGTGCCGTCCGTTCGGCGCTTGGTCATCGGTGATTTGGATCACGTCGTGTTCGACTACACCATCACCCTTCTTTTGAACGCTTCCGTGCGCGATCTACAAAGGTATGTAGATGCATCCAATGACTCGTTGCTAGATGAACTCCTAGATGATCTTGGTGAAACAAGTAGGAAAATTTTTGTTTTCTGCAACGTTCCCCAACACACGGCTATTCGAATAGATTAACTTCCCTGCAGGGGTGCACCACATAACCCAACATGCTCGATCCCATTTGGCCGGACACACTTTCCTGGGTCATGCCCGGCCTCGGAAGATCAACACGTCGCAGCCCTACCTAGGCACAATAGAGAGGTCAGCACGCCGGTCTAAATCCTATGGCGCAGGGGTCTGGGCCATTCGCCCATTGCACACCTGCACGTTGCGTACGTGGCCGGAAGCAGAACTAGCCCCCTTAATATAAGAGCAGGCTTACGGTCCAATCCGGCACGCGCCACTCAGTCGCTGACGTCACGAAGGCTTCGGCTGATACCACGACATCGAGTGCCCATAACTGTCCCCGCGTAGATGGTTAGTGCGTATAGGCCAGTAGCCAGACTCAGATCAAATACCAAGATCTCGTTAAACGTGTTAAGTATCTGCGAACGCCGACCAGGGCCAGGCCCACCTCTCTCCTAGGTGGTCTCAACCTGCCCTATCGCTCCGCCTCAAAGTAACAATCGGGGGCCGTCGGGAACCCAGGCCCACCTCTACCGGGATGGAGCCACCTGCCCCTTCAGCCCCCATCTCCGAACAACATCACAAGTAATGTAATAGTATAAAGTGTATAATATATGCCCATGATCACTTCCCGAAGTGATCACGGCCCAGTAGTATAGCATGGCAGACGAACAAGAGTGTAGGGCCACTGATGGAACACTAGCATCCTATACTAAGCATTAGGATAGCAGGTAAAGGTAACAACAGTAGTAGCAAGGACAGGCTATGCATCAGAATAGGATTAACGGAAAGCAGTAACATGCTACACTACGCTAATGCAAGCAGTATAGAGAAGAGTAGGCGATATCTGGTGATCAAGGTGGGGGCTTGCCTGGTTGCTCTAGCAAGAAGAAGGGGTCGTCGTCGATGTAGTCGATCACAGGGGTATCGGCAACGGTCTCGGAGCCTACCGGAAAGAAGTAACGGAGGGGGAACACAATAAATAACAGAGCAATCAAATGTAACACAAAGCAAGACGCGGCAATACGTTGTGCTAGGGGTGACCTAACGCAGGAATAAGTGATACCGGCGAAGGGGGGAAACATCCGGGAAAGTATTACCGATGTTTCACATTTTCGGATAGACGGACTGGACAGTGAAAGTTGCATGTTTGCTATGCTAGGGACGTGTGGCTGATCAACGGACTGTGTATTCGGATCCGTCTCATCGTTCTGAGCAACTTTCATGTATAAAGTATTTTCATACGAATTACGGATTATTTTATATGAATTTTCAAAGTTTAAATGATTTTCTAAAATTTCTGGATTTAATTATATTTCGAAATTAAAACAGAATATACTAAGTGTACCCATGGGTTTCCTAGTCTATTGTGTGGCAAGTGGGGCCAGTGGGGCTGGGTTGAACCAGTCAACATTTGACTGGTCAACACATGAATAGTAGAAGTGGATCCCACATGTCATAGGCTATACCTAAACAAATAAATAAATACTAACCTAATTAATGGGGTCCACATGTCATCTGCTAGTAGCTAACCTACATACTAATTAACCCTAAACTAATTGAACATGGGGCCGGCCTCACAAACACAGAACACACACGCACACACACAACTAGGGGTTAATTATGTTCTTTGTTAATAGAAGATAGCCTTTTGTGATTTTCATACGATTTAATCCGTTCATCGAAAGGATTTGGTCCAATGGGATAAAATGAAGTTTGTCAAGTATACTTTCTACTCATAATTTTTCTTGGCCTATTAGTAATTGTTTACCCGCTGATTAGAGGCTGTCAAGGGGGTTAGTCAGCCTAATATTCGCAAAGCTAGCCATAGTTACAGTAGCATTCAGCAGCAGCAGTACGTTCAGAGCAGCAGCAGTTATCGGCATGGCGCGGAGACGGCCAGGCAACGCCGCGCACGGCCGGATGCGGCCCGGGCCGCGTTGCCGGAGCTAGCTGCAGGCAGAGGCAGCGTCGGCGAGCGCGCGTGCAGGAAGCTCGAGCGGCGCGGGCGAGCATGGCCAGGCGGATGGGAGAGGCTGGCAGGTGCGGGTGACAGGGCAGCGCGGGTAGGGGAGCCTGGGGGCGTGGCCGGTGCGAGCGAACAGCGCCAGGCGCGGTGTCGCGCGCATGGACGGCGATGGCGGCCACGGCCGACGCGGTCAGGCGAGGCAGACGCACGGCAGCGGGTGAGCGGCGGTAGGCGGAGGCGAGGCCATGGGTGGGCACGCGCGGGAGCGCAGGCTGCAGTAGCGAACGAGCCTGCGCGACAGTAGCAGCAGTAGCGCAGCAGTGGAGGTGGTCGAAGCAAGAGGCCATGAGGACTAACGGCGGCCAAAGTTCTGTGGGGAACGACGGCTATAGGCATGGGTCAAGCAGGGAAGAGCGGGAATCGAGTGAGGACCTCACCGCGGTGTCGTAGGCGAGATCGAGAAGGCCGAGGGTGGAGCGACGGCGACGAATTCGTCGATGGCGTCGCGGTGGTTGGAGGTTGAAGACGACGTCGATCCCTGCGATCCAGGGGCTCCCGGCTCCAACTGGTGGACGTAGTCGAAGGAGTGGACGTCGGTGAAGCTCGCAGACGAGGTGGCTGGGCGCGGGGAGCTCGGTGGGTGCGTGGATGTCGGAGGCCATGGCGATGCAGGTTCGGCCAAGGGTTGCGGGGACGAAAGCGGCACAGGGGAGGGGAAAAAGAGAGCTAGGGTTCGTCAACACGTCGAGGGGGATCTTATAGACCGTCCAGGAGCCATGGATGCACGGCGCGTGGACGATCCGTCCATGGACGCACGAGCAACAGCCAGCACTCCCCTGATGAACAGGGGTTGAAGATGGGGAGCTGGTGGGCTGGGCCTGGTGGCCGGGATGCCCGGTTGGGCCGAACGGCCCAGGGGGAAGGGGGCTTGGTTTCTTTTGTTTTGTTTTATTCTTACCTTTGTTTTCTGTTTTCTTTTATTTCTTTAATAGTTTATAATTTTACAAAAAGTAAAACCCACACCTAAATTAAAGTTACAATTCCAACTACTGTCACAAAAAGTTTTACCCCTGAACAAAATAGTTTAGTATTTTATAAAATTCAAAAGGCATTTATTTAATTGTTTTAGCTACTATTTTATTCATTTTAGATTATTTAAAAATCTTATAAAAGTGTGGTTTCTCCACCATAATTACCTATGCATCATTTGTCTCCACCCGAACATTTAGTTTTAATATTTGAAAACTTTTATTGTTTGACTTTATTTTAAATTTGAAATTTGAACTGACGCGAGTTTATCAACAGTAACCGAGGTGACGCATTATCATTAGTGGAGGTTCACTGTAGCTTAATTATCCGGGCGTCACAATTCTCCTCCACTACAAGAAATCTCGTCCCGAGATTTAAGAGGTAGAGTAGGGGGGAAAGTCTGGTTACGAAATGCTAACGGATCTTCTCGGTCTTGGCTGCTCTTCTCGAAGAAGTTAATCCCTTTCGTTGATGTCATCAATTCTCTATTTCAGGTCATCATGATGAAGTCGGTATCCTTTCTTCGGGAAATCCATCATACTTACAAAAGAATAAGGGGTGTATCCCGTAAGAACGGGTCTGCATTAGGGCATGAAAGGGGTTGAGATCAATGGAATAAGTATTGTGTCTGGTACCAGAATTGATGATCTCTCGGGAGGTGGCTCGTGAATTACTTATGAGGCCACGCGCGAGGAATAACTTTGGGAACAGGGGGTGTACATGAGAGCCAGGTTTTGATCCTGTGGAACTGTGGGTTATGGGCCCACCATGTGGGTTAAAAGTAGGAAGGGCGGTGACATCTTGCACGATTATGTAAGCAAGGCATGTCAGAGGTAGTCTGTCGGTTATGTCGGTAACAACATCGATACCAAGGGCGAGGGACGAAGAGAACCATTTTCCTGCTCGTTGAACGAGGCGGACTAGTAGGCAAAGTTCTCGTCCATCGGTGGTTACCGGAATGTCATCAACAAAAGCAACAGGGTCTTTATGATAGAATTGTGCACCGAGTTGGTTACATAAGCAGGGAATTGTTACTGCTTAGATCATATTGATCGCAAGAAAGGTTAAAGAAAACAATGGAAAGGAAAATGTGTTTAAACATATATTTCAGGGGTATATCCTTTCCAAGGATAAGCAGAGCATGATATCCATGACAGGATAGTAAGTAGAAAACCATTTAGGTAAGGGGAGAGGATTTCATGACATAGCCCAAACAACGGTATTTGGATAATGGACAGAGAAAATTTAGCATTGTTCTTCAAATGCTCTTATTGAAAATCGGAGTACCACAGACATGCTTCGAGGTAGCATTGCCATGGTCTTTAAGCAAAGGTCAGACTCTGGATACACAAAGGGATTCATCATTAAGCCAAGGAGAGGATGAGGAGGTGGCTGATGGACTTAGCGATAATTCAACGGGGTATCCAAAAAGATGGATTTCCACAGTTATGTGAACAAGGAGATAACATTTGTCGGATCAAATGATATAATGATGCATGCTCAAGGAAAACATACACAATTAAACATTGGTTGAAAGGTGCGCCCCAAATATGGGTTGGGCTGCACGACCAATGTCAGAATGGTGATTCAATAATCAATAGTCTAAGAACGAACGGCCGACCATTAACTTCAAAGCAATAGGGTTGCTAGAAGTGCAGAATCCAAACAACACCGTTCACTTGTTGGTACCCCGGTTGGAATCAACACGAGGACCAAGAAAGAATGGTGATGGTGAGAAGTATCACGATACCAAGAATTCTTAAGAGGTGGTGAAATTCTCACAACATTCTTGACATAAAAGATGGTAATACTCCAAGGTAAAGGAGAACAAATGCTGGATAGCAAGGATCTCAAGGTATAACACAAAACACGAACAAGTTTGTGTTGAACGGAAGGCAATCGAGTGGTCGATGATAACACAAATCATCGAGGGCAAGGATGGTATTTCTCATCAGGAATTCAATTGATATCCTTGAGGAGCTTGAAATGTTGATGATGATCATGACAATTTCTGTCGAGAGGTTTCATGGAGATGTAATCGGTCGGCGATGACATCAAGTCAAACGAATGATGAAGCGAAAGGTTATTGGAACCATGGGTACGACACAAACTTGAAATCAAGTTTGTTTTTTGAGGTGAAACGATAAGACAAGGAAGATCGACGTAAGCTTAGCCCATCGTCGAAATTGTGCTCCGGAAAGAAGGACCAGGTAGCACAGTTAAAATTTGGCACGATAATGATATAGCCGAGTAGGCTCGGAATGACGTGATCGAGTTCAGACTCGTAAGTAATGAAGGTTACCAAGAGTTGTTGAATCATAGTGCGGACTCAATTCAGTTGTCGGTGTCCTTGAGGGGTTCTAACAACTGAGAACCCGTTGGAAAAATGGAATTGGCAAGAATATTAGTTGATGAAGAACTCATAAGAAGTTATGTATCCCGTGGTATCCTCGAGATACCAGGGGGTAATACTCGACGATAGATCAAAGTAGAGGTTGGACTGGGGTATTGCTCTGTAGAAGACAAGTGCTTAAACTTGCACGAGAAACGGTACCTAAAAGAGAACATGGTCGAAACCACGATTGCAAAAGGCCAGATCCCAGATATAATATGAACTTATACCAAGGGAGTAATTAATTTAAGAGAAGCTTTAATGATAAGATCTACATCGTGTCCATGGGCATGAACACAAAGTTCAAGGTCGACTCCCACTTCTTCAATGCATAACCTTACATTTACCTCCCCTTTTCGAAGTTGTAGTGTTGAAAAGTTATCTGACGAAGCGTCAGCATGGTATAACCCGCATAACTTTCGAGGTCACACAAATTAAGGAAGGCATAGGTTCAACCCGTCAGGGTATCGTGGAAACATATACCACAAGCTTTGAGAGTAAATATTACCAGCTCGAAAGCAGAGCATGGTTGGCAAAAGGAGAGGATACAAATTACCAAAGACATTATGTATCGGAGAAAGAACTCACAAGGTGATTAATTATGAAGGACGTTGTCGGATAATAATCCAACAGTGGATATGGTGATCCACAATGGAGCTGATGTGAGTATCGATACCCAATCGGAGGAAGAAAGAATGCAAATGCATCGTTTTACAGAACATCTGAATAATTCAACGTTTAAATAACAAAGGAATTATGATTTTCAAATCAAGGGATCAGGAGAAAACGCTCTGATCAAGGACGGACAAGTTGAATAGACTTAGGGGTACAATCGATGGCAATCTGATTGGCCGAGGACCAGCTCACGTTTTAAATGACATCTGAGCTGGAAGGATGAATTCTATGATCTGAGTGAGGATTGCGAGCATTCGCAACATATTGAGTCAATGGACTCAAAATGGTATTGACAAAGGTTGCCAATAAGATTACTATACTTATGGGATTAACCATAATGCAAGCAAGCAAGAATTTCAGGAGCAATAGGTTGCTTAGGATTTTTGGAAGACCGAATGGTATTTCAAAGAATTTTGTGAACTGCATGAATATCTGGGGATGAGCGGATACTCGATAAATGCGAGTAATTATCTGTAGTGGTATGCATGTGGCAAAGAACTGCAAGGCAGTAGGCACAAAGTATTCTCGGGGTATCTTATAATAACAAGATCGATTGGGAATAAAAGTAAGCACGACAGGTCTAAATACTTACCCATGGGGATATTTCAGTGGTAGGGAATTGCAAAAGCAATGGCATAAGGGGAGAACATCGGAGAGTATTGTCAGAACCTTCTGTTGAAGCAGTCGATCATCTGTAATGAAGGGGCTCTTCGGCAGGAAGTGGTAACGAGAACCTAGAGTTAGATTTTAGCAAAATCATTTAACCCGAGTAGGAGAGAGTTAGAATCCCAGAGTATAGACGAGGAAAAAAAGATCCTAATACCACCCAATGGCGACGTGGGCCCGTAAGGCACACAGCCATGTTAGGAAAAGTTTTGTAATGACTAGACTCAACTTCGGCCAAGGAGTGTGGAAGGGGAATTCCTACAGGCAGTCGGCTCTGATACCAACTTGTGGCGCCCCTGATTCAATCGTACACTAATCATGCACGCAAATGTGTACGATCAAGATCAGGGACTCACGAGAAGATATCACAACACAACTCTAAAACTTAAATAAGTCATACAAGCATCATATTACAAGCCAGGGGCCTCGAGGGCTCGAATACAAGAGCTCGATCATAGACGAGTCAGCGGAAGCAACAATATCTGAGTACAGACATAAGTTAAACAAGTTTGCCTTAAGAAGGCTAGCACAAACTGGGATACAGATCGAAAGAGGCGCAGGTCTCCTGCCTGGGATCCTCCTAAACTACTCCTGGTCGTCGTCAGCGGGCTGCACGTAGTAGTAGGCACCTCCCGAGTAGTAGTAGTCGTCGTCAACGATGGCGTCTGGCTCCTGGACTCCAGCATCTGGTTGCGACAACCAGAAAGAAAGGAAAGGGGAAAAGAGGGGGAGAAAGCAACTGTGAGTACTCATCCAAAGTACTCGCAAGCAAGGAGCTACACTACATATGCATGGGTATCAAATGGAATAAGGGGATCATATGTGGATTGAACTGCAGAAAGCCGGGATAAGGGGGGGATAGCTAGTCCTTTCGAAGACTACGCTTCTGGCAGCCTCCGTCTTGCAGTATGTAGAAGAGAGTAGACTGAAGTCCTCCAAGTATCATCAAGTAGCATCGTATAGCATAATCCTAACCGATGATCCTCCCCTCGTCGCCCTGTGAGAGAGCGACCACCGGTTGTATCTGGCACTTGGAAGGGTGTGTTTTATTAAGTATCCGGTTCTAGTTGTCATAAGGTCAAGGTACAACTCCAAATCGTCCTGTTACCGAAGATCACGGCTATTCGAATAGATTAACTTTCCTGCAGGGGTGCACCACATAACTCAACACGCTTGATCCCATTTGGCCGGACACACTTTACTGGGTCATGCCCGGCCTCGGAAGATCAACACGTCGCAGCCCTACCTAGGCTCAACAGAGAGGTCAGCACGCCGGTCTAAATCCTATGGCGCAGGGGTCTGGGCCCATCGCCCATTGCACACCTGCACGTTGCGTACGCGGTCGAAAGCAGAACTAGCCCCCTTAATACAAGAGCAGGCTTACGGTCCAATCCGGCGCGCGCCACTCAGTTGCTGACGTCACGAAGGCTTCGGCTGATACCACGACGTCGAGTGCCCATAACTGTCCCCGCGTAGATGGTTAGTGCGTATAGGCCAGTAGCCAGACTCAGATCAAATACCAAGATCTCGTTAAACATGTTAAGTATCTGCGAACGCCGACCAGGGCCAGGCCCACCTCTCTCCTAGGTGGTCTCAACCTGCCCTGTCGCTCCGCCTCAAAGTAACAATCGGGGGCCGTCGGGAACCCAGGCCCACCTCTACCGGGATGGAGCCACCTGCCCCTTCAGCCCCCATCTCCAAACAGTATCACCAGTAATGTAACAGTGTAAAGTATATAGCATATGCCCGTGATCACCTCCCAAAGTGATCACGGCCCAGTAGTATAGCATGGCAGACGGACAAGAGTGTAGGGCCACTGATGAAACACTAGCATCCTATACTAAGCAGTAGGATAGCAGGTAAAGGTAACAACAGTAGTAGCAAGGACAGGCTATGCATCAGAATAGGATTAACGGAAAGCAGTAACATGCTACACTACGCTAATGCAAGCAGTATAGAGAAGAGTAGGCGATATCTGGTGATCAAGGTGGGGGCTTGCCTGGTTGCTCTAGCAAGAAGGGGTCGTCGTCGATGTAGTCGATCACAGGGGTATCGGCAACGGTCTCGGAGCCTACCGGAAAGAAGTAACGGAGGGGGAACACAATAAATAACAGAGCAATCAAATGTAACACAAAGAAAGACGCGGCAATACGTTGTGCTAGGGGTGACCTAACGCAGGAATAAGTGATACCGGCGAAGGGGGGAAACATCCGGGAAAGTATTACCGATGTTTCACGTTTTCGGATAGACGGACTGGACAGTGAAAGTTGCATGTTTGCTATGCTAGGGACGTGTGGCTGATCAACGGACTGTGTATTCGGATCCGTCTCATCGTTCTGAGCAACTTTCATGTATAAAGTATTTTCATCCGAATTACGGATTATTTTATATGAATTTTCGAAGTTTAAATGATTTTCTAAAATTTCTGGATTTAATTATATTTCGAAATTAAAACAGAATATACTAAGTGTACCCATGGGTTTCCTAGTCTATTGTGTGGCAAGTGGGGCCAGTGGGGCTGGGTTGAACCAGTCAACATTTGACTGGTCAACACATGAATAGTAGAAGTGGATCCCACATGTCATAGGCTATACCTAAACAAATAAATAAATACTAACCTAATTAATGGGGTCCACATGTCATCTGCTAGTAGCTAACCTACATACTAATTAACCCTGAACTAATTGAACATGGGGCCGGCCTCACAAACACAGAACACACACGCACACACACAACTAGGGGTTAATTATGTTCTTTGTTAATAGAAGATAGCCTTTTGTGATTTTCATACGATTTAATCCGTTCATCGAAAGGATTTGGTCCAATGGGATAAAATGAAGTTTGTCAAGTATACTTTCTACTCATAATTTTTCTTGGCCTATTAGTAATTGTTTACCCGCTGATTAGAGGCTGTCAAGGGGGTTAGTCAGCCTAATATTCGCAAAGCTAGCCATAGTTACAGTAGCATTCAGCAGCAGCAGTACGTTCAGAGCAGCAGCAGTTATCGGCATGGCGCGGAGACGGCCAGGCAACGCCGCGCACGGCCGGATGCGGCCCGGGCCACGTTGCCGGAGCTAGCTGCAGGCGGAGGCGGCGGCAAGGGTTCCAGCGGGCGCGCGTAGGACTAGCAGGGGCGGCGGCAGCGTCGGCGAGCGCGCGTGCAGGAAGCTCGAGCGGCGCGGGCGAGCATGGCCAGGCGGATGGGAGAGGCTGGCAGGTATGGGTGATAGGGCAGCGCGGGCAGGGGAGCCTGGGGGCGTGGCCGGTGCGAGCGAACAGCGCCAGGCGCGGTGTCGCGCGCGTGGACGGCGATGGCGACCACGGCCGACGCGGTCAGGCGAGGCGGACGCACGGCAGCGGGTGAGCGGCGGTAGGCGGAGGCGAGGCCACGGGTGGGCACGCGCGGGAGCGCAGGCTGCAGTAGCGAACGAGCCTGCACGACAGTAGCAGCAGTAGCGCAGCAGTGGAGGTGGTCGAAGCAAGAGGCCATGAGGACTAACGGCGGCCAAAGTTCTGTGGGGAACGACGGCTATAGGCATGGGTCGAGCAGGGAAGAGCGGGAATCGAGTGAGGACCTCACCGCGGTGTCGTAGGCGAGATCGAGAAGGCCGGGGGTGGAGTGACGGCGACGAATTCGTCGATGGCGTCGCGGTGGTTGGAGGTTGAAGACGACGTCGATCCCTGCGATCCAGGGGCTCCCGGCTCCAAGTGGTGGACGTAGTCGAAAGAGTGGACGTCGGCGAAGCTCGCGGACGAGGTGGGTGGGCGCGGGGAGCTCGGTGGGCGCATGGATGTCGGAGGCCATGGCGATGCAGGTTCGGCCAAGGGTTGCGGGGACGAAAGCGACACAGGGGAGGGGAAAAGGAGAGCTAGGGTTCGTCAACGCGTCGAGGGGGATCTTATAGACCGTCCAGGAGCCATGGATGCACGGCGCGTGGACGATCCGTTCATGGACGCATGAGCAACAGCCAGCACTCCCCTGATGAACAGGGGTTGAAGATGGGGAGCTGGTGGGCTGGGCCTGGTGGCCGGGATGCCCGGTTGGGCCGAACGGCCCAGGGGGAAGGGGGCTTGGTTTCTTTTCTTTTGTTTTATTCTTACCTTTGTTTTCTGTTTTCTTTTATTTCTTTAATAGTTTATAATTTTACAAAAAGTAAAACCCACACCTAAACTAAAGTTACAATTCTAACTACTGTCACAAAAAGTTTTACCCCTGAACAAAATAGTTTAGTATTTTATAAAATTCAAAAGGCATTTATTTAATTGTTTTAGCTACTATTTTATTCATTTTAGATTATTTAAAAATCTTATAAAAGTGTGGTTTCTCCACCATAATTACCTATGCATCATTTGTCTCCACCCGAACATTTAGTTTTAATATTTGAAAACTTTTATTGTTTGACTTTATTTTAAATTTGAAATTTGAACTGACGCGATTTTATCAACAGTAACTGAGGTGACGCATTATCATTAGCGGAGGTTCACTGTAGCTTAATTATCCGGGCGTCACACGCAATTGGTCCCTCGAGAATGTTACGACGTTTGAGAAAACCTGTTTGACTAGAACTAATAACCCTTTGAGCTACCAGAGCCAAGCGCGGGGCATAAGCTTTCGCACAAATTTTAAAGGGGACGTTAATCAAGGTAATGGGTCTAAAAAGCTTAATGTTGTCCGCCCCTTTCACCTTGGGAATAAGGCTAATGGCTCCATAATTCAAACAGGATAGGTCAACTATGCCTAAAGCGAAGCCGTTGACAATGTCATAGAACAGATGCTTAAGGCAGGGCCAAAACTTCTTGAAGAACTCAACCGGCCATCCGTCCGGCCCAGGCGCCGTGCTAGTTTTCATGTCGTGCAGGGCCTGGTCTATTTCCTCAGGGAGGAAAGCGAGGGCAAGCCTCTTGTTCTCCTCCGGTGAGACACGTTCTGCGGGGTTCCACATATCATCGCGCAAGCGTAATAGTTTTTCAACGGTCGTCCCCAAAATACCTATGAAAAACTCATAGATATGGGCCACGATTTGTTCCTGCGTCAGCAGGATACCGTGATATGTTTGGAGACGCAGAATGGAGCACTTCCTTTTCCGCCCGTTCGCATAGGCGTGGAAATATCCTGTGTTTGCGTCTCCTTTCGTGACCCATTTGACTCCACCCTTGCGTCGCCAATATTCCTCTTCCGCGCACAAAATCATCGTGACTTGATTCTCCAAGGCGTATCTATGGGCCCACTCGGCCTCCGAGAAGGGACGGCAATCCGCCTTAGCGTCTAACAGCGCAATTGTCTCTACAATGCGCGCGCGCTCTTTCTTGGACTCGCTACCGTGGTTAGCTCCCCACCCGCGCAGGAAGGCACGGAGCTTGCCGGCAGCCACGTTCCAGCACTCTGCTGGCCCGCGTTGGGGCCCCAGCTGGTTACAAATCTCTCCCCAATGATCTACCACCATCTGGGCGAATCCCTCCGCTTCGAACCAAGCCGTTTCGAAGTAGAACCTAGGGCTACGCCGAATGAGATCCTCCCCCGAAGAAAAAATCAGCGGTACATGGTCTGATCCGGTACGCGTCTCCACCACGAGAGTGCACATGGGAAACATCACCTCTCATTCAGGCGTAAAAAAGACCCTATCCAGCATGCTACGGACCGGTTGTGTCTGTTTGTTAGTCCAGGTATATCTGGCACCAGTCCGTGCTGCTTCCCTCAATGCTGCTGCCGCAATGGCGTTATTGAATAAGGACACCCTAGTCCAATCAATATTAGCATTATTCTTATCCCCCCGAGCGAATCAGGTTAAAATCACCTCCCACAACCACAGGGAGGTTGTTTGCCCTTTTGGCCCCGACCAGGTTGGTCAGTTCGAGCAGGAACGCCGGCAATCTGGAGTGATCGGCAAGTCCATACACACACAACCACCCACGACAAACCAGATACACGATGTTTAATAGTAGCGGATAAAAGGAAAACGCCAACATCCCAATGCAGTACATCACATACATCCTTATTACAACCCAACAAAATGCCACCAGAATGCCCAACAGCGGGGATCCACTGCCAATCAAATCGTTGAAGAGGGTCGTACGCAAGCAGATCTCTGAAGGTAAAATCAGTTTTAATCATCTCTTGAAGCGCAACCACGTCAATACGTTCTTTGGCCATGTATTCTTTAAGTTGCGTGCGCCGGCCACCGTGGTCACAGCCACGGATATTCGAGAACATGTACCTCATCTAAATAACCCTGTTACGTAGGCGCACACCCTGAGAGGTCACCGCCTTCGCCACTCTCTTCCTAGCCGCCACTCGGCCATTAGAAGGAGGGATTCCCTAGCTTGTGTCGCCTCGTCGGGCACTCTCTCGTTACCAGCCGCTACTGGAACTATGGCTAACACGTTGCTGTCAGCATAACGCACTGCAGTGGCCGCCAGCGCAGCTTGCGCCACTTCCCTCGCACGCACTAGCGGTATAATATCATTCTGAGACACTCGGGTCTCCACGACGCAATCGTCTAAAATGCTCGCTAGGTGATCGTCCGAGAAAGCATTTAGAATATGAAAAGATGGCAAGGGATTACCTGCGGCGTCCATGTTCTTGTCGATGATGCGGAGTTTGGCGCTCTCGATGGAAGACAGGTCACCGAGCTTGGCCTTGGCCCGAACGCTAGGGGCGCGCTGCACCACCGGGATCGCCTTGGTGCGCCTGGCCTTGTTGTTAGTTCCCGTCGCCCCCAGCGCCGCCCCCAACTCTCCACCAAGGTCAGATGTCGCCACCTCCGCCACCACCAACTGTTGGGGAATGTAGTAATTTCAAAAAATTTCCTACGCACACGCAAGATCATGGTGATGCATAGCAACGAGGGAAGAGTGTGATCTACGTACCCTTGTAGACCGACAGCGGAAGCGTTAGCACAACACCGTTGATGTAGTCGTACGTCTTCACGGCCCGACCGATCAAGCACCGAAACTACGGCACCTCCGAGTTCTAGCACACGTTCAGCTCGATGACGATCCCCGGACTCCGATCCAGCAAAGTTTCAGGGAAGAGTTCCGTCAGCACGACAGCGTGGTGACGATCTTGATGTACTACCGTCGCAGGGCTTCGCCTAAGCACCGCTACAATATTATCGAGGATTATGGTGGAAGGGGGCACCGCACACGACTAAGAATATGATCACGTGGATTAACTTGTGTCTATGGGGTGCCCCCTGCCCCCGTATATGAAGGAGTGGAGGAGGGGAGGGCCGAACCTCTCTATGGCGCGCCCTAGGGGAGTCCTACTCCCACCGGGAGTAGGATTCCCCCTTTCCTAGTCCAACTAGGAGTCCTTCCATGTAGTAGGAGTAGGAGACAAGGAAGGGGAAGAGGGAAGAGAAGGAAGGAGGGGGCGCAGCCCCTCCCCCTAGTCCAATTTGGACTAGGCCCTTGGGGGGCGCGTGGCCTGCCTCTTCCTCTCCCCTAAATCCCAATAAGGCCCATATACTTCTTCTCCTGTATTCCCGTAACTCCCCGGTACTCCGAAAAATACCCGAACCACTCGGAACCTTTCCGATGTCCGAATATAGTCGTCCAATATATCGATCTTTACGTCTCGACCATTTCGAGACTCCTCGTCATGTCCCCGATCTCATCCGGGACTCCGAACTCCTTTGGTACATCAAAACTCATAAACTCATAATATAACTGTCATCGAAACCTTAAGTGTGCGGACCCTACGGGTTCGAGAACAATGTAGACATGACCGAGACACGTCTCCGGTCAATAACCAATAGCGGAACCTGGATGGTCATATTGGCTCCTACATATTCTACGAAGATCTTTATCGGTCAGACCGCATAACAACATACGTTGTTCCCTTTGTCATCGGTATGTTACTTGCCCGAGATTCGATCGTCGGTATCTCAATACCTAGTTCAATCTCGTTACCGGCAAGTCTCTTTACTCGTTTCGTAATACATCATCTCGCAACTAACTCATTAGTTGCAATGCTTGCAAGGCTTAGGTGATGTGCATTACCGAGAGGGCCCAGAGATACCTCTCCGACAATCGGAGTGACAAATCCTAATCTCGAAATACGCCAACCCAACATGTACCTTTGGAGACACCTGTAGAGCTCCTTTATAATCACCCAGTTACGTTGTGACGTTTGGTAGCTCACAAAGTGTTCCTCCGGTAAACGGGAGTTGCATAATCTCATAGTCATAGGAACATGTATAAGTCATGAAGAAAGCAATAGCAACATACTAAACGATCGAGTGCTAAGCTAACGGAATGGGTCAAGTCAATCACATCATTCTCCTAATGATGTGATCCCGTTAATCGAATAACAACTCTTTGTCTATGGTTAGGAAAACATAACCATCTTTGATTAACGAGCTAGTCAAGTAGAGGCATACTAGTGACACTCTGTTTGTCTATGTATTCACACATGTATTATGTTTCCGGTTAATACAATTCTAGCATGAATAATAAACATTTATCATGAAATAAGGAAATAAATAATAACTTTATTATTGCCTCTAGGGCATATTTCCTTTAGTCTCCCACTTGCACTAGAGTCAATAATCTAGTTCACATTGCCATGTGATTTAACACCAATAGTTCACATCATTATGTGACCAACACTCAAATGGTTTACTAGAGTCAATGATCTAGTTCACATCGCTATGTGATTAACACCCAAAGAGTACTAAGGTGTGATCATGTTTTGCCTGTGAGAGAAGTTTAGTCAACGGGTCTGCCATATTCAGATCCGTATGTATTTTGCAAATTTCTATGTCAACAATGCTCTGCACGGAGCTACTCTAGCTAATTGCTCCCACTTTCAATATGCATCCAGATTGAGACTTAGAATCATCTGGATCAGTGTCAAAGTTTGCATCGACGTAACCCTTTACGACGAACCTTTTGTCACCTCCATAATTGAGAAATATATCCTTATTCCACTAAGGATAATTTTGACCGCTGTCCAGTGATCTACTCCTAGATCACTATTGTACTCCCTTGCTTAACACAGTGTAGGGTATACAATAGATCTGGTACACAACATGGCATACTTTATAGAACCTATGACTGAGGCATAGGGAATGACTTTCATTCTCTTTCTATCTTCTGTCGTGGTCGGGCTTTGAGTCTTACTTAATTTCACACCTTGTAACACAGCCAAGAACTCTTTTCTTTGACTGTTCCATTTTGAACTACTTCAAAGTATTGTCAAGGTATGTACTCATTGAAAAAACTTATCAAGCGTCTTGATCTATCTATATAGATCTTGATGCTTAATATGTAAGCAGCTTCGCCGAGGTCTTTCTTTGAAAAACTTCTTTCAAACACTCCTTTATGCTTTGCAGAATAATTCTACATTATTTCCGATCAATAATATGTCATTCACATATACTTGTCAGAAATGCTGTAGTGCTCCCACTCACTTTCTTGTAAATACAGACTTCACCACAAGTCTGTATAAAACTATATACTTTGATCATCTCATCAAAGCGCATATTCCAACTCCAAGATGCTTGCACCAGTCCACAGATGGATCGCTGGAGATTGCATATTTTGTTAACATTTTTAGGATTGACAAAACCTTCTGGTTGCATCATATACAACTCTTCTTTAAGAAATCCATTAAGGAACGCAACTTTGTTTATCCATTTGCCAGATTTCATAAAATGCGGCAATTGCTAACATGATTCGGACAGACTTAAGCATAGATACGAGTGAGAAACTCTCATCGTAGTCAACATCTTGAACTTGTCGAAAACCTTTTTGCGACAATTCTAGCTTTGTAGATAGTAACACTACTACCAGCGTCCGTCTTCCTCTTGAAGATCCATTTATTTTCAATTGCTTGCCGATCATCGGGCAAGTCAACCAAAGTCCATACTTTTTCATACATGGATCCCATCTCAGATTTCATGGCTTCAAGCCATTTTGCGGAATCTGGGCTCACCATCACTTCTTCATAGTTCTTAGGTTCATCATGATCTAGTAGCATGATTTCCAGAACAGGATTACCGTACCACTCTGGTGCGGATCTTACTCTGGTTGATCTACGAAGTTCAGTAATAACTTGATCTGAAGTTTCATGATCATCATCATTAACTTCCTCACTAATTGGTGTAGGTGTCACAGAAACCGTTTTCTGTGATGAACTACTTTCCAATAAGGGAGCAGGTACAGTTACCTCATCAAGTTCTACTTTCCTCCCACTCACTTCTTTCGAGAGAAACTCCTTCTCTAGAAAAACTCCGAATTTAGCAACAAAAGTCTTGCCTTCGGATTTGTGATAGAAGGTGTACCCAACAGTCTCCTTTGGGTATCCTATGAAGACATATTTCTCTGATTTGGGTTTGAGCTTATCAGGATGAAACTTTTTCATATAAGCATCACAATCCCAAACTTTAAGAAACGACAACTTTGGTTTCTTGCCAAACCACAGTTCAGATTGTGTCGTCTCAACGGACTTAGATGGTGCCCTTTTAAACGTGAATGCAGCTGTCTTTAATGCATAACCCCAAAACGATAGTGGTAGATCGATAAGAGACATCATAGATCGCACCATATCTAATAAAGTACGGTTATGATGTTCGGACACACCATTATGCTGTGGTGTTCCAGGTGGCGTGAGTAGTGAAACTATTTCACATTGTTTTAACTGAAGGCCAAACTCGTAACTCAAATATTTTACCTCTGCGATCATATCGTAGAAACTTCTATTTTCTTATTACGATGATTCTCCACTTCACTCTGAAATTCTTTGAACTTTTCAAATATTTCAGACTTGTGTTTCATTAAGTAGATATACCCATATCTGCTCAAATCATCTGTGAAGGTCAGAAAATAATGATACCCGCCGCGAGCCTTAACACTCATCGGATCTCATACATCAGTATGTATTATTTCCAATAAGTCAGTTGCTCGCTCCATAGTTCCGGAGAACGGTGTTTTAGTCATCTTGCCCATGAGGCATGGTTCGCAAGCATCAACTGATTCATAATCAAGTGATTCCAAAAACCCATCAGCATGGAGTTTCTTCATGCGCTTTACACTAATATGACCTAAACGTCAGTGCCACAAATAAGTTGCACTATCATTATTAACTTTGCATCTTTTGGTTTCAATATTATGATTATGTGTATCACTACGATCGAGATCCAACGAACTATTTTCATTGGGTGTGTAACCATATAAGGTTTTATTCATGTAAACAGAACAACAATTTATTCTCTTACTTAAATGAATAACCGTATTACAATAAACATGATCAAATCATATTCATGCTCAACGCAAACACCAAATAACACTTATTCAGGTTCAACACTAATCCAAAAAGTATAGGGAGTGTGCGATGATGATCATATCAATCTTGGAACTACTTCCAACACACATCGTCACCTCACCCTTAACTAGTCTTTGTTCATTCTGCAACTCCCGATTCAAGTTACTAATCATAGTAACTGAACTAGTATCAAATACTGAGGGGTTGCTATAAACACTAGTAAAGTATACATCAATAACATGTATATCAAATATACTTATGTTCACTTTGCCATCCTTCTTATTCGCCAAATACTTGGGGCAGTTCCACTTTCAGTGATCAGTCCCTTTGCAGTAGAAGCACTTAGTCTCAGGCTTAGGACCAGACTTGGGCTTCTTCACTTGAGCAGCAACTTGCTTGCTGTTCTTCTTGAAGTTCCCCTTTTTTTCCTTTGCCCTTTTCTTGAAACTAGTGATCTTGTCAACCATCAACACTTGATGCTCTTTCTTGATTTCTACCTTCATCGATTTCATCATCATGAAAAGCTCGGGAGTCGTTTTCGTCATCCCTTGCATACTATAGTTCATCACGAAGTTCTACTAACTTGGTGATGGTGACTAGAGAATTCTGTCAATCACTATCTTATCTGGAAGATTAACTCCCACTTGATTCAAGTGATTGTAGTACCCAGACAATCTGAGCACATGCTCACTAGTTGAGCGATTCTCCTCCATCTTTTAGCTATAGAACTTGTTGGAAACTTCATATCTCTCAACTCGGGTACTTGCTTGAAATATTAACTTCAACTCCTGGAACATCTCATATGGTCCATGACGTTCAAAACATCTTTGAAGTCCCGATTCTAAGCCATTAAGCATGGTGCACTAAACTATCAAGTAGTCATCATATTGAGCTAGCCAAACGTTCATAACGTCTGCATCTGCTCCTGCAATAGGTCTGTCACCTAGCGGTGCATCAAGGACATAATTCTTCTGTGCACCAATGAGGATAAACCTCAGATCACGGATCCAATCCGCATCATTGCTACTAACATCTTTCAACACAATTTTCTCTAGGAACATATCAAAATAAATACAGGGAAGCAACAACGCGAGCTATTGATCTACAACATAATTTGCAAAATACTACCAGGACTAAGTTCATGATAAATTTAAGTTCAATTAATCATATTACTTAAGAACTCCCACTTAGAAAGATATCCCTCTAATCTTCTAAGTGATCACGTGATCCAAATCAACTAAACCATGTCCGATCATCACGTGAGATGGAGTAGTTTCAATGGTGAACATCACTATGTTGATCATATCTACTATATGATTCACGCTCAACCTTTCGGTCTCCGTGTTCCGAGGCCATATCTGTATATGCTTGGCTCGTCAAGTATAACCTGACTATTCCGCGTGTGCAACTGTTTTGCACCCGTTGTATTTGAACGTAGAGCCTATCACACCCGATCATCACATGGTGTCTCAGCACGAAGAACTTTCGCAACGGTGCATACTCAGGGAGAACACTTCTTGATAATTAGTGAGAGATCATCTTAAAATGCTACCGTCAATCAAAGCAAAATAAGATGCATAAAAGATAAACATCACATGCAATCAATATAAGAGATATGATATGGCCATCATCATCTTGTGCTTGTGATCTCCATCTTCGAAGCACCGTCGTGATCACCATCGTCACCGGCGCGACACCTTGATCACCATCGTAGCATCGTTGTCGTCTCGCCAATCTTATGCTTCCACGACTATCGCTACCGCTTAGTGATAAAGTAAAGCATTACAGCGCAATTGCATTGCATACAATAAAGCGACAACCATATGGCTCCTACCAGTTGCCGATAACTCCAACAAAACATGATCATCTCATACAACAACTTATATCTCATCATGTCTTGACCATATCACATCACAACATGCCCTGCAAAAACAAGTTAGACGTCCTCTACTTTGTTGTTGCAAGTTTTACGTGGCTGCTACGGGCTTGAGCAAGAACCAATCTTACCTACGCATCAAAACCACAACGATAGTTTGTCAAGTTTGTGTCGTTTTAACCTTCGCAAGGACCGGGCGTAGCCACACTCGGTTCAACTAAAGTTGGAGAAACTGACACCCGCTAGCCACCTGTGTGCAAAGCACGGTGGTAGAACCAGTCTCGCGTAAGCGTACGCGTAATGTCGGTCCGGGCCGCTTCATCCAACAATACCGCCGAACCAAAGTATGACATGCTGGTAAGCAGTATGACTTATATCGCCCACAACTCACTTGTGTTCTACTCGTGCATATAACATCAAACCATAAAACCTAGGCTCGGATGCCACTGGTGGGTAACGTAGTAATTTCAAAAAATTTCCTACGCACATGCAAGATCATGGTGATGCATAGCAACGAGGGAAGAGTGTGATCTATGTACCCTTGTAGACCGACAGCGGAAGCGTTAGCATAACGCGGTTGATGTAGTCGTACGTCTTCACAGCCCGACCGATCAAGCACCGAAACTACGGCACCTCCGAGTTCTAGCACACGTTCAGCTCGATGACGATCCCCGGACTCTGATCCAGCAAAGTGTCGGGGAAGAGTTCCGTCAGCACGACGGCGTGGTGACGATCTTGATGTACTACCGTCGCAGGGCTTCGCCTAAGCACCGCTACAATATTATCGAGGATTATGGTGGAAGGGGGCACCGCACACGACTAAGAATATGATCACGTGGATCAACTTGTGTCTATGGGGTGCCCCCTGCCCCCGTATATAAAGGAGTGGAGGAGGGGAGGGCCGGCCCTCTCTATGGCGCGCCCTAGGGGAGTCCTACTCCCACCGGGAGTAGGATTCCCCCTTTCCTAGTCCAACTAGGAGTCCTTCCATGTAGTAGGAGTAGGAGACAAGGAAGGGGAAGAGGGAAGAGAAGGAAGGAGGGGGCGCAACCCCTCCCCCTAGTCCAATTCGGACTAGGCCCTTGGGGGGCGCGCGGCCTGCCTCTTCCTCTCCCCTAAAGCCCAATAAGGCCCATATACTTCTTCTCCCGTATTCCCGTAACTCCCCGGTACTCCGAAAAATACCCGAACCACTCGGAACCTTTCCGTTGTCCGAATATAGTCGTCCAATATATCGATCTTTACGTCTCGACCATTTAGAGACTCCTCGTCATGTCCCCGATCTCATCCGGGACTCCGAACTCCTTCGGTACATCAAAACTCATAATATAACTGTCATCGAAACCTTAAGCGTGCGGACCCTACGGGTTCGAGAACAATGTAGACATGACCGAGACACGTCTCCGGTCAATAACCAATAGCGGAACCTGAATGCTCATATTGGCTCCTACATATTCTACGAAGATCTTTATCGGTTAGACCGCATAACAACATACATTGTTCCCTTTGTCATCGGTATGTTACTTGCCCGAGATTTGATCGTCGGTATCTCAATACCTAGTTCAATCTCGTTATCGGCAAGTCTCTTTACTCGTTTCGTAATACATCATCTCGCAACTAACTCATTAGTTGCAATGCTTGCAAGGCTTAGGTGATGTGCATTACCGAGAGGGCCCAGAGATACCTCTCCGACAATCGGAGTGACAAATCCTAATCTCGAAATACGCCAACCCAACATGTACCTTTGGAGACACCTGTAGAGCTCCTTTATAATCACTCAGTTACGTTGTGACGTTTGGTAGCACACAAAGTGTTCCTCCGGTAAACGGGAGTTGCATAATCTCATAGTCATAGGAACATGTATAAGTCATGAAGAAAGCAATATCAACATACTAAACGATCGAGTGCTAAGCTAACGGAATGGGTCAAGTCAATCACATCATTCTCCTAATGATGTGATCCCGTTAATCAAATAACAACTCTTTGTCTATGGTTAGGAAAACATAACCATCTTTGATTAACGAGCTAGTCAAGTAGAGGCATACTAGTGACACTCTGTTTGTCTATGTATTCACACATGTATTATGTTTTCGGTTAATACAATTCTAGCATGAATAATAAACATTTATCATGAAATAAGGAAATAAATAATAACTTTATTATTGCCTCTAGGGCATATTTCCTTCACCAACGTCTGCTTATTAGCCGGCTTCCTCCCCGCCGTTTTCTTAGGTTGCTGACCAACGCTATTGGAACGACGAGGAGCAGGCGTCAGGTCGACACCCTCGTTCACCACGCAACCAGAGTCTGCCCCCACGACCACTGGAGAGGGTGAGGTAGGGAGAGAAGCAGCCGAGGAGACCCCGCCCGCGCCAATCAGAGTCGACGCCACCTGGTTCGGGGCAAGGTTGGTCTCGTACTCATTGAAGGAGAGCTCCAGCGACCGGGTGAGCGGCGGCACGCTCACCGCGGTGTCCTGAGTTGCCACCCCAATGGCACCAGCCTCCGCCGACAGCGCACCCAGCTTATCCCAAGTTTCCGTGTCAATCTCCGTGTCAATGGATCTGTCCTGGATGCTGTCGTCTTGTGCTTCCCCCCTGTCTTGCATCTTGGCATCCTGGTTCACCGCAGCACTCATGCCGCCCTCGCCCCCTTGCAGATCTTTGCCTGGTTCATCCCTACCATGCTTGTCCTTGCCCTGCGGCCGCGCGCCCGGATTCGCGTCCTTGGCAGGGGGATTGGAAGGACCAGATCCAAGCACGGCCCGTTCGCCACCCCTTTTGGGCAGGGTCTCCCGCTCCACCTTGATTTGATATCCCTCATGGTTGAACCACACCTCGACGACACCATTAAGCTTCTCCGGGTCTTTGCAAGCGAGCTTCATCCGAACAGGCCCCAACCTGATCAGAGACAGTTCATCGACCACGATTGGCCGGCCCAGCATCCTGAACCGCTCCCTGATGCGGTCTTCACGCATGTGCTTCTTTGGGATGCCATGGAGCCGCACCCATGTCTCCGGCATCACCATAGGCTAGACCTCCTCGTGAAGCACGTCGCACACACGCGTAGTGATGTCATTGATAGACAGAAACAACTTACCACTTGATTTCGCCATGTGTAACAGATCTGCAGAAGGAAAGACCACCACGAAATCGTCATCTCCCACTTGTGTGACCTGCCAATCCCAATCTCCGGTCACCATGTGCTTCAGTTCTTGTTTGAGAATCCGTAGATTAAGCTTCACCGGCTCCGCAGAGAGGATGGCAGCGTTCTTGATGCGGGCATCGATGGGGGCTTCGGACTCTTCCTCATCCTCGAACTCGAGGCAAAAGAAACCCTCCCCAGAGATGGCACTTCCCATGATTTGGAGATGAAGTTGCCGGCCCCTAGTCGGGCAGTGGGCGGACGCGTGCCCTTCTTCCTTGCAGAGCACATAGAGAGGGGGGGGGACTTGCACTTGGACTGGTAGTGTCCAAGGCGCCCGCACTTGAAGCACTCGACCTTCGGTGCCTCCTCCACTGTGATGGGCTCCTCTGCCGTACCCTTGGACACAGAAGGCAGCGCCACCGCCAGTGGATCCGCAGGCGCATGCGGCTTCTTGGCCATTGGGTCTCCGTGGCCCCCACCATAGTTGGGGTGAGCCTCATGCTTCCGCTCAAGCTCGCGCCGCCGCTGCTGAACCTTCTTCTTCTTCTTGCGCTCCTGCTGCTGGATCCACCACGGGGGAGGAGGACCCCAATCCCCCTCACGCCCGCCGTGGTCGCGGGATCCCCCACGTTCTTCTCTGGCCTCGCGACCACCCGACTGCTCACGCATCACACGCTTCGCCTTGTCACGCAGCTCCCGCTCCCGGCGCCGCTTCGCCTCCGGATCTGAAGCCTCCATCGATCTCTTGTCTGTGCGCTGATCTTCCATCACCACCGCCGTGAAGGAATGGAGGAGGGGGAGGAGGGGGGCAAATCTTGAGCATGTGGGCGGAGTGAGCAAGGCGCCGCACCTCGCGAGTGGTGGCTGGAAACCCTAAATGGGGATCCAGGCAACCCCTCCTCATCCACTTATAACCAGAGGTCGGGCGAGTACCGGGCCGAGGCACGTTGGGCCGTTGGGGCACGATGGGCCGTAGGTTCGTGGCCTTCTCCAGGCCCAACCCCACTGGTGGGCCAGAGACGCAACCAGTTTGTCCCCTCATCCTAGGCCCAAAACCCACAGCCAGCCCCGCTCCCGACGCCGGCCCAGTAGTGACCCCCGTGGACGGCCCGTCCGGCCCAACCCTAGGGCACGGTGTAGAGTGCATCGCCTCCGACCCGCACGACGCCCCCGCCGCCGCCACCACAGGGGCCGCCGGCAGGCACGGCCAGTCCTCCCTGGACACCTCCGTCTGAGCCACCAACAGGCTCGCGCGCCGCCTTGGCTCTGATAAGCGTCGCCGTCCCCAATGAAACGCCATTACCCGAGCCCGAGCTGCAAGGCCTCGTCGGCAACCAGATGCGCGGGGCCATGGCTCTGGGGCCGCGGCCGCCCGGCGCAAAGCACCTCCCACGCCCCGAGCCCGCTCCACTCTTCTTCGCCGCAAAGGCCATGAAATCTCCGATCGACGGCCCTGCTGGCACCTCGCACAAGCCCCGCTCCGAATCCAGCTCCTCGCCACCGGCCTCATCCTTCGAGTCCTCCGCCGCCAGCGCCCAAAAGCGGTTGCGGCGAGCGCCGACCTCCGCCGCAGGTGAGCCAGTGCGGCCCTCCCCGCCGCTCACCTGGGGGCCACCCACGCTGTGCCGGACCACGGCCCAGTCCGCTGACGCCACCGCGGTCGGCTCCTGCCCTGATGCAGGCACGTCGCCCGCGCAGTCGCCATCCTATAGCATCCTCGCCCCCCACTGTGAGTCTCACCCGGAACTCGGGGCTGTGCACGTCGGCGCGGTGTGGCGCGTCGTCTCGGTGATGATGGTGCTTGAGGACGCCTGGGGCTTCGGCGCATACCTTCGCCGCCTTCCGCTGCTGAGTCTGGCGGTCGCTGGTCTACCACATCTGGCCGGCCCCGCTGCATGCTGCTGCTACTCTCCCGCATCTGGACGGTGTCGCGGCCTGCTGCTCGTACAGCGTGATGGAGACGGTGGTGGTGACTGGATCCTCGCCGGCGGCGTGCGGGGACGATGGTGGCTACTGGATCCGCGACTCGATGCACCGGGGCGCGAGGAGGTGGTCGTCGGCGAGCGGCAGCATCGATTTATTTTGTTTCGAGTACAAGATGTTCGTTCGTTTATTCTATGCATGATGCTATCTTTTGCGGAACATTGCACTGGAAAAGATTGTTGAGTCAATCAAGTCCTCCTGTCCATAAAGCATGTATCTCTGGTAAAAACCAACATCAATATTTTGTTAATTTTTTTCTTTCAATAAAGCATCGTAACAAACACACATGTCAAGCAGGTTAAAAGTTATCCATCTCTGTGAAGCATTTTAGCAAACACTTGACGTGGGTAAGTTACTGCACTGATAAAACAAAACAGTGGGGAAGGAATGGGCAAGGAAGGAAATAGCCTGAGAGCTTAACTCGTGGCCAGGAGAGTGCCAACAGGAGCCGCCCCTCACCTCTCGCCCCTCGCGTCGCCCCCGCGGGCGACCCAGGGGAAAAACCCTAGCCGCCGCCCCTCGAGTCTCCTCCTCCTCTCCCCCTCCTCGCCGTCGTCCATAGCGCCGCCGGGCGAAGCCTGGCCGGCTGGGCAGCGGCGGGGCTTCTCCCCATCCTCCCCGTCTTGGCTGGCGCGGGACAACGGGATCCAGAGGAACACCGAGCGAACGTGGGGTCCGGCGGCGGGCGGGTCTCCCATCGGCGTCGTGCGCGGCACGGCGGTGGCGACCCGCGTGTCGTGAGGTGGTGGCTGCGTTGGCCTGACCGGTGGCCGTGGGTGCCGCCGGATCCAGATTGGATCCATCTGGATCCTTTCTTCGGACTCCGTCGGCCGCCGTAGTGTGGTGACGATCGTTGCTGGCCACGTCGGATCGTTGGATTCGGCATCTAGAGATCTACAAGGAGTTCTTCTCGATCCTCCTTTTTGGTGGGTTGAGCCCCATGGCTCTTTCATCTTCGCGGGTTTCGGATCGTGGCTTGCCGGATCCGGAGTACATGGAGGTTTGGTAGCATAGGATGGGGACCGAAGGAAACTTTGGTCGGCGTGTTCGGCCTGGCATCGGTGACGTCACTTGACGCCGTTACCCTTCCTGGAGGCGAAGCCGAGGTCCCCCTCGATCCACCCCCGAACCCCTCCCGGACGAAAGTCCAAAATTCAGTATGGATTGGGCAGCGGCGGCGTCCTGCGCGTCGTATCCTCCATGGAGGCACCGTCTTGGGAGGAACTGCTGTTCGGGGGAGAGATGTTGTGGATGGTGGGCTCCGAGTAGCTCCAGCAGTGGTGATGGTGTGGAGGTTGCCAGGTGATGCGGCGTTGTATCTACTGCGTCATTGACGATGGGTGGTGGCGGCATGGTGCGGCTGCATATCGACGACGGATGCGGCTGGATGGACGAGCGCAGGGTGGTCGAGCTGTCTGGTGCCATGGTGGCGTCGACGGCAGGCCTGACAAGGTCTGTGCGTCAGTACCTGCTCTGCAGATGGATCGGTGGAAGAAGGCGGCGGCAGCCTCGGTGAGTACGCCGGACCGGCTTGTGACCCAGTCTCGGTATGTGGCTAGGATGGGGCATCCGGCATTAGATGTTAGGATTTGGTGCGATGTCTATTTGGTATTAAGCTCGGACATTCGGCACCACTACATCAAGGGGGTAGAAGTAGTACAGATGTTGCCTAGATGGTGCCTTCAGACTTACTGATGTTCTACTTTGTAAGGTCTTTTATACTTAATAATTAATAAAGTGGCTGTATGCATCGTCTTTTTTTTTTTTAAAAAAAAAGGAAAGTGCCAACTGCAGCTGCGTTCAATGACGGCGAGCCACTGATGGGAGAGACTGCTGTGGTGATGCTCGGGGAAGAGGACTTTGGGCACGAGATGCAACGATGGGGACGGCGAACACGGGATGCGGTTGTGGAGGGGTCCCCCGGGACCGGGAGCATGGACTCTGGCCGCCGCAACCGGCTTCACCATCGTCCGCGGCTGGCCGCTGGCCTCCCCGTCGTCCGCCACAGCGCGCAGCCTTCCCGTCCTCTGCCACGGCTGGATCTCAAGGACGCGGGACGAGATGGCGCATCAGGCATCACGTATCGACTGGACCTCGTTCACGACCACGGCAAGAGAGGGAGCTGCGGGGCCTCGCGATATCGGGTCGTTGCACCTCCCGGCACGGCCACCATCCTCTGTGGATCTTCCCCGGGGTTGTGGAGCGAAAATCGCGTCGTTTCGCATCGGCGATCTCCGACTGAGCTAGCGCACGTTACTAACAAGTTTGCAGCGTCCGTTTTTAAGAATCAGCCACACAGAGCAGATCCAAATTAATTTCAGTATTTTCAAAGATTAAAACTGAGTGTTTTGTGAATGCAAACACTTTTCAAATTGGCGAATTGCTTTAGAAAAACTGATTTCTTTTAGAAAAGTAGGAACATTTTTCGAAATCACAAACATTATTTCCAAAACGGGAACATTTTTTGAAATTCCAAAAGAAAATTGGGCAAATGCAAACATTCTTTAAACTCCCGACCAAAATTTGAAAACATGAACATTTATTTGAAATTTTTGAACATTTTCAAACGGGAACATTTTTGGAAACTCCAGAAAATGAAAACATGAAAAAAATTTAAATTTGTGAACAATGTTTTTAAACAGAAACATTTTTTGAAATACCATACAAGTTTTTAGAAGTTATGAATTTTTTGAGCAGAAACATTCGCAACATTTTTTTCGAAAAAACACAAGCAATTTTTTAATACGCGAACATTTTTTGAAATTATGAACAAAATAAAAAAAACTACATTCAGTTTTATCATCTTTAGTAAGCTAGAACATTTTTTGAAATTTGTGAACAGTTTTTAGACAATAAAAATAAATTTTAAAAACGATTTTTTAATACACGAACAAATTTTGTTAAATACGAACAATTTTTGAATTTATGATCATAATTTTGAAAACACTACATTTTTGAATTCTGATATGTTTATAAACGCATGGACGTTTTACAAAAATTCCAAACTTTTTTCTGAAAATAATATAAAATTACAAAGAAAAATTGAAAAGAAACATAAAAGAAAAAGAATCAGAAACTGAAAAACCAAAAAGGAAACATAAACCAAAATTTGAAGACATGAACATATTTTCAAATTCACGAACAAAGTTTGAAAACACGAAGGTTTTTTGAAACTTGTGAATAATTTAGGAAAATGGATATTTTCTGAAACTCCAAAATAATCAAAACGTGAACATTTTGTGCAATTTGCGAACAATTTTTTAAAATGGGAACTAGTTTAGTAACACCCGAACATCTTTTGAAAAGTTGTGAAAATTTGTTGAAAGTGCCGAACATGTTTTAAATTTATGAACATTTTTTGAAAAGTGGCTATTTTTTGAAATTTCAAACGTTTTTTAAAAGCAAGAACATTTTTTCAAAAATTAAGAATAATTTTCGAATATGAACTTAGTTTAAAAGAAGATAAAATAACCTTGAAAGGAAAAAAGGAAAAAAGAAACAGAAAACGAAAAAAAAGAAAAGAAAGAAGAAAGAGCAACAGAAACAGAAAAAAAACAAAAAACCGGTCAAAGAAACAAAAGCCAGCTCGGTTCCCAAAACCGTCTGGCTAGTTGGGGTTGTTGTCTACCTAACTGGGCCGGCCCATAGCATCGCTGCACGGTCGCTCGCCTGTGCGAAGCGCCGGCAGTTTGACGCATAGCGCGTCAAATAGGAAATTCCGTTGTGGGAGGCCGCATATAGTGCGTGGGGCGTCGACGTTGCAGGATCAGGCTGCGTCAAGGATCGCCTGAGCAAGGCATCCGGGATCGCAATATGTGCATGTGTGGGCCATCTGTATCGCGAGGAAAGGAAACACACGAAAAAGGGGAGCCGACCGAAGGAAGAAGCACAGGCGAATAAACGAAACGACATATGATGACCTACCATCACAATCGCAGACTCCTCCTTTAGGAGTAGAACCCTGTTGTATATGAAAAGAGCGAAAATAATTGATTAAACTGTTGTTCATGGAAGCTTTTCCCGACGAAAATATTCAATATGATTTGATTGGTGTTGTATATGGAAGGAAAGATCGATGGAAGGATGGAAGGGTTGGTTTGGTTTTTCTGAATCGGTGGGAGGGAGATCGCCTGGGGGGGGGGGGGGGGGAATTATATGATACCAGGTCTCACGGTTAGCAGGTGAGACCCGTCCTGATGGATGACACGTGGCATTCACAAATTCCAAAGTATCTAATCTCCCCCCCCCCCCCCCCTCCTGATTTCAAGTGAGGGGTGGGGTAGATGCTTTGTGATTTGTGAATGTCACGTGTCATCCATCAGGATGGGTCTCGCGTGAGACCTGAACTTATAGAATTCTTTTCCGGAGGGGGGGGGGAGGATAGATGGAATGATGAAAACGAACAAACAACTTATGTACTGAGATATTAAAAGTAGAGATTATAAGATAAGACGAGTGAGTAACAATTAACAAGATGGACAAATATTGAATGGAAGTTAAATACAACAACGAACTTAACTACAGGCTAGGAGAGGGCATGTATGCATGCAGAACAAATGCTGCCGCCCACTTCCAACATTACACTCGTGTACATCGTATATACATGGCAAGAAAATCACAAACTTAAATTCTTGTGTTTTTCTCTTTGCAAACACATGTACACGCACAAATCACCACTTACAATCTTACATACCGATATGTATCCGTAGTTCTTATTACATTAGACAACAATAAATTGGGATAAATTAATAACACAACATATACAGTACACCAAAAACCAATGATAACTCTCCAACAACATTACCAGTATTTTCAGGATCCTCCTTCCCACTTGCATGCAACATTCATGCATGCGGATGCACTTTCTCATGTCTTGGTGATGTTGAATTTACCTCCCATAACCCCACAAATCCATCTCCCCACCTCGTTGCCCGGAGTTCATGGCGCTCATCTGCTGTACTGCAGCGGCGCCCCCGCCGTTGCTGAACCCGTCCATCGGCTGCCACTGCTGATCGGCTGCACCGTTTGTCTGATCTCTTCCTTCGGCCAGCCCATCCGCCGCGACGCCGTCGCTGCTGCCGACGTCCAGGCCAGGGTGCTCGACCGGCAGGCTGGAGAAATCATACCCGCCGCCAGCTGCGTCGGCGGCCGGCCGGTGGTTGGTGAGGAGGTCCTGGACCTGCACGTGGTGCGAGTAGGCCGCCTCCGGTGGTTGCATCTGGGAGTAGTAGAAGGAAGAGGCGTGCTGGGGGTGGTACTGCGGGTGCATCCCGTGCATGTAGTGGGATGCCATGGCGGCCCTGTCAGCGTGGTCGTGGCCACCCAGCGGCGAGGACACGGCCATGTGGCCGCCGCCGGCGTCCGCGCTCTGGCTCGAGCTCCCCTCGCCGCCTCCGGCGATCTTGAAGAAACACTTCTTCTTGAACACGCGGCACACCACCCATCCATCCTCCTGCATGCGCCATCAACACGAAACACCATCAACCCCGGCCCTATTGGCAACGCGCGCGAATTGCATGCATGCATGCACACACAGTTCTACTACTACACGGGAAGTGATTTCAAGACGGATCGTTGAGGGCTTACGCTGGTGCCGCCCTGGGCTTCGTCGATTTCCTCGAGGCGGTACTCGTGCATGATCCAGTCGGACTTCTGGCCGTGTGGGGCGCGGCCGCGGTAGAAGACGAGCGTCTTGCGCATCCCGATCTTGCGGTAGCTGGTGCGGATGCACTTGTCCCTCCCCGTTGCCTTCCAGAACCCGGCCGTCGTCGCGCGGTTCGTCCGCGACCCCGTCGGGTACTTGCGGTCCTTGTGGCTGAAGAAGTACCACTCGTTCTGCGGCGCAGACCCGATCCGGCATCTCTCTGCATCATAAGAAATCACCATGCATATCATGTTAGCAATAGGCAATAGCACAGCACAGCAAATCACACTCGGTGGATAATTCAGCGCAGACATGTTAAATTAGCTAACACGTAGTACCTTGGAGGTCCCATGGCTCGATCTTGTTGAGGTCGACCTCCCTGATGACCTCGAGGTCGAACTTTTCGAAGCCGATCTTCTTCTTGAGGTAGTAGAGCAGCAGCTCCTCGTCGGTAGGGTGGAACCGGAACCCCGGCGGGACGCCGTTGCTGGACGAGAAGTCAGCCATCGTCGATCGATGCACGCAAAATTTGCGAAGTAGCTAGCTAGCTAGAGCTTTCTTTGACGCGGGAGAGGCCTGTAGCATGTATATATACGCGTGGCCTCCATGGCCAGGGCAGGTGCACCAAGTACCTAGCTAGCTAGCTGCGGGCAGGAGGGTGAGAGTTGACACGCCGGCCGTCACGGCACCGGACGGGGGCAAAAGTTGGTCACGTAGGATGCAAGGGAAGGCCATGATCGTCGAGGCCTGCGCGCGCGGAGCTAGACAGTCAGCTGCATTATTCTACGCCGTTAACGATCCCGAGGCTGGGAGCAGCCTTTGTTTACGGATCGCTTGATTGCTTCCAAAGCAAGTCCTAGCTAGCTTGGGGAGAGCTGCTATCCACTGATAAAAAATAATCTTAGATCCACTGTATACGTGTACATGCAATCTCTTTGGAATTTTTGGAAAACTCGGAGGGAGGGGAGAGACGCATTCAATTGGTTTTCACTTTCGGTTCAGTGAGATTTCAACCGAATTCACTGGATTTAAATAATCTTATTTAGTAGATATTGAAATATTTACCTTTCGGCCGTCAATGAACTTCAGCCATTTCAGTAATACACAAGAATTGGGGTGAAAATCAACTTCTCTAAGAGCGAGGCTCTGGTCATTGGGGTGACTGAGCAGGAGCAATCTCGGGTTGCTCGGTTGTCAGTGCGGGACGTTCCCTTTCAAATATTTGGGCCTCCCTATTGCTCCTTTCAAACTTATCCCTAAAGATTTTCCCCCGCTTGCTACTAAGGTTGGCAATCGTGTTATGCCCTGGCGTGGCAGGTACAACACCTGTGCGGGCAAAGTTTGCCTTACCAATGTCGGTCTCTCTTCCCTTCCTATGTTCACTATGGGCTTCCACCGTCTCACGGATGGGACTCATGCGGGCTTCAAACAAGTATAGGGGTGCCTTCTACTGGAATGCTGCTGATAATGGTCGCAAATATCTTCTAGTTAAGTGGCAGCACATGTGCCGCCCTAAGGCCCATGGGGGCTTAGGCATTCTAAATACCTCCATCATGAACAAGTGCCTTATTATTAAGTGGTGGTGGAAGATATGCACTTCAGGCCCAGACTCTCCGCGGTTTAACCTGCTGAAAAACAAATGCTTTCCCAATTCTAGCCCCCTTTTCGCTTCGGCTGAGGGTGGCTCTTAGTTCTAGCGTGACCTGGTAAAAGTTCATGATGATTTTAGAGCACGCGTCAAGTTTATTGTGGGGAATGGATCGTCTATTCGGTTCTGGCTCGATTGGTGGTGTAGGGACGCCCCCTTAGCGGTTTCCTTCCCTACTCTATTTTCCTATTGTTCTTCTCCAGATATCTCAATCTCTGAGCTCTCCCGTGCGGTTGGGACCTTGGTTTCAGGAGAACCCTTTCCCAAGAAGAGTTGGGTGAGTGGCAATTGCTTCCTTGTAGGATCTAGAAGTAGATGTGTCTAGAGGGGGAGGGGGGGGTGATTAGACACCTAGTGCCAAAGTTGCAATTTTTAATCTTTTTGGTTTAAGTGGAGTTTAGGCACAATTTCAACACACACAATACATATCAAGCAAGCATGCAAAGAGTATATGAGCAGCGGAATGTAAAGCATGCAACTTGCAAGAATGTAAAGGGAAGGGTTTGGAAAGATCAAACGCAATTGGAGACACGGATGTTTTTCCCGTGGTTCGGATAGGTGGTGCTATCCTACATCCACGTTGATGGAGACTTCAACCCACGAAGGGTAACGGTTGTGCGAGTCCACACAGGGCTCCACCCAAGGGCAACGGTTGCGCGAGTCCATGAAGGGCTCCACCCACGAAGGGTCCATGAAGAAGCAACCACCCACAAAGGGTCCACGAAGTAGCAACCTTGTCTATCCCACCATGGCCATCGCCCACGAAGGACTTGCCTCACTAGCGGTAGATCATCACGAAGTAGGCGATCTCCTTACCCTTACAAACTCCTTGGTTCACTCCACAATCTTGTCGGAGGCTCCCAAGTGACACCTAGCCAATCTAGGAGACACCACTCTCCAAGAAGTAACAAATGGTGTGTAGGTAATGAACTCCTTGCTCTTGTGCTTCAAATGATAGTCTCCCCAACACTCAACTCTCTCTCATAGGATTTGGATTTGGTGGAAAGAAGATTTGAGTGGAAAGCAACTTGGGAAGGCTAGAGATCAAGATTCATATGGTAGGAATGGAATGTCTTGATCTCAATACATGAGTAGATGGTTCTCTCTCAGAACAAATGAGTTGGAATGGTGTGTGTGTTCTGATGGCTCTCTCTTGGAATGAGAAAGAGGTGGAGGGGTATATATAGCCTCCACACAAAATCCAACCGTTACACAGTTTTCCAATCGCGATGGGACCGAATCATAAAACTCGGTCGGACCGAAAATGTAAACCTAGTGACCGTTAGGAATTTCGGTGGGACTCACATGCAACTCGGTAGGACCGATTCGGTTAGGGTTTGGGCATAACGTAATCTCGGTGAGACCGATTACACAAACTCGGTGAGACCAAATTTGGTAATTAGCTAACCAGAGAGTTGGTCAGGCAGACTCAGTGGGACCGATTTGCTCTTTCGGTGAGACCGAGTGGAACTCGGTGAGACCGAAAAGTTACAAAGGGGAAACACTGAGTTTACATTGCAATCTCGGTGGGACCGATTCGCTCTTTTGGTGGGACCGAAAAGTTACGAAAGGGAAATAGAGAGATTGCAACCCCATCTCGCTGGGACCGAGAACCTTATCGGTAGAACTGAATTGCTAGGGTTTTGGCAGTGGCTTATGACAAGTGAAACTCGGTGGCGCCGGATAGGAAAAATCGGTAGGACCGAGTTTGGCTTAGGGTTTAGGTCATATGTGGATATGGGAAAGTAGTTGAGGGTTTTGGAGCATATCATTAAGCACATGAAGCAAGAGGCTCATTAAGCAACACATCATCCCTCCTTAATAGTATTGGCTTTTCCTATGGACTCAATGTGATCTTGGATCACTAAAATGTAAAATGAAGAGTCTTGAGCTTGAAGCTTTAGCCAATCCTTTGTCCTTAGCATCTAAGGAGTTCCCACAACCTTTAGTCCATGCCACTCCATTGTTGAACTTATCTGAAACATGCTAGATGGAAGTGTTAGTCCAACAAGAGATATGTTGTCATCAATTATCAAAACCACCTAGGGAGCACTTGTGCTTTCAATCTCCCCCTTTTTGGTAATTGATGGCAACATACATCAAAGCTTTAGATAAAGATATAAAGAACAACAAGTAAAGCTTTGGAAGAACATGTAGCAAGCATAAACTCCCCCTACATGTATGCACTCATGTAAATATGAAATATAGAGGCATGTGAGAGCATAATCATGACAGAGTAGGCAATGTGTTACATGTATCTTGGCCATATGCATCAGAGCAAAAGATTATTAAGGAAAATACCTTCATGCTCATGAGTCCTTCTTGCAAACAGTATGTACATAAGCAAGAACTCCTCATACTCATAATTTTGATGCATATACTTACCTTGTGGTCTCGAGTTGGTTTAGGATGGAATGAACCTGCAAACAAGGTTAGATAACACAGGTACGTCCACTAGCCAGAGCAAACAAAGAAACCACAAGAATGCCAAGATTGGGATGACATGTAGAGAATGATATCATTGGATTCAACATGTCCCCAAAAATAAAGATATGCAATGAATTTGGTTGATTTCTTTTCCCTTAGGTGTCTTGCTCCCCCTGAATCTTACATGGGATATTGGGAGAAGATAGGAAACAGAAAATCAGAGCTGAATAGAACTTAATTCAAATGAGTTCATATGAACATGTCTTTCCCCCAAAAAGACATGTGGCATCTCTCCTCTTGAACATCAAGCATCTGGGATCCTTGAGTATTTTTCTCTCCCTGGAGATCTCTCTCTCCCCCTTAACAACTGGGATCCTTGAGACTTTCTCTCCCCCTTAATACTTTTTCTCTCTTGATGTGATCTTTTTTTTACAAGCTTTGATGTGATCTCTCTCTCCCCCTTTGACATCAATTTCCAAGAAGGTTTTTCCTGGAATCCGTCGAATAGGTTTGGTCCTTGAGATTCAGCACAAAGCAGAGGATAAAATTGTGATGCTTGTGGAGGACAAGATTCATTGAGTGGAGCTGGATCATAAGAAATGTAGAACAAGTGGCAAACTGTTTTTCTGATTGCAAAGTCGGTGGCACCGAGTGGCACATTTCGGTGGTACCGAAAATATTCGGTTGGACCGAAATTTGCAAGTCGGTGAAACCGAGTTTACACAGAGAAAAACACTTGTCACCTCAGCTCACTAGTCAGGTAAGATCTCACAAAGATTTGCAATGAATTTGATGCAGAAATATGCAGAACAACACGAACAGGAAAAAGTGAAAGTTTCTAGATGAAGTTTTTTTTTTGTTTTTGTTTGAGAGAGAAGGAAACAAATATGCAAGGGACAAATGCAATAACTCAGAAAAGAACACAAGAGAACTTCATCTAGAATTGAGCGGTGACATAGTCACCTATGTTAGAGTATATTGACTTAGGAGTCAAGTGAGGACACTTGATCATAGGTCATACTCATCGTTTAAGCTCAAAATGGGGTTACCATTTTTCGTTTAAGCATCTTGATGTGTTCACATCTTGTTGAGTTGCTTTGACTCATGTCTTGGAGTAAAGCTTCTCTAAGATGGAATGACATACCTTGGGTGGTGGTGTGGTTCTTGCTCATGTAGTTAAACTTGTGTGGATGCTCAAGGTTGATGTAGTTCATCAAGAGTTGGGAGCACCACTTAAAGTTTGAGTTCATCTACCTACATGGGTTAGTTCTTGCAAGGAAGAGCACTTGTGTATCCAAAAATGACAATCATGAAGCTTAACATAGAATTTGTCAAAGAATATGTTTGAATGGTTTTGAGCTTCCTTGTCTTCAACCACTATTGTGTAGAGTCTTGGTGTTGTAGAGATTGCTCAAGATATGAGTGAGTCGCAATCTCAGGAAATTAGATTCAACCAAGCACCTACATGGGTTAGATGACATGCAAGATGCAAATATATCCAAGACATAAGATAGTTATCATAAGAGATATATCATGGATTAGTCATAAGCTCATGTCTTGCATGTATCCAATGGAGTTTCTACTCCAAGTTTGAGGCATCAATGATGTCCAATTCTCCTCTCAACCTGCAAAACACTTTCTCATCAAGCGGTTTAGTGAATATATCCGCTAATTGCTTATCGGTGCGAACATGCTTAAGATTTATGTCACCCTTAGCAACATGATCTCGAATGAAATGATGACGAACTTCAATATGCTTAGTTCGAGAATGTTGTACAGGATTATGACCAATTTTGATAGCACTTTCATTGTCACAAAGCAGTGGAACATGTTTCACATAAATCCCATAATCCTTAAGAGTTTGGGTCATCCAAAGTAATTGAGCACAACATGAACCAGCAGCAATGTATTCCGCTTCGGCGGTGGATAAGGATACCGAGTTTTGTTTCTTGGAAGGCCAAGACACAAGAGATCTACCAAGAAATTGACAAGTACCCGAAGTGGACTTTCTATCAACCTTGTCTCCGGCATAATCTGAGTCGGAATAGCCAACAAGATCGAAAGAAGACCTCTTAGGATACCAAATGCCAAAATTTGGTGTATGGATTAAATATCTCACTATCCTTTTCACAGCCTTAAGATGACAATCTTTAGGAGCAGCTTGATATCGAGCACACATGCACACACTTAGCATAATATCGGGACGTGAAGCACATAGGTATAACAATGAACCAATCATAGAGCGGTAAACCTTTTGATCAACGGGTTCACCATCTTTGGTCAAATCATTATGTCCACTAGTAGGCATGGGTGTAGACATACCTTTGCATTCTTGCATATTGAACTTCTTGAATAAGTCCTTGGTGTACTTTGTTTGAGAGACAAATGTACCTTCCTTAGTTTGCTTGATTTGCAACCCGAGAAAGAATTTGAGTTCACTCATCATAGACATCTCAAACTTCTCTGACATTAGCTTTCCAAACTTTTCACTAAAGAGGGGGTTAGTTGAACCAAATATGATGTCATCAACATAAATTTGGCATACAAATAGTTCTCCATTAACCCTTTTAGTAAAAAGAGTAGAATCAATTTTACCAATTTCAAAACCACTTGTAGTAAGGAACCTGGTCAGGCATTTATACCATGCTCTAGGAGCTTGTTTAAGACCATAAAGGGCTTTGTGAAGTTTGTAAACATGATTAGGTTTCTTAGGATTGACAAAGCCGGGAGGTTGTTTGACATAAACTTCCTCCTCTATTTCTCCATTTAGAAAAGCACTTTTAATGTCCATTTGGTACAAGGTGATGTTATGGTGATTAGCATAGGCAAGTAAGATGCGAATGGACTCAAGTCTAGCAACGGGAGCATATGTATCACCATAGTCCATACCTTCGACTTGTGTGTATTCTTGGGCGACGAGACGTGCTTTGTTGCGGACCACTTGTCCATCTTCATCTTGCTTGTTGCAAAACACCCATTTGGTACCAATGATGTTGTGGTTGTTGTCGGGCTTCTCAACCAATGTCCAAACTTGGTTTCTCTCAAAGTTATGTAGCTCTTCATGCATAGCGTTTATCCAATCCGGATCTTCCAATGCTTCTTCAACCTTCATTGGTTCAATGCTAGAGATGAATGAATAGTTTTCACAAAAGTTAGCTAAACGAGTTTTTGAGCGAGTGATTCTCCCGGTTTGTATATCATTGAGGATTTGCTCGACGGGATGATCTTTGGCAATTCTTGCTCGAACTCGTGAGAGCTTTTGCTTGGGTATTTGTCGACCATCTTCTTCATCTTGTTCTTCTTCTTGGCCTTCTTCATTGTTGACGTCGTCGTTCTCTTGTCGTGGTGGAGAAGGAGGTTGTTGATGTTCATCTTGACGTACTTCCTCGTTTTCTTCATCTTGGTGTGTCCCACTTGTGGATGCTTCCGTGTCGATTCTTGGTTCACCTTGTTGTGAAGTAGAAGCTTCCACTTGGACGGATGAAGTACTCTCCTTTACCTCCGTTGGACGAATTTTGCCAATGGACAAGTCTTGAATTGCTTCTGAAGGGTCTTTGTCTCCTACATCAATTGGCAATTGCTCTACTTGTGAGCCATTAGATTCATCAAACTTCACATCTACCGTCTCTTCAACCTTTCGGGTGAAATTGTTGTAGACACGGTAAGTGTGAGAGTTTGAGCCATAACCAAGTAGAAAACCTTCATGAGATTTAGGAGCAAACTTTGAACGACGATGCTTATCAAGAATGTAGCACTTTGAGCCGAATACTCGAAAGTATCCAACTTGAGGCTTGTTACCGGTGAGGAGCTCGTATGCCGTCTTGCCGAGTAGCTTGTGAAGATATAAGCGATTTGTTGCGTGACAAGCTGTCTCAACGGCTTCTGCCCAAAAGTGCTTTGGCGTCTTGTATTCATCAAGCATTGTCCTTGCCATTTCGATGAGCGTCCGGTTCTTCCTCTCAACAACTCCATTTTGTTGAGGTGTGTATGTAGCCGAGAACTCGTGTGAAATCCCTTCTTCGTCAAGAAAGGTGTCCACATTTGCGTTCTTGAACTCCGTTCCGTTGTCACTCCGAACCTTCTTGATCTTCACATCAAACTGATTTTGAGCTTTCCTGGCGAAGTTTCTGAAGATCTTCTGGACCTGCGATTTGTCATTGAGGAAAAACACCCACGTAAATCTTGAAAAATCATCAACTATAACTAGACCAAAGGAATTTCCACCGAGACTCTTGTAGGCATTGGGACCAAAAAGATCCATGTGAAGCAGCTCGAGTGGCCTCCTTGTGGTCATAATGTTCTTCACAAGATGTCTTCCTCCAACCTGTTTACCTGCTTGACAAGCACTTCAAAGTCTATCCTTATCAAATATGACATCGTTAATTCCAAGAATATGATTTCCTTTAATAAGCTTGTCAAGGTTTCTCATGCCAACGTGACCTAGTCGTCTCTGCCACAACCAGCCTTTTGAGGATTTAGCAACAAAGCAAGTTTTAGGTTGTGCCTTTTTAGAGAAATCGACAATATAAAGATCACCTCTACGCATACCCGTAAAGACCATTTTATGATTGTCTCGACGAAATACTTGGCAATCTACCTCAGTAAATAGGACATTCAAACCAAAATCAGCAAGTCTAGATACTGAAAGTAAGTTGTAGCCGAGAGATCCAACGAGCATGACATTTTGAATGGAACTATCATGTGAGATGGCCACCTTACCAAGGCCAACCACTTTACCCTTTGAATTATCACCAAAGGTGACATATTTTCGAGGGCCGTTGTTTTCAGCAAGCTCGCGGAACATCTCTTCATCTCCGGTCATATGATCAGTGCATCCACTATCAAGAACCCATTCCTTTCCTCCTGATTCATATCCCCGAAGATTTGCCATAAGACCAAAATGTCTCATTGCATCATCAAGATCGGAGTCACTGTCATCATCATCATAATATTCATGTTCATCATGATCTTGTGACTCATCATTTCCTAGAGAGCGTAATTCATTAGATAAATGATCAAAGTAGTTGCTTTTATGAATTCTTATAGCTTTGAGTATGATATCATTAATGATTCCAACATCTCCTGTAGCATGCTTAAGATTGGCAAGTTCAAGAAGACATTTACCAAAACTAGGATCACTAGAGTTCATCTTACTCAAGGCAATAGATTTATGGAGAACTTCATCCAAAGTTTTCAAGGAATGATTTGGAAATTGTTCCTCAAGAGATTTCCATATAGTATAGGCACAATCTTGAGTAGGCAAACAAGCAATCAGATTTTTGGGCAATCCTCTAATGATGAGCTCAATAGTTCTAAGATTGCGAATCATGTCAATATCTTCATCTAGGGTAGGATGCAAGGGATCAATATGGGGTGCACAAGGGCTAGCAATATACTTGTTCAAATGATATTGATTGAAGATTACAAGCATCTCATTTTTCCACTCATGAAAATATTTTCCATCAAAAACGGGCACTCTATGTCTAAGACTCCCTAAAGTAGACACATCCATCTTCCTCCAATGGTGATTAAACCAAGGCAATGGAGACCAAAGCTCTGATACCACTTGTAGGATCTAGAAGTAGATGTGTCTAGAAGGGGGGGTGATTAGACACCTAGTGCCAAAGTTGCAATTTTTAATCTTTTTGGTTTAAGTGGAGTTTAGGCACAATTTCAACACACACAATACATATCAAGCAAGCATGCAAAGAGTATATGAGCAGCGGAATGTAAAGCATGCAACTTGCAAGAATGTAAAGGGAAGGGTTTGGAAAGATCAAACGCAATTGGAGACACGGATGTTTTTCTCGTGGTTCGGATAGGTGGTGCTATCCTACATCCACGTTGATGGAGACTTCAACCCACGAAGGGTAACGGTTGCGCGAGTCCACACAGGGCTCCACCCAAGGGCAACGGTTGCGCGAGTCCACGAAGGGCTCCACCCACGAAGGGTCCACGAAGAAGCAACCACCCACAAAGGGTCCACGAAGTAGCAACCTTGTCTATCCCACCATGGCCATCGCCCACGAAGGACTTGCCTCACTAGCGGTAGATCTTCATGAAGTAGGCGATCTCCTTGCCCTTACAAACTCCCTGGTTCACTCCACAATCTTGTCGGAGGCTCCCAAGTGACACCTAGCCAATCTAGGAGACACCACTCTCCAAGAAGTAACAAATGGTGTGTAGGTAATGAACTCCTTGCTCTTGTGCTTCAAATGATAGTCTCCCCAACACTCAACTCTCTCTCATAGGATTTGGATTTGGTGGAAAGAAGATTTGAGTGGAAAGCAACTTGGGAAGGCTAGAGATCAAGATTCATATGGTAGGAATGGAATGTCTTGATCTCAACACATGAGTAGATGGTTCTCTCTCAGAACAAATGAGTTGGAATGGTGTGTGTGTTCTGATGTCTCTCTCTTGGAATGAGAAAGAGGTGGAGGGGTATATATAGCCTCCACACAAAATCCAACCGTTACACAGTTTTCCAATCTCGGTGGGACCGAATCATAAAACTCGGTCGGACCAAAAATGTAAACCTAGTGACCGTTAGGAATTTCGGTGGGACTGACATGCAACTCGGTAGGACCGATTCGGTTAGGGTTTGGGCATAACATAATCTCGGTGAGACCAATTACACAAACTCGGTGAGACCGAATTTGGTAATTAGCTAACCAGAGAGTTGGTCAGGCAGACTCGGTGGGACCGATTTGCTCTTTCGGTGAGACCGAGTGGAACTCGGTGAGACCGAAAAGTTACAAAGGGGAAACACTGAGTTTACATTGCAATCTCGGTGGGACCGATTCGCTCTTTCGGTGGGACCGAAAAGTTACGAAAGGGAAACAGAGAGATTGCAACCCCATCTCGGTGGGACCGAGAACCTTATCGGTAGAACCGAATTGCTAGGGTTTTGGCAGTGGCTTATGACAAGTGAAACTCGGTGGCGCCGGATAGGAAAAAACGGTAGGACCGAGTTTGGCTTAGGGTTTAGGTCATATGTGGATATGGGAAAGTAGTTGAGGGTTTTGGAGCATATCATTAAGCACATGAAGCAAGAGGCTCATTAAGCAACACCTCATCCCTCCTTAATAGTATTGGCTTTTCCTATGGACTCAATGTGATCTTGGATCACTAAAATGTAAAATGAAGAGTCTTGAGCTTGAAGCTTTAGCCAATCCTTTGTCCTTAGCATCTAAGGAGTTCCCACAATCTTTAGTCCATGCCACTCCATTGTTGAACTTATCTGAAACATGCTAGATGGAAGTGTTAGTCCAACAAGAGATATGTTGTCATCAATTATCAAAACCACCTAGGGAGCACTTGTGCTTTCATTCCTGCTAAATTCCCTGTTCTCTCGGAGGAGGCTGACTCTGTTACCTGGCCACACACTTCCTCTGGTAGATTCTCTGTTAAATCGCTTTATTGGCGTCTTATCTGTGGCTCCCCTACTAACAATAAGGACGTCTGGAAAGCTAGGGTGCCCCCCATAAGAATAAAATGTTCCTTTGGCAGGCCATAGGGGCCGGTTGCGGGCAGCAGATCAGATTAGGAAAAGAAACGGGCCTGGGTCGGACCTTGTGCCCTATGTAATGACTTGGAAAACTCTCACCATGTGTTCTTCGGCTGTGTCCTTGCCAAGCTGGCATGGGCCTGTATCCGTGATTGGCCGGGAGTTTCCTGGGCACCGTCCTTGTTCGCTGAGTTGAGGCCCCTTGCTTCTTGGTTGATGGGGCTTAAGAAACGTCTCTTCTGGGTGGGATTCCATGCGCTCTATTGGGCCCTTTGGACTACCAAAAACAAATTCACTATTGAGCATGTTTTCCCTAACAAGACAGCTGGTTGTTTGTTTAAAACATTGAGTTTTGTGCATCAGTGGAAATTATTGACTAAGGATGATGATCGTGTTGCCATGGAGTGTTGGAAATATGCCCTAGAGGCAACAATAAAGTGGTTGTTATTATATTTCCTTGTTCATGATAATCGTTTATTATCCATGCTATAATTGTATTGACCGGAAACTCAAATGCATGTGTGGATACATAAACAACATGTCCCTAGTGAGCCTCTACCAGACTAGCTTGTTGATCAAAGATGGATGTGGCTTCCGGGCCATAGACATGAGTTGTCATTTGATAACGGGATCACGTCATTATGAGAATGATGTGATGGGTAAGACCCAAACTATGAACGTAGCATATGATTGTGTCAAGTTTATTGCTATCGTTTTCTGCATGTCAAGTATATATTCCTTTGACCATGAGATCATGCAACTCATTGACACCGGAGGAGTACCTTGTGTGTAACAAACGTTGCAACATAACTGGGTGACTATAAAATTGATCTACAGGTATCTCCGAGGGTGTCTGTTGAGTTTGCATGGATCAAGACTGGGATTTGTCATTCCGTATGACAAAGAGGTATCACAGGGCCCGCTCGATAATATAGCATCACAACAAGCTTGCAAGCAATGTGACTAATGAGTTAGTCACAGGATCTTGTATTACAGAACGAGTAAAGAGACTTGCCGGTAACGAGATTGAACTAGGTATGGTGATACAGACGATCGAATCTCGGGCAAGTAACATACCGACAGACAAAGGGAACTACCTAAGGGATTAGATGAATCCTTGACATCGAGGTTCGACCGATAAGGATCTTCGTATAATATGTAGGAACCAATATAGGCATCCATGTCCCGCTATTGATTATTGCCTGTAGATGTGTCTCGGTCATGTCTACATAGTTCTCGAACCCGCAGGGTCTACACACTTAACGTTTGATGACGATATAAGTATAGTTGAGTCATTATGGTGGTTACCGAAGGTTGTTTGGAGTCCCAGATGTGACGAGGAACTCCAGAATGATCTACAGGTGAAGATTGATATCTAGGACGAAGGGCATCGGAGTCCGAAAGTGTTCCAAGGGCACCGGGTTATGGCCAGGATGACAGAAAGGGGTTTTGGGGGCCCCGACAAGTGTTGAGGGGGGCTCATGGGCCAAGGGGAGGGGGCACACCGGCCCACTAAGGGGCTGTGCGCACCCGCTCACTCCATCCCACATAGCTAGAGGAGGTGGGGGCGCCCCCTAGGGCTGCCGCCCCCTTTGCCTTGGTGGCCAAGCCTCCTAGGAGGGAGGCGCCCATACCCATCAAGGGTTTCCCCCTTGTGGCTGCCCCCCTTAGGGGAACCCTAGGGTGCCCCTCCCTCCAGCCTCCCCCCTATATATAGAGGAGGGGAGAGAGGGAAGCCGCACCCATCTAGGCCATGACACTTCCCTCCCTCTTCCTCGTAGCACTCTTCCTCTCCATAGTGCTTAGCGAAGCACTACTGAGATTTCACCACCACAACCGCCACCACGCCGTCGTGCTGCCGGAGGACTCAAGCTACTACTTCACCATCGCTCACTGGATCGAGGAGGTGAAGGCGTCATCAAGCCGTACGTGTGTTGAACGCGAAGGTGCCGTCCGTTCGGCACTTGGATCAGGAGTTCGCGGGACGGGTCATGATTGGATCGCGAAGACGTTCAACTACATCATCCGTGTTTCTTAACTCTTCCACTTAGTAATCTACAAGGGTATGTAGATGCAATCTCTCCTCTCGTAGATGTTCATCTTCTAGATTGATCTTGGTGAGCGTAGGAATTTTTTTGTTTCCCATGCAATGTTCCCCTTCATGGGGAGCAGATTTCCAAAGTTCGTGCGTCTGCTTCTCACCTTGCCCATTAGCCTGGCGCCACTTGCGGCTACCCTCTGACCTTCTCTGGGATCTTCTTCGTCTTCGCATGTTAGGTTGTCGGCCTGCGTGCCGCTTATTTTCACATGATGGTCGTGTACCCCTGGTCTAAATAATGTTCTGAGTGTGCTTCGACTGTATCTCCGTTGGTTGTTACTCTGCCTGGTGGCTTTATCTATAAAGTCAGGCATACGCCTTTCTCTAAAAAAACGTAACACACAAGAATTCAAACAAAATTCTAAATGTTTTTCAATATTTCCAAATTTTTGATTGAATTTCAAGTGAACATTTCGGTCCTTTGGCTGAATTGCAAACTATAGTTCACTGGATTTTAGTAATTAGTTGTGGCTGAATTATTTCTGAAAACAAATTTCAAAACAAGAGAGAATTGAAAAAAGAAGGAAAACCTTAATAGGCTTCAATGTGGATTTATAGATCAAGCGAGATCAGTGGCGGAAACAGCCACATGCATGCCGGGCCGTCTCCTGGGGCGTGAGGCCCAAGCTATAGTGCTATGGTAAATGAAGCCTGCCTGGGGCGGCTTGGGCCTTGGCCCAATCCTGGCACCGCCACTGAGCGGGAGTGTGCCATCTGCAAAGAATCCAAACTAATTTAAAGAAATAAAAAAATGGTTGAATTCAAAGTGTATGTTTTGATCCTTTGGCTGAAATGCAAACAAAAATCAACATATATATCACATTGTCCAAGATTCCGATAGATTCAAATATCAGGCATCTCTTCAACATGCCTTTATCACTCTAGGCATGCCAGCAATTCAATGCTCTAAATGACATGATTGGTAGCAGAATGGTTACAAATGAAAACCAAGACAGATGGACATATGTGGGGAACAACAAGAATTATTCATCTACGAAGATGTATAAAGCACTGATGGGAACAAGCATCACTCATCAATTATTCAAAATCCTTTGGAGCACCTCATGCAAACTCAGGCACAAAATGTTCTTCTGGGTGTTACTCCATGACACACATTGAATACTAGAAACATGTTGTCCCGCAAAAACATGTATCTAGAGGATTATAACTGTGCCTTTGTTCTCACAGGACCGAGGGAACTCTTTTGCATCTTTTTTGGAACTGTCCTTTTGCCCTTAGATGTTGGGATTTTCTTTTTTCAGGACAAACCTAGAGGCATTTCAGTCTTTGATGAGATCACCCTTGCACTGCTCTAACTCCCTGGTGAGATTGCTTTGGACATCATCATTTCAGCCTGCTGGAGTATATGGTCAGTGAGAAATGACCAAATCTTCAGATCAGCATCACCTCACCTTAACACCTGGATATACTACCTTAGAGAAACGTACCCTATGGGCAACAGAACTCAAGGCAAAGCAGAGTAAAGCAGAGAGGATCAGAAACTGGGTAGCACAGTACCTAGACCAGGAATAAACTTGTTTTTATGTTCCCTAGAGCGGGCATTGGTTAATTTGTATTTGAGACTTTGTACTTTTTTATTAATGAAAATATCGTAGAACGATTATACGGTTTCAGCTAAAAAAATCACTGAATTTCAGTGAATTTGGTTGTGGCTGAATTATTTGTGAACTCCAATTTCAAAACCAATGGAAAGAGGAACGATCAAAACTAGGAGAGAGAAAAAAGGGATGCAACAAAACTTTGAACCTAGACATGCTCCAGGAATAGGATGGATGCATACATAGCTGTGTACTGGGGGAAGCACGGGGCCGGGGTTGATCCTCCGCAACATCCACTTGATCCAGAGTTGGTCATGAGGGAAGGCGATGGGATGAAGGGTGGCCGCCACCACCTATGCGACAGTGCAATCTCCATGCGCTCGCATCACAGGCTATCTCAGATCCCGGCGCAGAGCACGAGCTCAAGCCTATTCATACGGAGTCACCCAACGGCTAGTGCATTTGAGATGGCATAGCTCCAGGTCTGTACTTTTCATGCCCATGTCTTTACATCCTTGCATTGTAACCTATATTTAAGACTGCAATGCCATACCCAAGTTGGGGGGGCAAAAAGAGTTGCACGGGCCACAGAGCTGGCCAAAGAAAAGAGGCAAAGGGAGAAATCCGAGAGAAGAAACGAGCAAGTGAACAAGAACCTCCAGGACCAAGTTAATGTTAGTTATTTTCCTTACATTGGCCAACAATATTATCTTTTGCTAACAATGCCAACAAAAATACGGCATATTCTTTTTGCCCTTCTCCAGGCTTTGTTGCCTACCCCTCTTCTTTCTCCTCCTCCACCACCACAAACCTGAGGCTCATGTCAGCAAATATCTTCCTATGGTGTTGAGACAAATGGTTAACATGTAAATTAGTTTGTGACATTGAACTTGTGATGTATGTGACATTCTTAAACTTGTGATGTATGTGTCAATTGCTATATGATATGATATGGTATGTGTGAAATGTCATATGAAATTTGTATGTTCCTCTATTTACTATATGTGTTATGACAGGGTTGGCTGCAAAATTAATTTAAAAAACTAATGAACACAACTTTGTCGAGTTCAACACTTGCAAAGGCGCCACGTGGCAGCAGCTGGGAGCATCCAGAGACCTTTGTCGATAGCATGAGCCCAACACTTGGCAAAAGTGGTCTACGTGTCAGCAACTAGGAGCGCCCTTAACCATTTTGTCGTGAGCCTTGTCACAATGCTCGACAAAAACAATTTTAAAAATATAACGGAAAATGTTTCTCGAGCTATCGTTAGGGGGCACTCGGCAAAAGTGGCCCCACCATCACTAAGCCGCCAACCACGAACGCCAGGGACACATGGCATCTTATTTTCGAGGGCGACCCTACGGGATCTCGGCAAAAGGTATGTGGGCCGAGTATTTTCTTGTTGCCAAGTTTTTTCTTTTCTTTTGGAAGTTCTTAGCAAAGGGTGTCCGCTGCCGAGTCCCCCCATTTGACGAGTGTGATACTCAACAAAGAGGAGGTTTGCCAAGCACCCTTGAAATGGAACCCCGCAAACACCAATTTTCCAGTAGTGGTGCATCCAACATTGAAATAATGGAATGACTCTTACTTTTCAAACACAAGTAAAAATCATGCAACTGACAATTTGCAAATTTCTATGAAATTCCATGTGTAAATTAAGAAGTTGTATTGTTAACTACGTCTACGAGATAGGGATGGTGGGATCATTTTCATGAACATGCTCATGCACAGGATTTTAGGACTAGGAAAAAGGCAGATATGGGCAAGATCCAATAAGAATCATAAATGAATTGGGTTCTGGTTTAACTCCTTGACCTGGCTGACTATGGAGTACACCTCCGTCTGAAAAAGCTTGCCCAAGCTTGTGGCAACTGGCATGCATGAATTATAGCAAATGAGCTTCATTTTCAAGTATATTATTATAGTGAAACCAGCTATGTAATCATGGGGTTTTCTACTGTAGTACCGCTCCTACTATTTTGGACTGCATGAAAGTTTTTATTGGAGTTATTTTCAACTGAGGGGGCAGAGTGGCTACTTAACCATGTCTATGTGGCCCATAGACTTCGTTCCTAGGACCCAAAACAACCAGTCTCTCTAGGGATCGCGCGCCACACACATGCATTCAGGCACAGTTTTCCCGAAACCTTAACTGGGGTTAATTAGATTGGAAGGATTAGTTGACATCCATCCACAGGCTGTAAACTAAGAATTCTAGTACTTCATGCACGTACCAAACCATGTCTACGGCACTCCATGCATGCATCAATGCATCATGTACCCGTAGTACTAGGAAAGCGCACATAGATTCCAGTCATGCGTCAGTAAAACTTCAGCATCAATGCCATGCATGAGACCATCTCAAGTCAAGCGTTCCTGTTTTGCAATCCATCTACAGCCAGCTTCTAGTCCTCAGTTGATCAGTTTACAGCTAGTTTATTACTTAGAATTCACATATTAACTTTGAAAGGAAAATATAATCTGCACTTAAACAGTGTCATGACAGTAACGGATTAACGATCAATGGTCTGCTTGGTCAGAGCATGATGATATAAGCGAATCGAGCTCCATGTGAAGGGTAGTCCATCTACTGAGAGCTATAGCCAAGAACTGCGGTGAGTCGTCGTCCTTCTCCATGGGGGCGTGCACCTTGAGTGAGATCCACTCGCAGCCCCGCCCGGCCGTCACCGTGACGCGCCTCTGCGGCGAGGCTCCCGATGAGGGGCTCGTGCGGGCGCGGGCGACTCGCTCGATCTTGTGTGGCGCAGAAGAAACCATCACCAACAGAGGACCCCCACAATTCGCGCGGAGAGGAAGGAGGGGCGCGCGCTTTGAGTGATGATCGGTCGAGCAAATGATTAGTAGTGGTGTTTACACGTAGGAGTGGGAGTAGGACTAGGAGTGATCTGCAAATTACAGCAATTAACAGTTTCTGATTCTTACCTAGTAGGAGCCTAGTTTCTGCTGCCGCCCGCCATCGGCTGGGTTGATTGCTTCCTGTGCCATTTGCTTGCTGCTCCTGGTAACCTGCAGGTGTACGTGTGTGTTTGTGTGGTGAAACACAAGTGTACTTGCATGCCATGGAAGCTTGTGCCTCCAGCCTCCATTATTTTAACCTTGCCAATGTACCACATCTCAGTTCATGATTTCAGGAATGCACCTGTTGTTCAGTTGTACTATATGTTTTGGGTCGGCCGAAAGCATTATTGTGACCTTTTCAGCAATCTTTGGCATAAAGTTAACTCGACACGATAGTATTTCACGATCTGACCCTTTTAGCAACACCATAGCCCGTGGCGTTTCTTCTCCATATAAAAACGCCGAAGTAGCTCGCGTTTCAGACCCACATACAAATGCCAAGCTAGCTAGCGCTTCCGTCCCACATGGAAACGCCAAGCAATTTGGCGTTGCCGCCCAGGCCGAAACGCCATGATTCTTGGCGTTTGTAGCCGATAGTTTGCATGCATGCTGTAGGGACAACGTACACAACACGGAATGAGATCCAGTGCCTTGCTGTGAGCAAGGCACCGATGAACAATACGGTGACTGGCTCCCCTTTCCACATCGTCCGAACCAAAATCAACGACCAGATCTACGTGAACAGTGGCAGTTCTACAGTGTTCAGTCTACAGTACCCCATCTACAGTGTTCAGTCTAACAGTCCCCCTCGTACAGTGTTCTACACTACAATATTCGATCTGAGCCCCCCCCTCCCTGATCCAACGGCTGGCTGGCCGCCAGTTACGCCGTGCCTTGCTGTGGGCAAAGGCACTGGATCTCTGTCCACACAACACATACTGGCTGAAGCTAGGTACTGAAATGCGGAAGCAGTGCCTACAAGGGAATTGAAAGGAGGGCCGTGCTGAAGAATGAATCAATGAGTAGAGCCAGGCCAGCCTATTAGGTGTTACACAGTGAGCAGTAAGAGTACTTCACCTGGAGCCGGCGGGAGTTTATGCTACAAACGCCAATGATCATGGTGTTTTGGCCTGGGCAGCAACGCCAACGTGCTTGGCATTTCCATGTGGGTCGGAAGCGCTAGCTAGCTTGGTGTTCGTATATGGGTCTAAAACGCGAGTTACTTCGACGTTTTTATATGGAGAAAAAACGTTACGGGCTGTGGCATTGCTAAAAGGGTCAGATTGTAAAATACTTTCATGTCGAGTTCATTTTGAGACAAAGATTGTTGAAAAAATCAGAATAATGATTTCGTCCTTTTGAGTCAGCGTGCTGGGGGTTTAAAAGGAACTTCCATAAGCATGCGTTCCACAGGAGAAACGATAAGAATAATGTTAGTGAAACTCTGAAGCGCCATGGTAGAATGTGAGGTGGTCAAAAAGAAAACACTTGAGGTGTCAGAGAGCGGCCGGCATAAGATCATCTATATCCGGGCGTCTCAAACACTTCTCAAACGTCCAGGCAGCCTGCCTGATCACTGACTGGTTATAATTTTTTTAATCCAGACGAACGCCTCAAACCTTAAACGCTCGGACTGACCGGCACCTGTTATATCCAATCCAAATATGGGACGGGTATGGGGCACCCGGGCACGCTCGGGCATGTCCACCACGTCGGACCCAATCCATGCTGGCCCGTCCGACCCTACATATATTCGTCCTCATCCGTTCACTGGACCAAACCCTAACCACTTCACTCCACTTCCCTCCGTCACCCGAGTTCATCTCCGGCAGTTTTCGGCCTTCTTCGACATGGCAGGCAGCAGATCTGACTCCCATCAGTCCGGATTCGTCGACTGGGGTGCCATCCCGTGCGGGTTGAAGGAGGCAATGGCGGTCCGCATTGTACTTCACCGCTCCCGGGAGGGCAGCCCCCGGCCGACGGAGGGATCTGTCTACCGCGACTCCATAGCGTCGGCTCAACGGACGCTCAGGTCCTCTGGGGCTGGATCCTCGCGGTCCTGACAGTCGGAACCCCTCTCCTTCCCCATCACCGACTAGGCAGACTATGAGTCCCACCGGGAATGGGTGGCCTGCCGTGGGAAGGAGAGGATAAGGGCCGCCGAGGCCCGTATCGCAGCGGAAATGGCGGCGGCTTGGGCGGCTGATGCGGCGGCTTGGGCGGCCGTAGAGGTGGAAGTCATCCACACCCGCATTGTCAAGAAATGGCAGCGGAGGAACACGCACGCCCTCGCCTGAGAGCAAAATCGGGCGGTCCATGCCATGGCTGGACTGCCACCGAAGGAGGAGAAGGCGAACAGTGACGGTGAGGACAGCTCTGGCTCGATCTGTACCACGTCGTCGATCGGTACTTCTGCGAGAAGGATGACAAGGGCGCCGGGAAGGGCAAGAGCAGCAGTGGATGAACTCCAACATAGTCAAACATGTCAAATTTGGATAGTTCGATGGCATGTTTAGTTAGTAATGATGAAGTAGCCGAACGATATATGTGCATCGACGTAGTTGCGTGAGTTTTATAAATTTATATGATAATTGAGGTGTCCGGATGTGATTACATTATTTGAGGTGTGTCTGTTGTGCCCGCGCGTCGAGAGGCCGGATTTGCCCGTTGCAGGTGTAAATGCTCTAGGGACAGTAAAAAGACGGCCTCGATATGTGGTTATTCTACGGAGAGCATCAATTTGTCCCCCGAGCTCTATGAAATCTACCCAGTAATTTTTTCGAAAGAACAAAAACTATACTAGTATCATAAACAAATTTCTACATTCTTTTACCATGGACATTAAAGAATAAGTTAATTAAGGCCTGCAAATAGCCAGATGCATTTCAGCTGATCATGATCTCAGTATCTGAATGTTCAGAGTGTCGACACGGGTAGCGCCAAACTCGACTAATATAATAATGCTACTAACACGGGTAGCTTCCTTATCAAGTGAGTAAAGTGGATTCGAGTTGAAGACGATCAAAGTTGTTTAATAGTTATCGATGCAGAAAGTCAATCATGCGAATCGCAACTGCTAAAGCCGCATGTAGTGTTGTGTTCCTATGCATGCAGATGCACACGTGTGACGTGTGCGTGTGTGTGAGCACGAGTGCATGCTGCGTGTGTGAGAAGCACTTGACAACATCCACGCTGTAAAGGAACATGGCCAAATATCTCTCCAAAGTTAACGGCCCATCGCTGACTTTGCACTAGATAAATCTGCTGTCATGGGTGAGTGATAATTTTCACGCGCATCAGGCTAGTCATAATGCGAGTAACTAGTAATACAACGCATTTTAAGACAAATTTACTTACGTGACATATACTTAATGAAAAGAGATGTGTTTGGAGTGATATAATATGTCACTATAACATAGCACTTGGATCTACACTGGAGCGGGGCTACAGTGATGGGCCGGGGTCAATTGACCCTGTTGGCCTTGGCCCAAACTATGTTATATACATACAGCCAATAAAAGGGAAGCCACTAGTTAACGAGCGCTTCTTCGGGAGTCTCGCAACGATCAGCGCCACTTGACGCGCTCTCAGTCATTCGCCACGTGTCGCGTTTTGAGCGCTCTCTCCGAATTTTGTTTTTTTTCCACACGTGTTTTCGACTATTTAAATGGTTTTTCCGGGTTTTTTTGACGTTTTGGTTTTCCACCGGTCTTCCTTAGCTCGCGAAAAAACGCGTTTTTTTTCCTTTTGCGAGAGGCACGGTTTTGCTTCTGTGAGAGGTACGGTTTTGCTTTCGCGAGGGTCATGGCCGTGCCTCTCGGAAACAGAAAAAAACACTTTTTTTGTTTTTTTCCTGTCGCGAGAGTCACGGTTGTGCTTTCGCGAGAGTCACGGCCGTGCCTCTCGGAAACAAAAAAAAAACGTGTTTTCTATTTTTTTTCTTTCGCGAGAGTCACGGTTTTGCTTCCACGAGAGACACAGTTGTGCTTTCGGGAGAGTCACGAACGTGCCTTTCGAAAACGAAAAAAACTCGTTTTTTATTTTTTTTCTTTCGCAAGAGTCACGGTTTTGCTTCCGAGAAAGGTACGGGTGTGCTTTCGCGAGAGTCACGGCCGTGCCTCCTCGGAAACGAAAAAACAGGTTTTTTTTCTTTCGCGAGAGTCACAATTTTGCTTCCGCGAGAGGCATGGTTGTGATTTCGTGAGAGGCGCGAGCGTGTCTCTTTCGAAAAGGGAAAAACTCCGTGCTCCCGATTCGGTTTTTTATCTGGTTTTTTTTGTGATAAAAGTCCGTCACAACGTATCAACATGGGATCTAATTTTGAAGGTCTCGACGCGAGGAATCCAACGGTTAAAGCGGTTTGAGATTTGGACGTACGGTTTGAAAGATAAAACGTTTTGAATAAACAGATCTATGAAAAAAGGAAAACTCCTAGGTTGTGACAAATGACCAGTGGCGGAGGCACGGGGGGCCAGCAGGGGCCCCGGCCCTCCCCAACATTAGTCACTTCTTTGTATTTTGGGCGTGAACAGTAATTTTTTGTTATGTTTTCTTAATCGAGCCCCCCTTAAGATCATAAATTTACGATTCCTGCCTCCGCCACTGCAAGTGACGCGCTGTATATGTGAAAGGATCGAGAAGAGGTGTCTAGAGGGGGGTGATTAGACACTAAGTGCCAAAAGTTACAGTTTTTAATATTCTTAAGTTTAAGTGGAGTTTAAGCACAAGTTTAACAAACACAATACATATCTAGCAAGCATGCAATGAGTATATGAGCAGCGGAAAGTAAAGCATGCAACTTGCAAGAATGTAAAGAGAATGGTTTGGAGTATTCAAACGCAATTGGAGACACGGATGTTTTTGTCGTGGTTCTGATAGGTGGTGCTATCGTACATCCACGTTGATTGAGACTTGAACCCACGGAGGGTAACGGTTGCGCGAGTCCACGGAGGGCTCCACCCACGAAGGGTCCACGAAGAAGCAACCTTGTCTATTCCATCACGGGCGTCGCCCACGAAGGTCTTGCCTCACTAGCGGTAGATCTTCACAAAGTAGGCGATCTCCTTGCCCTTACAAACTCCTTGGTTCAACTTCACAATCTTGTTGAAGGCTCCCAAGTGACACCTAGCCAATCTAGGAGACACCACTCTTCAAGAGGTAACAAATGGTGTGTTGATGATGAACCCCTTGCTCTTGTGCTTCAAATGATAGTCTCCCCAACACTCAACTCTCTCTCATAGGATTTGGATTTGGTGGAAAGAAGATTTGAGTGGAAAGCAACTTGGGAAAGGCTAGAGATCAAGATTCATATGGTTGGAATGGAATATCTTGACCTCAACACAAGTGTAGGTGGTTCTCTCTCAGAAAATGTGTATTGGAACTGTAGGTATGTTCTGATGGCTCTCTCCATGAATGAAGAGTGGGTGGAGGGGTATATACAGCCTCCACACAAAATCTAACCGTTACACACAATTTGCCAAACTTGATGGGACCGAATGGTTAATCTCGGTCAGACCGATTCAGCAAATCTAGTGACCGTTAGGATTTTCGGTGGGACTGAGATGCATCTCGGTAGGACCGATATGGTTAGGGTTAGGGCATAACGTAATTTCGGTGTGACCAATTACACAAACTCGGTGGGACCGATTTTGGTAATAAGCTAACCAGAGAGTTGGTCAGGCAAACTCGGTGAGACCGATTACACAAACTCGGTGGGACCGATTTTGGTAATAAGCTAACCAGAGGGTTTGCATTGTAATCTCGGTAGTACCGATTTCTCAAACTCGGTGAGACCGATTTTGGTAATGGACATACACAGAGAGATTACAATCCCATCTCGATGAGACCGAGATCCCTATCGGTGAAACCGATTTGCTAGGGTTTGTGGCAGTGGCTATGATATCTGAAACTCGGTGGCGCCGGATAGATAGAATCGATGGGGCCGAGTTTGACTTTTGATTTAGGTCATATGTGGATGTGGGAAGGTAGTTGAGGGTTTTGGAGCATATCACTAAGCACTTTGAGCAAGCAAGCCATTAAGCAACACCTCATCCCCTCTTGATAGTATTGGCTTTTCCTATAGACTCAATGTGATCTTGGATCACTAAAATAGAAAATGTAGAGTCTTGATCTTGAAGTTTGAGCCAATCCTTTGTCCTTAGCATCTTGAAGGGGTTCCACATCCTCTAGTCCATGCCACTCCATTGTTGAACTTATCTGAAACATACTAGGTAAAAGTGTTAGTCCAACAAGAGATATGTTGACATTAATTACCAAAACCACCGAGGGAGCACTTGTGCTTTCAATATCCCCTTTTTGGTAATTGATGACAACATACATCAAAGCTTTAGATAAAGATATAGAGAATAGCAAGTAAAGCTTTGGAAAGACATGAAACATGCATAGGCTCCCCCTACATGTATGCAATCATGTGAATATTGAATATAGGAGCATGTGAATGCGTAAACATGACAGAGTAAGCAATGTGTTACATGTATCTTGGCTATATGCATCAGAGCAAATGATGTGAATGTGAGAAATGCACCTTCATGCTCATGAGTCCTTCTTGCAAACAATATGTACATCAGCAGGAACTTCTCATTCACATGACTGTGATGCATATACTTACCTTGTGGTCTTGAGTTTGCTTAGGATGGGATGAACCTGCGCAAACAAGGTTAAATAACACAGATACACCTACTGACCAGAGCAAGCAAGAGAAACCATAAGAGAACCAAGACTGAGATGACATGTAGAGTGAGTACTAAGTACCACATTGGATATAGACATGTCCCCAAAGATAAAGATATGCAATAAAATCAGAGATTTCCTTCCCTTAGATGTCTTGCTCCCCCTGAATCTGCATGGGATATTAGGAGAAGATAGGGAACAGAAAATCAGAGCAATAAAAAAGGAAACAACAGAGCTTGAGCTAAAGCAAGCAACCAAACATGTATTTCCCCTCTTAAAGACATGTGACATCTCTCCTCTTGAACACCAAGCATCTGGGGTCTTTAATGATATTACTTTCTCCTAGTTGAGAAACTCTCTCCCCCTGAGTATTCTCTCTTTCTCCCCCTATAGGAAGGATTAAGCTTTGATGTGATCTCTCTCTCCCCCTTTGACATCAATTTCCAAGAAGGGCTCTTCTGGACATCTGATACAAATGGGTTGGTCCTCGAGTCACAGAGCAAAGCATCATGTCTAATATGATGCTGGTAGAGGACAAGAATCATTGAGTGGAGCTGGAGCAAACAGAAATCAGGAATAAGTGGCAAGTTGGTTTTCCTGTGGTGGAATCGGTGACTCCGAGTTGTGTGCTTCGGTTGCACCGAAAGATTTCGGTTGGGCCAAAGAGAACAAACCGGTGTGACCGAGTTCATTAGAGTGAAACCACTTGTCACCTCAGCTCACTAGACAAGTAAGATCTCACAAGGATATGCAAGGAATTTACTGAAAGATTTGCAATGAATTGGATGCAGAAAATGCAGAACAAAAAGAAAAGAAGAGAAACTAAAAGTTCTAGATGAGGGGAAACAAATATGCAAGAGACAAAAGCACGGAGAGACACACGAGAACTTCATCTAGAGATGGTCAGCGACAAAGTCACCTATGTTAGAGTATATTGACTTAGGAGTCAAGTGAGAGCACTTGATCATAGGTCATACTCATCGTTTAAGCTCAAAATGGGGTTATCATTTTTCGTTTAAGCCTTTTGATGTATTCACATCTTGTCGAGTTGTTTTGACTCATGACTTGGAGTAAAGCTTCTCTAAGATGGAATAACATACCTTGGGTGGTGGTGTTGATCTTGCTCATGTAGTTGAACTTGTGCAGGTTGCTCAAGGTTGATGTAGTTCATCAAGGGTTGGGAGCACCACTTGGAGTTTGAGTTCATCTACCTACATGGGTTAGCTTTGCAAGGAAGAGCACTTGTGTATCCAAAATGACAATCATGAGACTCAACATAGAATTTGCCAAAGGATATGTTTGAATGGTTTCGTGCTTCCTTGTCTTCAACCACCATTGTGTAGAGACTTGGTGATGTAGAGATTGCTCAAGATGTGAGTGAGTTGCAATCTCATAGATTTAGATTCAACCAAGTACCTACACGGGTTAGATAACATGCAAGGTACAAATATATCCAAGACATATGAATAGCATCATAAGAGAAATATCGAGGATTAGTCATAGGCTCATGCCCTGCATGTATCAAATGGAGTTCCTACTCCAAGTTTGAAGCATCAATGATGTTCAATTCACCTCTCAACCTGAAAAACACTTTCTCATCAAGTGGTTTAGTGAATATATCCGCCAATTGCATATCGGTGCGAACATGCTTAAGGTTAATGTCCCCTTTTGCAACATGATCTCGAATGAAATGATAGCGAACTTCAATATGCTTAGTTCGAGAATGTTGCACGGGATTGTGAGCAATCTTAATAGCACTTTCATTGTCACATAGCAATGGAACATGTTTCACATATATCCCGTAATCTTTAAGAGTTTGGGTCATCCAAAGTAATTGAGCACAACATGAACCAGCGGCAATGTATTCCGCTTCGGCGGTGGATAAGGATATCGAGTTTTGTTTCTTGGAAGACCAAGACACAAGAGATCTACCAAGGAATTGACAAGTACCCGAAGTGGATTTTCTATCAACCTTGTCTCCGTCATAGTCCGAATCGGAGTAGCCAACAAGATCAAAAGAGGACCTCTTAGGATACCAAATGCCAAAATTTGGTGTATGGATTAGGTATCTCACTATCCTTTTTCACAGCCTTAAGATGACACTCTTTAGGAGCAGCTTGATATCGTGCACACATGCACACACTTAGCATAATATCGGGACGAGAGGCACATAGATATAACAATGAACCAATCATAGAGCGATAAACCTTTTGATCAACCAGTTCACCATGTTTGGTCAAATCAAGATGTCCACTAGTAGGCATGGGTGTAGTCATACCTTTGCATTCTTGCATATTGAACTTCTTGAATAAGTCCTTGGTGTACTTTTTTTGAGAGACAAAGGTACCTTCCTTAGTTTGCTTGATTTGCAAACCGAGAAAGAATTTGAGTTCACTCATCATAGACATCTCAAACTTCTCCGACATTAGCTTTCCAAACTTCTCACTAAAATGAGGGTTAGTTGAACCAAATATGATATCATCAACATAAATTTGGCACACAAATAGTTCTCCATTAACCCTTTTAGTAAAAATAGTAGAATCAATTTTACCAATTTCAAAGCCTTTTTCAATAAGGAACTTGGTCAAGCATTTATACCATGCTCTAGGAGCTTGTTTAAGACCATAAAGGGCTTTGTGAAGTTTGTAAACATGATTAGGTTTCTTAGGATTGATGAAGCCGGGAGGTTGCTTAACATAAACTTCCTCCTCAATTTTGCCATTTAGAAAAGCACTTTTAATGTCCATTTGGTACAAGGTGATATTATGATGATTAGCATAAGCAAGTAAGATGCGAATGGACTCAAGTCTAGCAACGGGAGCATATGTCTCACCATAGTCCATACCTTCAACTTGTGTGTAGCCTTGGGCGACGAGACGTGCTTTGTTGCGAACCACTTGTCCATCTTCATCTTGCTTGTTGCGAAACACCCATTTGGTACCAATGATGTTGTGGTTGTTGTCGGGCTTCTCGACCAATGTCCACACTTGATTTCTCTCAAAGTTGTGTAGCTCTTCATGCATAGCGTTTATCCAGTCCGGATCCTCCAATGCTTCTTCAACCTTCATAGGTTCAATGCTAGAGATGAATGAGTAATGTTCACAAAAGTTAGCTAAACGAGTTTTAGAGCGAGTGATTCTCCCGGTTTGGATATCATTGTAGATTTGCTCGATGGGATGATCCTTAGCAATTCTTGCTCGAACTCGTGAAAGCTTTTGCTTGGGTCGGGGTGGAACATCCTCTTCATCTTGTGCTTCTTCTTGGCCTTCTTCATTGTTGACATTCTTGTTCTCTTGTCGTGGTGGAGAAGGAGGTTGTTGATGTTCATCTTGGTGCGCTTCCTCGTTTTCTTCATCTTGGCGTGTCCCACTTGTGGATGCTTCCGTATCAACTCTTGGTTCACCTTGTCGTGAGGTAGAAGCTTCCACTTGGACGGACGAGGTACTCTCCTTCACTTCCATTGGATGAATCTTGCCAATGGACAAGTCTTGAATTGCTTCCGAAGGGTCTTTGTCTCCTACATCAATTGGCAATTGCTCTACTTGCGAGCCGTTAGATTCATCAAACTTCACATCTACCGTCTCTTCAACCTTTCGGGTGAAATTGTTGTAGACACGGTAAGTGTGAGAGTTTGAGCCATAACCAAGTAGTAAACCTTCATGAGATTTAGAAGCAAATTTAGAACGACAATGCTTATCAAGAATGTAGCACTTTGAGCCGAATACTCGAAAGTATCCAACTTGGGGTTTGTTACCGGTGAGGAGCTCGTATGCCGTCTTGCCGAGTAGCTTGTGAAGATACAAGCGTTTTGTTGCATGACAAGCTGTCTCAACCGCTTCCGCCCAAAAGTGCTTTGGCGTTTTGTACTCATCAAGCATCGTTCTTGTCATCTCGATAAGAGTCCGGTTCTTCCTTTCAACAACTCCATTTTGTTGAGGTGTGTACGTAGCCGAGAACTCGTGTGAAATCCCTTCTTCGTCAAGAAAGGTGTCCACACTTGCGTTCTTGAACTCCGTTCCGTTGTCGCTCTGAACCTTCTTGATCTTCACGTCAAACTGATTTTGGGCCTTCCTAGCGAAGTTTTTGAAGATCTTTTGGACCTGCGATTTGTCATCAAGAAAGAACACCCGCGTAAATCTTGAAAAATCATCAACTATGACTAGACCAAATGAGTTACCACCGAGACTCTTGTAGGCATTTGGACCAAAGAGATCCATGTGAAGTAGCTCGAGTGGTCTTCTTGTGGTCATGATGTTCTTCGCGCGGTGACTTCCTCCAACTTGTTTCCCTGCTTGACAAGCACTACAAAGTCTATCCTTCTCAAATATGACATCTTTTATTCCAAGGATATGATCGCCTTTAATAAGCTTATCAAGATTTCGCATACCAACATGACCTAGTATTCTATGCCACAACCAGCCTTTAGAAGATTTGGTAATTAAGCAAGTTCTAGGTTGAGCCTTTTTAGTGAAATCAACAATGTAAAGATCTCCTCTACGTATACCGGTAAAGACCATTTTATGATTGTCTCTACGAAACACTTGGCAATCTACTTCAGTGAATAAGACATTGAAACCGAAATCCGCATGTCTAGAAACTGAAAGTAAATTGTATCCAAGGGATTCAACGAGCATGACATTTTGTATGGAGCTATCATGTGAGATGGCCACCTTACCAAGGCCAACCACCTTACCCTTTGAATTATCACCAAAAGTGACATATTTTCGAGGGCCGTCGTTTTCAGCAAGCTCACGGAACATATCTTTATCTCCGGTCATATGATCAGTACATCCACTATCAAGGACCCATTCCTTTCCCCCAGCCATGTAGCCGCGAAGATTTGCCATAAGACCAAAATGCCTCATTGCATCATCAAGATCATAGTCACTATCATCATCTTCATCATAGTATCCATGTTCAACATCATCTTGTGATTGATCAATTCCTAGAGAGGGTAATTCATTAGATAAATGATCATCACAATGGTTACCTTTATGAATTCTAATAGCTTCGGATATGATATCGCTAATGATTCCAACATTTCCTTTAGCACGCATGAGATTGGTAAGCTCAAATAGACAATCACCAAAGCTAGGATCACTAGAGTTCATCTTACTCAAGGCAATAGACTTATGGAGAATTTCGTCTAAATTTTTCAAGGAATAATCTGGAAATCGTTCCTCAAGAAATCTCCATATGGTGTAGGCACACTTGAGAGTAGGCAAACATCTAATCAAGTTTCTAGGCAAGCCTCTAATGATGAGCTCAACAGTTCTAAGATTGTGAATCATGTCAATATCTTCATCTAGTGTAGGGTGCAAAGGATCAACATGAGGTGCACAAGGGCTAGTAATGTACTTGTTCAAATGATATTCATTGAAAATCTCAAGCATTTCATTTTTCCACTCATGAAAATACTCTCCATAAAGAATAGGCACTCTATGTCTAAGACTCCCCAAAGTAGACACATCCATCCTCCTCCAATGGTGTTTAAACCAAGGCAATGGAGACCAAAGCTCTGATACCAATTGAAAGGATCGAGAAGATGTGTCTAGAGGGGGGGTGATTAGACACTAAGTGCCAAAAGTTGCAGTTTTTAATATTCTTAAGTTTAAGTGGAGTTTAAGCACAAGTTTAACAAACACAATACATATCAAGCAAGCATGCAATGAGTATATGAGCAACGGAAAGTAAAGCATGCAACTTGCAAGAATGTAAAGAGAAGGGTTTGGAGTATTCAAACGCAATTGGAGACACTAATGTTTTTTTCGTGGTTCCGACAGGTGGTGCTATCATACATCCACGTTGATGGAGGCTTCAACCCACGGAGGGTAACGGTTGCGCGAGTCCACGGAGGGCTCCACCCACGAAGGGTCCACGAAGAAGGAACCTTGTCTATTCCATCACGGCCGTCGCCCACGAAGGACTTGCCTCACTAGAGGTAGATCTTAACGAAGTAGGCGATCTCCTTGCCCTTACAAACTCCTTGGTTCAACTCCACAATCTTGTTGGAGGCTCCCAAGTGACACCTAGCCAATCTAGGAGACACCACTCTCCAAGAGGTAACAAATGGTGTGTTGATGATGAACCCCTTGCTCTTGTGCTTCAAATGATAGTCTCCCCAACACTCAACTCTCTCTCACAGGATTTGGATTTGGTGGAAAGAAGATTTGAGTGGAAAGCAACTTGGGAAAGGCTAGAGATCAAGATTCATATGGTTGGAATGGAATATCTTGACCTCAACACAAGTGTAGGTGGTTCTCTCTTAGAAAATGTGTATTGGAAGTGTAGGTATGTTCTGATGGCTCTCTGCATGAATGAAGAGTGGGTGGAGGGGTATATATAGCCTCCACACAAAATCTAACCATCACACACAATTTTCCAAACTCGGTGGGGCCGAATGGTTAATCTCGGTCGGACCGATTCAGCAAACCTAGTGACCGTTATGATTTTCGGTGGGACTGAGATGCAACTCGGTAGGACCGATATGGTTAGGGTTAGGGCATAACGTAATCTCGGTGTGACCGACTACACAAACTCGGTGGGACCGATTTTGGTAATAAGCTAACTAGAGAGTTGGTCAGGCAAACTCGGTGAGACCGATTACACAAACTCGGTGGGACCGATTTTGGTAATAAGCTAACCAGAGGGTTTGCATTGTAATCTCGGTAGTACCGATTGCTCAAACTCGGTGAGACCGATTTTGGTAATGGACATACACAGAGAGATTACAATCCCGTCTCGGTGAGACCGAGATCCCTATCGGTGAAACCAATTTGCTAGGGTTTGTGGCAGTGGCTATGACATCTGAAACTCGGTGGCGCCGGATAGATAGAATCGGTGGGGCCGAGTTTGACTTTTGGTTTAGGTCATATGTGGATGTGGGAAGGTAGTTGAGGGTTTTGGAGCATATCACTAAGCACTTTGAGCAAGCAAGCCATTAAGCAACACCTCATCCCCTCTTGATAGTATTGGCTTTTCCTATAGACTCAATGTGATCTTGGATCACTAAAATAGAAAATGTAGAGTCTTGATCTTGAAGCTTGAGCCAATCCTTTGTCCTTAGCATCTTGAAGGGGTTCCACATCCTCTAGTCCATGCCACTCCATTGTTGAACTTATCTGAAACATACTAGGTAAAAGTGTTAGTCCAACAAGAGATATGTTGACATTAATTACCAAAACCACCCAAGAAGCACTTGTGCTTTCAATATGCGTCACTTGTCGTAACCTAGAAAGTTTGAGTGATTTTTACAACGACTATTTCTCAACTAGTGATTTTGCAATAAAAGAAAGGATGTAGTAAAAAACAAACTGACCCTGGTCCAACCCCGGTAGCCTCACATAGCCCAAATAGCACACAGGCCATGGCCACTAACCATCGATCTGGACTCCAACACGAAAACGCCTCAGGAAAAATAGATCCATCTCCAGATCGATGTTCACGCCCGGCCCTGCCTTAGCTCGCTCGATGGATCATGTTGAAAATATGAGCAATTTATCAAATGATTTTATTAACAGAAATACTAGATAAAGCATGACTAATATAGTAGAGATAAAACAAGTCAAGCGTTCTGACAGAGAGAAGGTAAATAGCTTCTGCATATATGAACCGTAGCCTATCATATCTATAGCAGACAGTAGAACTAGTTGCATATATGAGGTAGAACCTAACATATTTAGGGCAAGTACTAGTACGAGAAACTGTGGCAGGATATCTAACAGAAAGAAGAACACATACGGGACAGCAGCAGCAGTAGCACTAGACTTGGGATCGGTGTCCTCGCCAGCCATGTCGTCGAGGAGGTTGTCGACGTCGGGGAAGAAGTCGTCGTCGGGGAAGTAGTAGTCGGAGTCCGGGGCGTCCATGACGAAGGAGTCAGTCAGTAGTCGCGCAGAGCGCTACCCAAAAACCTTATCAACCTTCTCCCGTAGAGGACTCAAAGAGGTGTGGTTTCGGAGGCCTACTGTCCCGACCTGCGGTGCACGCCGCAAGCCGGGATGAGGAAGACAGCAGCAGCTCAGAGCTTGGAACCGGTGGCGAGAGGAAGGAGAAGTTCTGGTGCGTCTATCTAAGAGGAGCGACCTCCCTTTTATAGGCGCAAGAGAAGGAGGCGAGAGGCTGCGCCGGGAGCTGAAGGAAACGGGTGAGATGAAACGAACAGACAACAGCCGAAGGGTGCAGCGTTCGTATTCAATATCCACTACAGCAAAAACTTTCCAGCTCCCGAGTGACCTTTCATATACCCGTAGTGCATGGCAAAATTTTAGACATCGGCTTGGCTCATTCCCGCAACCCGCGGCGCGTCGTGACGAGGCATGGCGTGGCGAGGCGGGCGGCGGAGAAGGAGCGCGCGTGGATGTCCCTCTTATTCTCATGCTCATACAAGTGGGGAAAGAACCTTCCTTATAAGGAGGTCCAACTCCCACTAAACTAGCAATGTGGGACTAAACTTTAGTAGTATCCCTTGCTTTGCACAAATGGGCTAAGTGGGCCTCTAGGATTTATTAGGAATTTCTGAAATAGTTATTGGGCTGCCCCCAATATAGACTAAATTCCAGCAACCCCCCACCAGATCCCAGAGGCACATAGAGATTTGCCTTTGGTTTCAAAACACTGTTTTATATACCGGTACTGCAGTGGAGACTGTTAAGTTGAACTTCCACCTAGAACTCTATGCTACACTAGTAAGCAACTTGAACAGTGGACTGGGCCTTGAACTGCAAGTTTTCTGCGAATCTAGCTTCACATAAAGCCTTGACCGATACGTGGCTACCGTGGGTCTTCCCCGCGGGTGGAGCTTATGCGTCATACTCCGAGACCTTTCATGAGTTTACTAGAGAGAACCCTACTCTCATAGATTGCGACGTTTAACAATCAGACTCATATAGGTGCGTTCTTCAAAATATGTTCTGCAGGACAACATCTTTGCTTCAAAGAGCCACTTAGAACACATTAAGATATACATCAACCTGCCATGCAGATTAGGAGAGTATTGCATCTTTATGGAGTGGTATTTTAACAGTAAGGGTACTCTCCTCCCAGTTGACCAACAATTTGTCTTCCACATCTAAGTCACGGGATCTCCGATCACAAAGAATAGGTTACCACTGTGAACAACTCATATTGTGAGTCTCATACCCATCTCCCTCGATGCATTATCTATCGCATTACGTGATAGACCCTTAGTAAAAGGATCTGCCAGATTTTTAGACGTTTGGATATAATCTAATGCAATAACTCCGGAGTTTCTCATTTTTCTGACAGACTTTAACCTTCTCTGAATGTGTCTTGATGACTTCATGTTATCCTTTGAGCTGCTCACTTTCGTGATCACAGTTTGATTGTCGCAGTTCATAAGAATACCCGGTACATGTTTCTCAACAACCGGCAATTCATTCAAGAGCCGACGAGGCCAATCTGCTTCGACCGTAGCTGTATCTAGTGTTGTGAGTTCTGCTTCCATTGTTGACCTCGTTAAGATGGTCTGCTTGCAAGACTTCCAAGAAATAGCGCCACCTCCATGAGTGAATACATATCCGCTCGTGGCCTTTATCTCATCTGCATCTGAGATCTAGTTTGAGTCACTATACCCTTCAAGCACCTTTGGGTGCCCGGTGTAGTGAATTCCATAATTTGTAGTGCCTTTCAAATAACGCAAAACTCTCTCTAGAGCTTTCCAATGCACATCTCCTGGTTTTGAAACAAACTGACTCAGTTTGCTAACAGCAAAAGAGATGTCAAGTCTTGTAGCACTGGCTAAGTACATAAGCGAGCCAATAATCTGAGAATACTTCAATTGGTCTCTAGCAATTCTTCGATTCTTTCGAAGCAACACACTAGCATCATATGGTGTTGGAGAGGGCTTGCTGTCACTGTAGCCAAAGCGACTCAAGATCTTTTCCACATAGTGAGATTGAAGCAATGTAATCCCACCATCATCGTCTCTCAACAACTTGATGTTCATAATGACATCAGCCACTCCTAAATCCTTCATCTCAAAACAACGAGATAGGAAATTTTTGACCTCCTTAATAACATTCAGATTTTTTCTGAAAATCAGTATGTCATCAACATACAAGCAAAGGATAACTCCCTCACCCCCACCATGGCGATAGTACACACATTTTTCAGCTTCGTTTACAATAAAGCTTGCAGCTGTTAAAGTTCTTTCAAACTTCTCATGCCACTGTTTGGGTGCTTGCTTGAGTCCATACAAAGACTTTAGCAACTTGCACACTTTTCCTTCCTGACCATCTAGTACAAACCCATTTGGTTGTTCCATATAAATTTCCTCGTCCAACTCTCCATTTAGGAAAGCAGTCTTAACATCCATTTGATGAACGAGAAGACCATGTGAGGCAGCTAGTGAAAGTAGAACTTGAATAGTGGTCAGTCGAGCCACAGGTGAATAAGTATCAAAGAAGTCTTCATGTTCCTTTTGGGTATAACCCTTAGCCACGAGCCGAGCCTTGTACTTTTCAATAGTACCATCAGGCCTAAGCTTCTTCTTGAATACCCACTCGCATCCTATAGGTTTGCACCCATAAGGACGATCAGTTATATCCCAAGTTTCATTCGCTAAGATGGAATCCATCTCGCTACGAACCGCTTCCTTCCAGTAGTCAGCATCTTCACATGCATAAGCCTCTGAAATAGAACTGGGAGTGTCATCTATGAGATACACAAGAAAATCATCACCAAAGGACTTTGCAGTCCTCTGTCTCTTGCTTCTAGTAGGAACTTCATTGTTTTCCTCCACATGAATTTCAAAGTGTTCTATCGAAATGGCAGGTTTGGTAATTGTAACTGGTTCCTGATTCGATGAACTAGGCATCTCCTAATTAGATGAGGTAGCCATATCCTTCATGGGAAAGATATCTTCAAAGAAAGTCGCATCATTCGACTCCATGATCGTACCAACATGCATGTCAGGTACCTCAGATTTTACAAACAAGAATCTATAGCCAATGCTATGAAAAGCATATCCCAGGAAAACACAATCCACAGTCTTTGGTCCAAGTTTTCGCTTCTTTGGAATTGGACCATTGAATTTCGCCAAACAACCCCATGTTCGCAGATAAGAGAGTTTTAACCTTTTCTTCTCCCATTCCTCGAATGGAGTTATCTCTTTGTTCTTTGTGGGGACTCGGTTCAGGACATGACATGCGGTCAATATCGCCTTCCCCCACCATGCCTTGGAGACACCCGATGTGTCTAACATGGCGTTAACCAAATCAGTTAGAGTACGGTTCTTTCTTTCGGCCACCCAATTTGACTGAGGTGAGTAGGGAGGCGTCCTCTCATGGATTATACCATGTTCCGTACAAAAAGCATCAAATTCATTGGAAAAATACTCTCCACCACGGTCGGACCTAAGCCTCTTGATTTTTCGATCAAGTTGGTTTTCCACTTCAGCTTTATAGATCTTGAAAAAGTTCAAAGCCTCATCCTTAGATTTCAGAAGATAAACACGGCAGTATCTAGTGGAGTCGTCAATTAACATCATGAAATATTTCTTTCCACCTTTTGTAAAAACACCATTCATTTCACATAGATCTGAATGTATGAGGTCTAGTGGTGCAAGATTTCTCGTTTCCGCAGTCGTGTGAGACTTACGAGGTTGCTTAACTTGCACACAAACTTGACACTTAGATCCTTTGACAGTGGTGAAACTAGGGATTAAGTTCAACTTTGCTAGTCGCGACATGCAACCAAAATTAACATGACAGAGACGTGAATGCCACACATTGGATTCACTATTGTTGCAAATATGATTAACAACTTTATTGCAAACATCTGATAAGGATAAATGAAACAAACCTCCTGACTCATAGCCTTTACCAACAAAGGTTCCATACTTGGATATTACAAATTTATTCGACTCAAAGACAAGCTTGTAGCCATCTCTACACAGAAGAGATCCGCTAACAAGATTTTTATTGACGGAGGGGACATAATGCACGTTCTTTAGCCGCACGATCTTCCCCGAAGTAAACTTCAGATCGACCGTGCCAACACCACGAACAGAAGAACTTGAACCGTTGCCCGTCAGCACGGTTGAAGTCCCTGCGGTCTGATAAGACGAAAACATGGAAATATCACCGCATACATGCACATTAGCACCTGTGTCAATCAACCAATCAGGAGAATAACATACTGGAAGAATAGTGGGAAATATACCATACTCATCATCCTTCATTTCAGTGTCTCCAATGACAACATTAGCGGTCTTGCCGCCTTTCCCAGGGTGACGCTTGCCATAGCGATTAGGGCAACTAGGAGCCCAATGATCAGGATCCCCACACACATGACAGACACCTTTCTTCTTGTCATTCTTCTTCTTGAAGTTCGTGTGTTGCACAACCTTGTTCTTCCCATCAAACTTGCCCTTGTTCTTGAACTTGTGGGGCTGGAAGTTCTTCTTCTGTACCAGATTGGCACTAGATCCTCCCTCAATACCTCGAGCATGTGTGTCCTTTGCTCTCGCCTTTTCCTCCACATCAAGAGTGCCAATGAGATCCGGGACGGAAAACTCTTGTCTCTTATGCTTCAGCAAGGTAGCAAAGTTCCTCCATGAAGGAGGAAGCTTAGTGATGATACCTCCGGCAACAAACTTGTCCGATAGAATACAACCGAAGTGCTCAAGTTCTCTAGCAAATGACTGTATCTCATGAGCTTGCTCAACCACGGAGCGCTCTTCAGTCATCCTGTAGTCATAGAATTGCTCCATGATGTACAGCTCAGTGCCAGCATCCAAGACCCCAAACTTGGCCTCGAGTGCATCCCACATATCTTTTCCATTATCAATTGACGCATAAGCATCAACTATGTGCTCACCAAGAACACTCAAGAGAGCAGCCTTAAACAGGGTATCCATTTTCTGAAAGGCTTGTGCCTGTTGAGCATCAAGCTCCCCTTCAGGTTTGCCGAGAGTGGCGTCATAGCAACTCATGGTTTGAAACCATAAGACTGCTCTCACGCGCCACCTCTTATAGTGGATACCCTCAAACATAGGAGGTCTCATGGAAGCAGCAAAACCACTTGGGGTAAATTGCCTATAATAAGGTTTTTGGATTGTTGGAAATATGGGCAATTTACCAAATGATTTTATTAACAGAAATACTAGATAAAGCATGACTAATATAGTAGAGATAAAACAAGTCATGCGTTCTGACAGAGAGAAGGTAAATAGCTTAGGCATATATGAACCGTAGCCTATCATATCTATAGCAGACAGTAGAACTAGTTGCATATATGAGGTAGAACCAAACATATTTAGGGCAAGTACTAGTACGATGAACTATGGCAGGATATCTAACAGAAAGAAGAACACATACGGGACAGCAGCAACAGTAGCACCGGACTTGGGGTCGGTGTCCTTGCCAGTCATGTCGTCGAGGAGGTTGTCGACATCGGGGAAGAAGCCGTCGTCGGGGAAGTAGTCGTCGGAGTCCGGGGCGTCCATGAGAAGGAGTCAGTCAGTAGTCGCGCAGAGTGCTACCCAAAAACCTTATTGTTGGGGAACGTAGTAATTTCAAAAAAATTCCTACGCGCACGCAAGATCATGGTGATGCATAGCAACGAGAGAGGAGAGTATTGTCTACGTACCCTCGTAGACCGGCAACGGAAGCATTGAAACAACATAGAGGAAGTAGTCGTACATCTTCCCGATCCGACCGATCCAAGTACCAAACGTACGGCACATCCGAGTTCTGCACACGTTCAACTCGGTGACGTCCCTCGAGCTCCGATCCAGCAAAGTGTTGAGGGAGAGTTTCGTCAGCACGACGGCGTTATGACGGTGATGATGTTCTACCGACGCAGGGCTTTGCCTAAGCACTACTACTCTATGACCGAGGTGGAATATGGTGGAAGGGGGCACCGCACACGGCTAAGGAACAATCACGAAGATCAACTTGGTTGTCATGGGGTGCCCCCTTGCCCCGTATATAAAGGAGGGAGAGGGGGAGGTGCGGCCGGCCCAAGGGGTGCGCCTGGAGGAGTCCTACTCCCGATGGGAGTAGGACTCCCCCCTCTTGCCTTGTTGGAAAAGGAAGGGGGAAGGCAGAAAGAGGAAAGGGGGGGGCGCCGCCCCCCCTTCCTTGTCCTATTCGGACTAAGGGGGGGAGGGGGCGCGCGTCCTGCCCTGGCCGGCCCTCCTCTTCTCCCTTAGGGCCCATGTAGGCCCAATAACCCCCGGGGGGGTTTCGGTAACCCCCCGATACTCCGGTAAAATCCCGATTTCACCCGGAACGTTTCCGATATCCAAATATAGGCTTCCAATATATCAATCTTTATGTCTTGACCATTTCGAGACTCCTCGTCATGTCTGTGATCACATCCGGGACACCGAACAACCTTCGGTACATCAAAAAACAAAACCCCTAATTACGATCGTCACTGAACTTTAAGCGTGCGGACCCTACGGGTTTGAGAACTATGTAGACATGACCGAGACACGTCTCCGGTCAATAAACAATAGCGGAACCTGGATGCTCATATTGGCTCCTACATATTCTATGAAGATCTTTATCGGTCAGACCGCATAACAATATATGTTGTTCCCTTTGTCATCGGTATGTTACTTGCCCGAGATTTGATCGTCGGTATGTCAATACCTAGTTCAATCTCGTTACCGGGAAGTCTCTTTACTCATTCCATAATACATCATCCCGCAACTAACTTGTTAGTTGCAATGCTTGCAAGGCTTGAGTGATGTGCATTCCCGAGAGGGCCCAGAGATACCTCTCCGACAATCGGAGTGACAAATCCTAATCTCGAAATACGCCAACCCAACAAATACCTTCGGAGACACCTGTAGAGCACCTTTATAATCACGCAGTTACGTTGTGACTTTTGGTAGCACACAAAGTGTTCCTCCCGTAAATGGGAGTTGCATAATCTCATAGTCATAGGAACATATATAAGTTATGAAGAAAGCAATAGCAACAAACTAAATGATCAAGTGCTAAGCTAACGGAATGGGTCAAGTCAATCACATCATTCTCCTAATGATGTGATCCCGTTAATCAAATGACAACTCATGTCTATGGTTAGGAAACATAACCATCTTTGATCAACGAGCTAGTCAAGTAGAGGCATACTAGTGACATACTGTTTGTCTATGTATTCACACATGTATTATGTTTCCGATTAATACAATTCTAGCATGAATAATAAACATTTATCATGATATAAGGAAATAAATAATAACTTTATTATTGCCTCTAGGGCATATTTCCTTCAGTCTCCCACTTGCACTAGAGTCAATAATCTAGTTCACATCGCCATGTGATTTAATACCGATAGTTCACATCACCATGTGATTAACACCCATAGTTCACATCGACATGTGACCAACACCCAAAGGGTTTACTAGAGTCAATAATATAGTTCACATCGCTATGTGATTAACACCCAAAGAGTACTAAGGTGTGATCATGTTTTGCTTGTGAGAGAAGTTTAGTCAACGGGTCTGCCACATTCAGATCCGTAAGTATTTTGCAAATTTCTATGTCAACAATGCTCTGCAGGGAGCTACTCTAGCTAATTGCTCCCACTTTCAATATGTATCCAGATTGAGATTTAGAGTCATCTGGATCATGTCAAAATTTGCATCGACGTAACCCTTTACGACGAACCTTTTTGTCACCTCCATAATCGAGAAACATATCCTTATTCCACTAAGGATAATTTTGACCGTTGTCTAGTGATCTACTCCTAGATCACTATTGTACCCCTTGCCAAAAATAGTGTAGGGTATACAATAGATCTGGTACACAGCATGGCATATTTTATAGAACCTATGGCCAAGGCATAGGGAATGACTTTCATTCTCTTTCTATCTTCTGCCGTGGTCGGGCTTTGAGTCTTACTCAGTTTCACACCTTGTAACACAGGCAAGAACTCTTTCTTTGACTGTTCCATTTTGAACTACTTCAAAATCTTGTCAAGGTATGTACTCATTGAAAAACTTATCAAACATCTTGATCTATCTCTATAGATCTTGATGCTCAATATGTAAGCAGCTTCACCGAGGTCTTTCTTTGAAAAACTCCTTTCAAACACTCCTTTATGCTTTGCAGAATAGTTCGACATTATTTCCGATCAACAATATGTCATTCACATATACTTATCAGAAATGTTGTAGTGCTCCCACTCACTTTCTTGTAAATACAGGCTTCACCACAAGTCTATATAAAACTATATGCTTTGATCAACTTATCAAAGCGTATATTCCAACTCCTAGATGCTTGCACCAGTCCATAGATGGATCGCCGGAGCTTGCATATTTTGTTAGCACCTTTATGGTTGACAAAACTTTCTTGTTGTATCATATACAACTCTTCTTTAATAAATCCATTATGGAATGTAGTTTTGTTTATCCATTTGCCAGATTTCATAAAATGTGGCAATTGCTAACATGATTCGGATAGACTTAAGCATAGATATGAGTGAGAAACTCTCATCGTAGTCAACACCTTGAACTTGTCGAAAACCTTTTGCGACAATTCTAGCTTTGTAGATAGTAACACTACTATTAGCGTCCGTCTTCCTCTTGAAGATCCATTTAATCTCAATGGCTCGCCGATCAATGGGCAAGTCAATCAAAGTCCATACTTTGTTCTCATACATGGATCTCATCTCAGATTTCATGGCCTCAAGCCATTTCGCGGAATCTGGGCTCATCATCGCTTCCTCATAGTTCGTAGGTTCATCATGGTCAAGTAACATGACCTCTAGAACAGGATTACCGTACCACACTGGTGTGGATCTCACTCTGTTTTACCTACGCGGTTCGGTAGTAACTTGATCTGAAGTTACATGATCATCATCATTAGCTTCCTCACTAATTGGTGTAGGAGTCACAGGAACAGATTTCTGTGATGAACTACTTTCCAATAAGGGAGCAGGTATAGTTACCTCATCAAGTTCTACTTTCCTCCCACTCACTTCTTTCGAGAGAAACTCCTTCTCCAGAAAGGATCCATTCTCAGCAACGAATATCTTGCCTTCGGATCTGTGATAGAAGGTGTACCCAACATTTTCTTTTGGGTATCCTATGAAGACGCACTTCTCCGATTTGGGTTTGAGCTTATCAGGTTGAAACTTTTTCACATAAGCATTGCAACCTCAAACTTTAAGAAACGACAGCTTAGGTTTCTTGCCAAACCATAGTTCATACGGTGTCGTCTCAACGGATTTAGATGGTGCCCTATTTAACGTGAATGTAGCTGTCTCTAATGCATAACCCCAAAACGATAGTGATAAATTGGTAAGAGACATCATAGATCGCACCATATCTAATAAAGTACGGTTACGATGTTTGGACACACCATTACACTATGGTGTTCCAGGTGGCGTGAGTAGTGAAACTATTTCACATTGTTTTAACTGAAGGCCAAACTCGTAACTCAAATATTCTCCTCCACGATCAGATCGTAGAAACTTTATTTTCTTGTTACAATGATTTTCCACTTCACTCTGAAATTATATGAACTTTTCAAATATTTTAGACTTTTGTTTCATCAAGTAGATATACTCATATCTGCTCAAATCATCTGTGAAGATCAGAAAATAATGATACCTATCGTGAGCTTCAATATTCATCGGACCACATACATCACTATGTATGATTTCCAACAAATCTGTTGCTCGCTCCATTGTTCCAGAGAACGGAGTCTTAGTCATCTTACCCATGAGGCATGGTTCGCAAGCATCAACTGATTCATAATCAAGTGATTCCAAAAGCCCCTCAGCATGGATTTTCTTCATGCGCTTTACACCAATATGACCTAAACGGCAGTGCCACAAATAAGTTGCACTATCATCATTAACTTTGCATCTTTTTGGCTTGAATATTATGAATATGTGTATCACTACGATCGAGATCCAACAAACCATTTTTGTTGGTGTGAATGAACATCGAAGGTTCTATTCATGTAAACAGAACAACAATTGTTCTCTAACTTAAATGAATAACCGTATTGCAATAAACATGATCAAATCATATTTATGCTCAACGTAAACACCAAATAACACTTATTTAGGTTCAACACTAATCCCGAAAGTATAGGGAGTGTGCGATGATGATCATATCAATATTGGAACCAATTCCAACACACATCATCACTTCACCCTTAACTAGTCTCTGTTCATTCTGTAACTCCTGTTTCGAGTTGCTAATTTTAGCAACCGAAGAAGTATCAAATACTCAGGGGCTACTATAAACACTAGTAAGGCACACATCAATAACCTGTATATCAAATATACCCTTTGTTCACTTTGCCATCTTTCTTATCCACCAAATATTCAGGGAATTTCCGCTTCCAGTGATCATTTCCTTTGCAGTAGAAGCACTCAGTTTCAGGCTTTGGTCCAGCTTTGGGCTTCTTCACGGGAGTGACAACTTGCTTGTCATTCTACTTGAAGTTCCCTTTCTTTCCCTTTGCCCTTTTCTTGAAACTAGTGTTCTTGTCAATCATCAACACTTGATGCTCTTTCTTGATTTTTACCTTCATCGATTTCAACATCACGAAGAGCTCGGGAATCGTTTTCGTCATCCCTTGCATACTATAGTTCATCACGAAGTTCTAGTAACTTGGTGATGGTGATAGAGAACTCTGTCAATCACTATCTTATCTGTAAGATTAACTCCCACTTGATTCAAGCGATTGTAGTACCCAGACAATCTGAGCATATGCTCACTGCTTGAGCTATTCTCCTCCATCTTTTAGCTATAGAACTTGTTGGAGACTTCATATCTCTCAACTCGGGTATTTGCTTGAAATATTTAACTTCAACTCCTAGAACATCTCATATGGTCCATGATGTTCAAAACGTCTTTGAAGTCCCGATTCTAAGCCGTTAAGCATGATGCACTAAACTATCAAGTAGTCATCATATTGAGCTAGCCAAACGTTCATAACGTCTGCATCTGCTCCTGCAATAGGTCTGTCACCTAGTGGTGCATCAAGGACATAATTCTTCTATGCAGCAATGAGGTTAATCCTCAGATCACGGATCCAATCCGCATCATTGCTACTAACATTTTTCAACATAGTTTTCTCTAGGAATATATAAAAAATTAAACGGGGAGCAATATCGCGAGAAATTGATCTACAACATAGATATGCTAATACTACCAGGACTAAGTTCATGATAAATTAAAGTTCAATTAATCATATTACTTAAGAACTCCCACTTAGACAGACATCCCTCTAATCTTCTAAGTGATCACGTGATCCATATCAACTAAACCATGTCCGATCATCACGTGAGATGGAGTAGTTTCAATGGTGAACATCACTATGTTGATTATATCTACTATATGATTCACGCTCGACCTTTCGGTCTCCGTGTTCCGAGGCCATATCTGTTATATGCTAGGCTCGTCAAGTTTAACCTGAGTATTCCGCGTGTGCAACTGTTTTGCACCCGTTGTATTTGAACGTAGAGCCTATCACACCCGATCATCACGTGGTGTCTCAGCACGAAGAACTTTTGCAACGGTGCATACTCAGGGAGAACACTTGTACCTTGATTATTAGTGAGAGATCATCTTACAAAGCTACCGGCGAACTAAGCAAAATAAGATGTATAAAAGATAAACATCATATGCAATCAAAATATGTGACATGATATGGCCATCATCATCTTGTGCCTTTGATCTCCATCTCCAAAGTATCGTCATGATCTCCATCATCACCGGCATGACACCATGATCTCCATCATCTTGATCTATATCAATGTGTCGTCACTTGGTTGTCTCGCCAACAATTGCTCTTGCAACTATTGCTATCGCATAGCGATAAAGTAAAGCAATTATTTGGTGCTTGCATCTTATGCAATAGAGATATAACCATAAGGCTTTTGCATGTTGCCGATAACTTCAACAAAACATGATCATCTCATACAACAGCTTATATCTCATCATGTCTTGACCATATACAATCACAACATGCCCTGCAAAAACAAGTTAGACGTCCTCTACTTTGTTGTTGTAAGTTTTACGTGGCTGCTATGGGCTTAGCAGGAACCGTTCTTACCTACGCATCGAAACCACAACGATAGTTTGTCAAGTTGGTGCTGTTTCAACCTTCACAAGGACCGGGCGTAGCCACACTTGGTTCAACTAAAGTTAGAGAAACTGACACCCGCCAGCCACCTGTGTGCAAAGCACGTCGGTAGAATCAGTCTCACGTAAGCGTACGCGTAATGTCGGTCCAGGCCGCTTCATCTAACAATACCGCCGAACCAAAGTATGACATGCTGGTAAGCAGTATGACTTATATCGCCCACAACTCACTTGTGTTCTACTCGTGCACAACATCAACGCATAAAACCTACGCTCGGATGCCACTGTTCGGGATGGTGATGCATAGCAACGAGATCATGGTGATGCATAGCAACGAGAGAGGAGAGTGTTGTCTACGTACCCTCGTAGACCGGCAATGGAAGCATTGACACAACGTAGAGGAAGTATTCGTATGTCTTCCCGATCCGATCGATCCAAGTACCGAACATACGACACCTCCGAGTTCTGCACACGTTCAACTCGGTGACGTCCCTTGAGCTCCGATCCAGAAAAGTGTTGAGGGAGAGTTTCGTCAGCACGATGGCGTTATGATGGTGATGATGTTCTACCGACGCAGGGCTTCGCCTAAGCACAGCTACGATATGACTGAGGTGGAATATGGTGGAAGGGGCACCGCACACGGTTAAGGAACGATCACGAAGATCAACTTGTGTGTCATGGGGTGCCCCCTTGCCCCCGTATATAAAGGAGGGATAGGGGGAGGTCCGGCCGGCCCAAGGGGTGCGCCTGGAGGAGTCCTACTCCTCTTGCCTTGTTGGAAAAGGAAGGGGGAAGGGAGAAAGAGGAAAGGGGGGCGCCGCCCCCCCTTCCTTGTCCTATTCGGACTAAGGGGGGAGGGGGCGCGCGGCCTGCCCTGGCCGGCCCTCCTCTTCTCCCTTAGGGCCCATGTAGGCCCAATAACCCCCCCCCCCCGGGGGGGGGGGGGTTCCGGTAACCCCCTGGTACTCCGGTAAAATCCCGATTTCACCTGGAACGTTTCCGATATTCAAATATAGGCTTCCAATATATCAATCTTTATGTCTCAACCATTTCGAGACTCCTCATCATGTCCGTGATCACATCCGGGACACCGAGCAACCTTCGATACATCAAAAAACAAAAACCCTAATTACGATCGTCACCGAACTTTAAGCGTGCGGACCCTACGGGTTCGAGAACTATGTAGACATGACCGAGAGACGTCTCCGGTCAATAACCTATAGCAGAACCTGGATGCTCATATTGGCTCCTAGATATTCTACGAAGATCTTTATCGGTCAGACTGCATAACAATATATGTTGTTCCCTTTGTCATCGGTATGTTACTTGCCCGAGATTTGATCGTCGGTATCTCAATACCTAGTTCAATCTCGTTACCGGCAAGTCTCTTTACTCATTCCGTAATACATCATCCTGCAACTAACTTATTAGTTGCAACGCTTGCAAGGCTTGAGTGATGTGCATTACCGAGAGGGCCCAGAGATACCTCTCCGACAATCGGAGTGACAAATCCTAATCTCGAAATACGCTAACCCAACAAATACCTTCGGAGACACCTGTAGAGCACCTTTATAATCACCCAGTTACGTTTTGACGTTTGGTAGCACACAAAGTGTTCCTCCGGTAAACGGGAGTTGCATAATCTCATAGTCATAGGAACATATATAAGTCATGAAGAAAGCAATAGCAACAAACTAAACGATCAAGTGCTAAGCTAACGGAATGGGTCAAGTCAATCACATCATTCTCCTAATGATGTGATCCCGTTAATCAAATGACAACTCATGTCTATGGTTAGGAAACATAACCATCTTTGATCAGCGACCTAGTCAAGTAGAGGCATACTAGTGACATACTGTTTGTCTATGTATTCACACATGTATTATGTTTACGGTTAATAAAATTCTAGCATGAATAATAAACATTTATCATGATATAAGGAAATAAATAATAACTTTATTATTGCCTCTAGGGCATATTTCCTTCACTTATCACCCTTCTCCCATACAGGACTCAAAGAGGTGCAGTTTCGGAGGCCTACTGTCCCGACCTGCGGTGCACGCCGCAAGCCAGGATGAGGAAGACAACAGCAGCTCAGAGATTGGAACCGGTGGCAAGAGGAAGGAGAAGTTCTGGTGCGTCTCTCTGAGAGGGGCGACCTCCATTTTATAGGCGCAAGAGAAGGAGGCGAGAGGCTGCGCCGGGAGCTGAAGGGAACGCAGGAGATGAAACGAACAGACAGCAGCCGAAGGGTGCAGCGTTCGTATTCAATATCCACTACAGCAAAAACTTTCCAGCTCCCGAGTGACCTTTCATATACCCGTAGTGCGTGGCAAAATTTTAGACATCGGCTCGGCTCATTCCCGCAACCCGCGGCGCGGCGCGTCATGACGAGGCGTGGCGAGGCGGGCGGCGGAGGAGGAGCGCGCGTGGATGTCCCTCTTGTTCTCATGCTCATACAAGTGGGGAAAGAACCTTCCTTATAAGGAGGTCCAACTCCCACTAAACTAGCAATGTGGGACTAAACTTTAGTAGTATCCCTTGCTTTGCACAAATGGGCTAAGTGGGCCTCTAGGATTTATTAGGAATTTCTGAAATAGTTATTGGGCTGCCCCCAATATAGACTAAATTCCAGCAGATCACTCCTCCTGTTGCGAGTCGCCCCTTCTTAGACTAGTCATAATGGAAGTAACTTAACTAGTAACATCACACATTTCAATACAAGATTGCTTATGTGGCAGCTAATTAATGAGGAGAGAGGGGTTTATGATAACTTAGGTAGTTACTGTAACATCACACATTTCAAGGCATAATGAGTCTATAGCCTAATAAATGAACTCTTTCATGATACCACTCATATGTTACTACCCACTATGAAGGTAGTAACATAGACTAGTAACCTCAGCAAGTTACTACTCTATGTTATTCCCCACTATGAGCAGTCTTACTTTCCAAGTCGCCCTCGGTCCTTGTGTAGTCTACAACATAATAAATGAAGTCATCTATAATAATATCATTATATTACTTTGCACTATGAAGATAGTACTTCCTCCGGTCCTTTTTACGCTCCATATTAGAATTCTCTGAAGTCAAACTTCACAAAGTTTGACCGTATTTATATGAAAATATATCAACATCTGTCATGCTAAAGTTATACAATATGAAACTTTAAGTCATGAGACATCTATTGATATTGATTTCAGATTGTAAATGTTGATACTTTTTTTTATAAAATTGGTCAAACTTTATGAGGCTTGACTTCAGTCAAATCTTATATGCGAACTAAAAAGGACCGGAGGGAGTAACTTAGATTAGTGTCATATACATGACACTAGTACTCCCTTCGGTCCTTTTCAGTCTGCATATAAGTTTTTTCAAAGTCAAAATATCTCTAGTTTGACCAAATTTATAATAAAAAAATGTCAACATTCACAATACCAAATCATTATTGTTAGATTCATTATGAAATTTAGTTTCATACTATATGTATTTGATATTGTAGATGTTGATATTTTTTAATATAAAGTTGGTCAAACTTTGCAAAGTTTGACATGACACAAATATAATTCACGGAGTAAAAAGGACCGGAGAAAGTATAAGCTCCTCACTATGACCAGCCTCAAAGTAATCTGTGGTACATTTCTTATCAGAAAAAAAAGTAAGGAAGTGGCTAAAGATAGTTGACTAAATTTAAAATTTAGGTCAGTCATTTTTCGCAAACAACCGGCTAGTTACCGACCGAGCTACTCGAGGGCAAAAGCAGCCCACCGCCCAGCCCATGGAGAAAAGGGGCAGCATCGTACATAGGCTAAACTACTACATAACCTACTCTATAGATACACGAATGTATCAGTATCTCGTCAGCAGCATGCACAGTAGCATGAACAAAGCACAACCTACTCTACAGATACACGAATGTGCTAAAAATCATATCTATAATAGTACAGGTTTTTAAGCTAAAATACTGTAATACGACAAAAAAAATCAAGTAAGTATCAATGAATAAAGACATATACCCCGCAAAAAGAAACAGACACATACTAAAAAAATGAAGTAGTTTTCTAAGGAAGAAGGAATCCCTTTCAGAAGAAAGAAAATAGAACAAACAAAAACAAAAACACAATATTGAAGTTTCCTCAGGAAGAATAAGACCCTTTAATAAGAATGAAAAATAAAAAAAAACTTGAAAACTTGCACACAACTTTGCACTCAAATTGCGCTTTTTGAAATATTCAAAGAATGAGTATATAATAGTGTTTTTTTTGCATTCTACTACACACATATAGTTCGTTACTCGTGTGTGTATTTACACACAGAAAAACTAAAAAACAATTTTCAAGAAAGAACGAATTAGTGGCACTCATATTACCTTTTAGAAGGAAAGAAAATGAAAAAAATGCACATAGTTTAAACATAAATTGCGCATTTATATAATATTCAAGAACAACATATAATAGTGGAATTTTCAAAAAAAAGAAGTCACCTTAAAAGGAATGAATTAGTGGCATTGGTAATTGATACGTCTCCGTCGTATCTACTTTTCCAAACACTTTTGCCCTTATTTTTGGCTCTAACTTGCATGATTTGAATGGAACTAACCCGGACTGACGTTGTTTTCAGCATAATTGCCATGGTGTTATTTTTGTGCAGAAATAAAAGTTCTCGGAATGACCTGAAAATCAACGAAGAATTATTTTGGAATATATAAAAAGTACTGGAAGAAAGATCCACGTAAGGGGGGGCCACCACCTGTCCACGAGGGTGGGGGTGCGCCCTAACCCCCTGGGCGCGCCCCCTGCCTCGTGGGCCCCCTGACGCTCCATCGACCTCAACCTTGACTCCATATATTCACTTTCAGGGAGAAAAAAAATCAGAGAGAAGCCATAATCCAACTGTTAACCCCGAAGTGACAATAATCGGGACCACTCCCGGTGATGACCGTAGTTTGAGGAGTTCAGGTATTCACTATGTGTTAATGCTTTGTTTCGGTTCTCTATTAAAAGGAGGCCTTAATATCCCTTAGTTTCCGTAAGGACCCCGCTGCCACGGGAGGGTAGGACAAAAGATGTCATGCAAGTTCTTTTCCATAAGCACGTATGACTATATTCGGAATACATGCCTACATTACATTGACGAACTGGAGCTAGTTCTGTGTCACCCTAGGTTATGGCTGTTACATGATGAACCAAACCCGGCATAATTCTCCATCACCGATCCATTGCCTATGAGCTTTCCATATATTGTTCTTCGCTTATTTACTTTCCCGTTGCTATTGCTATCATCACTACAAAATACCAAAAAAATTGCTTTTACTACCGTTACCTTTTGTTACCGTTATCACTACTATCATATTACTTTGCTACTAAATACTTTGCTGCAGATATTAAGTTTCCAGGTGTGGTTGAATTGACAACTCAGCTGCTAATACTCGAGAGTATTCTTTGGCTCCCCTTGTGTTGAATCAATAAATTTGGGTTGAATACTTTACCCTCGAAAACTGTTGCGATCCCCTATACTTGCGGGTTATCAAGACTATTTTCTGGCGCCGTTCCCGGGGAGCATAGCTCTATTCTTTGAGTCACTTGGGATATATATCTGCTTATCATTATGAAGAACTTGGAAGATCCAAGAACTAAGATTTATCCCTCAACTACGAGGGGAGGTAAGGAACTGCCATCTAGCTCTGCACTTGATTCACCTTCTATTTTGAGTAAGCTTGCGACACCTACACCTGCTTCTTCTATTCGTTCTGATATGTCGCATGTTATTGACGATGCCACGTCTGCTATGCATGATACTTATGATGAAACTACCTTTATGCCTGATACTACTATGCCACTTAGTGATTTTCTTGATGAACAACTTGCTAGAGCTAGAGAAATTGAAAATACTGAATCTGATGATACTGATGAAAGTGATGATGAAGAATCACTTATTATTCCTAAGGGTTATGTTTTTGATCAAGAAGCTTCTTTAGCTATTTTAGCTTGCAAAAATAGAAATGAACTCAAAAGGTTATTAGCTAAATGGAGTAAGCAATCTCTAAATGCTAGAATGAAACCTGACTCTGGTTTTGCTACTTCACCTATCTTTGTTACTGATAAGGATTATAAATTCTCTGTTGATCCTGATATAATTACTTTGGTTGAATCTGATCCTTTTCATGGTTATGAATCTGAAACTGTTGTGGCACATCTTACTAAATTGAATGATATAGCCACCCTGTTCACTAAAGATGAGAGAACTCGTTACTTTTGCATCCTTAAAATATTTCCGTTCTCATTAAAGGGTGATGCTAAGATATGGTTTAATTCTCTTGATCTTGGCTGTGTGCGTAGTCCCCAGGATATGATTTATTACTTCTCTGCTAAATATTTCCCTGCTCATAAGAAACAAGCTGCTTTAAGGGATATATATAATTTTGTGCAAATTTAAGAAGAGAGTCTCCCACAAGCTTGGGGGAGGCTTCTCCAATTACTTAATGCTTTGCCTAATCATCCTCTTAAGAAAAATGAAATACTTGATATCTTTTATAATGGACTAACCGATGCCTCCAGAGATTACCTGGATAGTTGTGCTGGTTCTGTTTTCAGGGAAAGAACGCCGGATGAAGCTGAAATTCTACTGAATAATATGTTGACAAATGAAAATAATTGGACACCTCCGGAGCCAATTCCTGAGCCTATTCCTAAACCAATTCTGAAGAAGAGGGGTATTCTATTTCTAAGTCCTGAAGATATGCAAGAGGCAAAGAAATCTATGAAAGAAAAGGGTATTAAAGGTGAAGATGTTAAGAATTTACCTCCTATTAAAGAAATACACGGTCTTAATTTACCGCCTGTTGAAGAAACATACAATCTTAATCCATTACCTATTGAAGAAACTCATGGTCTTGATAACCGACACAGGTAGTAAAGGTAATTTCTCTCTATAGATATGATAAAGCTGACATCCCATTTACTAAATTTGCTAGCCCATGCTTAGATGAGTTTGATAAATTTATGGCTAAGAAAGAAGACTTTAATGCTTATTTTGGTATACAATTGAAATACAATTCAAATATGCTTGAACACTTGGGTGATTATATGGCTAATGTCAAAGGTGAACTTAAACTTATTAGTAAACATGCTTCTATGGTTACCACTCAAGTAGAACAAGTACTTAAAGCTCAAAATGATTTGCTCAATGAATTGAATAGTAAGGATAATGATAATGCTGTTAGAGTTATGACAAGAGGTGGTAGAATGACTCAGGAACCTTTGTATCCTGAAGGCCACCCTAAGAGAATTGAGCAAGATTCTCAGAGAAATAATATAGATGTACCTAGTTCTTCTAAAAAGAAGAAAAAGAAAAATGATAGGACTTTGCATGCTTCTAGTGAACCTATTACTGAAACACCTGAGAATCCAAATGATATTTCTATTTCTGATGCTGAAACTCAATCTGGTAATGAACCTGAAACTAGTGATAATGTTCATAATGATGCTCAACCTAGTAATGATAATGACATAGAAATTGAACCTGTTGTTGATCTTGGTAACCCACAATCAAAGAATCAACATTATGATAAGAAAGACTTTGTTGCTAGGAAACATGGTAAAGAAAGAGAGCCTTGGGTTCGGAGACCCATGCTTTTTCCTCCCAAACCATCCAAGAAAAAGGATGATGAGGATTTTGAGCGCTTTGCTGAAATGATTAGACCTATCTTTTTGTGTATGCGATTAACTGATATACTCAATACCAATCCTTATGCTAAGTACATGAAAGATATTATTACAAATAAAAGAAAGATACCGGAAGCTGAAATTTCCACCATGCTTGATAATTATACTTTTAAGGGTGGAATACCAAAGAAACTTGGAGATCCAGGAGTACCAACTATACCATGCTCTATTAAAAGAAACTATGTTAAAACTGCTTTATGTGATCTTGGAGCCGGTGTTAGTGTTATGCCTCTCTCTTTATATCGTAGACTTGATTTGAATAAGTTGACACCTACTGAAATATCTTTGCAAATGGCTGATAAATCAACTGCTATACCTGTCGGTATTTGTGAGGATGTGCCTGTTGTAGTTGCAAACATTAGTATTTTAACGGACTTTGTTATTCTTGATATTCCCGAGGAGGTTAGTATGTCTATCATTCTTGGAAGACCCTTTTTGAATACTGCAGGGGCTGTTATTGATTGCACTCAAGGCAATGTCACTTTTCATGTTAATGGTAATGAGCATACGGTACACTTTCCGAGGAAACAACCTCAAGTTCACAGTATCAATTCTATTGGAAAAATTCCATCGATTATATTTGGAGGTTTTGAATTTCCTCTTCCTACTGTCAAGAAGAAATATGATAATATTATTATTGGGGATGTGCATATCCCCGTTGAGGTAACACAGTGTTATTCGAAATTTCTTCGGTTCCATGTTATTCGGAATGAGTTTGTTGACAAGACTTGATCAACCTTGTTAGTGGATTTCTTTTGATGATCATGAGATGGATGAAACTAGAAGGCACAATCTTCTGTACCCCACTTTTACTTTCTGTTATTTATATAAAATAAAATAAAAATAAATATTTTTCTGTCTGTTATCTGATTATCCGTGCAATATAAAAATACCTCGAAAATAAAAGTTCTCCAAATGCCCTGAAATTTAAATATGTTTTTTCCAGAATATTTGAGAATATTTGGCACTGAGAACACAGCAAGGGGGCCAACCACCTGCCCACGAGGGTGGAGGGCGCGCCCTACCCGCCTGGGCGCACCCCCTGCCTCATGGGCCCACGGTGGCCCTCCTCCACTTATCCTTTCACCCATACACTTCTTCTTCCTCCCCCAAACACGAATATCCAGCTCAAGCACGAGTTCTAGCTCACTTTGCTGCCATTTTCAATCTCCTTGCTCAAAGCACCTCTCACAAAACTGCTTGGGGAGATTGTTCCTTGGTATGTGACTCCTCCATTGGTCCAATTAGTTTTTGTTCTAGTGTTTTATTCATTGCAAAAAATTTCTGCTTAGGGGACCCTGTTCTTGAGCTTGCATGTCAAATTTATATGGTCAAAAGTAGTTTTGATGCATGATATAGGCCCTAGGCACTTGTAGGAGTAGTTGATATCAATATTATTGAGTTTGGTTTACTTTTATTTTGAACTTACTAAAAAATTTCAGAATTTTTCAGAGGAATAAATATGCTTAGGAAAATGTTCCAAGGTGGTTCTTCAAGGAAGCAAGGACCCAGGCTTGCAATGCGTGATGCTAATGACGAGCCACCAAGAGACGCTCCAGTGCGTCCTTGTGAATGGCCTTCTGAGAACTTTATGGATCGAGCGGGAATTAAGGAAGAATTCAACGCATATTTGCGTAACACTGATCTTGTGAGCTTCGAGGAAGAGAAGTGCAGCCAGTATCACAACCTCACCAGTACCTTTGTGAGGAGGTTTGAATTTTCAACTTCACGTAATTCTCCAACTGTCCTGTTTGATCTTTATGATAAATCTTACACTATGGACTTAGAGGATTTTACCACTGCTTGCAAACTTCCACAATGGGGTAGTATAAGGGATCCTCGCAAATCTGAATTTAGAGATTTTCTTGCTAGCATAACTGTGGGAGAATCTAGAGATATTACACAAGCTACCATAGGGAGCATTCACTTTCCAGCTATACATTATTTTGCTCTCTTTATAGGTAGATGCATTAATGGTAAAGATGAGGCATGTCACATGTGTGTCCTCGATCTCAGTATTCTTAGGAGTGCTGTGTTAGGAGACAAATCATATAATTTGGGAGCCATTGTTGCACGTAGGTTGCATCTTAATAGACTTAATGGAGATTTCTTTGGTGGAATTTATGCAATCCGCATAGCTAATTTTCTTGGTATAGCCATACACGAAGATGATATTGAATTACCTCCTGCTTATCTATATTTTAATGCTATGGTTCTGCACCAGTTTGTTGAGAGGAACGCATCACCTCTCCAGTATCGACTAATCTTTGATAGACGCCGTGTTGTCCGTATTGCTCTCCCTGCTCCTGCCTTCTTTGATTATCAGGCAAGAGGAAGATATACTATTACCAGAGAGGAGGCAGATGAGTACGAGAGGAGAGAGGAGGCCGCTCGTCGCCATACTGCAGCTCAGCAGGCGATAGCCACTGCATCACAGTACGACACCAACTACTATTATGGATATCTGCCAGGCCAGCCGTGGCCATAGACCAACTTAGGCCAAAAGCCTAAGCTTGGGGGAGTACGTATTTCTCACCGACATTACATTTATGTTCACACACTCATTGCTAGATGTCAGTGCTCATACTTTTTCATTGTATCATCCATGCTAGTTTAATTCCCTTTTTATGCTTTCTTCTTGTGTGTTAATAAACCTTAAGAAAAACCAAAAAAATTTAGTTGTAGCTTTTAATCAGTTTAATTTCCATGCTTGTAGTAGTAATTAAAAAAGAAAACCCAAAAAGATTTCATGTTCTTCTTTTGCTTGTTGGGAGCTTTCCCGTGTAAATAGTTTTATTTCTTTTCTTTGGGGGTCGATAGGAGAAGACCATGATTAAATTGTTGAAGTGGCTCTTATATGCATTATTGTTGATCTGAACAAAGAGCCCATATTGCCTTGTCTTCTCCTGTTTATTGAATGCTTGCAGATTCCAGCTTAGTCCAATGCACGTGCACTATTATTATTATTCACATCGTTCGGTCGTGCAAGTGAAAGGCAATTATGACGATATATGATGGACTGGTTGAGATGAGAAAAGCTGGTATGAACTCGACCTCTTTTGTTTTTGTAAATATGATTAGTTCATCGTTCCTGATTCAACATATTATGAATAAGCATGTTTGCAATGACAATTAGAGATCATAGTTTATTGTGCCATGCTTGATTAGCTATGAGTTATAATGGTTTACCTTGCGTGCCAACATGCTATTAAAATGGTTATGATGTGGTATGATAGGGTGGTATCCTCCTCTGAATGATTTAAGTGACTTGACTTGGCGCATGTTCACGCATGTAGTTGAAACAAGATCAACATAGCCTTCACGATATTTATATTCATGGTGGATTATATCCTACTCATGCTTGCATTCGATGTTGATTAATTTTAATGCATGTTCATGACTGTTGTCGCTCTCTAGCTGGTCGCTTCCCAGTCTTTTGCTAGCCTTCACCTGTACTAAGCGGGAATACTGCTTGTGCATCCAATCCCTTAAACCCCAAAGTTATTCCACATGAGTCCACTATACCTACCTATATACGGTATCTACCTGCCGTTCCAAGTAAATTTGTATGTGCCAAACTCTAAACCTTCAAATAAATATCCTGTTTTGTATGCTCAAATAGCTCATGTATCAACTAGGGCTGTCCGTATCTTCCATGTTAGGCGGGTTATTCTCAAGAGGAGTGGACTCCGCTCCTCACTCACGAGATAAATGGCTGGTCACCGGGATGCCCAGTCCCATGCTTTATGCAAACTAAATCAAAATAATTGCAAACAAAACCCCCCCTGGGACTCTTGTTAGTTGGAGGCACTCGTTGTTTCGAGCAAGCCATGGATTGATGCTTGTTGGTGGAAGGGGGAGTATAAACTTTACCATTCTGTTTGGGAACCGCCTATAATGTGTGTAGCATGGAAGATATCGCCATCTCTTGGTTGTTATGTTGACAATGTAAGTATACCTCTCAAAATATTATTCATCTCTGTTTCAAAACCGAGCTCTCGCACCTCTACAAATCCCTGCTTCCCTCTGCGAAGGGCCTATCTATTTACTTTTATGCTGAGTCATCATCTTCTTATTAAAAAGCACCAGTTGGAGAGCACCGCTGTCATTTGCATTCATTACTGTTAGTTTACATTGAGTATGACTTGACTGGATCTCTTTTACCATGAATTCCAATGTCTAGTCAGTCCTTGGTCTTTAAAGGTGTTCTGCATTTATGTTTTGCGGTCTTAGAAAGGGCTAGCGAGATACCATCTTGTTATATCATATTATGATTGTTTTGAGAAAGTGTTGTCATCTGAGATTTATTATTATGGCTTGCTAGTTGATTATGCTATTGATATGAGTAAACTTGATACCTATGCGTTATTGTGAATGTGGTTAGTTATAATCTTTGCTGAAAAGTTGAATGCTGGCTTTACATATTTACAACAACAAGAGCAAACAGAGTTTGTAAAAGTTTTTCTTTATCACTTTAAGTTTGTTAACTGAATTTCTTGAGGACAAGCAAAGGTTTAAGCTTGGGGGAGTTGATACGTCTCCAACGTATCTACTTTTCCAAACACTTTTGCCCTTGTTTTGGACTCTAACTTGCATGATTTGAATGGAACTAACCCGGACTGACGCTGTTTTCAGCAGAATTACCATGGTGTTATTTATGTGCAGGAGCAAACGTTCTTGGAATGACCTGAAACTTCATGGAGCAACTTTCAGAAAATATGAAAAATACCTGCAAAGATGAAGTCCAGGGGGCCCACCACCTGCCCATGAGGAACGTAGCAGAAATTCAAAATTTTCCTACGTGTCACCAAGATCTATCTATGGAGAAACCAGCAACGAGGGGAAGGAGAGTGCATCTACATACCCTTGTAGATCGCTATGCGGAAGCATTCAAGAGAACGGGGTTGAAGGAGTCGTACTCGTCGTGATCCAAATCACCGGAGATCCTAGTGCCGAACGGACGGCACCTCCGCGTTCAACACACGTACAGCCCGGTGACGTCTCCCATGCCTTGATCCAGCAAGGAGAGAGGGAGAGGTTGAGGAAGACTCTATCCAGCACAACGGCGTGGTGGTGGTGGAGGAGCGTGGTACTCCAGCAGGGCTTCGCCAAGCACCGCAAGAGACGAGGAGGAGAGAGGTAGGGCTGCGCTAGGGAGAGATCAAATCGTGTGTCTTGGGCAGCCCAAAACCCCCACTATTTATAGGAGAAGGGGAGGAGGGTGCGCCCCCTCTAGGGTTCCCACCCCTAGGGGGGTAGCAGCCCTAGATGGGATGGAGGGGGGCAGCCAAGAGGGGGAGAGGGGGGCGCGCCCTAGGGTGGGCCTTAGGCCCATCTGCGCCTAGGGTTTCCCCCTTCTCCTCCTAGCTGCGCCTCGGGCCTTGTGGGAGGCGCACCAGCCCACTCAGGGGCTGGTCCCTTCCCACTCTTGGCCCATGCAAGCCTCCGGGGCTGGTGGCCCCACTTGGTGGACCCCCGGGACCCTCCCGGTGGTCCCGGTACGTTACCGATAAAACCCAAAACTTTTCCGGTGACCAAAACAGGACTTCCCATATATAAATCTTTACCTCCGGACCATTCCGGAACTCCTCGTGACGTCCGGGATCTCATCCAGGACTCCGAACAACATTCGGTAACCACATACAAACTTCCTTTATAACCCTAGCGTCATCGAACCTTAAGTGTGTAGACCCTACGGGTTCGGGAACCATGCAGACATGACCGAGACGTTCTCCGGTCAATAACCAACAGCGGGATCTGGATACCCATGTTGGTTCCCACATGTTCCACGATGATCTCATCAGATGAACCACGATGTCGAGGATTCGACCAATCCCGTATTCAATTCCCTTTGTCTAGCGGTATTGTACTTGCCCGAGATTCGATCGTCGGTATCCCGATACCTTGTTCAATCTCGTTACCGGCAAGTCTCTTTACTTGTTCCATAACACATCATCCCGTGATCAACTCCTTGATCACATTGTGCACATTATGATGATGTCCTACCGAGTGGGCCCAGAGATACCTCTCCGTCACACGGAGTGACAAATCCCAGTCTCGATTCATGCCAACCCAACAGACACTTTCGGAGATACCTGTAGTGTACCTTTATAGCCACCCAGTTACGTTGTGACGTTTGGCACACCCAAAGTATTCCTACGGTATCCGGGAGTTGCACAATCTCATGGTCTAAGGAAATGATACTTGACATTAGAAAAGCTTTAGCATACGAACTACACGATCTTTGTGCTAGGCTTAGGATTGGGTCTTGTCCATCACATCATTCTCCCAATGATGTGATCCCGTTATCAACGACATCCAATGTCCATGGTCAGGAAACCGTAACCATCTATTGATCAATGAGCTAGTCAACTAGAGGCTTACTAGGGACATGGTATTGTCTATGTATCCACACATGTATCTGAGTTTCCTATCAATACAATTCTAGCATGGATAATAAACGATTATCATGAACTAGGAAATATAATAATAACTAATTTATTATTGCCTCTAGGGCATATTTCCAACAGTCTCCCACTTGCACTAGAGTCAATAATCTAGTTCACATCGCCATGTGATTAACACTCACAGGTCACATCTCCATGTGACCAACATCCAAAGAGTTTACTAGTGTCACTAAACTAGTTCACATCATCATGTGATTAAGACTCAATGAGTTCTGGGGTTTGATCATGTTTTGCTTGTGAGAGAGGTTTTAGTCAACGGGTCTGCAACAATCAGATCCGTATGGACTTTGCAAATCTCTAGGTCATATTATAAATGCTGCTTCCACGCTCCACTTGGAGCTATTCCAAATGGTTGCTCCACTATACATATTCGGTATCTCTACTCAGAGCTATCCGGATAGGTGTTAAGCTTGCATCGACGTAACTCTTTACGTCGAACTCTTTATCACCTCCATAACCGAGAAACATATCCTTATTCCTCTAAGGATAATTTAGACCGCTATCTGGTGATCTACTCCTAGATTACCTTTGTACCCTCTTGCCAGATATGTGGCAAGGCACACATCAGGTGCGGTACTCAGCATGGCATACCGTATAGAGACTATGACAAAAGCATAGGGGACGACCTTCGTCCTTCCTCTTTCTTCTGCCGTGGTCGAGCTTTAAGTCTTAACTTCATACCTTACAACTCAGGCAAGAACTCCTTCTTTGACTGATCCATCTTGAACACCTTCAAGATCATGTCAAGGTATGTGCTCATTTGAAAGTACCATTAAGCGTTTTGATCTATCCTTATAGATCCTGATGCTCAATGTTCAAGTAGCTTAATCCAGGGTTTCCATTGAAAAACACTTTCCAAATAACCCTATATGCTTTCCAGAAATTCTACGTCATTTCTGATCAACAACATTTCAACAACATATATTCATCAGAAATTCTATAGTGCTCCCACTCACTTCTTTGGAAATACAAGTTTCTCATAAACTTTGTATACACCCAAAATCTTTGATCATCTCATCGAAGCATACATTCCAACTCCGAGATGCTTACTCCAGTCCTTAGAAGGATTGCTGGAGCTTTGCATACTTATTAGCATCTTTCAGGATTGACAAAACCTTCCGGTTGTATCACATACAACCTTTCCTCAAGAAAATCATTGAGAAAACAATGTTTTTGACATCCTATCTGCAAGATTTAATAAACAATGCAGTAATCGCTAATATAATTCCAACAAACTCTTAGCATCGCTACGAGTGAGAAAGTCTCATCGTAGTCAACTCCTTGAACTTGTCGGAAAACATCTTAACGACAAGTCGAGCTTTCTTGATGGTGATACTTACCATCATTGTCCGTCTTCCTTTTAAAATCCATCTGTACTCAACAGCCTTACGACCATCGAGCCGTTCTTCCAAAGTCTACATTTTGTTTTCATACATGGATCCTCTCTCGGATTTTATGGCCTCGAGCCATTTATCGGAATCCGGGCCCACCATCGCTTCTCCATAGCTCGTAGGTTCATTGTTGTCTAGCAACATGACTTCCAAGACAGGATTACGTACCACTCTGAAGTAGTACGCATCCTTGTCATCCCACGAGGTTTGGTAGTGACTTGATCTGAAGTTTCATGATCAGTATCATAAGCTTCCACTTCAATTGGTGTAGGTGCCACAGGAACAACTTCCTGTGCCCTGCCACACACTAGTTGAAGAGACGGTTCAACAACCTCATCAAGTCTCCACCATCCTCCCACTCAATTCTTTCGAGAGAAACTTTTCCTCGAGAAAGGACCCGATTCTAGAAACAATCCCTTATTGCTTTCGGATCTGAGACAGGAGGTATACCCAACTGTTTTGGGTGTCCTATGAAGATGCATTTATCCGCTTTGGGTTCGAGCTTATCAGCCTGAAACTTTTTCACATGAGCGTCGCAGCCCCAAACTTTTAAGAAATGACAGCTTAGGTTTCTCTAAACCATAGTTCATACGGTGTCATCTCATCGGAATTACGTGGTGCCCTATTTAAAGTGAATGCGGTTGTCTCTAATGCCTAACCCATAAACTATCGTGGTAATTCGATAAGAGACATCATGGTATGCATCATATCCAATAGGGTGCAGTTATGATGTTCAGACACACCATCACACTATGGTGTTCCAGGCTGTATTAGTTGTGAAACAATTTCCACAATGTCTTAATTCTGTGCCAAACTTGTAATTCAGATATTCATCTCTATGATCATATCATAGATATTTTATCCTCTTGTCGCGACGATCTTTCAACTTCACCATAAAATTACTTGAACCTTTCAATAATTCAGACTCATGATTCATCAAGTAAATATACTCAACATCTACTCAAATCATCTGTGAAGCAATAACATAACGATATCCACTACATGCCTCAGCACTCATTGGACTGCACACATCAAAATGTATTACTTCCAACAAGTTGCTTTCTAGTTCCATTTTACTGAAAACGAGGCTTTCAGTCATCTTGCCCATGTGGTATGATTTGCATGTCTCAAGTGATTCAAAATCAAGTGAGTCCAAACGGTCCATTTGCATGGAGTTTCTTCATGCATATACACCAATAGACATGGTTCGCATGTCTCAAACTTTTCAAAAATGAGTGAGTCCAAAGATCCATCAACATGGAGCTTCTTCATGCGTTTTATACCAATATGACTCAAATTGCAGTGCCACATTTGTGTGGTACTATCATTACTATCTTATACCTTTGGCATGAAAATGTGTATCACTACGATCGGGACGGTATTATTCAAATAAACAGAGTAACCATTATTCTCCTTAAATGAATAACCGTGTCACGATAGACATAATCCAATCATGTCTATGCTCAACGCAAACACCAGATAACAATTATTTAGGTTTTAATACCAATCTCGATGGTAGAGGGAGCGTACGATATTTGATCAACCTTGGAAATACTTCCAACACATATCGTCATCTCACCTTTAGCTAGTCTCCGTTTATTCCGTAGCTTTTATTTCGAGTTACTAACACTTAGCAACCGAACCGGTATCTAATACCCTGGTGCTACTAGGAGTACTAGTAAAGTACACATTAACATAATGTATATCCAATATACTTCTATCGACAGCCTTCTCATCTACCAAGCATCTAGGGTAATTCTGCTCCAGTGGCTGTTCCCCTTATTACAGAAGCACTTAGTCTCGGGTTTGGGTTCAACCTTGGGTTTCTTCACTAGAGCAGCAGCTGATTTGCCGTTTCATGAAGTATCCCTTCTTGCCCTTGCCCTTCTTGAAACTAGTGGTTTCACCAACCATCAACAATTGATGCTCCTTCTTGATTTCTACTTTTGTGGTGTCAAACATCGCGAATATCTCAAGGATCATCATATATGTCCCTGATATATTATAGTTCATCATGAAGCTCTAGCAGCTTGGTGGTAATGACTTCGGAGAAACATCACTATCTCATCTGGAAGATCAACTCCCACTCGATTCAAATGATTTTTGTACTCAGACAATCTGAGCACAAGCTCAACAATTGAGCTTTTCTCCTTAGTTTGCAGGCTAAGAAAATTGTCGGAGGTCTGATACCTCTTGACGTGGGCACGAGCCTGAAATCCCAATTTCAGCCCTCGAAACATCTCATATGTTTTGCGACGTTTCAAAACATCTTCGGTGCCTCAACTCTAAACCGTTTAACTGAACTATCACGTAGTTATCAAAATGTGTATGTCAGATGTTCGCAACATCCACAGACGACGTTCGAGGTTCAGCAGACTGAGCGGTGCATTAAGGACATAAGCCTTCTATGAAGCAATGAGGACAATCCTCAGTTTACGGACCTAGTCCGCATAATTGCTACTATCATCTTTCAACTAAATTTTCTCTAGGAACATATCTAAACAGTAGAACTGAAGCGCGAGCTACGACATAATTTGCGAAGATCTTTTGACTATGTTCAGGATAATTAAGTTCATCTTATGAACTCCCACTCAGATAGACATCCCTCTAGTCATCTAAGTGATTACATGATCCGAGTCAACTAGGCCGTGTCCGATCATCATGTGAGACGGACTAGTCATCATCGGTGAACATCTTCATGTTGATCGTATCTACCATACGACTCATGCTCGACCTTTCGGTCTCTTGTGTTCCGAGGCCATGTCTGTACATGCTAGGCTCGTCAAGTCAACCTAAGTGTTTCGCGTGTGTAAATATGTCTTACACCCGTTGTATATGAACGTTAGAATCTATCACACCCGATCATCACGTGGTGCTTCGAAACAACGAACTATCGCAACGGTGCACAGTTAGGGGGAACACTTTCTTGAAATTATTATGAGGGATCATCTTATTTACTACCGTCATTCTAAGTAAACAAGATGCAAAAACATGATAAACATCACATGCAATCAAATAATAGTGACATGATATGGCCAATATCATATAGCTCCTTTGATCTCCATCTTGGGGCTCCATGATCATCTTGTCACCGGCATGAGACCATGATCTCCATCATCGTGTCTCCATGAAGTTGTCTCGCCAACTTATTACTTCTACTACTATGGCTACCGGTTAGCAATAAAGTAAAGTAATTACATGGCGTTGTTCAATGACACGCATGTCATACAATAAATAAAGACAACTCCTATGGCTCCTGCCGGTTGTCATACTCATCGACATGCAACTCGTGATTCCTATTACAAGAACATGATCAATCTCATACATCACATATCATTCATCACATTCTTCTTGGCCATATCACATCACATAGCATACCCTACAAAAACAAGTTAGACGTCCTCTAATTGTTGTTTGCATGTTTTACGTGGCTGCTATGGGTTTCTAGCAAGAACGTTTCTTACGTACGCAAAACCACAACGTGATATGCCAATTGCTATTTACCCTTCATAAGGACCCTTTTCATCGAATCCGTTCCGACTAAAGTGGGAGAGACAGACACCCGCTAGCCACCTTATGCAACTAGTGCATGTCAGTCGGTGGAACCAGTCTCACGTAAGAGTACGTGTAAGGTCGGTCCGGGCCGCTTCATCCCACAATACCGTTGAAAGAAGATTGGACTAGTAACGGTAAGCATATTGAACAAAATAAATGCCCACAACTACTTTGTGTTCTACTCGTGCATAGAATCTACGTAGACCTAGCTCATGATGCCACTGTTGGGGAACGTAGCAGAAATTCAAAATTTTCCTACGTGTCACCAAGATCTATCTATGGAGAAACCAGCAACGAGGGGAAGGAGAGTGCATCTACATACCCTTGTAGATCGCTATGCGGAAGCGTTCAAGAGAACGGGGTTGAAGGAGTCATACTCGTCGTGATCCAAATCACCGGAGATCCTAGTGCCGAACGGACGGCACCTCCGCGTTCAACACACGTACAGCCCGGTGACGTCTCCCATGCCTTGATCCAGCAAGGAGAGAGGGAGAGGCCGAGGAAGACTCCATCCAGCAGCAGCACAACGGTGTGGTGGTGGTGGTGGAGGAGCGTGGTACTCCAGCAGGGCTTCGCCAAGCACCGCAAGAGACAAGGAGGAGAGAGGTAGGGCTGCGCCAGGGAGAGATCAAATCGTGTGTCTTGGGCAGCCCCAAAACCCCACTATTTATAGGAGAAGGGGAGGAGGGTGCGCCCCCTCTAGGGTTCCCACCCCTAGGGGGGCGACAGCCCTAGATGGGATGGAGGGGGGGCGGCCAAGAGGGGGAGAGGGGGGCGCACCCTAGGGTGGGCCTTAGGCCCATCTGCGCCTAGGGTTTCCCCCTTCTCCTCCTAGCTGCGCCTTGGGCCTTGTGGGAGGCGCACCAGCCCACTCAAGGGATGGTCCCTTCCCACTCTTGGCCCATGCAAGCCTCCGGGGCTGGTGGCCCCACTTGGTGGACCCCCGGGACCCTCCCGGTGGTCCCGGTACGTTACCGATAAAACCCGAAACTTTTCCGGTGACCAAAACAGGACTTCCCATATATAAATCTTTACCTCCGGACCATTTCGGAACTCCTCGTGACGTCCGGGATCTCATCTGGGACTCCGAACAACATTCGTTAACCACATACAAACTTCCCTTATAACCATAGCGTCATCGAACCTTAAGTGTGTAGACCCTACGGGTTCGGGAACCATGCAGACATGACCGAGACGTTCTCCGGTCAATAACCAACAGCGGGATCTGGATACCCATGTTGGTTCCCACATGTTCCACGATGATCTCATCGGATGAACCACGATGTCGAGGATTCGATCAACCCCGTATTCAATTCCCTTTGTCTAGCGGTATTGTACTTGCCCGAGATTCAATCGTCGGTATCCCGATACCTTGTTCAATCTCGTTACCGGCAAGTCTCTTTACTCGTTCCGTAACACATCATCCCATGATCAACTCCTTGATCACATTGTGCACATTATGATGATGTCCTACCGAGTGGGCCCAGAGATACCTCTCCATCACACGGAGTGACAAATCCCAGTCTCGATTCGTGCCAACCCAACAGACACTTTCGGAGATACCTGTAGTGTACCTTTATAGCCACCCAGTTACGTTGTGACGTTTGGCACACCCAAAGTATTCCTACGGTATCCGGGAGTTGCACAATCTCATGGTGTAAGGAAATGATACTTGACATTAGAAAAGCTTTAGCATACGAACTACACGATCTTTGTGCTAGGCTTAGGATTGGGTCTTGTCCATCACATCATTCTCCCAATGATGTGATCCCATTATCAACGACATCCAATGTCCATGGTCAGGAAACCGTAACCATCTATTGATCAACGAGCTAGTAAACTAGAGGCTTACTAGGGACATGGTATTGTCTATGTATCCACACATGTATCTGAGTTTCCTATCAATACAATTCTAGCATGGATAATAAACGATTATCATAAACTAGGAAATATAATAATAACTAATTTATTATTGCCTCTAGGGCATATTTCCAACACTGCCCACGAGGGTGGGGGTGCGCTTGCCCCGCTAGGGCGCGCCCCCTACCTCGTGGGCCCCCTGTTGCCTCTCCGACTCCAAATCCAACTCCATATATTGAGTTTCGGGGAGAAAAAATCAGAGAGAATAAATCATCGCGTTTTACGATACGGAGCCGCCGCCAAGCCCTAAAACCTCTCGGGAGGGCTGATCTGGAGTTCGTTCAGGGCTCCGGAGAGGGGAATCCGTCGCCATCGTCATCATCAACCATCCTCCATCACCAATTTCATGATGCTCACCGCCGTGCGTGAGTAATTCCATCGTAGGCTTGCTGGATGGTGATGGGTTGGGTGGGATCTATCATGTAATTGAGTTAGTTTTGTTAGGGTTTGATCCCTAGTGTCCACTATGTTCTGAGATTGATGTTGCTATGACTTTGCTATGCTTAATGCTTGTCACTAGGGCCCGAGTGCCATGATTTCAGGTCTGAACCTATTATGTTTTCATCAATATATGAGTGTTCTTGATCCTATCTTGCAAGTCTATAGTCACCTATTATGTGTTATGATCCGTTAACCCCGAAGTGACAATAATCGGGATACTTACCGGTGATGACCGTAGTTTGAGGAGTTCATGTATTCACTATGTGTTAATGCTTTGTTCCGGTTCTCTATTAAAAGGAGGCCGTAATATCCCTTAGTTTCCGTAAGGACCCCGCTGCCACGGGAGGGTAGGACAAAAGATGTCATGCAAGTTCTTTTCCATACGCACATATGACTATATTCGGAATACATGCCTACATTACATTGACGAACTGGAGCTAGTTCTGTGTCACCCTAGGTTATGACTTTGCACATGATGAACCGCATCCGGCATAATTCTCCATCACCGATCCATTGCCTACGAGCTTTCCATACATTGTTCTTCGCTTATTTACTTTCCCGTTGCTATTGCTATCATCACTACAAAATACCAAAAACATTGCTTTTACTACCCTTACCTTTTGTTACCGTTATCACTACTATCATATTACTTTGCTACTAAATACTTTGCTGCAGATATAAGTTTCCAGGTGTGGTTGAATTGACAACTCAGCTGCTAATACTTGAGAGTATTCTTTGGCTCCCCTTGTGTCGAATCAATACATTTGGGTTGAATACTTTACCCTCGAAAACTGTTGCGGTCCCCTATACTTGCGGGTTACCAACACTCTCCCCTCTCGTTGCTATGCATCACCATGATCCTGTGTGTGCGTAGGAAAATTTTGAAATTACTCCATTCCCAACAGTGCCATCCGAGCCAGGTTTATGCATAGATGTTATATGCACGAGTAGAACACAAGTGAGTTGTGTACGATACAAGTCATACTACTTACCAGCATGTCACCCTTTGGTTCGGCGATATTGTTGGATGAAGCGGCCCGGACTGACATTACGTGTACGCTTACGCAAGACTGGTTCTACCAACGTGCTTTGCACACAGGTGGCTGGCGGGCGTCAGTTTCTCCAACTTTAGTTGAATCGAGTGTGGCTACGCCCGGTCCTTGATAAGGTTAAAACATCACTAAGTTGACAAACTATCCTTGTGGTTTTGATGCGTAGGTAAGAACGATTCTTGCTTAGCCCATAGCAGCCACATAAAACTTGCAACAACAAAGTAGAGGACGTCTAATTTGTTTTTGCAGGGCATGTTGTGATGTGATATGGTCAAGATATGATGAGATATAAATTATTGTATAAGATGATCATGTTTTTGTTGAAGTTATCGGCAACTAGCAAAAGCCTTATGGTTGTCTCTTTATTGCATAAGATGCAAGCACCAAATAATTGCTTTACTTTATCGCTATGCGATAGCAATAGTTGCAAGAGCAATAGTTGGCGAGACAACCATGTGACGACACGTTGATAAAAGATCAAGATGATGGAGATCATGGTGTCATGCCGGTAACAATGAAGATCATGACAGTACTTTGGAGATGGAGATCAAAATCTCAAGATGATGATGGCCATATCATGTCACATATTTTGATTGCATGTGATGTTTATCTTTTATACATCTTATTTTGCTTAGTTTGACGATAGCTTTGTAAGATGATCGCTCACTAAATTTCAAGGTACAAGTGTTCTCCCTGAGTATGCACCGTTGCCAAAGTTCGTCGTGCCGAGACACCACGTGATGATCGGGTGTGATAAGCTCAACATTCATCTACAATGGGTGTAAGAAAGTTTTACACACGCAGAATACTCGGGTTAAACTTGACAAGCCTAGAATATGCAGATATGGCCTCGGAACACTGGAGACCTAAAGGTCGAGCGTGAATCATATAGTAGATATGATCAACATAATGATGTTCACCATTGAAAACTACTCCATCTCACGTGATGATCGGACATGGTTTAGTTGATTTGGATCACGTGATCATTTAGATGACTAGAGGGATGTCTATCTAAGTGGGAGTTCTTAAGTAATATGATTAATTGAACTTAAATTTATCATGAACTTAGTCCTGATAGTATTTGCATATCTATGTTGTAGATCAATAGCTCGCACATAGCTTCCCCGTTTATTCTTGATATGTTCCTAGAGAAAAATAAATTGAAAGATGTTAGTAGCAATGATGCGGATTGGATCCATGATCTGAGGATTATCCTCATTGCTGCACAGAAGAATTATGTCCTTGATGCACCGCTAGGTGAAAGACCGATTGCAGGAGCAGATGCAGACGTTATGAACGTTTGGCGAGCTCGATATGATGACTACTTGATAGTTTAGTGCACCATGATTTACGGCTTAGAACCGGGACTTCAAAAATGTTTTGAAATGTCACGGAACATATAAGATGTTCTAAGAGTTGAAATTGGTATTTCATACTCATGCCCGTGTCGAGAGGTAGGAGACCTCTGACAGTACTTTGCCTACAAAGATGGAGGAGAATAGCTCAACTAGTGAGCATGTGCTCAGATTGTCTGAGTACTGCAATTGCTTGAATCAAGTGGGAGTTAATCTTCCAGATAAGATAGTAATTGACAAAGTTCTCTAGTCACTATCACCAAGTTACTAGAACTTAGTGATGAACTATAATATGCAAGGGATAACGGAAATGATTCCCAAGCTCTTCGTGATGCAGAAATCGACGAAGGTAGAAATCAAGAAAAGCATCAAGTATTGATGGTTGACAAGACCACTAGTTTCAAGAAAAGGGCAAAGGGAAGAAGGGGGACTTCAAGAAGAACGGCAAGCAAGTTGCTGCTCAAGTGAAGAAGCCCACGTCTAGACCTAAACCTGAGACTAAGTGCTTCTACTGCAAAGGGACTGGTCACTGGAAGCACAACTGCCCCAAGTATTTGACGGATAAGAAGGATGGCAAAGTGAAAAAAGGTATATTGGATATACATGTTATTGATGTGTACTTTACTAGTGTTTTCATAGCAACCCCTTAGTATTTGATACTAGTTCAGTTGCTGAGATTAGTAACTCGAAACGGGAGTTGCAGAATGAACAGAGACTAGTCAAGGGTGAAGTGACAATGTGTGTTGGAAGTGGTTCCAAGATTGATATGATCATCATCGCACACTCCCTATACTTTCAGGATTAGTGTTGAACCTAAATAAGTGTTATTTGGTGTTTGCATTGAGCATGAATATGATTTGATCATGTTTATTGCAATACGGTTATTCATTTAAGTTAGAGAATAATTATTGTTCTGTTTACATGAATAAAACCTTCTATGGTCATACACCCAATGAAAATGGTTCATTGGATCTCGATCATAGTGATACACATATTCATAACATTGAATCCAAAAGATGCAAAGTTAATAATGATAGTGCAACTTATTTGTGGCACTGTCGTTTAAGTCATATTGGTGTAAAGCGCATGAAGGAACTCCATGTTGATGGACTTTTGGAATCACTTGATTATGTATCACTTGATGCTTGCGAACCATGCCTCATGGGCAAGATGACTAAGACTCTATTCTCCGAAACAATGGAGCGAGTAACAGACTTGTTGGAAATAATACATGCTGATGTATGTAGTCTGATGAGTGTCGAGGCTCGCGGCAGGTATCGTTATTTTCTGACCTTCACATATGATTTGAGTAAGATATGGGTATATCTTCTTGATGAAATATAAATCTAAAACATTTGAAAAGTTCAAATAATTTCGGAGTGAAGTGGAAAATCATCGTAACAAGAAAATAAAGTTTCTACGATCTGGTCGTGGAGGAGAATATTTGAGTTACGCGTTTGGTCTTCATTTGAAACAATGCAGAATAGTTTCGCAACTCACGCCACCTGGAACACCACAGCGTAATGGTGTGTCCGAACATCGTAACCGTACTATATTAGATATGGTGCAATCTATGATGTCTCTTAGCGATTTACCACTATCATTTTGGGGTTATGCATTAGAGACATCTGCATTCACGTTAAATAGGGCACCATCTAAATCCGTTGAGACGACGCCATATGAACTGTGGTTTGGCAAGAAACCAAAGTTGTCGTTTCTTAAATTTTGGGTTGCAATGCTTATGTGAAAAAGTTTCATCCTGGTAAGCTCAAACCCAAATCGGAGAAATGTGTCTTCATAGGATACCCAAAGGAGACAGTTGGGTACACCTTCTATCACAGATCCGAAGGCAAGACATTCGTTGCTAAGAATTGATCCTTTCTAGAGAAGGAGTTTCTCTCTAAAGAAGTGAGTGGTAGGAAAGTAGAACTTGACGAGGTAACTGTGCCTGCTCCCTTATTGGAAAGTAGTTCATCACAGAAACTGGTTCCTGTGACACCTACACCAATTAGTGATGAAGCCAATGATGATGATCATGAAACTTCAGATCAAGTTACTACCAAACCTCGTAGGTCAACCAGAGCAAGATCCGCACCAGAGTGGTATGGTAATCCTGTTCTGGTGGTCATGTTGCTAGACCATGACGAACCTACAAACTATGAGGAAGCGATGATGAGCCCAGATTCCGCAAAATGGCTTGAGGCCATGAAATCTGAGATGGGATCCATGTATGAGAACAAAGTGTGGACTTTGGTTGACTTGCCTGATGATCGGCAAGCCATCGAGAATAATTGGATCTTCAAGAAGACAGACGCTGATGGTAATGTTACTGTCTACAAAGCTCGACTTGTTGCGAAAGGTTTTTGACAAGTTCAAGGAGTTGACTACGATGAGACCATCTCACTCATAATGATACTTAACTCTGTCCGAATCATATTAGCAATTGCCACATTTTATGAAATCTGGCAAATGGATGTCAAAACTGCATTCCTTAATGGACTTCTTAAAGAAGAGTTGTATATGATGCAACAAGAAGGTTTTTCCGATCCTAAAGGTGCTAACAAAGTGAGCAAGCTCCAGCGATCCATCTATAGACTGGTGCAAGCATCTCAGAGTTGGAATATATGCTTTGATAAAGTGATCAAAGCATATGGTTTTATACAGACATGCGGTGAAGTCTGTATTTACAAGAAAGTGAGTGGGAGCACTACATGATTTCTGATAAGTATATGTGAATGACATATTGTTGATCAAAAATAATGTAGAATTTTCTGGAAAGCATAAAGGAGTGTTTGAGAAGAGTTTTTTCAAAGAAAGACCTCGATGAAGTTGCTTACACATTGAGCATCAAGATCTATAGAGATAGATCAAGACGCTTGATAAGTTTTTTCAATGAGTACATACCATGACAAGATTTTGAAGTAGTTCAAAATGGAACAGTCAAAGAAGGAGTTCTTGCCTGTGTTGCAAGGTGTGAAGTTGAGTAAAGACTCAAAACCCGACCATAGCAGAAAATAGAAAAAGAACGAAAAGTCATTCCCTATGCCTCAGTCATAGGTTCTATAAAGTATGATATGCTATTTACCAGTCCTATTGTATACCTTAGCATCATTCTGGCATGGGAGTACAATAGTGATCTAGGAGTAGATGACTGGACAGCGGTCAAAATTATCCTTAGAGGACTAAGGAAATATTTCTCGGTTATGGAGGTGATAAAAGAGTTCGTCGTAAAGAGTTACGTCGATGAAAGCTTTGACACCGATCTGGATGACTCTAAGTCTCGATCTAGATACATATTGAAAGTGGGAGCAATTAGCTAGAGTAGCTCCATGCAAAGCATTGTAGACATAGAAAATTTGCAATATACATACGGCTCTGAATGTGGCAGACCCGTTGACTAAATTTCTCTAACAAGCAAAACATGATCACTCTTTGGGTATTAATCACATAGCGATGTGAACTAGATTATCGACTCTAGTAAACCTTTTGGGTGTTAGTCACATGGAGATGTGAACTAATCACATAAAGATGTGAACTATTCATGTTAAATCACATGACGATGTGAACTAGATTATTGACTCTAGTGCAAGTGGGAGACTGAAGGAAATATGCCCTAGAGGCAATAATAAAGTTATTATTTATTTCCTTATATCATGATAAATGTTTATTATTCATGCTAGAATTGTATTAACCGGAAACTTAGTACATGTGTGAATACATAGACAAAGAAATTGTCACTAGTATGCCTCTACTTGACTAGCTCGTTAAATCAATGATGGTTATGTTTCCTAACCATAGACATGAGTTGTCATTTGATTAACAGGATCACATCATTAGAGAATGATGTGATTGACTTGACCCAGTCTGTTAGCTTAGCACTTGATCGTTTAGTATGTTGCTATTGCTTTCTTCATGACTTATACATGTTCCTATGACTATGAGATTATGCAACTCCCATTTACCGAAGGAACACTTTGTGTGCTACCAAACGTCACAACGTAACTGGGTGATTGTAAAGGTGCTCTAAAGGTGTCTCCGAAGGTACTTGTTGAGTTGGCGTATTTCGAGATTAGGATTTGTCACTCTGATCGTCGAAGAGGTATCTCTGGGCCCACTCGGTAATGCACATCACTATAAGCCTTGCAAGCATTGTAACTAATGAGTTAGTTGTGGGATGATGTATTAAAGAACGAGTAAAGAGACTTGCCGGTAACGAGATTGAACTAGGTATTGAGATACCGACGATCGAATCTCGGGCAAGTAACATACCGATGACAAAGCGAACAACCTATGTTGTTATGCGGTTTGACCGATAAAGATCGTAGAATATGTAGGATCCAATATGAAAATCCAGGTTCCGCTATTGGTTATTGACCGGAGACGTGTCTCGGTCATGTCTACATAGTTCTCGAACCCGTAGGGTCCGCACGCTTAAAGTTTGGTGACGATCGGCATTATGAGTTTATGTGATTTGATGTACCGAAGGTAGTTCGGAGTCCCGGATGAGATCGGGGACATGACGAGGAGTCTCAAAATGGTCGAGACGTAATATATTAGACGACTATATTCGGACATCGGAAAGGTTCCGAGTGATTCGGGGTTTTTTCGGGGTACTGGGGAGTTACGTGAATACGAGGAAGAAGTAATGGGCCTCATGGGCCAAGTAGTGGAAGAGAGGAGCCAGGGCGCGCGGCCCCTAGCCCAAACCGAATTGGACTAGGGGGCCGGCCCCCCTTTCCTCCTTTTCCTCCCTCTCCTTCCTTCTCCTTCTCCTCCTTCCTTTCCTCCTCCTAGTAGGAGTAAGAAAGGGGAGTCCTACTCCTATTAGGAGGATGACTCCTCCTCCTGGTGCGCCCTAGGAGGGCCGGCCGGCCTCCCCCTTGCTCCTTTATATACGGGGGTAGGGGCACCTCTAGACACACAAGTTGATCAGTTGATCTCTTCCAACCGTGTGCGGTGCCCCCCTCCACCATAATCCACCTCCACATATCGTAGTGGTGCTTAGGCGAAGCCCTGCATCGGTAGCATCATCATCACCGTCATCACGCCGTCGTGCTAACGGAACTCTCCCATGAAGCTCTGCTACATCGGAGTTCATGGGACGTCATCGAGCTGAACGTATGCTGAACTCGGAGGTGCCGTGCGTTCGGTACTTGGATCGGTCGGATCGTGAATACGTACGACTACATCAACCGTGTTGTGCTAACGCTTCCGTATTCGGTCTACGAGGGTACGTAGACACACTCTCCCCTCTCGTTGCTATGCATCACCATGATCATGTGTGTGCGTAGGAAAATTTTGTAATTACTACGTTCCCCAATAGTTCATAGTATAAACTCTGTTGGAAAAATTCCATCGATTATTTTTGGAGGTTTTGAATTTCCTCTTCCTACTGTCAAGAAGAAATATGATATTCTTATTGTTGGGGGTTGTGTTGGAAATATGCCCTAGAGGCATTAATAAAAGCATTATTATTATATTTCCTTGTTCATGATAATTGTCTTTATTCATGCTATAATTGTGTTATCCGGAAATCGTAATACATGTGTGAATAATAGACACCAACATGTCCCTAGTAAGCCTCTAGTTGACTAGCTCATTGATCAACAGATAGTCATGGTTTCCTGACTATGGACATTGGATGTCATTGATAACGAGATCACATCATTAGGAGAATGATGTGATGGACAAGACCCAATCCTAAACATAGCACAAGATCGTATAGTTCGTTTGCTAGAGTTTTCCAATGTCAAGTATCTTTTGCTTAGACCATGAGATCGTGTAACTCCCGGATACCGTAGGAGTGCTTTGGGTGTACCAAACGTCACAACGTAACTGGGTGACTATAAAGGTATACTACGGGTATCTCCGAAAGTGTCTGTTGGGTTGACACGGATCAAGACTGGGATTTGTCACTCCGTATGACGGAGAGGTATCACTAGGCCCACTCGGTAATGCATCATCATAATGAGCTCAAAGTGACCAAGTGTCTGGTCACGGGATCATGCATTACGGTACGAGTAAAGTGACTTGCCGGTAACGAGATTGAACGAGGTATTGGGATACCGACGATCGGATCTCGGGCAAGTAACATACCGGTTGACAAAGGGAATTGTATACGGGGTTGCTTGAATCCTCGACATCTTGGTTCATCCAATGAGATCATCGAGGAGCATGTGGGAGCCAACATGGGTATCCAGATCCCGCTTTTGGTTACTGACCAGAGAGCGATCTCGGTCATGTCTACATGTCTCCCGAACCCGTAGGGTCTACACACTTAAGGTTCGGTGATGCTAGGGTTGTGGGGATATGTATATGCAGTAACCCGAATGTTGTTCGGAGTCCCGGATGAGATCCCGGACGTCACGAGGAGTTCCGGAATGGTCCAGAGATAAAGAATTATATATAGGAAGTGCTATTTCGTCCATCAGGACAAGTTTCGGGGTCACCGATATTGTACCGGGACCACCGGAAGGGTCCCGGGGGTCCACCGGGTGGGGCCACGTATCCCGGAGGGCCCCATGGGCTGAAGTGGGAAGGGATCCAGCCCAAAGTGGGCTGGGGCACCACTTCCCCCTAGGGCCCATGCGCCTAGGGTGGGGAAACCCTAAAAGGAAGAGTCCTAGGAGGGGAAGGCACCTAGGCACCTCCTAGGTGCCTTGGGGAGGAGGGATTCCTTCCCTTGGACGCACCCCCCTAGGATATTAGATCTCCTAGGGCCGGCGCCCCCCCTTGGCCCTCCTATATATAGTGGGAAGATGGAGGACTTCTGGCCTTGATCTTTGGTGCCTCCCTCTCCCTCTCCAACACATCCTCCTCCTCCATAGTGCTTGGCGAAGCCCTGCCGGAGTACTGCAGCTCCATCAACACCACGCCGTCGTGCTGCTGCTGGAGCCATCTCCCTCAAACTCTCCTTCCCCTTGCTGGATCAAGAAGAAGGAGACATTACGCTGACTGTACGTGTGTTGAACGCGGAGGTGCCGTCCGTTCGGTGCTAGGATCTCCGGTGATTTGGATCACGTCGAGTACGCCTTCCTCATCCCCGTTCTTTGAACGCTTCCGCGCGTGATCTACAAAGGTATGTAGATGCAATCCAATCACTCGTTTCTAGATGAACTCATAGATGGATCTTGGTGAAACCGTAGGAAATTTTTTTGTTTTCTGCAACGTTCCCCAACAGTGGTATCAGAGCTAGGTCTATGCGTAGTTCTCTTGCACGAGTAGAACACAATTTGTTGTGGGCGTTGATGTTGTCAACTTTCTTGCCGCTACTAGTCTTATCTTGCTTCAACGGTATTGTGGGATGAAGCGGCCCGGACCAACCTTACACGTACGCTTACGTGAGACCGGTTCCACCGACTAACATGCACAAGTTGCATAAGGTGGCTGGCGGGTGTCTGTCTCTCCTACTTTAGTTGGAGCGGATTCAATGAAAAGGGTCCTTATGAAGGGTAAATAGAAGTTGACAAATCACGTTGTGGCTTTCACGTAGGTAAGAAAACGTTCTTGCTAGAACCCTACTTCAGCCATGAAAAACTTGCAACAACAATTAGAGGACGTCTAACTTGTTTTTGCAGCAAGTGCTTTGTGATATGATATGGCCAAAGTTGTGATGAATGATGAATGATCTATATGTGATGTATGAGATGTTCATGCTATTGTAATAGGAATCACGACTTGCATGTCGATGAGTATGACAACCGGCAGGAGCCATAGGAGTTGTCTATATTTTTGTATTACCTGCGTGTCATTGAGAAACGCCATGTAAATTACTTTACTTTATTGATAAACGCGTTAGCCATAGTAGTAGAAGTAATAGTTGGCGAGTAACTTCATGGAGACACGATGATGGAGATCATGATGATGGAGATCATGGTGCCATGCCGGTGACAAGATGATCATGGAGCCCCAAGATGGAGATCATAGGAGCTATGTGATATTGGCCATATCATGTCACTTTTATTATTTGATTGCATGTGATGTTTATCATATTTATGCATCTTGTTTACTTAGAACGACGGTAGTAAATGAGATGATCCCTCATAATAATTTCAAGAAAGTGTTCCCCCTAACTGTGCACCGTTGCGACAGTTCGTTGTTTCAAAGCACCACGTGATGATCGGGTGTTAGATTCTAACGTTCACATACAACGGGTGTAAGACAGATTTACACATGCAAACACTTAGGTTGACTTGACGAGCCTAGCATGTACAGACATGGCCTCGGAACACAGAAGACCGAAAGGTCGAGCATGATTCGTATAGAAGATACGATCAACATGAAGATGTTCACCGATGTTGACTAGACCGTCTCACGTGATGATCGGACACGGCCTAGTTAACTCGGATCATGTTATACTTAGATTACAGGAGGGATGTTTATCTAAGTGGGAGTTCATTATAATTTGATTAGATGAACTTAATTATCATGAACTTAGTCTAAAATTTTACAATATGTCTTGTAGATCAAATGGCCAACGTAGTCCTCAACTTCAACGCGTTCCTAGAGAAAACCAAGCTGAAAGACGATGGCAGCAACTACACGGACTGGGTCCGGAACCTGAGGATCATCCTCATAGCTGCCAAGAAAGATTATGTCCTACAAGCACCGCTAGGTGACACACCTGTTCTCCCTGCAGAACAAGACGTTATGAACACTTGGTAGGCACGTACCGATAACTACTCCCTCGTTCAGTGCGGCATGCTTTACAGCTTAGAACCGGGGCTCCAAAAGCGTTTTGAGAGACACGGAGCATATGAGATGTTCGAGGAGCTGAAAATGGTTTTCCAAGCTCATGCCCGGGTCGAGAGATATCAAGTCTCCGACAAGTTCTTCAGCTGTAAGATGGAGGAAAACAGTTCTGTCAGTGAGCATATACTCACTATGTCTGGGTTGCATAACTGCTTGACTCAGCTGGGAGTTAATCTCCTGAATGACGTGGTCATTGACAGAATCCTCCAGTCGCTTCCACCGAGCTACAAGAGCTTTGTGATGAACTTCAATATGCAGGGGATGGAAAAGACCATTCCTGAAGTATTTGCAATACTGAAATTAGCAGAGGTAGAAGTCAAAAAGGAACATCAAGTGTTGATGGTGAATAAAACCACTAAGTTCAAGAAGGGCAAGGGTAAGAAAGCCTTCAAGAAGGACGGCAAGGGAGTTTCCGCGCCCGGCAAGCAAGCTGCCGGGAAGAAGCCAAAGAATGGACCCAAGCCCGAGACTAAGTGCTTTTATTGCAAGGAAAGTGGTCACTGGAAGCGGAACTGCCCCAAATACTTAGCGGACAAGAAGGCCGGCAAAACGAAAGGTATATGTGATATACATGTAATTGATGTGTACCTTACCAGTACTCGTAGTAGCTCCTGGGTATTTGATACCGGTGCGGTTGCTCACATTTGTAACTCAAAACAGGAGTTGTGGAATAAGCAGAGACTGGCAAAGGACGAGGTGATGATGCGCGTCGGGAATGGTTCCAAGGTCAATGTGATCGCCGTCGGCACGCTGCCTCTTCATTTACCTTCGGGATTAGTTTTAAACCTTAATAATTGTTATTTAGTGCCAGCTTTGAGCATGAACATTGTATCAGGATCTCATTTAATTCGAGATGGCTACTCATTTAAATCCGAGAATAATGGTTGTTCTATTTATATGAGAGATATGTTTTATGGTCATGCTCCAATGGTGAATGGTTTATTCTTAATGAATCTCGAGCGTAATGCTACACATGTTCATAGTGTGAGTACCAAAAGATGTAAGATTGGTAATGATAGTCCCACATACTTGTGGCACTGCCGGCTTGGTCACATAGGTGTCAAACGCATGAAGAAGCTCCATGCTGATGGACTTTTAGAGTCTCTTGATTACGAATCATTTGACACATGCAAACCATGCCTCATGGGTAAAATGACCAAGACTCCGTTCTCAGGAACAATGGAGCGAGCAACCAACTTATTGGAAATCATACATACTGATGTGTGCGGTCCAATGAGTGTTGAGGCTTGCGGTGGCTATCGTTATGTTCTCACCCTCACTGATGACTTGAGTAGATATGGGTATATCTATTTAATGAAACACAAGTCTGAGACCTTTGAAAAGTTCAAGGAATTTCAGAGTGAGGTTGAGAATCAACGTGACAGGAAAATCAAGTTCCTGCGATCAGATCGTGGAGGAGAATACTTGAGTCACGAGTTTGGCACACACTTAAGAAAATGTGGAATAGTTTCACAACTCACGCCGCCTGGAACACCTCAGCGTAATGGTGTGTCTAAACGTCGTAATCGCACTCTATTAGATATGGTGCGATCTATGATGTCTCTTGCCGATTTACCACTATCTTTTTGGGGATATGCTTTAGAGACTGCCGCATTCACTTTAAATAGGGCCCCGTCGAAATCCGTTGAGACGACACCGTATGAATTATGGTTCGGGAAGAAACCTAAGCTGTCGTTTCTAAAAGTTTGGGGATGCGATGCTTATGTCAAGAAACTTCAACCTGAAAAGCTCGAACCCAAGTCGGAAAAATGCGTCTTCATAGGATACCCTAAAGAAACTATTGGGTATACCTTCTACCTCAGATCCGAAGGCAAGATCTTTGTTGCCAAGAATGGATCCTTTCTAGAGAAAGAGTTTCTCTCGAAAGAAGTAAGTGGGAGGAAAGTAGAACTTGATGAAGTATTACCTCTTGAACCGGAAAATGGCGCAACTCAAGAAAATGTTCCTGAGGTGCCTGCACTGACTAGAGAGGAAGTTAATGATGATGATCAAGATACTTCTGATCAAGCTCCTACTGAAATTCGAAGGTCCACAAGGACACGTTCCGCACCAGAGTGGTACGGCAACCCTGTCTTGGAAATCATGTTGTTAGACAACGGTGAACCTTCGAACTATGAAGAAGCGATGGCGGGCCCGGATTCCGACAAATGGCTAGAAGCCATGAAATCCGAGATAGGATCCATGTATGAAAATGAAGTATGGACTTTGACTGACTTGCCCGTTGAGCGGCGAGCCATAGAAAATAAATGGATCTTTAAGAAGAAGACAGACGCGGATGGTAATGTGACCATCTATAAAGCTCGGCTTGTCGCTATGGGTTATCGACAAGTTCAAGGGGTTGACTACGATGAGACTTTCTCACCGGTAGCGAAGCTGAAGTCCGTCCGAATCATGTTAGCAATTGCCGCATTTTATGATTATGAAATATGGAAAATGGACGTCAAAACGGCATTCCTTAATGGTTTCCTTAAGGAAGAATTGTATATGATGCAGCCGGAAGGTTTTGTCAATCCTAAGAATGCTAACAAGGTGTGCAAGCTCCAACGCTCGATTTATGGGCTGGTGCAAGCATCTCGGAGTTGGAACATTCGCTTTGATGAGATGATCAAAGCGTTTGGGTTTATGCAGACTTATGGAGAAGCCTGCGTTTACAAGAAAGTGAGTGGGAGCTCTGTAGCATTTCTCATATTATATGTAGATGACATACTTTTGATGGGAAATGATATAGAACTCTTGGACAGCATTAAGGCCTACTTGAATAAGATTTTTTCAATGAAGGACCTTGGAGAAGCTGCTTATATATTAGGCATCAAGATCTATAGAGACAGATCAAGACGCCTCATAGGTCTTTCACAAAGCACATACCTTGATAAGATATTGAAGAAGTTCAATATGGATCAGTCTAAGAAGGGGTTCTTGCCTGTGTTGCAAGGTGTGAAATTGAGCTCGGCTCAATGTCCGACCACGGCAGAAGATATAGAAGAGATGAGTGTCATCCCCTATGCCTCAGCCATAGGTTCTATTATGTATGCCATGCTGTGTACCAGACCTGATGTAAACCTTGCCGTAAGTTTGGTAGGAAGGTACCAAAGTAATCCCGGCAAGGAACACTGGACAGCGGTCAAGAATATCCTGAAGTACCTGAAAAGGACTAAGGAAATGTTTCTCGTTTATGGAGGTGACGAAGAGCTCGTCGTAAAGGGTTACGTCGACGCTAGCTTCGACACAGATCTGGATGACTCTAAGTCACAAACCGGATACGTGTATATTTTGAATGGTGGGGCAGTAAGCTGGTGCAGTTGCAAGCAGAGCGTCGTGGCGGGATCTACATGTGAAGCGGAGTACATGGCAGCCTCAGAGGCAGCGCATGAAGCAATTTGGGTGAAGGAGTTCATCACCGACCTAGGAGTCATACCCAATGCGTCGGGGCCGATCAAGCTCTTCTGTGACAACACTGGAGCTATTGCTCTTGCCAAGGAGCCCAGGTTTCACAAGAAGACAAGGCACATCAAGCGTCGCTTCAATTCCATTCGTGAAAATGTTCAAGATGGAGACATAGATATTTGTAAAGTGCACACGGACCTGAATGTAGCAGATCCGTTGACTAAACCTCTCCCTAGAGCAAAACATGATCAACACCAGAATTCCATGGGTGTTCGATTCATCACAATGTAACTAGATTATTGACTCTAGTGCAAGTGGGAGACTGTTGGAAATATGCCCTAGAGGCAATAATAAAAGCATTATTATTATATTTCCTTGTTCATGATAATTTTCTTTATTCATGCTATAATTGTGTTATCCGGAAATCGTATTACATGTGTGAATAATAGACACCAACATGTCCCTAGTAAGCCTCTAGTTGACTGGCTCGTTGATCAACAGATAGTCATGGTTTCCTGACTATGGACATTGGATGTCATTGATAACGAGATCACATCATTAGGAGAATGATGTGATGGACAAGACCCAATCCTAAACATAGCACAAGATCGTATAGTTCGTTTGCTAGAGTTTTCCAATGTCAAGTATCTTTTGCTTAGACCATGAGATCGTGTAACTCCTGGATACCGTAGGAGTGCTTTGGGTGTACCAAACGTCACAACGTAACTGGGTGACTATAAAGGTATACTACGGGTATCTCCGAAAGTGTCTGTTGGGTTGACACGGATCAAGACTGGGATTTGTCACTCCGTATGACGGAGAGGTATCACTGGGCCCACTCGGTAATGCATCATCATAATGAGCTCAAAGTGACCAAGTGTCTGGTCACGGGATCATGCATTACGGTACGAGTAAAGTGACTTGCCGATAACGAGATTGAACGAGGTATTGGGATACCGACGATCGGATCTCGGGCAAGTAACATACCGATTGACAAAGGGAATTGTATACGGGGTTGCTTGAATCCTCGACATCGTGGTTCATCCGATGAGATCATCGAGGAGCATGTGGGATCCAACATGGGTATCCAGATCCCGCTGTTGGTTATTGACCAGAGAGCGATCTCGGTCATGTCTACATGTCTCCCGAACCCGTAGGGTCTACACACTTAAGGTTCGGTGACGCTAGGGTTGTAGGGATATGTATATGCAGTAACCCGAATGTTGTTCGGAGTCCCGGATGAGATCCCGGACGTCACGAGGAGTTCCGGAATGGTCCGGAGGTAAAGAATTATATATAGGAAGTGCTATTTCGGCCATCGGGACAAGTTTCGGGGTCACCGGTATTGTACCGGGACCACCGGAAGGGTCCCGGGGGTCCACCGGGTGGGGCCACCTATCCCAGAGGGCCCCATGGGCTGAGTGGGAAGGGATCCAGCCCAAAGTGTGCTGGGGCGCCACTTCCCCCTAGGTCCCATGCGCCTAGGGTGGGGAAACCCTAAAAGGAAGAGTCCTAGGAGGGGAAGGCACCTCCTAGGTGCCTTGGGGAGGAGGGATTCCTCCCCTTGGCCGCACCCCCCTAGGAGATTAGATCTCCTAGGGCCGGCGCCCCCCCCTTGGCCCTCCTATATATAGTGGGGAGATGGAGGACTCCTGGCCTTGATCTTTGGTGCCTCCCTCTCCCTCTCCAACACATCCTCCTCCTCCATAGTGCTTGGCGAAGCCCTGCCGGAGTACTGCAGCTCCATCAACACCACGCCGTCGTGCTGCTGCTGGAGCCATCTCCCTCAACCTCTCCTTCCCCTTGCTGGATCAAGAAGGAGACGTTACGCTGAACGTACGTGTGTTGAACGCGGAGGTGCCGTCCGTTCGGCGCTAGGATCTCCGGTGATTTGGATCACGTCGAGTACGCCTTCCTCATCCCCGTTCTTTGAACGCTTCCGTGCGTGATCTACAAAGGTATGTAGATGCAATCCAATCACTCGTTGCTAGATGAACTCATAGATGGATCTTGGTGAAACCGTAGGAAATTTTTTTGTTTTCTGCAATGTTCCCCAACAGATTGATACGTCTCCAACGTATCTATAACTTTTGATTGCTCCATGCTATATTATCTACTGTTTTGGACAATATTGGGCTTTATTATCCACTTTTATATTATTTTTGGGACTAACCTATTAACCGGAGGCCTAGCCCAGAATTGCTATTTTTTTCCTATTTTAGGGTTTTGAAGAAAAGGAATATCAAACAGAGTCCAAACGGAATGAAACCTTCGGGAACGTGATTTTCTCACCGAACATGATCCAGGAGACTTGGACCCTACGTCAAGCAACCAACAGGGAGACCACGAGGTAGGGGGCACGCCTACCCCCCAGGCGCGCCCTCCACCCTCGTGGGCCCCCTGTTGCTCCACCGACGTACTCCTTCTTCCTATATATACCTACGTACCCCCAAATGATCAGATACGGAGCCAAAACCCTAATTCCACCGCCGTAACTTTCTGTATCCACGAGATCCCATCTTGGGGCCTGTTGCGGAGCTCCCCCGGAGGGGGCATCCATCACGGAGGGCTTCTACATCAACACCATAGCCTCTCCGATGAAGTGTGAGTAGTTTACCTCAGACCTTCGGGTCCATAGTTATTAGCTAGATGGCTTCTTCTCTCTTTTTGGATCTCAATACAATATTCTCCCCCTCTCTTGTGGAGATCTATTCGATGTAATCTTCTTTTTGTGGTGTGTTTGTTGAGACCGATGAATTGTGGGTTTATGATCAATATTATCTATGATCAATATTTGAGTCTTCTCTGAATTCTTTTATGTATGATTGGTTATCTTTGCAAGTCTCTTCGAATTATTAGGTTGGTTTGACCTACTAGATTGATCTTTCTTGCAATGGGAGAAGTGCTTAGCTTTGGGTTCAATCTTGCGGTGTCCTTTCCCAGTGACAGTAGGGGCAGCAAGGCACGTATTGTATTGTTGCCATCAAGGATAACAAGATGTTTTTTTTTATCATATTGCATGAATTTATCCCTCTACATCATGTCATCTTGCTTAAGGAGTTACTCTGTTTTCATGAATTTAAAACTCTAGATGCATGCTGGATAGCGGTCGATGAGTGGAGTAATAGTAGTAGATGCAGGCAGGAGTCGGTCTACTTGTCTCGGACGTGATGCCTATACACATGATCATACCTAGATATTCTCATAACTATGCTCAATTCTGTCAATTGCTCAATAGTAATTCGTTCACCCACCGTAAAATACTTATGCTCTTGAGAGAAGCCACTAGTGAAACCTATGGCCCCCGGGTCTATCTTCATCATATTAATCTTCCAATACTTAGTTATTTCCTTTGCTTTTTACTTTGCTTTTTATTTTACTTTGCATCTTTATCACAAAAATACCAAAAATATTATTCTATCATATCTATCACATCTCATTCTCGTAATTGACCGTGAAGGGATTGACAACCCCTTATCGCGTTGGTTGCGAGGATTTATTTGTTTTGTGCAGGTACAAGGGACTCACGCATAGCCTCCTACTGGATTGATACCTTGGTTCTCAAAAACTGAGGTAAATACTTATGCTACTTTGCTGCATCATCCTTTCCTCTTCAAGGAAATCCAACACAGTGCTCAAGAGGTAGCAAGAAGGATTTCTGGCGCCGTTGCCGGGGAGGTTCACGCAAGTCAAGATTTGACTGCTGACAACGGGCCATTTCTGGCGCCGTTGCTGGGGAGTCTACGCAAAAGTCAACATACCAAGTACCCATCACAACCCTTATCTCCCGCATTACATTATTTGCCATTTGCCTCTCGTTTTCCTCTCCCCCACTTCACCCTTGCCGTTTTATTCGCCCTCTCTCTCTCTATCCTCCCTCTCTTTCTCTATTTGCCTTTTTTGCCTTTTGCACTTTCTGCCGTTATGTCTAAAATTGGGGAAATTATTGTCGATATGGACAAAAATAATATCATGAAAAATTCTGACGCTCCTTCAGAAGAACCCCCTATCTTACATACAAAAAAATTCCGTATTGGTAGTGGTAATATTATTGGAAAAGGAGTTATCCAAGATTTCTTTACTTGTGTCGGTGCTTTTCCTTCTATGGGTAGTTCTATCCTTCATAGAAATAGTAGTCTTGCGGACGCTATTGCCATGCTTGTAGTTGAACTTGAAAGACAATTCATGCACATGCACCCTTGCATAGAAAGGATTTTCCTAGAATTTTCTAATATTGAGCATTCTTCTGTTAAGCGTGCCGCTACGATCTTTTTGGCTCGTGAGTTCAGATTCATAATAAAAGAGGCCAAAGAAATCTTTGCACATTATAGGGTGGACGCTTGCCGTCCTCCCATAGAGGCTATCCTTTTTGATCAAGAAGAAATAATGCATTTTGAATCCCTAGACTATGTTGCTTTCAATGAAAATCTTAGAAAAAGGGTTCCTACCAATGTTTTAGTTGATAGAATTTATGAACTTAATGATGATTTGGCCACTCGAAATAATGAACTAGGATATTCTCTTGAGTTTAGGCTCACAAAGTTCTGTCAAAAGAATACTTATAATGACGAATTGGTTGTGCAATACAAAGGACCAAAGGAGGAACCTATACCTCCCAAGGTTGATCTTGGGGACTTTTGTCCCATTAAATTTAGCCCTTTTGATTACTTTTGCTTGCCTCAAAGAAAACTTGCTGCCGAACGTAGAGAATATGAAAAGAGTTTTAATGATCTATCTTACTAATATGGCAATACCTAGATTTATCCTTGCTTGTTATGCCTAGCTAGGGGCGTTAAACGATAGCGCTTGTTGGGAGGCAACCCAATTTTATTTTTATTCCTTGCTTTTTGCTCCTGTTTAGTAATAAATAATTTACCTAGCCTCTGTTTTGGTTGTGTTTTTGTGTTTAATTAGTGTTTGTGCCAAGTAGAACCATTGGGAAGACTTGGGGAAAGTCTTGTTATCTCGCTGTAAAAAACAGAAACTTAAGCGCTCACGAGAACTGCTGCCATTTTATTTGGAAAGTACTATTTAGTTAATTATTTTTGAATATGATTAATAGATAAATTCCTCACGTACAGCAATTTAGTTTAGAATTTTTGGGGTTCCAAATCTTGCGTTAGCTACAGATTACTACAGACTGTTCTGTTTTTGACATATTCTGTTTTTCGTGAGTTGTTTGCTTATTTTGATGAATCTATGGCTAGTAAAATAGTTTTATAAACCATAGAGAAGTTGGAATACAGTAAGTTTAACACCAATATAAATAAATAATGAGTTCATTACAGTACCTTGAAGTGGTATTTTGTTTTCTTTCGCTAACGGAGCTCACCAGATTTTCTACTTTAAGTTTTGTGTTGTGAAGTTTTCAAGTTTTGGGTAAAGATTTGATGGATTATGGAACAAGCAGTGGCAAGAGCCTAAGCTTGGGGATGCCCATGGCACCCCCAAGATAATATAAGGACATCTAAAAGCCAAAGCTTGGGTATGCCCCGGAAAGCATCCCCTCTTTCGTCTACTTTTATCGGTAACTTTACTTGGAGCTATATTTTTATTCACCACATGATATGTGTTTTGCTTGGAGCGTCTTGTATGATCTGAGTCTTTGCTTTTTAGTTTATCACAATCATCCTTGCTGTACACACCTTTTGAGAGAGCCATACATGATTTGGAATTTGTTAGAATACTCTATGTGCTTCGCTTATATCATTTGAGTTATATAGTTTTGCTCTAGTACTTCACTTATATTTTTTAGAGCATGGTGGTGGAATTGTTTTATAGAAACTATTGATCTCTCATGCTTCACTTAGATTATTTTGAGAGTCTTAAATAGCATGGTAATTTTCTTAAATAATTCTAATACGCTTGGTATTCAAGAATAGTAAAAACTTTCTTATGAGTGTGTTGAATGCTATGAGAAGTTTGATGTTTGATAATTGTTTTGAGATATGAAGATGGTGATATTAAAGTTGTGCTAGTTGAATAGTTGTTAATTTTAGAAATACTTGTGTTAAATTTTGTGATTCCCATAGCATGCACGTATGGTGAACCGTTATGTGATGAAGTCCGAGCATGATTTATTTTTTGATTGTCTTCCTTATGAGTGGCGATCGGGGACAAGCGATGGTCTTTTCCTACCAATCTATCCCCCTAGGAGCATGCGCGTAATACTTTGCTTTGATAACTTGTAGATTTTTGCAATAATTATATGAGTTCTTTATGACTAATGTTGAGTCCATGGATTATACGCACTTTTCTTCCTTCCACCATTGCTAGCCTCTCTAATAACGCGCACCTTTCGCCGGTATCATACACCCACCATATACCTTCCTCAAAACAGCCACCATACCTACCTATTATGGCATTTCCATAGCCATTTCGAGATATATTGCCATGCAACTTTCCACCGTTCCGTTTATTATGACACACTCCATCATTGTCATATTGCTTAGCATGATCATGTAGTTGACATCGTATTTGTGCCAAAGCCACCATTCATAATTCTTTCATACATGTCACTCTTAATTCATTGCATATCCCGGTACACCACCGGAGGCATTCATATAGAGTCATATTTTGTTCTAAGTATTGATTTGTAATTGTTGAGTTGTAAGAAAATAAAAGTGTGATGATCATCATTATTAGAGCATTGTCCCAATGAGGAAAGGATGATGGAGACTATGATTCCCCCACAAGTCGGGATGAGACTCCGGACGAAAAATAAAAAAAGAGAAAGAAAAGAGGCCATAAAAAAGGCCCAAATAAAAAAATAAAAATAAAAAATGAGAGAAAAGGAGAGAAGGGACAATGTTACTATCCTTTACCACACTTGTGCTTCAAAGTAGCACCATGATATTCATGATAGAGAGTCTCTCATTTCGTCGCTTTCATATACTAGTGGGAATTTTTCATTATAGAACTTGGCTTGTATATTCCAATGATGGGCTTCCTCAAAATGCCCTAGGTCTTCATGAGCAAGCAAGTTGGATGCACACTAACGTAGTTTATTTTGTCGAGCTTTCATATACTTATAGCTCTAGTGCATCCGTTGCATGGCAATCCCTACTCACTCAAATTGATATCCATTAATGGGCATCTCCATAGCCTGTTGATACGCCTAGTTGATGTGAGACTATCTTCTCCCTTTTTTGTCTTCTCCACAACCACCATTCTATTCCACATATAGTGCTATATCCATGGCTCACACTCATGTATTGCGAGAAGATTGAAAAAGTTTGAGAATGTCAAAAGTATGAAACAATTGCTTGGCTTGTCATCGGGGTTGTGCATGATTTAAATACTTTGTGTGGTGAAGATAGAGCATAGCCAGACTATATGATTTTGTAGGGATAACTTTCTTTGGCCATGTTATTTTGAGAAGACATGATTGCTTTGTTAGTATGCTTGAAGTATTATTATTTTTATGTCAATATTAAACTTTTATCTTGAATCTTTCGGATCTGAATATTCATACCACAATTAAGAAGAATTACATTAAAATTATGCCAAGTAGCACTTCACATCAAAACTTATCTTTTTTATCATTTACCTACTCGAGGACGAGCAGGAATTAAGCTTGGGGATGCTTGATACGTCTCCAACGTATCTATAATTTTTGATTGCTCCATGCTATATTATCTACTGTTTTGGACATTATTGGGCTTTATTATCCACTTTTATATAATTTTTGGGACTAACCTATTAACCGAAGGCCCAACCCAGAATTGCTATTTTTTTTTGCCTATTTTAGGGTTTCGAAGAAAAGGAATATCAAACGGAGTCCAAACGGAATGAAACCTTCGGGAACGTGATTTTCTCACCGAACATGATCCAGGAGACATGGACCCTACATCAAGCAACCAACAGGGAGGCCACGAGGTAGGTGGCGTGCCTACCCCCCCCCCCCCCCCCCAGGCGCGCCCTCCACCCTCGTGCCCCCCCTGTTGCTCCACCGACATACTCCTTCCTCCTATATATACCTACGTACCCCCAAACGATCAGATACGGAGCCAAAACCCTAATTCCACCGCCGTAACTTTCTGTATCCATGAGATCCTATCTTGGGGCCTGTTCCGGAGCTCCGCCGGAGGGGGCATCCATCACGGAGGGCTTCTACATCAACACCATAGCCTCTCCGATGAAGTGTGAGTAGTTTACCTCAGACCTTCGGGTCCATAGTTATTAGCTAGATGGCTTCTTCTCTCTTTTTGGATCTCAATACAATTTTCTCCCCCTCTCTTGTGGAGATATATTCGATGTAATCTTCTTTTTGTGGTGTGTTTGTTGAGACCGATAAATTGTGGGTTTATGATCAAGATTATCCATAAACAATATCTGAGTCTTCTATGAATTCTTTTATGTATGATTGATTATCTTTGCAAGTCTCTTTGAATTAACAGTTTGGTTTGGCCTACTAGATTGATCTTTCTTGCAATGGGAGAAGTGCTTAGCTTCGGGTTCAATTTTGCGGTGTCCTTTCCCAGTGACAGTAGGTGCAGCAAGGCACGTATTGTATTGTTGCCATCGAGGATAACAAGATGGTTTTTTTTTATCATATTGCATGAATTTATCCCTCTACATCATGTCATCTTCCTTAAAGCGTTACTCTGTTTTCATGAACTTAATACTCTAGATGCATGCTGGATAGCGGTTGATGAGTGGAGTAATAGTAGTAGATGCAGGCAGGAGTCGGTCTACTTGTCTCGGACGTGATGCCTATACACATGATCATACCTAGATATTCTCATAACTATGCTCAATTCTGTCAATTGCTCAACAGTAATTCGTTCACCCACCGTAAAATACTTATGCTCTTGAGAGAAGCCACTAGTGAAACCTATGGCCCCCGGGTCTATCTTCATCATATTAATCTTCCAATACTTAGTTATTTCCTTTGCTTTTTTACTTTGCTTTTATTTTACTTTGCATCTTTATCACAAAAATACCAAAAATATTATTCTATCATATCTATCACATCTCACTCTCGTAAGTGACCGTGAAGGGATTGACAACCCCTTATCGTGTTGGTTGCGAGGAGTTATTTGTTTTGTGCAGGTACAAGGGACTCGCACATAGCCTCCTACTGGATTGATACCTTGGTTCTAAAAAACCGAGGGAAATACTTACGCTACTTTGCTGCATCATCCTTTCCTCTTCAAGGAAATCCAACGCAGTGCTCAAGAGGTAGCAGGGATGTGCATATCCCTGTTGAGGTAACCTAGTGTTATTCGAAAATTCTCTGGTTCCATGTTACTCGGAATGAGTTTGTTAACAAGACCTGATCAACCTTGTTTGTGGATTCCTTTCGATGAGCATGAGATGGATGAATTTAGATAACACAACTCTCTGTACCCTCTTTTTACTTTCTGTTACTTATATTAAATAAAGAAAAAATAGCAATTTCTATCTGTTTCCTGAATTATCCATGTAATAAAAAATACCCCGAAAATAAAAGTTCTCCAAATGCCCTGAAATTTAAATATAATTTTTTCTGGAATATTTGAGAATAATTTGGCACTGAAAACACAGCAAGGGAAGCAAGCACCTGGCCACGAGGGTGGAGGGCGCGCCCTACCCCCCTGGGCGCACCCCCCTGCCCCGTGGGCCCACAGTGGCTCCCCTCCACTTATTCCAGCTACCACACACTCCTTCTTCCTCCCACAAACATCACTAACTAGCTCAAACCCGAGTCCAAGCTCATCTTGCTGCCATTTTCAATCTCCTTGCTCAAAGCTCCATTCACAAAACTGCTTTGGGGGATTGTTCTTTGGTATGTGACTCCTCCAATGGTCCAGTTAGTTTTTGTTCTAGTGCTTTATTCATTGCATATTTTTGCTGCTTAGGTGACCCTGTTCTTGAGCTTGCATGTCAAATTTTTGTGGTCAAAAGTAGTTTTGATGCATGATATTGTCTCTAGGAACTTGTTGGAGTAGTTGCTATCAATTTTGTTGAGTTTGGTTCACTTTTATTTTGAAGTTACTAAAAATTTCAGAAATTTTTCAGAGGAAGAAATATGTTTAGGAAAATGTACCAAGGTGGTCCTTCAAGGAAGCAAGGACCCAGGCTCGCAATACGCGAGGCCGACGATGAACCACCGAGGGAAGCTCAGGTGCGGGCTTGTGAATGGCCGTCAAAGGACTTTATGGATTGAGAAGGAATCAAGGAAGAATTTAACGCGTATGTGCGTAATGCCGATCTTGAGAGCTTCGAGGCAGATAAGTGCCGCCAATACCACTATCTCACCGATTCCTTTGTGAGAAGGTTTAATTTTCATCATCACGCAATTCACAAACTATCCTATTTGATCTTTATGAAATAATTTATACTATGGACTTAGAGGATTTTAATACTGCTTGCAAACTTCCACAATGGGGCAGCCCTAGTGAGCCTCGCAAATCTGAATTTAGAGATTTTGTTGCTAGTATAACTGTGGGGGAATCTAGAGATATAACACAAGCTACAATAGGGAGCATTCATTTTCCTGCTATACATTATTTTGCTCTCTTTATAGGTAGGTGCATAAATGGTAAGGATGAAGCATATCACATGTGTGTCTCTGACCTCAGTATTCTCAGGAGTGCTGTATTAGGAGATAAACATCATAATTTGGGAGCCATTGTTGCACGTAGGTTGCATAATAATAGATTTGATGGGGATTTCTTTGGTGGAATTTATGCAACCCGTCTAGCTAATTTTCTTGATATACCCATATGTGGGTATGATATTGAGTTGCCTCCTGTTTATTTAGATTATGAGGCTATGGTTCGTCATCAGTTTGTTGAGAGGAACGATCAGTTTCTCCAGTACCGACTAATCTTTGAAGATGACGCACCTATCACGTCGCTCTCCCTGCTCCTACTTTCTTTGACTTTCAGGCAAAAGGGAGATATGTTAAAACCAAGGAGGAGGTGACCAAGTACGAGAGGAGGGCGGAGACAGCTCGCCTCCAAGCTGTAGCTCATCGGGCAATTGCCGCTGCATCTCAGTACGACCCCAGCTACAACTTTGGATATCCGCCAGGCCAGCCGTGGCCATAGACCAACTTAGGCCAAAAGCCTAAGCTTGGGGGAGTACATATTTCTCACCGACATTACATTTATGTTCACACACTCATGCTAGTTGTCGGAGCTCATACTTTTTCACTGTATCATCCATGCTAGTTTATTTTCCCTTTTCATGCTTTCTTCTTGTGTGTTTAATAAACCTTAAGAAAAACAAAAAAATTTAGTTGTAGCTTTCAATTAGTTTACTTTCCATGCTTGTAGTAGTAACTAAAAATCAAACCCAAAAAGATTTCTCGTTCTTCTTTTGCTTGTTGGGAGATTTCCCGTGCAAATAGTTTTATTTCTTTTCTTGTTCTCTGGGTGTCGAGAGGAGAAGACCATAATTAAAATGTTGAAGTGGCTCTTATATACATTATTGTTGATCTGAAAAAGAGCCCATATTACCTTGTCTTCTCTCTTGAATTGAATGCTTGCAGAGTCTAGCTTAGTCCAATGCACGTGCACTATTATTATTATCCACACTATTCGACCATGCAAGTGAAAGGCAATAATGATGATTATATGATGAACTTATTGAGATGAGAAAAGCTGGCATGAACTCGACCTCTCTTGTTTTTGTAAATATGATTAGTTCATCGTTCCTGATTCAGCCTATTATGAATAAACATGTTTGCAATGACAATTAGAGATTATAGTTGCTTATGCCATGCTTAATTAGCTAGGAGCTTATAATGGTTTACCTTGCGTGCCAACATGCTATTAAAATGGTTGTGATGTGGTATGATAGGGTGGTATCCTCTTTTGAACAGTTCGAGTGGCTTGACTAGGCACATGTTCATGCTTGTAGTTGAAACAAAATCAACATAGCCTCTACGATATTTGTGTTCATGGTGTATTATATCCTACTCATGCTTGCATTCGGTGTTCATGACTGTTGTCACTCTCTAGCTGGTCGCTTCCCAGTCTTTTGCTAGCCTTCACTTGTACTAAGCGGGGATACTGCTTGTGCATCCAATTCCATAAACCCCAAAGTTATTCCATATGAGTCCACCATACCTATCTATGTACGGTATCTACCTGTCGTTCCAAGTAAATTTGTATGTGCCAAACTCTAAACCTTCAAATAAACATTCTGTTTTGTATGCTCGAATAGCTCATGTATCAACAAGGGTTGTCCGTATCTTCCATATGAGGCGGGTTATTCTCAAGAGGAGTGGACTCCGCTCCTCACTCACGAGAAAAGGGCTGGTCACCGGGATGGCCAGTCCCACGCTTTATGCAAATCAAATCAAAATAATTGCAAACAAAACTCCCCCGGGACTGTTGTTAGTTGGAGGCACTCGTTGTTTCGAGCAAGCCATGGATTGATACTTGGTGGTGGAGGGATAGTATAAACTTTACCATTCTATTTGGGAACCTCCTATAATGTGTGTAGCATGGAAGATATCGAGAACTCTTGGTTGTTATGTTGACAATGAAAGTATACCGCTCAAAATATTATTCATATCTATTTCAAAACCGAGCTCTGGCACCTCTACAAATCCCTGCTTCCCTCTGCCATTTACTTTTATGTTGAGTCATCATCCTGTTATTAAAAAGCACCAATTTGAGAGCACCGCTGTCATTTGCATCAATTACTGTTAGTTTACATTGAGTATGACTTGACTGGATCTCTTTTACCATGAATTACAATGTCTAGTCAGTCCTTGATCTTTAAAGGTGCTCTACATTTATGTTTTGAGGTCTCAGTAAGGGCTAGCGAGATACCATCTTGTTATATCATATCATGATTGTTTTGAGAAAGTGTTGTTATCCGAGATTTATTATTATTGCTCGCTAATTGATAATGCCATTGACATGAGTAAACATGAGACCTAAATGTTATTGTGACTATGGTTAGTTCATAATCTTTGCTGAAAAGTTGAATGCTGGCTTTACATATTTACAACAACAAGAGCAAACAGAGTTTGTAAAAGTTTTCTTTATCACTTTCAGTTTATCAACTGAATTGCTTGAGGACAAGCAAAGGTTTAAGCTTGGGGGAGTTGATACGTCTCCGTCGTATCTACTTTTCCAAACACTTTTGCCCTTGTTTTGGACTCTAACTTGCATGATTTGAACGGAACTAACCCAGACTGATGTTGTTTTCAGCAGAATTGCCATGGTGTTATTTTTGTGCAGAAATAAAAGTTCTCGGAATGACCTAAAAATCAACGGAGAATTATTTTGAAATATATAAAAAATACTGGAAGAAAGATCCACGTCAGGGGGGCCACCACCTGTCCACGAGGGTGGGGGTGCGCCCTATCCTCCTAGGCGCCCCCTACCTCGTGGGCCCCCTAACGCTCCACCGACCTCAACCTTGACTCCATATATTCACTTTCGGGGAGAAAAAAATAGAGAGAAGGATTCATCGCGTTTTACAATACGGAGCCGCCGCCAAGCCCTAAACTCTCTCGGGATGGCTGATCTGGAGTCCGTTCGGGGCTCCGGAGAGGGGAATCCGTCGCCATCGTCATCATCAACCATCCTCCATCACCAATTTCTTGATGATCACCGTCGTGCGTGAGTAATTCCATCATAGGCTTGCTAGACGGTGATGGGTTGGATGAGATTTATCATGCAATCAAGTTAGTTTTGTTAAGGTTTGATCCCTAGTATCCACTATGTTCTGAGATTGATGTTGCTATGACTTTGCTATACTTAATGCTTGTCACTAGGGCCCGAGTGCCATGATTTCAGATCTGAACCTATTATGTTTTCATCAATATATGAGAGTTCTTGATCCTATCTTGCAAGTCTATAGTCACCTACTATGTGTTATGATCCGGCAACCCCGAAGTGACAATAATCGGGACCACTCCCGGTGATGACCGTAGTTTGAGGAGTTCATGTATTCACTATGTGTTAATGCTTTGGTCTGGTACTCAATTAAAAGGAGGCCTTAATATCCCTTAGTTTCCAATAGGACCCGGCTGCCACAGGAGGGTAGGACAAAAGATGACATGCAAGTTCTTTTCCATAAGCACGTATGACTATATTCGGAATACATGCCTATATTACATTGATGAATTGGAGCTACTTCTGTGTCACCCTATATTATGACTGTTACATGATGAACCGCATCCGGCATAATTCTCTATCACCGATCCATTGCCTACGAGCATTCCATATATTGTTCTTCGCTTATTTACTTTTTTGTTGCTATTGTATCATCACTACAAAACACCAAAAATATTACTTTTGCTACCATTACCTTTTAGCACCGTTACCACTACTATCATATTACTTTGCTACTAAACACTTTCTTGCAGATATTAAGTTTCCAGGTGTGGTTGAATTGACAACTCAGCTACTAATACTTGAGAATATTCTTTCGCTCCCCTTTGTGTCGAATCAATAAATTTGGGATGAATACTCTACCCTCGAAAACTGTTGCGATCCCCGATACTTGTGGGTCATCAGTAATACAACAAAAGAAGAGATAAAAAGATCATTTTTTTAAACAAACAATGAATTACTGGATTTGGTATTACCCTTTAAGAAGAAATAAAATAAAATAAAAATTTGTAACAAAATCAAAATAATGATGTTTTATAAGAAATAATGAATTAATGGCATTGGTATTACCATTTGAAAAGAAATAAATTAAAAATTATAAAACAAATAATGAAAAAAAATGTGCACAAAGTCTACAGAGAAATTACTGTTTTAAAAATATGCAAGAATAAGTAATATCACAATTTTGCAAGAAAAACTTTCCTAAAAACGAATGAATTAGTGGCATTGGTATTTCCCATACAAATAAAAATAAACTAAAACTAAAACAAATCAAATTAATGAATTTCCTAAGGAAGAATGAATTAGTGGCATTGGTATTACCTTTCCAGAAGAAACATAAGTAAAAATAAATAAATAAATAAAGACAAAAATTGCATACAATTTACACAGAAATTGCGCTTTTTTACAATAAGCAAGAATAAGCATATAATAGTGGATGTTTTTCAAAAAGGGATGAATTTATGGTATTGGTGTTTCCATCGAAGAAGGAAAAATAAAATAAACTAAAAAATCAAAATAATGAGGTTTTCTATGAAAGAATGAATTAGTGGCTTTTGGTATTACCCTTTAAGAAAAATAAAATGAAATACAAACTAAAACATAATCAAATTGATGATGTTTTAGAAGAAATACTGAAGTAATGACATTTGTATTACCCTTTAAGAAGAAATAAATTGAAAAATAATAAAACAAATAATGACAAAATTTGCACACAATTCATACAGAAATTGCGCAATATGCAAGAATAAGTATAGAATATTGAGATTTTCATAAAAACAAAGTTTCCTAAGAAGGAATGACTTAGTTGCATTGGTATTACCAAATGAAATAAAAACCAAAAAAAATCAAAATAATGAAATTTCATAAGAAAAAATGAATTAGTGGATTTGGTATTGACTTTTTAGAAGAAAAAAATGAAATAAAAACTAAAGCATAATCAAAATAATGAGATTTTATAAGGAAGAATGAATTAGTGGCATTGGTGTTACCCTTAATTTGTTTTTAATAAAACAGAACAAAATTTTAAACAAACAATGACAAAATTTGTGCACCATATGCACAATTTTTTTAAATATACAAGAGTAAGCATATAATAGTGGAATTTCGCAGGAAAAAAGTTTCCTAAGGAGGAACGAATTAGCGGCAAATGTATTACCTTTATAGAATAATACAGAAAATAAATTAAAAACTATATAATATATTTAAAAAATTATAAAAGAATGAACTAGTGACATTGGTATTAATCTTTAAGAACAAAGAAAAATAAAAAAAAAGAACCTTAAAACACACAACTTTTCACTTAAACTGCACTATTTTAATATGTAAGAAATAAGCATATAATAATGTATTTTTCACACTAAAATATAATTTATACACATATTATATAATACCTGTATATATTTTATATTCACCCATCATCCAAAATATACCCATAAAAACTGACAGAAAAAAAGACAGAAGCAAAAAACGACAGAGTCACTGCCGGCCCAATAAGAAAACTAGTAACTGGCAGCCCAACAATGAATCGACTGACCAAAAATAGGGGTCAGTCAAAAAAAAAAACTCAGCCCAATACTGGACAAACACACAGAATAGAAAAAACAATCAGCACGCATGTTACTAAAAACAACATCAGCACGCATCTTGGAGCAGCAATCAGCGGTCAAAAAGATCGACTGACCCAAATTCAGGTAACTTACATATAGCTAAAGTGAAAAGGTAATCTGTGGTACATATAGTTGAGGAGAGTTGTGATGCATCAGCAAACAAATGGAAACTGTTTCGCGTAAACTTGTGTGAATGATCTGTACTAGCTAGAGGGAACCGCAGTCGAAGTCGCCGTGGCTGTCTGAATTTCCTGTGAAGAGAACCGCCAGGGCAGCTCTGATCAACACCTTCATGAGCTTGGAGGTCGCGACGATGAGTTGTCCGTTGAGGAACGCCTGCACGGACAGCCTCAGGATCCTCGCCTTTCTCTCCTGCTCGTACGACTTGAGCGCCTCTTCGACGCTCTTAGCCGGGCTGTGGTCACCACCGCGAGCTGCGGACGCCGTTCGGGCCAAGCACCGGGCGACCACGACAGCGTCCTCCAGGCTGAACGAGCCACCCTGGCCGATGAAAGTCCCCATGGCGTGCATGGCGTCGCCGGCGACAGTCACCGTGCCCTCCTGGAACGGCTGGAGGACCAGGTGCCACGGCGGCCGGTAGCAGAGCTGCGTCAGGCTCATGGATGACAGGTCGCAGCTTCGCACCACGTCGAGGACGTCCTCAGGGTACCCCTGCATTGCCTGCAGAGCCGCCTGCCGGATGAGCGCCGGGTTCCTGAAGCTGTTCCCTTCTGGAATGGTGGTCATGGCCCGTGCTGCCCACATAGGCAGGAACCTCGGCGGCTTCAGTCCCAGGAACTTGGCCACCACTGAGTTTGCTCCATCGCAGCCGATTACCACCTCTGCACTGATGGTTGAGTCGTCGTTGGTTGAGACGATTGGACAGCGGGTAACGGCGTCGAGAGAAAGAGCTTCAGCCTGGCATCCGAAGCGGATACATCCTCCTGGTAAATGCCTGGCCAGCGTTTCCACAAGGTCGCTTCTTTTCTAAGCACCGGCATTCACTCCTACACTTGAAGCGAACAGAGCATTCACACAGAGACACAAAACCAGTATGTAGCAGTAGCTTGTAGTTGGATTTACAAATGTCTAATTTGTAAGGTTGGGGGCAGTAGCTGATGAAGCTATGTACGCAGGGTAGGATCATAGGCCTGACCTAGACACCCTTCCCTAGGACATTATCCTAAAAACAGAAACACCCGAAAGATAGCATCATCCACTCGACTACGAGACATTCTACTCGCAAGACTCAAAGTCACTCGACCACGACAATTATCACTTGACGGACAGAAGATCTAAAGTCACTCTGCACGACAATGGTCGGACGTTTTCTTCATAGACTTAATAGGCATTTATGTCATTTAATTGCTAGCGTTACTTACCAGTAACACCCCTCTCTTGATGTACCTTAAAACCCTTGTAACGTGAGCTGGCTAGGGTCTAGGCGCACTCTATATAAGTCACCTCCCTCCACTGGCACAAGGGTTCGCACCCCTGTAAACACACGCATACATAATCCAGTCGATCGCCTCCGGGCACCGAGATGTAGGGCTGTTACTTCCTCCGCGAAGGGTTTGAACTCGTAAAACTCGCGTGTACAACTTCGCCATATCTAGGATCTTGCCTCCTCATACCTACCCCCATTCTACTGTCAGTCTTAGATTCACGACAGTTGACACCCACCGTGGGGCAGGTGTCTTAGCGACTTTTTGGTGGACTTGCGATTTTTCCAATTCTCATCATCATGGTTCCGCCGGCGGACTAGTTGAGGGCCGCGAGATCCGTCTCGGCGCGCTCGTGTTCGTTGTCGACGACTCCGCCTGACTTCAGGAAGCTCCAGTCAACGTCGATGCGCTCCCCGTCCGCGGGGCCACGCACTTCCGCGCGTGCGTCCGCGGCGTCCTTCTCCGGCAACCGTCGACCCAGTATTGGTCGGTTCCTATGGTGTCCTCATCCCCTGCCGCTCGCCGGCACAAGCATTTCGGTCGGTCGCGGCTCCAGCGGTGGATGAGACACGCGGTGGCCCGCAAGTCGGCCACCTCACAGGTCGCGGCAATCGAGCCCGACGAAACTCTCTACGGCCTGTTCGACCTGTCGACTGGCTCCGTCGAGACCGCATCCGAGTGCGACAGCAGCGATCCCGTGGCAGAAGTCTTGATGGTCAACGGACCACCTAGTCCTCCTGGCTTCCCCCGCAACGACGGTGGTAATGGTGGCGGCAATCCGTCACGCATTCACGAAGAGTACCGCCCCGAGCCCCTTTCTTCGCAGCGGAGAGAAGAGCTTCGCCACCGCAATATGGATGCACTTCACACTCCTATCGTTGGAGAAACCCCCGAGGCCCGGGCCTTGGAAGAAGCGCGCCTGGAAAACTTGGCTGAGCGCACTCGATTAGAGAACCTGCAGCATGCACTCGACGAGCCTGCTCGGCAGCGGATCCCTGAATCCAGTCGACGGAAACTTTTTCCGCCTCAAACTCAGGTATATCACACTCCGATTCAAAATCTCACAGCTGCAGCCCGAATAGCAGAGTCAATCCAGCCTTCCCAGTCGGAGGCAGGCAGGGGTTTGATGCAGATCCGGGCCTTGCTCCGAGCAGCTGGGGAACAGAACACAGTAGTGTCTCAGTCGCGGAATAGGATTCATAGCAGGTTAGTGGTGGCAGATACAGTACAGTCGGTCCACAGCCCAAGATCGCCCCCGCGGCGTGAAGGACGTGGGCACAGGCAAGATCAGTACAGAAACCATGAGCAATATGATCATCGTCTCGGCCACGACGACCGACGTCGAGTGCCCACGCCTCCTCCGAGGAGTGGGTCATATGTGCCTCGGCGACATGATGAGAGACGCCCTCACAGCGGCGAGCGAAGAATACCAGTCAACCCAAGGGAGCCAGACTTTGATGCGAGATCTATTCTCGTTCAAGGTCTGGTTGACAGGAACAAAGCACACAGAGAAGGCCATGACAGAGATTACCCGACTGGCAGTAGAGTGCACGTTTCAGGTCCCGAGTGTTTCAACAGAGCCATCAGAGCTGCAGTGATTCCTCCCAATTTCAGGTTGGCGACTGGAGTCAGCAAATTTACGGGTGAGTCTAAGCCTGACACTTGGCTTGAGGACTACCGAGTGGCTGTACAAATAGGTGGTGGCAATGATGAAGTCGCCATGAAGCACCTTCCTCTGATGTTGGAAGGCTCGGCCAGGGCATGGCTGAACCAGTTGGCAGCCGGCAGTATATTCAGTTGGGAGGAACTCGCCCGAGTGTTTGTTAGGACTTTTGAAGGTACTTGCAAGCGACCAGCGGGGTTGACTGAATTGCAGAGTTGTGTGCAAAAACCGAATGAAACCCTGAGAGACTGTATCCAGAGATGGGTCACGTTACACCATACAGTGGAGAATGTGTCAGATCACCAAGCAGTTTGTGCCTTCAAGGAAGGCGTTAAGTATCGGAAGTTGAATCTGAAATTCGGTCAGACAGGAGATATGTCCCTGACTCGGATGATGGAGATTCCCACCAAATACGCTAACGGCGAAGAAGAAGACCGACTCCAGAGTGGCAAGCATAAAACAGTCGCCCAGGACAACGGTGGAGGTATTTCCAATTGGAAACAGAAGCATAAAGCTGAACCAGCTGCTCCTTGAGAGGCTTTAGTTGTGGCTCAAGGAAATTTCAAGGGGAAGCCCAAAGGGCCCTGGAACCCCAAGAAAGTGAAAGATCAAGACATAAATGATGTGTTTGATTTGCCATGTAACATTCACACCAAGAAAGATGAAGAGGGTAATCTGATTTATCCTAAGCACACCACTCGGCAGTCTTGACTCTTGATCCAACAGTTCCGAGAGAAATAACCCAAGGAGAAGGAAAAAGAGTTGGACAAGGGTGAGGATAAGGAAGAGGATGATGATGGTTTTCCCAACGTCAACTCCACTCTGATGATTTTTGCTGATGTTGAGAGCAAAAGTTGATTGAAAGTTATCAACAGAGAAGTGAACATGGTTGCTCCGGCAACACCAAGTTATTTGAAGTGGTCCCAGACTGCCATCACATTCGACCAGTCTGACCATCCAGTACGTATAGCCACCCCTGGAAGGCAAGTGTTGGTGGTCGACCCAGTTGTTGAAGGCACTCGTCTGACTAAAGTGCTGATGAATGGTGGTAGCGGCCTGAATATCCTTTATGCAGAAACCTTGAAGGGAATGGGGATTCCGATGTCCAAGCTCAGCGAAGCAATATGAGTTTCCATGGCGTTATACCCGGCAAGAAGGCTGAATCACTCGGCCAGATCGCCCCTGATGTGGTTTTCGGTGATTCCAAGAATTACCGCAAAGAAAAGTTGACATTTGAAGTAGTGGATTTCAAGAGTGATTATCATGCCATTCTGGGTAGGCCTGCCTATGCACGTTTCATGGCTCGTCCATGTTACATGTACATCAGATTGAAAATGCCTGGTGATACGTCCATTTTGCATCATGCTTTTATATCGATATTTATTGCATTATGGGCTGTTATTTCACATTATGTCACAATACTTATGGCTATTCTCTCTTATTTTACAAGGTTTACATAAGGAGGGAGAATGCCGGCAGCTGGAATTCTGGGCTGGAAAAGGAGCAAATATTATAGACCTATTCTGCACAACTCCAAAAGTCCTGAAACTCCACGGAATACCTTATAATAAATAATGAAAAATCCTCGCTAAAGATGAAGACCAGGGGGCCCACACCCAGTCCACGAGGGTGGGGGCGCGCCCTGGTGGGCCCCCTGGTGGCTCTCCGATGACCATCTTCTGCTATATGAAGTCTTTCGTCGAGAAAAAAAACCAGAAGCAACCTTTCGGGACGAAACTCCGCCGCCGTGAGGCGGAATCTTGGCGGAACCAATCTAGGGCTCCGGCAGAGCTGTTCTGCCGGGGAAACTTCCCTCCCGGAGGGGGAAATCATCGCCATCATCATCACCAACGCTCCTCTCATCGGAAGAGGGCAATCTCCATCAAAATCTTCATTAGTACCATCTCATCTCAAAACCCTAGTTCATCTCTTGTATCCAATTCTTGTCTCCAAATCCGGGATTGGTGCCAGTAGGTTGCTAGGAGTGTTAATTACTCCTTGTAGTTGATGCTAGTTGGTTTAATTGGTGGAAGATCATATGTTCAGATCCTTTATGCATATTATTAGCCCTCTGATTATGAACATGAATATGCTTTGTGAGTAGTTACGTTTGTTCCTGAGGACAAGGGAGAAGTCTTGCTATTAGTAGTCATGTGAATTTGGTATTCGTTCGATATTTTGATGAGATGTATGTTGTCTAGCCTCTAGTGGTGTTATGTGAACGTCGACTACATAACACTTCACCATTATTTGGACCTAGAGGAAGACATTGGGAAGTAATAAGTAGATGATGGGTTGCTAGAGTGACAGAAGCTTAAACCCTAGTTTATGCGTTGCTTCGTAAGGGACTGATTTGGATCCATATGTTTCATGCTATCATTAGGTTTACCTTAATACTTTTGTTGTAGTTGTTGATGCTTGCAATAGAGGTTAACCATAAGTGGGATTCTTGTTCAAGTAAGAACATCACCCAAGCACCGGTCCACCCACATGTCAAATTATCAAAGTACCGAACGCGAATCATATGAACGTGATGAAAACTAGCTTGACGATATTCCCACGTGTCCTCGGGAGCACTTTTACTTATATAAGAGTTTGTCCAGGCTTGTCCTTTGATACAAAAAGGATTGGGCCACCTTGCTGCACTTTATTTACTTTTGTTACTTGTTGCTCGTTACAAATTATCTTATCACAAAACTATCTATAACCACTAATTTCAGTGCTTGCAGAGAATACCTTGCTGAAAACCGCTTATCATTTCCTTCTGCTCCTCGTTGGGTTCGACACTCTTACTTATCGAAAGGACTACGATAGATCCCCTATACTTGTGGGTCATCAAGACTATTTTCTGGCGCCGTTGCCGGGGAGTGAAGCGCCTTTGGTAGGTGGAATTTGGTAAGGAAAAATTTATAAAGTGTGCTGAAATTTACTGTCACTTGTTACTATGGAAAGTAATCCTCTGAGGGGCTTGTTCGGGGTATCTTCACCCCGACCAGTAGAGCAAAGAGTTGCTCCTCAACCTACTGAACCTATTGAAAATGAAATTCCTTATGAGTATCCTTCGGGTATGACAGAAAAACTGCTAGCTAATCCTTTTACAGGAGATGGAACAAAGCATCCTGATGAACACCTAATATATGTGGATGAAGTTTGTGGATTATTTAAGCTTGCAGGTATACCCGATGATGTTGCTAAGAAGGTCTTCCCTTTATCTTCGAAGGGAGATGCATTGACATGGTATAGGCTATGTGATGATACGAGATCATGGAACTATAGAAGATTGAAATTGAAATTTCATTAAAAGTATTACCCTATGCATCTTGTTCATCGTGACCGCAATTATATATATAATTTTTGGCCTTGCGAAGGAGAAAGCATCGCTCAAGCTTGGGGGAGGCTTAAATCAATGTTATATTCATGCCCCAATCATGAGCTCCCAAGAGAAACAATTATTCAAAAAATTTATGCTCGGCTTTCTGAAAATAATCGCACCATGCTCGATACTTCTTGTGCTGGCTCTTTTATGATGAAGACTATTGGATTTAGATGGGATTTATTGGATAGAATTAAACGCAACTCTGAAGATTGGGATCTCGAAGAAGGTAAGGAGTCAGGCATGACACGTAAGTTTGATTGTGTTAAATATTTTATGGATACCGATATTTCCGTAAGTTTAGCACTAAATATGGACTTGATTCTGAGATAGTAGCTTCTTTCTGTGAATCTTTTGCTACTTATGTTGATCTCCCTAAGGAGAAGTGGTTTAAATATCATCCTCTGATAGAAGTAAAAGTAGCCGCACCTATTCTTTAAACAGGAACCTATTCTGAAACACAATTTGCCTGTTGAAATCCTAGGGGACCCCCCTCCACCTAAGGGTGATCCCGTGTTTGAGCTTAAACTGTTGCCTGATAATCTTAAATATGCTTATCTTGATGAAAAGAAGATATATCATGTTATTATTAGTGCTAACCTTTCAGAGCATGAAGAAGAAAGATTATTGAAAACTCTGAAGAAGCACCGTGCTGCTATTGGATATACTCTTGATGATCTTAAGGGCATTAGTCCCGCTCTATGTCAACATAAAATAAATTTGGAAGCAGATGCCAAACCAGTTTGTGATCCTCAACGACGTCTGAATCCTAAAATGAAAGAAGTGGTAAGAAAAGAAATACTAAAGCTTCTGAAGGCAGGTATAATTTATCTCGTTGCTGATAGTCAGTGGGTAAGTCCTGTTCATTGTGTCCCTAAGAAGGGAGGTATTACTGTTGTTCCTAATGATAAAGATGAATTGATTCCACAAAGAATTATTACAGGTTATAGGATGGTAATTGATTTCTGCAAATTAAATAAGGCTACTAAGAAAGATCATTGCCCCTTACCTTTTATCGATCAAATGCTAGAAAGATTATGCAAACATACACACTACTGCTTTCTAGATGGTTATTCTGGTTTCTCTCAAATACCTGTGTCGGCTAAAGATCAATCAAAGACTACTTTTACATGCCCTTTTGGTACTTTTGCTTATAGACGGATGCCTTTTGATTTATAACAGAGTAGCAATCACACACTTATTACATCGAGTGTCTCAAAAGAGAACTTATTACAATAAATATGGCTTAAGGCCATCTAATAACGATAACAGCGGAAGGCTTGGAAGATAAGTGAGTCCATCAACTCCAACGACATCACTGAGTATAGAACCACGACCTAAAACACCTTAATCGTTGTCTGAAAAGTCTGCAACATTAACGTTGCAGCCCGAAATGGGTCAGCACATGGAATATGCTGGCAAAATAACACATAGAGAGTGGAATGAAATAGGCTAATCTATATGCATATTTGGCTAGTGGAAAGCTCTATGGTTACAGTTTTGCGTAAAGCCAATTTTTCCCTACTGCAAAGGAATAAATTTTATTTAACTATCATGGTAGTTGTTAAACATTGAGAATGGTTGACAGCATTCTCAATCCCAATTAAGCATCATCATTAACAAAACCCAACAAATTTAATTTTAGAGTAACATGTTGAGATTCACATGATAATCCAGGTACTAGATACTCAAGATGTCCATAACCGGGGACACGGCTAATCATGATTAGTTTATACACTCTGCAGAGGTTTGCGCACTTTTCCCCACAAGACTCGATCGCCTCCGTTTGGTTTCTTACACTACATGGTGTTTGAGAAGACGGATGACCGAGACATAGTCTTTCAGAAGTGCTAGCACCTTACGATCGGGTAGACTGTTACACCTACTTTCCCCTACATTTGCTAGTCTACCACTGTAAGAGTTCGCACGACTTAATCAACTATGCTAGAGCCCATAATAGCTTGTGGCTGCACACGGAAGTTTCTGGCATGAATAATCTCATGATCCCTTTAAGCCTGGGTGGCGGTCCAAAAGAAAATAGGCAATCGCTTGAATACCCAGGTGCCTCAATCCACCCAGATGTGTATTTAAGTTGCCACCTTAAATAAACCATTAGTTAACAATCTCACATCTGTCATGGATACACTCACCCAATCCACGTCTACTAGCATAGCATGGCAATATAGGCAAACGTAGAAGTAACTTCCAAAGGTTTGATAATAACAGGTAATAGGTACTACCTCAACTACTTCTCAAACCCATAATTTAATTAGATCCTAATCATGCAATGTGTCAGATTTGATCTAATGCAATAAAACTGGGTAGAGGAAAAAACATGATCGAAGTGTTACTTGCCTTGCTGATGATCAGGGAAACCTAGCGATTCGAAGTAGCAAGCGGCGCACTCCGGGTACTCTATCACTAACAAACAAGCATACAATAAGTACTCAACTAATGCACAGGTAAAACTCAAATAAGAGATATAACCAGAAAGTTCATCTTAAGAACTCCGGTTGGCAAAAAGAATCAAAACAAACGAAGCAACGAAAGGCAAACGACAAAAGAAAAAGGCTTTGTTTACTATTCTGGATCTATGGCAATTTTTACAGTGGCAAAAACTTGTTTAAGTTGGCTAAACGGAAAGAGGGTTTCGATACGAAACTCCAGGCGCTTGAATCGCCTGATTCCGATAAATGAGCGAAAAGTTAGACTAAAACGAAAATCGGATTAGAAATTGCGATCTGAAAAGTCGCGGATTTAATCCGAGAAAAAGAAAAACGACGAACGTTCGTTAAAACGAACGAATGGACGAACGCTCGCTAATTAAATAAATCGGAAAAACCGATCTATTAAAAAAATTGAAACTAAAAAAACGAACAAAACAGTCGAAAAACCGAACGGTTTTTTGAGAAAAACCGGCGGCGGCGAGACAACCTCCGGCGGCGGATCCGGCGGGCGGCGATGTCGGCGGCGGCGGCGCTCCGGCGGGCGGTGGCGGCGGCGGCGGCCTAGGGTTAGGGTTGGGGAGGGGCGCGGCTTGGGCTTGGCCTGGGGCCTCGGGCGCTATAAAAAGGCCCGGCCAGGCGGAGTCCTGGCCGGTTACGGCCCAAGGTCGGTTCAGACTTTTTTTTAAATAGTTATGCTCGAAAAAAAACAAAAAAAATACTAAATGGACTCCAAAAATCCCGAAATAAATTTTCCCCGGCTTCTAAAATCAAGCAGCACAGAATGAACATTTATTTGGGGCCTAAATGCAATTTTGAAAAACGCACATTTTTCCTAAATTCAAATAAAATAGCAAATAAAACCAAATAAAATCTTATTTGATTTTTTATTAAATCCCCAATATTTCTTTTATTTTGGTAAAGTCATTTTATTCCCTCTCTCATAATTGTTATAATAGAAATATTTGAAGATAAAATAAATAAAATCAAATGATCCTATTTTCAAAATTTGAGACAACTCAAATATGAAAATAACGAAATCCCCAACTCTCTCCGAGGGTCCTTGAGTTGCGTGAAATTTCTAGGATCAACCAAAATGCAATAAATATGATATGCAATGATGACCTAATGTATAAAATTCCAAATTGAAAATTTGGGATGTTACAAACCTACCCCCCTTAAGATGAATCTCGCCCTCGAGATTCGGGTTGGCTAGAAAATAGGTGAGGGTGGTCCTTCAGCAAATCTTCCTCTCGCTCCCAGGTGGTTTCATCCTCCGTGTGGTGGCTCCACTGAACTTTGCAAAACTTGATAACCTTACTGCGGGTGACTCGACTGGCATACTCTAGAATCTTAACTAGTTTCTCCTCATAGGTCAAATCACTGTCCAACTGAATTGCTTCAAGTGGTACCATATCTCTTAGCGGTATATCAGCCATCTCTGCGTGGCACTTCTTCAACTGGGATACGTGGAACACGTCGTGATGTCCTGACAATCCTTCGGGCAATTCCAACTTATAGGCTACTTCTCCCATACGCTCCAAAACTTTGTATGGGCCTACAAAACGTGGCGCTAAGTTTCCCTTAACTCCAAAGCGCTATACTCCTCGAAGTGGTGATACTCGAAGATAAACTCGGTCTCCGACTTCGTAAACTGTCTCCTTGCATTTAGAATCTGCATAACTCTTCTGCCTGGATTGAGCTACCTTGAGCCTATCGCGAATCAATTTCACTTTCTGATCAGACTCCTTTATCAGATCCGGTCCAAACAACTGGCGGTCTCCAACTTCATCCCAAGACAATGGGGTCCTGCACCTCCTTCCGTACAAGGCTTCGAAAGGGGCCATCTTCAAACTAGATTGATAGCTGTTGTTGTAAGAGAACTCTACATATGGCAAATTCTTGTCCCAACTAGATCCGTAATCTAACGCACAAGCTCTTAGCATATCCTACAAAATCTGATTGACTCTCTCGGTCAGTCCATCTGTCTGCGGGTGGAAAGCTGTGCTAAACTCTAGTCTGGTACCCAAAGTTTCATGCAACTGATTCCAGAACTTTGAGGTGAATTGGGTTCCTCTATATGATACTATGCTCCTTGGAACTCCATGCAGACAAACGGTTCTAGTCATGTATATCTTTGCCAACTTTGCACTGGTATAGGTAGTCTTCACTGGAATGAAATGAGCTACCTTTGTCAAACGATCGACTACAACCCATATCGAGTCATAGCCTGAACGTGTTCTGGGCAATCCTGTAATAAAATCCATGCCTAACTTATCCCACTTCCATTCGGGTATCGGCAATGGTTGTAGCAATCCTGCTGGCTTCTGATGCTCTGCCTTTACTCTCTGACATACATCACAAACTACTACATACTCCGCAATATCCTTCTTCATTCCGGTCCACCAGAAAGTATCCTTCAAATCCAAATACATCTTGGTATTTCCTGGGTGAATCGAATATGGTGACTCATGGGCCTCTTGCAGAATCAACTTCCTGATCTCCGAATCATTAGGCACATAAACATGGTCTTCAAACCATAAGGTATCGTGCTCATCTTCACGAAATCCCTTAGCTCATTTTCTCTTTTATAGAGGCAATCTCCTTGTCAGTCTTCTGGGCTTCTCTGATCTTATCCATCAAAGTAGACTGAATCTCCAATGCTGCTACATAGCCTCTCGGACTATCTCCAAACATAGGTCACGAAGATTTTCGGCTAACTCCCTTGGTAAATCTCCTGTCATTAGGGTGTTGACATGGCTCTTACGGCTTAACGCGTTAGCTACTACGTTTGCCTTTCCGGGGTGATAATGCAATTTCATATCATAATCCTTGATGAGCTCCAACCATCTACTTTGTCCGAGGTTCAACTCCTTCTGGGTGAAAATATACTTCAAACTCTTGTGATCCATGTACACCTCACAATGGTTTCCAATCAGAAAGTGTCTCCAAGTCTTCAATGCATGCACTACGGCTGCTAATTCCAAATCATGTGTAGCATAATTCAACTCATGGGGCTTAAGCTATCGTGAGGCATATGAAACAACTCTTCTTTCCTACATAAGCACTGCTCCAAGTCCTCGACGTGAAGCGTCACAATACACCTCATAATCCTTGGTCTGATCCGATAAAATCAACACTGGTGAGGTAACCAAATGTTTCTTCAACTCCTGGAAACTAGCCTCACATTCCTCAGTCCATTTGAACTTGGTATCCTTCTTCAACAACTCCGCCATAGGCTTCGCAATCTTTGAGAAATTCTCAATAAACCTCCGGTAGTATCCTGCGAGTCCAAGAAAACTCCGGATCTCTCCAACTCTTATTGCGGCTTCCCAATTGGTCACGGTATCAAATTTAGTGGGATCTACTGCTATACCTTCTCCCGATATAACGTGTCCGAGAAATCCGACTTCCTTCAACCAAAACTCACATTTGCTAAACTTGGCATATAATTGATGTTCTCTGAGCTTTCCAAGAACCAAACGCAAATGCTCCTTATGCTCCTCTTCATTTTTCGAGTAAACCAGGATATCATCAATGAACACTACGACGAACTTATCCAAGAACTCCATAAACACTTTGTTCATCATGTTCATAAAATATGCAGGTGCGTTAGTCAGACCAAATGACATAACGGTATACTCGTACAGCCCATACCTGGTGGTAAAAGCTGTCTTAGGTATATCTTGTTCTCGAATCTTCAACTGGTGGTATCCTGATCGCAGATCGATCTTGGAAAATACCTTAGCTCCTTGCAATCGATCAAATAGATCGTTGATCATTGGTAGTGATGGTTACTTCATTCAAACCTCGATAATCAACAACCATCATTAATGATCCATCCTTCTTTTCCACTAGAAGTACTGGCGATCCCCAAGGCGAAGAACTTGGGCGAATATATCCTTTATCCAGTAACTCCTTAATCTTCTTCTTAATCTCCACCAAATCCTTTGTGGGCATCCTATATGGTCTCTTAGATATTGGCCCTGTGCCTGGCAAAAGCTCAATCAAAAACTCAATATCTCTATCTAGTGGCATGCCTGGCAACTCTTCTGGAAATACTTCGGGGAAATCCATCACTACTGGTACCTCCTCCTGCACAACTCCTGTTAAACAATTTACTTGAGTCCTCTTTGGCACATGCCGGGATACATACTTGATCCTTCTCCCTTCTGGGGTGGTAAGCAAGATCAACTTACTAGCGCAATCGATGTTTCCTCCATACATCGACAACCAATCCATATCCAGAATTACATCCAAACCTTGTGATTCCAATATTATCAAATCTGAGGGGAATACATGCCTACCTATACTTAATGGCACTTGAAAACATCCTTGGCTAGCCATATACTCCGCTCCTGGTGAGCTTACTAACATAGGTGTTCTAAGAACTTTGGTGGGCAGGTTATACTTATCCAAAAATCCCCTTGATATGTATGAATGTGATGCACCGGTATAAAAAAGAATGAGTGCAGTAAATGACTTAACCAAAATCTTACCGATTACTGCATCCGGCTGCTCTTCAACCTCCTCCACGTTAACGTGGTTCACCTGTCCCCTGTTGAAAGGGTTCGGCTTCTTCCCAGAGCTTCCATTGCCATTACCATTCTGTGATTCAGGACATTCATTGGCATAATGTCCGGTCTTCTGGCACTTAAAACAAGTGACTTGGCTCATGTCTCTCTTGGCTGGGGTTGATGGGTTGGTGCGGTTCTGGCCGTTGCTTCCTCCATTTCCATTACCATTTTTGGTTCCATTGTGATTGTGCGAGCTACCTCCTTCATGGGTATGCTGAAAATGTCCTCCCGGTCTAGGGGTAAAACATGGCTTCTGCTGAGCTCCTGAAGTGTACTTCCCTTGTCCATACTTCCTCTTGCGGGTCTCAATCTGCTGCTGCTTCCCTTCAATCATGAGAGCACGATCTACCAACTCATGGTAGTTGTTGAAGGTTGCTACCATCAACTACATGCTCAACTCATCATTCAGTCCTCTCAGAAACTTCTCCTGCTTAGCTGCATCTGTAGCAACATCATCTAGGGCATAACGTGCTAACTTACTAAAGTCCTCCACATACTGGCCAACTGTCCTTCCTCCTTGGCGCAAGTTGCGAAACTCTCGCTTCTTCATGACCATAGCTCCTGCTGAAACATGGGCAGTTCGAAAAGCCTGCTGAAACGGGTCCCATGTGACAGTGTCGACAGGGAAAGTGGCTGTGAAATTCTCCCACCATGATGCTGCGGGTCCTTCAAGCCGATGTGCGGCAAACTTCACCTTTTCCGCATCCGTGCATCCTGCTGTGGTCAACTCTCTAGCTGTCTTGCGGAGCCAATCATCTGCTACTATCGGCTCGGTGCTACTGGAAAACACCGACGGATTCAGCCTAAGAAAACAGGCTAAGTGATCAACAGGTGGTGGTGGTGGTGGGTTGTTGTTGTTGTTGTTGTTCCCCTGATTCTGATTCTGGGCTAGCAACTGCATCAATGTGTTCTACTGCTGGATCAACTGGGTGAGCTCCGGTGGGAAAGTAAATCCGGGGTCACGTCTCGGAGGCATCTGAGGGTTTAGAAAAGATGAGATTTAAGAATAGAGGGGGTCTTAAGAGAAAACACTACCCATATGCACATGAGGCAAAAGCAAACAATTCACTTCATTCAATCAATCAAACAAGGGCATACAATCGATCTAACTATCGCAAAAGTGCTCGGACTACTATATTTACATGGTGGACTACTACTACTGATGAGGTGGTCTACTAGAAATATTCTTCGTTTGCAGACTCCATTATATCTGCTCCAACTTCATCAACATAGTCATCATCGCTATCATCTGGATCTGAGTCGGTGTCATCGATGATGATGTAGTCTTCCGGGCGAATCTCCTTGGGTTCTTCGTCTTCTTCTACTGGTGTAGGGCCTCCCATAAATATTCCGATCTTCTTGATCAGATCGTCATTCTTCTCCACTAAAACTTTGATTTCCTCTTCGTAATCTTCATGTGTAGCCTTGAGTTCTTCCTCCAGTTCCTTGATTCTTGTCCTTGCCTTCTTCAGATCTATCATGTCGGCGCACATCTGGTTCTCCTGACGTCGAATGTGCTGGTTTAACTCCTGGATAAAAGCTGGAACTGATCTATCCTTCCTGGTGCTGATCATCTCCCAGTGATCATCTCGGCGCCCACAAATCTGCTAGATAGTATCCTTGAGATCATTGCGGTATACTTCTCCAATACATCTCATGGCGATGTGAGCTGCCATGCTCTTTCCTAGACTCCAAGTTGGTGCATCAAAAGAAAACTCTATGGGCTCAGTGACTGGCATGAACGTCCTTCCTGGAACTTGAACTTGAATCATCCAGCTCTCTTCTTCAGGTAAAGTGGCGTTGTAGGTTCCGGTGAAGCTTGGTACTCCTATGTTCAGGTATCTAGTGACTTCCTTCAAGTGACGTCCAAAGGGTGTACCTTCATCTGGTTGCGTGAACTTGTTCCTTGCATCCGCCATCCTAAAAGAGTAGAAAAGATGAGAAGTCAGAAAGAGAAGAGAGTGAGTAGTGATCTAGGTCTTTAGCTTAGTGGTCATGTCCTACAGTCAGCGTGTGCTCTGATACCATCTTGTAGCGACCAGACCTCAAACGGTCCAATCTCTGTGCTCATGTGTCATCCCTGGATCAGTAATGCTGACACCACACAGTGCTTGAAGGATTTATCACAGAGTAGCAATCACACACTTATTACATCGAGTGTCTCAAAAGAGAACTTATTACAATAAATATGGCTTAAGGCCATCTAATAACGATAACAGCGGAAGGCTTGGAAGATAAGTGAGTCCATCAACTCCAACGACATCACTGAGTATAGAACCACGACCTAAAACACCTTAATCGTCATCTGAAAAGTCTGCAACATTAACGTTGCAGCCCGAAACGGGTCAGCACATGGAATATGCTGGCAAAATAACACATAGAGAGTGGAATGAAATAGGCTAATCTATATGCATATTTGGCTGGTGGAAAGCTCTATGGTTACAGTTTTGCGTAAAGCCAATTTTTCCCTACTGCAAAGGAATAAATTTTATTTAACTATCATGGTAGTTGTTAAACATTGAGAATGGTTGACAGCATTCTCAATCCCAATTAAGCATCATCATTAACAAAACCCAACAAATTTAATTTTAGAGTAACATGTTGAGATTCACATGATAATCCAGGTACTAGATACTCAATATGTCCATAACCGGGGACACGACTAATCATGATTAGTTTATACACTCTGCAGAGGTTTGCGCACTTTTCCCCACAAGACTCGATCGCCTCCGTTTGGTTTCTCACACTACATGGTGTTTGAGAAGACGGATGACCGAGACATAGTCTTTCAGAAGCGCTAGCACCTTACGATCGGGTAGACCGTTACACCTACTTTCCCCAACATCTGCTAGTCTACCACTGTAAGAGTTCGCATGACTTAATCAATTATGCTAGAGCCCATAATAGCTTGTGGCTGCACACGGAAGTTTCTAGCATGAATAATCTCATGATCCCTTTAAGCCTGGGTGGCGGTACAAAAGAAAACAGGCAATCGCTGGAATACCCAGGTGCTCAATCCACCTAGATGTGTATTTAAGTTGCCACCTTAAATAAACCATTAGTTAACAATCTCACATCTGTCATGGATACACTCACCCAATCCACGCCTACTAGCATAGCATGGCAATATAGGCAAACGTAGAAGTAACTTCCAAAGGTTTGATAATAACAGGTAATAGGTACTACCTCAACTACTTCCCAAACCCACAATTTAATTAGATCCTAATCATGCAATGTGTGAGGTTTGATCTAATGCAACAAAACTGGTAGAGGAAAAAAACATGATCAAAGTGTTACTTGCCTTGCTGATGATCCGGGAAACCTAGCGATTCAAAGTAGCAAGCGGCGCACTCCGGGTACTCAATCGCAAACAAACAAGCATACAATAAGTACTCAACTAATGCACAGGTAAAACTCAAATAAGAGATATAACCAGAAAGTTCATCTTAAGAACTCCGGTTGGCAAAAAGAATCAAAACGAACGAAAGACAAACGGCAAAAGAAAAAGGCTTCGTTTACTATTCTGAATCTAGGGCAATTTTTACAGTGGCAAAAACTTGTTTAAGTTGGCTAAACGGAAAGAGGGTTCCGAGACGAAACTCCAGGCGCTTGAATCGCCTGATTCTGATAAACGAGCAAAAAGTTAGACTAAAACGAAAATCGGATCAGAAATCGCGATCTGAAAAATCGCGGATTTAATCCGAGAAAAAGAAAAACGACGAACGTTCGTTAAAATGAACGAACGGACGAACGCTCGCTAATTAAATAAACCGGAAAAACCGATCTATTAAAAAAACTGAAACTAAAAAAATGAACAAAACCGTCGGAAAACCGAACGGTTTTTTGAGAAAGACCGGCGGCGGCGAGACAAGCTCCGGCGGCGTATCCGGCGGGCGGCGATGTCGGCGGCGGCGGCGCTCCGGCGGGCGGCGGCGGGGCGTCGGCGGCGGCCTAGGGTTAGGGTTGGGGCGGGGCGCAGCTTGGGCTTGGCCTGGGGCCTCGGGCGCTATAAAAAGGCCCGGCCAGGCGGAGTTCTGGCCGGTTACGGCCCAAGGTCGGTTCGGACTTTAAAAAAAATAGTTACGCTCGAAAAAAACAAAAGGAATACTAAACGGACTCCAAAAATCCTGAAATAAATTTTCCCCAGCTTCTAAAATCAAGCCGCACAGGATGAACATTTATTTGGGGCCTAAATGCAATTTTTAAAAACACGCATTTTTCCTAAATTCAAATAAAATAGCGAATAAAACCAAATAAAATCTTATTTGACTTTTTTATTAAATCCCCAATATTTCTTTTATTTTGGGAAAGTCATTTTATTCCCTCTCTCATAATTTTTATAATAGAAATATTTGAAGATAAAATAAATCAAATCAAATGATCCTATTTTCAAAATTTGAGACAACTCAAATATGAAAATAACGAAATCCCCAACTCTCTCCGAGCGTCCTTGAGTTGCGTGAAATTTCTAGGATCAACCAAAATGCAATAAACATGATATGCAATGATGATCTAATGTATAACATTCCAAATTGAAAATTTGAGATGTTACAAAAGATTTGTGAGGTTTTCATGGATGACTTTTCCGTCTATGGATCTTCTTTTGATGATTGCTCGAGCAATCTTGATCGAGTTTTGCAGAGATGTGAAGAAACTAATCTTGTCTTGAATTGGGAAAAGTGCCACTTTATGGTAAATGAGGGTATTGTCTTGGGGCATAAAGTTTCTGAAAGAGGTATTGAAGTTGATAAAGCCAAGGTTGATGCTATTGAAAAGATGTCATGTCCCGAGGACATCAAAGGTATAAGAAGTTTCCTTGGTCACGCCGGATTTTATAGGAGGTTCATTAAGGACTTCTCATAAATTTCTTGGCCTCTGACTAATTTATTACAAAAAGATATACCATTTGTCTTTGATGATGATTGTGTAGAAGCATTTGAAATACTTAAGAAAGCATTAGTCTCTGCACCTATTGTTCAGCCACCTGATTGGAATTTACCCTTTGAAATTATGTGTGATGCTAGCGATTGTGCTGTAGGTGCTGTTTTAGGGCAAAGAGTTGATAAGAAATTAAATGTTATCCATTATGCTAGTAAGACTCTAGACAATGCTCAAAGAAATTATGCTACTACTGGAAAATTACTTTTAGCAGTTGTATTTGCTTGTGATAAGTTCAGACCTTATATTGTTGATTCTAAAGTAACTATCCACACTGATCATGCTGCTATTAAATATCTTATGGAGAAGAAAGATGCTAAACCTAGACTTATTAGATGGGTTCTCTTGCTACAAGAATTTGATTTACATATTGTTGATAGAAGAGGAGCTGAGAACCCCGTTGCAGACAACTTATCTAGGTTAGAGAATGTTCTTGATGACCCACTACCTATTGATGATAGCTTTCCTGATGAACAATTAAATGTCATAAGTACTTCTCGTAGTACCCCTTGGTGTGCTGATTATGCTAATTACATAGTTGCTAAATTTATACCACCTAGCTTCACATACCAACAAAAGAAAAAGTTCTTATATGATTTGAGACATTACTTTTGGGATGACCCACATCTTTATAAAGAAGGAGTAGATGGTGTTATTAGATGTTGTGTACCTGACCATGAACAGGAATAGATCCTACGCAAGTGCCACTCCGAAACTTATGGAGGACACCACGCGGGAGATAGAACTGCACATAAGGTATTGCAATCCGGTTTTTATTGGCCTACTCTCTTCAAGGATGCCCGTAAGTTTGTCCTATCTTGTGATGAATGTCAAAGAATTGGTAATATTAGTAGACGTCAAGAAATTCCTATGAATTATGCACTTGTTATTGAACCATTTGATGTTTGGGGCTTTGATTATATGGGACCTTTTCCTGCATCTAATGAATATACACATATTTTAGTTGCTGTTGATTACGTTACTAAGTGGGTAGAAGCTATTCCAACTAGTAGTGCTGATCATAGCACTTCTATTAAAATGCTTAAAGATGTTGTTTTTCCGAGGTTTGGAGTCCCTAGATATTTAATGACTGATGGTGGTTCACATTTTATTCATGGTGCTTTCCGTAAAATGCTTGCTAAATATGACGTCAATCATAGAATTGCATCTCCGTATCACCCACAGTCTAGTGGTCAAGTAGAATTGAGTAATAGAGAACTCAAATTAATTTTGCAAAAGACTGTCAATAGGTCTAGAAAGAATTGGTCCAAGAAACTTGATGATGCATTATGGGCCTATAGAACTACATATAAAAATCCTATGGGTATGTCTCCGTATAAAATGGTATATGGAAAAGCATGTCACTTACCTCTCGAACTAGAACATAAGGCATATTGGGCTATTAAAGAGCTCAACTATGATTTCAAACTTGCCGGTGAAAAGAGGTTATTTGATATTGGCTCACTTGATGAATGGAGAACCCAAGCTTATGAAAATGCCAAGTTGTTTAAAGAAAAGGTTAAAAGATGGCATGACAAAAGGATACAAAAGCATGAGTTTAATGTAGGTTATTATGTATTGCTATACAACTCTCGTTTAAGATTTTTTGCAGGGAAACTTCTCTCTAAATGGGAAGGCCCCTATGTTATCGAGGAGGTCTATCGTTCCGGTGCCATAAAAATCAACAACTTCGAAGGCACAAATCCGAAGGTGGTAAACAGTCAAAGAATCAAACACTATATCTCAGGTAATCCCATAAATGTTGAAACCAATATCATTGAAACCGTAACCCCGGAGGAATACATAAGGGACACTTTCCAGAACGTTTCAGACTCTGAAAAGGAATAGGTATGTGGTACGGTAAGTAAACCGACTCCAAAACAATTTTTAAGGCAATATTTCTCCGTTTTGGAATATTTAGAAAAATAGAAAATTAAGTAGCAGTCCGGGAAGGACACGAGGGCCCCATGAGGGTGGAGGGCGCGCCCTACCCCCTGGGCGCGCCCCCTACCTCGTGAGCTCCTCGTGTGCCTTCCGGACTTCGTTTTCCTGCACGATACGTATTTTGGTCGGTAAAAATTCACTATATATTCTCCCGGAGGTTTTGACTCCCGTTTCACGCAAAAATCCTTTGTTCTTGTTTTGGGGTGTTCTCTATCAGGGTTGTCAAGGCCAGGCATCAAGTCGTCCCCCTCCTCCAACAACGGTGACAAAGATGCCTGGCTAATGAAGATAGAGCTGAAGAGGGAAGAACCCATGGAGATCAACAAGGATGAAGGGATCAAGAAGGCCACGGAGAACCAAGCTTCGGCAACAGAAGACATCCTTCAACTTGATCACAACCTTCTTAACCCAACTGAGATCGAAGCTTTCCAGATAATTGAGTTAACTCGTATTCAAAACAAGTATCTCACACGTGAAAATATTTTGTTGAAGGAGCATATCTTTGCACTCAAGGGCATTATTCGCAAGCTAGAGGACCTGTTATGCTCGATGTGCGACTAACCATCACCTCCATCTTCACCTACCAAGGAGATATAATCACATGGGTATGGGCACTCCCCTTGGCAACTGCCAAGCTTGGGGGAGGTGCCCCGGTATCGTATCACAATCACAACTCCTATCTTTACTGTTTTCCTTAGTTCGATCCTATTAGTAGTATTTTGATCTAGTAGAATAAAGTTTATGGCATGATCTAGTTTTGAATTTTGCCTTATGATATTTCTATGTAATCGAGTCCGTGAGCTATATAATAAAGATTAGTGTTGAGTCAAGGGCTTGATTTTCTTGCTATGATCTTGGGTGAATATAAGAAAAGAGAAAAAGAATAAGAAGAAACAAAAGTTCATATTGATCTTATTGGTAGTAATGACTTCCATAGAAAGAGTGTGACGATTAAAAGTTGTTGGGAGTTGGCAGACATAGCTTTGGTCATCGTTGCAATTAATAGGAAGTAATAAGGAAAGAGAGGTTTCACATATAAATATACTATTATTGACATCTTTTATGATTGGGAGCACTCATCAAAACATGACATGCTAAAGAGTTGATGTTGGACAAGGAAGACAACATAATGGGTTATGTTTTCTTATATCTGAGATAAAGTATGTTGTCATGGATCATACAACATGTTGAGCTTGCCTTTCCCCCTCATGTTAGCCAAATTCTCGGCACCAAGTATAGATACTACTTGTGCTTCCAAATACCCTTAAACCAGTTTTGCCATGAGAGTCCACCATATCTACCTATGGAATGAGTAAGATCCTTCAAGTAAGTTGTCATCGGTGCAAAGCAATAAAAGTTGCTCTAAATATGTATGATTAGTGTGGAAGAAGTAAGCTTTATACGATCTTGTGATGTGGAAGTAATAAAAGCGACGGCCTGCATAATAAAGCTTCATATCACAAGAGCCAATATAAAGTGACGTTCTTTCACATTAAGATTTTTTGCATCCAACCATAAAAGCGCATGGCAACCTCTGCTTCCCTCTGCGAAGGGCCTATCTTTTATTATTATCTTCTACCTTATGCAAGTGTTATGGTGATCTTCCCCTCTCCCTTTTTCATTTTATCCTTTGGCAAGCCCAGCATGTTGGAAAGAACCTGATATATATATCTAATTGGATGTAGGGGGGCATGAGTTATTATTCTTGACATTACCCTCGAGGTAAAAGGTTGTGGGGCGAAACTATAAGCCCCTATCTTTCTCTGTGTCTGATTAAAACTCCGTAACCACAAGTATTGCGTGAGTGTTAGCAATTATGAAGGACTAGATGATAGTTGAGTATGTGGACTTGCTTTTTAGCTCTGACATAGACTCTTTCTGATGTTATGGTAAATTGCAATTGCTTCAATGACTGAGGTTACAGTCTGTTGGTTCTCAATAAGGTTTCTGATTCATACTTTTGCATTGTGAATAGATCATCACTTGAACATAAGTAATCATATGACAATATCTATATATATTGCTGTTATGAGAATAATCATGATGCCTTCATGTCCGTATTTTATTTTTATCGAAGCCTCTACCTCTAAACATGGGGACATATTTATTGTTATCGGCTTTCGCTTGAGGACAAGCGAGGTCTAAGCTTGGGGGAGTTGATACGTCCATTTTGCATCATGCTTTTATATCGATATTTATTGCATTATGGGCTGTTATTTCACATTATGTCACAATACTTATGTCTATTCTCTCTTATTTTACAAGGTTTACCTAAGGAGGGAGAATGCCGGCAGCTGGAATTCTGGGCTGGAAAAGGAGCAAATATTAGAGACCTATTCTGCACAACTCCAAAAGTCCTGAAACTCCACGGAATACCTTATAATAAATAATGAAAAATCCTCGCCAAAGATGAAGACCAGGGGGCCCACACCCTGTCCACGAGGGTGGGGGGCGCGCCCCCTACCTCGTGGGCCCCCTGGTGGCTCTCCGATGACCATCTTCTCCTATATGAAGTCTTTCGTTGAGAAAAAAACCAAAAGCAACCTTTCGGGACGAAACTCCACCGCCACGAGGCGGAACCTTGGCGGAACCAATCTAGGGCTCCGGCGGAGCTGTTCTGCCGGGGAAACTTCCCTCCCGGAGGGGGAAATCATCGCCATCGTCATCACCAATGCTCCTCTCATCGGGAGAGGGAAATATCCATCAACATCTCCATCAGCACCATCTCATCTCAAAACCGTAGTTCATCTCTTGTATCCAATTCTTGTCTCCAAGTCCGGGATTGGTGCCAGTAGGTTGCTAGTAGTGTTAATTACTCCTTGTAGTTGATGCTAGTTGGTTTAATTGGTGGAAAATCATATGTTCAGATCCTTTATGCATATTATTACCCCTCTAATTATGAACATGAATATGCTTTGTGAGTAGTTACGTTTGTTCCTGAGGACAAGGCAGAAGTCTTGCTATTAGTAGTCATGTGAATTTGGTATTCGTTCGATATTTTGATGAGATGTATGTTGTCTAGCCTCTAGTGGTGTTATGTGAACGTTGACTACATAACACTTCACCATTATTTGGGCCTAGAGGAAGGCATTGGGAAGTAATAAGTAGATGATGGGTTGCTAGAGTGACAGAAGCTTAAACCCTAGTTTATGCGTTGCTTCGTAAGGGGCTGATTTGGATCCATATGTTTCATGCCATGGTTAGGTTTACCTTAATACTTTTGTTGTAGTTGCGGATGCTTGCAATAGAGGTTAATCATAAGTGGGATGCTTGTTCAAGTAAGAACAACACCCAAGCACCGGTCCACCCACATGTCAAATTATCAAAGTACCAAACGCGAATCATATGAACGTGATGAAAATAGCTTGACGATATTCCCATGTGTCCTCGGGAGCGCTTTTCCTTATATAAGAGTTTGTCTTGGCTTGTCCTTTGCTACAAAAAGGATTGGGCAACCTTTCTGCACTTTATTTACTTTTGTTACTTGTTGCTCGTTACAAATTATCTTATCACAAAACTATCTGTTACCACTTATTTCAGTACTTGCAGAGAATACCTTGCTGAAAACCGCTTATCATTTCCTTCTGCTCCTCGTTGGGTTCGACACTCTTACTTATCGAAAGGACTACGATAGATCCCCTATACTTGTGGGTCATCACCTGGTCCCAGAGGAGTGATCAAGATCACTGGCAATCGGCAGAAAGGAGAAGAGTGCTTACAGAAAGGCTCAAAAATCACTGATGCACAAATGGCAGCAGTCGAAATGCAAGAATACCAGAAAAATGCAGATCCAAGTGATTTGCTGCGCTCCAAGAAGCCTGCCACAGATTCTGCATTTTCTTCGTCCGGTGAAACCAAGCCGGTTCATATTCACCCGACCGATCCTAATGCTGCTCCTACTCATATATCAACTTCACTCGACAGCAAATAGGAAGAAGCGCTCATCCAATTCCTCCGTGAGAACTGGGACGTCTTTGCATGGAAACTTTCTGACATGCCGGGTGTACCCAGGGGACTAGCTGAGCACCGTTTGCGAGTCGACCCGAAAGTAAAACCAGTCAAAGAACATCTTCGGCGGTCCGTTGTACAGAAGAGAAAAGCAATTGGTGAGGAAGTGGCTCGGCTCCTGGCAGCTGAGTTCATCTGAGAGATTTACCACTCTAGGTGGCTCGCCAATGTTGTTATGGTCCCCAAGAAGGACGACTCACTTCGCATGTGCTTTGACTTCAAGCATATCAATCGGGCTTGCCCGAAAGATCATTTTCCTCTCCCCCACATCGACCAGATTGTCGACTCGACTACGGGGTGTGAGCATTTGTCTTCTAGACGCCTATTCTGGGTACCATCAGATCCGACTATATGGACCCGATGAGATAAAAACAGCTTTCATCACACCATTCATGTGTTTTTGTTATGTCACCATGCCGTTCGGTCTCAAGAATGCTGGAGCTACATTCATGAGGATGATTCTGAAGTGTCTGCTCATTCAAATCAGTCGGAATGTGGAAGCATACATGGATGACATTGTGGTCAAGTCGAGCAAAGGTTCTGACCTGCTGACTGACCTTGCTGAAACCTTTGCCAACCTGAGAAGATATGATATCAAGCTTAACCCATCAAAGTGCACATTCAGAGTTCCTGGCGGAAAGTTACTCGGCTTCCTCGTTTCCGAACGAGGGATCAACGCAAACCCAGTGAAAGTTGGTGCCATACTCCGGATGAAGCACCCTGTGCACGTGCATGATGTCCAGAAGCTTACTGGTTGTTTGGCCGCCTTGAGTCGATTCATTTCTCACCTCGGTGAAAAGGCTTTGTCTCTTTACCGACTGATGAAGAAATCTGACAAGCTCGAGTGGACTCGTGAAGCTGATGCAGCATTTGCAGATCTCAAAGCCCTGCTTTCCACCCAGCCGGTGCTTGCTGCCCCAATCAGCAAAGAGTATTTACTGCTTTATATTGCAGCCACTGGACAAGTTGTCAGTACAGTACTCACGGTCGAGCGGGAAGAAGAAGGAAAAGCCTATAAAGTTCAGTGCCCAGTATACTATGTTTCTGAAGTTTTAACTCCATCCAAGCAAAGATATCCACATTATTAGAAGCTTGTTTATGGGATTTACATGACCACGAAGAAGGTTGTACATTATTTCTCTGATCACTCCATTACAGTCGTTAGTGACGCACCATTGCCAGAAATTCTGAACAACAGAGATGCAACTGGTCGAGTGGCAAAATGGGCGATTGAACTCCTTCCCTTGGATATCAAGTTTGAGGCAAAGAAAGCTATCAAGTCCCAGGCAATAGCGGATTTCCTCACCGAGGGGATCGAATAGCAACTGCTGACTCAGATTCACTCGGACCATTGGACCATGTTCTTTGATGGATCTAAGATGCTGAATGGTTCTGGTGCCGGGGTAGTATTGGTATCCCCCCGAGGTGACAAGCTCCGCTATGTTCTCTAGATTCATTTCGATTCCTCCAACAATGAAGCTGAATATGAGGCACTTTTGTACGGGTTGCGTATGGCCATTTGACTCGGCGTCCGTCGCCTCATGGTCTACGGCGACTCAGATTTGGTGGTTCATCAAGTAATGAAGGAGTGGGACGTCAGAAGCCCGGATATGACTGGCTATTGCAATGCAGTGAGAAAGTTAGAGAAGAAGTTTGAGGGTTTAGAGCTCCATCACATAGCCTGACTGAAAAATCAAGCAGCGGATGATTTGGCGAAGATAGGTTCCAAGAGAGAAGCCATTCCCAGTAATGTGTTTTTGGAACATATTCATACACCTTCAGTTCAGGAAGATCCTTTCACTGAAGAGCCCCCACAACCAAAGAGCGCCACTGATCCGACTGAAGTCGAAGTCCCGACCATGGTCGACTTGATCATGGAGGTTTTGGTGATCACTACTGACTGGACAGTTCCATACATCGCGTACATCCTTATAAAAGAACTCCCAGAGGACGAAGAAGAGGCCCGACAGATCGTCCGCCGATCCAAAGCTTTTACCGTGATCAGAGGGCAGCTGTTTAGAGAAGTGTAATTGGAGTCAGCCAGAAATGCATAACACCAGAAGCAGGTCGAGTGATCCTCAACGACATCCACTCGGGGTCCTGTGGTCACCATGCATCCTCTCGGACCATTGTGGCCAAAGCATACCGAGCAGGATTTTATTGGCCACGGGCAAATGAGATGGCACAAGAAATAGTCGACAGATGTGAAGGTTGCCAGTTTTATTCCAACATGTCTCACAAGCCTGCGTTAGCCCTGAAGACCATTCCACTTGTCTGGCCCTTCGCTGTTTGGGGTTTGGACATGGTTGGACCTCTGAGAACGGGTAGGAGCGACTTCACTCATGTGCTCGTGGCAGTTGACAAGTTCACAAAATGAAGCCAAACCTATCAAAATTCTTGAAGCCAGTACAGCAGTCGGTTTCATCAGAGTTAACATTTAGATATGGTGTTCTGCATAGCATCATCACTAACAATGGGTCGAACTTTGATTCTGATGAGTTCAGAGCCTTCTGCGCTTCCCAAGGCACTTGGGTCGACTACGCTTCAGTCGCCCATCCCCAGTCGAATGGACAAGCTGAAAGAGCAAACAGATTGATTCTCAAAGGACTGAAACCCCGACTGATGCGTGATCTCAAGCACGCGGCAGGTGCCTGGGTCGATGAACTTCCATCAGTGCTTTGGGGCCCGAGGACAACTCCTAATCGGTCGACTGGCCGAACTCCATTCTTCCTGGTCTATGGAGCTGAGGCTGTTCTTCCTAGTGACTTGCTTCACAACACACCCAGAGTCAGGCTTTTCTCAGAAGATGAAGCAGAACAGGCACGGCAAGACGCGGTTGATCTCCTGGAAGAGGAAAGAGAGATGGCCCTGATCCGGTCGACCATTTATCAGCAAGACCTGCGTCGATTCCACGCCAGAAATGTGAGAGGTCGAGCATTTCAAGTAGGAGACTTGGTTCTTCGAGTGGATCAGCAGAAACCACACAAGCTCGGCCCTACTTGGGAAGGCCCCTTCATTATCACCAGAGTGCTCCACAACGGAGCATACCACTTATACAATGTCGAGCACAAGAAAGACGAGCCACGCACTTGGAATGCGGAGCTGCTCTGCCCCTTTTACACTTAAGCATTCAGACTGTTGAGATGTAATAAGAAATACCCTTTAGTTTGATTATCAAGGACACCGTTTTTCAGTCTCTTACATGATTGTTGTTCTTTTTTATATGTTCTAAATCCCCCAGTGGGTACCTTAGATGTGAATCCGTTTCGCCTAAGTTTAACAAATCCTACCGAGTGATGAGCAAGCCTCTCACTCGGGGGCTTAGCTGCGAATCCGTTTCGCTTAAGTTTGAAAAATCCTACCGAGTGATGAGCAAGCCTCTCACTCGGAGGCTTAGCTGCAGTCCAGTACTCGCCTAAGTTTAAAAAATCCTACCGAGGGGTGACCAATCCTCACACTCGGGGGCTTAGCTGCAGTCCAGTACTCGCCTAAGTTAAAAAAATCCTACAGAGTGGTGAGCAATCCTCTCACTCGGGGGCTTAGCGGCAGTCCAGTACTCGCCTAAGTTTAAAAAATCCTACCGAGTGGTGAGCAAGCCTCTCACTCGGGGGCTTAGCCACAGTCCAGTACTCGCCTAAGTTTAAAAAATCCTACCGAGTGGTGAGCAATCCTCTCACTCGGGGGTTTAGCTGCAGTCCAGTACTCGCCTAAGTTTAAAAAATCCTACCGAGTGGTGAGAAATCCTCTCACTCGGGGGATTAGCTGCAGTCCAGTACTCGCCTAAGTTTAAAAACTCCTACCGAGTGGTGAGCAATCCTCTCACTCGGGGGCTTAGCTGCAGTCCAGTACTCGCCCAAGTTTAAAAAATCCTACTGAGTGGTGAGCAATCCTCTCACTCGGGGGCTTAGCGGCTGTCCAGTACTCGCCTAAGTTTAAAAAATCCTACCGAGTGGTGAGCAAGCCTCTCACTCGGGGGCTTAGCTACAGTCCAGTACTCGCCTAAGTTTAAAAAATCCTACCGAGTGATGAGCAAGCCTCTCACTCGGAGGCTTAGCTGCAGTCCAGTACTCGCCCAAGTTTAAAAAATCCTACCGAGGGGTGACCAATCCTCACACTCGGGGGCTTAGCTGCAGTCCAGTACTCGCCTAAGTTAAAAAAATCCTACAGAGTGGTGAGCAATCCTCTCACTCGGGGGCTTAGCGGCAGTCCAGTACTCGCCTAAGTTTAAAAAATCCTACTGAGTGGTGAGCAAGCCTCTCACTCGGGGGCTTAGCCGCAGTCCAGTACTCGCCTAAGTTTAAAAAATCCTACCGAGTGGTGAGCAAGCCTCTCACTCGGAGGCTTAGCTGCAGTTCAATACTCGCCTAAGTTTAAAAAATGCTACCGAGTGGTGAGAAATCCTCACACTCGGAGGCTTAGCTGCAGTCCAGTACTCGCCTAAGTTTAAAAAATCCTACCGAGTGGTGAGCAAGCCTCTCACTCGGGGGCTTAGCCGCAGTCCAGTACGCGCCTAAGTTTAAAAAATCCTACCGAGTGGTGAGCAATCCTCTCACTCGGGGGTTTAGCTGCAGTCTAGTACTCGCCTAAGTTTAAAAAATCCTACCGAGTGGTGAGCAATGCTCTCACTCGGGGGCTTAGCTGCAGTCCAGTACTCGCCTAAGTTTAAAAAATCCTACTGAGTGGTGAGCAATCCTCTCACTCGGGGGCTTAGCTGCAGTCCAGTACTCGCCTAAGTTTAAAAAATCCTACCGAGTGGTGAGCAATCCTCTCACTCGGGGGCTTAGCGGCAGTCCAGTACTCGCCTAAGTTTAAAAAATCCTACCGAGTGGTGAGCAAGCCTCTCACTCGGGGGCTTAGCTACAGTCCAGTACTCACCTAAGTTTAAAAATTCCTACCGAGTGGTGAGCAATCCTCTCACTCGGGGGCTTAGCTGCAGTCCAGTACTCGCCTAAGTTTAAAAAATCCTACTGAGTGGTGAGCAATCCTCTCACTCTGGGGCTTAGCTGCAGTCCAGTACTCGCCTAAGTTTAAAAAAATCCTACCGAGTGGTGAGCAATCCTCTCACTCGGGGGCTTAGCTGCAGTCCAGTACTCGTCTAAGTTTAAAAAATCCTACTGAGTGGTGAGCAATCCTCTCACTCGGGGGCTTAGCTGCAGTCCAGTACTCGCCTAAGTTTAAAAAATCCTACCGAGTGGTGAGCAAGCCTCTCACTCGGAGGCTTAGCTGCAGTCGAGTACTCACCTAAGTTTAAAAAATCCTACCGAGTGGTGAGAAATCCTCACACTCAGAGGCTTAGCTGCAGTCTAGTACTCGCCTAAGTTTAAAAAATCCTACCGAGGGGTGAGCAATCCTCTCACTCGGAGGCTTAGCTGCAGTCCAGTACTCGCCTAAGTCTGAAACACATCCTTATCCACAAGGACGACGAGGTGTAGATTGACTGCAACCTTCTCTTCGGAGCTGCACCACAAATACAATGTGCGCTCCATCCTCATCCGCAAGGACGATGAGGTGCAGGTCGACTGCAACCTTCTCTTTGGAGCTATGCCACAAATACAACGTGCGCTCCATTCTCATCTGCAAGGACGACGAAGTGCAGGTCGACTGGGACATCCTCCTCAGAACTGCATCTCAAGTACAAAGACTATTCCGAGTGAAGAACAAGTTCCACTCAAAGGCAAACGCAAGCACATTCAGAAGATAAACCAAGTTCAGATAAATCCTAAAGTTCTAGAACGAAGATAAAAGTACTCGGGCATCAGGCCCGAAGGAGTTTAACGGTTACAAAATCACTCGGCATTCCGAGGCAAATTTAAGGCGAGGTATAAAGTTTGTTCACTCCGCAGGAGGAGGGCTTGCAGGCTCGACAAACTCATCCAGATCAATTCCGTCAGCGATCCAAGTGGCAGCAGCAATGGAAGTTTCCATGAAGGATTGGAAGTCATGCGTTTTTGTTTTGGCAACCTTGAGCGCCGTCAACTTCTCTTCTCGAGCTTCTTTGCAGTGGACCCTAACCAACGACAGGGCCACGTCAGCGCCGCATCGGGCAGAAGACTTCTTCCATTCCCGCAGTCGACTAGGAACCTCATTGAGTCGAGTCATCAAGGACTCAAGGTCATTTTGAAGCGTTGCCCTTGGCCAGAGCGCCGTATCGATGCGCGACACCACCACCTTCAGGCGATCAAGATAGCTCATAACGCTGGCAACACGAGATTCCAGTCGGAGCACGTTCATGGCAGCCTCATCGCCGACAGGAGAAAGGATGGGGTCCAAGCCTGTCTCGATCCGTCCAGTTTCTTCTTCAAAGTTTTGACAGAATTCTGCAGATTCAAGGAGTTAATGAGTCGACCGGTTCATGATGACTTGCAAACAGTAAATCAGTCGGATAAAGAAAATTACCTTCGAGCATAAGGAAGAGCTTCTTGGAAAGTGCTTTCAGACAAGCTTCCAGGTTGTTTCTCCTACGAGACATGCTTTCTAGTTGCTCGTTCAGAGCCACCTTATCCTTCTTCAGACAAGTCGCCTCTCGGTTGGACTCGGTAAGAGACATCTTCAGCTTGGTGATTTCCTCCTCTAGCGCACCGACCGAAGCCAGCTTTTTGTCAGCAAGTGTAGTCTTCTCCTGAGCCTCCTTTTGCGCAGCTGCAAGATTGAGGTCCTTCTTCGCCAGGCTAATCAATGGGCTATGGAGATGCCCACCGATTGATGTTAATGCAAGGAGTAGGGATTGCCATGCAACGGATGCACTAGAGCTATAAATGTATGAAAGCTCAACAAAAGAAACTAAGTGGGTGTGCATCCAACTTGCTTGCTCACTGATACGTCCATTTTGCATCATGCTTTTATATCGATATTTATTGCATTATGGACTGTTATTTCACTTTATGTCACAATACTTATGGCTATTCTCTCTTATTTTACAAGGTTTACACAAGGAGGGAGAATGCCGCAGCTGGAATTCTGGGCTGGAAAAAGAGCAAATATTAGAGACCTATTTTGCGCAACTCCAAAAGTCCTGAAACTCCACGGAATGTATTAAAATAAATAAAGAGAAATCCTCGCCAAAGATGAAGGCCAGGGGCCCACACCCTGCTCACGAGGGTGGGGGCGCCCCCCCTAGGGCGCGCCCCCCTACCTCATGGGCCCCCTGGTGGCTCTCCGACGCCCATCTTCTCCTATATGAAGTATTTCGATGAGAAAAAAATAAGAAGGAACTTTTCGGGACGAGACTCCGCCGCCACGAGGAGGAACCTTGGCGGATCCAATCTAGAGCTCCGGCAGAGCTGTTTTGCCAGGGAAACTTCCCTCCTGGAGGGGGAAATCATCACCATCGTCATCACCAACGCTCCTCTCATCGGGAGAGGGCAATCTCCATCAACATCTTCACCAGCACCATCTCATCTCCAAACCCTAGTTCATCTCTTCTATCCAATTCTTGTCTCAAAGTACGGGATTGGTGCTAGTAGGTTGCTAGTAGTGTTGATTACTCCTTGTAGTTGATGCTAGTTGGTTTAATTGGTGGAAGATCATATGTTCAGATCCTATATGCATATTATTACCCCTCTGATTATGAACATGAATATGCTTTGTGAGTAATTACGTTCGTTCCTGAGGACAAGGGAGAAGTCTTGCTATGAGTAGTCATGTGAATTTGGTATTCGTTTGATATTTTGATAAGATGTATGTTGTCTAGCCTCTAGTGGTGTTATGTGAACGTCGACTACATAACACTTCACCATTATTTGGGCCTAGAGGAAGGCATTGGGAATTAATAAGTAGATGATGGGTTGCTAGAGTGACAGAAGCTTAAACCCTAGTTTATGCGTTGCTTCGTAAGGGGCTGATTTGGATCCATATGTTTCATGCTATGGTTAGGTTTACCTCAATACTTTTGCTGTAGTTGCGGATGCTTGCAATAGAGGTTAATCATAAGTGGGATGCTTGTTAAAGTAAGAATAGCACCCAAGCACCGGTCCACCCACATATCAAATTATCAAAGTATCGAACGCGAATCATATGAACATGATGAAAACTAGCTTGACGATATTCCCATGTGTCCTCGGGAGCGCCTTACCTATTATAAGAGTTTGTTCCGGCTTGTCCTTTGCTACAAAAGGATTGGGCCACCTTTCTGCACTTTATTTACTTTTGTTACTTGTTGCTCGTTACAATCTATCTTACCAAACTATCTGTTACCACTTATTTCAGTACTTGCAGAGAATACCTTGCTGCAAACCGCTTATCATTTCCTTCTGCTCCTCGTTGGGTTCGACACTCTTACTTATCGAAAGTACTATGATAGATCCCCTATACTTGTGGGTCATCAAGACTCTTTTCTGGCGCCGTTGCCGGGGAGTGTAGCGCCTTTGGTAGGTGGAATTTGGTAAGGAAAAATTTATATAGTGTGCTGAAATTTACTGTCACTTGTTACTATGGAAAGTAATTCTCTGAGGGGCTTGTTCGGGGTATCTTCACCCCGTCCAGTAGAGCAAAGAGTTGCTCCTCAACCTACTGAACCTATTGAAAATGAAACTCCTTTTGAATTTCCTTTGGGTATGATGGAAAGACTGCTAGCTAATCCTTTTACAGGAGATGGAACAAAGCATCCTGATGAACACTTAATATATGTGGATGAAGTTTGTGGATTATTTAAGCTTGCAGATATACCCGATGATGTTGCTAAGAAGAAGGTCTTCCCTTTATCTTTGAAGGGAGACGCATTGATATGGTATAGGCTATGTGATGATATGAGATCATGGGACTATAAAAGATTGAAGTTGGAATTTCATCAAAAGTATTACCCTATGCATCTTGTTCATCGTGATCGCAATTATATATATAATTTCTGGCCTCGCGAAGGAGAAAGCATCGCTCAAGCTTGGGGGAGGCTTAAACCAATGTTATATTCATGCCCCAATCATGAGCTCTCAAGGGAAATGATTATTCAAAATCTATATTCCCGGCTTTCTGATAACAATCGCACCGTGCTCGATACTTCTTGTGATGGCTCTTTTATGATGAAGACTATTGAATTCAGATGGAATTTATTGGATAGAATTAAACGCAACTCTGAAGATTGGGATCTCGATGAAGGTAAGGAGTCAGGTATGACACCTAAGTTTGATTGTGTTAAATCTTTTATGGATACCGATATTTTCCGTAAGTTTAGCACTAAATATGGACTTGACTCTGAGATAGTAGCTTCTTTCTGTGAATCTTTTGCTACTTGTGTTAATCTCCCTAAGGAGAAGTGGTTTAAATATCATCCTCCCATAGAAGTAAAGGTAGCGGCACCTATTAAAGTTGAAGAAAAGACTGTCACTTATAATGATCCTATTGTTCCTACTTCTTATGTTGAGAAACCACCTTTCCCTGTTAGAATAAAGGATCATGCTAAAGCTTCAACTGTTGTTCGTAAAAGCAACATTAGAACTTATACACCTCCTGAGCAAGTTAAAGTAGAACCTAATATTGCTATTGTTAAAGATCTCTTGTCTGATAATATTGATGGGCATGTTATTCAGTTCGAAGGTGAAACTGCTAGAATTGCTAAACCTTGTCCTAAAGATAAACATAGACCTGTGGTAGGCGTGCCTGATATTTCTGTTAAAATAGGAGATCATTGTTATCATGGCTTATGTGATATGGGTGCAAGTGCTAGTGTTATACCGCATACTTTATACGAAAAAATTAAGAATGAAATTGCACCTGTTGAGTTAGAAGATATTGATGTTACTATTAAACTTGCTAATAGAGATACTATTGCACCAATTGGAATTGTTAGAGATGTTGAAGTCTTGTGTGGGAAGACTAAATATCCTACTTATTTTCTTGTTCTTGGTTCCCCACAAGATAGCTTTTGTCCCATTATATTTGGTAGACCCTTTTTAAGTACTGTCAATGCTACCATAGATTGCACAAAGAATGTTGTTACTGTTGGCTTGGATGATATGGTTCATGAGTTTAATTGCTCTAAATTTAGTAAACAACATCGTGAGGAAGAATTACCTAGTAAGGATGAAATTATTGGTCTTGCTTCTATTGCCGTACCTCCTAGTGATCCTTTAGAACACTATTTGCTAGACCATGAAAATGATATGTTCATGAATGAAAGAAGGGAAATAGATGAAGTATTCTTTAAACAGGAACCTATGCTGCATCACAATTTGCCTGTTGAAATTTTAGGGGATCCTCCTCCACCCAAGGGTGATCCCGTGTTTGAGCTTAAACCTTTGCCTGATAATCTTAAATATGCTTATCTTGATGAAAAGAAGATATATCCTGTTATTATTAGTGCTAACCTTTCAGAGCATGAAGAAGAAAGATTATTGAAAACTCTGAAGAAGCATCGTGCTGCTATTGGATATACTCTTGATGATCTTAAGGGCATTAGTCCCACTCTATGTCAACATAAAATAAATTTGGAAGCAGATGCCAAACCAGTTCGTGATCCTCAACGATGTCTGGATCCTAAAATGACAGAAGTGGTAAGAAAAGAAATACTAAAGCTTCTGGAGGCAGGTATAATTTATCCCGTTGCTGATAGTGAGTGGGTAAATCCTGTCCATTGTGTCCCTAAGAAGGGAGGTATTACTGTTGTTCCTAATGATAAAGATGAATTGATTCCACAAAGAATTATCACAGGTTATAGGATGGTAATTGATTTCTGCAAATTAAATAAAGCTACTAAAAAGATCATTACCCCTTACCTTTTATTGATCAAATGCTAGAAAGATTATGCAAACATACACACTATTGCTTTCTAGATGGTTATTCTGGTTTCTCTCAAATACTTGTGTCGGCTAGAGATCAATCAAAGACTACTTTTACATGCCCTTTTGGTACTTTTGCTTATAGACGTATGCCTTTTGGTTTATGTAATGCACCTGCTACCTTTCAAAGATGCATGATGGCTATATTCTCTGACTTCTGTGAAAAGATTTGTGAGGTTTTTGTGGACGACTTTTCCGTCTATGGTTCCTCTTTTGATGACTGCTTGAGCAATCTTGATCGAGTTTTGCAGAGATGTGAAGAAACTAATCTTTTCTTGAATTGGGAAAAGTGCCACTTTATGGTTAATGAAGGTATTGTCTTGGGGCACAAAGTTTCTGAAAGAGGTATTGAAGTTGATAAAGCCAAGGTTGATGCTATTGAAAAGATGCCATGTCCTAAGGACATCAAAGGTATAAGAAGTTTCCTTGGTCACGCTGGATTTTATAGGAGGTTCATTAAGGACTTCTCAAAAATTTCTCGGCCCCTGACTAATTTATTGCAAAAAGATATACCATTTGTCTTTGATGATGATTGTGTAAAAGCATTTGAAATACTTAAGAAAGCATTAGTCACTGCACCTGTTGTTTAGCCATCTGATTGGTACCTACCCTTTGAAATTATGTGTGATGCTAGTGATTATGCTGTAGGTGCTATTCTAGGGCAAAGAGTTGATAAGAAATTAAATGTTATTCACTATACTAGTAAGACTCTAGACAATGCTCAAAGGAATTATGCTACTACTGAAAAAGAGCTTTTAGCAGTTGTATTTGCTTGTGATAAGTTCAGATCTTATATTGTTGATTCTAAAGTAACTATTCAAACTGATCATGCTGCTATTAAATATCTTATGGAAAAGAAAGATGCTAAACCTAGACTTATTAGATGGGTTCTCTTGCTACAAGAATTTGATTTGCATATTGTTGATAGAAAGGGAGCTGAAAACCCCGTTGCAGACAACTTGTCTAGGCTAGAGAATATTGTTGATGACGCACTACCTATTAATGATAGCTTTCCTGATGAACAATTAAATGTTATAAGTACTTCTCGTAGTACTCCATGGTATGCTGATTATGCTAATTGTATTGTTGCTAAATTTATACCACCTAGCTTCACATACCAACAAAAGAAAAAGTTTTTCTATGATTTAAGACATTACTTTTGGGATGACCCACATCTTTATAAAGAAGAAGTAGATTGTGTTATTAGACGTTGTGTACCTGAGCATGAACAGGAACAGATCCTACGCAAGTGTCATTCCGAGGCTTATGGAGGACACCGTGCTGGAGATAGAACTGCACATAAGGTATTGCAATCTGGTTTTTATTGGCCTACTCTCTTCAAGGATGCCCGTAAGTTTGTCTTGTCTTGTGATGAATGTCAAAGAATTGGTAATATTAGTAGACGTCATGAAATGCCTATGAATTATTTTCTTGTTATTGAACCGTTTGATGTTTGGGGCTTTGATTATATGGGACCTTTTCCTGCCTCTAATGGATACACACATATTCTAGTTGCTGTTGATTACATTACTAAGTGGGTAGAAGCTATTCCAACTAGTAGTGCTGATCATAACACTTATATTAAAATGCTTAAGGAAGTTATTTTTCCGAGGTTTGCGGTCCCTAGATATTTAATGACTGATGGTGGTTCACACTTTATTCATGGTACTTTCCGTAAAATGCTTGCTAAATATGATGTTAATCATAGAATTGCATCTCCTTATCACCCACAGTCTAGTGGTCAAGTAGAGTTGAGCAACAGAGAGCTCAAATTAATTTTGCAAAAGACTGTTAATAGGTCTAGAAAGAATTGGTCCAAAAAACTTGATGATGCATCATGGGCCTATAGAACTGCATATAAAAATCCTATGGATATGTCTCCGTATAAAATGGTTTATGGAAAAGCATGTCACTTACCTCTCGAACTAGAACATAAGGCGTATTGGGCTATTAAAGAGCTCAACTATGATTTTAAACTTGCCGGTGAGAAGAGGTTATTTGATATTAGCTCACTTGATGAATGGAGAACCCAAGCTTATGAAAATGCCAAGTTGTTTAAAGAAAAAGTTAAAAGATGGCATGACAAAAGGATACAAAAGCGTGAGTTTAATGTAGATGATTATGTATTGCTATACAACTCTCGTTTAAGATTTTTTGTAGGAAAACTTCTCTCTAAATGGGAAGGCCCCTATGTTATCGAAGAGGTCTATCGTTCCGGTGCCATAAAAATCAACAACTTCGAGGGCACAAATCCCAAAGTGGTAAACGGTCAAAGAATTAAACATTATATCTTAGGTAATCCCATAAATGTTGAAACCAATATTATTGAAACCGTAACCCTGGAGGAATACATAAGGGACACTTTCCAGACCGTTTCAGACTACGAAAAGGAATAGGTATGTGGTACGGTAAGTAAACCGACTCCAAAACAATTTTTAAGGCAATATTTCTCCGTTTTGGAATATTTAGAAAAATAGAAAAATAAGTAGCAGTCCGGGAAGGACACGAGGGCCCCGCGAGGGTGGTGGGCGCGCCCCCCTACCTCGTGAGCACCTCGTGTGCCTTCCAGACTCCGTTTTCTTGCACGTTACGTATTTTGGTTGGTAAAAATTCATTATATAACTTCCCGAAGGTTTTGAATCCTGTATCACGCAATCCCCCTCTGTTTTTGTTTTCAAGTTGTTGTCGCTGCAGATTAGAGCAAGATGTCTTCTCAAGAGTCAATCGGGGAGAGCCGGGTATCTAATCCGGCACCGGAACCAAGGGCAAACAGCGACGCTGACCATTTTGGGCCAGCAAGGGAGGAAGAGATGGAAGCTGACTTGATGAGAGTAGATGCTATGGAGGATCAAGAAGTCACCTCTCACCTCCGAGCTGGGTTCACGATGGGGGAACTACAGAGCTCAGCTATTCCAAACTCGGTTATCCCTTCTAATGTTAGATTTCTTACCTATAAAAATATGAAGAGGAGTGTCACTTGTTCTCCTGCAGCTATGCAACACCCTTGGGTGCAAGGAGCTTTAGCTGTCACAGGAAAGCTTTGTAAGGAAATAATGGACCTCAAACATCAAGTCAATAAGCTCGAGGAGGAGAACCGCATCCTGAGGGGAATCATCGCCAAGAATATTACACCGACAACAAAGAAGGAGACATAATCACATGGGTATGGGCACTCCCCTTGGCAACTGCCAAGCTTGGGGGAGGTGCCCCGGTATCGTATCACAATGAAAACTCCTATCTTTACCTTTTTCTTAGTTCGATCCTATTAGTAGTATCTTGATCTAGTAGAATAAATTTTATGGCATGATCTAGTTTTGAGTTTTGCTTTATGATCTCTCTATGTAATCGAGTCCGTGAGCTATATATAATAAAGATTAGTGTTGAGTCAAGGGCTTGATTATTTTGCCATGATCTTGGGTGAATAAAAGAAAAGAGAAAATAATAAAAAGAAACAAAAATTTCATATTGATCTTATTGAGAGTAATGACTTCACATAGAAAGAGTATGATGATTAAAAGTTGTTGGGAGTTGGCAGACATAGCTTTGGTCATTGTTGCAATTAATAGGAAGTAATAAGGAAAGAGAGGTTTTCACATATAGATATATTATCATTGACATCTTTTATGATTGGGAGCACTCATTAAAATATGACATGCTAAAGAGTTGATGTTGGACAAGGAAGACAACGTAATGAGTTATGTATTTCTTATATCTGAGATAAAGTATGTTGTCATGGATCCTCTAACTTGTTGAGCTTGCCTTTCCCCCTCATGCTAGCCAAATTCTCAGCACCAAGTAGAAATACTACTTGTGCTTCCAAATATCCCTAAACCAGTTTTGCCATGAGAGTCCACCATATCTACCTATGGATTAAGTAAGATCCTTCAAGTAAGTTGTCATCGGTGCAAAGCAATAAAAATTGCTCTAAATATGTATGATTGATTGGTGCGGGAGAAATAAGCTTTATACGATCTTGTGATGTGGAAGTAATAAAAGCGACGGACTACATAATAAAGGTTCATATCACAAGGGGCAATATAAAGTGACATTCTTTCGCATTGAGATTTTATATATCCAACCCTAAAAGCGCATGGCAACCTCTGCTTCCCTCTGCGAAGGGCCTATCCTTTATTATTATCTTCTACCTTATGCAAGAGTCATGGTGATCTTCACCTTTTCTTTTTCATTTTATCCTTTGGAAAGCTCAGCATGTTGGAAAGAACATGATATATATATATATATATATATATATATATATATATATATCTAATTGGATGTAGGGGAGCATGAACCATTATTGTTGACATTACCCTTGAGGTAAAAGGTTGTGGGGCAAAACTATAAGCCCCTATCTTTCTCTGTATCCGATTAAAACTCCGTAACCACAAGTATCGCATGAGTGTTAGCAATTATGGAGGACTAAATGATAGTTCAGTATGTGGACTTGCTTTTTAGCTCTGACATAGGCTCTTTCCGATGTTATGATAAATTGCAATTGCTTCAATGACTGAGATTATAGTTTGCCGGAGCCCAATAAGGTTTATGATTTATACTTTTGCATTGTGAATAGATCATCACTTGAACATAAGTAATCATATGACAAAATCTATATATGTTGCTGTTATGAGAATAATCATGACGCCTACATGTCTGTATTTTATTTTTATCGACGCCTCTACCTCTAAACATAAGGACATATTTATTGTTATCGGCTTTTCGCTTGAGGACAAGCGAGGTCTAAGCTTGGGGGAGTTGATACGTCCATTTTGCATCATGCTTTTATATTGATATTTATTGCATTATGGACTGTTATTTCACTTTATGTCACAATACTTATGGCTATTCTCTCTTATTTTACAAGGTTTACATAAGGAGGGAGAATGCCGGCAGCTGGAATTCTGGGCTGGAAAAGGAGCAAATATTAGAGACCTATTCTGCGCAACTCTAAAAGTCCTGAAACTCCACGCAACGTCTTAAAATAAATAAAGAAAAATCCTCGCCAAAGATAAAGGCCAGGGGGCCCACACCCTGCTCATGAGGGTGGGGGGCACCCCCCCTAGGGCGCGCCCCCTACCTCGTGGGCCCCCTGGTGGCTCTCCGACGCCCATCTTCTCCTATATGAAGTCTTTCTATGAGAAAAAAAATAAGAAGGAACTTTTCGGGACGAGACTCCGCCGCCACGAGGCGGAACCGTGGCGGATCCAATCTAGAGCTCCGGCAGAGCTGTTTTGCCGGGGAAACTTCCCTCCGGGAGGGGGAAATCATCACCATCGTCATCACCAACGCTCCTCTCATCGGGAGAGGGCAATCTCCATCAACATCTTCACCAGCACCATCTCATCTCCAAACCCTAGTTCATCTCTTGTATCCAATTCTTATCTCAAAGTCCGGGATTGGTGCTAGTAGGTTGCTAGTAGTGTTGATTACTCCTTGTAGTTGATGCTAGTTGGTTTAATTGGTGGAAGATCATATGTTCAGATCCTATATGCATATTATTACCCCTCTGATTATGAACATGAATATGTTTTGTGAGTAATTACGTTCGTTCCTGAGGACAAGGGAGAAGTCTTGCTATGAGTAGTCATGTGAATTTGGTATTCGTTTGATATTTTGATAAGATGTATGTTGTCTAGCCTTTAGTGGTGTTATGTGAACGTCGACTACATAACACTTCACCATTATTTGGGCCTAGAGGAAGGCATTGGGAAATAATAAGTAGATAATGGGTTGCTAGAGTGTCAGAAGCTTAAACCCTAGTTTATGCGTTGCTTCGTAAGGGGCTGATTTGGATCCATATGTTTCATGCTATGGTTAGGTTTACCTTAATACTTTTGTTGTAGTTGCGGATGCTTGCAATAGAGGTTAATCATAAGTGGGATGCTTGTTCAAGTAAGAACAGCACCCAAGCACCGGTCCACCCACATATCAAATTATCAAAGTATCGAACGCGAATCATATGAACGTGATGAAAACTAGTTTGACGATATTCCCATGTGTCCTCGGGAGCGCTTTTCCTATTATAAGAGTTTGTTCCGGCTTGTCCTTTGCTACAAAAGGATTGGGCCACCTTGCTGCACTTTATTTACTTTTGTTACTTGTTGCTCATTACAATCTATCTTATCACCAAACCATCTGTTACCACTTATTTCAGTACTTGCAGAGAATACCTTGCTGAAAACCGCTTATCATTTCCTTCTGCTCCTCGTTGGGGTCGACACTCTTACTTATCGAAAGGACTACGATAGATCCCCTATACTTCTGGGTCATCACTCACGAAGACCTAGGGCACTTGAGGAGGCCCATTGTTGGAATATACAAGCCAAGTTCTATAATGAAAATTTCCCACTAGTATATGAAAGTGACAAAACAAGAGACTCTCTATCATGAAGATCATGGTGCTACTTTGAAGCACAAGTGTGGCAAAGGATAGTAACGTTGTCCCTTCTCTCTTTTTCTCTCATTTTTTGGGCCTTTCTCTTCTTTTTTTATATGGCCTTTCTTTTTTCTTTTTTTTATTTCCTCGCTTGGGACAATGCTTTAGAAAATGATGATCATCACACTTCTATTTATTTACAACTCAATGATTAGAACTCGATGCTAGAACAAAAGATGACTCTATATGAATGCCTCCGGCGGTGTACCGGGATATGCAATGAACCAAGAGTGACATGTATGAAAGAATTATGAACGGTGGCTTTGCCACAAATACTATGTCGACTACATGATCATGCTAAGCAATATGACAATGATGAATGTGTCATGATAAACGGAATGGTGGAAAGTTGCATGGCAATATATCTCGGAATGGCTATGGAAATGCCATAATAGGTAGGTATGGTGGCTGTTTTGAGGAAGATATAAGGAGGTTTATGTGTGAAAGAGCGTATCATATCACGGGGTTTGGATGCACCGGCGAAGTTTGCACCAACTCTCAATGTGAGAAAGGGCAATGCACGGTACCGAAGAGGCTAGAAATGATGGAAGGGTGAGAGTGCGTATAATCCATGGACTCAACATTAGTCATAAAGAACTTACATACTTATTGCAAAAATCTACAAGTCATCAAAAACCTCGGCACTACGCGCATGCTCCTAGGGGGATAGATTGGTAGGAAAAGACCATCGCTCGTCCCTGACCACCACTCATAAGGAAGACAATCAAAGAACACCCCATGTTTCAAATTTGTTACATAACATTTACCATACGTGCATGCTACGGGACTTACAAACTTCAACACAAGCACTTCTCAAATTCACAACTACTCAACTAGCACGACTTTGATATTATTACCTCCATATCTCAAAACAATCATCAAGCATCAAACTTCTCTTAGTATTCAAAACACTCATAGGAATTTTTTTACTAATCTTGAATACCTAGCATATTAGGATTATTTAAGAAAATTACCATGCTATTTAAGACTCTCAAAATAATCTAAGTGAAGCATGAGAGATCAATAGTTTCTATAAAACAAATCCACCACCGTGCTGTAAAAGATATAAGTGAAGTACTAGAGTAAAACTATATAACTCAAAAGATATAAGCGAAGCACATAGAGTATTCTAACAAATTCCAAATCATGTATGGCTCTCTCAAAAGGTGTGTACAGAAAGGATGATTGTGGTAAACTAAGAAGCAAAGACTCAAATCATACAAGACGCTCCAAGCAAAACACATATCATGTGGTGAATAAAAATATAGCTCCAAGTAAAGTTACCGATAGAAGTAGACAAAAAGAGGGGATGCCTTCCGGGGCATCCCCAATCTTTGGCTTTTAGGTTTCCTTAGATTATCTTGGGGGTTCCATGGGAATCCCCAAGCTTAGGCTCTTGCCACTCCTTGTTCCATAATCCATCAAATCTTTACCCAAAACTTGAAAACTTCACAACACAAAACTCAAAGTAGAAAATCTCGTGAGCTCCGTTAGCGAAAGAAAACAAAAGACCACTTCAAGGTACTGTAATGAACTCATTATTTATTTATATTGGTGTTAAAACTACTTTATTCCAACTTCTCTATGGTTTATAAACTATTTTACTAGCCATAGATTCATCAAAATAAGCAAACAACACACGAAAAACAGAATCTGTCAAAAACAGAACAGTCTGTAGTAATCTGTAGCTAGCGCAAGATCTGGAATCCCAAAAATTCTAAAATAAATTTCTTGACGTGAGGAATTCATCTATTAATCATCTGCAAAAATAATTAACTAAATATCACTTTCCAAATAAAAATGGCAGCAGTTCTCGTGAGTGCTAAAGTTTCTGTTTTTACGGAAAGATATCAAGACTTTCCCCAAGTCTTCCCAACAGTTCTACTTGGCACAAACACTAATTAAACACAAAAAACACAACCTAAACAGAGGCTAAATAAATTATCTATTACTAAACAGGATCAAAAAGCAAGGAATAAAAATAAAATTGGGTTGCCTCCCAACAAGCGCTATCGTTTAACGCCCCTAGCTAGGCATAAAAAGCAAGGATAGATCTAGGTATTGCCATAATAGTAAGATAGATCATTAAAACTCATTTCATATTCTCTACATTCGGCAGCAAGTTTTCTTTGAGGCAAGCAAAAGTAATCAAAAGGGCTAAATTTAATGGGGCAAAAGTCCCCAAGATCAACCTTGGGAGGTATAGGTTCCTCCTTTGGTCCTTCGTATTGCATAACCAATTCATCATTATAAGCATTCTTTTGACAGAACTTTATGAGCCTATATTCAAGATAATATCCTAGTTCATTATTTCGGATGGCCAAATCATCATTAAGCTCAGAAATTCTATCAACTAAAACATTAGTAGGAACCCTTTTTCTAAGATTTTCATTGAAAGCGACATAGTCTAGAGATTGAAAACGCATTATTTCTTCTTGATCAAAAAGGATAGCCTCTATGGGAGGACGGCAAGCGTCCACCCTATAATGTGCAAAGATTTCTTTGGCCTCTTTTATTATGAATCTAAAATCATGTGCCAAAAAGATAGTAGCGACACGCTTAACAGAAGAATGCTCAATATTAGAAAATTCTAGGAAAATCCTTTGTATGCAAGGATGCATGTGCATGAATTGTCTTTCAAGTTCAACTACAAGCATGGGAATAGCGTCCGCAAGACTACTAGTTCTGTGAAGGATAGAACTACCCATAGAAGGTAAAGTACCGACACAAGTGAAGAAATCTTGAATAACTCCTTTTCCAATAATATTACCACTACCAACACGGAATATTTTTGTATGTAAGATGGGGGGTTCTTTAGCAGGAGCATCAGAATTTTTCATGATATTATTATTGTCCATATCGACAGTAATTTCCCCAATTTCAGACATAACGGCAGAAGGTGCAAAGGGCAAAAGGAGGCAAACGGGAAAGAGAGGGAGGATAGAGAGAGAGAGGGCGAATAAAACGGCAAGGGTGAAGTGGGGGAGAGGAGAACGAGAGGCAAATGGCAAATAATATAATGCGGGAGATAAGGATTGTGATGGGTACTTGGTATATTGACATTTGCGTAGACTCCCCAGCAACGGCGCCAGAAATCCTTCTTGCTACCTCTTGAGCAGTGCGTTGGTTTTCCCCGAAGAGGAAGGGATGATGCAGTAAAGTAGCGTAAGTATTTCTCTCAGTTTTTGAGAACCAAGGTATCAATCCAGTAGGAGGCTACGCGCGAGTCCCTCGTACCTGCACAAATCAAATTAATCCTTGCAACCAACGCGATAAGGGGTTGTCAATCCCTACACGGCCACTTACGAGAGTGAGATCTGATAAATATGATAACATAATATTTTTGGTATTTTTATGATAAAGATGCAAAGTAAAATAAAAGGCAATGAAAATAACTAAGTATTGGAAGATTAATATGATGAAGATAGACCCGGGGGCCATAGGTTTCACTAGTGGCTTCCCTCAAGAGCATAAGTATTCTATGGTGGGTGAACGAATTACTATTGAGCAATTGACAGAATTGAGCATAGTTATGAGAATATCTAGGTATGATCATGTATATAGGCATCACGTCCGAGACAAGTAGACCGACTCCTGCCTGCATCTACTACTATTACTCCACTCATAGACCGCTATCCAGCATGCATCTAGAGTATTGAGTTCATGAAAACAGAGTAACGCCTTAAGCAAGATGACATGATGTAGAGGGATAAACTCATGCAATATGATGAAAACCCCATCTTGTTATCCTCGATGGCAATAATACAATAAAGGACACCGCAAGATTGAACCCAAAGCTAAGCACTTATCCCATTGCAAGAAAGATCAATCTAGTAGGACAAACCAAACTGATAATTCGAAGAGACTTGCAAAGATACCAATCATACATAAAAGAATTCAGAGAAGATTCAAATATTGTTCATAGATAGACTTGATCATAAACCCACAATTCATCGGTCTCAACAAACACACCGCAAAAAGAAGATTACATCGAATAGATCTCCACAAGAGAGGGGGAGAACATTGTATTGAGATCCAAAAAGAGAGAAGAAGCCATCTAGCTAATAACTATGGACCCGTAGGTATGAGGTGAACTACTCACACTTCATCGGAAGGGCTATGGTGATGATGTAGAAGCCCTCCGTGATGGATACCCCCTCCGACGGAGCTCCGAAACAGGCCCCAAGATGGGATCTCGTGGATACAGAAAGTTGTGGCGGTGGAATTAGGGTTTTGGCTCCGTATCTGGTCGTTCGGGGGTACGTAGGTATATATAGGAGGAAGGAGTACGTCGGTGGAGCAACAGGGGGCCCACGAGGGTGGAGGGCGCGCCTGGGGGGGTAGGCGTGCCCCCCTACCTCGTGGCCTCCTCTTTTGTTTCTTGACGTAGGGTCCAAGTCTCCTGGGTCTTGTTTGTTGAGAAAATCACGTTCCCGAAGGTTTCATTCCGTTTGATATTCCTTTTCTTCGAAACCCTAAAATAGGCAAAAAAAACAGCAATTCTGGGCTGGGCCTTCGGTTAGTAGGTTAGTTCCAAAAATAATATAAAAGTGGATAATAAAGCCCAATAATGTCCAAAATAGTAGATAATATAACATGGAGCAATCAAAAATTATAGATACGTTGGAGACGTATCAGTCATCATCTGGAAGCTCAATGACATTGGGAGGAGCTGCTAAAAGATCAGTCGACCCCAGATTAATCGTCAGAATTTAATCGACTGAGTAACTGAAGACAGGATTACGAGAGTTGTACCCGGGTTGGAAGTGATTGCATCTTCCATTTCTTCATCTTCATACTTGTGGTTGGAAGTCCCGGAGGTAGCAGCACTACAAATTTCAAGATCCAGTCGGTCATGCCTATCACGATGGGTCGACCAAAACTCAACTCGTACTAAACCAAGAAATCAGGTCTGACTATTACCGGAAAACAGTAGGAATGGCCACTTTGATCTTGGGCAAGGCCTTCGGCGGTTTTGACGACGCAACTTTCAGTTGTTTCGGCGCCTTATCAGTCGGCGCTGGAAAGGTGCATCTTTCGGTTGCTTCGTTGCCCTCTCAGTCGGCACCGGAGAAGACGTACGAGGGCGCTTCGACGACTGCCAAGTCGGTGCGGTCGTTTTGTCATGGATGCTTGCCGGGTCGTGAGCGTGCTTGGATCGCTTTTTCCCTACGGGGAGGTGAGTCGACCTCTTCTTACTCACTCAGGTCGTCACTCTCCTCGTCCTCCTCTTCATCAGAGTGCCACTCGCCGCTCTCGCCTCCGCTCGCCTCCCCCTCCGGATCCTGCTCCTACTCCCCGTTGGGCATCGAGTACATCTCAGTAAGGGCCTGAATGACAACAAGCGAAGCAGAAATCAGTCGGTTGACAACAAGCAGTTACATGATAAGTCAAGAGAACACTCGACAGTTTAGAGTTAGACCTTGTCTGGTTGGCATGAGTTGTCGAGTGGAGGGACTCTCCTACCCCCTAGGGTTATCCTTGTTGCCAGTGATACCTCTCAGCCACTTCTCCACAGTGTCCTCGTCGACCTCTTCTGTGTGGATCCGAGTGGAGTCCTCAATACCCGAATACATCCACATCGGATGGTCATGAGCCTGAAGCAGCTGAATGCGTCGTTTAAGGAAGACCTCCAACAGATCCATGCCAGTCATGCCATCACGGATGAGTTGGACCACCCGCTCGACCAACACCTTCACCGGCGCTTTCTCCTCCGGGATCACTCTCAAGGCGGAGGGCTTCTCGACTCGAGCCATGGAGAAGGGGGGAAGTCCGGTCGACTTACCTGGAGTCGGCTGGTCTTTGCAATATAACCAGGTGGAAGTTCTTTTACCTCTCATTTGAATCCTCTCATTTGCAATATAACCAGCTGGAGTCAGGAAGGATCATGGCTGGGAAAGTTCTTTTACCTCTCATTTGAATCCCAAGGCCCCCACACATTTGGATCACGTGCGTCCTCTCATCACTCGGGTTGGCCTTCTTGACCGACTGAGAACGGCACGTGAAAATATGCTTGAAGAGGCCCCAGTGTGGTCTACAACCCAAGAAATTCTCGCACATGGACACGAAGGAAACAAGGTACACGATGGTGTTGGGGGAAAAGTGGTGGATTTGTGCTCCAAAGAAGTTCAAGAAACCTCGGAAAAAGGATGGGGTGGAAAAGAAAATATGTGGTCAACATGGGTGGCGAGGAGAACGCACTCACCCTCCTGTGGATGCGGTTCGGTCTCGCCCCCGGAAGCCATGCCGATTCGTGGGGAATCAGTCCCCCTCAACCAGATCGTCGATGTCGTCCTGGCGAATCATCGACTGAATCCAGTCGCCCTGGATCCAGCCGCACGGCAGACCGGACCTCGACGAAGATCCGCCCCGGCTGGACTTCTTCCCCTTCCCCTTCGCCGTCACCTTCTTTGCATGCTCCAAGGCCACCGTCTTCTCCTTCCCCATGGCAGCGGGCGGAGCTCGAACAGAGCGGCGGCGCCGGGAGCAGAGGGAGATGTGGTGGAGAAAATGGGGGAGAAAGAGGAAGAATGGGAACGCACTATGCAAAAAACCTCGATCTGGCACCTTATATGAGGTCACTTCCAAGTGGCTAACCAGTCGGCCCAAGCGATCCTACCGAATCCCGCAATAGTCGCGCATGCGATACGTGGCGAAAAAGGTGGCACGGTGATCGAGGCGGCCCTGCCTAATCCAACCCAATTACTGCGGCCTCCTCCGCCCCGCGCGCTTCCCAAAATTCGAATCCCACAAGATCCGCGAGCAGCAGAGCAGCCTATCAGACGGAAGATTTTTCCCATGTCAGCACTCGGAGCTTAGCAGTAAAAGTTCACTCGACAAAACCATGAATCGATTAAGGCGACTGAAAAAGAAGTTGCAGTCATCATGATTGCTCATTTGGTCCCAATCAGGTGCTTCCGAAGCGCGAAAATTGAATCAAAGGTGTTCTCAACTCCTTCTCCACTCAAACCCTGAACCATTTGGGGGCTAATGATGAAGCTATGTACCTAGGGTAGGGTCATAGGCCTGACCTAGACACCCTCCCCTAGGACATCATCCTAAAACCAGAAGCACCAGAAGGATAGCATCATCCACTCGACTACGAGACATTCCACTCGGAAGACTCAAAGTCACTCGACCACGACAATTATCACTCGACCAATAGAAGATCTAAAGTCACTCTGCACGACAATGGTCGGACGTTTTCTTCATAGACTTAATAGGCATTTATGTCAATTAATTGCTAGCGTTATCAGTAAAGCCCCCCTCTTGATGTACCTTAAAACCCTTGTAACGTGAGCTGGCTGGGGTCTAGGCGCACTCTATATAAGCCACCCCCTCCACTGGCACAAGGGTTCGCACCCCTTATAAACACATGCATACATAATCCAGTCGACCGCCTCCGGGCACCAAGACGTAGGGCTGTTACTTCCTCCGCAAAGGGCCTGAACTCATAAAACTCGCGTGTACAACTTCGCCATAGCTAGGATCTTGCCTCCTCATACCTACCCCCATTCTACTGTCAGTCTTAGATCCACGACAGTAGCCCCTCCTGAACTACATGTAGCTCCGCGGGTGCTGGCTAGTAAAATTAGTGTTGTCATGTCCGTACTCACCTGAATGATACCTTATTGATCACCCTATCATCATGAATGGTCTTCTTATCCATTCTACAGCAGTGAAACCAGAGTTGTCAACATGAAAACAACGGAACAAGCAATATCTTAGAAACATAATTTCCGCTCGATAACACTATGCCTGTCAAACATGGCCATTGTCTGTCATAATTGGCGACTGGTAGTTAAAAGTTCACAGCAAGAGCAAGAAGCAACAGCAATCAGGCTCAGACATACAAAGTAAGATTTACGACAAATTCCCGCAGCTCCTCGCCAACCTTCAGCTGCTCAAGCGCACTCCACCCATTGACTTTTATGCTGATTCCTGCCCCCGTTGCCCTCAAGCTCTCGGCCTTCTCGAGAACAAGGATGTCTATACCTTTTCTGCATTTGACATTTTCGGCTAAGCTACTGAAATACTCCAACACTATCCCTGATTGAACTCATTGCATAAAAGGATCATACATGTGAAGAGGAAGTGCAATTGCAAGGCCACAGATTCCACCCCCGATGATTAGAACACCGTGAATCTCCTCTTCTCCGGTCCCCATCTCCTTCGTGGCTGCCATACAAGCTGAAAGCGAATCAAGAAAATTAATGAAGTAAAGGATTGTTTAGTGATGCAAAGCTGCAGTTCCACATGACTCAAGAGCTTATCCTACGCCTTGACACCGCTTAGGAAAATAGGTCCCTATCTAATGCAGAGTGGGAGCTACGTAAAAAGCTCAAGCTACGGCTGTTAGGTTTAGATGAGATCGAGCGGGTGCGAAAGAAGCAGAGCTCCCGCATCAATTGGCTTAGGGCGGGCGATGCCAGCACAACTTTCTTCCATGCCAAGATCAATGCAAGACGGTGAAATTTTTTCATCTTATTGCTTAAGAAAGGGAACTGCAGAGTGACTGATCACAAGAAGAAAGAGGAGGTGATCAACGACCATTTTCATAGCATCATGGGTATGAAGCTCACGCGCACTTGCACAATCAACTGGGATGCGATCAACTTGCCGCAGATCGACAACAAGGGAATGGATCTTCCATTCTCTGAAGAGGAGGTCTGGCAAGCAATCAAGTAAACACCGACGGATCGCCCCGAGTCTAGATGGCTTTTCGGGGATTTTCTACCAAAGCTGCTGGGATACTATCAAGCAGGATATCATCGGTGCCCTAAATCAGTTCTACCACATGAACTGGTCAAACTTAGGGATCCAGAACTCTGCAAATGTAGTGCTCCTACCTAAGATTGCTGAGGCCTTCGAAATCAGACAGTTCAGGCCAATCAGCTTGGTGCATTCCTTCGCAAAGCTCATTGCCAAGATCCTGTCCATCAGACTTGCACCTAGAATGGCCAGCATCATATCTCCTGCCCAGAGTGCCTTCCTAAAAAATAGATGCATCCATGACAGCTACCTATTCATCAGGAACGCCGCACCAGTTTCCATAGAAAAAAGAAGCAGATGCTGTTGTTTAAGCTGGACATTGCCAAGGCTTTTGACTCAATCTCATGGGAATACCTGCTGGAGCTGCTGCAAAATCTAGGTTTCTCGCTCACGTGGTGCAACTGGATCTCCGTGCTCTTGGCCTCGTCCTCCTCTGTTGTCCTCCTCAATGGAATCCCATGCCCAATGATACAACACATGTGTGGCCTACGGCAGGGGGACCCTCTGTCCCCGTTCTTATTCATCTTGGCGATCGACACGCTGCATCGTGTTCTCGAGGCAGCACAAAGCTCTGGACTCCTAACACCCCTTCCTGGTAGGGATGCCATTGAGACTCAGTCTGTATGCCGATGCCGCCATTCTCTTCTCCAACCCCAACGGAGAGGATGTCTCCTGCCTCCTGGATATCATGCATCACTTTGGCGAGGCCACAGGGCTGCGGATGAACCCCCAAAAGTCAATTGTTGCTCCCATCCAATGCCAGGAGATCGATCTAGACCAAGTCCTAGTGGACTTTGTTGGGGCACGCGTTGCCTTCCCGATCACATACCTTGGCCTTCCAATAACCTTAGGTAGGCTCAGAAAGCTGCACCTGCAATTCGTCTTCGATAAAATTAGGGCAAAGTTAGTCAGCTGGAAAGGTAGACTGATGAACGTCGCCGGCAGACGCACACTCCTGCGTTCGGTGCTTACGGCTATGCATATATTTGCGCTCACCACAATCCATACAAGCGTCGGCTTCCTGAAGGACATAGATAAAATCTGCAGAAAGTTCCTTTGGGCGCAAGAAGAAAACCTTACTAGTGGCAAGAGCAAGGTCAGCTGGCGCGAAGTGTGCTCCTCGGTGGAGCTGGGTGGTCTCGGGATCCATGATCTCCAAAAATTTGCCAGAGTGCTCCGTCTCCGTTGGCTCTGGCTGTCCTGGGCTGAACCAACCAGGCCTTGGATCGGCTCGGCCATTCCATGCGACGAGCGGGACCGACCCCTTTTGCTGCTGCCACAATTGTCAGGATTGACAACGGCGAAACTGCTTTGGTCTGGGAATCAACATGGATGGGGACACTCCCTTTGCGAGAAATTGCCCCGGCTGTATCGACGAACAAGAGCAAAGACCCGATATGTTAGGGAGGTGCTGCATGGACACAGATGGATCCAGGACATCAGAAGACCACCTTTCTCTGATGATTTCCTAGAGCAGTTCCGCTGTCTCTGGAGACTGGTCCGGAATGCAGAGGCAAGCCTCACCGCCGGTGTCGCGGATTCGATCACCTGGCAAACAACCGCATCAGGAGCCTACTCCGTTGCGGCCGCTTACAAGCTGCAGTTTGTTGGCAGGGTAGACTCTCCTTTCCCAAACATGTTCTGGCGGGCTTGCCCCCCCCCCTCGCTGCAAGTTTTTCATCTGGCTGCTCATGTTGGATAGGTTGTGGTGTGCTGATCGCCTACAACATCGCGGCTGGCCAAACAACTATTTCTACCCACTATGCCTGTGAAACTTAGAGACCTCGCTGCACATTCTTTGGGAATGTCCGCATGCTAGGACGATCTGTCAAAAGGTTGCTGCTTGGGCAGGATGCAGTTCACTTGATCCCATTGGTTGGTAAAAGCCAGAAAACTTCAAAGAGACGTGGATATCAATTGTCTCCAAGACGACGGCAGAACAAAAGAAGGGCATCAAATCGATGATGATTCTAGTGTCATGGAGGATATGGCTCGAGCGAAACAACAGAATCTTCAACAACAAAGTATCCACGGTGGAAACCTCATTAAGGGAGATACGAGGAGACTTGGATATGTGGAGACTGGGGGCACGATCTGCTTGCTGTTGTCCTTCGGGGACCCAGGCTGAGAGATTTTTCGCATGTGATGTTTCTTCCTCTTTTTCTTCTTTTTAGTTTCCTCTTCTTTTTCCTTCTTATGACCGCCTTGATCAATGTACATATTGCTCCCTACATATCATAATGAAAAAGCCCAACGTTGCTGGTCTCCCTTAAAAAAAAGGACGCCGATAAGTGCCACACGTGTGGGCGTTAGAGAGTCCGCCCACACATTTTGTGTGGTGTATAAGAGGAACAGCCCACACACCTACGTGTGGGCAAAACAATTAGCGCCCACACGCCTCTTTTTTTCCCTCCCGATCCCTCTCACACGCGTGCGTGTGGGCGAAGTTGATAACGCCCACACGCCCGTATGTCAGGCCTCGTACCTCCTGGTCCCGCACGCCACGCGTGACGGTCACCGTGTGCCCGCAGTTGCCATGGTCCAGACCCTCGTCCATGTTCGTTTAATTGCAGTTGCCATGTCGCTGAACTACGGTTTCCATGTCGGACAACTGCAGTTGCCATGGTTACTCAACTGCAGTTGCCATGTATGGTCTGATCTAATGTAGTTGCCATGATTTCATAACTTTAGGAGTTGCCACATACTAACACTAGGCAGTTGAGAGAGTTGCCATGTGATCACAAGCATGCTAGGGCAGTTGCCATGTAAAAAGGAAGAGTTGCCATCTGCTTATGTGCACGTTAGGGCAGTTGCCATGTACCATGCAAAAACATATGGCAACTCGGTAAAACAGAGTTGCCATCTGCTTACGTGCACACTAGGCAGTTGCCGTGTACCCTGCAATACACATGGCAAACTCGGATAAAAAAAGAGAGTTACCACCTGCTTATAAAAGCACACTAGGGGCAGTTGCCATGTGCAGTGTAAAAACACATGGCAAGTAGCAGCTTGGGTGTGGGAGAGGAGAAAGGCGTGTGGGCAAGATGCCAAATGCCCACACACTAGCCATTGTGTGTGCGTGCAAAGTGGCGTGTGGGCGAACTGCTGAACGCCCACACACCAGCCCCTCCTGTGTGGTGAAACGGCCGTGTGGGCGACCGGCTGAACGCCCACACACCAGGCCAGTCCTACGTGGCACTAGAAACATGTCAAGATTCGTGCGCTCACGAACGGACGCGGATCCACGCGTGTGGGCGAGATGCAAACGCCCACAGGTGGACGTTAACATTTTCGGAAAAAAAAATAATGGAGTTCCGTAGGTGGGCAGTGGACAGTGCGGCACAGCTTCAGACTAGCTGTGAATGATGCAAAAATGGGGAAAATTGTATGGCTCCTTGATCAGATCAACTACGGATCGACCGCGGTGAGCCTGTGACCATAGGTTGTCGCCATCTCAAAGGATTCCGCTACTGACATTAAGCTACCAATCTTAAGTCAAGAGCCAAAGCCAGCACGAGGCAAAAGCGTTCTCCACTAGTATTACGAATCCAAGTGTTCCACGCCGTAGATGAGGCGGGATCAGATGCCACTCGGTTCAGAGCGACACTTCCCATCCAAGAACAGGCTACATATTCCATAACTTTACTTGGATATTTACTTAATCATCAAAGCCAAATGGCTCGAACTAAACAGTACAAGTCGATAATAAGAAAAGCTGCTCTCTGTGGCCGATGTCCCGGCTTCCCGCGCGCCTTGCTCTCCCTAGCTCCGGCGGACACACTTCCCCCGGCCACTGGCCATTCCCGGCTTCCACACGCAGGTCTCCTTTGCCCCGTCTTGTTGTACTCTATCTTTTACTCCCTCCGTTTGGAAATACTTGTTCTAAAAATGATTGTTTCTATATCTGTTTTAGTTCTAGATACAACCATTTTTCAAACAAGTATTTCCGAACGGATGGAGTACAAGCAAGATATAACCTGGATTTGAAATTTTAAACTCCGAAGAGCATGGGCATCCACCTTGGATTTGAAGTTTTAAAACGAAATTGGAAAGAATTCACAAAGCGTTGCTTTTGTGGTAACGAATGAGTCTTGGAGCATCTATTTGTTCACTGCCCACTTGCCAAGCTATTATGACAATCTATCCATATAATTTTTAATCTAACTTCACCCATGAGTAGTACGGATATGTTTGGACATTGGTCGCACTCCGATGCAACCTCACCGTCGAGACACTTCACCCTTCACACCTGGGTGACCTCGCGCCATTGCAGCGGGAGGCCATTCAGCGCCTTGTCGTTGGCTTGTCTGCCCAGGCCCCGGGAGAGGTGGTCGTCCGCGATCACCTCTACGCCGCCGTGTTCGCCCTGGTTGCGCGCGTGTGCTTCGGCGACGGTGTTGACGAACGCCATGTGAGCGCCATGCAGCGGGTGATACAAGAGTTCATCGTCGCCACCGGGGAGCTCAACGGCATCCCCCTCGGCTCCAGGCTAGCTAGGCTCGTCCACCGGAGGCGGCTGCGCCATCTCCTCGCTTTCCCTGAGTTAAAACACAGGTTTAGGGTTTTGCATGGGTGGTTGACATCCAGCCTCACGTCTCAATATATAAATAATCACAGTTACAATTACCTACGTATACAAATACATGTACAAGGACAATATATTAGACCCTACTTTACATGCCCCCTCAATCTGAACTATATACAAGATTCAGATTGGTTCTAAAGCGGTCTAGCATCTGTCTAGTAGCGGGTTTAGTAAATAGATCCGCTAACTGATCATCTGTAGAAATAAACCTGACTTCCAGTTCACAAGCAGCTACTCGTTCTCTCACAAAATGGAAATCGATCTCAAGTGTTTAGTCTGAGCATGGAACACTGGATTCGTTGTCAGGTAAGTCGCCCCTAAGTTATCACACCACAATATAGGAGTGCGCTGCCGTGGGAATCCAAGTTCTGTGAGAACTGAGTCTATCCAAATGGCTTCAGCTGCGCCATTGGCCAATGCCTTATACTCTGCCTCGGTGCTTGATCTCGAGACTGTGGGTTGCTTCTTCGAGCTCCAAGATACAAGATTGGGTCCAACAAATATGGCAAAACCACCAGTGGAGCGCCTATCATCAACACAGCCTGCCCAGTCTGCATCGATGAATATACTCGCTCCAGTGAATCTGGACTTACGAATCCATAGTCCCATGTCTAGCGTACCTTTGACATATCTCATAATATGCTTCACTGCTTCCCAATGATCATCTGTTGGCTGAGACAGGAACTGACACACTTTGTTCACCGCGAAGGAGATATCAGGACGAGTGAGGGTCAAATACTGAAGTGCTCCAACCACACTGCGATACTGAAAGGAGTCATCTCTACCCAGTAGTGCACCACTATGACGTGAGAGACTCTCGGATGTAGCAAGCGGAGTGGAAGTGGCCTTGCAGTTCTCCATGTTGACGCGATGAAGAAGATCCAAAGCATACTTTTTCTGCGTCAAGGTCATGCCCCCTGAATGAAAGGACGCTTCCAAACCAAGAAAGGACTCGAGGCGACCCTAATCTTTGATGGGAAAGCTAGCAGACAACGACTGCACAAGACGATCCACCACGGTAGGGGTAGAACCACCAATCACAATATCATCAACGTACACCATCATTTATATCTGTATAATACCCTAGGAGAAGATGAACAAAGATGCATCTGATCTGGAGGCAACAAAACTGAGCTGCGAAAGGTGCTGACTCAAATGAGCATACCATGCATGGGGCGACTGCTTGAGACCACAAATAGACCACTGAAGTTTGCAGACATGAGAGGGATAAGTGGCATCGTCGAACCCAAGGGGCTACTGCATATACACATCTTCAGCTAAGAACCCATGTAAAAAGGCATTGCTCACATCAATCTGTCGGAGGCTCCAACCACGAGACAAAATAAGAGACAGAACCAAGCAAACCGTGGCAGGCTTCACCATCGGGCTAAAAGTATCTCCATGGTCAATCCCATGTTGTTGAGTGAAACCGCGAGCAACAAGATGAGCTTTGTGCTTATCAAGACACCCATCTGGACGATGCTTGATTTTGAAAATCCACTTGTAGCTCACAATATTAACACCAGGTGGCCGAGGTACCAACACCCAGGTGTTAGTGTGACGGAGAGTAGCAAACTCCTCGAACATGGCGGCACGCCAAGCAGGTTCACCCAGAGCATCACGATGGGAAACTGGCGCGGCGAAGAAGGCACGGCGGCGAGAGTCATACAGAACCGTGCCATCAGTGTAAGATTTCTCCTTGCGCGTATGATCACGATGGCGTGTAACCATAGCATGCGCCGGAGCTGCATCGCCGGTAGGAGAAGGCGGCGGCGACGAGGCCTCGGCCGAGGGTGCCGCGGCTGAGGAAACCTCAGCAAGAAGCGACACGGGCCGAGAGACAATGGTGGGCTGGACCAGCCCAGGCGAGGGTGGCGGCCTGGGCGGCGCACAGGGCGAGGGTGGCAACCCAGCCGCGTCTGCGGGCGCTCCCTCTAGCGAGGCAGCCACGCCGGCCTCGGGCGGCGGGACATGCACGTCGGGCGCATAAGGAGGCTTCGGAGCAGCAACATGTGCCTGGGGGGAACTCAAAACAATATCACCTACAAAGGACAAGTTAGGTGACAAATAGGACAGGTCATATTTACGCACATGGACATCTGAAACCGGTTCATCGGAGGGGAAAGTGAGTGCATGTTCAAGAGAAGCAGGATCAACCGAGACGCCAGGTTGGGAGTAAGGAAACACAGTTTCATCGAAAACAACATCACGAGAGACGTATATCCGACCGGAGCTACGGTCAAGACACTTATAGCCCTTATGCAAAGGACTATAGCCAAGGAAAAGACACATCTTGGAACGAAATTCAAGCTTGTGAGCATTGTACTTGCAGAGACTAGGCCAGCAAGCACACCCAAAAATCCGAAGGGAGGAGTAGTTGGGCTGAACGTGAAACAGACGAAACAGAGGCGTGTCCTTATTGAGAACCGGAGTGGGCATACGGTTGATGAGGTAACATGCCATAAAGCATCATCCCAAAACCGAAGTGGAAGAGAGGAGTGCGCAAGCAAAGCAAGACCGGTCTCGACCAAATGTCGGTGTTTGCGCTCAGCAATACCGTTCTGCTGAGAGGTATGTGGACATGACACTCGGTGAGAGATGCCCGTGCGCTGAAAGTAGCGATGGAGTTTGTGGTATTCACCACCCCAATCGGACTGAACAACCTTGATTTTATAATCCAGAAGGCATTCGACATGAGCCTGAAAGTTGCAGAAAACTTGCTCAACATCAGACTTGTGTTTGAGAAAATAAATCCAAGTGAAGCGCGTGTAGTCATCAATAAAACTAACATAATACTTGTACCCTCCCGATGAAGCAAGAGCGGGACCCCAAACATCTGAATGTATTAATTCAAGAGGTACAGTAGTGATATGAAACGGAGTAGAATAAGGTAGTTGATGACTCTTAGCACGTTGACAGGCATCACAAACTAACGGTGAATTATTTGAACTAGAACACGGAAGTTCATGACTCCGAACAATGGAAGTGACCACATTATTTGTAGGATGACCAAGATGTTGATGCCATTGCGACGACGAAACTTGAACACCAGAGTGGGCATGGCGAGATGATGAAGATGACACACGAGCGAAAGGGACCGGATAGACCCCCTCCGGTAACTTCTACCGTGAAGGGTGACGCGCCTGGTTGCTTTGTCCTTAACAAGGATAAAACGACGGTGAAATTCAACAAACACTTCATTATCACAAAGACGATAAATAGAGAGAAGATGTTGGCTGATGTGTGGAACATGAAGGATGGTACGCAGTGTAAGAGATGAACCGGGTAAACGCGAATGACCAATGTGTGAAATAGACAAACATGCATCATTGGCCACCCGAACCTGATCCTTGCCGCCATAGCGCTCGTGAACCTGGAGGCTCTCAAGATCATTAGTCAAGTGATCCGTAGCCCCGGTATCCAGCACCCAAGGAAAATCGACGGTGTTGGTGGAGGCCGAGTTGGCGGAGCGGGAGTTGTGATCCTAATCATAGTGCTTCCGGCAGTCGTCGGCTTCATGGCCCCGGTTCTTGCAACCTTGGCACCGGGGACGCTAGCGGTTGCGACGCCCACCGCCTCCGCCGTTGTTGCCCCCTCCTCCTTGTCGGCCATTGCCAGCATACCCAGCGTTGCGGTCACGGCCGCCGGTGTTGCCGCCATTACCGCCCCGGCGGCTCTGCCCTGGCTGGCCATTTCCATCAGCCGGGCGCCCCCCCCCTCTTGGGAGGGATATGGATTGGAGTAGGGCGCGCGTTCTCCCGCGCCGTATGCACCCGAGCGGGTCATGGCGTTCGCGGAGGGAGACCACCCCTCCACCGCACTCTGTTGTGTTGGGGAACGTTGCAGAAAACAAAAAATTTCCTACTCGTTTCACCAAGATCCATCTAGGAGTTCATCTAGCAACGAGTCATCAGATGCATCTACATACCTTTGTAGATCGCGTGCGGAAGCGTTCAAAGAACGGTGATGATGTAGTCGAACACGACGTGATCCAAATCACCGATGACCAAGCGCCGAACGGACGGCACCTCCGCGTTCAACACACGTACGGGACGGGAGACGTCTCCTCCTTCTTGATCCAGCAAGGGGGAAGGAGAGGTTGATGAAGATCCAGCAGCACGACGGCGTGGTGGTGGATGCAGGGCGTCACAGTAGCAGGGCTTCGCCTATACTACGAGGAAGAGACGTAACGGGGAGAGAGGGAGGCGCCAAGGCTGAGGTATCAAGTCCTCCCCTCTCCTCAACTATATATAGGGGTGCCAAGGGGGGGTGGCCGGCCCTAGGAGATGGGATCTCCTGGGGGGGCGGCGGCGGCCAAGGGGTGGGGGGCTTGCCCCCCAAGCAAGGGGGCGCCCCCCTTAGGGTTTCCCCCAACCCTAGGCGCATGGGCCCTTGGGGGGGTGGAGCCCCAGCCCACTTTGGGCTGGGTTCCCTCCCACTTCAGCCCATGGGGCCCCCCGGGATAGGTGGCCCCACCCGGTGGACCCCCGGGACCCTTCCGGTGGTCCCGGTACAATACCGGTGACCCCGAAACTTGTCCCGATGGCTGAAACAGCACTTCCTATATATAATTCTTTACCTCCGGACCATTCCGGAACTCCTCGTGACGTCCGGGATCTCATCCGGGACTCTGAACAACATTCGGGTTACTGCATATACATATCTTCACAACCCTAGCGTCACCGAACCTTAAGTGTGTAGACCCTACGGGTTCGGGAGACAAGCAGACATGACCGAGACGACTCTCCGGTCAATAACCAACAGCGGGATCTGGATACCCATGTTGGCTCCCACATGCTCCACGATGATCTCATCGGATGAACCACGACGTCGAGGATTCAATCAACCCCGTATACAATTCCTTTTGCCAATCGATATGTTACTTGCCCGAGATTCGATCGTCGGTATCCCAATACCTCGTTCAATCTCGTTACCGGCAAGTCACTTTACTCGTACCGTAATGCATGATCCCGTGACCAGACACTTGGTCACTTTGAGCTCATTATGATGATGCATTACCGAGTGGGCCCAGTGATACCTCTCCGTCATACGGAGTGACAAATCCCAGTCTTGATCCATGTCAACCCAACAGACACTTTCGGAGATACCCGTAGTCTACCTTTATAGTCACCCAGTTACGTTGTGACGTTTGGTATACCCAAAGCACTCCTACGGTATCCGGGAGTTACACGATCTCATGGTCTAAGGAAAAGATACTTGACATTGGAAAAACTCTAGCAAACGAACTATACGATCTTGTGCTATGTTTAGGATTGGGTCTTGTCCATCACATCATTCTCCTAATGATGTGATCTCGTTATCAATGACATCCAATGTCCATAGTCAGGAAACCATGACTATCTGTTGATCAACGAGCTAGTCAACTAGAGGCTTACTAGGGACATGTTGGTGTCTGTTATTCACACATGTATTACGATTTCCGGATAACACAATTATAGCATGAATAAAGACAATTATCATGAATAAGGAAATATAATAATAATGCTTTTATTATTGCTTCTAGGGCATATTTCCAACAGTCTCCCACTTGCACTAGAGTCAATAATCTGGTTACATTGTGATGAATCGAACACCCATGGAATTCTGGTGCTGATCATGTTTTGCCCTAGGGAGAGGTTTAGTCAACGGATCTGCTACATTCAGGTCCGTATGTACTTTACAAATCTCTATGTCTCCATCTTGAATATTTTCACGAATGGAGTTGAAGCGACGCTTGATGTGCCTTGTCTTCTTGTGAAACCTGGGCTCCTTGGCAAGAGCAATAGCTCCAGTGTTGTCACAAAAGAGTTTGATCGGCCCCGATGCATTGGGTATGACTCCTAGGTCGGTGATGAACTCCTTCACCCATATTGCTTCATGTGCTGCCTCCGAGGCTGCCATGTACTCCGCTTCACATGTAGATCCCGCCACGACGCTTTGCTTGCAACTGCACCAGCTTACTGCCCCACCATTCAAAATATACACGTATCCGGTTTGTGACTTAGAGTCATCCAGATCTGTGTCGAAGCTAGCGTCGACGTAACCCTTTACGACGAGCTCTTCGTCACCTCCATAAACGAGAAACATTTCCTTAGTCCTTTTCAGGTACTTCAGGATATTCTTGACCGCTGTCCAGTATTCCTTGCCGGGATTACTTTGGTACCTTCCTACCAAACTTACGGCAAGGTTTACATCAGGTCTGGTACACAGCATGGCATACATAATAGAACCTATGGCTGATGCATAGGGGATGACGCTCATCTCTTCTATATCTTCTGCCGTGGTCGGACATTGAGCTGAGCTCAATTTCATACCTTGTAACACAGGCAAGAACCCCTTCTTAGATTGATCCATATTGAACTTCTTCAATATCTTATCAAGGTACGTGCTTTGTGAAAGACCTATGAGGCATCTCGATCTATCTCTATAGATTTTGATGCCTAATATATAAGCAGCTTCTCCAAGGTCCTTCATTGAAAAACTCTTATTCAAGTAGGCCTTGATGCTGTCCAAGAGTTCTATATCATTTCCCATCAATAGTATGTCATCTACATATAATATGAGAAATGCTACAGAGCTCCCACTCACTTTCTTGTAAACGCAGGCTTCTCCATAAGTCTGCGTAAACCCAAACGCTTTGATCATCTCATCAAAGCGAATGTTCCAACTCCGAGATGCTTGCACCAGCCCATAAATCGAGCGTTGGAGCTTGCACACCTTGTCAGCATTCTTAGGATCGACAAAACCTTCCGGCTGCATCATATACAATTCTTCCTTAAGGAAACCATTAAGGAATGCCGTTTTGACGTCCATTTGCCATATTTCATAATCATAGAATGCGGCAATTGCTAACATGATTAGGACAGACTTTAGCTTCCCTACCGGTGAGAAAGTCTCATCGTAGTCAACCCCTTGAACTTGTCGATAACCCTTAGCGACAAGTCGAGCTTTATAGATGGTCACATTACCATCTGCGTCTGTCTTCTTCTTAAAGATCCATTTATTTTCTATGGCTCGCCGTTCAACGGGCAAGTCAGTCAAAGTCCATACTTCATTTTCATACATGGATCCTATCTCGGATTTCATGGCTTCTAGCCATTTGTCGGAATCCGGGCCCGCCATCGCTTCTTCATAGTTCGAAGGTTCACCGTTGTCTAACAACATGATTTCCAAGACAGGGTTGCCGTACCACTCTGGTGCGGAACGTGTCCTTGTGGACCTTCGAATTTCAGTAGGAGCTTGATCAGAAGTATCTTGATCATTATCATTAACTTCCTCTCTAGTCGGTGCAGGCACCTCAGGAACATTTTCTTGAGTTGCGCCATTTTCCGGTTCAAGAGGTAATACTTCATCAAGCTCTACTTTCCTCCCACTTACTTCTTTCGAGAGAAACTCTTTTTCTAGAAAGGACCCATTCTTGGCAACAAAGATCTTGCCTTCGGATCTGAGGTAGAAGGTGTACCCAATAGTTTCTTTTGGGTATCCTATGAAGACGCATTTTTCCGACTTGGGTTCGAGCTTTTCAGGTTGAAGTTTCTTGACATAAGCATCGCATCCCCAAACTTTTAGAAATGACAGCTTAGGTTTCTTCCCAAACCATAATTCATACGGTGTCGTCTCAACGGATTTCGACGGAGCCCTATTTAAAGTGAATGCGGCAGTCTCTAAAGCATAGCCCCAAAAAGATAGCGGTAAATCGGTAAGAGACATCATAGATCGCACCATATCTAATAGAGTGCGATTACGACGTTCGGCCACACCGTTACGCTGAGGTGTTCCAGGCGGCGTGAGTTGTGAAACTATTCCACATTTTCTTAAGTGTGTGACAAATTCGTGACTCAAGTATTCTCCTCCACGATCTGATCGTAGAAACTTGATTTTCTTGTCACGTTGATTTTCAACCTCACTCTGAAATTCCTTGAACTTTTCAAAGGTTTCAGACTTGTGTTTCATTAAGTAGATATACCCATATCTACTCAAGTCGTTAGTGAGGGTGAGAACATAACGATAGCCACCGCGAGCCTCAACACTCATTGGACCGCACACATCAGTATGTATGATTTCCAATAAGTTGGTTGCTCGCTCCATTGTTCCTGAGAACGGAGTCTTGGTCATCTTACCCATGAGGCATGGTTCGCACGTGTCAAATGATTCATAATCAAGTGACTCTAAAAGTCCATCTGCATGGAGCTTCTTCATGCGTTTGACACCTATGTGACCAAGGCGGCAGTGCCACAAGTATGTGGAACTATCATTATCAACCTTACATCTTTTGGTACTCACATTATGAACATGTGTAGTATCACGTTCGAGATTCATAAAGAATAAACCATTCACCATAGGAGCATGACCATAAAACATATCTCTCATATAAATAGAACAACCATTATTCTCGGATTTAAATGAGTAGCCATCTCGAATTAAACGAGATCCCGATACAATGTTCATGCTCAAAGCTGGCACTAAATAACAATTATTAAGGTTTAAAACTAATCCCGAAGGTAGATATAGAGGCAGCGTGCCGACGGCGATCACATTGACCTTGGAACCATTCCCAACGCGCATCGTCACCTCGTCCTTTGCCAGTTTCCGCTTATTCCGCAGCCCCTGCTTTGAGTTACAAATGTGTGCAACTGCACCGGTATCAAATACCCAGGAGCTACTACGGACACTAGTAAGGTACACATCAATTACATGTATATCACATATACCTTTTGTTTTGCCGGCCTTCTTGTCTGCTAAGTATTTAGGGCAGTTCCGCTTCCAATGACCGCTTCCCTTGTAATAAAAGCACTCAGTCTCGGGCTTGGGTCCATTCTTTGGCTTCTTCCCGGCAGCTTGCTTGCCGGGCGCGGCAACCTCCTTGCCGTCCTTCTTGAAGTTCTTTTTACCCTTGCCTTTCTTGAACTTAGTGGTTTTATTGACCATCAACACTTGATGTTCCTTCTTGACTTCTACCTCCGCTGATTTCAGCATTGAGAACAACTCAGGAATGGTCTTTTGCATCCCCTGCATGTTGAAGTTCATCACAAAGCTCTTGTAGCTTGGTGGAAGCGACTGGAGGATTCTGTCAATGACCGCATCATCCGGGAGATTAACTCCCAGCTGAGACAAGCGGTTATGCAACCCAGACATAGTGAGTATGTGCTCACTGACAGAACTATTTTCCTCCATCTTACAGCTGAAGAACTTATCGGAGACTTCATATCTCTCGATCCGGGCATGAGCTTGAAAAACCATTTTCAGCTCTTCGAACATCTCATATGCTCCATGTCTCTCAAAACGCTTTTGGAGTCCCGGCTCTAAGCTGTAAAGCATGCCGCACTGAACGAGGGAGTAGTCGTCAACACGTGTCTGCCAAGCGTTCATAACGTCTTGGTTCTGTGGGACGGGAGCTTCACCTAGCAGTGCTTGTAGGACATAATCTTTCTTGGCAGCTATGAGGATGATCCTCAGGTTCCGGACCCAGTCCGTATAGTTGCTGCCATCGTCTTTCAGCTTGGTTTTCTCTAGGAACGCGTTGAAGTTGAGGACTACGTGGGCCATTTGATCTACAAGACATATATTTTAGACTAAGTTCATGATAATTAAGTTCATCTAATCAAATTATTAATGAACTCCCACTTAGATTAGACATCCCTCTAGTCATCTAAGTATTACATGATCCGAGTTAACTAGGCCGTGTCCGATCATCACGTGAGACGGACTAGTCATCATCGGTGAACATCTTCATGTTGATCGTATCTTCTCTACGACTCATGCTCGACCTTTCGGTCTTCTGTGTTCCGAGGCCATGTCTGTACATGCTAGGCTCGTCAAGTCAACCTAAGTGTTTGCATGTGTAAATCTGTCTTACACCCGTTGTATGTGAACGTCTGAATAAAACACCCGATCATCACGTGGTGTTTTGAAAGAGCGAATTGTCGCAACGGTGCACAGTTAGGGGGAACACTTCTTGAAATTAGTTTGAGGGATCATCTTATTTACTACCGTCGTTCTAAGTAAACAAGATGCAAAACATGATAAACATCACATGCAATCAAATAATAAACGTGACATGATATGGCCAATATCACGCAGCTCCTTTGATCTCCATCTTGGGGCTCCATGATCATCTTGTCACCGGCTTGACACCATGATCTCCATCATCATGATCTCCATCATCGTGTCTCCATGAAGTTGCTCGCCAACTATTACTTCTACTACTATGGCTAACGCGTTTAGCAATAAAGTAAAGTAATTTACATGGCGTTTCTCAATGACACGCAGGTCATATAAAAATAAAGACAACTCCTATGGCTCCTGCCGGTTGTCATACTCATCGACATGCAAGTCGTGATTCCTATTACAATAGCATGAACATCTCATACATCACATATAGATCATTCATCATTCATCACAACTTTGGCCATATCATATCACAAACCACTTGCTGCAAAAACAAGTTAGACGTCCTCTAATTGTTGTTGCAAGTTTTTACGTGGCTGAATTAGGGTTCTAGCAAGAACGTCTTCTTACCTACGTTAAAGCCACAACGTGATTTGTCAACTTCTATTTACCCTTCATAAGGACCCTGTTCATCGAATCCGCTCCAACTAAAGTGGGAGAGACAGACACCCACCAGCCACCTTATGCAACTAGTGCATGTTAGTCGGTGGAACCGGTCTCACGTAAGCGTACGTGTAAGGTTGGTCCGGGCCGCTTCATCCCACAATGCCGCTGAAGCAAGAAAAGACTAGTAGCGGCAAGAAAGTTGACAAATCTACGCCCACAACAAATTGTGTTCTACTCGCGCAAGAAGAACTACGCATAGACCTAGCTCATGATGCCACTGTTGGGGAACGTTGCAGAAAAAAAAAATTCCTACTCGTTTCACCAAGATCCATCTAGGAGTTCATCTAGCAACGAGTCATCAGATGCATCTACATACCTTTGTAGATCGCGTGCGGAAGCGTTCAAAGAACGGTGATGATGTAGTCGAACACGACGTGATCCAAATCACTGATGACCAAGCGCCGAACGGACGGCACCTCCGCGTTCAACACACGTACGGGATGGGAGACGTCTCCTCCTTCTTGATCCAGCAAGGGGGAAGGAGAGTTTGATGAAGATCCAGCAGCACGACGGCGTGGTGGTGGATGCAGGGCGTCACAGTAGCAGGGCTTCGCCTATACTACGAGGGAGAGACGTAACGGGGAGAGAGGGAGGCGCCAAGGCTGAGGTATCAAGTCCTCCCCTCTCCTCAACTATATATAGGGGTGCCAAGGGGGGGTGGCCGGCCCTAGGATATGGGATCTCCTAGGGGGGGCGGCGGCCAAGGGGTGGGGGGCTTGCCCCCCAAGCACGGGGGCGCCCCCCTTAGGGTTTCCCCCAACCCTAGGCGCATGGGCCCTTGGGGGGGTGGCGCCCCAGCCCACTTTGGGCTGGGTTCCCTCCCACTTCAGCCCATGGGGCCCCCCGGGATAGGTGGCCCCACCCGGTGGACCCCCGGGACCCTTCCGGTGGTCCCGGTACAATACCGGTGACCCCGAAACTTGTCCCGATGGCTGAAACAGCACTTCCTATATATAATTCTTTACCTCCGGACCATTCCGGAACTCCTCGTGACGTCCGGGATCTCATCCAGGACTCCGAACAACATTCGGGTTACTGCATATACATATCTTCACAACCCTAGCGTCACCGAACCTTAAGTGTGTAGACCCTACGGGTTCGGGAGACAAGCAGACATGACCGAGACGACTCTCCGGTCAATAACCAACAGCGGGATCTGGATACCCATGTTGGCTCCCACATGCTCCACGATGATCTCATCGGATGAACCACGACATCGAGGATTCAATCAACCCCGTATACAATTCCTTTTGCCAATCGATATGTTACTTGCCCGAGATTCGATCGTCGGTATCCCAATACCTCGTTCAATCTCGTTACCGGCAAGTCACTTTACTCGTACCGTAATGCATGATCCCGTGACCAGACACTTGGTCACTTTGAGCTCATTATGATGATGCATTACCGAGTGGGCCCAGTGATACCTCTCCGTCATACGGAGTGACAAATCCCAGTCTTGATCCATGTCAACCCAACAGACACTTTCGGAGATACCCGTAGTCTACCTTTATAGTCACCCAGTTACGTTGTGACATTTGGTATACCCAAAGCACTCCTACGGTATCCGGGAGTTACATGATCTCATGGTCTAAGGAAAAGATACTTGACATTGGAAAAACTCTAGCAAACGAACTATACGATCTTGTGCTATGTTTAGGATTGGGTCTTGTCCATCACATCATTCTCCTAATGATGTGATCTCGTTATCAATGACATCCAATGTCCATAGTTAGGAAACCATGACTATCTGTTGATCAACGAGCTAGTCAACTAGAGGCTTACTAGGGACATGTTGGTGTCTGTTATTCACACATGTATTACGATTTCCGGATAACACAATTATAGCATGAATAAAGACAATTATCATGAATAAGGAAATATAATAATAATGCTTTTATTATTGCCTCTAGGGCATATTTCCAACATGTTGTGCCTGCAGCGCCTCGAAGGACAGAACCAAAGAGTAAAAGCTGGAGTAGGGCATGGGTGCGTTACTCACGCCCAAGGAGGCGGTGATGGAGTTGTAGGCGGAGCCGAGGCCAGTGAGGATGTGATCGATAAGCTCATCCTCGCAGATCGGGGAGCTGCGACGGCCATAGTGTAGGCAAGGGCCTTCATCTTGTGCATGTATTCCGCAGCGGACAAATCATCCTTCCTCAGTGACTGAAGTTGCCGCCGGATGTGGCGGACATTGGCACGGGTCTGGACGCCGAACATGGCGGGGCTGTCCACACAGCATGCGCTGACTCGCAGCCAATGAGTTGGCATGCAATATCCTCATCCATGGAGGTGAGAAGAAGCCCCTTGACGCGCTGATCTTGAACCCACCATTGGTGGTACTCCGGGTTGGCGACGGTAGTGGCAGCGTCGCCGATGCCGACAACGAGTGTTTTGGCCGGTGCCGCCTTGGTGCCATCGAGGTGTCCGTGGAGGTTGGCACCGGCAAGAACGGTGCTGGTGATGCCCCCCTAGAGCATGAAGTTCTGGCGACCGAGGCGGACGGAGATCATCGGGACGGCGAGCACGGCGGGGATCGTGGCGACGGGGAAAGAGACGAGGGTGTCGGCAGTTTGGCCGACGGACATAGTGGAGGATGACATCGCAGCGACGGCGCGGATGGAGCAGCGCACGACGGCGGCGCGGGAGATGGCATGCGCAGCAGCGATCGGAAGCGGCGGCAGCGTACGGGCAAAGCTAGCTAGCTAGCTAGCAAGCAGCTGGATGGATTCCTGCGTATGCGTGTACGTGAAGTAGCAAGAGGCGGCGGCGACGCGAAAGATGGGATCGGGCGGCGGTGCGAGGGACCTGCGGCGGCGGCCTGACCTGGCTTTGATACCAAGTTAAAACACAGGTTTAGGGTTTTGCGTGGGTGGTTGACATCTAGCCTCATGTCTCAATATATAGATCACAATTACAATTACATACGTATAAAAATACGTGTACAAGGACAATATACTAGACCCTACTTTACATCGTGGCCGCCAAGCTGAGCTCTTTGTTGGTGGATCGTGTGCTGGGTTCGTGGTTCGTGGATGACAGGTATGGTTTTCTCCTCCGGCATCTTAGTCGTATGGGGGTGCCAGATCTGGAGTTTGATGGCGTGTCCGAGATGTTGCCCCGGTCTGATTCGTTCAACGGTAATGGTTTCGCTTTTGGTGAACCACTTTGAAGGTCCGCAAAGCTGCATATCAGCGATGAAGCCGCTTCGAGCTCGGATGTGAAGGTGGTCCGTCATTGTTTCCTTTGGTGGCTGCTATGGTGGTCCCGGAGGCCTGTGACGTGCATTAGGGTCAAGTTTAAATGTTTCTTCGGTCTTAATTGTAACTAGTACAAATGCCCGTGCGTTGCACCGGGCGATCTTTTTTGTAAAACCTGCTCCTCTCGAGTGCCACTATGTGCCACTTCTTATATCCAAGACAAATGTTGAAAATAAGGTTGCCCTCATTCGCTATAATGTGAATATGCCTTCATGTTGCCGTAGTTGAATTATCACGAAGCAATGCTTTAGGTTGAGGTATGAGTCTGCTCTTCAGCCAGCTCCACAAGAAAACCTAGATTGCCTCTCCTCCTCTTGCCGCCGCCATGGTACACTGCCGGTCACAACCCACGCATAGCCGTCGGCAACGAGGACGTCCTTCGGAGATGTTGTGCCCTGGTGGGCCGCGCGATATGGAGGGGATGGCCGGCTACTGCGTGTGCATTGGTGAGTGGTCTGGGCTGCGTCTCAGCTCCAGCGTGTTGGCTACCTTCAGTGGCAGCCCGACCTAGACTGGTCATTGGAGAAGGGGGCTACATGACGGGATCCTAGGCGGCGATGGGTTCTCAGTTGTCTAAGGATTTTGGACAGGGAACCGAGAGAGCGTGTCATCCCTCCATAGGAATATGGTTTTCCGTGTCCTATCCTCGTTTCATTGCTGTGCTTATTCGCGGTCGAGGGTGTGTGGAGTTGTGTCTCTAACATGATTTTGTATGTTTAAGTTTCTGGGGGATTTGTTCGGATTCGATCAATTTTCATGGTCTTGCAGTTTTTACATGCCCTTCTCACATTTTCCTATCCGGGGCAGCAATTTGCTTCACAAATTGTGACCGACGACATCTCCTGGTCTACATCAGCGACTTCTCGGCCACTGCTTCCATAAGCTCCTAGACTGAAATTTTTTTGATCCGTCTAGGTAGAGGCTCATAGGGATGCATGAAGAACAAGAGCTCGTCTCCCAGAGATTTGAATGTTTCCGTACGGGTGAGTTTGTAAGGACATGTGTCCCTTAATATTTGGCCTTAGGCCTTTTTGCAAAGAAAAAAGGATTTGTCACTTTTTGGACAATGAAGTGTGGACGTGAAGAGCATACCCTAACGTACTTCGTTAGCGCCTACTTCAACTTTGCACTGCCATCGGATGGAATAGTACTCCAACTAATCATACTTACAAAGCATGGCAACCCATCTTCTAGCTTACACGTCCTCTAAATCTCAAAAACATGCACCTGATCTGAACTTTTGAACATTTACTCTGCTGCTCCCAATTTGCAACTGCTTTTCACATTCAGATTTCAGTTAAATGAAAAAGGAGTGGAGGGGAGCAGATTTGTGACAGAAATATGACTGCTAGAGAAGAATAATCTCTCCCTCTCTCTCAGTATACATGCACATATGCACAAGCAAGTAAATCAAACTGCAAAACTGAATGAACCACACCTGCAGCCATACTTTTGTTGCTACCAGGCCAGCCGGAGGCGGACACGGTGGCACTGGTGGCGGCTGACACCACCGATTTTGGAGCTATAGCCTGCGGTGGACGAGCTCACATACCTTCTCTGGCTTCACGGACCTCACGTCCGCCTTTCCCCGTTCCCCCCTTGGCTCCTAGCATGTGTCCACGTCTACCTCAGCTTCGTCGCTGCTCCCTTCTCGACACGGCAAAGGAGGGGGAGAAGGAGGTGGCGCGTGGAAGCCTTCAACTAGAAATTAACAAAATGTCTAGTTAGAAGAAACGAACCTTTTTATTATCTTATTCATAATCAGACCGTACTCTGAACATAAAGGGTATGCGATCCTAGGACATGAAGCACAACCATCTAGCTAATAGAAACACTCAGCATAAGCTGAAGTAATTCTGTAATAGTACTTACATATTGCTCCAGCCGTATATCTGCAACCTTACAACTACATATATCCATCTCCTCAAGCACCATAGTTGACCATTATTGGCGCTTCACTGCTCCTGGCAACTTGATGCTAATTCGTAGAAACAGTGTTTGGTCTTATTTTGTAATTGACAGTTATATCATCAGAATATGCAGCTCTGAGCCTCCCAACACCTCTCTAGAACAATGAAGGTTTTTTTCTTGCATTATTCTTAGTTTGAATGTAACAAAATAATCAAAGAATGGAACATCCAACAATGATTTAAACAGCGATTTTGTGTGAGGTTTCCATGTGAAAATAATTTTGTTATCTAGACAAAGAATATGGCATGTCTAAAAATGGTCCACCCGTACTGTAAATTTGTAATAGCCTACTTGTTAGCCTAATATCTATATCGAGTTATAGATAAAGGAAGATATACTGACTGATGCAATAGATGTACCTAGAACTTCTTCCCATGCGGTTGATGTAGGCATTAGTACAGAAGTTAGGCCAGTACTGTGGTAGTGGTTCCTATTTGATCCGTGAAAAATCTGCAGCCCTTACTTTCAACTCTGAGGTTGGTACTTTGATGCAATTCCTGAGAAACTAAAAGACGGAAATACCGTAAAAAGCTGCTCAAAGAAGCTTATGCCGTAGTTTATACAGACAACCATATCGATCTGATGAAAAAATAGGATTCGATAAATCTAGAATATCTTGCTTCATCGATAATCAAATTAAAGTTCAAATGGCACAAGAGATTGTTGAGGCCCCATTTGCCAATGCAACCTGAAAGGCAGAAAAGATGAATTAGGAGGAAACATAAATCAAATTTAACTGTCTAAAGTTTAAGAAGGTGTGATGTGATTACCAAACAAACTATAAATCAGTACCAAAAATAAACTAAGCCCTAGTTGATTGTCGTTTTCACGAAATAACATAAAAGTTGCAGTGATCATACCATTGAGTAATAAGCAAACATATCAAACATGTTGACACAAGGTTTCCATTCATAAACCACAAATTGATTCTCTCCCCCGCACCTTTCTTCCTGGGCAATCATCGGATGTCACATCCACCATTGAAAACCACACTGCGAACCATGAAACTACTGTACATAAATTATGACAGATGGAGTAAATTATTGCTTTGAAAGACAGCTTTCAGGCAAAGGAATTAGCAGCCAAATGAAGTCGTTAGTTACTACATCAATGGACCAAACGCCTTCAAGCTATGAGCCTTCTTTACCTCAATTTTGTTTCTTCCCACAAAAGCAAATGGCACGGACAAGGACATTACATCCATCTCCCTGTTGCATTGTCACAAATGTACAGTCAGTTTAATGTAAGCAGAAAGCTAATTACGGAACATCAGTGGACTATTCCATAAATGAATTCTCAACCTACTATCAATGCAACTGCTACAGGAAGCAAGGAAAGAAATGAGCGATACACTAATTTCAACATCACAAGGAGTTGCATGAGAAACCAATCTCCAGAAGCTTGTCTTACCAATCCTGCAGAATAACCATCATTTGGAACCTGTCGGAAGAGAATGCATCACTACTATTCTGCAGAAAAGAAACCAGTATTAAACTCCATTCAAATTTATTTTTTCTGAACTCTCTCCATTTTTGAGTTCCACAAAAGACATTTCATCAATGCAGAAATACCAGGTGTCTACCACCACCTGTCATTATAGATTGGGTAGTCTCCTCTGATTTGCCTAGTAATGTAGAACCACCATATTTTCCTGAGTTTCTGCAGCATACAAAACTTAGTTTTGATGCATATAAAATATTGTATGGACTATGAAGGTCATTGATGCAAGCTATACAAGTTAACTGTTTCTTTTAGGAGAAAATTGAGCACAACTAAGCACTTACTTTTCTTATCAAATGACTTTTTTTAGGACCGTTTGCAGACATGTATTGCCTGTTGGATTGGGAGATTGATGCATATAACATGTCCATTGGTTGGCCCTGATCGGACAGGATTCGGCCATGCCACACACCTACCTGAATCGACACTATTGCAGGCTTGGACTGTCAAGTGATCGGCAAGGAGTCGCGCAGGCCTGCTACAGCTTGCTTGACACAGTCGATGCTGCCTGTCTTCGGTTGCCACTCCTCGTGGTGACTCCCTATACCTCCAGATCTAATGGCAACGCCTACTGCCACCGTTATCAGGGCCTTCGAGGCGCTCCATGAGCTCATTCCACTCGGGCTAGGGATGTAGTAGCTCCAACCCGCTTAACTCAATTTTATCATCATTTCAAAAAAAAACGAAATAACCTAAATTATTAGTACTCATGCACACAGAGCAAATTTTGTTGCACAATATAGTGTAGGAAATTAAAGACAAACACTTGTTAGAGTGTGACAGATGCCGAGTCAGAATGACCCCGCAAAGTTAGAAATTAATCGTATAGACCGCTGATAGTAAATTGGTTATGTGGTCTTGCAAAGTGGAGGAAAATAATTTCCTACTGATAGGTTATCTGATTGACAAAAACGATGAGAGATATAGGCACAATCCAGCCAGCGACTGGGAGATGAACTGCACATATACAATACTCCCTCCTTCCATCTATATATGACCTAATGCGTTTTTTGAGGCTAACTTTGACCAAATATTAGAGCTATAATATATGACATGCAACTTACATAAAGCACACCGTTAAATTCGTGTGTGAAAGGAGCTTTCAATGATATAATTTTCACATTGTGCATGTCATGTACTATTAATCTTGTCAATAGTCAAAGGCGGTCTTAAAAAATGTATTAGGCCCTATATAGATGGAAGAAGGGAGTAAATCAAAACAGTGGAAGGTCCCTGAAAACAGTGGAGTGGCAAGAGAGGGATTAGAACCACGACCGTGAACTTGGAGTTGGCGACGGAGCAAAACCAGGAGATCCTCCTCTGCCTCGTTGCACCGGCAGGCGGCGGCGGTGGCCTCGATGACGGCCGAGGTGCGCCACCTGCAAGGACTTCGCGCCGCCGCGCCGGATCGCTCCGTCTCCCGTGCCCGTCCACCATCGCCCGACTCCGGCAAGCTCCTACCTAAGTCGATGCGCCGCCCCTCCTTACTCCCTCCTTCTCTCCCTCATTTCCCTTCCTTCCTGCCCAGGAGCCGCAGACTCCATGTATCCGCCAGGGAATCCGCGCTCCGGCCATCCTCGTCGTCACTGGTGACCACACCTCGCCGCCGGCCTCTGGATCCGCCTCCCCGGCCCCTGCCTCGCATGGATCCGCCCCCTGCAAGCTCCAACCGCCGCGCCGCCCCCAGCCGCTTGAGCCGCCACCCCGTCCCGATTTAAAAAGGATCACGGGTTGAATACTCTAAACCACAGGGTGTTTTGTGCAAAAACGAATCGTTTTTCCATATCCACTAACAAAGGGACTGCGGGTTGATTTCTCTAAAACAGAGGGTCTTTTATGCAAAACAGCCGGCGACATACCACCAGAAGCAATCGCTGGTTTATTAGTAGGTAAAGAGGTAAAGATAAAGATTTTACTTCTTGGCTGTTGTTCCTTTGTGCAAAGGCTAGCGTTTTGCTGTTTTTTCAGCTTTGTCAGGTCAGTTTGTACGTGGCTTGTACTATGATCCTTATGATATAAATGAGACATGTATTATCGCGAAAAAAAAAAGCTGAGCTCTTCCTCCCTCTCATCGCAGCACGGCGGCGTCCGGCGTCCGTACGTCGACTCACTCATCGATGTCCGCGTCCCCAGTGACGACACGGGCGGTATGGACATCCTCTTAGAGACGACGAGATGGTGAGCCTTGTGTCAGAGTTCCTCGGCGGGGGCGCGGATACGATCGTGGCCATCATCGAATGGACGCTCGCTCACCTCGTCATCCAGCCAGAGGTCCAAGGCAAGCTGCGTCGCGAGGTTGACGCCGTGGACACGGTCTCCGTCGACAAGAGCCTCCGCAAGATGCCGTACCTGCACGCGGTCGTGCTGGAGAGCCTCCGGATGCACCCATCGGTGCCGTTCGTCCCACGCCGAGTCCGCGCCGAGGACGCTACGTTGCTGGGCGAAACCACCGTGCCGACCGGCGACTTCAACGTGCGGTTTGTTGTGGGGGACATCGGGAGAGACAGGAAGACATGGACGGATCCCGACGAGTTCCAGCCTGAGCGGTTCCTGGCCGGAGGCGAGGCGGAGGGCGTTGGGCCATCGGCAGGTCCCAAGGAGATGAAGATGATGCCGTTTGGTGCGGGGCATAGGTTCTGCCCGGGCATGGGTCTGGCCATGGTGAACATCAAGTGCTTCTTGGCAACGCTCGTGCGTGAGTTCGAGTGGGCGCCGCCGGCGGAGGGCGGCGGCGGGGTCGACATGAATGACCCCAACGTGTTCTTCAAGGTGATGAAGACGCCACTTTCCACCCGTGTTACACGACGCACCCGTTCCGTGTAGAGTATCAGCTGCACATGTGTGTCCTCGATGGCTCATCAGCTAACCTACTTTCAGTTGGCCAGCTAGCTTCTCGATCATGAGATGTGCCAGTGTCATGTTCCTTCTAGCTAGCGGCACGTGCAAAGATACCATATGTCCAATCCCCCAAGGCTCCACTATCCCCCGCACAGGCACACGAAATTAATTAGTACTGTATCTGTGTTCCTGCCTTCGGGCATCATGCTTCTCCAAAGGAAAAGATTGATTAGTTTCATCAGCAAAATGATGGGATGCTATTTGCTCGCATAAACTTGTCAGTGTGCACTACATTGAACCGCAGCTGTAGTGTGAATGCCTGTACGAACTTCCCGGAGAGCCCCCATGGGCGCTCTGGTTGGCATCTTTTGAGTTCTTCTCTGCCGAGGAAAACGTTGCACACACGGCCTGAGGAGGACCCTCGCTCTCCTCTCCTTAAGAGCAATGTTTAATCGGAAGTGGTAGTAAATCTTTCTTCCAGCTCATATCTTGACAGACTTGCCCACAAAATTATTCATCCCACGCACATTTGTGGTGGCTCCAAACAAGAGCGTGAATGCTACACTCGAATACCTGAAACTGAAAGCATCGGACCAAGGTAAGCACCATATTGAAAAGAACGATATTGAAGAGAAGATGCATCTTTCTATATGATGATGAAGGTGCAAATATAGTTTACCTGATGCAGGCATTGGGGGAATCAGGTTCCTAGGGGGCATTGGGGGCCTTACGCGAATCGGTTTGCTTTCTTGCGCCTCCACGATCACTACGTCGGAGGTGAGAAAAGACTTGGCAACAACAGCAGAATGCTCTATGCAACACCTCACAACCTGACATATTTGTGCAGGGCAGACGAATTGCAGAGTTAGTGATGCCAGTCAGCGTTATTAATTGGTTTAGTTCGAGAGACATAGGATTATTTTAACCATCCTTCTATCATTGTTTCACTAACCTTTGATGGGTCCAATATTCCAGAAGCCATCAAGTCCTCATAGCAGCCGTTGGCAGCATTGTAGCCATAACTTGCATTGTCATTTGCCAGCACCTTCAACAGCAGCAGTCAAATGCATGTTAGCCAGAATTTATCCTCGGGTAGGGAATAGTTTACCAGACAAATGTGCATGTAACTGAACCAAAAGAGCTGCTGCTCGCTATTGATAACCTTTTCGATGACGAACTTGCCACTCATCCCGGCATTGTTAGCTATTAGTGTGCTAGGGTAGCTCAGAGCATGTTTGAAGATGTCAGCACCAATCTGAACAAGCAATGAAAGGAGTTATGGCTCAAGACAGAAAAAACAGTGCATTTATCAGTGTGGTAAATGGCCATCCAAACTATATATGTATTGCTGCAGTATCCATGGATCAAGAAATCGTTATTTTCGATAAAGCACAAGCACCTTGACTACTACAAAAGCATAGTTGCACCAGTAGGCCCGGATTGTGGTGAACTCGAGTTGAGCCTGTGGATTGCAGTATATGTTTTATTCTTGAATATATGATGAATTATAGATATAAGGAGCCAGAGTGAAATAAATTAATGGATTTTTTATGTGCATCATTCATTCTGTTTTTATAAGGGCCAATATATTAATATCAAGATGACACCAAGTACACCCGGTCTCTGCAGCAACATAACGTGAGGAGCTAGTCGAGACATCGAGGTTGCACAAAGCCAAATCATCCACTGCTTTGGTGGACAATGAAATCCATGTGTAGTACGGCATTTTGGAATACTGATTGTCTTATTGTGAGTTGTTGGCAGTTTCTTGTTTTTTTCTTGTGCACTGCAGTCCTTCTGTATAAACATTTTATGTTTGTCAAATGGTAATTGTGCAATGAAATCGGGATGACGTAGCCCTCTCATATGCCTGGTTTGTTCTCAGATTTAATATAGATCAAGATTTAGGTTTTTGGTCTCCAGAAATTAGCAAGATGGCTATTATAAACTTTTAGTAATGTGTGTTCATTAGATCATCTACTCGGTATACTATAGTCCTTCAGATAATTTCTACAGTGGTAATTAGGGCCACATGCTCATTATTTCCCTAGTTGCATTTTGCACCGTAAATGAAACCATTGTATTTTACCTTCTGCTCTAAATTATCCAATGATTCCTTGATCATGTCAATCTTCTGGGATAATCTTAGTAGGCTGCATCCACCACCAACTACAACACCTTCCTCAATAGCTGCCTGAAATATCCAAGATGTGGTTACGAGATAGGAAAATTGTACTTCACAGAACATCGCATAATAAGATTGTAGATTGGTTAGTGGTACCATGGTTGCATTAAGGGCATCTTCAATTCTCAGTTTCTTATCTTTCAGCTCAATGACTGTTTGAGCACCAACCTGCAATTAACTTGACGCCAGATTATTAGAATCATGCAGTCCAAACAGCACAAAAGGCTAGTTACACAAAGTTTTGCTTAGTTAGCTAAAAATACTTGTGACACCTGATGACCTGAATGATTGCAATTGCACCAGATAACCTTGCAATCCTCTCACCCAGTATCTTTTTCTGGTACCTCTCCTTTGAGTTCTGAAAATTAGAAATGAAAAATATCACCGCATTAAGATGACCATATTCATAGGTCCATGGTAGCCACAGGAAGCTTTAACTGCAGTTTATCCAGTACGTACATATAAAACGTCACATGGACTATTCCATGTTTTGCATCAAACTATTGGGCTATACCTCAACTTGGCCTTTTATCTGAGCAACCCTTTTCTCAACTGCATGAAGGGTGCTTCCATCAGTAACAATTAGTGTTGAATCTTTCTTGACTATTACTTTAGAAGCAGAGCCTAAGAACTCTTTCCCTGCCTCTTCTAGTGTGTATCCCATGTCATCTCTCACTACTGTACCTGAAAACCAACAAGAGATGTTGATGACTGGAGTTGCATCAGTTGATTTCGTGACCCAGTTATGTACCTCCTGTTATGATTGCAATGTCTTCTAAGCATTGGGTTTTTTGTTCACCGAAAGAAGGAGCCTTAATTGCTGCCACTTTGATCATCCCTGATAGCTTGTTTCTCGTCAAAGTAGACAATGCTTCTTCTTCGACATCCTCAGCAATTATTAACAATGGAAAATCTTCTTTTACAGCACTAAAGCATACCCTTAAAAGTTCCCTTGGATCAGAAATTATCTTGTCAACCAACAGGATCTACAAAAGACAAAACATAACTCTTGAAATTATCCAGCAGAATGATGTGTGTGCATCTTCTGATGCAGTGGCCTGGGGAGACATGATGGAGATATCTGCACTACCTTACAGTCAGTGTACTCCGCGGACATATTTGCATGATTAGTCACAAAGAACGGTGAGAGGTAACCACGTTCAAACTGCATTCCTTCGACAACCTCCAAACTGTTTACAGTGCTTCTCCCGTTTTCAATCCTAACCATGCCTTCCCTCCCTACTCTTTTAAAAGCATCAGAAATCATGTTTCCGACAGCGTAGTCGTTTCCGGCGCTAACTGCAGCCACGTGTGCTATTTCATGATCTTCAATCTAGAAGGCATTAATTTACAAAATGTTATGATATCTTTGGTAGGAACATACAGAGGCATTCATAGTCATAGATTAACTGATAAACCATACCTCACGTGACATCAACTTGAGTTCAGAAACCAAAGCATCAGCAGTCCTCCCAATGCCACGCGCAATTTGAACCGGATTCATTCCAGCAGCAAGAACCTACTTTTTGAAAATATTCAGATGCAGGTTTAGGTTTCAGAATTGTTTGTGTCTGTCAATGTTCGAGAGGTGAGTTTCTGAACCATGGTCCACCCGAACCTATAGTGGGCGTCGTATGATATACTACTGTTTCACATGTGGATCTGCTCCCTCTTTGAATTCAAATTTTTTAGTTAGCCTTAACCTTCCCGAACCAGCGTTAATCATTGAACATACTAGTAGGCCTGCGTGAGCTCATTTTCTATTTTGAACGAGATGGGCTGGCACACGTACCTAAGAACTGTAGCACTTTTTTTTAAATAGCTCGTGAAAACCGAAGTTTTGTCCTGGCAATTTCTAATAAAATCTGAAACAGACTGAAGCCCTCCGGTATTTTAGTTCATACGAAGAGTAAATAACTTTGCAAGGATAACTAAAGTTGTAAATCTGTACTGACATACTGCAGCTCATGAAAATCGAAGTTTTATCCTGACAATTTCTAATAAAATTTGAAATAGACTGAAGCCCTCCGGTATTTTAATTCATATGAAGAATAAAGAATTTTGCAAGAATAACTAAAGTTGTAAATCTGTACTGACATACTGCAGCTCGTGAAAATCGAAGTTTTGTCTGAATTTTTTTAATAAAATCTGAAAAGACGGGAGCCCTCTGGTATTTAAATTAAATTCATACGAAGAAGAAAGAATTTTGCAAGGATAAGTAAAGTTGTTCACGTATAATGTGTTGCCTAGTCTCTTCCATCAGATCGGTCTTTTGGTTGCATTGGCTAGAGCATGCACTTCTACAGTTGTAAATCTGCACTGACACACTGCAGGTAGTCTTTTATATCCATAAGACTTTACAGAATGATTTGAAATGCTAGGTTAAGTCTTACAGCCTAAAAAATGTTCAAAAAAATAAATATGTACTATTATAAACCTAAAAAAAATGTATGCCGCATCCGCAAATACGGTTGAGTTTTACAGCTTATAAAGAAAGCATGCGCCAAAATCATACTACAACTGGGAATAAACAACAAAAATAAAACAAGCAAGCTCCCTCGCCTACTAGGAATAAACAAGTATGAATAGTGATGGTGCATAGGAGACAACATTCACATAGTTCCAAGGAATATAGTATTTTATATTATACCTATGGTGCTAGCATCTACTAGTAGGTTTACTTAGCAACTATAGCCCACTTAATCTCCCTTTTAATGACTCCCGTCATAGTTTACCTTACCCGCTGTGCACACATCCGGGTAAACTGTGTCTAGAGGTGAGTGGCCCTGAGCATAAGTGCGGGTAGACCATGGTCTACCCAACATTTTCGGTCAATGTTCATTATACCAAAAACTTCTGATGACTTTCCAAACCAAGAAATATAGAGAACTACGGTGCAATTCTGTATCAGCATACCTTCATTCCTTCAGCAATGAGGCCTTGAGCAAGGATTATAGAAGTGGTACACCCATCGCCGGCAATATCGTTCGTCCTGGCGCCGGCCTGTCTGACCAATTTAACTCCTAGATTTTCCAGCGGGTCCTCCAACTCGACCTTGTACGATCCAGTAGAAAAAACAAATGAGTTTACTGAAAATTACAATCACTCCAAAAGATCGAAAATTACCCCAGCATTGCAGGAACATGTACTGAATCTGAAGAGCAGGCCGGCATGAGGTCAGTGGGAGTACCTCCTTGAGGACCGTCTCCCCATCGTTGACGATCTTGGGAGGGCCATACTTGTTGGCGAGCACCACATTCCTCCCCTTGGGACCCAGGGTCACCCCCACCAGCCGCGCCACCAGGTCCACACCAGCCTGCAAGAAGGTAAATTCAGAACGCAGCACGAGTTAATTCGACGACGAGGCAAGTTGCTGCGTTACCTGCAACTTCTTGGTGGCGGAGAGGTCGTGGTTGAAGTGCAGGTCCTTGTAGACGGGCATCGGCGGCGTCTTCTTGGGGGAGAAGGGCAGGGTGGGGGCCTTGCTGGAGAGGGAGGGGGGAGGGGACGGAGGGAGCGGCATCCTCGACATGCTGCCTTTCTGTGCAGAGGTGAGAGGTTGGAGGGGGTGAAGACAACGATAAGGCTGCTGTTGCTGGGAGAAAGGCCGTGGATACGCGGTTGCGTCGCGCCAAAAAGCGTCATTGAAAAAAATATCTACTTTGCCAGTCCCGTCGCGTCCCGGCGTCCCCGCCAAAAGGGCGACGGCGAGGACGTGGAGGCAGCAGTTGTTTGCGGCGGAGGAGCTGGGCGAAGCGAGGCCCCGGCAGTTGCTGGGCTTGGGCAAGGCTTTCTTCAGCCCGCGTGGGGAGAGACGGGTGGCTGCCATTGCGGGTAAATCCTAATCGGCGCTTTTCTTCTTTGGAAAAGGCAGTTATCCTGTCTTCGTTAAAAAGAAAAGGATCGCTTAGTTAATTAGAAAAAACCGAACGAAAATTAGATTGCCCAGTTAATTATGAAGAACCTGATCAAAACCATCACAACCGTTGAGCATCACACATAAAAAAATCCCACGCACACCACTCCAAAGAAGGCCTCGGCGAGACAACACACAGACGCCATCGTCATCACTCCTCTCCTAGGGGCGTCACCGCCATCCCCATCCCTACACTCTGAGCAAACGATTCCGACTTCGTCATAGGCGATCATCGACTCAACCCATACTGTAGCAGACGTGTGAAGCTTGCATGAAGATCTGCGCCAAAACTAAGCCACCTGCGACAGACAGCGCAGTTCAAACTCTGACGGGGAAATCTGAAGGACAAAATTAGGCACAGCTGGCGCAACTAAGACCGCTGAACGGGCCACCTGCAGCCAGTCATCGTATACCACAGGGCCCCGCCGTCGCAGCTTCGACTCCACAGCAACAAACAAACCGAGGCGATTTCGCGGACATGTCGGAGAAGAGTCGAGTACCGCAACCATTGCCATGTCGCCGACATCACTCCTACCATCATCGTTGCCACAAAAGCCTGGACGCCAGAACCACCGCAAACCACCAGTCCCACTTGCCGATGCCGAGCTCCGAGACGAAGCCCCCAAGAGGGAAAGCGACACACGAAGATGCCGCCATTGTCCGATCACAAGATTAAGGGTTTCCCTTGAAGAGACCAAGATGGCTGGATCCGTGCATGAGGGGTGCGGCAGCACAGCACTGATGCCTCCAGGAAGGTCAACGACGGCCACCACCACCACCATCGGTGGCCACGACACAAGGCCGAGACAGGGGCTCCCACACCACCTCGGCCACACATCATCCCGTACTGGCGCCGACAAGACCACCAACCGCCACCTCTCACGAACAAGCTCGCTGGTGAAGAAACTCAAAGTAGCCACCAAAGCCAACTGCACCTCGCGGAGACGACCAGCGAGATTTGTTCATGGCCGCCCAGGAACCAGTGCTACTAGACGCGACACCAGCCACCCCTCCCCCCAAGCACCATGCCGGTGGGGAGCATGGAGCGCCACCCAGGCCAAGAGCCACTTCGGTTCCCTGCCGCAGCCCTAGGCCACATGAACCAACACACAACACCATGTGCACGCCGGTAGCCCAAGACGACCTCTGCTGCACCTACAGCCTCCCGCATCGAACGATGCCGATTCGCCGGGCGCACCAAGCACTGCGCCTGCCTGCAGCACCCATCTCATGCCTGCGCGCTGAGCAGTCATCGCACGCCCATGTTGTGCCGCGTCAGATCTGCGATGCCCCCGCCACCACACGTCCGCCCCTTGCACGCACACCCTCCCTACGCGCACTCGCCCCCACTACGGCCTCTGATGGAAATATGCCCTAGAGGCAATAATAAAATGGTTATTATTATATTTTCTTAATCATGATAAAGGTTTATTATTCATGCTAGAATTGTATTGACCGGAAACTTAAATACATGTGTGGATACATAAACAAATACCGTGTCCCTAGTGAGTCTCTACTTTACTAGCTCGTTGATCAAAAGATGGTTAAGGTTTCCTAACCATAGACATGAGTTGTCATTTGATAACGGGATCACATCCTTAGGAGAATGATGTGATGGACAAGACTCATCTGTTAGCTTAGCATATGATCGTTCAGTTTATTGTTATTGCTTTCTTAATGTCAAATACATATTCCTTCGACTATGAGATCATGCAACTCCCGGGTACCGGAGGAATGCCTTGTGTGCTATCAAACTTCACAACATAAGTGGGTGATCATAAAGATGCTCTGCATGTATCTCCGAAGGTGTCTGGTGAGTTGGCATGGATCGAGATTAGGATTTTTCACTCTGTTTATCGGAGAGGTATCTCTAGGCCCTCTCGGTAATACACATCATGAGAAGCCTTGCAAGCAAAGTGACTAAGGAGTTAGTTACGAGATGATGTATTACAAAATGAGTAAAGAGACTTGCCGGTAACGAGATTGAACTAGGTATGAAGATACCGACGATCGAATCTCGGGCAAGTAACATACCGACAGACAAAGGGAATTACGTATGTTGTCATAAGGTTCGACCGATAAAGATCTTCGTAGAATATGTAGGAACCAATATGGGCATCCAGGTTCCGTTATTGGTTATTGACCGAAGAGGTGTCTCGGTCATGTCTACATCATTCTTGAACCCGTAGGGTCCGCATGCTTAACGTTCGTTGACGATATAATATTGTATGAGTTATCTGAGTTGATGACTGAATGTTGTTCGGAGTCCCGGATGAGATCACGGACATGAAGAGGAGCCCCTGAGGTAAAGATTGATATATAGGGCGATAGTATTTGGTCACCGGAAAGGTTTTGGAAGTACGGGGTATTTTACAAGGTGCCGGAAGGGGTTCCGGGAGGCCACCGGCAAGTGGTGGGCCTAAATGGGCCAAAGGGGGGAAGCACACCAGCCCACAAGGGGCTAGTGCGCCCCTCCACCACTTACCCACACACCAAAGAGGGAGGGAAGGAAAGGGGAGGCGCCCCAAAGGCAGGCAGCCCCCCTTTCCTCCCCCCATGCACAAATACGGAAGGGGGGATTCGGCAAGGGCAGGCGCCCTAGGGCAGCTGCCGGGCACTTGGGGCGCCCTAGGGGCTGCCTCCCCACCCCTTCCACTTATATATATGAGAGGAGGAAGTAGGGGCAACACACACCACGATTCCCTAGCCATGTGCGGCGCCCCTCTCCTTCTAGTTCGCCCTCGGTCGTATTTTCGTAGTGCTCGGCGAAGCCCTGCGGAGATAGTTGCATCACCACCGTCACCACGCCGTCGTGCTGCTGGAACTCATCTACTACCTCGCCGTCTTGCTAGATCAAGAAGGTGGAGGATGTCACCGAGCTGAACATGTGCAGAACGCGGAGGTGCCATGCGTTCCGTACTAGATCGGTTGGAGCGCGAAGAAAGTTCGACTACATCACCCGCGTTGTGAAACGCTTCCGCTTACGGTCTACGAGGGTACATAGACACACTCTCCCCCTCTCATTTCTATGCATCTCCATGGATAGATCTTGCGTGTGTGTAGAAATTTTTTGTTTTCCATGCAACGTTTCCCAACAGTGGCATCATGAGCCAGGTCTTTGCGTAGATGATATGCACGAGTAGAACACAAAGAGTTGTGGGCGGTGATAGTCATACTACTTAACACCAACGTATTATTTTGATTCAGCAGTATTGTGGGATGAAGCGGCCCGGATCAACCTTACATGTCCACGCACATGAGACCGATTCCACCGACTGACATATGCAACTAGTTTTGCATAAAGGTGGCTCACGGGTGTCTGTTTCTCCTACTTTAGTTGAATCGAATTTGACTACGGCCGGTCCTTGAAGAAGGTTAAAACATCAAACTTGATGAATCACCATTGTGGTTTTTGCGTAGGTAAGAATGGTTCTGGCTAGAAGCCCATAGCAGCAACGTAAAACTTGCAACAACAAAGTAGAGGACGCCTAACTTGTTTTTGCAAGATATGTTGTGATGTGATATAGTCAAGACATGATGTGATGCACGTTATTGTATGATATGATCATGTTTTGTAAGATATCAGGCAACCAGCAGGAGCCTTATGGTTGTCTCTTTATTGTATGAAATGCAAATGCCATGTAATTGCTTTACTTTATCGCTATGAGCTAACAATAGTTGTAGAAGCAATAGTTGGCAAGATGACCATGACGCAACGATGGAGATCAAGGTGTCGAGCCGGTGACGATGGAGATCATGAAGATTCTTTGGAGATGGAGATCAAAAGCACAAGATGATGATGGCCATATCATGTCACATATTTTGATTGCATGTGATGATTATCTTTTATGCATCTGATTTTGCTTAGAACAACGATAGCATTATAAGATGATCCCTTCACCTAATTTCAAGATAAAAGTGTTCTCCCTGAGTATGCACCATTGCTACAGTTTGTTGTTTCGAGACACCATGTGATGATCGGGTGTGATAGACTCTACATTCACATACAACGGGTGTAAGACAGTTTTACATATGCAGAATACTTCGGTTAAATTTGACGAGCCTAGCATGTACAGACATGGTCTCAGAACACTGGAGACCGAAAGGTCGAACATGAGTCATATAGTAGATATGATCAACATAGAGATGTTCACCATTGATGACTACCCCATCTCACATGATGATCGGACATGGGTTAGTTGATTTGGATCATGTATCACTTAAATAACTTGAGGGATGTTAATTTAAGTGGGAGTTCATTAGTAATTTGATTAATTGACCTTAAATTTATGATGAACTTATTCTTAATAGTTTTTGCATATCTATTTTGTAGAGCAATAGCTCGTAATATAGCTCCCCTATTTTTGATATGTTCCTAGAGAAAAATAAGTTGAAAGATGATAGTAGCAATGATGCGGACAGGGTCCGTGATCTGAGGATTATCTGCATTGCTGCATAGAAGAATTATGTCCTTGATGCACCGCTAGGTGACAGACCTATTGCAGGAGCATATGCAGATGTTATGAATGTTTGGCAAGATGACTACTTAATAGTTTAGTGCGCCATGCTTTATGGCTTAGAACTAGGACTTCAAAAACGTTTTGAACACCACAGAGCATATGAGATGTTCCAAGAGCTGAAATTAGTATTTAAGACTCATGCCCGTATTGAGAGGTATGAGACCTCTGACAAGTACTTTGCCTACAAGATGGAGGAGAATAACTCAACCAGTGAGCATGTTCTCAGAACGTCTGGGTACTATACAATCGCTTGAATCAAGTGGGAGTTAATCTTCCAGATAAGATAGTGATTGACAGAGTTCTCTAGTCACTATCACCAAGCTACTAGAACTTCGTTATGAACTATAATATGCAAGGGACAAAAATGATTCCCGAGCTCTTCGCAATGCTGAAATCGGCGATGGTAGAAATCAAGAAGGACCATCAAGTGTTGATGGTTAACAAGACCACTAGTTTCAAGAAAAAAGGCAAGGGAAAGAAAGGGAACTTCAAGAAGAATGGCAAGTAAGTTGCCACTCCTGGGAAGAAGCCCAAAGCTGGACCCAAGCCTGAAACTGAGTGCTTCTACTGCAAAGGGACTAGTCACTGAAAGCGGAACTGCCCCAAATACTTGGCGGATAAGAAGGATGGCAAAGTGAACAAAGGTATATTTGATATACATTTTATTGATGTGTATTTTACTAGTGTTCATAGTAACCCCTAGGTATTTGATATCGGTTCAATTGCTAAGATTAGTAACTCATAACAAGAGTTGCAGAGACTAGTTAAAAGTGAGGTGACGATGTGTGTTGGAAGTGATTCCAAGGTTGATGTGATCACCATGGCACACTCCCTCTACCTTTAGGAATAGTGTTGAACCTAAATAAATGTTATTTGGTGTTTATGTTGAGCATGAATATGATTAGATCATGTTTATTGCAATACATTTATTCATTTAAGTCAGAGAATAATTGTTGTTCTGTTTACATGAATAAAACCTTCTATGGTCATACACCCAATGTGAATGGTTTATTAAATCTCGATCCTAAGTGATACACATATTCATAATATTGATGCCAAAAGATGCAAACTTGATAATGATAGTGCAACATATTTGTGGCACTGCCGTTTAGGTCATATTGGTGTAAAGCGCATGAAGAAATTCCATGCAGATGGACTTTTGGAATCACTTGATTATGAATCATTTGATACTTGTGAACCATGCCTCATGGGAAGATGACTAAACTATGTTCTCGGGAACAATGGAGCGAGCCAGTGACTTATTGGAAATAATACATACCGATGTATGCAGTCCGATGAGTGTTGAGGCACGCGACGGGTATCGTTATTTTCTGACCTTCACAGATGATTTAAGTAGATATGGGTATATTTACTTAATGAAACACAAGTCTGGAACATTTGAAAAGTTCAAAGAATTTCATAGTGAAGTAGAGAATCATCGTAACAAGAAAATAAAGTTTCTACGATCTGATCGCGAAGGCGAATATTTGAGTTACGAGTTTGGCCTTCATTCAAAACAATGTGGAATTTTTTCACAACTAACTCCACCTGGAACACCACAGCGTAATGGTGTGTACGAATGTTGTAACCGTACTTTATTGGATATAGTGCATTCTATGATGTCTCTTAGTGATTTACCACTATCGTTTTGGGGTTATGCATTAGAGACAGCCGCATTCACGTTAAATAGGGCACCGTCTAAATCCGTTGAGACGACACTGTATGAACTATGGTTTGGCAAGAAACCTAAGCTATCGTTTCTTAAAGTTTGGGGTTGCGACACTTATGTCAAAAGGCTTCAGCCTGATAAACTCGGACCCAAATCAGAGAAATGCGTCTTCATAGGATACCCTAAGGAAACAATTGGGTACACCTTCTACCACAGATCCGAAGGCAAGATTTTTGTTGCCAATAATGGAATATTTCTAGAGAAGGAGTTTCTCTCGAAAGAAGTGAGTGGGAGGAAAGTAGAACTGTGATGAGGTAATTGTACCTTCTCTCGAATTGGGAAGTAGCACATCAGAGAAATCCGTTCCCGTGATGCCCACACCAACTAAAGAGGAAGCTAATAATGATGATCACGAAACTTCAAATCAAGTTACTACTGGACCCCGTAGGTCGAACAGAGCACGTTCCGCACTAGACTGGTACGGTAATCCTGTCTTGGAAGTTATGTTACTAGACCATGGCGAACCTACAAACTATTAAGAAGCTATGATGAGCCGAGATTCCGATAGATGGCTTGAGGCCATGAAATTTGAGATAGGATCCATGTATGAGAACAAAGTGTGGACTTTGGTGGACTTGCCCGATGATCGGCAAGCCATTGAGAATAAATGGATCTTCAAGGAGAATACAAATGCTAATGGTAATGTCAGCATCTATAAAGCTCGACTTGTCGCAAATGGTTTTCGACAAGTTCAAGGGGCTGACTACAATGAGACCTTCTCACTCGTAGCAATGCTTAAGTCAGTCCGAATCATGTTAGCAATTGCCACATTTTATAACTATGAAATCTGGCAAATGGATGTCAAAACTATATTCCTTAGTGGATTTCTTAAAGAAGAGTTGTATATGATGCAACCAGAAGGTTTTGTCGATCCTAAAGGTACTAACAAAGTGTGCAAATTCCAGTGTTCCATCTATGGACTGGTGCAAGCATCTTCGAGTTGGAATATATGCTTTTATGAGGTGATCAAAGCATATGGTTTTATACAGACTTTCGGTGAAGCCTGTATTTACAAGAAAGTGAGTGGGAGATCTGTAGAATTTCTAATATTATATGTGGATGACATATTGTTGATTGGAAATGATATAGAATTTCTGTATAGCATAAAAGGAATAAGAATGTTTCAATGAAAGACCTCGGTGAAGCTGCTTACATATTAAGCATCAAGATCTATGGAGATAGATCAAGATGCTTGATAAGATTTTCAATGAGGACATACATTGACAAGTTTTTGAAAGAGTTCAAAATGGATCAGTCAAAGAAAGAGTTCTAGTCTATATTGTAAGGTGTGAAGTTGAGTAAGACTCAAACCCCGACCACGGCAGAATATAGAGAGAGAATGATAGTCATTCCCTATGCCTCAGTCATAGGTTCTATAAAGTATGCCATGCTGTGTACCAGACCTATTGTGTGCCTTGCCATGAGTTTGGCAAGGGAGTACAATAGTGATCCAAGAGTAGATCACTGGACAGCGGTCAAAATTATCCTTAGGTACCTAAAGAGGACTAAGGAAATGTTTCTCGGTTATCAACATGATAAAGAGTTCATCATAAAGAGTTACGTCGATGCAAGCTTTGACACGGATCGAGATGACTCTGAATCTCGATATGGATACATATTGAAAGTGGGAGCAATTAGCTAGAGTGGCTCCATGAAAGGCATTGTAGACATAGAAATTTGCAAAAATACATACAGATCTGAATGTGACAGACCCGTTGACTAAACCTTTCTCACAAGCAAAACATGATCACACCTTAGTACTTTGGGTGTTAATCACATGGCAATGTGAACTATATTATTGACTCTAGTAAACTCTTTCGGTGTTGGTCACATGGCGATGTGAACTATGGGTGTTAAATCACATGGTGATGTGAACTAGATTATTGGCTCTAGTGCAAGTGGGAGACTGATGGAAATATGCCCTAGAGGTAATAATGAAATGGTTATTATCATATTTCCTAAATCATGATAAAGGTTTATTATTTATGCTAGAATTGTATTGATCGGAAACTTAAATACATGTGTGAATACATAAACAAATACCGTGTCCCTAGTAAGCCTCTCACTACTGTAGGATGCTGCTAATGCAACACTACGATCAGAGACCCTTCGACGAAACTGCGTGCGATGCAATAATTGCAAATGGTGGTGTAAAAACCCGTTAAAAAGGTGCAAAAGGTTTGCGATGGCGGAGCCATCAAACACGGTTCAGATTTTAGTTGTGTGTGCAATGCAAGGCATATGGTTGATCCAGACGAACTGTTTGCGATTAGACAGAACAACAGAAACGGGCAGCCATATCAATGTGTGTGCGATATACAACATATAGTTCGCTCCGATGAATTGTTTGCTATTAGGGAAAGCAACAGAAACGGTCAGCCAGATCAAGGTGTGTGTGATATACGGCATACGGTTTAGTCAAATGAACTGTTTTCGATTAGGGAAGAGAACATAAACGGTTCAACTTAACAAGATGTGTGTGATACGCGGCAAAAAGGCCCAGAGGTTAATTCGAGAACAAGTACACAGAGGTTAATTTAACATACATGACTTATAAGTTTCACAGAAATCATATCACTTTTTTTGGAAAACATTTAATTGCGTTGAATGTATATAGTGCTCCGTCCTATTAGTTGAATTAACCTCGAGGTCCATGTTTTGGAAACATGTCATAAAGTAACGGGATAGACCTTCATTCAAGCCAATCAACATGTGTTCAAAAAAAATTATCAAAAAGTAACAAGATAGACCTTCTTCAAGCCAATCAACATGTGTAAAAAAACAAAAAATGTCAAAAATTACAAAACAAGGACCTCGAGGTTAATTCAACTAATATGATGTAGCACTATATACATTCAACGCAATTAAATGTTTACAGTGACCCATCACATCAGTTAATTTAACATCGAGGCCACTTCCCATTCAGTTACCCATCTGATGACTACTCAAGGCTCGGCACAGTTAACTTGGGAGTCTGTTAGATGAGCTATCGGTAGTGAAGCTGTTGAAGGAAATATGCCCTAGAGGCAATAATAACGTTATTATGTATTTCCTTATATCATGATAAATGTTTATTATTCATGCTAGAATTGTATTAACCAGAAACTTAGTACATGTGTGAATACATAGACAAACAGAGTCACTAGTTTGCCTCTACTTGACTAGCTCGTTGAATCAATGATGGTTATGTTTCCTAACCATAGACATGGGTTGTCATTTTATTAACGGGATCACTTCATTAGAGAATGATGTGATTGACTTGACCCATCCGTTAGCTTAGCACGATGATCGTTTAGTTTGTTGCTATTGCTTTCTCCATAACTTATACATGTTCCTATGACTATGAGATCATGCAACTCCCGAATACCGGAGGAACACTTTGTGTGGTACCAAACGTCACAACATAACTGGGTGATTATAAAGGTGCTCTACAGGTGTCTCCAATGGTGTTTGTTGAGTTGGCATAGATCGAGATTAGGATTTGTCACTCCAAGTATCGGAGAGGTATCTCTGGGCCCTCTCGGTAATGCACATCACTATAAGCCTTGCAAGCATTGTGACTAATGAGTTAGTTGTGGGATGATGCATTACGGAACGAGTAAAGAGACTTGTCGGTAACAAGATTGAACTAGGTATTGAGATACCGACGATCGAATTTCGGGCAAGTAACATACCGATGACAAAGGGAACAACGTATGTTGTTATGCGGTTTGACCGATAAAGATCTTCATAGAATATGTAGGAACCAATATGAGCATCCAGGTTCTGCTATTGGTTATTGGCCGAAATTGAGTCTCGGTCATTTCTACATAGTTCTCGAACCCGTAGGGTCCGCACGCTTAACGTTCGATGACGATCGGTATTATGAGTTTATGTGTTTTGATGAACCGAAGGTTGTTCGGAGTCCCGGATGTGATCACGGGCATGACGAGGAGTCTCGAAATGGTCGAGACATAAATATTGATATATTGGAATACTATGTTTGGACATCAGAATGGTTTCGAGTGGTTCGGGCATTTTTCCGGAGTACCGGGAGGTTACTAGAACCCCTCGGGAGAAGTTATGGGCCTTATGGGCCATAAGAAGGAAGCACACCATCCCACAAGGGGCTGGTGCGCCCTCCTTGGGCAGGAGGCCGAATTGGAATAGGTTTAGGGGGGGCTTTCCTTCTCTCCTACTCCTCCTTCCCTTCCTCTCCTACTCCAACTAGGGAATGGGGGAATCCTACTCCCGGTGGGAGTAGGACTCCCCTAGGGCACGCCATAGAGAGGGTCGGCCCCTTCCCTCCTCCACTCCTTTATATACGGGGGAGGGGGGGTACCCCATGGACACACAAGTTGATCATTGATCTCTTAGCCGTGTGCGGTGCCCCCTCCACCATAATCCACCTCGGTCATATCATAGCGGTGCTTAGGCGAAGCCCTGTTTTGATAGCATCATCAACACTTTCATCACGCTGTCGTGCTGATGAAGCTCTTCCTCGACACTCTACTGGATCGTGAGTTCATGGAACGTCACCGAGCCGAACGTGTGCAGATCGCGGAGGTGTCGTACCATCGGTGCTAGGATCGGTCAATCGTGAAGACGTACGACTACATCAACCGCGTTGTCATAACGCTTCCGCTTACGGTCTACGAGGGTACGTGGAAAAAACTCTCCCCTCTTGTTGCCATGCATTGTTGGGGAAACGTAGCAATAATTCAAAAATTCCCTACGTGTCACCAAGATCAATCTAGGAGATGCTAGCAGCGAGAGAGAGGGAGTGCATCTTCATACCCTTGAAGATCGCTAAGCGGAAGCGTTACAAGAACGTGGTTGATGGAGTCGTACTCGCGGCGATTCAAATCGCAGAAGATCCGATCTAGCGCCGAACGGACGGCGCCTCCGCGTTCAACACACGTACAGCCCGGGGGTGTCTCCTCCTTCTTGATCTAGCAAGGGGAGAGGAGAAGTTGAGGGAGAACTTCAGCAGCATGACGGTGTGGTGATGGAGGAGCTCGTGGTTCTCCGACAGGCCTTCGCCAAGCACTACGAAAGAGGAGGAGGAGTTGGAGAGGGGGACGGCTGCGCCAGGGGAAGGGTATGGCTGCCCTCCCACCCCCTCACTATATATAGGGGGAAGGGGAGAAGGGGGAGGTGCCCTAGGGTTTCCCCTAGGAGCGGCGGCTAGGGCATATTGGATCTCCCTAGGGAAACCCTAGGGAGACTTGCCCCCAAGCCAAGCAGGTGGAGGCTTGCCTCCCAAGCCAGGTGGAGGCACCCCACCTCCCCAAGTAACGTGGGAAAGGGTGTGGGGGCGCACAACCCCTTAGTGGGCTGGTTTGCCCCCTCCCCTTGGCCCATGAGGCCCTGCAACACTTGTCGGGCCCCCTGAAACACCTTTCGGTCATGCTGGCCATAGCCTGGTACCCCCGAAACACTTCCGGACTCCAATACCCTTCGTCCAATATACTGATCTTCACCTCCGGACCATTCCGGAACTCCTCGTGACGTCCGGGATCTCATCCGGGGCTCCGAACTAGCTTCGGTAACCACATACTATTTCCCATAACAACTATAGCGTCATCGAACCTTAAGTGTGTAGACCCTACTGGTTCGGGAAGCATGCAGATATGACCGAGACCTCTCTCCGGCCAATAACCAATAGCGGGATCTAGATACCCATGTTGGCTCCCACATGTTCCACGATGATATCATCGGATGAACCACGATGTCGGGGATTCAATCAATCCCGTATACAATTCCCTTTGTCCATCGGTATGTTAATTGCCCGAGATTCGATCGTCGGTATCCCTATACCTTGTTCAATCTCGTTATCGGCAAGTCTCTTTACTCGTTCCGTAACGCATGATCCCGTGGCTAACTCATTAGTCATACTGAGCTCATTATGATGATGCATTACCGAGTGGGGCCAGAGATACCTCTCCGTTACACAGATTGACAAATCCTAGTCTCGATTCGTGCCAACCCAACAGACACTTTCGGAGATACCTGTAGTGCACCTTTATAGTCACCCAGTTACGTTGTGACGTTTGATACACCCAAAGCATTCATATGGTATCCGGGAGTTGCACAATCTCATGGTCTAAGGAAACGATACTTGACATTAGAAAAGCTCTAGCAAACGAACTACGCGATCTTGTGCTATGCTTAGGATTGGGTCTTGTCCATCACATCATTCTCCTAATGATGTGATCCCGTTATCAACGACATCCAATGTCCATGGTCAGGAAACCACAACCATCTATTATCAACGAGCTAGTCAACTAGGGGCTTACTAGGGACATGTTGTGATCTATGTATTCACACATGTATTACGGTTTCCGGTTAATACAATTATAGCATGAACAACAGACAATTATCATGAACAAAGAAATATAATAATAACCCTTTTATTATTGCCTCTAGGGCATATTTCAAACAGTCTCCCACTTGCACTAGAGTCAATAATCTAGTTCACATCACCATGTGATTAACCCTCAGTTCGCATCGCCATGTGACTAACAACCAAAGAGTTTACTAGAGTCAATAATATATTTCACATCGCCATGTGATTAACACCCATGAGTTTACTAGAGTCAATAATCTAGTTCACATCACCATGTGATTAACACTCAATGAGTTCTAGGGTTTGATCATGTTATGCTTACAAGAGAGGTTTTAGTCAATGGGTCTGCAACATTCAGATCCGTGTGTTCTTCGCAAATTTGTATTTCATATTGTAGATGTTGCTACTATGCTCCACTTGGAGCTATTCCAAATGGTTGCTCCACTATACATATCCGGTTTGCTACTCAGAGTCATCAGGATAGGTGTTAAAGCTTGTATCGACATAACCCTTTACGCCGAACTCTTCATCACCTGGATAATCGTGAAACATTTCCTTATTCCCAAGGACAATTTTGACCGCTGTCCAATGATCCACTCCCGGAAATTCTTATACCCCCTTTCCAGACACGTGGCAAGGCACATTGTGGTACACAACATGGCATATCGTATAGAGCCAATGGTTAAGGCATAGGGGATGACTTTCGTCCTTTCTCTTTCTTCTGCTGTGGTCGAGCTTCAAGTCTTAACTTCACACCTTACAACACAGGCAAGAACTCCTTCTTTGACCGTTCCATCTTGAACTCCTTCAAGATCATGTCAAGGTATGTGCTCTGTGAAAGTCTTATCAGGCGTCTTGATCTATCTCTATAGATCTTGATGTCGGATTTTGGGTTCCGGCAGACCCTTAAGGATCGAACTCTGGGTTGTGCATGGAGATCTTTCCCCTACCGACTCACGCTTCTATGGCTCGCAAGAAATCTAGGCTGGGAAGAAGAACACTCAGGGGACACGAGGTTTATACTGGTTTGGGCCACCGATGTGGCGTAATACCCTACTCCAGTGTGTGGTGTGGTGGATTGCCTTAGGGGCTGATGATGAACAATACAGGGGAAGAACGGCCTCGCGAGAGGTGTTCTTGAGCTGGTGTGGTGTGCTCTACTTGGTCGGGATCTCTCTCTCTCTCTTCCCTCTTTTTCTCTTCTTTTTCTTTCTCTCTTCTCTTTTTTCCTCCCCTTTTTTGCTCTCCCTTCTCTCTTCGGGGGCTAGTCCTATTTATAGAGGCCCTGGTCCTCTTCCCAAATAATGAGCGGGAAGGGCACCAACAATTGGCCATTTTGAAGGGGAACACCTAGTACAAGTTATCTTGACCAAAGGTGGTCTTCGGCTGCCAAAAGCACTGGTGATGACGCCGTCTTGGGCTCGACGGTGACCTCCATCCTGTCGCTCTGCTGGTCTTGGTCTCGTTGCACCGGAATGGTAACCTTTGCCTGATGCCTTGGCCTGTGCTTGATCCCTTTGCACCGAAGGGGAAAAAAGGACACTGCGCAGGCCGGCGCCCGCCTGACGCCCGCCTAATCTTGATCGTCATGGCTTGCGTCACGGGCTCCTCGCGAGGCACCCCTGCCTTGATCTCTCCGCCTCCTCGTGAGCCTGCCTGATGAGGCTGCTCCTGAGGAAGCCTGCTGTCGTCCGCCCCGCAAGGCCTGGCCCCTTGCGAGGGTCTTGAGCTTGAGCTGATGAAGCTATGCCGCACTGGGCCCCCACTCGAGCCACGCCGCAGGCCGCAGGCAGGCAAGTCTGGGGACCCCCGTTCCTAGAACACCGATAGTAGCCCCCGGGCCCAAGGCGCGCCCGGGCTTGGCTTAGCAGAGAAGCGAAGGGGCAAGCGCGAAGCGTCGCGGGCCCCAATAGCCTGCAGCCTTGGGCGCCGCGTGGCGATTGATTGGACATGGGCGTCTGCGCTTCCCCAGGATGCCTCGGCAACCGCTCAACTTGACAAGTCCCTGCATGTAGAGAAATGGGTCATGATTACCTGCGATCATGGTGGCCGGCGGTGGCCTTCTCTGGCTATAAGTACGGGGCCGCGTGAGCCTCGTTAGCTTATCCCTTCCTGCTACTCCTTTCCTTCTTCTTCCTCGTCCTTGCTTCTCCTTACGCCAATGGCACCAATCCTCCGGTTTTCTGCAGAAGAGAAGGGAAAGGCCCCCCCGAGAAGGTCCTGACCCTCTTCCGCCGAAGAAACGGCTAGTCCCCTACCGCCGAGATGAGGGTGCTTGGCAGGAGGCATCGAGGCCCTGGTACGAGCGGCCGCCGCCTGGGTTTCCACTACCCTTGTACGCCCGAATCGAGGGCCTTGGGGAAGAGGGTGTCGAGCGACACCGACGGTGCCGCCGCCGACGCCGGCGAGTCACGGTGGTGCGCGTCGTTCCTCCTGGAGTCCACGCCGAAGGCTCCTCCTGTGAGCTCGTGCTTCACGCCGCCATGCCCCCATGCTCTTGGATCCGCCTTCCTCCCTCCTTCGCCTTCGAGATGCCGCTGAGCGGGTCTCTGGAGCTCTGGCTGCAGCACGCCGACTGCAGCACCCTCGCGACCGGAGCGGAGGTCGCGGTCGTCGCTCCGAGCAAGGTCTACATGACCCGGGGCTGGGGTGAGATCGCCCGGGTCTGCCGGACGGAGGGTGCCCTCGTAATTCATCTTGAATACGACGGCGCCTCACTGATGTTCTTCAAGGTCTTTGATGCTGAAGGACGCCGGTTGGAGTGCTGCCCCAAGGAAAGCGGCAGGGGCATCGGACTGACGAGGACCTGGCCTGCCCATTGGCCCTCCACCAGCTCTTCAGGCGGCAGCAGAGGAGCTGGGGAATCCAGCGGCTCCCCCGAGCTTCTCGTGACTCCGGAGATGAGCGACGACAGCTACGAGCCTCCGAGCTCGCGCCGTTCTCGGAGTAGGGCAACTGCATCGGGCCGCTGACACCACTGATCTGGGTGGGGTCGGCGCCGACGCCGGGCAGTCCACTGTTGATGATGGCGTCGCTTGCGGAGGCACGGGCAATTAGCGTTCCTTAGGATTAGCACCTTTTGTTCCCTGCGAGGAATCGAAGCAACACCCCGCGGGGGTATGTAAGGCGCCTGCCATGTCTTTTGCGAACATTATATCCCTAATATGAATCGATGTGAGATGCTTGTCCTGTCCCGGCTCGGCTCCCCCTTTCTATCCTCACGAGGACTTAGCACTCTACGCTGACAGGTCCCAGTCCCCAGGCAGGCTTTAGCCGTCGCTGGTATGCCAGGTCGCGATGCCGTGGTCAAGGCCAGGAGGTGAGCGGCCCGAGGTCCGGTAAGAGCCCCCGAGTCGCGATGCTCGGGAGGTCCCCTTTAGCGCTCGAGCAGCCCTCGCTGGGCGAGAAAGGAAGGCAACGTCGTCGTGACAGAGCTGCACTAGGCGGGGGTTTGGTGCTGCATTGGTCCAGCTCCTGTAAGGGCGTGACTTATCTTTTGAGTTCGGAGTAGTTCTTCGACGGGGCGCCCGGCCCGAGTGGCGGTAGCTGATGTGCTGCTGGGTTAGGTCCTCGCGAGCTTCTTCCCACTTCCCCACACTTTCCTTAATGCTCTATGTCCTCAGGTCCCGGCCCTCGAGCGAGCTCAGCCGCCGCTGGTATGACAGGTCGCGATGCCGTGGGTCAAGGCCAGGGGGTGAGGGCTGGAGAGCCAGTAGGAGCCCATGAGTCTGATGCTCAGGCGCCCCCCTTTTAACGTGCAAGCGGTCCATGCCGAAGAGAGGGAGAGATAGCCCGCGATGTCCCCAACGTTGCTCCTGGAGTGGGTCCTGCATACCAATCACAAGGAGAGATAAGACCTGTCGCTACGATTGCCAGCCAACCATTGGTCGCTCCGAGGGAGTGATTGGGGCACTGAGGGCCTGGTGAGGTGGCGCCTTGCGGGGCTGCCGCGGCCAGAGCTCGACCACTCAGATTTATCGGCGTTGCAGGGACGGACCCGTACGTAGACGTCGTGCCAGAGTGAGTGGCTCCATGGGTAGATGTCAATCGAGCAGGCGATTAGGTCAGTTATGTTAAGTATGAAGGAGCAAATCCGTTTCAAGTAGATGCAGGAAAAGCAAACGCCGCTGGGCCAGGACCGAGCAGCTTGGGGATGATGCAGCCCGAGGGGCGCCCCCAACAAGGTAGGTAAAGAGCATAAGCAAAACGGATACGTGCCGCAGGGACGGACCCACGCGACCTGGGAACGACGCGGCCCTGTGGGCTCTCCCAGCTAAAAATGGAACTTGAAAGATGTCACCTGATGCCGTTGAAGATGAAGTGATGCCGAAGAAGTGGGCGACGCGCGGTGAAGACGTCGACCCTCACGAGCCCCAGGCCCAGGAGCCTCGAGAGGCTCCGGGGGCACGGGTAGGTCTTCAAGGGCCATCTCCACCTCCGCCAGGACCGCACAATGCCTGACCTCCTGAGCCTCCAGAATGCTCCTCAGCAGGCGCTGATGAGCGGCGACCGCGTTCGGCAGGCCGAAAGGCATGCAAACGTAGCTGTGAGGTGGACCCTCGCAACGCCCCACGCGCGAATGCCAGAGGCGCTCCTGAGACACGGCTCGGTTGAGCCCTGGCGCGTCGATGCAGACGCGCAGCCCACCATCCTCGCCTGGATGTGGGGCCACGACAGGCAAGCAGCGGCTGCCGCGCACGACTCTCGACTCCTGTAGCTCCTAGGTGTTTCCTGCGATGAACTCCTGAGGGTTTGGTCTTCCTTGCCTCATACCTTCCTGAGGGAAACGTGCCTGGAAGCACCCCTCCAAGTGGTGCCTGAGCGCCTCCCTCATGACCTTGGCAAAGTCAATGGCTCTCCAAGAAAGAGCCCCCGAGCCCTGCCTGAGGAGGGCGCTGGGCATGCTTTCCTATGCGACAGAGGGTGGCGCTCCCTGAACGGGCGCAAATCCTGATGCAACGCCTCCGGAGGCGCCTGCCTCCTTATGGCTTGGGCCAGGTGAAGCTTTCTTCTTCTTAAGGGTTGCCTCGGGAAGTCTTCCGCTCCTGTGATCTGGGTCTTCGATTGCTGCGGCTTGGAACGCACGCTCAAGTGAACACACCGCGTCCCTTTCCTCACAGGGTACGGTGATGACTCCACTGCTTCCTGGCATCTTGAGGACATTGTAGCCATGGTGAGTCATTGCCATGAACTTGGCTAGGGCTGGGTACCCGAGGATGGCGTTGTATGGCAGGCGAATGTGGTGACGTCGAAGTCAATGAGCTCGGTGCGGTAGTTGTTGCGCTGCCCAAAGGTGACTGGCAGGCAAACTTGCCCTATCGAAACGGTGGAACCATCAGTGACTCCTGAGAAAGGCTTGGTCAGCTGGAGCTGATCATACGGCACTTGGAGATTGTCGAACATCTCGACGGACAGGACGTTGAGTCCTGCTCCGCCATCAACGAGGGTCCTTGTGACCTGCACATTGCTGATGACTGGGGAGCAAAGCATCGGGAGAATGAAAGTGCAACTATCCCTGGGTGGTTTTGGTAATTCCTAACAACATATTGCTCATTGAGCTAACATTATTCCAAGATTAATATTTCAGGAAAAGCTCAATGAATGGCATGGCATGGATGAGGAAAGTGGATCCCTCAAAATTCTAAGGACAAAAAGTTTGGCTCAAGCTTGAAGGTCAAGACTCTACATTTCATATTTTAGTGATCCAAGATCACATTGAGTCTATAGGAAAAGCCAATACTATCAAGGAGGGATGAGGTGTTGCTTAATGGATTGCTTGCTCAAAGTGCTTAGTGATATGCTCCAAAATCCTCAACTACCTTCCCACATCCACATATGACCTAAACCAAAAGTCAAACTCGGTCCCACCGATTCTTTCTATCCGGTGCCACCGAGTTTCAAATGTCATAGCCACTGCCACAAACCCTAGGCAAATCGGTCTCACCGACAGGGATCTCGGTCTCACCGAGATGGGATTGTAATCTCTCTGTTTCCCTTCGTAACGTTTCGGTCTTACCGAGATGAGCGATCGGTCCCACCGAGACTGCAATGTAAACTCTCTGTTTCCCTTTTGTAACATTTCGGTCTCACCGAGATGAGCGAATCGGTCCCATAGAGTTTACCTGACCAACTCTCTGGTTAGCTTATTACCAAAATTGGTCCCACCGAGTTTGTGTAATCGGTCGCACCGAGATTACGTTATGCCCTAACCCTAACCATATCGGTCCTACCGAGTTGCATCTCAGTCCCACCGAAAATCCTAACGGTCACTAGGTTTGCTGAATCGGTCCGACCGAGTTTAACCATTCGGTCCCACCAAGTTTGGCAAATTGTGTGTAACGGTTAGATTCTGTGTGGAGGCTATATATACCCCTCCACCCACTCTTCATTCGTGGAGAGAGCCATCAGAACATACCTACACTTCCAATACACATTTTCTGAGAGAGAACCACCTAGACTTGTGTTGAGGTCAAGATATTCCATTCCAACCATATGAATCTTGATCTCTAGCCTTCCCCAAGTTGCTTTCCACTCAAATCTTCTTTCCACCAAATCCAAATCCTGTGAGAGAGAGTTGAGTGTTGGGGAGACTATCATTTGAAGCACAAGAGCAAGGAGTTCATCATCAACACACCATTTGTTACTTCTTGGAGAGTGGTGTCTCCTAGATTGGCTAGGTGTCACTTGGGAGCCTCCGACAAGATTGTGGAGTTGAACCAAGGAGTTTGTAAGGGCAAGGAGATCGCCTAATTCATGAAGATCTACCGCTAGTGAGGCAAGTCCTTCGTGGGCGACGGTCGTGATGGAATAGACAAGGTTGCTTCTTCGTGGACCCTTCGTGGGTGGAGCCCGCCGTGGACTCACGCAACCGTTACCCTCAGTGGGTTGAAGTCTCCATCAACGTGGATGTACGATAGCACCACCTATCGGAACCACCACAAAACATCCGTGTCTCCAATTGCGTTTGAATCCTCCAAACCCTTCCCTTTACATTCTTGCAAGTTGCATGCTTTACTTTCCACTGCTCATATACTCTTTTGCATGCTTGCTTGAATTGTGTGGAGATTGCTTGACTTGTGCTAAGATAGCTAAAATCTGCCAAGAACTAAAATTGGGAAAAGGCTAGATTTTTATTTGGTCAAGTAGTCTAATCACCCCCTCTAGACATACTTTTGATCCTACAAGTGGTATCAGAGCTTTGGTCTCCATTTGCCTTGATTTCCATAGCTTTTGGTGATCATAGCCTTGGTTTCACAACCTAGGAGAGTATGGCGTCTAGCGAGGGAAATTATCACCGTAGAGGTCCTTACTTTGATGGCACTAATTTTGCTAGTTGGAAGCATAAGATGAAAATGCATATTCTTGGACATAACCCCGCCGTTTGGGCTATTGTATGTATTGGCTTGCAAGGTGAATTCTTTGATGGGAAAGAATCGAACCGTGAAGCCACCGCGGAAGAGTTGAAAATGCTACAATACAACACTCAAGCTTGTGATATCCTCTTCAACGGATTGTGCCCCGAAGAATTCAACAAAATCAGCCGTCTTGAGAATGCAAAGGAAATTTGGGATACTTTGATTGATATGCACGAAGGTACCGAGTCCGTCAAGGAATCCAAATTGGATGTGCTTCAAAGTCAACTTGACAAGTTCAAAATGAAGGATGGTGAAGGTGTCGCTGAAATGTACTCTAGGCTTGCTCTTATCACAAATGAGATTGCCGGCTTAGGGAGTGAAGAGATGACCGATAGATTCATCATCAAGAAGATCCTAAGAGCCTTGGATGGAAAATATGATACCGTGTGCACATTGATCCAAATGATGCCCAATTACAAAGATCTCAAGCCAACGGAAGTCATCGGAAGAATTGTTGCTCATGAGATGTCACTCAAGGATAAAGAGGAACTTCACAACAAATCAAGTGGTGCTTACAAAGCCTCATGTGAAGCCCCCACATCATCGAGTGGGAAACAAACCTTCAATGAAGAATTGAGCTTAATGGTGAAGAACTTCAACAAGTTCTACAAGAGTAGAAGCAAAGAGAGAAGCTCCAAGTCAAGGTCCTACAATGACAAAAGATCTTCTAGTCGAGAGTGAAATTTCTACAATTGTGGAAGGCCCGGACACTATTCCAATGAGTGTACGCCCCCCTACAAGAGAAGAGAAGATTCCCCCAAGAGAAGAAGTAGAAGAGAAGAATCACCATCTAGAGAAAGAAGGAGTAGAGATGATCATTATGAACGAAGACCCTCACGGAGAAGCAAGGATTCAGAAAGAAAGGACAAGTCATCAAGGAGCTACACAAAACGAAGACATCAAGCTCATGTTGGTGAATGGGTATCCGGCTCCGACTCCGACAACCACTCCGAGAGAAGCTATCAGTCCGACTCCGAATATACTCAAGATGAAGGTGTTGCCGGTCTAGCACTTGTGACAACCAACTCCTACGACATATTTGACTCACCAAATGAAGGAGTTGGAACATGCTTCATGGCTAAAGGCCCAAAGGTATCACACCCCGAGTATGTTGATTTCAATAGTGATGAAGATGACTTGTTAGGTGATGATGATTTACTTGTTGACAACTCTAGTGATGAATACTGTGATGAAACGTCAATTAATCATGCTAATCGAGATAAAACGAATGACAATGATAAGGAGAAGATTGAGTCTCTAACTAAAGAACTAAACACTCTTAAGTTAGCTCATGAAACTATCTTAGCAGATCATCGAGAACTTTTAAGGACTCATGAGAAATTACGCTTTGAAAAGCTCAACCTTGAGCAAGAGCATGAGTTCTTAAAAGCAATCAATGATGATCTTCGTAAGAAAAGTTCTTCTTACATTGCCAAGCGTTTACTCTTATCCACTTGCATGCCTCAAGTCAAGTCTAGTAACAAGAACAAGAAAGATTCTTCCTCTAGTAGTAACAATAATCATGCTAAATCCAATATTGTTGCTTCTAGTAGTTCTCTTGATTACACTAATGATTCTCTTAGCCAAGTTACACTTGAGCAAGAAAATAGCTTATCGAAGGGAATTATAGAGAAAGGTGTTTACAAGAGCCTTGCCGGAAGTAAGCAATTCGAGGAAATTGTACGCAAGCAAGGAAGGCACCAGAAGAATCAAGGTGTTGGTTTTGAACGAAAGTTCAATGCCAATGGAGTTGAGTGGGAAGAAGATCAATACCCCAAGATGAAGTTTGTTCCTCAACAAGAGAAGTATGATCCTACTTCTCTCAAAGGGACACAAGCTCAAGATGGTCTTCCACCACAAGACCACAAGCAAAAAGGCAAGGACAAGCTTCAAGAGGAAATTGATGCATTTGAAGAAGCTCGTAAGGCCTTGGTCAAGTGGGTTCCCAAGACTACTTCAAGTTCCACTTCATCAAGTACAACTACAACATCGAGGATTCCCATCAAGATGGTGTGGATCCCGAAGAAGAAGAACTAGAGAGTTCTTGAGGGTGACTCCGCCAACATACTTCACTCTTATCATCTTGGCAAGAACAAGTGCAATCAACTTCCACATCTTGCACTAGTTCAAGGAGTCACAAACCCTCTTGTTGGTAAGACAAGGGACAAGGTAACCTAAAAGCTTTCATAGACATCATCTTGTGTGTGCATCACTTTATGTCTATGGATATCCTTGTTTGTTCCTTGTGGGACTAACCCGTGTAGGTATTGAAAGTGCAACTCACTCCAATGGATAGCTTCAAATGATCTACATCAACATTGAGCATCCACATCTTCAACATCTACATGAAGTCATCATCGACAAAACCCAAGGTTAGTTCATCCCTCTTAGGGGGGATCTCACATCTAGGGGAGCTTTACTCTAAGAATTGAGCTAAAGCAACTCTAATGGTGTGAACACAACAATGCTTTATGTAAAAGAGTGGTAACCCCACTTGTGCTTAAACGATGAGTATGACCTATGATCAAATGTTCTCATTTGACTCCTAAGTCAATATACTCATATATAGATGACCTAGTCATCGCCAATTGTTTGATAGATGCTAGAATTGGTTGTGCATGCTTTGCCACATATTTCAATTGCCATTTTATTGTGTGAGCATGTTGATTGCATATTTCACTCATTCGAGGACATTCACTTGTTGTTTTGATTGATTGTTTTTCTTTTCTTTTGCCAAGTGGATGGACAAGAATGCCTAAGAGCCCTCTCTAGCTATCTATGCTTTTCTTGTCTCAAACTCTATTCATGCTACATCACAAAATTTGATCAAGTCAGATTCGAACCACTCTGTGTGAGGAGCACTCGGAGTCCCCGATTCGCCATAGACTTAAACTTCCAAAACTTCTTTGTGCTTTTCGGTCTGACCGATTCCTCCATTTCGGTCATACCGAGATCACTAAGTCGATCTAGGTTTTCAATCTCGGTGCAACCGATTTGAACCTTTCGGTCACACCGAGTTTCAATAATTGTTTGCAATTATGAATCTCGGTGCCACCGAGTTGTTCCACTCGGTAACACCGACAGGGTCGGGCTATATATACTCACGGGCAAAATTTTGGAAATTTCTCCGAAACCCCTTCGCCCGCGCATAGCTCGCTCTGCCTCCTGGGTCTCCGGATCGTCCTCCTCATCGCCAGCCGCCTCGTGTCGTTGGTATCCGCCGCCGTCAATGGAATTCTTCCCCGCCATTGCCACCGTAGCGAGTTCATCACCGAACTAGGGTATGGACTCGATCACAGTGCTATCCCCGTCCGATTCCTAGCACATTGTGTTCACTATGATTCTTACCACGATTGAAACGCTTCTATCCAGTCAAAACACTCCGTAGATTAGAGTTGAATTGAAAATTTAGGGTTAGGTTTCCGCCGAAACCACCTCGGACCCACCGAGTTGTGGAACTCGGTACCACCGATTCGGCTCAGGCCATTGCACATGTAATTTTCGGTCTGACCGAGGATTGCAAATCGGTGTGACCGAGTTCAGGACTTTGTGAAACCCTAGCAGTCTCGGTGCCACCGAACTGTGACTCGGTCTGACCGAGTTCACTAGTTTAGGTTCCAACAGCTGCTTCGGTATCACCGATTTTACAAATCGGTTGATCCGAAATGCTTTCTGTGGAAAACTAAAACTAAGTTTTTGACTCATTCTTTTGCAAAAACCTCTGCATTTTGTGATGCTCATCCACTCTATCTCATCTATATCTATTCATAGGGTCTGCTCTTAGTGTTTGCAATATGTCTGATCAGAGTGACAGCTAGAATAGGTCAGAGGAGCAGGTTCACCTGAGTGAGGGCACTAGTCCCTCTAGCAGTTTAGATGATGGTAGCAGGAGCACTCCTAGCAACTTGCCCAAAAGTGCCACCAGAACAAGGAAGAAGAAAACTTCAGAGTCTGAGGATGAAGACTATGTGGCAGTTGAGGATGAGGCCACTTCCAAGAAGAAAGTGGTTAAGGAGCAATATAACACTGGCTGCCACCAAGCCAGGCATGAAGCAAAAGGTTCCTGCAAAGAGAATTCCAATGTCTAAGGCCAGAGCATATACTCAAGTCCCTTTGGGATCTGAACCCAAAGAGGCTGCTGCAGAAGGGAAGAAGAGGAAGGAGAGGATCAAAAAGACCACCGCTAGAGTGCTTGGGAGATCCTCAATCATGAGAGATTCTGAAGAGGAAGAAGAAGAAGAGGTTTCTGCACCAGCACCTAAGGCCCAGAAGCTAATGGGTGATGCTATAAAGTCAGGGGCTGCAACATCAAAGCCCAAAGAAGCACCCAAAGCAGCCTCCAAGCCCAAGAGTGCACCTAAGAGGAATACCAGGAGTATACCAGCTGCTGAGAAGAACAAGGCCCCAGTGCCTGAAGTTGCTACTGATGAAGATGATGAAGGACAAGTCCTGAGGGAGCTCAAACCCAAGATTCCAGACCACAATGATGCTCATCATGTGGCTGAGAACATGAAGATCAGGAGAGACTCAGGACTGAGGAAATGGAGAGAGACAGACCCATATGCTACAAGAAGAAGAACTGCTGTTGATTACAGGTTCCACACAAAGGAACAATAAGATTTCTATGAGACAGTGCTGCTGGACAAGAAGCCTATAGTGTGTGAAATGAGGTGGGTTGACTGGAAGTATATCAAGGAAAATGAGGAACACTATCCTGGTGTGTTTGACAGCTTCAGTGCTTGTGGAGTTGCAGAATTTGTTGGGCAGAAGCTCACAAAGTGGAATGAGGAGCTTACAATGCAATTCTACTCCACAACACACTTCTATCCAGATGGCAGGATAGTATGGATGTCTGAAGGTACAAGGTACCACTCAACTATTGAGGAATGGGCAAATCTGATCAATGCTCCTAAGGAAGAAGAAGATGACTTGGATGTCTATGCCAAGAAGAAGATGGATCACAACTCTATGGCAAACATGTACAAGGAGATTCCTGAAGATGATCTTGAGACTCACCAGTTTGGGTCAGTAAAACACTTGCCGTCAGGGCTGCCTACAATCAATTGGATCCTTAGGCACACTCTCTTGCCCAACTCTGGTGATCACAGAATGTTCAGAGGCCATGCAATTAACTTGCTACATATATTTGATGTGCCACAGAAGTTCAATGTCATGAGCCTTATAGTTGAGACTATCAAGAGGACTGCAGCAGACCAGAAAAGAAGTTGTAGATATGCCCCACAAATCCAGGAGTTGATAAACTCAAAGATGGGCACAGGCACATACCTGTTGGATAAGGAATACTTGCCTATCTACCCAGACTTCGAGGACAATCAAGTTGTGATGAATGAGAATGAACCATCATCAGTACAAGCTCAAGAGAAGAAGGAGAAAGCAAAGAAAGAGAAGGCTGTCAAGATGCCAACTCAAGAGGAGGCATCTGAGTACTTTTTGAAAAGCAAGCAGGACCAGCTTGGTTACTTGATAGCATCAACTCTGGGATTGAGAAGGGACTGGCCACCCTGACTCAAAACCAGGAGAGCTTGGAAAGAATCGTGGAACAAAAATTCTATGATTTAGATGTCAAAGTAACTGAGATTTAGTCAGTTGTGGAGCAGCTACAGGGTGACATGCAGGAGAGGAAGGGCAGAACAACCACTGATGCATTTGCCAAAGTGCCCAGAGCTCAGAGATCAACTGCAATGCCAGTAACAGACACCAGAGCCACTTCATCTGCACCAGCTACAGCTTCAGTGCCACCAGCTCCAGCACCTACCCCAGCAGCTCCATCTACTTCGACTAAAGCCTTCGTTCTTGGAGTTCTCCGGACACCACCACCTGAAGACCAAGCCTGAGATACGTTTTAGTTCCATGCATTTTCTATGAACTTTTTGGTAACTTGTTGCCAAAGGGGGAGAAAAATGTATAGATCATAGGCTAGCGTTGCTTTTTATTCTCTCTTGCTTTGGTGGTTGAACTTTGTTTGTCTTTTGATTGCTTGAGATACTATGCTATTATCTGTGAGACATTGATGATCATGTGGTTGATCATAAGCTACACTTATGCTTGTTAGATGATATTATCTTACTTATCCTTATATGATCATTCACTTTGCTTGGTGATGAGTGCATGTATTTAATTCTTATCATTTTGAGCGCTCCACCAAGATGTATGTGACATGGAAGAGTAACCCATGATCCTAACTCATTGTGCATTTGTAGTCCAAAGCAAATCTTAAGATATGCACAAATTTAGGGGGAGCTCTTGCTTTTTCACATACTTCTCAAAGCGATAATATCTTTCACTCTTATTATCATTTGTCGAAGCTTTGATCTATATGTTGTCATCAATTACCAAAAAGGGGGAGATTGAAAGTGCAACTATCCCTGGGTGGTTTTGGTAATTCCTAACAACATATAGCTCATTGAGCTAACATTATTCCAAGATTAATATTTCAGGAAAAACTCAATGGATGGCATGGCATGGATGAGGAAAGTGGATCCCTCAAAATTCTAAGGACAAAAAGTTTGGCTCAAGCTTGAAGCTCAAGACTCTACATTTTATATTTTAGTGATCCAAGATCACATTGAGTCTATAGGAAAAGCCAATACTATCAAGGAGGGATGAGGTGTTGCTTAATGGCTTGCTTGCTCAAAGTGCTTAGTGATATGCTCCAAAATCCTCAACTACCTTCCCACATCCACATATGACCTAAACCAAAAGTCAAACTCGGCCCCATCGATTCTTTCTATCCGGCGCCATCGAGTTTCAAATGTCATAGCCACTGCCACAAACCCTAGGCAAATCGGTCTCACCGATAGGGATCTCGGTCTCACCGAGATGGGATTGTAATCTCTCTGTTTCCCTTCGTAACGTTTCGGTCTTACCGAGATGAGCGATCGGTCCCACCGAGACTGCAATGTAAACTCTCTGTTTCCCTTTTGTAACATTTCGGTCTCACCGAGATGAGCGAATCGGTCCCACAGAGTTTACCTGACCATCTCTCTGGTTAGCTTATTACCAAAATTGGTCCCACCGAGTTTGTGTAATCGGTCGCACCGAGATTACGTTATGCCCTAACCCTAACCATATCGGTCCTACCGAGTTGCATCTCAGTCCCACCGAAAATCCTAACAGTCACTAGGTTTGCTGAATCGGTCCGATCGAGTTTAACCATTCAGTCCCACCGAGTTTGGCAAATTGTGTGTAACGGTTAGATTCTGTGTGGAGGCTATATATACCCCTCCACCCACTCTTCATTCGTGGAGAGAGCCATCAGAACATACCTACACTTCCAATACACATTTTCTGAGAGAGAACCACCTACACTTGTGTTGAGGTCAAGATATTCCATTCCAACCATATGAATCTTGATCTCTAGCCTTCCCCAAGTTGCTTTCCACTCAAATCTTCTTTCCACCAAATCCAAATCCTGTGAGAGAGAGTTGAGTGTTGGGGAGACTATCATTTGAAGCACAAGAGCAAGGAGTTCATCATCAACACACCATTTGTTACTTCTTGGAGAGTGGTGTCTCCTAGATTGGCTAGGTGTCACTTGGGAGACTCCGACAAGATTGTGGAGTTGAACCAAGGAGTTTGTAAGGGCAAGGAGATCGCCTACTTTGTGAAGATTTACCGCTAGTGAGGCAAGTCCTTCGTGGGCGACGACCGTGATGGAATAGACAAGGTTGCTTCTTCATGGACCCTTCGTGGGTGGAGCCCTCCGTGGACTCGCGCAACCGTTACCCTCTGTGGGTTGAAGTCTCCATCAACGTGGATGTACGATAGCACCACCTATCGGAACCACGACAAAACATCCGTGTCTCCAATTGCGTTTGAATCCTCCAAACCCTTCCCTTTACATTCTTGCAAGTTGCATGCTTTACTTTCTGCTGCTCATATACTCTTTTGCATGCTTGCTTGAATTGTGTGGAGATTGCTTGACTTGTGCTAAGATAGCTAAAATCTGCCAAGAACTAAAATTGGGAAAAGGCTAGATTTTTATTTGGTCAAGTAGTCTAATCACCCCCCTCTAGACATACTTTCGATCCTACAGAGAACTCCGGCCCTTGCCGCGCACCTGAGCTGATCCGCTGAGCTGAACGTGATGGCGCAGGAAGACCACCTAAGAGGGCGCGTGGCCTCAAGCTTGGGAGGACTGCATTCACCTCGCGAGCAAACTGCTTGAAGATGCGCTGTGATACTGGGGCCTGGGCACCACCCAAGATGCAAGCGATTGCGCGCGGCTCCTGGAAGCCCCCAGCCCCCTCGTCTTGATGTTGGTCTTCGTTCCTTCCTGGTGGTGGTGGTAGAGGAGGGAGGCCTGCATTACCGTGCGGGCGATCCTCACGAGGCTGATCCCTCCAGCCTCCCTCGCGAGGCTGGTCCTGCCAGCGATCCTCGCGAGGTCGGTCACGCCACCCTTTGCGAGGGCCACGGTCTTCCCATCGTCCTCCACCTCTTCCTCCTCCTCGGCCATAGCCCCCGTCGTTGCGCTCGGGGCATCGGCCGATACGCCCATCTCACTCGGCCCTGAGCTCTTGGCATTCGTTGGTGTTGTGGGTGTGGAGGTCGTGGTACACGTAGTATCGGCTGCCCTTGGATGACTCAGGCTGATCCCTGCCTCGCTTGGTGTCTGGTTCCGCTGCGAGCACGGCAGCTCCCTTACGCTTCACGTCCTTGGCCTTGGGCTTTTTCTCTTCTGGGTCGGCAGCCGGGAGCTCGAGGAGGGAGAGGTGCCCTTCCTCAGCCCTGGCGCACTTGGTCGCAAAGTTGAACAGCTCCAGGGATGTGCACAGGTCTTCATGGATTGCCAGCTCCTCCTTCATCTTGATGTTGTGCACACCATCGGAGAAGGCCGAGATAATGGCTTTCTCAGTCACCCTTGGGATCTTGAGGCGAGCGTTGTTGTAGCGCTGGATGTATTTCTGCAAGGTTTCCCTTGGCTGTTGCTTGATGCAGCGCATGTTGCTTATGGCTGGGGGCCGGTCGCGAGTGCCCTAGAAGTTGGCAATGAATCGAGTGCGCATCTCGTCCCAGGAGGAGATCGTGCTGGGAGCCAGGTTCAGGAGCTAGGTGCGGGCGCCGCCCTTGAGCGCCATGGGAAACCAGTTCGCCATGACCTTTTTGTCTCTGTTGGCGGCTTCGATGCCTAGCTCGTAGAGCTGCAGGAATTCCGCGGGGTCTGTCATGCCATCGTAGCGAGGGGGCAGACCAAGCTTGAACTTTCCTGGCCATGTGACGCCGCATAGCTCGGGGGTGAAGGTGCGGTAGCCTACTGTGGCCGCCGGCGCCCTTTGCTGGTGCTGGGCTTGCTCCTGGTGATTACCACGCGCCGCCGCTTGGAGCAGCGCGGGGTCTCGGCGTGGAGGCGCAGGGACGCGATCTTGGCGCGCCGGTGCTGGGAGCGCGCGAGCACCTTGTTGGGGACGAGGGATCACTAGGTAGCTCCCTTCTTGCCGTGCAGGCGCCGGACGTGGAGGGTCTCGCCCTGGGGCTGCGCGCCTTGGAGCCAGGGCACCTTCTTGGGGAGGTGGCGGAGGCGCCTCCTGATCCTCGCCCCCTATGCGGAATGGAGGTCGAGGCAGCGAGAGGGACGGCAAAGGAGAGCCCCATGCGGCGCTGACGAGCTCGGTGATGCGGGTGAGCCAGTCCTCGTAGAGGTCGTCGACGGGGCGGTAGTGCAGGAGCTCTCTTGCCAGGAGCAGCGCGGCGTGCGCGTCCGTGGGGGCGCGACGGGCGTGGGACGACGAACCGGCTGGAGTCAGTGACGGGGTTGCGGTGCGGCCCTCCCGCCGCACCGAAGGATGCTGGGACGAGGCCTGCTGCTCGTTCCCCGCCGGGCCGGTTGCGGCGTTGGCAGCAGGCGACGGGGAACGACGAGGGCGTCCGCCGACGGGCGCTGTCTGGGCGACGCGGGTGGCGAGAGCAGCCCGGCGCTCGGCGCGAGCCCGACGAGCATCAGCCATGGACACGACGGAAGATCACACGTGAACAGCGGAAGAAAGATTCCGGCGCACCCCTACCTGGCGCGCCAAATGTCGGATTTTGGGTTCCGGCAGACCCTTAAGGTTCGAACTCTGGGGTGCGCACAGAGATCTTTCCCCTACCGACTCGCGCTTCTATGGCTCGCAAGAAATCTAGGCTGGGAAGAAGAACACTCAAGGGACACGAGGTTTATACTGGTTCGGGCCACCGATGTGGTGTAATACCCTACTCCAGTGTGCGGTGTGGTGGATGGCCTCAGGGGCTGATGATGAACAATACAGGGGAAGAACGGCCTCACGAGAGGTGTTCTTGAGCTGGTGCGGTGTGTTCTACTTGGTCCGGATCTCTCTCTCTTCCCTCTTTTTCTCTTCTTTTTCTTTCTCTCTTCTCTTTTTTCCTCCCCTTTTTTGCTCTCCCTTCTCTCTTCGGGGGCTAGTCCTATTTATAGAGGCCCTGGTCCTCTTCCCAAATAATGAGCGGGAAGGGCACCAACAATTGGCCATTTTGAAGGGGAACATCTAGTACAAGTTATCCTGACCAAAGGTGGTCTTCGGCTGCCAAAAGCACTAGTGATGACGCCGTCTTGGGCTCCACGGTGACCTCCGTCCTGCCGCTCTGCTGGTCTTGGTCTCATTGCACCGGAATGGTAACCTTTGCCCGATGCCTTGGCCTGTGCTTGCTCCCTTTGCACCGAAGGGGAAACAAGGACACTGCGCAGGCCGGCGCCCGCCTAATCTCGATCATCATGGATTGCATCACGGGCTCCTCGCGAGGCACCCCTGCCTTGATCTCTCCGCCTCCTCGCAAGCCTGCCTGATGAGGCTGCTCCTAAGGAAGCCTCCCGTCGTCCGCCCCGCAAGGCCTGGCCCCTTGCGAGGGTCTTGAGCTTGAGCTGATGAAGCTGGGCCGCACTGGGCCCCCACTCAAGCCACGCCGCAGGCCGCAGGCAGGCAAGTCTGGGGACCCCTATTCCCAGAACGCCGACACTTGATACCCAACATGTAAGCAGTTTTACATAGGTCTTCCTTTGAAAAACTCCATTCAGACAACCCTTTATGCTCTCCATAAATTCTACATCATTTCTGATCAACAATATGTCATCCACATATACCTATCAGAAATGTTGTAGTGCACCCACTCACTTTCTTGTAAATACAAGTTTCTTGCAAACTTTGTATAAACCCAAAAAGCTTTGATCACCTCATCAAAGCGTATGATCCAACTCCGAGATGCTTGCTCCAGTCCATAGCAGGACCGCTAGAGTTTGCATACCTTTTAGCATGCTTAGGATTGACAAAACCTTCTGGTTGTATCACATATAGCCTTTCCTCACGGAAACCGTCAAGGAAACTTTGTTTTGACATCCATCTGCCTGATTTCGTAAATGAAAATGCAGCATCTGTTAACATAATTATAACAGACTTTAGCATCGCTATGATTGAGAGAGTCTCATCATAGTCAACTCCTTGAACTTGTCGGGAACTTCTTTGAGACAAGTCGAGCTTCACAAATGGTGATATTACTATCAGCGTCTGTCTTCTTCTTAAAGATCCATTTATTCTCAATGGTTTTCCGATCATCGGGAAAGTCCACCAAAGTCCATCTTTGTTCTCATACATGGACCCTATCTCGGATTTCATGGCTCCTAGCCATTTGTTGGAATCTAGGCCCTCCATCGCTTCTCCATAGCTCATAGGTTCATCGTTGTCCAACAACATGACCTTTAAGACATGGTTACCACTCAGAAGTTGTACACACCCTTGTCGACCTACGAGGTTCGATAGTAATTTGATCTGAAGCTTCATGGTCATCATCATTAGCTTTCTCTTCAACTGACGTAGTGGCCACAGAAACATCTATCTGTGCTGCGCTACTCTCTAGTTGAAGTGAAGGTTCAAAAACCTCATCAAGTTCTATCTTCCTCCCACTCAATTCTTTCAAGAGAAACTCTTTCTCAAGAAAGGATCCATTCTTGGCAACAAAGATCTTGCCTTCACATTTGAGGTAGAAGGTGTACCCAATAGTTTCCTTAGGGTATCCTATGAAGACGCATTTTTCCAACTTGGGTTCGAGCTTTTCAGGTTGAAGTTTCTTGACGTAAGCATCGCATCCCCAAACTTGCAAAAACGACAGCTTAGGTTTCCTTCCAAACCATAATTCATACGGTGTCATCTCAACAGATTTAGTCTCTAAAGCATAACCCCAAAATGATAGTGGTAGATTGGTAAGAGACATCATAGATCACACCATATCCAATAGAGTGTGATTACGACGTTCAAACACACCATTACGCTGAGGTGTTCCAGGCGGCGTGAGTTGTGAAACAATTCCACATTTCCTTAAGTGTGTGCCAAACTCGTGACTCAAATATTCCCCTCCGCGATCTGATCGTAAGAACTTTATTTTCTTGTCACGTTGATTCTCAACCTCACTCTGAAATTCCTTGAACTTTTCAAAGGTCTCAGACTTGCGTTTCATTAAGTAGACATACCCATATCTACTTAAGTCATCAGTGAGGGTGAGAACATAACTATAGCCACTATGAGCCTCAATGCTCATTGGACCGCACACATCAGTATGTATGATTTCCAATAAATTGGTTGCTCACTCCATTGTTTCGGAGAACGGAGTCTGGGTCATTTTGCCCATGAGGCATGGTTCACACGTGTCAAATAATTCATAATCAAGAGACTCCAAAAGTCCATCTGCATGGAGTTTCTTCATGTGTTTGACACCAATGTGACCAAGGCGGCAGTGCCACAAGTATGTGGGACTATCATTACCAACTCTACATCTTTTGGCATCAATGTTATGAACATGTGTATCATACGATCGAGATTCAATAAACCATTGACATTGGGTGCATGACCATAGAAGGTATTATTCATGTAAACAGAATAACCATTATTCTCTGACTTAAATGAATAATCTTATTGCAATAAACATGATCTAATCATGTTCATGCTCAACGCAGACACCAATGCAAACAACATTTATCTGGGTTCAACACTAATCCCGAATGTAGAGGGAGCGTGTGATGGTGATCATATCATCTTTGGAAACACTTCCAACACACATCGTCACCTCGCCCTTAGCTAGTCTCTGTTTATTCTATAGCTTTTGTTTCGAGTTACCAATATTAGCAACTAAACCGGTATCTACCCATGTGCTACTAGGAGTACTAGTAAGGTACACATCAATAACACATATATCAAATATACTTTTGTTGAAGTTGCCAGCCTTCTTATCTACCAGGTATTTGAGGCAGTTCCACTACCAGTGACCATTCCCCAAATAGAAGCACTTCGTCTCGGGTTTGGGTTCTTGGGTTTCTTCACTGGAGCGGCAACTGGCTTGCCATTCATGAAGTTTCCCTTCTTGCCCTTGCGCCCTTTTGAAACCAGTGGTCTTGTTAACCATCAACACTTTGACACTCCTTCTTGATTTCTACCTTTAGGGCCTTAAGCACGACGAACAGCCCCGGGATCATCTTCCCTTGCATGTTATTGTTCATCATGAAACTCTAGTAGCTTGGTGATAGTGACTGGAGAACTTTGTCAATCACTCTCTTATCTGGAAGATTAACTCCCACTTGATTCAAGCGATTGAAGTACCCAGACATTCTAAACACATGCTCACTGGCTGAGTTATTCTCTCCATCTTGTAGGCAAAGATCTCATCAGAGGTCTCAAACCTCTCAACACGGGCATGAGCCTGAAATACCAATTTCAGCTCTTGGAACATCTCATATGTTCCATGGCATTCAAAATGCTTTTGGAGCCCTGACTCTAAGCCGTAAAGCATGGCGCACTAAACTATCAGGTAGTCATCAGAACGTGTCTGCCAAATGTTCACAACATCCATAGATGACGCCAGAGGGGTTGACACACCGAGCGGTGCATCGAGGAAGAAGCCTTCTGTGTAGCAGTGAGGACAATCCTTAGACTATGGCCCTAGTCCACACAATTGCTTACAATATCTTTCAACTTAGTCTTTCTCTAGGAACACATTAAAACAAGGAGCTAAAGCGCGAGCTATTAATCCACAACATAATTTGCAAAGACAATTTAGACTATGTTCATAATCAAATTATTTAATGAACTCCCACTCAGATAGACATCCCTCTAGTCATCTAAGTGATACATGATCTGAATCGACTAGGCCGTGTCCGATCATCACGTGAGACGGACTAGTCATCAACGGTGAACACCTCCATGTTGATCGCATCTACTATATGACTCATGTTCGACCTTTCAGTCTCTCATGTTCCGAGGCCATGTCTGTACATGCTAGGCTCGTCAAGTCAACCTAAGTGTTTTGCATGTGTAAATCTGGCTTACACCCATTGTATGCGAACTTTAGAATCTATCACACCCGATCATCACATGGTGTTTCGAAATAACGAACATTCGCAACGGTGAACAGTTAGGGGAAACACATTTCTTGAAATTTTAGTGAGGGATCATCTTATTTATGCTACCATCGTTCTAAGCAAATAAGATGTAAACATGACAAACATCACATGCAAATAATAAAGTGACATGATATGGCCAATATCATCTTGCGCCTTTGATCTCCATCTTCTAGGTGCGGCATGATCACCTTCGTCACTGACATGACACCATGATCTCCATCATTGTGTCTTCATGAAGTTGTCTCGCCAACTACTTCTACTACTATGGCTAACGGTTAGCAATAAAGTAAAGTAATTACATGGTGTTTTTCATTGACACATAGGTCATACAATAAATTAAGACAACTCCTATGGCTCCTGCCGGTTGTCATACTCATCGACATGCAAGTCATGATTCCTATTACAAGAACATGATCAATCTCATACATCACATATATCATTCATCACATCCTTTTGGCCATATCACATCACATAGCATACCCTGCAAAAACAAGTTAGACGTCCTCTAATTGTTGTTGCATGTTTTACGTGGCTGCTATGGGTTTCTAGTAAGAACGTTTCTTACCTACGCAAAAGCCACAACGGTGATATGCCAATTGTTGTTTACCCTTCATAAGGACACTTTTCATCGAATCCGATCCGACTAAAGTGGGAGAGACAGACACCCGCTAGCCACCTTATGCATCAAGTGCATGTCAGTTGGTGGAACCAGTCTCACGTAAGTGTACATGTAAGGTCGGTCCGGGCCGCTTCATCCCACAATGCCGCCGAATCAAGATAAGACTAGTAACGGTAAGAAAATTGACCAAATCATTGCCCACAACCACTTGTGTTCTACTCGTGCATAGAATATACGCATAGGCCTCGCTCTGATACCACTGTTGGGGAAACGTAGCAATAATTCAAAAATTTCCTACGTGTCACCAAGATCAATTTAGGAGATGCTAGCAACGAGAGAGAGGAAGTGCATATTCATACCTTTGATGATCGCTAAGCGGAAGCGTTACAAGTACACGGTTGATGGAGTCGTCCTCGCGGCGATTCAAATCGCAGAAGTTCCGATCTAGCGCCGAATGGACTACGCCTCCGCGTTCAACACACGTACAGCCCGGGGACGTCTCCTCCTTCTTGATCCAGCAAGGGGAGAGGACAACTTGAGGTAGAACTCCAGCAGCACGATGGTATGGTGATGGAGGAGCTCGTGGTTCTCCGGCAGGGCTTCGCCAAAAACTACGAAAGAGGAGGAGGAGTTAGAGAGGGGTAGGGCTGCGCCAGGGGAAGGGTATGGCTGCCCTCCCACCCCCTCACTATATATAGGGGGAAGGGGAGAGGGGGGAGGCGCCCTAGGGTTTCCCCTAGGGGCGGCGGCTAGGGAAGATTGGATCTCCCTAGGGAAACCCTAGGGAGACTTGCCTCCCAAGCCAAGCAGGTGGAGGCTTGCCTCCCAAGCCAGGTGGAGGCGCCCCACCTCCCCAAGTAATGTGGGAAAGGGTGTGGGGGCGCACATCCCCTTAGTGGGCTGGTTTGCCCCCTCCCCTTGGCCCATGAGGCCCTGCAACACTTGCCGGGGCCCCCGAAACACCTTTCGGTCATGCTGGCCATAGCCTGGTACCCCCGGAACACTTCCGGACTCCAATACCCTTCGTCCAATATACCGATCTTCACCTCCGGACCATTATGGAACTCCTCGTGATGTATGGAATCTCATTCGGGACTCCAAACTACCTTCGGTAACCACAAGCTATTTCCCATAACAACTCTAGCGTCACCGAACCTTAAGTGTGTAGACCCTACGGGTTCGGGAACCATGCAGACATGACCGAGACCTCTCTCCGGCCAATAACCAACATCGGGATCTGGATACCCACGTTGGCTCCCACATGTTCCACGATGATCTCATCGGATGAACCACGATGCCGGGGATTCAACCAATCCCTATACAATTCCCTTTGTCCATCGGTATGTTACTTGCCCGAGATTCGATCGTCGGTATCCCTATACCTCATTCAATCTCGTTACCAGCAAGTCTCTTTACTCATTCCGTAACACATGATCCCGTGGTTAACTCATTTGTCACACTGAGCTCATTATGATGATGCATTACCGAGTGGGCCCAGAGATACCTCCCCGTCACATGGATTGACAAATCCCAGTCTTGATTCGTGCCAACCCAACAGACACTTTCGGAGATACCTGTAGTGCACCTTTATAGTCACCCAGTTACGTTGTGACATTTGACACACCCCAAGGATTCCTACGGTATCCGGGAGTTACACAATCTCATGGTCTAAGGAAATAATACTTGACATTAGAAAAGCTCTTGCAAACGAACTACGCGATCTTGTGCTATGCTTAGGATTGGGTCTTGTCCATCACATCATTCTCCTAATGATGTGATCCCGTTATCAACGACATCTAATGTCCATGGTCAGGAAACCACAACCATCTGTTGATCAACGAGCTAGTCAACTAGAGGCTTACTAGGGACATGTTGTGATCTATGTATTCGCACATGTATTATGGTTTCCGGTTAATACAATTATAGCATGAACAATAGACAATTATCATGAACAAAGAATAATAACCATTTTATTATTGCCTCTAGGGCATATTTCCAACATGCATCACCATGATCTTGCATGTGCGTAGGAATTTTTTTGAAATTACTGCGTTCCCAACAGTGGCATCCGAGCCAGGTTTATGCGTAGATGTTATATGCACGAGTAGAACACAAAGGAGTTGTGGGCGTGGGTATATACATATTGCTTGCCATCACTAGTTGATTCTTGATTCGGTGGTATTGTTGGATGAAGCGGCCCAGACCGACATTACGCGTATGCTTACGCGAGACTGGTTCTACCGACGTGCTTCGCACATGGGTGGCTGGTGGGTGTCAGTTTCTCCAACTTTAGTTGAATCGGATTCAATGAACTGGGTTCTTTCTGAAGATCAAAAATCAATCACTATACCGCGTTGTTGTTTTTGATGCATAGGTAAGAACGGTTCTTGCTCAGCCTATAGCAGCCACGTAAAACTTGCAACAACAAAGTAGAGGACGTCTAACTTCACTACAAAAAATACACTTCCGTGATGATACGTGTTTGTCATAGTAGGTCGCGTTTTTTGTCATGCATGTACATCCGTGACAAATTTATGACAGAATCAAGATAGTCATACCTGTGCTGTCGTAGAAGTGTTCCATGACATTACCAAAATTATCATCACGGAAGTGTCCACTTCCATGACGATAAATCGCGCGTCACAAAAGTGCTTTCGTCAAGGGTGACCGACACGTGGCATCCACCATAACGGAACGCCGTTAAGCTATCAGGTCGGGTTTTGGATCCGATAACCCATTAACAGCCCCGACCAATGGGGATTTTCCACGTGTAAAATCATCATTGGCTGGAGGAAACACGTGTCGGCTCATTGTTGGGATAGATGTCATCCACTCATTGGACAGAAGGCGCCTATGATACGTCGACACGTGGCACGGCCCAATAGAGGCCCATTCCTGTGAAAAGGCCGGCCTGTTTGACTTGGTCAAAAGGTGGCGGCCTGGCCCATGTAAAGCCTGTTAACGGCCTATTCGCATATAGCCCATTTACAGCCCGCTAACCCAAGGCCCGTTACGCCCTATCCGAATTAGGTCCAGTAGCGTCATCTGGGCCACCCAATATGATTCCAGCCCGTTTTCACTTCTGGCCCATGTATGGCCCATGACGTCTTTCGGCCCATATGAGGCCCTATGTAACTCTTGGCCTATTAACGGCCCATGGTGAAACTGGCCCGTAATGAACAGTGTATCACTTTACACCCATTAACGGCCCGTGGTGAAACCGGCCCGTAAAGAACAGTGTATCACTTTATACCCATCAACGGCCCGTTATTCTGTTAGGCCGTTTCCTGCCCATGTTATCTTTCGGCCTTCTCAGAGCCCATTTATTCTTGGGCTCATTTCCAGCATTCGTTTACTTACGACCCGTTACTGTCATTTTCTGCTTGTGGGCCAAATTCAACCCGTGGTTACAATCGGCCCGTTTGTGGTCCGTTAATACGTTGGGCTGTTTTCATAGCGTCATCAAATACGGCCTATTAACGATGGCCCGTTATGGTCGGCCCATGAACGAACGATTCTAACTCTAGCCCATTTACGGCCATAATGCAGCCTGTTATTGGCCCATGTTTGGCCAATCGATCATACTGCCCGTATAAGGCCCATTGATGATACAGCCCATAGAAGGCCCATCGATTCTATGGCCCGTAGGAGGCTCATTGTTTCTACGGCCCGTAGAAGGCCCACTGTTTCTACAGCCCGTAGAAGGCCCACTGTTTCTACGGCCCGTAGAAGGCCCACTGTTTCTACGGCCCGTAGGAGGCCCAGTGTCACTATAGTAAATATTAGCCCATGGTTATTTGTGGCCTAGTTTTAAAAAATAGGTTATTGCATCCACTAGCAAACAAATAAACAAGACAACAAGGAAATAAATAAGCAAGCAACTTATGCTAGGCTATCACGGCTATCACACATATTACATCCACTGGGCATCAAAGTTCGCCACCAATGCAAATAAACGCGCCGACAAAAGAATATACAAAACTGAGAGCACTTCAGAAGGCACTAGGCCTGGCCAAGTCGGGCCCCCCAAATAGCTGAAGAAGCTGAGTAGACCTCAGTTGTGTCAACGATAGATGCATCAACACTAGATTTAAGGCATGATGGTGCGCACGACAGTCCTCTGACATCTTCATTGCATCTTTGACTTCAAGTCGGAGCTGAGCTAAAGCAAGCCTTTCCGCTTTAAGTTGAGACTGAAGAAGTCGAACTGATTGAGGCAGCGACTGCACAGAGGTTGTCTCACACCTGCTGGTGAGTAGCTTCAACTCACTGTCTTCATCAAGATAGGACCTTGGGGTCATCTCGCTGTCCTCAAGATGGTTTGGCTCACTATCTTCCCTAAAGTTCTGCCTGGCGTAAGAGATACGAGTCTGAAAGAGAAATAAGGAGACACGTAACAGGTTTCACAATTATATAAGCAAATAAATGGATCTATTCTACATAAGGAACATATTTTTACAACTACAATTTGAAACTGGTAGCTGTTGCAAACATCCAATCAGATGTAAACAGCAAAGCAAACAACACTGGAGGAAATGATGCCTATCCAAATCTATACTAGAACAAAGTTTGAAGGCTTGAGAAGGATGAACTTACATTACATGTTAACATGGGCTGGACAAAGCCCTTCTCCATGTTGATGGAAGGATAATTCAATAAATTCCCCAAAGAAAATTCTTTATAAGCTTTGCCATTATTCTACATTTTGCAAAGAGTAAATATAGATCAAATAATATTGGAAGAAACAGAGGATAGTGAAGCTTAGGTGCAGACTGATGATACATAATCAAATAGCAATTAATTAAGTACAGCGTTACAAGGCAAAAGGGAGAGAGGTACTGATAAGAGCAATGCAAAGCCCATTATTGTTTTGAGATCGTATGATCCTTTGAGCAAGGAGATTCATTTGAAATTAGTTTTCATACAAGAGAGAAGGTAAGGCACAAGCAGAAATTTAGGAGTTCAAATTTTGAATTGATATCATAGACAGTACCTGATGCTGGGCTCCGAGCAGTTCTAATAGGGGTTTGGCCACTAGAGTAGGGGTAAAGTGTGGTACAGTAGGGACTGTGTTTTCTATGGCTGCTGATCTATCTGATTTAACAGGTATCACTACCTTTTCCAAATACCTAGTTTGTACTCCTTGACGATCTGCACTCACCCTCTTCCTTTTGGACATCTATTACAAAAGAACAACATTTTACTGGAAAAACATAGTGTGACGACACATGGAATAGGTATAGAAAATGGATAGGTATGGCATATACTCATATATGATGCTTAAACTAAGCAGATGGTGTAACAAAGTAGAAGTAATGCAAGAGGTCAGATGCAAAATATGTGCGACCAATACAACTTTGCAAAGTTAGAGCAAGCACCTTGATGGGTGAATAAGATAGGCCATCCTCCACCATGCCAAGTTTGTTAGCCAGTGGATCGTTCCGCAATATTCCTCTCGTGCGCCCATTCTCATATTCATTTTGATAATGTTCAATATCTGACATGCATGAAAACATAAAACAAGTGAGATTTTCTTTGTAATGCAGAAGTGATTCTAATCCAATACTGCCTCCCTGTAAACCCCTTTGTGCTATCTCTGCAATTCTTTTAAAAGATGCCATGCATGCTGTAATTTGTTGTGTGCATTAATATAATGTGGCCTACTACTCAAAATATGAGAGCTCCAGAAGTGATGACACTTCGCAGATGATAGCTTCAACATATAGTAAAGAAGAACAAGTCGACCTGACCTGATAGATTCAAAATATACTAAGGGAGAATAACTCGACCTGACCAGTCGACCACAAGAGAAGAGTATCATCTTAAAGAAGAGCAGAAGAGCAAGCAGATTGAAGATATTACAAGTCTTTCAGTACAATGTCGGTTGGCCACCCATGATGAACTAGAGTGCACAGAGAAATACTATTCTTTCTGGTCTCTCCATATGTGGCTCACATGCATTTCGAAACTAAAGTAGGAACATTTAGCTAACCAATTAAACATCTCTCAGTTTTACTAATATCAGATATGAATTTGTACAACTAAGCTTGTTTAGCTCGATGGGTGGAGCAATGCTATTATGACACGAACCACGTAGGCTGATTGTGGTCATCATAAAATGGGGAAAACAGAAGCATGATGAGTACGGTGTTGACCGTGCCAGTGGGATGGCAGATCTGAAGCTGCAAACCGCGCAAAGGGTAGTTAGCAACCGATGTTTGCTTTGAAATAACAACTAAGATTTGGTATGGACAAGAAAGTATGGTCAACAAGTGACAAAGAAATGCAATTATGCTGTCTCTCTATATGTCGCGACATGCATTTGAAAACTCAAGTGGGACCTTTATCTAACTAATTAAATGTGTCGGTTAACTAATATCAGTATCATATCACAATCATATTTGAACAACTAAGCTTTCGAATGCTGAGTGTTGTGTTGTTTAGCTTGAAGGGTGGAGTAATGCTAGTACGACCGAAAGCACCTACGCAGATCATAGTAGAGTAGATAAAAGGGGAAAACCCTAAGCATCAAGAGAAAAATTAGGAAAGTGGAACTAGCTGGACCAGTGGGTGGCGCACATGCTTTTCAAAACGAATATAGGAACATTAGGTGACCAATTAAACGTTCTCTGTTTTAGTGATATGAGCATCATATCAGATTCGTATTTCAACACGTAAGCTTTGGGTTGAGGTCTTGAGGAGCAGTGCTAGCATGACACGAAGCACCTACGATGATGGTAGTGAATATAAAGGGGGGAAACCATAAGCTTTACGAGTATAGTGCCCGTGCCATGGCGGATCTGAAGGTGCAAACCGGACAAAGCTACTTCACAACCAATGTTTGCTTTCAACTAGCCACTACGATTTGGTACAGACAAGAAAAGTACAGTAAACAAATTATGATCTATTTTCCGGGTGAGATCAATAACTTAAGCACATATGGAAGAGCACCACCTCTCTTGTGACGCCATGTAGGCCCATGCTGATACGTTGAGGGTGTTGCGGGTGCGATGGCTGTCGGCGGCGGGGAAGAAGACTTTAGACGGTAGACGGCCGGGTTGGGGGATATATCCTGTTGCCGTGGACGAGGCGGTCGTAGGAGCGGCAATGGCAAGGTGGACGACGGTGCCGATGAAGCGAGAGGAGGCGATGAAAGCATCCTGGTCCAGCGCTGTGGATGAGAGACGTCCATCTCTTGAAGTGGACGATGGGGTAGGGGTAGTGGCTCCGGCAAGGTGGAGGATGGGGTGGCGGACGGAGGAGGCTGGCCGCAGTGCGGAGGTTGTCGTGCCGCTGACGGTGTATGAATGGGGAAATGGAGGGGAGGGGGGATCTCAAACTTTGGGATGCGCTTCTCTGAAACGGGAGAAAGTTACGAACTTATCCCCCGTTTAAAATTTCGGACATCGCGTCGGTTGGGGATAGGACGGTAATCTCACATCTCCCAAATATTTGCCGGTAATTATTTCGGGCGAGGAGAGGGTGTTTTTCTGCCCACGGTTGGCGCCCATGGTGTATGAACGGGGCTGACAGGTAGGGCGGTTGTGTCACGTCTGATGGAAGTTACACATGTGCCCCTATTTAAAATATTAGCCTACATCAATTTCAGACGAGGAGAGTTTGTTTTGCCGCCCAACGTGTATGAATGGGGAAATGGATGAAGAGACACATGTCTTTCGGACGAGCTTGAATCAAATGTGTTTTGCCGCCCATGTTTGGCGCCCACCATGTCTGAATGAGCTCAGAGGCCATCGTGTCACGTCTGATTGAAGTTACTAGTCTACCCCTATCGACAGCAGTGTAAATCCGGTCGATAAGGATGTCAAGTGTCAGGGGTAGACAATAATTTCCATCTCGCAAACACTTGCTTCGGGCAGCCCGCAAATTATAGTGGGTGTTTAGCCTCTTCATTCAAAACTTGGGAGAATTAGCATTCAGGTTTGCCCTGGGACCTGGCAAACTAAATTCAAATCCAATTTGTATTTGATTACGAATATCCACAGATAATTATATGTTTTGTTATTTATTTCTTAAAAACCACAACAAAGATTTATTCCACCTTTATATATGATTATGATTTAGAAATGTCGTGATCTTTGAATTCAGTAGGTTGGATACACTTTGAGTCAAACAGTTATTTCATCCAATACAATATGCTCACACGAAAAACAGTTCACCTTATGTCAATCATACAAGTACTGAGGATTACCTTGCCTAAAAAATTTGGATCATTACAACACATGGACAACATAGGGGGTCTTGAAACATAATCCATTCAGAGACATGACACAACATGCAAGTACAATAATCTAATGACAATTTGAACTGGTATCTAAAGAAGAACCGGGATTACCTTGGGCTTCAGATAGCAGAAACAGCAGGACCTCCTCCGTCTTCAAATGCAACATTCTTACTTCCTCCAATTCTTGGGTTGCTTGCATAATGCGTGCCGCTAATTCCGTAATCTCCAGCCTCAAGATAAAGATTACCTCATTCATGGCAGCCACACCATCTCTTTCTGCCTCTAGTAGAGCCTAAAGCACTATAATATCTGTGCTCAGACTGCTCTCTAGCGGTTTTGCCTCTGAACTGCTACCATCTAGTAACATGGATGGCGCACTGCTTCCACAAATAGATTCTGGGGTTGTACATTGTGTCCTAGTGTGAACGGTATCCTGAAAGGTTTCCGCTGGACATCAGTAAGAGATAGTTATCGTATGATCCAGGCAGTAAGCTTACATGGTAAACGACGAACGAATTATTGCCGAGCATGGCAAACTATATTTAAATGGTTCGAAGCAGCATCAGGCGAAAAGAAATTAAAATGGTAAGATGAAACTAGGGATGTAAGGGGCAAATAAATGACATCCGCCAGTCCCATCTAGTTAGTTTTTGCTACCTCCCTAGTTCATTTTCCTCAAAAAACAAAAACTCTTTTGAACTATCATACCACTAGTGGACTTTAATCGGGATTAAACGGGGCCCAGTTGACATCCCTAGTTGAAAGGGAGTGTACAACCGCCATATTTAAGTTTCCAATGCATCTAAGCAGTTGAAATAATCTGAGAAAGCACTTAACAGTGTGGCCTCATATAAACGACGAAGACAGTCTTGTGATGAAGTTGAGAGGAAAAGCTAAGGACTCAAATGAAATAGGCATGCATTTCTTTATGATAGTACAGCAGGCACTGCTGACATATTGGCCAACTCAGGTATAGCGTAACAACAAATAAGCATTCGAATCAAGCAATACAGCAAAGCAGACAACCGAACTATTTATAATTCGGTAGGATTACACGTTGAGGGCACAAGCCAAGAAAGCAGCCCACTCGCATTACATTTCACATGTACTAAAACACACTGGCTTACCATATGTTGTTGTGAAGCCTAGCTGTTGTTGCAATGTTCTTTGAAGATATCGTCAGCATCCCGTGGTTGCAAATCTAGTTGTTGTAGTTTATTCTGCACCATCTATTTAGGTAAAATTAATTTTAATCGCATGCACTGGTCCGAATTGATCATCAATGGTTCATCTAAACTAATGAAAGAAGGGTGTGTGCATACACGACAATATATCTGCTTCCCTCTATTTTTATGCTTGTTCAAGGTGCCAGCCCCAAAAGAACAAATATTTTGCTTGATGGGGTTGGCAGTTCCATAATTAATAGAAGCATCAAATTAGTCATGCAACTTGGGAAGATCAAGAACACACAAACAAGTAATGAACAGAGGCTCGGAGCAGTGATGTAATAGCTAGCATCAGAAAATGTAGGGTAAAATGAACAAAAAGCAGCGGAACCACATGCTAGTTTGCTGATGTGTAATTAAGCATAGAGAACATTAAGCAGTCTGATGGAACCAACAGGTGGCATCAGAACAAAACTAAAGCATATTAACTATATGTGCACTGGTATGTAATTTAGCACATGTAACATGTTCACTGCCAGAAGTATGGCCCTACAGGTGCAAGCAGAATAACGCGTCTCATGAAAAACTGAATGATGCCCTGAAGAAATTCAAAGGTGCGGTGCTTATGCTAGGAAAGTGAACGTAGGCGCCGGCCGTTGGATAATAGTACCTACTTCTCGGCGGCGTATGGGTATCGTTGTCATACTTGATAGCTAAGGATCGTCGATGTTGCTCGTGTTGCGGTTGAGTTTGGGCCGGCTATCGCCGTTGCTGAAGCGGCTCCGGTGCTACAGTTGCGGCGCCTGTCGACATACAAGAAATGTCATCTGTGGTAAGTGAACATTTGCATGATAAAGAGAAAAACCGAAGGAGTACAAATCGAAATAACCTGATGAGGCTGCGGCGTCAGTAAAGCAGGGCCGGTGGAGTTGAATATGGCGTCCGTGGAGCGGGTCCGGTGTAGTGGACGAAGGCTTCGGCGAGCGTGTTGTACATTGCTTTCGGTGAGGCGGATCTGTTGCGGCGGACGAGGTCTTGTATGAAGGGCCAGCGAAGGGGTGGACGAGGGAGTCAGTGAAGGGCCTACGCTGTGGTGGACGAGGGCGCCGGTTAAGTAGATCCGGTGCGGTGGACCATGATGGCGGTCAAGGAGATCTGGAGCGGTGGACAAGCCAGTCGCTGAAGTGGTGAGTTGACATTTGGGGGTTCCAAGGTGCGGAAGGTAGATCCGGCGGGGTGTGAGGTCCACCGCTACGGTGGAGGACTAGATTCGGTGGCTTGCCGTGGTTGGGGGTCGGGGTGGGGAAGGGGAGGGGGGCAAAGAGGGGAAAACAATGGAGTTACCAAAGCAGCCCTTTTCCGTTCATGTGGCAGGGGTAAAATAGGAATATCACAGGGCTAAACTTTCGGGTGCGTGATATTTCAATGTGAGCGGGAAGTTTGAAAGCTTTTGGCGCCTAAAATTATAAGTATTCTGCTCTCATAGGGCCGACTATGATGTCATGGCCGACAATTTGTTTGTTTTGCACGCAAAAAAATGTGCAAGTTTTGAAAATCAATGTCTCCAACTCGAAACTTAGATTGTCCATTCAATTCAAATATGGATCATTGAGCTACTTCAAGCAAATACCATCATACGGTCCAATTCAAATGAAATTCCAAATGTGTTTATCCTAAATATGATGACAAAAGCAAAAATGTGTATGTGTATGAATAAAGTGGATGATTATAAAGTTTGAACATGGACGTATGTGTATATATCTAGGTTTGATATATGAATTTGAAATCACGAAATCCCAGCTTAAAAAATGTACCTCTGTTTAAATGAATTACAAAAGCTAATGATGGAGTCGAATTCCAAAATTCCAATCTTAGGTTTGTAATTCTGGTACATCAAGGTATATCACGCATGTTCAAAAGTATCGTTATCTCATAGTACAAACTGTGAAACAAATTGATCAACCATGAGTGCACAATATCTCAATTACGCTAAAGTCCCTCAAATATAGACACCTCACTCTTTATCTGAAGTCAACCCCCCCACCACCACACACACACACATAGAGAAGTCGTTCTCTCCCCCAAACACCAACACACGAGCACATTAACACCCCTCTCTGTTGTAAAGTCCGGACCCCAACATAGGTCTCTATCACTTTGTCTCTCGGGCATGCACACATCTCTTCCCTCACTCTCTAGGTCTCCCGCTATCTCTCTTACCCAAGCACACGCACTATGTAGAGTGTATATTTCCCATACACACAAAACGTTGCCCCCAAACGTCTATCTCCCTAGTTATGTGGTTCTCGCGCACTCACCTCACACACCACCCCCACTGCAAACAAGCACACTTTGTCTCCGTGTGCACCACTCTCCTCTTTCTATCTCTCCCACATGCGGACCCGCCCCAGCTCCTTCCCGGTATACATATATGTCGTGACTCTTTGCATAGCTCCCTAATGTATAATCGCTCTCGATTTCGCACATTGTTCTCTACACCATCTATTCTAGATCTCACATGAAGTCCCTATCACACACACGATGACTTGCTTCCCTTGCGTCTCCGTTCATAGGCCAATTTCGGACAACATCAACATTGTCTGCCTATATATACGCCATTTATGGACACAAACGACCCCTCTCGCCCCTCTCTTCCTCCCTCTCTCTCTCTCTCTGTCGCTAGCTCTCTCTTTCTCTCGCTCTCACACCCCTCTCCCACACACACACTTGATGTTTCTTCCAAGTAGTCTGCTCCCCTTGCCCGCACCCGTGCTATCTCGCTACAACACATGTCACACCATTCCCCCTTCCCTTATACTAGGTTTACATCATCAGTGGTCTCTCTACTCCACATACACTCTCTCCCTCTCACACACAAACGCGTGCACAAACACACACAGACACGCACAAACACCCATTTATCTGGATCCTCATCTCTCCTCATGTCCGCATGTGTATCTCACACACTCACTCTCTAATTATGTATATGTGTCTCCATGTTACACAACACAAAGCCCCATGTACATTTCTCTCTCTATCCTCCACACACATAGACACAAAGAATCTGTTATCATTGCCTCAGTCTCTAACATATCACTCTCTCTCTCTCTCTCTCGCAAACACGCTCAACAAGGGTTTCCCCGTGAATAACTTACTGTCTATTCATCAACAGTCATGGCAGTACGGCGAACACGAGACGTGAAAAAGAATAAATCTACACGTGCTTAGACCACCTAGTATGACTACTAGGACTACAGCAAGCCAAAAAGCGCGCCGCCGTCACCCCCTCCTTGTCGGCGACGGGAAAATCTTTGTTTTACACAGTCGAGAAGTCATTGTGCTAAGGCCCCACATGCCGAGGCGTTGAATAGAATGTAGATGCTAGTTTACAGAAGCAAGTATCGATAATACGTTTGTATCTCCATACTTATATTTCTTCTCTTATAAAAAACCGAGTTGGTGATGATGGTACGTGTGCCATCTTGCAATATAGACCGTCCGATCTATATCTGACGGATGGAAATTAAACTAAAAGATACCCGCACCCCTCTCCACATTTGCAGACAAGGCCTTCCCTCGTTCATCCTTATCTCCAACAAACCTCATTGTTGAGCAATTAAGAAAGGAAGCCTCTGGAACAAACTGGCCTGGTGGCCGCTGCCGGCGTCGTCAATCCCCATGCCTCCACTCAGTCCGACCACCAACCACCACCACACCCCACTCCTCTTCACCTTATTTCATATTTCTCGAGATATCATTAGTTTTTACACATGGGATTACTCCCGCAAGGGTCAATCACAACAAGTGTTTTATAAAAAAATGCATCTTGATGTTCCGTGCAATGCACGGATCTTGCTAGTACTCCTACACAAGACTAAGTTGGTGATGCTGGTGTGTCTGCCATCCGTCATTTCTGACCATTAGATCTACATCTAACGATTGTGAGGTAAGTTGTTGCCTTTTCTCACCAACATCCCACTTGTCTACCAATTTGCAGAAAAACCCATAATTAGTATCTTAAAACCAACCACATCCCTCCCTGACCTCACCAAAACAGCCCAAGGAATATATTCTAATTGAAACATAATATATCTCTAGTGACATATGTATATCAAAATTAGAGTGTTTTGTACCAAGTTTGTGAATAAGTATTATTCTAATTATGATTCCTTGCAACGGACATGAACATTGCTAGTATTTCCAACCATAGATTTTTTCATAGTATTCCATAGTTTCGAGTTTTCCATCAGATATTAGTCACTCATGGTTGATATTTACTTTCAATCATGTACACACATGCACTATGTAACTAGCCTTGCTTATTGGCTTCCAAAGCTTAACTTTCACTCCTACTTACAATATGTAGAGTATTTAACAAAAAACTACCATTTTCAACCAGCCCTAGGAAGAATCTATTGTACAAAAAATAGCAAAAACATACCCAAAATTTTTTAATCCATGCCAAAAACTACATAGTACTCCTACCGATTAGGTTCGTTTAAACCCATTTATGATAGGGTTGGCCCACACGTCCGTGCTGATGAGGCAGCTTAAACCAACACATTTTGTTTGACCGTTGACACGAGGGACCCACATCTGACCTTCTATCCTGTTATTCCCCCTCAAATCATTATTTTTCCTGATCATTACTTCAAACAGTACTGATGCGTGTTCGTTGGTGGCGCCGGTGATGAGCGAGTTGGCCGCCGCTCCGTCGGACGGGCCGGACGACGCGCTGGCCTCCGCACGGGTTGGCAGGCTGGCCCGAGTGTGACTCACGAGCGAGCAAGCCGCTGTGCTGGCTTTCGCTTGAGCCAGATGGCTGGCCTTAGCACGACGCGCGCGAGCAAGCCGCCGCGCTGCCGTGCCAATCTAGCTAGCAAACCTTGCAGACAAGCAGCTGGACGGAGCTATCTTGGCTAGCTAGCGGCCGCGAGTGCCAGACGGAGCTGGCATCCGGGCTGCCGCAACATCGGCTCTGCACCGCCGACGGTTTTGACCTTGCCTTCTGCCGGCGGCGGTAGCTGCGTCCCATGGCCGATGATGACTAGGTGGACGGGCCGAAGGTAGGAGGTCACTCGAGGATTTTTGTTGGTAAGAGCATGTACAATGGTTGATAAGGTAGTCTTATCTTAAGTCTGCCACGTATGCAAGTGGTAGTAGTTTCTTGGCATTTTAGGGGTTTCTTGTAAGGAACAATGTACGTACTACTAGCGACAAAAGGCGATTCTAGGTTGCGTTGTACTCCAACGAGTACTACTAGTGGTCACGGAAGTGTATACCTCGTTTTGTGGGTTCGACCCCGGCCGAACGCACGTCGGCCTTTTTTTTAAAATAGTACTACTACACTTCGCTGCGAGCCAATATTTTACACAGGTAGTTTGAGTTTTGAAGTCAAACGGACGTGCGGCCCCACAATCTGGGTGCACTAGATAGCCTAGCCACGTGAACAGGTTTTCCTTCCCAGCATCCCGTGGCTCGCGTGCTCGCCCTAGCCGCACCTCGGTTGCAGCTTCCTCATCAGCTAGTAGCATATTTAAACTAGCGCCTCCCAATTAAGCCCGAGGAGCCAGAAAAGCCTGGCGGGGCATTGGGAACTGTGTAATATGGCTCTGTACGTAAAGTGCTCTACTACTACTCTATAGCTTGTGGCGTTGCACGCATGGACTTCACTCCATTATCGGCTCTACTATAAAAGAAATTCCTCTTGACGTGTTTTTTTTGAAACGGAGGCAAAAGCTTTGCTTCATCTCATTCATAAAGAAGGAACTACTAACAAAGTTCGACGAGATCCATCACACCTCCACAAATGGAAGCGAAAAGCCTAGTCTCGCTGTATCAAATAACTCAAATGTTCTGCCCCTGCAGTAACCATCGCTGATAAACAGGCTGCTAGTGTGTGCGTGAGAGGAGCGGCTGTGTAGGCCAGCTACGTGAGAGGAGTGTCTGAATAGAGCACCGAGAGTACCCACTAGGCCACTACGCAGGTGTACTTCCCCTGCATTAATAGTACAGCGATGGTTCTAGAGAACAGTAGTACCCTCCACTTCCAACTGTAGCTCCTTGGCCCTGAGATTCAAGAGTTCAAAACTGGTGCACTATACTAGACTAGACTAGAAGTACATTACATTGCATTACTAGTTGAGAAAAGTAGTAATAGTACTGCTACAGTATGAGTACGTACTCCTCCATCACATAATCTAAGACGTTTTTTGACACTAGTTGGCGTGTACAAAAAATGGCAAAAACATACCCAAAATTTCTTAATCCACGCCAAAAACTACTACCTAGTGCCAGAAATTTCTTACTAGTGCTATTATTTACAGTATAATGCAATCCCATAACGTTCCATAATCCCTTCCTTTCAAAAAAATCTCTTCTGGAGAGAAGATTGCTATCTCCACGCGAGCTTCCCATAGGCCAGTGCCACCGCATGCAGTCATGTGAGAGAGAGGGAGACATCCATGCAGCATGCAGAGAGAGGAGAACGCGGGCGAACAGCCAATGGGCTGCATGGGGCATTTATAGCTGCTAGCTCCTCCCATCCATGCGCTAGGGGTATTTTCGTCCAGAAAGCATGCAGCGAGCCCCTGCCTTGGTATCCGGGTCTGCTCTTATGCGAAGAGTAAAAATAATCAGAGGGAGTACTAGTAGTAAATAATAGCCTCACCCCTTTGCTGAGGAACGATTTTACAGTTGGAAGGGACGAGGCCCTGCGGTTACTACGCTCTTATCTCCTCCTCGCCAGTTCCCCTCCCCCCGAAGAGAAGGTAGTTCGTCACTGCTCCCATGGATAATCCAGGCGGTTCTCCTCCTCGTCGGGGCTAGGAGACCTTGGACGATGATCCTATGGGAGAAATCGCACGCCGCTCCGACATCCTCACCGCCGCAAGACTCGATGCTTCCTGCACCAACTTTTTCAAGACGCTGCTTAAACAGGCTTGGGAAAAGGCCATGCATGTTGGTCTTCCATGCGTCCTCGAGGAGAAGGTTCTTCTATGGGAAGATCCTTCGAACAGTCCACCGCTCCCTGGCCATGGTTGCACGTTGACTCCGCTAGAGTTGCCGACATTGAGAGGTAGTCAGATTTTGTCCGATGAGCAGGTCAGTAATGGAGTTTGATCATGTAGTACTTAGTTATTCCATTTCCATCCCGTAATTTGTCCGCTACCCACCGTCTTATATATAGGTCTGGGTCAGTGCCAACGAAGATTGGCTTGCATACCACCGGCCGGATATGTCGTGGTATTTCTCACGGGGGGCTTGCGAGTCGACAGATGCCACAAGGGCTTAGTGTGTGGGTAAGACTGCTGCTGATAGGCCCGGGAGCGGGTATGCGATTAGCACGCGGTGGTTTACCCAGCTTCAGAGCTCTCCATAGAGATAATACTCCTACTGCTGCATGTCTGAGTGTATCTATCTGGGGTGTACATCGGGCAGTACAAAGTGCTCCTGGAGCTGTATCTCGGATCAGTGACCAGTGCATCTGAGCTAGTATATGCCTATTCGAGGCATGCTAGTGGCCGGCCATGTATGGCCATGGCTTGTGGCCGTGGGAGTGTGTGTGTGTGTCCATCCTCCTGGATGGATGGATGAGTGCCCCTTTTATAGTGTGGGCTAGCTTACTATGTAAGCTATGTGGGTAGGCATGGGTAAGGCATGGTGCATGTCATGCTTGTCCCCTGGGTCACTTCATAAATAGTGCCAGGGGACAAGTGACACTGTACATGATGTCGTCGCGGTACGGTTGTCTTGTCCGCGGTATGGCCGTCTCGTCGGTGTCTTGTCGATGTCGGGTTGGGCTGCAGTCGGTAGCCGGCTGGTTGGCGCAGTCGGCAGCCGGCTGGTTGGCGCAGTCGGCAGCCGGCAGGCAGACTGAGGGGCTTTGCTAGGCCCGATATCTTGAAATATCGTCTTGCCATCTTCGGGGTATCCGTGTCCAATTACTCCGACAGTAGCCCCCAAGCCTCCGGGCAACTTGGCAAAGTTGGGTGGAGGTTTTTTGGCAAATGTTCATGGAAATGATCATAAAAAAGGACAAAGTTAGTCCACGCAAATATATCATATGCTTGCTTTTAGTATTGCAAGTTTTATGTGGAGGGTGCCGACTCGGTTTCGTCCGAGCCCCCTTAATCTTTTTCGTGTTCCCTCCGCTTTTTGGCTTGTGCTCTTGCTTGCCGAACAGCCGCTCTTCTGTCTGTGGCTAAGAGTGCGCTGCGAAGTGGAGTGTACAGTACTCAGAGTCTAGGAGCAGATTCAACCGAGTAGATACTTGTAAAGGAAAACGGCCGGGTCGCCCGAACGTTTTTCTTCCCGGGCGTTTTTCGCGTGGGTGGCCTCCAACGTTCACTCTTGCTAGTCGGACAGCCGCTCTGCGATCTGTGACTAAGAGTGGGCCTTTGGTACCGCGCACGGTACTAAGCCGTCTGCGGGAACTAACGTCTCAGGCCAAGCGGCCAGCCCCCGGGCCAACTCTGGCTGGCGCCGGGGCGAACAGTGACGCTACTGTAATAAAATGCGGAGACAGTCCCCCAGCATCGCTCGTGGCTATCCATGCTTGCGTGGTGCAAAAAATATGCGGGTGAGGAGCTCACATTGATTTTCGTGTAGTTGCGGTCGTCGGAGACAGCCGGCGTGACTCGGTGCTCGCGGAGCGCGTCGGCGCACCCGCTGGGTGAAGCCTTCGCCCGGCCGGTCAGGCTCGACCGGCCAGGCGGCGAGGTGTCTTGCAACGCCCTTTTTCTTCTGCCGGCTGCTGACAGCCGGACAAAACTCTTCTCTTGTCTGCAATCTTCGCGGGGGCACGTCAGCGCACCCGCTGGGTGTAGCCCCCGAGATTCGGGCCGACTGCTGAGCAGTCGGGCCGGATCTCCCGGCAACTACTTTGTCTTCTCTCTCGCGGGGGCGCGTTAGCGCACCCGCTGGGTGTAGCCCTCGAGATTCGGGCCGACTGCTGAGCAGTCGGGTCAGCAGTCGGCCCGAATCTCCCGGCGACTACTTTGTCTTCTCTCTCGCGGGGGCGCGTCAGCGCACCCGCTGGGTGTAGCCCCCGAGATTCGGGCCGACTGCTGAGCAGTCGGGCCGGATATTCCGGCAACTACTTTGTCTTTTTTCTCGCGGGGGCGCGTCAGCGCACCCGCTGGGTGTAGCCCCCGAGATTCGGGCTGACTGCTGAGCAGTCGGGCCGGATCTTCCAGCAACTACCTTGTCTTCTTCTTCTTCCGGCCGGGTGGGCGGACCCCGACACAGCAGTCGGGCTCTTTGCAGCCGGACAAGCAGCCAGCGGTCGGACGCACACACACATTTTTTCTTTCTTGCCAATCGGCCGTGGGCATCCGGCCATCTCACCCGGTCACTCCTCTTTTTTGTTTTTTTACAAGCCGGCCTGCGGTTTTTTCATCAGCCGGCTCTTATGCTAGCAGCCGGCCCTTTGACTTTTCTTTTCTTCCGGCTTTTTTTTGAAGTCGGCCACACAGGCGGAAGTGCATGCATATGTACCCAGCCTTTGGTATAACCGGACATGCATGCGCACCTGGCCAAGCATGCATGCATGTACCAGGTGAATCCATACGCGCTTTTTCTTTTTCAGCCGGCAGCATCTCTTGACTTTTCTTTCTCCCCCGGCTGAATTCTTTCTCTCTCTCTCTCTCTCTCTCTTTTTCAGCACCCGGTCCTTTTTATTTTTCTCTCTCCCGGCTGCCCGAGCGACACCGACAGGCTGCGGCAGCGAACAACGGGAGCCGGCTGAGGCGCACCCGGGCGCCCGGAGGTGAGGCGGCGAGCCGAGCACCCGGAGCCGGGTTGCGGTCAGGGCGGAGCGAAGGGGCGCGGCGACCCGACCGCCAGGCGCTGGTGAAGCCGGTCGCGCGGACAGAGCCGGGCGGCGCGGGAGGGAGCCGGCCGCCGCGGGCGCGCGGGTGGAGGCGAAGCCGGCGCGGCCCTTGGGGCTGGACGGCGCGGGGTAGGCCGAGCCAAAGCCGGCACGGTGCTCGGGGCCAGATGGAGGCAAAGCCGGCCGCTGGGGAGGCCGGGCAGGCGCGACGCAGCCGGAGCCGGGCGTGACGGAGGGGCTCGGTGTGCGCGCGAGACGGAGGCGGCCAGGGGCCAGCAGGCGGACGGCGATGCAGGAGGCGCGCAGCTAGGGAGCGGGGGAGCCGGCCAGGCCGGCCGGGTGGAGGTCGAAGCCGGCAGGCGACGGAGCCGGCAAGCGGCGGAGCCAGCCGTCCGGCTCGGGGCGGAGACGGCAAGCGGCCGGGGCCGGGCGTGGAGGCCGGCAGCAGAGGCGGCCGGGTTGGGGGAGCCGGCCAGGGCGGAGCCGGCGAGCCGGCACGGAAGACCCGGAGGGAAGGAGCCGGACGCTCGAGGCCGGCTAGGCGAGAAGGCGGAGCCGGCGCGGATGTCCCGGGAGGTCGGACGCCGGGCGGCGGGAGGAGCCGGCCGTCCGGGCTGCGGGCGGAGGCCGGGGCGGGGCCGAGGGAGGTGGCGGCCGGATCGCGCGGGGAGGCGGCGGCCGGGCCGCACGGATGGTGGAGCAGGGCGAGCGCGCTCGGGGATGTCGGCCAGCTCGTCGGAGCCGTAGAGGGGCGAGGCCGCGTTACGGAGACGGCGCGGAGGTCGGGTCGCGGGCGCCAGCCGGCAGGTGCGCGCAGGAGCCGGCTTGGGTAGGAGCCGGACACGGCAGAGGCGACGCGGACGCGGGAGGAGGCGCGAAGCAGCCGGCGCAGGGCGATACAGCCGACTGTGGAGGACCCGGCCAGAGTGGCGGGCTGGCGGGCGAGTGCGGAGCAGGGGGCCGGGGGCGCACCGACCCGGAGCTGGCCGGGCGGGCGGCAAGCCGGCAGGCGCAGGGGGCCAGCGCGGCAGGGGAGGCCGGGGCCTGCGGGCGAGGACGCGGAGCTGCGCACAGGCGAATCCGAACCAGCAGGGGTGCGCGCAGACGAAACTCCAACAGCAACGATGCTCGAGCAAGCAACAGTAAGAGCAGTAGGAGGCATCGGCTGCAGCAATGGAGGGACCAGCAACGTTCTAGCAGCAGGCACGGAGCGCACAGGCGTGGCCAAGGCAAGCCGAGGGATGGAAGCACGCACAAGGAGGCGCGGCCATGACGCAGCGTAGATATTTTTGGTGGAGTATGTCTTGGGCGTCAACTGTATAGGCAACGCGTGACCATGGTTGACTGATGCATCTAGCTAGCTTGTAGATGATATATGGAGGCCGGAGCAAGGCGCAACGCGGACGAAAGCAGGCGCGAGCGGCGCGTGGACGGCCACGGTCGACCGAAACGAGGCCCCGCGCGCGGCGCGCGCGCGGACGGGCAGCCGGCATCGCAACGGTGGTGGTGAAGAAGGCGAGGCCGACGGCGAGGTCACGCCGCCCCTCACGGCCATTCCGGGGGCATGTCAATGTCGAGCCCCCGACCGCAATCGAAGAGACGGCGCGACGCCGCGGTGGTGAAGACGAAAAGGCCGACGGCGAGGACGCGCCACCCCTCACGGCCGCTCTGGGGGCGGGTCGATGTCGAGCCCCCGAGCGCTACGGAGGGACGGCGCGACGCCGCGGCGGAGGCGATGAAGAAAAAAAAAGGGGTCCCGCCCGGACAGCGAAACCAGCAGCAGCGTGGTAGCAAAGTACCGCCCCACGGTGGGCGCCAACTGTCGTGGTATTTCTCACGGGGGGCTTGCGAGTCAACAGATGCCACAAGGGCTTAGTGTGTGGGTAAGACTGCTGCTGATAGGCCCGGGAGCGGGTATGCGAGTAGCACGCGGTGGTTTACCCAGCTTCGGAGCTCTCCGTAGAGATAATACTCCTACTGCTGCATGTCTGAGTGTATCTATCTGGGGTGTACATCGGGCAGTACAAAGTGCTCCTGGAGCTGTATCTCGGATCAGTGACCAGTGCATCTGATCTAGTATATGCCTATTCGAGGCATGCTAGTGGCCGGCCATGTATGGCCATGGCTTGTGGCCGTGGGAGTGTGTGTGTGTCCATCCTCCTGGATGGATGGATGAGTGCCCCTTTTATAGTGTGGGCTAGCTAACTATGTAAGCTATGTGGGTAGGCATGGGTAATGCATGGTGCATGTCATGCTTGTCCCCTGGGTCACTTCATAAATAGTGCCAGGGGACAAGTGACACTTTACATGATGTCGTCGCGGTACGGTTGTCTTGTCCGCGGTATGGCCGTCTCGTCGGTGTCTTGTCGATGTCGGGTTGGGCTGCAGTCGGCAGCCGGCTGGTTGGCGCAGTCGGCAGCCGGCAGGCAGACTGAGGGGCTTTGCTAGCCCCGATGTCTTGAAATATCATCTTGCCGTCTTCGGGGTATCCGTGTCCAATTACTCCGACAGGATACCACCATCATTTTGCACAACATCCACAGCAGTGCGGCTGTTCCGGTAGACCCCTTCTCCACCATTGGGATTGGCCTTCCGGACTGGCTTGGCTTGAATACGTATGATGATGCCTACATGAGATTGAAGAAGATAGGAATTGCGGACCCGCTGACAAAGCGACGCGGCTACGATGATTACTATCCCATAGCGGTGTTCGACATAAGGATTGCCATCAATGCAAGAGGCAGTAATGGCAGAGGCTGGCGCATGTTGGCGGAGGCAGATTTGTACCCCTACACGTTTGAAGACGCCGTGCGCCATCTAGGCTGCATCTTCACGGTGACAAGCCAGGGGACTTGTTTCATCTTGTTGCCATCCTATGGTACGGGAGATTACAAACGGAATGCACAAACCATCATTTTCATCCCTAACGGTACTCCATTATTTTGCAGGGACCAGTCATCCCCCGATCAAAATAAGATCGCCGATCCTGGATGTGCATTTGCATCCGCGATTCGGTCTAACCTGGAACCTTGTAGCTGACTTTGTCATATTGAGATCAACTATCTTAGCAGTCGTTACCCATGGTACCACTGATGTGCAACATGGTCACACAATCTACCATGATCGGACCGTCACCATCTACCCAGGTATTCCATTTTTTAACCCTCTCGCCTTCTCTTTCATTGTTGTACTAGTAGTATAATTTGTAGTACTAGTAGGAGTACTTTTTACCTTGGAGGACGCGTATAGCTAGCTAGGCCCTTGAAGACTTGAACCCACTAGCTGCCACCATTTTTGTTTTTCCATGTCTTACTATCTCATCCATGTAGCCAAGAGTGGCTATATATAATAAGCCGGTTATTTTACTTCCTCTATACCGGAGTAGTACTATTTGCTGCACAGTATTACTGACCGCCATATTTGAGCACACCATTATTATGCATGGACCATGACTATGTACATCACCATGTGTCCAGATCTGGGATGCCGCATGTGCTAGATGAACGGCGCTGAGTTTGACCCCCGTGATGCTACGTGGGTGCCGAGGAACACTCTTGGAGAGTACTCGCTTTTCATCGGGGACAACTACCCCATTGTGAAGCGGAAGCCACCTTCCGTGCACGACACGGAAGGCCTGACGTTCATGAAGCATGGTTGTGTCTTCAGTGCGCACTGTCGGATGAACGACATGCTGGGACACGCTATCCCTGATTTATGCCGCTTCAGCCTGGATGAGTCTCCATCGTGTGGAACCGGAATAGAAAGCTGCGACAATGATTCCCGTTGCCCACCACTATGGATCGTGCCATCCATGAAGAACACCTGGGACTAGAACCTGGAGGAGGACATGTAGCCCATCTATAATGTGTAAGTGGAGTACGGTAATTGTGAACGGTAGTGCTGTGAATATATGTAGACTAGTCGTGCACAAATTTATCACATGAATTGGAGATGAACTTGTGTGGCATACTGGCATTTGTCCTTTAGAATTTATTACTAGTAAATGTGTAATGTGTATGTGCAACTTGTGTAGTTGTTGCACGGGCTCCAACACGCTCTTTGAGAAAAACAGGTGGCACAACTTTGGATATACGTGACGTGGCCGCATCATACAGTAGCATCGTTCGCTATAGTTGTAGTACACTCCTACTAGGACGACAACTCCTATAAAACCTTGCGCTTGGCTCTTTGCCTCTTCGGGAGGTTCAATAGTTCATACTCATGTGAACCTTGCACTTGGCTCTTCGCCTCTTCGGAAGGTCCAACAATGATGATACTACAGTACAACATGCTTCTGGCAACCTGACACCGATTGAACTGCTGCACGTCCACCGTGAGGGCGAGGGAGAGGGAGAGGGAGAGGGAGAGGGTGTTGTAGTCAAAACCCTCTCCTCGTCCTGCGAACCACCGCGCGCGTGGGCAAGGGAGAGGCGTAGTAAGCAAGCTTCTCCTCGTTCGGCGAGTTGATGGGACACATCAAAGCAGTACTAGTACTAGTACTAGTAGTCCATACCGCGTCCTTTCCGATTAATATGGCTTAATTTGAAACGAGAAAAATACACTGGCGGTCAACGTATGTAACAATACGCTCTTTACGGTCACTATATATAGTTTTGAGGCAATTATACGATCACTAGCTCATCGTAGAGCACCGTATTGCACCCTACTGACCGGCCACATAGTCGACGTGGCACTTTCTTGACTGGTTAAATTGTCACCTGGTGTCTGGGTCCCACCTGTCAGTTGGCAGAGCAAAGAAATTAGTTAAACAAAACTTTACGCTGGCGCGACACGAGTCCAACCCTTGCGCGCGAACCGCCCTGGCTGTGTATGTGAGTGCATGCACGTGTCCTCCCTTGGTCTTCCAACAAAGAGTGTACATCAGCTATAAAACAAAGAGTGTAGTACATGATGTACATCTACACTTCCAATGCATTTAGCCTTTAATCTAAATTGATATTGATTGACTAATGCACCAACTTGTGTTGTAGGTATAGGCTACATGTCTATCCTTATTTACAGCATGCAACGGCCTTTATTTAATCTTCTTATCTCAATGGTCGCATGCACACATAAGTCTGCTACTTTTGGGCGTTAATTATGCCCTGGTCAATGTGTATATCTCTAAATGTACAATCTTTCATGGACGTAAGGAGTAGGTTGAGCACTTGAGCGTGAGCGTGTGTGTTGCGTCATGTGCTGTGTGCCGCATGGGTGCGTGAGTGTTGCGTGCGTCCATGTGTACGTGTGAGTGTTGCATGTTGCATGCATGCATGCATGGGGCTTACTCCCTCCCATTAACATGTTCATATTTCAAGCTTCCTCTGTTCCCTCCATATGGTGATACTCCCTCTGTTCCCAAATACGGAGTATTTGTCTTTCTACAGTTTTCAACAAGTGACTAGGTACGGAGCAAAATGAGTGAAGTGAGCGTAGAGGCATAGGGATACTGTAGAAAGGAAATCCTTGCGATCCATTATTGCCCATCTCGGTCAGAGAGAACTATTCAACTAGTCTTCGCAGTGAAGTGACAATACACGCTGCAGCAGATGGGACACATAATTAATAAGCTAAACCAGCGTGTTGGTGTTACTAAATCAGCCTTACCCAGTACTGCCATCTCTTCTTCTTCCTCCTCTCTTCTTCTTCCTCCTCTCTTCCCCATCGTCGGCCGCACACCATTTACCCCCGCTCACCGCTCGCCCGCCCGTGCCATCTTCCTTGGTAGCTCGCGTGTACCATATCCCCCCGCTCACAGCTCGGCCACACGAGAAGAAGCTTCTTCATTCGCCCGCCCGAATCCACTTCCCCGCTGGCTCGCAGGCACCGAAAACCCCAATGGCAGAACCGACTGACACGCAGAGCCGCGATTGGAATTCCCTCCCCGATGTTCTCTTGGAGCAGATCTATAGTCGTATGGACCTACTCAGCACCGTCCGTCTGGCCGCATGCTCGGTGTCTTTGTACCGTCTACTCATCTGCAACCGGCCGGCTCTTTTCAAGACACCCTGCTTGCTGATGCCCGATCCTCGCAGGTGGCCCAGACACTGACTTGACGGTCCTACGGAGGTTGCCGTGGTGCCCCTCGACATGCTACCACTACCCGTCCACCTGCCCTTCATGCGCGTCCACTACTGGGCGAGCATGAGGGCCAACTAGATCGTCCTCATCCACCACACCGGTAGTCCGTGGCGTCTCATGGATATCTACTCCCAGCGAGAGATCACCCTTCCATCGTTGGATACCGCCGCCATCGAGCCTCGCGGCCCACCGGACACTCCTGCATACTACGCACGAGACGCGTCAAGCTTTTGGCTCGACCTCTGTTTGCAGAAAGTTGTAATCTGTGAAGTGCCCACACCATCAGAAGACTACATGGATTACAAGCTCATTGCCTTGTTCAACATGGGATTAGTCTATCTGGAATACGGTCGCCATACATGGTTATGGCTCATCATCAATCATGTTGAGGCAACATTTCTATCTGATGCTAGTGCATGATGAAATCGTTTATGCGATCGACGCACAGATTGGCTGCCTATACTGGTGGAATCTATCGTCATGTAATTGTTCTATCTCATCTCATCTTGACCTTATGGATACGACTGCCTGTTCATTTGTTACAAATTTAGAATACATAGCATGTCTATAACCACATCATTGCTATATGTTCCTCTCATTTCCTGGATTTTTATGACCACACATGTTATGTTAGAGTTGATATGAGAACAATTGGCATCTAATGATTGTTAGAATACATATTATGAGAATAACATCATGATTGCTATATGTTACTCTTGTTTACAAGATTTTTATAACAACACATGTTATTGCTTAGAGTTGATATGAGAACAGTAGTAGTAAGTGCTATGGTAGAATATGAGTAGACGCTGTCATAGCTGTTTTCCTCTCATTGTTACATGATGTTTGAACCATGACATATTGCTAGAATATGAAATCCATTGGCTTATTTTTTTAACTTGGGGTATGATTATGACCACGGCATTGCAATTCTCTGTCTATGATATGTGTCACTGTTATAATAATCTTAATTCCACACATACTCTGAACATGATTTTTTATTTTTGTCCTTTTGGTCTCCAATTTGAATTGTTGCAGCAGACGCAAATGCGCTGGCCTTCATGATTCCAGGACCTGGAATCATACCAGCCGATGGGTGATGGTTTATCGCTCATTCAGCTGACGGCGGTCATTTGATGCTCATTCGCACGTACCAAATTGACCAAACCATTACATCAAACCACATGCAGTACAATGCATGGGGCGTTCGTGACATTGATGGCTATGGCTGCTTCGTGTTCGAGAAAGATCCCAGCTCCGTTGGGCCAGGCGTATTCAACTGGAGGCGGGTTTACAGCCTCGGCAACCACTCCTTGTTCCTCAGGCTCAATTATCCGATCATCCAACCAATCATCGATCATATCACCGGCGATGATTACTGTGCTATGCAACTTCCATTCGTGAGGGGGGCTGTGTTTACACATCATACCATGGTTTTCATGAATCACCATATCCAGAGATTCGTCGACACAGCTTGTTGCCAGATAATCTTCAGTGTGTGAAAGGCATCAAGCTTCCATGCGACGGATGGCTTTTGCAAACCCGACATGCGGCGATGTGGTTCATGCCAACAGCAAATATGCACAACTTGATTCGTGTTGATATCTAGACTGAGCCATGTATTCTACTGCTGTAGCACGACCCTCTTTTGTTGGATATTATGTACTGTTGTTAGTTTGAAGCACTCCTCTGGTTTGAAGGATAGATACCTACCTGGGATCAAGTGCATCCTAACTCACCTGCGTAGGATGTACTGATAATGATGATGGAGATGCTGTGCAGAAGCCATATATATATGTATATATATATATCAGTTAGGCTTCAAGTGCGCACTTGTTAGTTAAACATATGTATAAATTGTGACACTAAATATGACTAGTAAGTAGTACAGTAGCAGTACTTGTCCTGGGTTTGTCACGGCAGATGTCCTCGTGAAAGGACTTAGTCATGGAGCCATCGCAACGAGTTAGCTTAAAGGGGTTAAACCGGACAAGGGGACGTGGGGACTTTATACTAGTTCGGCCCCTTCGATGAAGGTAAAAGCCTACGTCTAGTTGTGATTGGTATTGCTAGGGTTTTGACGACCAGGGAGAGAATCCGCTTTGACTGGACCTCGAGTTGTTGTTTTCTGTCCCCAAACCGTGGCCGGGTCGTCCCTTTATATACACAGGTTGACGCCCGCCGGTTTACAGAGTCCCGAGGCCGGATCATAGAGGTGTCCGGCTTGGTCTCTATTCCTCTAACTTGCAATACAAGTTTACATGATAAAGTTGGTTCACATCTATAGGCTTTAATCTGTCTTTGGGCCTTGGGCCTTCTTAAAGCGCCAGTATCTTCTATCTTCATGGGCTTCAATCTTCATGGAGCTAATCCGGCCATGCCTAGCCGGTTTACCTCCAGTAACTATATCCCCAACATTAGGCCCTAGATTGATTTGAACCTGTTCATGTCAATCTCCAATACTTAGAAAAATTCTTGCTCTGGCACCTTTGTATAAATCTGGTAAATCGCCGTGACGTCATCCTTTAAATCCGCAGCCAATCATTATGATGTCATCTACCCGTTGAAGCCGAAGATGCCCTTCATTAATGATCGTGTCAACCCTCGAGGCGTCATCCTTAATAACTATCCATTTCCAGCTCCTCGATTTACGCACCTGTCACTTATCGGCTCACCTTATAAATAAGACCACGGGCCCTTTTCTTTACCCCCTTCATCTCCGCTTCCCTCTTCTTCCTCCTTGCGACATCTTTGTCCCTGAGCGCCGCCGCCGCTACCGAGCTTCGCCACCGTTCCTCCGCCCGCCGCTGCATCAACCTGGTTGTACCAGAAAACCGCGGTGCTGTTTTGTTGCTTCATCCTCTATGAGTTCTTTCCCTTTCCCCCTTTGTAGATCTATTTGAAGGTTCATTCGTTCTTCGCAGTTTATCAAAGTTCATCGGGGCTCCAGTACGGCTCGGTTCCTCCTCATCTATGGATTTAAAAACTTCACGCTTGATATATTGCGCGTAAATAGCTTACTTTCCGCTACCAGAACAAACCTTTTGTACGCAAAAACCGATATGAAGCATTACGAACTGCTGTGGGTCCAACCCTTGTTAGGTCAAAATATTTTTGCTTTCCTGTCTTCAGTAGATCCAAAATTTCCATGCCCTCTTGCGGAATCTGTTTCTCCTTACTTAGTCATTTTACCTTGGGTATGTATCCTCTTTACCATGTAGGCGGTTTACCCTTGTAAAAACAATCAATCTCATACCATTAGTCCCCTGGTAAACCGGCAAACCCCCTTTACATTCATTGTAACAGTCGGGTTTAACAACACATGTATACCCTTGATATGACCTTGTCATTCATTATTGTATCAGTCTCCGGTTTACGCAATTTCACATATTTGTATATCTTTATTCCATTGCATCTTGCGTACCACCATGAATGATTTGTAAACCGGCATTTCTTTTTCAGCTTTTCGTTTCACAATGGCCAAACAGTTTTACGCTTGCAACTGGGCTCCTTCCCGGGTCACCGAAGAACAGTTGAACGGAATGGTCAATATCGGCACCTTGCCCAAGAAAACTAAAATTCGATGGCGAGTTCCAGGAATAGAGAATCCTCCTACCCCGAGGCAGGGTGAGGTAGTGGTGTTTGTCGACCACATAGGTCATGGTTTCAAACCGCCCGGGTCGAAGTTTTTCCGAGATGTGCTTGCCAGTTTCCAACTCCATCCTCAAGATATTGGACCCAATTCAGTGTCCAATCTATGCAACTTCCAAGTCTTCTGTGAAGTGTACTTACAAGAAGAACCAACTCCTGAGCTGTTCCGGGACTTTTTTCATCTGAACCGGCGTACAGAATTTGTAAACGGTCCCAACACTGAACTTGGTGGTGTCTCTGTTCAAAAGCGGAAAGAAGTTGAATTCCCTCATGCCAAACTGCACAGTCACCCTAAGGAATGGAACCAGACTTGGTTCTACTGCATAGATACCTCTCCTGAAGATGAGAACCCTCTTCCAGGCTACCGTGATCACCGGCTTTCCAACACTCATCCATTGCCGCAACGTTTAAGTTCTGCAGAACGGGCCAAATATGCCCCTCAACTCGCCAAGCTCCAGGCCTTTATGGCCAACGGTTTATCAGGCGTTGATTTTGTGCGTTGCTGGATATCTTGGAGCATCTTGCCACTAAGCCGCCGCCCCGGTTTAATGTGTGAGTACACCGGTGAATTAGAAGACCCCCAACGCCACATCAACAGTCAGTTAACCGATGAAGAGGTCACTGAAGGCGTTAAGAAATTTTGAATGAATCGGAATCAGTCTATCGCCAAACCGGCTTGAACCCCTTCTACACTCAAAATAAACCGCCTGCTGTAAGCACCATGCTTCCTTTTTATCTTTAATATCTTTAAATTGTTCAACTTGTAAACTTTCTTCTGTTTGTGTATAAACAGGGTGATGATCCCTTCTGGAAGCGGAAATCCGCAGATAAAGCAGCAAAGCCATCCCGTCCCAAAACCAAAGCCGTCAAGCGGACCTCAAAGCGGAAAACTGCTGAACGTATCAACATGGAACTTGATGAAGATGCAGAGGAACCGGAAGTTGAGGTAGAACTTGACTCCCTTGGCTCCCTTTTCATGCATCTCATTAACAATGATCTTTATCAGGAGGACGTAGAAGGCAACCAGGCTGATGATGTAGAGGTAATTACCCTTTCCTCCGGTTCAGACTCTATGCCAACACAAAAAACCCGTCAAGCGGTCCGGAAAGTAAGCTTTTCTCATCCTCTTGCTTACTTGGATCCAACGTTTATTTTGAAGACGCAACAGCATGAAGCTCGCCGGACAACCCGGCACAGCGGCCAACAGGTCACTTCGGCCGGTTTATCTGATACCCCGGTTTAGAAGCGCCAATCTGAGGTCTCCCCCACTTCTGAAAATTCTTATCCCAAGGCAGGTTATTTCAGACAACCTCTTAATCCGTCCGATTCAAATTATCAGGTGACACCTCCCTCATCCTTTGGCGACTCAACAACAACCCAACTCCCTCCTCTCAAAACTGTAGCTGGGTAAGTACTCAAACCCTTTCTTCGAATGTTTTGCATATTCTGAGTAATATGCTAAATTTTCACCTCTTTTATTTTTATTTGCAGAGCCAAAGCCAGACCCAGCAAAAAACCTTGGGTGAACAATCTGTCTGAAAACTAGGTGGTTCTTGAACAGGAGCAAACAGATGAACCGGACCAAACTCGTGAACCGGAGGGTCCCTATCCTGACGCTACCTTTGATGAGCCACCCCCTCAAGACCGGAATATCAATGAACAAACTGAAGTTGATACTACTGTTCCTGATACTGAACCGACAGCTCCAATCCAGGATAGTCCGGTGAGAGTTACTAACACCCCACCATCACCCACAAAAACTACTGGAGGCCCAGGAGATGATGTTATCATTACTGGCATGGGCCACAACTCTCCTGGCCATCCTGTAATCTTGGCCAAACATAGCTTCAAAGAAGAGCGTGCTACCACGGAGAAGGGTAAATGGAGCACTGATTTGTCAAGTTATGCTAATCTCAGCGCTGAAGATCTCCATTCTGGTTTTTTAAACCGTTTGCACTCAAACCGAGATTATGAGACCGGTTTGGTGAACTTGATGAAGGAACGCTATGAGGTATTTTCATCTCCCTTTATTTCTTGATTCCAAAGTTGAAACACTAGCCCAAGTAGCCCCCAAGGGCCGTTTTATGATGTTAATCTTAAACCGGGACTTTGTAATACTTTAATCCTCTCCTGCTGACCCTCAAAATGTGAGGTCCTTAGTGAAAACAAAACCGATACTTTACCAATGTAATTATGTAGTTTTCCTCAGTGTAGCCCCCAAAGGCCGGTTTAGCTTTGCAAGGTAATTCGGGTCTTGAATCCATTCGTCAGTTTTGAACAGATGTACATTTGCCCCCAAGTGTCAAGGATAATGCTTGAATTGTTCTTGAGACTTAGAAAAGATGTATTGATAATAGAGAAAATAGGCATTAGCCCCCAAGTACGAAGTGCATAACTTGTTATACGCTTAGTACTTAGAAAATACATATCCTTTTGTTGACATATTTTCACTGTTATAGGCCGAGCTAAGCAATAGAGATGCCCGAACCGCTGACCTGCAAGAGAACGTGAAGTCCCAACAAGTAGAGGCTGTGAAAGCCAAGGAGGAGCTGACCAATGCCCTGACAGCAATGGAAAAGCTGAAGGAGTCTTTAACAAGTAGCGTGTTGACTGGGAAACTGAAAAGGCCAGTTTAACCAAAAGAGCTAAGGATGTCGAAGCAGCCCTAAAGCCAGTTGTAGATGAACTAACTGGTTTGAAGCAGCAAATCAACTCTATGGCATCCACTGTATTTGGTAAGTATCTCCTTATGTTGTTTGTCTAATTCATGAGATCTTTATTGTTTACCAGTCTGGCTGATATTAAACCCTGACAGGCACTCACATTACTCATCTGGGCGCTGATATGCGGATGAAGCTTAAAGCGGCTTACACCTTAATAGAACAGCTTTACTCTGGATCCCAGCGTGCTATATGCACTGCAGCCTACTATAAACCGGCACCAACACTGATAAAAGAAACCCTTGAGAAGCTGGCCATGCTACCAGCCCGGATTACTGAACTGAAGAAGGCAGCCGCAAGAGCAGGAGCGCTGACCGCACTAATCCGGGCCAAAGCATGGATTCCGGATCTTGAAGCGTATGTCATCATTAAAGGATATCCAGGTGTGAAGGAGGACGGTTCAAGGTTCAACAATGATGATCTCCGAAGGCTAACAAAGGAGATGCGGCCAATAGCTAGCAAACTGGCAGAAGACACAGACTTATCTCATTTCCAGCCGGCTTACGACATTGAAGGGAAGAGACAACCTGCCAAAATCCATGAAGTCGAAGAACTTGTGCCTCCAATTCATAAGCATACTTACGCTCCTGACATTAACCCCTCCAGCCTTATCCATGAAGAAGCCGTGTTTCAAGCTTTAACCGGAATCGATTGGTCAACGGTTGATTTCCAGCGTCTGGGGAGGGATGAAGAAGAAGTGATTGCACCAAATGATCCTCAACCGTCAAGCCGTCCAGACGAAGCATCTTAAACCGGCAGCCGGTTTACCAGCTACTGTGTGCCACTGCTTTGAAACAATTATTCAATTGGAGCCGTTTTGAAGCTTCCTGTAATAGGATAGCAAAACCCCATTATCTGTCATGCCCTCGAGCATGTTTATGTTGCTTTGACATGCGGAAAACTTGTTTCACTTTTTTGGGATCTATTTATGCATAGTCCATGATGATTTGTGTTCCTGGATACAAGAACTTGAAAGTGTCCTAGTGGTTTATCACTGGACGGGTCATGATGCCAAAAATTATACAATACTTGGATGGATAATCAAAGTTTGTATTAAAAATAACATCTGCAACATACCTCGTTGGCTGACCAACTACTTGTATGGTAAAGGTGAAAACACCAATCCGGAGCATTGATAACTCCTGGCTTTCTTACCGTTGCATGTAGAAATCATATTGGGCTAAAAAGTCATTGAGTTGTTTGTATAATAATGGTGACATCTAGTCAAAACCAGACCGGAGCAGTTTGCTACCAATTTAGAATCTGATCATGTACTGACAACTAATCGTTGAAAGTCAAGCCGAGTTGTAATGAACACGGGTTTGTCAGAAAAATGTTTATAAATCCCTTATCATAAAAATAGCAAAAATACAAGAAATGTGCAAGGCTTTTCATGGGCTGCCAGGCCCTAAATCGAGGCTTTTCATGGGCTGCCAGGCCAATGAGTTAAACCATTTTACAAAGCCTTTTTAAGATGGACCTCAATCTTTAACCAATCACTTATTTAACTTTGACAAGTTCAGGGTCCATGGGATTGACTTGTCAAATGTTCGATGGGTCGTACCAGGTTTACCTGGACGGAGTGACTTACTTAAAGAGGCGGGATAACCCGGGGTTTTAGGTGAATACACCTGGCTTCCAAGCCTGGCTTGATAGCCTATTACATGGGTTCAAAACTCATTGTTCTTTGAGAAGCAAGAGCCCCCAGGTAATATGTGAGCTGTGCTTGGTGGTTACCTATGTTTGAGTTGTGCTTAATGCAACAGACTCTCTTTGGCTCCACATAATTTCCTTTTGGCTTAACGCCTATCAAGAGGTGTAGCTATGGTGTGACAGCAACCAAGCCCACTAGTGATATCCCTTTGTGGTGTTAAACCGATCAAGAGGTGTAGCTATGTTGTGACAACAACCAAGCCCCCTAGTGATATCCCTTTGTGGTTTCAAACTGATCAAGATGTGTAGCTATGGTTCAGATACGACCAAGCCCCCTAGTGATTTTCTTTATATCCGTGTGGCCGCAGAGGCTGGTTTAACAAAACTCCGCTTTGTCAGTAGAAACTCTTGTAAGCTCACACACGATGTAAAAAGAACAGAGACCCCACTTTATTCGAGGTTCTGGTTTATTATATAATATATGCATTGTCATAAATATGTACATAAAGAGCCTGTGGCTCAAGTATAGTAAGGGAAGAAGAGCTATATTCCACGTCCGCTTGGTCTCCTCCTCCGATTTACGTGAGTCTTTGTGCTCTCGAACATCAATGAGGTAGTATGACCCGTTGTGCAGATTCTTGCTGACCACAAAAGGTCCTTCCCAAGGTGGGGATAATTTGTGCATATCAGTCTGATCCTGGATGAGGCGGAGCACCAGACCGCCCTCTTGAAAAGTTTTAGTTTTAACCCGGCGGTTGTGATAATGTCGGAGATCTTGTTGATAAATCGCCGAACGTGCTGCTGCGAGATCACGCTCCTCATCTAACAGGTCCAGTGAATCCTAACGTGCCTTCTCATTATCAGCTTCAACATAAGCTGCCACACGGGGCGAGTCGTGACGGATGTCACTAGGAAGAACCGCCTCTGCTCCATAAACCATGAAGAAATGTGTGTAACCCGTAGATCTGTTAGGTGTGGTGTTGATGCTCCATAACACCGAAGGTAATTCCTCCACCCAGCAACCCGGTGTCCGCTTCAAAGGAACCATAAGCCGGGGTTTAATACCTCTCAAAATTTCTTGATTTGCCCTCTCCACTTGACCATTAGATTGGGGGTGAGCCACCAATGCTATATCAAGCCGGATGTGCTCACGTTGGCAAAATTCCTCCATCTCTCCCTTTGATAGATTAGTACCATTATTAGTTATAACACTTTGTGGAAAGCCAAACCGGAATATCACCTTTTTGATGAACTGAACCACCATGGCCGCATCACACTTACTGACTGGCTCTGCTTCCACCCATTTGGTGAACTTGTCAACTGCCACTAATAAGTGGGTCTTTTTGTCCTTGGATTGCTTGAAGGGTCCAACCATATCAAGCCCCCAAGTCGCAAACGGCCAAGTTATTGGAATCATCCTCAACTCCTTAGACGGAATATGAGCACGGCGTGCGAATTTTTGACAACCGTCACATATTTTGACTAAATCCTCCACATCAGCGTGAGCTGTTAATCAATAAAAACCGTGGCGAAAAGCTGAATTTCCCCTGAGACGCTGTAACGATGTAACTCTCCGTTGATTATGGTCATTGACTTGGACCGCCAGATTATTTGCCGGGCCGAGGTTTCATCCTCTGGTAACTCGCCCCGGTTCATGTAAGCCAGGTATGGGATTGTCCAATCTGGTATGACATGCAAAGCTGCCACCAATTGAGCCTCCGGATCAGGAATAGCCAACTCCTCTCTGTTGGTACCTTGACCAACGGATTATGCAGCACGTCAAGGAAGACATTTGGTGGGATCAGTTTACGCTGAGAACCAAGGCGGCTTAAAGCGTCCGCCGCTTCATTCTTTCGCTGGTCTATATGGTCAACTTGATAACCCTTGAAATGGCCAGCCACCATGTCTACCTCTCGTCAGTATGCTACCATGAGTGGGTCTTTTGAATCCCAAGTGCCAAACACCTGTTGAGCCACCAGATCCGAGTCACCAAAGCACTTAACTCGGCTTAAGTTCATCTCCTTTGCCATCTGAAGACCGTGGAGCAAGGCCTCGTATTCAGCTGCATTGTTAGTACAAGGGAACATTAAACGGAGGACATAACAAACTTGTCACCTCGTGGGGAAGTTAGTATGACTCTAGCCCTCGAGCCCTCCAACTGTCTGGATCCATCAAAGTGAATAGTCCAATACGTGTTATCTGGCTTTTCCTCTGGTGCCTGCAACTCTGTCCAATCATTGATGAAATCCACGAGCGCTTGGGATTTAATTGCTGTGCGAGGTGTGTATTTGCGCCCGTGAGGTCCAAGCTCAATAGCCCACTTAGCAATCCGGCCAGTTGCTTCTCTGTTTTGAATGATATCTCCCAGAGGGGCTGAACTGACCACTGTGATAGGATGACCCTGAAAATAATGTTTGAGCTTCTGGCTTGCCATAAACACTCCATACACCAGCTTCTGCCAATGTAGATACCTCTGTTTTGATACAATGAGCACCTCACTGATATAATAAACTGGCCGTTGAACCAGATATTCCTTTCCAGCTTCCTTGCGCTCCACCACAATAGCCACGCTAACAGCTCAGGCATTAGCAGCCACATACAGCAATAACGGCTCTTTATTGATCGGGGCTGCAAGCACAGGAGGTTCATCTAACTGCCTCTTCAGATCCTCAAACGCTTTATCAGCCGCCTCGCTCCAGACAAAATCATCTGTTTTCTTTAACATCTGATATAAAGGGATAGCCTTCTCCCCAAGACGACTGATAAACCGGCTCAAAGCCGCAATCCGGCCAGCCAAACGTTGAATGTCATTGATACACGCAGGTTTAGCCAAAGATGTAATTGCTGAGATTTTTTCCGGATTGCCTCAATGCCTCTGTTTGACACCAGAAAACCCAAGAGTTTGCCTGCCGGGACACCAAAGACACACTTTTCCGGATTGAGCATCATCTTGTAAACCCGGAGGTTGTCAAAGGTTTCTCTCAAATCATCTATCAATGTTTCCTCCTTCCTAGATTTTATCACAATATCATCCACATATGCATGAACATTGCGCCCAATCTGCTTATGAAGACAATTCTGAACACAACGCTGATAAGTCGCCTGGGCACTCTTGAGCCAAAAGGGCATGGAGACATAGCAGAAGGCTCCAAAAGGAGTTATAAAAGCTGTCTTCTCCTGGTCCTTAACTGCCATTTTGATCTGATGATAACTAGAATAAGCGTCCAGAAAACACAAACGGTCACAACCCACTGTAGCATCAATAATCTGATCAATACGAGGGTGGGCAAAGGGATCTGCAGGGCAAGCCTTGTTCAAGTCTGTGTAATCCACACACATACGCCAAGTGCCGTTTTTCTTAAGAACCAGCACCGGATTAGCCAACCACTCCGGGTGAAAGACCTCCACGATAAACCCTGCGGCCAACAACCGAGCTACCTCTTCACCAATAGCCTCACGCCTTTCTTCATTGAAGCGGCAGAGAAACTGCCGGACCGGTTTAAACGTAGGATCAATGTTAAGTGTGTGCTCAGCGAGTTCCCTCGGTACACCTGGCATGTCAGAAGGTTTCCATGCAAAGATGTCCCGGTTCTCACAGATGAACTTGATGTGCGCGCTTTCCTATTTGGGATCCAGGTTAGCGCTGATGCTGAACTGCTTGGATGAATCACCAGGAACAAAATCAACCATCTTAGTATCTGTGGCCGATTTAAATTTCAACGCCGGATCGTGTTCCGTAGTTGGATTTTTCAAAGAAGTCATATCTGCCGGATCAACTTTGTCTTTATAAAACTTCAGCTCCTCCGTGGCACAAACCGACTCAACATAAGCCGCATCACCTTCCTCACATTCCAAAGTGATCTTCTTGCTCCCATGTACTGTGATGGTCCCCTTATGACCTGGCATTTTAAGCTGTAGATAAAGATAACACGGCCTCGCCATGAACCTAGCGTTAGCGGATCGCCCAAACAAAGCGTGATACGGACTTTTGATTTTTACCACCTCAAAAGTCAATGTTTTTGATCTTGAATCATGATCATCTCCAAAAGCCACCTCTAAGGCTATCTTGCCCACTGGATATGCAGACTTACCAGGCACCACACCATGGAAAACGGTGTTTGACGGTTTAAGATTCTTATCTGTCAACCCCATACGATGGAAGGTATCATAATATAGAATGTTGATACTACTTCCCCCACCCATGAGTACCTTAGTGAACTTATATCCCCCAACTTGAGGGGCCACCACTAAGGCCAGATGGCCCGGATTGTCAACCTGGGGCGGGTGATCCTCTCTACTCCATAAAATGGGTTGCTCAGACCAGCGCAAATACTGAGGCACCGCCAGTTCAACAGAGTTCACCGCCCTCTTGTGAAGCTTCTGATCACGCTTACACAAGCTAGTGGTGAAGACATGATATTGCCCACTATTTAACTACTTAGGATTGCTCTGATAACCCGACTGCTGCTGCTGCTGGTTCCCCTGATGGTTGTAACCTCCCTGGTTGCCCTAGTTCCCTTGATTGTTGTTTCCGGTTTGATTGCCCTGAAATCCTGAACCGGAGCTGCCGCCTCCGTAACCCGGCCCCTGGAAACCACCTCCTGAACCGCCGGGCGGGCCATTATCGTACTGAAACATATTGGAGTTCTTGAAATCTCGCATGATAAACAATCGTTCCAAAGATGCGATGCTGGCTTCTCCTTTGATCCATGCTTTGGACAGAGTTGATTTAAAAGGCGCTCCAAATTGGGGCCTGAACCTCCGCCCCTCTGGGGCTGTTTGCGCTTATGGCGCTGACCATTCTCCTGAGCATTGGTGTTAGCCACAAAGTCCAGCCTGTTGTCGGCTTTGCGCTTACCACTATTCCCATGGCCTGCCGGATTATGCTGCTGACCCTTGGTGTTGCCGTTGTTTTTCCCTTTCCCCGGTTTATCCTCCTCTGAGTCAGGGTCTTTGGTATTATCTAAATCGTCATACTTAACCAAAGCGGCCGTAAGCATTGACATATCATTGCAGTGACGTTTGAGCCTTCCTAACTTCTGTTTCAGTGGCAGAAAACGGCAATTGCCCTCCAACGTTAGCACCGCGGTATCTGCATTGATACAATCCGATGAATGTAAAATAGCTGAGACCCGCTTTACCCAATGGGTCGTGGACTCCCCATCCTCTTGGACACAAGCGGCCAGATCCACAATTGACATGGGCTGCTTACAAGTATCTTTGAAGTTCTGGATGAACCGGTGCTTCAATTCGGCCCATGATCCGACAGAGTTAGTTAGTAAGCTCTTCAACCAAGTACGAGTTGTTCCTTCCAACATCATGGTGAAGTATTTAGCACATACTGCTTCATCCACATCTAACATCTCCATTGCCATCTCGTAGCTTTCAACCCATGCCTCTGGTTCTAGATCGGCGGTGTAATTGGGAACCTTACGAGGTCCTTTGAAATCCTTGGGCAGTCGCACATTACGCAAAGCGGGGGTGAGACACGGCACCCCTAAGGAACTGAATAGCACACCTGGCTCTACTGAAGCGGTAGGGTGAACCAGAGTAGGTTGACCGGCTCCGTGCAGAGCTGCTAACTCGGCCTCCTGACGTGCGCGACCATGATCCACCACATCCTACGCATTAGCACCTCCCCCTGCCGGGTTGTGCCCTCGCGGCAAGTTATGGTGATGTGCACTGCTTGACACGGCCGGTTCATCCTCAACGTGCCTGCTGTAGCTCCGGCTTGGATGGGGGGTGGAATGAATCCTCTCACGACAATAAGCCTGCTGCTGGTTTAGAGCTGTTTGAAGGAGATCTTTGGCCCATCGTGCCTCAATCGCAACTAGTGATTCGCCGTCGGTTGGGAGGGCTGCCAACCGTGAAGCGGCGGCCACAATATTGTCCAACGGGTTGGAGTAATGCCCGGGGGGTGTTGGAACATACTGTGGTACAATGTTGTTCTGACAAGGCGGGTCCATCGTGCACGGCTGAATCGGCGCTCCTGTTCCCGGCGCCTTCGTCCGGTTTAATATTGGCTGGTTACTAGTTCCTGCTCCTGGCGTGTTGAAGAGATTTCTTGGCTCATAACTCGGTGGGAGATGCAATCGGTATCTTCTTCTCATGACTTCCTCTGAAGCATTCTGATCCAGCCTAAGCCGGTAGGCCTGAGCTTCCAACTCGGCCCGTTCTGTAGCCATCCTAGCGTTCTCTGCTGCTAGGTCCGCTTTAGCCTGAGTTATCTGATCTTTCACCTTTGCGATCTCCGCGTTGTGCTGATCTCGGGCTGCTGCGTCCACCTCAGCAGCCATCAATGTTGCCAAAGCGTCGAACAAGTCAGACAGAATTTGAGCCGGAGGTGGCCCAGAGCTCCCTGCCCCCGCCGGCATGGCTGTTGTTGAACCGGAGAGCATTGCTGCGGCGGTTGATGAGTGGGGTGCTGATTGTGTATCGGCCATGAAGATAGCGGCCCGGTTTGGCAGATCAGGGGAGTCTGGAATACTGTTGCCCTCGGAATCTCCACTAATCCGGCCATCCTGTAACTGATAGAGCGATTCAGTTTCTCCAGAAGACTCGTCATCGGAGCAGACAACGGTTTCTCCATCGGATGCCGGTCCATCCTTATATTCTGCTCCATGGATGACACCCACGAAAACAGGCCTTGCCATGGGCTGAACCAGGGAAGGGCTTGCACGCTGAGCCATCTCGATGATGTCGGTGCAGGTGTCCGGCTCAGGGCCCGGTTCGCCAATCTTGTGGATGAAGACATGAATCCCACCAAAGGGGACCCGGTACCCGTATTCGATTGAATCGCCCTCGGGGCCCCATCCCACATTGTCGATGTAGAGCTTGTGCGACGACTCTTCGTCATCCGGCCCACAGCGTATCCCTTGAGTCCATCAAAGCTGCCCTTCAAGAACTCGAAACCATCGTGTGATAGCCCCACAGTGGGCGCCAACTGTCGTGGGTTTGTCACGGCAGATGTCCTCGTGAAAGGACTTAGTCGTGGAGCCATCACAACGGGTTAGCTTAAAGGGGTTAAACCGGACAAGGGGACACGGGGAGTTTATACTAGTTCGGCCCCTTCGATGAAGGTAAAAGCCTACGTCTAGTTGTGATTGGTATTGCTAGGGTTTCGACGACCAGGGAGTGAATCCACTTTGACTGGCCCTCGAGTTGTTGTTTTCTGTCCCCAAACCGTGGCCGGGTCGTCCCTTTATATATACAGGTTGACGCCCGCCGGTTTACAGAGTCCCGAGGCCAGATCATAGAGGTGTCCGGCTTGGTCTCTATTCCTCTAACTTACAATACAAGTTTACATGATAAAGTTGGTTCACATCTACAGGCTTTAATCTGTCTTTGGGCCTTGGGCCTTCTTAAAGCGCCAGTATCTTCTATCTTCATGGGCTTCAATCTTCATGGAGCTAATCCGGCCATGCCTAGCCGGTTTACCTCCAGTAACTATATCCCCAATAGTACTAGTATAAGTCGGTCAAATTATTCATCATGTCCACACATTAAATTGACGTGACAACACGCTGCGCGTGAGGTGACACAAGAATCCCGGCGGCGTGTTCGGGTATTCTGGACTTCAGATTTGGAGTACCACTTATCTGTCGAAATCTTTCATCATTCACTTAAAACAGTCGATTGATCATACATTGAGTACCATATAACTGGAATTACCAATGCAAGTCGAAGAAGGATTGGCCGGTGCTGCCGGTTGGCGTCAAGTTCGATCCCACGGATCAGGAGCTGATCGAGCACCTTGAGGCCAAAGTGAGTGCGGACAGCGCGAGATTTCAGTCTCTCATCGATTTGTTCATACCAACCATCGACAGCGAGCACGGCATATGCTACACCCAACCTGAGAAACTTCCAGGTAAGACACCGATCGGCCGTCTACTTGCACAAACATATTCCTTTGTTTATAGCGCTATTTATCTTTTTAGACGCAGACCTGGTGAAGCAATTACAATTTGAAAGTTAATAAAAAGTGAAACAAATGACTGCAACATGCCAAAGATGTTATGAAAATGCCAACTAGGTACACTGAAACCTGTATTCCACAATACTACAGGTATCACACTGAGTGGCCTAAGTAAGCATTTCTTCCCGCGCAATTCCAGGGCGTTCAAAAGGGGCACGTGGACGCGTCGCAAGATACAGTCGGAGTGCGGCATGCACGCGATGTGGCACAAGACCGGCAATACCTTGCCAGTGATGGTCAACGGCCGGCAGACGGGCAGCAAAAAAGGTTCTGGTGCTGCACACCAACAAGAACTTCGACCAGCAGAGGACCAACTGGGTGATGCACCAGTACCACCTCGGGGACCTGGAGCAAGAGAAGGAGCGGGAGCTGGTCCTCTGCAAGATTTTCTACCAGACGAACACTAGGGCCAGGAGTAAAAAGATTATAAGTTAGTTTGGTATTGGTAGTTGTACTACCTTGTCGTCCGCAAGTTGGTATTGTTGTTAACGATCTTTTGGTATGAACTTGCATTTGCTTCCAACCATCATGCCGAGGGTCGACGTGGATATAAAGCTGAATCATTTGTTTCGAAACTAATTTTTAGGCACCTGATTTTTATTTGATGGGTAGCATAAGCACCCTCCGTTTGAATTCCCAGTTCTCCAATTTTTTTGAAACAAGTGCATGCACTTATTATCACGATAAAAAAACCATATCTATGCTGCATCCCAGTTATCAGTATGTACTTGCAGAATTCTCTCATTTATTTAGCACGTATATTGTTTTTTCAGGTCGAGCAAGTTTTAACTAGGCTGTAGACTGCCCAGGGTTAGTTTTGTTTTTAACAGGCCCAGCCCATGACGACAACGGGGCACAAAGATCCAGTAGGTATCTACTAGCCTCTGGCCCGCCAGCGTTAGTTATATTTTGTCTTACAACATCCGCAGGCAGTCTTTCTTTACTGAATCAAACACATAGCCCAGTTCTATTTTCCTCTTGAAATGCATGTCCTACATCCGTTTTCTAATCTCTACCTATAGTTTTACTAGTTCATATACATGTATCATTATATTGAAAACACATAAAATTCCGTTTTCATATTTACATCCTTATTTTTGTTGTTTTTCCCACCCAGCGCTGATTTTTTACCACTGGTTTTCCCTTAAACCAACTCAATTGTCCCACGTCTTATTTGCTTACAAAAACAAAATGATTTTTTTGGCAAATCAATAAGTTCTTAAAAAAATGTTTATCACTTCGGGATTACAACAGTTCGGACTCCACCAAAATATGAAAAATAAGGTTGAACTTTTTGACCGTGGTCCTGGGCAGAAAATGGGCTGTAATAAATTACTTAAGAATTAGCAAATGGGCTGCAAATTATAAAAAATAGCAAATGGGCTTTATGTTGTCTGCCACAGATTTGGAGGCTGTCTTGTGGGCCTACTAAGTTCATGCGTACACAAGGTTTTTCAAAAAAGAAATTAGTCAACAATCGACTCTACCAGCGTCAGACCGTTAGATGTCAATTAACGACAATCGTGCTTCTTCAGTCTCTGATCTTCCTGCCCCAGCCGCCCAAACCAGCACCGTCGGAACCGCCTGCTCCCGCCTCCCGTGGCCGGTAGTGCTGCCGGGCAGGCCTCACGGCCCCATCATACTCGCATCCCTGGCCTGTCTATCCCTCTACTCACCCACACCTCCTGTTATTTTCCGGCGACGACAGCTGAACCAGCCGAACCAATCCAACAGCCGTAGTGCTTCTTCAACCACTGGTCTTCTTGCCCCAGCTGCCCAAAGCAGCGCCGGTCGTGCCGCATGCTCCTGCCTCCCGTGGCCGACTGTGCTGCCGCGGAGGCCTCACCGTCCCCATACTACTCCCACCGCTGGCCAGGCCATCCCTCCACTCACCCACTCCCCCTGTTATTCTGCGGCGACGACAGCCTCACACCGCAACCGAACCAGTGAACCCTCGTACTCCTCTCCACATGGGCATCCACTACCGGGTCTTCCCCGGTTCTGCGTCGTCCCCTTCCTAGGCCTCGCCGTCGTCCACCGCCGTGGTGCTCTCGGTGCGGCGTGGTCAATGTGGTCAACGACCGACTTCCATCGGAAGAGTACTGTACATGGAGAGGCTGACAGCTGGGTCCACGACAGCCATAAGGAAGTGCCTCCTTATTACGTGCAAAATAATTATTCCTCCACCTGACAGCAGGGACCCACCGGACGGGCCACCAGTATTTCGCGGAAAAAATGTTTCCCCCTGACTGCTGGGACCCACCGGACGGGCCACCGTATTTCGTGAAAAAAACGTTCCCCCCACTGTCAGCTCGGACCCACCGGAAGTGCCTCCTTATTACACACAAAAAAATGAATACTCCCCCTGCTAGCTGGGACCCACCTTGGTGGGAGGCTGACTTGTGGGCCTACTAAGTTGACGGGGACGGAGGGCTTTGTCAACTAAGTCAATATGAACGATTCTAGCTCCAGTGACCTTACGATGTCCATCCAACGGCCGTAGTGCTTCTTCAACCTCTGGTCTTGTTGCTCCAGCCGCCCAAAGCAGTGCCGGTCGTGCCGCCTGCTCCTACCTCCCGTGGCCGGCTGAGCTGCCGCGGAGGCCTCACCTGTAACACCCTCGATGCGACTATATCTCCCACGTGTCGAGGCACGACTTAGAGGCATAATCACATTGAAGGCATATGTCGCAAGTTAGGCAATCTTCACAACATCCCATGTAATATGAATAATAAAGGGGAGATAACATAGTTGGCTTACACTCGCCACGTCAATCAAGTACATAAATAACATTACATCATCCAAACACTCATGGCCCGACTACGGTGCCAAAATAAAAGAGAACCCAACATGCGACAACGGTCCCATTCACCCCCAACTGGGCACCACTACTGATCATCAGGAAAGGAAACATAGTAACGTTGAGAGTCTTCGTCGAACTCCCACTTGAGCTCAAACGCGTCTCCTGGAGCGGAATCATTAGGCCCTGCATCTGGTATTATAGTAATCTGTGAGCCACAGGGACTCAGCAATCTCGCGCCCTCGCGATCAAGACTATTTAAGATTATAGGTAAGGCAAGGTAAAATATGAGTGGAACTGCATCAAGCGACTAGCAAGTATGGTGGCTAGCTTATACGCAAAAGAGAGCGAGAAGAGGAGGCAAAGCGTGAGTGTGGAACTAGAGAACAGCCTGCGCAAGCATTACTCCAACACCGTGTCCACTTCCCGGACTCCGCCGAGAAGAGGCCATCACGGTAACACACTCAGTTGATTCATTTTAATTAAGTCAAGGTTCAAGTTATCTACAACTGGACATTAACAAATTCCCATCTGCCCATAACCGCGGGCACGGCTTTCGAAAGTTCAAATCCCTGCAGGGGAGTCCCAACTTAGCCCATGACAAGCTCCCACGGTCAACGAAGGAATAGACCTCCTCCCAAGATGTTCCGATCAGACTCGGTGTCTCGGTAATTCAAGACACTTCGACAGGTTAAAACAAGACCAGCAACACTGCCCAAATGTGCCGACAAATCCCGATAGGAGCTGCACATATCTCGTTCTCAGGGCACACTCGGATGAGTAAGACGTCGGGTAGGCCAGCCCAGAGTTTCCCCTGGTAGCCCCGGACATCGCTCGGTTGGACCAACACTCAGAGGAGCACTGGCCCGGGGGGGGGGGGGGGGGGGTTAAAATAAGATGAACCTTGAGTCTGCAGAACCCAAGGGAAAGAAAAGGCTAGGTGGCGAATGGTAAAACCAAGGTTGGGCATTGCTGTAAAAGCTTTAATCAAGGCGAACTATCAAGGGGTTCCCATTATAACCCAACCGCGTAAGGAATGCAAAATCCGGGAACATAACACTGATATGACGGAAACTAGGGCGGCAAGAGTGGAACAAAACACTAGGCGAGAGGCCGAGCCTTCCACCCTTTACCAAGTATATAGATGCATTAAGATAAAAAGATAATATAATGATATCCCAACAAGTAAATAAATGTTCCAACAAGGAACGGCCTTCAATCTTCACCTGCAACTAGCAACGCTATAAGAGGGGCTGAGCAAAGCGGTAACATAGTCAATCAACGATTTGCTAGGACAAGGTGGGTTAGAGGTTTGACATGGCAATTTGGGAGGCTTGAAAGCAAGTGGTAGGCATCGTAGCATTGGCATAGCAAAAGAGCGAGCAAACTAGCATAGCAAAGATAGTAGTGATTTCGAGGGTATGATCATCTTGCCTGCACAGTTGTCAGAGTTGACTGGATCCTCAAAAGCAAACTCAATGGGCTCCTCGTTAGCGAACTTGTCTCCCGGCTCTACCCAAACAAGACAAACAAGCAACAAGGATACAATCAACCACGTGCAAACTCAAACAACACAATGCAAAGATGGTATGCTATGCGGGATGCGATGCGGGATGCGAAATGCAAGATATGACAGGAAATGCATGAACCTGGCCTCAACATGGAAAACCAAGTGTTCCACTGGAAAGATGAGATGAAATCGCTTGAAAACGATATAAAGAACGCCGGAATCGGAGTTACGGTTTGGAAATGGCAAGCGAAACAAAAATGACTCCGGTCTGCGATTTACAGCAAGTGGGCATCTAAATGCAATGAAATGAACATGCTACAGCACCCAAACATGGCATAAAAATACATGGCAGGGATGCACACAAGATGCTTAACAAAAGTCTAGCACTGAGCTACGGCCAATTCATCCATTAACAGGTTCAAACAAGCATGGCAAAAATGCATATGGAAAACAGATCTCACACTTAGTGAAATTAACACTTGTCTAGAATTTCAGATCAGGTAGCCCTCTTCGGAACAACAAAACTACATTCTACGGGACCTGAACATGGCAAAGTAAAGCATGGCATGGAGGTACTCAAAGAGCTTAACAAAAGTCCCTTAGTGACCTTGAGCCAAAAGGGATCAGAAAATACAATTGCAAACACGTGAACATAGCAAAAACATGATCAGTTTTCAGACGGTGAAAAACTGACATGCTGAAATATAACTCAAGTAGGCATGTTTACGAGCTCGATGCACTCACTACGGTGCAAGTCATGGCAAGACAAGCATACACCCATAAAGAAGGCACAAAATGCAAGATAGACATGGCAAGAACAATAGCATAGCATGCACGGATCAACTACAACATCATCGGCAAAATTGCAAACAAGTTGACAATCTGCCCAGATTCACGAAGTAGCAAAAGTAGAGCTCGATTGACTCAAGCTACAGTGCTCCATAATTGCAAACAAAGACATGGATGGATAGAGTACTACAATATTAACAAAACATCCTTACTGATCATCCTCAAAAGAGGCACGGATCACTAGGAAACAACAAGAACATATGGCAACATGAGCTAAACAGATCAAGGACTTAGTGGAATTGCTAAGTCCCTGAAAACAGAATTAGCAAGTGCACCACTTTGCAAGCTTGCACAAGTCACCACACACATCACAAAATATATGGGTTGCACCTCTGGAAAGATGACAAAAACCTTAACAAAACACGTGTAGAGCATCAGGGCATATCATGCACACATTAAACATGGCAAAAATGACAAAAACCTAAATGGAGCAGCAGATCTGACAATTAACTCAAGTAGCCCTCTTCTAACGGCATTTCGGGCATCAAGATGAAATCAAATGAAAATCATGCAATGGAATGAAATGATGTACTCTCTGAGATGAACATTTTGATATGCTATATGCCTGAATCGAAGCTACGGATGCAAAGATACGGCAGGTCAAAGTATGCAACATGAGCTAGGGTTTCTGAGGGAAAAGTCAACCTGAAAATTTCAGATCTGAGATTTGCACGCGGATCGAGGGCGGCCGGCGAGGTACTGTAGCTCCGGTGAGGCTGAGGTGGCCGGGGCCGGCGAGATCCGGTGGCGGGTGGCCGGATCCGTCACCGGGCGCGGCGGGGCGACGAGGAGGAGGCGGCGGGCGGCGGGCGGTGACGGCGGCTTGGCGGCAGCGGCCCGGCGGGTGCAGCAAGGCGGCTGGGTCGGCGATGGCGGCGACAGCTCGGTGGCGGCGGCGCGCCGGAGTGGGCGGCGGGGCTGGCGCGCGGCAAGGCTGGAGGAGACGGGCGGCGGCGCGGGGAACGGGCCCTCGGGGGCCGGCCTTGGGCTTCCCGGGCCCGGCGGTGGGAGGCGGCGGCGAGTGCCACGTGGCGGAACGCCACTGGTGCGGGGGCGGCGGCATGGAGTGTCCGCCGCGGGCGGACAATGTCCGGCGGCGCGTGAGGTTGATTTAGGGTTTCGGGGAGAGGGGCTCCGGGATATTTCGAGGGGGACCTATTTATAGGCATAGAGGGAGTTAGGAGAGTCCAAATGAGGTGCGGTTTTCGGCACGCGATCGTGATCGAACGCTCTAGATGATGGAGAAGACTTAGGTGGGTTTTGGGCCAAATTGGAGGGGTGTTGGGCTGCAACACACACGAGGCCTTTTCGGTCCCTCGGTTAACCATTGGAGTATCAAACGAAGTCCAAATGGTACGAAACTTGACAGGCGGTCTACCGGTAGTAAACCAAGGCCGCTTGGCAAGTCTCGGTCCAATCCGGAAATGTTTAATCCCCACACACGAAAGAAAGGTAGAAATGACCACCGGAGGAGAACGAAACACCGGAATGCAAAACAGACAATGGGGAAAAAGCTCGAATGCATGAGATGAACACGTATGCAAATGCAATGCACATGATGACATGATATGAGATGCATGACAGCGATAGCAACACACGGAGACAAAGACCCGAACCCAAGAAAATAAATTAACTTAACGCTGGAAACGGCAAGAGTTGGAGTACAAATTGGGAAAATTACATCCGGGGTGTTACATCACCGCCCCTACTATTCCCACCGCTGGCCAGGCCCTGCGGTGACGACAGCCTCACACCGCAGCCGAACCAGTGAACCCTCGTACTCCTCTCCGCGCGGGCTTCCACTGCCGCGTCTTCCCCGACTCCGCGTCGTCCCCTTCCTAGGCCTCGCCGTCGTCCGCCGTCGTGGTGCTCTCCGCGCGGCGTGGTCAACGTGGTCAAGGAACGACTTCCATCGGAAGAGTACTGTACGTGGAGAGGCTGGCAACTGGGTCCACGGCCACAACCCAGTTTTTTTGTGATTTGCCAAGTAAGTCGCTTTGGCAGGCCTGTTGGGCTGCAAATCTTTCAAGACGAGGAGAGCTTTCATTCGGCTGGCCGAGAAAATGGCCCATCAATAATGAGAAATGGGATGTACATTTTTAAAACACATCAAACCGGCAATTAGTTTCAAATATCTTTTTTTCATTTGAAGATTTTAAATTACATTAATTTTTATGCGTGGAGAATTTGTTGGATTTTATATTGATATACATTTATTTTTAAAATCAGTTTGAATGTGAGTCGAAATTTCGGGATTAAAAACAGTTCGGACCGCACCGAAATATGCAAAATTTCATATAATTTTTTAACCGTGGCCACAATATGGGCTGTAATGCTAACAAAAAGAATATGGGCTCCAAAAAAACCTTAATAATTAGCAAATGGGCTGTAAATTATTAGAAATAATGGTAGATGGGTTGTATGTTGTTTTCCACAGATTTGAGGCTTTCCTAAAAAAGGTTGACGCACAAGCAGTGACTGTTGGATGGCCATCCAACGGCCGTCGTGCTTCTTCAATCTCTGCTCTTCCTGCTCCAGCCGCTCAAACAAGCGCCAGTGGGACTGCCTGCTCCCTCCTCCCCGCAGCCAGCTCTGCTGCCGCGCGGGCCTCACCGCCCCACTGTACTCCCATCGCTGGCCTAGCCATCCCTCTACTCACCCACACCTGCTGTTATTCTCTGGCGACGGCAGACGAACCAGTAAACCCTCGTACAGTCGTACTCCCCTCCACGTGGGAAACAACTGCCGAGTCTTCCCTGCCTCCGTGTCATTCCCTTCCTAGGCCTCGCCGTCGTCCACCGCCCGGGTGCTCTCGGCGCGGCCTGGTCAACGTGGTCAACGACCAACATGCATCTGAAGTGGACTGTACATGGAGAGGCCGACAGCTGGGTCCACGGCCGCAAAATAATGATTCCTCCACCTGGCATCAGGGACCCACCGAAAGGGCCTCTATATTTCGCGAAAAAAATGTTACTGCCGCTGACAGCTCGGACCCACTAGCTATATCTTCACACACAAGGAAGTGCCTCCTTATTACGCACAAAAAAATGAATACTCCCCCTGTTAGCTGGGACCCAGTATAGTGGCAGGCTGACTTGTGGGCCTACTAAGTTGACGGGGACGGAGGGCTTTTTCAACTTAGTCGATATGCACGATTCTAGCTCCAGTGACCGTACGATGTCCATCCAACGGCCGTAGTGCTTCTTCAACCTCTGGTCTTCTTGCTCCAGCCGCCCAAACCCGCGCCAGTCATGCCTCGTGTTCCTGCCTCCCGTGGCCGGCTGCGATGCGGCGGAGGCCTCAACGCCCCCTACTACTCCCACCGCTGGCCAGGCCATCCCTCTACTCACCCACACCCCCTGTTATTCTGCGGCGACGGCAGCCTAACACCGCATCGAACCAGTGAACCCTCGTACTCCTCTACGCGTGGGCATCCACTGCCGTGTCTTCCCCGGCTCCGCGTCGTCCCCTTCCTAGGCCTCGCCGTCGTCCACTGATAACCCACAAGTATAGGGGAGCGCAACAGCTTTCGAGGGTAGAGTATTCAACCCAAATTTATTGATTCGACACAAGGGGAGCCAAAGAATATTCTCAAGTATTAGAAGCTGAGTTGTCAATTCAACCACACCTAGAAACTTAGTATCTGCAGCAGAGTGTTTAGTAGCAAAGTAATACGGTAGTGGTGGTGACGGTAACAAAAGAGTAATGAAAGCGAAGTAATATTTTTGGTATTATGTAGTGGTTGTAACAATAGCAACGGGAAAGTAAATAAGCGTAAACTAGTATATGGAAAGCTCGTAGGTATTGGATCAGTGATGGATAATTATACCGGATGTGGTTCATCGTGTAACAGTCATAACATAGGGTGACACAAAACTAGCTACAATTCGTCAATGTAATGTAGGCATGTATTCCGAATATAGTCATACATGCTTATGGAAAAGAACTTGCATGACATCTTTTGTCCTACCCTCCCGTGGCACCGTGGTCCTAATGGAAACTAAGGGATATTAAGGCATCCTTTTAATAGAGAACTGGAACAAAGCATTAGCACATAGTGAATACATGAACTCCTCAAACTATGATCATCACCGGTAAGTATCCTGATTATTGTCACTTCGGGGTTAACGGATCATAACACATAATAGGTGACTATAGACTTGCAAGATAGGATCAAGAACTCTCATATATTGATGAAAACATAATAGGTTCAGATCTGAAATCATGGCACTCGGGCCCTAATGACAAGCATTAAGCATAGCAAAGTCATAGCAACATCAATCTCAGAACATAGTGGATACTAGGGATCAAACCCTAACAAAACTAACTCGATTACATGATAAATCTCATCCAACCCATCACCGTCCAGCAAGCCTATGATGGAATTACTCACGCATGGTGATGAGCATCATGAAATTGGTGATGGAGGATGGTTGATGATGACGATGGCGACGGATTCCCCTCTCCGGAGCCCCGAACGGACTCCAGATCAGCCCTCCCGAGAGGTTTTAGGGCTTGGCGGCGGCTCCGTATCGTAAAACGCGATGATTTCTTCTCTCCTATTTTTTTCTCCCCGAAAGCAGATATATAGAGTTGGAGTTGGAGTCGGGAGGTATCTAGGGGGCCCACGAGGTAGGGGGGCGCGCCCTAGGGGGGCGCCCCCACCCTCGTGGACAAGGTGTGGGCCCCCTGGTCTTCATCTTTGGCGAGGATTTATTATTATTTATTGTAAGATATTCGTGGAGTTTCAGGTCATTCCGAGAACTTTTGTTTTCTGCACATAAAACAACATCATGGCAATTCTGCTGAAAACAGCGTCAGTCCGGGTTAGTTCCATTCAAATCATACAAGTTAGAGTCCAAAACAAGGGCAAAAGTGTTTGGAAAAGTAGATACGACGGAGACGTATCAACTCCCCCAAGCTTAAACCCTTGCTTGTCCTCAAGCAATTCAGTTGACAAACTAAAAGAAATAAAGAAAAACTTTTACAAACTCGGTTTGCTCTTGTTGTTATAAATATGTCAAGCTAGCATTCAAGTTTTTAGCAAAGATTATAACTAACCATATTTGCAATAATTCTCAGGTCTCATGATTACCCATATCAATAGCATAATCAACTAGCAAGCCATAATAATAAATCTCGGATGACAACACTTTCTCAAAACAATCATAATATGATATAACAAGATGGTATCTTGCTAGCCCTTTCTGAGACCACAAAACATAAATACAGAGCACCTTTAAAGATCAAGGACTGACTAGACATTGTAATTCATGGTAAAAGAGATCCAATCATAGTCACACCCAATATAAATTAACAGTGATGAATGCAAATGATAGCTGCGCTCTCTCCAGTTAGTGCTTTTAATAAGAGGGTGATGACTCAACATAAAAGTAAATAGATAGGCCCTTCGCAGAGGGAAGCAGGGATTTGTAGAGGTGCCAGATCTCGGTTTTGAAATAGAGGTGAATAATATTTTGAGCGGTATACTTTCATTGTCAACATAACAACCAAGAGATGGCAATATCTTCCATGCTACACACATTATAGGAGGTTCCCAAACAGAATGGTAAAGTTTATACTCCCCCTCCACCAACAAACATCAATCCATGGCTTGCTCGAAACAACGAGTGCCTCCAACATACATCAGGTCCCAGGGGGAGTTTTGTTTTGCAATTATTTTGATTTAGTTTGCATAAAGCATGGGACTGGGCATCCCGGTGACCAGCCATTTTCTCGTGAGTGAGGAGCGGAGTCCACTCCTCTTGAGAATAACCCTCCTAGCATGGAAGATACAGGCAGCCCTAGTTGATACATGAGCTATTCGAGCATACAAAACAGGATGATTATTTGAAGGTTTAGAGTTTGGCACATGCAAATTTACTTGGAACGGCAGGTAGATACCGCATATAGGAAGGTATAGTGGACTCATGTGGAATAACTTTGGGGTTTAAGGAGTTTGGATGAACAAGCAGTATTCCCGCTTAGTACAGGTGAAGGCTAGCAAAAGACTGGGAAGCGACCAACTAGAGAGCGACAACAGCCATGTACATGCATTAAAATTAATAAACATTGGATGCAAGCATGAGTAGGATATAATCCACCATGAATATAAATATCGTGAAGGCTATGTTGATTTGTTTCACTTAAATCATTCAAAGGAGGATACCACCCCATCATACCACATCATAACCATCTCAATAGCATGTTGGAACGCAAGGTAAACCATTATAACTCATAGCTAATCAAGCATGGCACAAGCAACTATGATCTCTAATTGTCATTGCAAACATGTTTATTCATAACAAGCTGAATCAAGAACGATGAACTCATCATATTTACAAAAACAAAAGAGGTCGAGTTCGTACCAGCTTTTCTCATCTCGGTCAGTCCATCATATATCATCATAATTGCCTTTCACTTGCACAACCGAACGATGTGAATAATAATAAGAGTGCACGTGCATTGGACTAAGTTGGAATATGCGAGCATTCAATAAACAGGAGAAGACAAAGCAATATGGGCTCTTGGTTAAATCAACAATAAAGCATATAAGAGCCACTTCAACAATTTAATCATGGTCTTCTCCTACTGACCCCCAAAGAAAAGAAAAGAAATAAAACTATTTACACAGGAAAGCTCCCAACAAGCAAAAGAAGAACATGAAATATTTTTGGGTTCTCTTTTTAATTACTACTACAAGCATGGAAAGTAAATTATTTAAAAGCTACAACTAATTTTTTTGGTTTTTTCTTAAGGTTTATTAAACACACAAGAAGAAAGCATAAAAGGAAATAAACTAGCATGCATGATACAATGAAAAAGTATGAGCACTGACATCTAGCAATGAGTGTGTGTGAACATAAATGTAATGTCGGTGAGAAATACGTACTCCTCCAAGCTTAGGCTTTTGGCCTAAGTTGGTGTATAGCCACGGCTGGCCTGGCTGATATCCATAATAATAGTTGGGGTCGTACTGCGATGCAGCGGCTATTGCCTCCTGAGCTGCAGTGTGGCGACGAGCGACCTCCGCTCTCCTCTCGTACTCATCTGCCTCCTCTCTGGTAATAGTATATCCTCATCTTGCCTAATAATCAAAGAAAGCAGGAGCAGGGAGAGTAATACGGACAGCACGACGTCTGTCAAAGATTAGTCGGTACTGGAGAGGCGATTCGTTCCTCTCAACAAAATGGTGAGAAACCATAGAATCAAAATCTAAATAAGTAGGAGGCAACTCCATGTCTCCTTCATGAACGTCTATCTCAAGAAATTTAGCTAAGCGGGTTGCATAAATTCCTCCAAAGAAATCTCCATTATATTTATTATGATGCAACCTACGAGCTACAATGGCTCCCATATGATAAGATTGGTCTCCTGACACAACACTCTTGAGAATGCTAAGGTCAGGGACACACATCTGACATGCTTCATCCTTAGCATTTATGCACCTACCTATGAAGAGAGCAAAATAATGTATAGCGAGAAAGTGAATGCTCCCTATGGTAGCTTGCGTTATATCTCTAGATTCCCCTACAGTTATACTAGCAAGAAAGTTTCTAAATTCAGATTTAGGGGGATCCCTAACACTACCCCATTGTGGAAGTTTGCAAGAAAAAGTGAAATCCTCTAAGTCCATGGTATAAGATTTGTCATAAAGATCAAATATGACTGAAGGAGAATTACGCGAAGATGAATACTCAAACCTCCTCACAAAAGAGCTTGTGAGATCATGATACTGGGGGCATTTGTCTGCCTCAAAGTCCTCAAGACCGGCATTACGCAAATATGCGTTAAATTCTTCTTTAATTCCCGCTCGATCCATAAAATTTTCAGAAGGCCACTCACAAGGACGCACTGGAGCATCTCTTGGTGGCTCTACGTCAGCATCACGCATTGCAAGCCTGGGTCCTTGCTTCTTTGAAGAACCACCTTGGAACATTTTCCTAAGCATATTTCTTCGTCTGAAAAATTCTGAAAATTTTTAGTAACTTCAAAATAAAAGTAAACCAAACTCAATAATATTGATAGCAACCACTCCTACAAGTGCCTAGGGCCTATATCATGCATCAAAACTACTTTTGACCATATAAATTTGACGTGCAAGCTCAAGAACAGGGTCACCTAAGCTGCAAAAATTTGCAATGAGTAAAGCACTAGAACAAAAACTAATTGGACCAATGGAAGAGTCACATACCAAGGAACAATCTCCCCAAGCAGTTTTGTGAGAGGTGCTTTGAGCAAGGAGATCGAAAATGGCAGCAAAGAGGGCTGAAACTCGTGCTTGAGTTGGTTTTTCATTTTTGTGGGAGGAAGAAGAAGAGGATGGGTGCAGGAATAAGTGGATGAGGGCCACCGTGGGCCCACGAGGCAGGGGGCGCGCCCTAGAGGGGTGGGCAAGCCCTCCACCCTCGTGGCAAGGTGGTTGGCCCCCCTGGTGTGTCCTTTGTTCCATAAATCCTCAAATATTCTATAAAAACTCATATTTAATTTTCAGGGCATTTGGAGAGCTTTTATTTTCGAGGTATTTTTATATTGCACGGATAATTAGATAACAGACAGAAAATTATTTATTTTTACTTTACTTCAACTAAATAACAGAAAGTATAGAGAGGGTACAAAAGGTTGTGCTTCTAGTTTCATCCATCTCATGCTCATCAAAAGGAATCCGCTAACAAGGTTGATCAAGTCTTGTTAACAAACTCATTCCGATTAACATGAAACCGGAGAAATTTCGAATAACACTAGGTTACCTCAACGGGGATATGCACATCCCCAATAATAAGTATATCATATTTCTTCTTGACAGTGGGAAGAGGAAATTCAAAACCTCCAAATATAATCGATGGAATTTTTCCGATAGAATTGATACTATGAACTTGAGGTTGTTTCCTCGGAAAGTGTACCGTATGCTCATTACCATTAACATGAAAAGTGGCATTGCCTTTGGTGCAATCAATAACAGTCCCTGCAATATTAAGAAAAGGTCTTCCAAGAATAATAGACATACTATCGTCCTCGGGAATATCAAGAATAACAAAGTCCGTTAAAATAGTAACGTTTGCAACCACAACGGGCACATCCTCACAAATGCCGACAGGTATAGGAATTGATTTATCAGCCATTTGCAAAGATATTTCAGTAGGTGTCAACTTATTCAAGTCAAGTCTACGATATAAAGAGAGAGGCATAACACTAACACCGGCTCCAAGATCACATAAACCAGTTTTAACATAGTTTCTTTTAATGGAGCATGGTATAGTAGGTACTCCTGGATCTCCAAGTTTCTTTGGTATTCCACCCTTAAAAGTATAATTAGCAAGCATGGTGGAAATTTCAGCTTCTGGTATCTTTGTTTTATTTGTAACAATATCTTTCATGTACTTAGCATAAGGATTCATTTTGAGCATATCAGTCAATCGCATACGCAAAAAGATAGGTCTAATCATTTCAGCAAAGCGCTCAAAATCCTCATCATCCTTTTTCTTGGATGGTTTAGGAGGAAAAGGCATGGGTTTCTGAACCCATGGCTCTCTTTCTTTACCATGTTTCCTAGCAACAAAATCTTTCTTATCATAACGTTGATTCTTTGATTGTGGGTTATCAAGATCAACAGCAGGTTCAATTTCTACATCATTATCATTACTAGGTTGAGCATCATTATGAACATCATCATTAACATTTTCATTAGGTTCATGTTCATTGCCAGATTTTGTTTCAGCATCAGACATAGATATACCATTTGGATTATCAGGTGGTTCAGCAATAGGTTCACTAGAAGTTTGCATAGTTCTATCATTTTTCTTTTCCTTCCTTTTAGAAGAACTAGGTGCATCAATATTATTTCTCTGAGAATCTTGCTCAATTCTCTTAGGGTGGCCTTCAGGACACAAAGGTTCCCGAGTCATTCTACCAGTTCTAGTAGCCACTTTAACAACATAATCATTTTTCTTACTATTCATCTCATTGAGCAATTCCTTTTGAGCTTTAAGTACTTGTTCTACTTGAGTGGTAACCATAGAAGCATGTTTGCTAACAAGTTTAAGTTCACCTCTAATATTAGCCATATAATCACCCAAGTATTTAATCATATCAGCATCTTGTTTTAATTGTCTACCAAAATAAGCATTGAAGTCTTCTTGCTTAAACATAAAATTATCAAACTCATCCAAGCATTGACTAGCAATTTTAGCAGGAGGGATTTCAGCTTTATCATATCTATAGAGAGAATTTACCTTTACTACCTGTGTCGGGTTATCGGCGTCTGGAGGTTCTTCGATAAATAAAGGATTAAGATCATATGTTTCTTCAATAGACGGTAAATTAAGACCATGTATTTCTTCAATAGGAGGTAAATTCTTAACATCTTCAGCTTTAATACCTTTTTCTTTCATAGATTTCTTTGCCTCTTGCATATCTTCAGGACTGAGAAATAGAACACCTCTCTTCTTTGGAGTTGGTTTAGGAATAGGATCATTAATTGGAGCAGGAGCTGGCTCAGGAGGTGCCCAATTATTTTCATTTGTCAACATATTATTCAATAAGATTTCAGCTTCATCCGGTGTTCTTTCCCTGAAAAGAGAACCAGCACAACTATCCAGGTAATCTCTGGAAGCATCGGTTAGTCCATTATAAAAGATATCAAGTATTTCATTTTTCTTAAGAGGATGATCAGGCAAAGCATTAAGTAACTTGAGAAGCCTCCCCCAAGCTTGTTGGAGACTCTCTTCTTTAATTTGCACAAAGTTGTATATTTCCTTTAAAGCAGCTTGTTTCTTATGAGCAGGGAAATATTTAGCAGAGAAGTAGTAAATCATATCATGGGGACTACGCACACAACCAGGATCAAGAGAATTAAACCATATCTTAGCATCACCCTTTAATGAGAACGGAAATATTTTAAGGATATAAAAGTAGCGAGATCTCTCATCATTAGTGAACAGGGTAGCTATATCATTTAATTTAGTAAGATGTGCTACAATAGTTTCAGATTCATAGCCATGAAAAGGATCAGATTCAACTAAAGTAATTATATCAGGATCAACAGAGAATTCGTAATCCTTATCAGTAACACAAATAGGTGAAGTAGCAAAAGCAGGGTCAGGTTTCATCCTATCATTTAGAGATTGCTTGTTCCATTTAGCTAATAACCTTTTGAGTTCATATCTATCTTTGCAAGCTAAAATAGCTAAAGAAGCTTCTTGATCAAATAAATAACCCTCGGGAATAACAAGTGATTCTTCATCATCACTTTCGTCATCATAATCAGATTCAATATTTTCAATCTCTCTAGCCCTAGCAAGTCGTTCCTCGAGAAAATCACCAAGTGGCACAGTAGTATCAAGCATAGAAGTAGTTTCATCATAAGTATCATGTATAGCAGAAGTAGCATCATCAATAACATGCGACATATCAGAACGAATAGCAGAAGCAGGTTTAGGTGTCGCCAGCTTACTCATAACAGAAGGTGAATCAAGTGCAGAGCCAGATAGCAGTTCCTTACCTCCCCTCGTAGTTGAGGGATAAATTGTTGTCTTAGCGTCTTTCAAATTCTTCATAGTGTCCAGCAGATATAAATCCCAAGTGACTCAAAGAATAGAGCTATGCTCCCCGGCAACGGCGCCAGAAATTAGTCTTGATAACCCACAAGTATAGGGGATCACAACAGCTTTCGAGGGTAGAGTTTTCAACCCAAATTTATTGATTCGACACAAGGGGAGCCAAAGAATATTCTCAAGTATTAGCAGCTGAGTTGTCAATTCAACCACACCTGGAAACTTAGTATCTGCAGCAGAGTGTTTAGTAGCAAAGTAATACGATAGTGGTGCTGACGGTAACAAAAGAGTAATGAAAGCAAAGTAATATTTTTGGTATTATGTAGTGATTGTAACAATAGCAAAGGGAAAGTAAATAAGCGTAAACCAGTATATGGAAAGCTCGTAGGCATTGGATCAGTGATGGATAATTATGCCGGATGTGGTTCATCATGTAATAGTCATAACATACGGTGACACATAACTAGCTCCAATTCGTCAATGTAATGTAGGCATGTATTCTGAATATAGTCATACATGCTTATGGAAAAGAACTTGCATGACATCTTTTGTCCTACCCTCCCGTGGCAGCGGGGTCCTAATGGAAACTAAGGGATATTAAGGCCTCCTTTTAATAGAGAACCGGAACAAAGCATTAGCACATAGTGAATACATGAACTCCTCAAACTACGGTCATCACCGGTAAGTATCCTGATTATTGTCATTTCGGGGTTAAAGGATCATAACACATAATAGGTGACTATAGACTTGCAAGATAGGATCAAAAACTCTCATATTGATGAAAACATAATAGGTTCAGATCTGAAATCATGGCACTCAGACCCTAGTGACAAGAATTAAGCATAGCAAAGTCATAGCAACAACAATCTCAGAACATAGTGGATACTAGGGATCAAACCCTAACAAAACTATCTCGGTTACATGATAAATCTCATCCAACCCATCACCGTCCAGCAAGCCTACGATGGAATTACTCACACACGGCGGTGAGCATCATGAAATTGGTGATGGAGGATGGTTGATGATGACAATGGCGATGGATTCCCCTCTTTGGAGCCCCAAACGGACTCCAAATTAGCCCTCCCGAGAGGTTTTAGGGCTTGGCAGCGGCTCCGTATCATAAAACACGATGATTTCTTCTCTCCTATTTTTTTCTCCCCGAAAGCAGATATATAGAGTTGGAGTTGGAGTCGGGAGGTCTCCAGGGGGCCCATGAGGTAGGGGGGCGTGCCCTAGGGGGGGCGCCCCCCACCCTCGTGGACAGGGTGTGGGCCCCCTGGTCTTCATCTTTGGCGAGGATTTTTTATTATTTATTGTAAGATATTCCATGGAGTTTCTGGTCATTCCGAGAACTTTTGTTTTCTGCACATAAAATAACATCATGGCAATTCTGCTGAATACAGTGCCAGTCCGGGTTAGTTCCATTCAAATCATACAAGTTAGAGTCCAAAACAAGGGCAAAAGTGTTTGGAAAAGTAGATACGATGGAGATGTATCATCCACCGCCCTGGTGCTCTTGGCGCGGCGTGGTCAACGTGGTCAAGGAATGGCTTTCATCAGACGTGGACTGTACGTGGAGAGGCTGAAAGCTGGGTCCACGGCCGTAGCAAGGAAGTGCCTCCTTATTACGTGCAAAATAATTATTCCTCCACCTCACAGCGGGGACCCATCGGATGGGCCACCGTATTTCACGAAAAAAACATTCCCCTGACTGTTGGGACCCACCAGCTACATCTTCGCACGCAAGGAAGTGCGTCCGGGCAAAAAAAATGATTCGCCCCCCTAACTGCTGGGACCCACCAGCTACATCTTCGCAGGCAAGGAAGTGCCTGACAGTCGGGACCCACTTGGTCGAAGCGTATGTAGCGTTGTCATTCTGGTCGCGAACGTGTACGTACATATATACTGGTGGATGTAGAGGCGCGCACGTGTCGTAGTAGAGGCGCGTACGTGTCGTAGTAGAGGCGCGCACGTAGCATGTACACGTACGTACAACGGCCAGGGTGCAAGAAAGAAAATACGGCCATGTATGTGTACATATGGGCGGGGTCTCGAACGCCAACTCGTGCATACGTACGGCCAGGGCTCGTGTACATGGCTGGGTCGGAACAGAGAAACAACATCGTCGTCGTGTTCATGGGAAGGCAACGAAATGCGTCGTGTTCATGGGGAGGCAACGGAATGCATCATGTTCATCGGGAGGCAACGGAACGCGTGGGAGCCAACCGGCTGGGTCAGAACGGAATGCGTGGTCGTGTTCATCGGGAGGGCTTGGACGGAACAGGCGATGGAAACGAGGCCTGGCGTACCGCAAAATGGAGGAAACGGCCTTGTGTTCGACCGACCACGTTCTAAATGGGATCCTGTTCATCGGGAGGGGTCTGGCGTACCACAAAACGGAGGAAATGGACCTCCTACGGTCGAAACGGGGGTCCTGTTGATCGGGAGGGGTGTGGCGTACCGCAAAACGGATGAAAAGGACCTCCTACGGTCGAAACGGGGGTCCTTTTCATCGGGAGGGGTGTGGCGTACCACAAAACGGGACTCCACGGGATACTGTTCATCTCCACCGTCGACCTCCTCCAGCCTCCACGGGCTCCTGTTCATCCAGCCTCCACCGTGCGCTACTCCACCGGCTACTGTTCAACCACCCCTCCACCGTCTACTGTTCATCCAGCCCTCCACACCACGGGGTCCTGTTCAACCACCCCTCCACGGGCACCCCTCCACCGTCTACTGTTCATCCGGCCCTCCACCAGACCACGGGGCCCTGTTCATCCAGAGACAACGTCACCGCTCGTTGTTCATCCAACCCCCCCCCACCCCACGCAAAGCTCACTGTGCATCCCAGAGGCAGTATCGATCGGCTTCAGTTAGCAGTAGTAGTGAAGGAATCGCTCGATCGGGTTCAGTTAACATCCATTGATCGATCGCTCAGGTTCAGTAACGCGTAGCCTACAGTGCAATCGCCTGGGTTCAGTTAATTAGAGCCCAACGCCTCGCTTGGGTTCAGTTAGAGCCAAAGTCTCGCACACACGCGCGTATGTGTATGAGAGAAACACGCATCGCTCGGCCCCCGACCTCCCACTGTAACCGGGAACTCCCCAAAATTTTCCTCCCCCTCGCTTCTACCACGGTTTTTTCCGTCATGGACGGCCCAAAGAATGTCATGCAGCTGCGTCTCCGGCCCGCCCAGGACGAAAAGCCCATTTTCTGTCATGATTTTTTGTCATAGAAGTAGGAGCCCGCCACATCTATGATGATACCGGGTTTTGTCACAATTATCGTCATAGAAGTGTCATATGTATGACAGGAAAAAAATTCGTTCGGCCCAAAATGTCACGGATGTGTCTTTTTTTGTAGTGCTTGTTTTTGCAGGGCACGTTGTGATGTGATATGGTCAAGACATGATGCTAAATTTTATTGTATGAGATGATCATGTTTTGTAACATAGTTATCGGCAACTGGCAGGAGCCATATGGTTGTCGCTTTATTGTATGAAATACAATCGCCATGTAATTGCTTTACTTTATCACTAAGCGGTAGCGATAGTCGTAGAAGCAATAGTTGACGAGACGACAACGATGCTTTGATGGAGATCAATGTGTCAAGCCGGTGACGATGGTGATCATGAGGTGCTTTGAAGATGGAGATCAAAAGCACAAGATGATGGTGGCCATATCATATCACTTATATTGATTGCATGTGATGTTTATCCTTTATGCATCTTATTTTGCTTAGTTCGACTGTAGCATTATAAGATGATCCCTCACTAAATTTCAATGTATAAGTGTTCTCCCTGAGTATGCACCGTTGCGACAAGTCGTCGTGCCGAGACACCACGTGATGATCGGGTGTGATAAGCTCTACGTTCACATACAACGGGTGCAAGCCAGTTTTGCACACACAAAATACTCGGGTTAAACTTGATGATCCTAGCATATGCAGATATGGCCTCGGAACACTGAGATAGAAAGGTCGAGCGTGAATCATATAGTAGATATGATCAACATAATGATGTTCACCATTGAAAACTACTCCATCTCACGTGATGATCGGACATGGTTTAGTTGATATGGATCATGTGATCACTTAGATGATTAGAGGGATGTCTATCTAAGTGGGAGTTCTTAAGTAATATGATTAATTGAACTTAAATTTATCATGAACTTAGTCCTGATAGTATTTAAATATCTATTTTGTAGATCAATTGCTCACGTATGCTTCCCTGTTTTATTTTTGATATGTTCCTAGAGAAAAATAAGTATAAAGATGATAGTAGCAATGATGCGGACTAGGTCCGTGATCTGAGGATTATCTTCATTGCTGCACAGAAGAATTATGTCCTTGATGCACCGCTAGGTGACGGGCCTATTGCAGGAGAAGATGCAGATGTTATGAACGTTTGGCAAAGCTCGGTATGATGACTACTTGATAGTTTAGTGCACCATGCTTTACAACTCAGAACCGGGACTTCAAAAACGTTTTGAACGCGACGGAACATATTAGATGTTCCAAGAGTTGAAACTAGTATTTCAGACTCATGCCCGTGTCGAGAGGTATGATACCTCTAACAGTACTTTGCCTACAAGATGGAGGAGAATACCTCAACCAATGAGCATGTGCTCAGATTGTCTGAGTACTACAATTGCTTGAATCAAGTGGGAGTTAATCTTCTAGATAAAATAGTGATTGACAGAGTTCTCTAGTCACTATCACCAAGTTACTGGAACTTCGTGATGAACTATAATATGCAAGGGATGACGAAAGTAATTCCCAAGCTCTTCGCGATGCTGAAATCAGCGAAGGTAGAAATCAAGAAAAGCATCAAGTCTTGATGGTTGACAAGACCACTAGTTTCAAGTAAAAGGGCAAGGTAAAGAAAGGGAACTTCAAGAAGAATGGCAAGCAAGTTGCCACTCCCATGAAGAAGCCCAAATCTAGACCCAAGCCTGAAACTGAGTGCTTCTACTGCAAAGGAAATAGTCATTGGAAGTGGAACAGCCCTAGATACTTGGCGGATAAGAAGGATGGCATACTGAACAAAGGTATATTGGATATACATGTTATTGATGTGTACTTTACTAGTGTTTATAGCAACCCATCGGTATTTGATACTGGTTCAGTTGCTAGGAGTAGTAACTCAAAGCGGGAGTTGCAAAATAAACAGAGACTAGTTAAGGGCGATGTAATGATGTGTGTGATTCCAAGGTTGATAAGATCACCGTCGCACACTCCCTTTACCTTCGGGATTAGTGTTGAACCTAAAATAAATGTTATTTGGTGTTTGCGTTGAGCATGAATATGATTGGACCATGTTTATTGCAATACGGTTATTCATTTAAGTCAAATAATAATTGTTGTTCTATTTACATGAATAAAACCTTCTATGGTCATACACTCAATATAAATGGTTTATTGAATCTCGATCGTAGTGATACACGTATTCATAATATTGAAGCCAAAAGATGCAAACACTACAAAAAAAAGACACATCTGTGACATTTTGGGCCGAACGAAAAAAAAATTCTGTCATACTTATGACACTTCTATGACGATAATTGTGACAGAACCCAGTATCATCATAGATGTGGTGGGCTCCTACTTCTATGACAAAAGATCATGATAGAAAATGGGCTTTTCATCCTGGGCGGGCTGGAGATGCAGCTGCATGACATTCTTTGGGCCATCCATGACGGAAAAAACCGTGGTAGAAGCCAGGGCGAGGAAAATATCGGGGTGTTCCCGGTTACGGTGGGTGGCCGGGGCCAAGCGATGCATGAAGGTTTGCGCGTTTCTATCGTACACGCATGCGCGTGGGTGCGAGGTGTTGGGCTCTAACTGAACCCGAGCGAGGCGTTCGCCTACTGAACCCGAGCGATTGAACTGCAGGCTGCGCGTTACTGAACCCGAGCGATCGATCGATTCCTTCGCTACTGCTGCTAACTGAAGCCGATCGATGCTGCCTCTGGATGAACAGTGAGCATTGCTGGGGGGTTTGGATGAACAGTTCCCGGTGGGGTGGATGAAAAGGACCTCGTGGTGTTGCCTCTGGATGAACAGGACCCCGATCGATCAAGCCGGTTGGGGCTGGATGAAGAGGACCCCGTGGAGGGCTGGATGAATAGTAGATGGTGGAGGGCTGGATGAACAGTAGCCCGTGGAGGGGTGGTTGAACAGGAGCCCGTGGAGAGGGATGGTTGAACAGTAGCCGGTGGAGTAGCGCGCGGTGGAGGCTGGATGAACAGGAGCCCGTGGATGAACAGTCGCAGGTGGAGGCTGGAGGAGGTCGATGGTGGATGAACAGTAGCCCGTGGAGGCTGGAGGGGGTCGACGGTGGAGATGAATAGTATCCTGTGGAGTCCCTTTTTGCGGTATGCCACACCCCTCCCGATGAACAAGACCCCCATTTTGACCGTAGGGCTCCAACAGAAGTCTGTTTCCTCTGTTTTGCGGTATGCCACACCCCTCCCGATGAACAGGACCCCTGTTTCGACCGTAGGAGGTCCGTTTCCTCCGTTTTGTGGTACGCCAGACCCCCCCCCCCCCCCCCGATGAACAGGATCCCGTTTCGACCGTGGCCGGTCGAACACAAGGCCATTTCCTCCGTTTTGTGATACGCCAGGCCTCGTTTCCATCGGCTGTTCCATCCAAGCCCTCCCGATGAACACAACGATGCATTTCGTTCAGACCTAGCCGGTTAGCTCCCCATGAACACGACGACGACGCAGTTTCTCCGTTCTGATCCAGCCATGTACACGAGCCCTGGCCATACGTATGCGCGAGTAGGCGTTTGAGACCCCGCCCGTATGTACGTACGTGGCCGTATTTTCTTTCTTGCACACTGGTCGCTGTACGTATGTGTACATGCTACGTGTGCGCCTCTACTATGACACTAGCGCGCCTCTACATCGACCAATATGTACGTACACATTCGCGACCAGAATGACAACGCTACGTATGCTTCGACCAGGTGGGTCCTGACTGTCAGACACTTCCTTGCGTGCGAAGATGTAGCTGGTGGGTCCCAGCAGTCAGGAGGGCGAATCATTTTTTTGCCCGGACGCACTTCCTTGCGTGCGAAGATGTAGCTGGTAGGTCCCAGTGGTCATGGGGAAACGTTTTTTTTCACGAAATACGGTTGCCCTTCTGATGGGTCCCTGCTGTCAGGTGGAGGAATCATTATTTTCTGTGTAATAAGGAGGCACTTCCTTGCTGCGGCCGTGGACCCAACTGCCAGCCTCTCCACGTACAGTCCATGTTCGATGGAAGCCGTTCCTTGACCATGTTGACCACGCCGCTGAGAGCACCAGGGCGGTGGACGACGGCGAGGCCTAGGAAGGGGACGACGCGGAGCCGGGGAAGACGCGGCAGTGGATGCCCACGCGTAGAGGAATATGAGGGTTCACTGGTTCGCTGTGGTGTGAGGCTGCCGTCACTGCAGAATAACAGGGGGTGTGGGTGAGTAGAGGGATGGTCTGGCCAATGGTGGGAGTAGTAGGGGGCGGTGAGGCCTCCGCGGCATCGCAGCCAGCCACGAGAGGCAGGAGCACGAGGCACGACCGGCGCTGGTTTGGGCGGCTGGAGCAAGAAGACCAGAGGTTGAAGAAGCACTACGGCCGTTGGATGGACATCGTACGGTCACTCGAGCTAGAATCATGCATATTGACTAAGTTGACAAAGCCCTCCATCCCCGTCAACGTAGTAGGACCACAAGCCAGCCTCCCACTATACTAGGTCCCAGCTAGCAGGGGGTATTCATTTTTTGTGCGTAATAAGGAGGCACTTCCTTGCGTGCGAAGATATAGCTGGTGGGTCCGAGCTGTCAGCGGCGGTGACATTTTTTCGCGAAATACAGAGGCCCTTTCAGTGGGTGACAGATGTCAGGTGGAGGAATCATTATTTTGCACGTAATAAGGAGGCATTTCCTTGCGTGCGGCTATGGACCCAGCCGTTAGCCTCTCCACGTACAGTCCACTTCAGATGCATGTCGGTCGTTGACCACATTGACCAAGCCGCGCTGAGAGCACCAGGGCGGTGGACGATGGCGAGGCCTAGGAAGGGAACGGCACGGAGCCAGGGAAGACTCGGCAGTTGTTTCCCACGCGGAGGGGAGTATGACTGTATGAGGGTTTACTGGTTTGTCTACCGTCGCCGAAGAATAACAGCAGGTGTGGGTGAGTAGAGGGATGGCTAGGCCAGCGATGGGAGTATGGTGGGGCGGTGAGGCCTGCGCAGAAGCACAGCCGGCCGCGGGGAGGAGGGAGCAGGCAGTCCCGCCGGCGCTTGTTTGAGCTGCTGGAGCAGGAAGAGCAGAGATTGAAGAAGCACGACGGCTGTTGGATGGACATCCAACAGTCACTGCATGTGCGTCAACCTTTTTTTTAGGAAAGACTCAAATCTGTGGAACATAGCATACAGCCCATCTGCCATTATTTCTAATAATTTACAGCCCATTTTCTAATTCTTAAGGTTTTTTTGGAGCCCATATTCTTTTTGTTAGCATTACATCCCATAGTGTGGCCACGGTTAAAAAATTATACGAAATTTTGCATATTTCGGTGCGGTCCGGACTATTTTTAATCCCGAAATTTCGAGTCACATTCAAACAGATTTTAAAAATAAATGTATATCAATATAAAATCCAACAAATTGTCCATGCATAAAAATCAATGCAATTTAAAATATCGAAATGAAAAAAAGAAATTTGAAACTAATTGCCGGTTTGATGTGTTTTAAAAATTTACAGTGATAACCCACAAGTATAGGGGATCGCAATAGTTTTCGAGGGTAAAGTATTCAACCCAAATTTATTGATTCGACACAAGGGGAGCCAAAGAATATTCTCAGGTATTAGCAGCTGAGTTGTCAATTCAACCACACCTGGAAACTTAATATCTGCAGCAAAGTTTTTAGTAGCAAAGTAATATGATAGTAGTGGTAACAGTAGCAAAAGTAGTATTTTTGGGTTTTATAGTGATTGTAACAATATCAACGGAAAAGTAAATAAGCGGAGAACAATATATGAAAAGCTCATAGGCATTGGATTGGTGATGGAGAATTATGCCGGATGCGATTGATCATGTAACAGTCATAACCTAGGGTGACACAGAACTAGCTCCAGTTCATCAATGTAATGTAGGCATGTATTCCGAATATAGTCATACGTGCTTATGGAAAAGAACTTGCATGACATCTTTTGTCCTACCCTCCCGTGGCAGCGGGGTCCTATTGGAAACTAAGGGATATTAAGGCCTCCTTTTAATAGAGTACTGGACCAAAGCATTAACACATAGTGAATACATGAACTCCTCAAACTACGGTCATCACTGGGAGTATTCCCGATTATTGTCACTTTGGGGTTGCCAGATCATAACACATAGTAGGTGACTATAGACTTGCAAGATAGGATCAAGAACTCTCATATATTGATGAAAACATAATAGGTTTAGATCTGAAATCATGGCACTCGGGCCCTAGTGACAAGCATTAAGCATAGCAAAGTCATAGCAACGTCAATCTCAGAACATAGTGGATACTAGGGATCAAACCCTAACAAAACTAAGTCGATTACATGTTAAATCTCATCCAACCCATCACCGTCTAGCAAGCCTACGATGGAAATACTCACACACGGCGGTGAGCATCATGAAATTGGTGATGGAGGAAGGTTGATGATGACAATGGCGACGGATTCCCCTATCCGGAGCCCCGAACGGATTCCAGATCAGCCCTCCCGAGAGAGTTTAGGGCTTGGCGGTGGCTCCGTATCGTAAAACGCGATCAATCCTTCTCTCTGGTTTTTTTCTCCCCAAAAGTGAATATATGGAGTCAAGGTCGAGGTCGGTGGAGCGTCAGGGGGCCCACGAGACAGGGGGCGTGCCCCCCACCCTCGTGGATAGGTGGAGGCCTGATACGTCTCCAACGTATCTACAATTTTTTATTGTTCCATGCTATATTATATTCTGTTTTGGACATTATTGGGCTTTATTATACACTTTTATATTATTTTTGGGACTAACCTATTAACCGGAGGCCCAGCCCAGAATTGCTGTTTTTTTGCCTATTTCAGAGTTTCGCAGAAAAAGAATACAAACGGAGTCCAAATGGAATGAAACCTTCGGGAATGTGATTTTTGGAACGAATGTGATCCATAGGACTTCAACCCTGCGTCAAGAAAGCAACCAGGAGGCACGAGGTAGGGGGCGCGCCTACCCCCCCCCCAGGCGCGCCCTCCACCCTCGTGGGGCCCATGTTGCTCCACCAACGTACTTCTTCCACCTATATATACCTACGTACCCCCAAAATACCAAATACGGAGCCAAAAACCTAATTCCACCGCTGCAACCTTCTGTACCCATGAGATCCCGTCTTTGGGCCTTTTTCGGAGCTCCGCTGGAGGGGGCATCGATCACGGAGGGCTTCTACATCAACACCATAGCCTCTCTGATGATGTGTGAGTAGTTTACCTCAGACCTTCGGGTACATAGTTATTAGCTAGATGGTTTCTTCTCTCTCTTTGGATCTCAAAACAAAGTTCTCCACGATTCTCATCGAGATCTATTCGATGTAATCTTGTTTTGCGGTGTGTTTGTTGAGATCGATGAATTGTGGGTTTAATGATCAAGTTTATCTATGAACAATATTTGAATCTTCTCTGAATTCTTTTATGTATGATTGGTTATCTTTGCAAGTATCTCCGAATTATCAGTTTGGTTTGGCCTACTAGATTGATCTTTCTTGCAATGGGAGAAGTGCTTAGCTTTGGGTTCAATCTTGTGGTGTCCTTTCCCAGTGACAGTAGGGGCAGCAAGGCACGTATTGTATTGTTGCCATTGAGGATAACAAGATGGGGTTTATATCATATTGCATGAGTTTATCCCTCTACATCATGTTATCTTACTTAAAGCGTTACTCTGTTCCTTTGAACTTAATACTCTACATGCATGTTGGATAGCGGTCGATGTGTGGAGTAATAGTAGTAGATGCAGGCAGGAGTCGGTCTACTTGTCTCGGACGTGATGCCTATATACATGATCATGCCTAGATATTCTGATAACTATGCTCAATTATGTCAATTGCTCAACAGTAATTTGTTTACCCAGCGTAACAATTATGCTCTCGAGAGAAGCCACTGGTGAAACCTATGGCCCCCGGGTCTATTTTCCATTATATTAATCTCCCGTCAACAAGCTATTTCTAGTGCCGTTTTTATTTCGCTTTATTTACTTTGCATCTTTATCATATAAATACCAAAAATATTATCTCATCATATCTATCAGATCTCACTTTCGTAAGTGACCGTGAAGGGGTTGACAACCCCTTTATTGGGTTGGTTGCGAGGATTTTATTTGTTTGTGTAGGTGTGAGGGACTCGTGAGTGGCCTCCTACTGGATTGATACCTTGGTTCTCAAAAACTGAGGGAAATACTTACGCTACTTTGCTGCATCACCCTTTCCTTTTCAAGGGAAAACCAACGTAGTGCTCAAGAGGTAGCAAGAAGGATTCCTGGCGCCATTGCCGGGGAGTCTACGCAAAAGCTAACATGCCAAGTACCCATAACAAACCCTTATCTCCCGCACTACATTATTTTCCATTTGCCTCTCGTTTTCCTCTCCCCCACTTCACCCTTGCCGTTTTATTTGCCCTCTCTCTCCGTCCTCCTTCTCTTTCCCTATTTGCCTCTTTTTGCTCATTTCTTGTTTGCTTGTGTGTTGGATTGCTTGCCTATCACGATGGCTCAAGATAATACCAAATTGTGTGACTTTACTAATACCAACAACAATGATTTTATTAGCACTCCGGTTGCTCCTCTTACCGATGATGAATCTTGTGAAATTAATGTTGCTTTGCTGAATCTTGTCATGAAAGATCCGGTTTCCGGCCTTCCTAGTGAATATGCCGCTACCCATCTATACAACTTTGTTGATTTGTGTGATATGCAAAAGAACAAAGATGTGGACAATGATATTGTTAAATTGAAGCTATTTCCTTTTTTCGCTTAGAGATCGTGTTAAAGCTTGGTTTTCATCTTTGCCTAAAAATAGTATTGATTCTTGGAATAAGTGCAAAGATGCTTTTATCTCTAAGTATTTTCCTCCCACTAAGATCATCTCTCTTAGAAACGATATCATGAATTTTAAGCAACTTGATCATGAACATGTTGCACAAGCTTGGGAGAGGATGAAATTAATGATACGTAATTGCCATACACATGGTTTGAATTTGTGGATGATTATACAAATTTTTTATGCCGGATTGAATTTTGCTTCTAGAAATCTTTTAGATTCGGCCGCGGGAGGCACTTTTATGGAAATCACTTTAGGAGAAGCTACTAAACTCCTAGATAATATTATGGTTAATTATTCTCAATTGCACACTAAAAGATCTACTAATAAGAAAGTGCATGTGATAGAAGAAATTAATGTTTTGAGTGGAAAGATGGATGAACTTATGAAATTATTTGCTAATAAAAGTGTTTCTTCTGATCCTAATGATATGCCTTTGTCTACTTTGAATGATAATAATAATGAATCTATGGATGTGAATTTGGTTGGTAGGAACAATTTTGGTAATAACGCGTATAGAGGCAATTTTAATTCTAGGCCGTTCCCTAGTAATTCCTCTAATAATTATGGTAATTCCTACAACAATTCCTATGGAAATTATAATAAGATGCCCTCTGATTTTGAATTTAATATTAAAGAATTTATTACCTCGCAAAAGAGTTTCAATGCTTTTCTTGAAGAAAAATTGCTTAAGATTGATGAGTTGGCTAGGAATGTTGATAGAATTTCTCTTGATGTTGATTCTTTGAAACTTAGATCTATTCCACCTAAGCATGATATAAATGAGTCTCTCAAGGCCATGAGAATTTCCATTGATGAGTGTAAATAAAGAACCGCTAGGATGCGTGCTAAGAAAGATTGTTTTGTGAAAGCGTGTTCTTCTAGTTTCCATGAAAAGAAAGATGAAGATCTAAAAGTTATTGATGTGTCCCCTATTAAATCTTTGTTTTGTAATATGAATCTTTATAATGATGGGACTGAGTATGATCCACCTTTACCTAGAAGGCGTTCCAAAAATTCGGAGTCTTTAGATCTTGATGCTAAAATTGTGAAAAGTGGGATTGAAGAGGACAAAACTTTAAGTATCAATGAACCCACTATTTTGGATTTCAAGGGATTTAATTATGATAATTTCTCTTTGATAGATTGTATTTCCTTGTTGCAACCCGTGCTAAATTCTCCACATGCTTATAGTCAAAATAAAGCCTTTACCAAACATATCGTTGATGCTTTGATGCAATCTTATGAAGAAAAACTTGAGTTGTAAGTTTCTATCCCTAGAAAACTTTATGTTGAGTGGGAACATACTATTAAAATTAAAATTAAAGATCATGAATGCTATGCTTTGTGTGATTTGGGTGCTAGTGTTTCCACGATTCCAAAGACTTTGTGTGATTTGCTAGGTTTCCGTGATTTTGATGATTACTCTTTAAACTTGCACCTTGCGGATTCCACCATTAAGAAACCTATGGGAAGAATTAATGATGTTCTTATTTTTGCAAATAGGAATTATGTGCCTGTAGATTTTATTGTTCTTGATATATATTGCAATCCTTCATGTCCTATTATTCTTGGTAGACCTTTCCTTAGAACGATTGGTGCAATTATTAATATGAAGGAAGGGAATATTGATTCCAATTTCCGTTAAGGAAAGGCATGGAACACTTCCCTAGAAATAAAATAAAATTACCTTATGAATCTATTATGAGAGCCACTTATGGATTGCCTACCAAAGATGGCAATACCTAGATCTATCTTCGCTTTTATGCCTAGCTAGGGGCGTTAAACGATAGCGCTTGTTGGGAGGCAACCCAATTTTATTTTTATTCCTTGCTTTTTGCTCCTGATTAGTAATAAATAATTTATCTAGCCTCTGTTTTGGTTGTGTTTTTTGTGTTTAATTAGTGTTTGTGCCAAGTAGAACCGTTGGGAAGACTTGGGGAAAGTCTTTTTGATCTTGCTGTAAAAAACAGAAACTTTAGCGCTCACGAGAATTGCTGCCATTTTTATTTGGAAAGTGATATTTAGTTAATTATTTTTGCATATGATTAATAGATAAATTACTCACGTCCAGCAATTTATTTTATAATTTTTGGGGTTCCAGAATTTTGTGTTAGCTACAGATTACTACAGACAGTTCTGTTTTTGACAGATTCTGTTTTTCGTGTGTTGTTTGCTTATTTTGATGAATCTATGGCTAGTAAAATAATTTATAAACCATAGAGAAGTTGTAATACAGTAGGTTTAACACCAATATAAATAAATAATGAGTTCATTACATTACCTTGAAGTGATTTTTTGTTTTGTTTCACTAACGGAGCTCACGAGATTTTCTATTTTGAGTTTTGTGTTGTGAAGTTTTCAAGTTTTGGGTTAAGTTTTGATGGATTATGGAACAAGGAGTGGCAAGAGACTAAGCTTGTGGATGCCCATGGCACCCCAAGGTAAAATTCAAGGACACCCAAAAGCCTAATCTTGGGGATGCCCTGGAAGGCATCCCCTCTTTCGTCTTCGTCTATCGGTAACTTTACTTGGAGCTATATTTTTATTCACCACATGATATGTGTTTTTCTTGGAGCATCTTGTATGATTTGAGTCTTTGATTTTTTTAGTTACCACAATCATCCTTGCTGTGAACACCTTTTGAGAGAGACTCACATGATTTGAAAATTGTTAGAATACTCTGTGTGCTTCACTTGTATCTTTTGAGTTATATAGTTTTTGCTCTAGTGCTTCACTTATATCTTTTAGAGCACGGTGGTGGATTTGTTTTATAGAAACTATTGTTCTCTTATGCTTCACTTAGATTATTTTGAGAGTCCTACAAAACAGCGTGGTAATTTTCTTTAATTATGATAGGCATTCAAGATTAGTTAAAAATAATCTTATGAGTGTGCTGAATACTATGAGAAGTTTGATACTTGATAATTGTTTTGAGATATGGAGATGGTGATATTAGATTCATGCTAGTTGAGTAGTTGTGAATTTGAGGAATACTTGTGTTGAAGTTTGTGATTCCCATAGCATGCACGTATGGTGAACCGTTATGTGATGAAGTCGGAGCATGATTTATTTATTGATTGCCTTCCTTATGAGTGGCGGCCGGGGACGAGCGATGGTATTTTCCTACCAATCTATCCCCCTAGGAGCATGTGCGTAATACTTTGTTTCGATAACTAATAGATTTTTGCAATAAGTATGTGAGTTCTTTATGACTAATGTTGAGTCCATGGATTATACACACTCTCACCCTTCCACCATTGCTAGCCTCTCTAACACCGTGCACTTTTCGCCGGTATCATATACCCACCATATACCTTCCTCAAAACAACCACCATACCTACCTATTATGGCATTTCCATAGCCATTTCGAGATATATTGCCATGCAACTTTCCACCGTTCCGTTATTATGACACGCTTCATCATTGTCATATTGCTTGCAAGATCATGTAGTTGAAATCGTATTTGTGGCAAAGCCACCGTTCATAATTCTTTCATACATGTCACTCATGCATCATTGCACATCCCGGTACACCGCCGGAGGCATTCACATAGAGTCATATTTTTTTCTAAGTATTGAGTTGTAATTGTTGAGTTGTAAGTAAATAAAAGTGTGATGATCATCATTTTTAGAGCATTGTCCCAAGAGAGGAAAGGATGATGGAGACTATGATTCCCCCACAAGTCGGGATGAGACTCCGGACCAAATAAAAAAATGAGAGAAAAAGAGAGAAGGGACAATGCTACTATCCTTTTACCACACTTGTGCTTCAAAGTAGCACCATGATCTTCATGATAGAGAGTCTCCTATGATATCACTTTCATATACTAGTGGGAATTTTTCATTATAGAACTTGGCTTGTATATTCCAATGATGGGCTTCCTCAAAATGCCCTAGGTCTTCGTGAGAAAGCGAGTTGGATGCACACCCACTTAGTTCCTTTTGTTGAGCTTTCATATACTTATAGCTCTAGTGCATCCGTTGCATGGCAATCCCTACTCACTCACATTCATATATATTAATGGGCATCTCCATAGCCCGTTGATACGCCTAGTTATGTGAGACTATCTTCACCTTTTTTGTATTCTCCACAACCACCATTCTATTCCACATATAGTGCTATGTCCATGTGAGGGAGTCCTGGATTAGGGGGTGTCCGGATAGCCGGACTATACCTTCGGCCGGACTCCTGGACTATGCAGATACAAGATTGAAGACTTCGTCCCGTGTCCGGAAGGGACTTTCCTTGGCGTGGAAGGCAAGCTTGGCGATACGGATATGTAGATCTCCTACCATTGTAACCGACTCTGTGTAACCCTAGCCCTCTCCGGTGTCTATATAAATTGGAGGGTTTTAGTCCGTAGGGACAGAACAACAATCAGACCATAGGCTAGCTTCTAGGGTTTAGCCTCCTTGATCTCGTGGTAGATCTACTCTTGTACTATCCATATCATCAATATTAATCAAGCAGGACGTAGGGTTTTACCTCCATCCAGAGGGCCCGAACCTGGGTAAAACATCGTGTCCCCTGCCTCCTGTTACCATCTTCCTAGACGCACAATTCGGGACCCCCTACCCAAGATCCGCCGGTTTTGACACCGACATTGGTGCTTTCATTGAGAGTTCCTCTGTGTCGCCACTTTTAGGCCTGATGGCTTCTCCGATCATCAACAGCGATGCGATCCAGGGTGAGACCTTTCTCCCCGGACGGATCTTCGTATTCGGTGGCTTTGCACTGCGGGCCAATTCGCTTGGCCATATGGAGCAGATCGAAAGCTACGCCCCTGGCCATCAGGTTAGATTTGGAAGTTTGAGCTACACGGCCGACCTCCGCGGAGACTTGATCTTCGACGGATTCGAGCCGTAGCCGAGCGCGCCGCACTGTCACGATGGGCATGATCTAGCTCTGCCGCCGAACAGTGCCCTGGAGGCCGCACCCGCATTAGCTCCGACCCTTAATTCGGAGCCAACTGCGCCAATCGAGGATGGGTGGTTGGACACCGCCTCGGGGGCTGCAATCTCTACGGCGATTGAGCCGAACACCAGCCCTATTCTCTGCGAAGCTCGTGACTCCAAGGAGCCGGACTCCTCTCAAGACTCCGAGCCCTCCGTGCCCCTACCGATCGAACCCGATTGGGCACCGATCATGGAGTTCACTGCCGCGAACATCTTTCAGCACTTGCCCTTCGGCGATATTCTGAATTCACTAAAGTCTCTCTCTTTATCAGGAGAGACCTGGCCGGACTATGGTCAGCAAGGTTGGGATGCGGATGATGAAGAAATTCAAAGCCCACCCACCACCCACTTCGTAGCCACTGTCGATAATTTAAATGACGTGCTCGACTTCGACTGTGAAGACATCGACGGTATGGACGATGATGTAGGAGATGAACATGAACCAACGCCTACAAGGCACTGGACAGCCACCTCATCTCATGTTGTATACATGGTGGACACACCCAAAGGAAGCGACGACAAGGAATACAGGGATGCAATGAGGGATCGCTCACTTGAAAAGCAATCAAAGCGGCAGCGTAAGCGCCGCTCCAAGCCCCGCCTCGACAGAGACAGCAGCCATACAGACCCAGTCATAGAGCAGGATGAGCCGGAGGACGACGAACATGCCTTCGAGCAACCGTCCGAACAGGGCAACTTGGATAAATAAACCGAACATCCCGTCCCTGGCGAAAACAACAATCCGGACGACCTTACGCCGGATAGTCTCATGGAGCAGAAGAACCTCCACAAAAGGCTCGTCACCACTGCGCGTAGCCTGAAAAAGCAGAAGCGGAAGCTCAAAACTGCGGAAGATGCACTCAGAATCAGATGAAGCAAAGTACGCAACACCGCAGAAAAATATGGCGGCAGTCGCCGCACAAAAAGCTATCCAGAGCAAAAGCTACTGCCTGAATTTGACGAGGAGGCCTTAGAGCCCCGCAGTCAAAAAATAGGAAAGCCACCCGGTCGGATAGACGACCGCATGGCCAGCATGGAGCGGCAAGCGGTGCCACACACAAGCCGGCACGCGATCCACCAAAGGATCCGCATCAAAAGATGGCCCAGCCAGATCTATCTACAGGCCAAGAAAACAAGCTCTAGTAAGCAATGCAATACAACAAATATCCGAACATCACGGCACACCCAAATACAGGGGTGCTGCACACCCCCTATGTTTCACCGATGAGGTGTTGGACCATGAATTTCCAACGGGATTCAAGCCCGTGAACATAGAGGCGTACGACAGAACAACAGACCCTGGGGTCTGGATCGAGGATTATATCCTCCACATACACATGGCCAGAGGAGATGACCTCCATGCCATAAAATACTTACCCCTCAAGCTTAAAGGGCCAGCCCGGCATTGGCTCAAAAGCCTTCCAGAGAACACCATTGGAAGTTGGGAAGATCTTGAGGATGCTTTCCGGGCAAATTTTCAAGGGACCTATGTCCGCCCTCCGGATGCAGACGATCTCAGTCACATAACTCAACAGCCCGGAGAGTCAGCCCAGAAATTCCGGAACAGATTTCTTACTAAAAAGAATCAGATAGTCAACTGTCCGGACGCCAAAGCCCTAGCAGCTTTTAAGCATAATGTTCGAGACAAATGGCTCGCCAGACACCTCGGCCAAGAAAAGCCAAGAACAATGGCCGCATTAACAAACCTCATGACCCGCTTTTGCGCAGGAGAGGACAGTTGGTTGGCAAGATGTAGCACCAGCGACCCAAGTACATCCGAAGTTAGGGATGGAAACGGAAAACCCCGACGCAGCAAGGACCAGCGCCGGAATAAGGGAAACAGCCCAAAGAGCACGGCGGTCAACGCCGGATTCAAAAGCTCGCGACAGAATCAGAGAAAGCCGCCCCTCAAGGATAACAGGGACGAGCTATCCAACTTAAACAAAATCTTGGACAAGATATGTCAAATACACAGTACTCCCGGGAAGCCTGCGAATCATACCCACAGAGATTGTTGGGTTTTCAAGCAATCCGGCAAACTCAACGCCGAACACAAGGGGATCGACACACCAAGTGAGGACAACAACGAACCCCACAAGCAGAGCACCAGGAAACAAAAGGATTTCCCACAAGAAGTCAAAACAGTAAACTTACTTCACGTGACGAACAGAATGGCGCCAACAGAGATACGCGCCATACGGCCTATCCCAAAGGAGTCTCGCCAATGGTTGTTAAAACCAATCACCTTCGACCATCAGGATTACTCTAGAAGTATCCAGAACGCAGGCTGGACTGCCTTGGTATTAGATCCAATAATCGGCGGACTCCACTTTACAAATGTCCTGATGGACGGCGGCAGTGGTCTAAACCTGTTATACCAGGACACAATCCGCAACATGGGGATAGACCCAACAAAGATTCGCCATAGCAAAACCTCCCTTCAAGGAGTAACGCCAGGCCCGGATGCCCGTTGTATGGGTTCTCTCCGGGTAGAAGTTATGTTCGGCTCCCCCGTTAACTTCCGTCGCGAACAGCTAACTTTCCACATCGCCCCATTCTCAAGTAGCTATCAAGCACTGCTAGGGCGCGAAGCTTTTGCTCGCTTTAACGCAATACCGCATTATGCATCTCTTACGCTTAAGATGCCCGGTCCACGAGGCATCATCTCATTAAAGGGAAAACATTGAGTGTTCCTCCCGTGCGGAAGACAGTGCGGCTGCCTTGACAGCCCCACAATAAAGCGGCTTCACCAGCCACAGCACCTAAACAGGTCGTCAAGACCACGAACACGGCTAGACGAGTCCGGCATAAAAATACAATCGATAAAGGCTTAATAGCCGTATACCCCTGTACTAGGGGCTCCACGCATATAAAACAATAGACAATAAAGCTCAGTTTTACCTATTTCGATTTATACTTTGTTTATTTACTGTAACTCATGTTCGGCACAATCTTTCTTTAACTAAGTTCCTCTCTTTTACAGATGAACACCGTGCTACGCCCGTCCAGGATACGGCACAACGGAGACACAGGCGCAGACGTGCAGCAGGGACCAGTTCCAAGGATTCTTTTCAGATTAAGACCCTGCGTAAACCTTTTTTACTGTCTCTTGTTGATACACATCCCCTGGTTTCTTGGTATAACCAAGGAGGAGGCTGGCGTTTTGGCATGTGGCCACGTCAGAGTTTTGCGCGTACCTGGACACTAAGGGCTTATTACTAAGGGCGTTATCCCGCCCGCCCTCATAAAGACCGAATACCTTAGGGAGTGTTCGGCGTCGCGAGTTTGGCCTTATATGCATCAGCTCCGAATCATGTCTTTGGTCAAATGTTGGGTTTGCCAGGCTCCTGTGTTTTGCTACCTTACGTTCCACTCTATCGGCTAAGGCGGCACCAGGAGAACTACTGCGATTGTGCCTCGGTTCGGCCAGGCGAGCACCTCAGTAGAGAAAGCCGAAAACTGACTGTCATGATATAGCGTGAGACTGGTCAACCACTCGATGACTTAACGGAATCTTTAGGATTCCTCCGCATTAACAAAGGGCCGCTTCCCGGCCAGGCACATACGTGCCCCGAGTTTGGGTGATCGCAGGCGCCACCAGGGGCTATATAAGTAGCCTCACTGTCAAACTCCTATGGCTAAGTGAAAGTGATAAAGCATCATAGTCCGATTTCCTAGTTCGCTGCGCTATCACCTCCTTTGTAGGACCAAGACGTTGGATCAAGTGTGAAAATGCGCCTTCTGCGAACACCCCCGCATTATGTGCGTGGGGGCTGAAGCCGACGACTGCCATCTTCCAGATTATATATACATATATGTTAAACGGCCGCACAGGAGGTATTACAATACTTGCAGGCACAAGTATAAAAAGCTTCTGCAATTTATCAAAATATTGTCTCTATTAAACGAGCGCCTTGCAGAACTTCCTGAAAATAGTGCTCGGCAGGTACTCGGCTTCCATCCGAGTCTGGGGATGCAACAGCGGTGGCCTCCATTTCCGCCCAGTATGTCTTGACACGCACAAGAGCCATCCATGCACCCTCTATGCACGCTGACCTCTTTATCGCATTGATATGCGGCGCCGCACCAAGGAACTGCTGCACCAAGTTGAAATAACTTTTCGGCTCCGGCCTCTCTGGCCACAGATGACTCATGACATACTTCATGGCGAGTCCGGACAACCTATTTAGCTCGGCCCATTCGGCCAAACGATCGGCTAATGACAGCGGACGCTCCGGATTGTGGAACTGCGACCAAAAGAGCTTTTCCACTTCGCGATCTTCTTGATCTCGGAAGTGTTCGGCCGCATCTGCGGCACTCGCTGCCAAATCCAGATAGGTGTCCGCCATACTCCACATCCGGTCTAACGGAGCATGTTTAGGATCACAAAACTTCCTCCACAGCATAAAGGGCTTTCCAGCCGCGATCTCTCCGACCTGACGTAGCTCCTCCTTCATAGCTCTCATCGCAGAGCGAGCATCCTTGGCATCGGCAACGGCCTTCTCCAGGTCCGTCTGTTCTGCCCGATCTTCTTTTTCAAGAAGCTTGCAACGGCCAGCAGCATTCTTCAGCTTCACGGCCATCTCGGCCATTTCCTTCTTGCTTCGGCAGTGAGCAGCATGTTCGTCTTTCAGCTCTTCAATTGCCTTTAAGGCAGCCGCATCACTTTTCCTGGCTTGCTCCTTGGCTCGGGCAAGTTCCGCCTGAAGATTCTCCATGGCAGCAGCACCATCTGCATCAAGCTCACACATTGTAAGATACTGGCATAAAGCTCCTCTTACCAGGTGCCGCCGGAGGAATTACATACCTTGTGCCTCGTCAAGCCGCTTGTTGACAAACGCGATGTCGGCATCTGCCACGTCAAGTTGCTGCTTTAGCTCGGCAACTTCATCAGTCCGGGTGGCCACCGGACACTTCGCCACCTACGTATGAAGGCGGCAAATTAGACCTGGGATCATGATCCTCTGCGCGCCATCACTTTTGACAACGCACAGAGTCTCAGGGGCTACTATCTACACAGGGCGCATCTTATTTATGCACAACTGTCCGAAAAGGGTACATTATTTCGCGTACCTCAAAACTTGTCCGTAAACTCCTGATGGCCTCGTGCAATCCGCTCTCCGCGGATGAAATCCTCTCAATCACCGTACCCATGAATGCACGGTGCTCCTCTGAGATAGATGCTCGCCCTAGCAGATCCTTCAGCTCCTCCGACCGCGCACCAGACGGTGTCGGACTCGTCCGATGGCCCTTTTCGAAGGCCGAACGTGGAGGGCTTTGGGGGGCCATATGACTACCTTCCAGCCCAGCCGAATTCGGAGAAACCCTCCGCGACGATACCTCAGGGTCGCCCGCCTCGCATGGCGGTACGGCAGGGGGAGGCGTTCCGCTCTCCATCATCTCCGGAAGAAGATCCCCCAAAGACGAGCTCTGCTGAGAAGGGCCAAGGTCCGAGCTACAAGGTAAATTTTCGGTTACTTTTCTCAGATATAAAGCAAGGATTTCTCTCATTTCTTAAAGAAAAATCCCTCTCTACTTACGGCTCGGTGGAAGGTTGATCCCCTTGAGGGCATAATTCGGCTGAAGTATCCCCCAGCACAGGACCCTCTGGCGAAGATTTCTTCCCCCGCTTTGAGGCCATGGTCTCCGGGTCTTCGGAGGCGGTCCTCTTCTTCCCTTGAGGAGAGGAATTTTCGATTCCTCCCTTCCAAACAGCCTCCTTCGAGGAGGCCGTAGCTTCCCTGTCCCCTCCCTCGCTTTCCTTTGAAGGCACAACCTCCAACATCCTGACTAGCACGGGACCCGGCGTGGTCTCGGGGAGGGGGGCCGGACACCTGATTAGCTTTGCTTTCACTATCCACTCCTGTTTAAAGGACAGCTCTTTTAGGGGCAATTTTTTTGATAAATATACGGATAGCGAGTCCGGGCACAAGGCTACTTACTTGAGTATCCGGACGATTGCAGCTCAGACCTGCGTCCTCCGTAGAACCCGGACACACTACTTGTGGTCCGAAGAACAATTTGTACATCTCCACAGGCGTCATGCCAAGAAAATGTTGGAGAACTCGTGGTCCCTTCGGGTTGAACTCCCATAGGCGAAGGGGGCGACGTTTGCAGGGCAGAACTCGGTGAATTAACATAACATGCGTCACCACGACCAGACTAATGTCTCTTTCTAGGAGATCTCGGATGCGGCCCTGCAATAGGGGCACGTCCTTTGCCGACCCCCAGTCCAGCCCCTTATTGACCCATGACACCAGTCGTGGCGGGGGACCCGAGCGGAAAGCAGGCAGCGCCTGTCGGATTTCGGGTTCCGGCAGACCCTTGAGGTTTGAACACTGGGGTGCGCGCGGAGATTTCGCCTTCTACCTACCTGCACCCCTCCGCCTCGCTGAGATCTAAGCTATGGAAAGAATAATACAAGAGCACAGGGTTTATACTGGTTCGGGCCACCGTTGTGGTGCAATACCCTACTCCAGTGTGTGGTGTGGTGGATTGCCTCTTGGGCTAATGATGATGAGGAATACAAGGAAGAACAGCCTCGCGAGGGTCTATTCTTGGTTGTGGGGATGAACTGCTAGGAGGAGTTCAGTCACCCTTCTCTCTCTCTCTCTGTGATGCTACTCGATCCGATTTTCCCTCGCTAGTTTCTGGGTTGGCCGATTCTGGATCCCCCCTACCCCGGGGGTGGCTAGTCCTATTTATAGGCAAAGGCCCTAGGCCTCTTCCCAAATATTGAGCGGGAAGGGCGCCAACAATTGGCCATTTTGAAGGGGAACATCTGGTACACTTATCCTGACTAAAGTTAGTCCTCGCCTGCCAAAGACTCTGGTGGTGACGCTGGCTTGGGCTCCACAATGACTTCCTCCCTACCATTGGACTGGTCTTGGTCTCGTTGCACCAAAACGGGTGACTTTGCTTGATGCTCTCGCCTGCGCTTGCTCCCTTTGCACCAAAGAGGAAAGGAGGACACTGCGCGGGCTGGCGCCCGCCTGGCGCCCTTGGTCGTCATGGCTTGCGTCACGGGCACCTCGTGAGGTACCCCGCCTTGATCTCTCCGCCTCCTCGCGAGCCAGCCTGATGTGGCCGTGCCTGAGGAAGCTCCGTGTTGTCCGCCCCGCGAGGCTTGGCCCCTCGCGAGGGTCTTGGGTTTGCGTCGATGAAGACGGGTCGTGCTGGGCCCCCTTTGAGCCACGCCACAGGCCGCAGGCAGGCAAGTCTGGGGACCCCCGTTCCCAGAACTCCGACAGTTGCCCCCGGGCCCAAGGCGCGCCCGGACATGGTCGTGCAGGGAGGCGAAAGGGCAAGGGCGAAGCGCCGCGGGCCCTAACAGCCTGCGGCCTTGGACGCCGCGTGGCGGTTGATTGGACGTGGGCGTCTCCACTTCCCCATGGCGCCTCGGCAACTGCGCGGATTGGACAAGTCCCTGCATGCAAAATTGGGTCATAATTACCTGCGATCGTGGGGGGCGGGCCGACGGTTGGCCCTCGCCGGCTATAAGTACGAATCGGCGCGCGCCCTTCCAGTTCATCCCCCCTTGCTTCTCCTTCTTCTTCATGGCCCCGTCGAGGAGGTTCTCGGCCGTAGAGAAGGGGAAGGCTCACCAGGTTGAGCCTGCCTCTCCCCTGCCCAAGCGCGGCCGACGGCGGCCTCGCAAACATCATGTGGCCACCACGGCAGCTCCCCACGGCCGCGGAGACGATTTCCAGCATGGTGACGGGCGGACTGCTGCGGCCGGGGGACGCGTTTCAGTCGCGCGTCCCCCTAGGCCGCGCTTTCGCGCGGTAGAGGTGCTGCCGGAGTTCGTTGTGTGGTCGGCGGAGCCGACTAGCACCCGGCTTCCGCTTCCTCGCTTCCTCCTCGGCGAGCTCCCGGCCGGCGCCCAGGGCGGCCTCTGGCTCCAGGCAGACGGCTGCTGCAGCCGGGCCTCATGGGCTTCACTAGAGGTCTCCGCAGCCGGGAGCCTGGCCTTGGCCCGCGGTTGGCAGACGTTCGCACGCGCGCGTGGCCTGAGCCGTCGGTGCACCCTGCACTTCAAGTTTGACGGCGACGCCACCCTCTACGTGAGGGTGTTTGGGGAAGATGGTCGCCGCGCAGGGTGCTGCCCTGAGGACAACGACCGTGGCCGGGAACCCAGCCCCGGCGATGATGGAGAGGACAGCGCTCGCGTGATTGGCGGCGCTCAGGGTTCCCCAAGCTTCACCAGTTCTTCTTCAGGCGGCGACTCTTCTAGCGGTGGCCGCGGTCAGCCCCCACGCCATCGTATCTGCTTGGGAGGTGGCAGCGTGTCTGCCCGCCGTCGCGCATCGGTGAAGCGTGAGAGGGAGTCTTCCTGAGCGCCGGAGGCAGCTCGGGTCTTCCCTGTAGGCCGGTGTGAGGCGAGCTGCGCCTAATTTGTTCTTCCTTTTCCTTTTTCCTGCGTAAAAAGACAGTAGTGTGGAGCCCCGCGGGGGCGTGTTTGGGTTATTGCTGTTAATCGTCGCTTTGCTTCCGTTATCGTGCCTTCCGGCTATGTGCCCGTGCATGGGTAGTTCCCGGCCCCAGCCGTGGGGGGGCGACCGACCCAGGCCCTGTGTTTGTGTCGCGGTGCCCGTGGGGCACGGACTGGAGGGGTGCTCCTGTAATGGACCCAGGTCGCGAAACCTTTGAACGACTAGGACAAGAACTCTAGCGAGGGCGCTCGGCTGCCCCCCCCCCCTCGCGAGGCCTTGCATAAGAGAAATCGAGGCAGGAGAGTGAAAAGTCGAAGAACCACAAGCCAAAGACAGCAACAACTTCAATAAAACTTCGAATGAGAACGAACAAGCCAACTGCGAAAAGCAAATGAAAAGGCCGCGTCCAGCACCTAATCTAGTCTTCGACGTCTTCTCACCAGCGCGGAGCTAAGTGCTGCCACTGGGCGTGGGAGGGAGCCCCAGGGCCTGAGGCCGGCGCTCCTGAGACTCCAGGGCGTGTACAGCCCCAACTCATTATTACGTGAGAGTGTCACGGGCGGCGAGCTTCACAGGCGTTGGCCTTCTTCACAGGCTCCGGGCCTTTTCCAAAACGCGACAGCTTCACAGGCATTCGCCTTCTTCACAGGCTCCGGGCCTTTTCCAAAACGCGATAGCTTCACAGGCTCCGGGCCTTTTCCAAAACGCGACAGCTTCACAGGCATTCGCCTTCTTCACAGGCTCCGGGCCTTTTCCAAAACGCGACAGCTTCACAGGCATTCGCCTTCTTCACAGGCTCCAGGCCTTTTTAGGGGTAGAACCTCCGGAGTTGCTGGATGTTCCATGGGTTCTGGACCGGCACCCCCTCCTGAGTCTCCAAGCGCGCGGAGCCGGGCCTGGAAACATGAACAACCTTGAACGGGCCCTCCCACACGGGAGAGAGCTTGTGCAGTCCCTCCCTGGAGAGAACCCGCCTGAGCACGAGGTCTCCTACCTCAAGAGTTCTGGGGCGGATGTTGCGGCGGTGATATCGTCGCAGTGCTTGTTGGTACCTCGCCGCTCGCAGCGCAGCTTCTCAGCGATGTTCCTCCCCCAGCACGAGGTCCATCCCCCGCATGGCGTCCTGCTGCGCCTCGTCGAACGCCAGGACCCGCGCGGAGCGACGTCTGACCTCGTGAGGGAGGACCGCTTCGGCTCCGTAGACCAGGAAGAACGGGGTCTCTCCAGTTGGCTTGGTCGCGGTTGTGCGAATGGACCACAACACGGACTGAAGCTCGTCGTACCAACCTCTGCCGCAGGCCTCCAGCTTCTTCTTGAACGTCCTGGTCTTGAGGCCCCTTAGGACCTCTGCGTTGGCTCGCTCGGCCTGGCCGTTGCTTCGGGGGTGCGCCACCGAAGCGTAGCATATCTGCGTTCCAAGATTAGCACAATATGTTTTGAAGAGGTTACTGGTGAACTGCGAACCGTTGTCCGTGATGATGCGGTTCGGCACCCCGAACCGGCTCACGATGCCCCTGATGAACTTGACTGCGGAACCCACGGGGATGGCGCGGACGGCCTCTACTTCAGCCCACTTGGTGAACTTGTCCACGGCGACGTAGAGGTAGCGGTAGCCCCCTGGCGCCCGAGGAAACGGGCCCAGGATGTCCAGCCCCCAGACTGCGAATGGCCACGAAAGGGGTATAGTCTGTAGGCCTCCTGCCGGCTGATGGATCTGCTTGGCGTGGAACTGGCAGGCCTCACAAGCTTTCACTAGTTCGACGGCATCATTGAGTGCGGTGGGCCAATAAAACCCACTGCGGAACGCCTTGCCGACGAGGGTCCGTGATGATGAATGATGTCCACAGTCTCCGCCGTGTATATCTTCCAGCAGTTCCTTTCCTTGCTCCCTGGAGATGCAGCGCAGGGACACATCGTTTGGTCGCTTCCGGTAGAGCTCTCCATCCTTGATGCAGTATGTCGTGGCCTGCCGTGCCACACGCTCTGCTTCTTCCTCCTTCTCCGGCAGGGTCCCTCGTGTTAAGTAACTCCGAAGCTTCGTGATCCAGCACCCCTCCTGAGGTTCCATTGTCAGGAGCAGGCATGCTCCTGAAGCCGGGCCACAGACCGGGGCTCCTGAGGCAGGTGGGTGGGGGAGCTCCTCCCGAGGCTGAGCCGTGTTTGATAATGACAGCAAGGCTGAGGGCTTGAAGAGCTGCTCCTCGAAAACGCCAGGCTCCTGAGGTAACCGCCTGGACGCCCGTTTGGCGATGTCGTCGACCTCCTGATTGGTGCCACGGGGCACATGCTGCAACTCCAACCTCCAGAACTGCTTCTCCATCCTGCGGACCTCCGCAAGGTAGGCTTCCATGTGCTCATCTTTCGGCTCGTACACCTTGTTGGAGAAATTGACAAGGAGCTGCGAATCGCCCTTGATGGTGAGGCGTTTCACCCCCAGGGCAGCTGCGGCCTTCAAGCCCGCTATTAAACCTTCATACTCCGCTATGTTGTTGGAGACCTTTTCACCTTGCTGGAAACAGAGCTGTATAGCGTAGTAGAGCTTGTCCTGAGTGGGAGATATAAGCACCGCCCCAGCCCCAACGCCATGCCTGGAGAATGCCCCATCGAAGTACATGACCCAGCCTTCTGGCGCCTCGCTTCCCGGGGAGAGGGACCGATCCTCGTCGGCCTTGAGGCCTGGTGCCTCCGTTCATTCTGCCACAAAATCCGCCAATGTTGCTCCCTTGATGACTCTGGTCGTGCTGAATTCGAGCTGAAATGCTTGTAGTTCTATGTTCCACTCAGCGACCCTTCCAGCTGAGTTAGGGCTCCTGAGCACTCTCTCCAAGGGGTATGACGAAACGACCTTGATGGGGTGACCCTGAAAATAGTGTCGCAGCTTGCGCGAGGCCACCAGTAGCGCGAGGAGGAGCTTCTGAGGCATGGGGTACCGTGCCCTCACGTCCCACAACACCATGCTGACGAAGTACACTGGGTGCTCAACGAGGTTGGGTGCGTCAGTGCTGGTGGCACCCTTCGGAGACCATGGTGCCTCCTGAGGCGATGAGGCCTCCTGAGGCTGGCCATCCGGGAGAGGGGCCTCTTCCGCCTCCGGTGCACTCCTCTGCGGTGGCTGATCCTCCTCTGCCGCGGTGGCGGTTTCTGTGGGTCTTCCTTGTTCTTGTTTTGCCTTGTCCCGGGCTACTGCGGTGGTTTTGATTCAACGCTCCTCTCTAACCGCCACCAGGGCTGCGCTGGCGGAGTAGGGAGTGGCGGCGAGGTAAAGCACCAGGGGCTCTTGAGGGCGCGGAGCCACCATGACCGGAGGGCTGGTCAGGTATCTCTTGAGATCCTGGAACGCCTTGTCGGCCTCTTCGGTCCACTCAAAGGGCCCCTTTTTCTTCATTAGCTGGAAGAAGGGCAGCGCTCGCTCCCCCAACTTGGAGATGAAGCGCCCTAGCGCGGTCACGCGCCCAGTGAGCTTCTGCATTTCTCTGAGGGTCTTTGGCGGGCTCATGTCCTCGACCACCTTGACCTTTTCCGGGTTAGCCTCGATGCCTCGGTAGGACACGAGGAAACCCAAGAGCTTGCCCGAGGGGACTCCGAACACACACTTCTCTGGGTTGAGCCGCAGGTTCACTGCGTTGAGGCTCGCGAAGGTTTCCTCCAGGTGTTGTATCAGGGTCCTGGCCTCCCGAGACTTCACCACAATGTCATCGACATAAGCCTCAACATTCTTCCCGAGCTGCGGGCCTAAGGTGATGTGCATCAGCCGCTGAAAGGTCACCCCTGCGTTACGCAACCCGAAGGGCATGCATGTGTAGCAGTACACTCCACACGGGGTTAGGAAGGCTGTCTTTTCGACGTCTTCTACCGCCATCTTGATCTGGTGATACCCAGAGAAGGCATCCAAGAAGCATAGCAGGTCGCATTCCGCGATGGAATCGACTATCTGGTCGATGTGGGGGAGCGGGAACGGATCTTGCGGGCATGCCTTGTTGAGGTTGGTGAAGTCGACACACATGCGCTCCTTCCCTCCCTTCTTTGGCACAACGACAGGGTTGGCCAACCAATCCGGGTATCGGACCTCGCGAATGATCCCAGCGGCTTCTAGTTTGCGGGTCTCTTGGACGATGAAGGCCTGCTTTTCTGTGGACTGCCGCCTTGCCTTCTGCTTCACAGGGCGCACGTTGGGGCACACGTTGAGGTGATGCTCGATTACGCTCCTAGGAATCCCCGCCAACTGGTCAGGCTCCCAAGCGAATACCTTCTTGTTTGCACACAGGAACCCGACCAGGGCCTCCTCCTGCTCAGGTTCGAGGTTGGCGCCTATGGTGAAAGTGGCGTTGGTGGACCCGTCCTCATCGACGGGTATCTGCTTGGTTTTTGCCTTGTCTTGGGTGAACAACTATTTCTTCTTGGCGGGTGCAGCCCCCTTGGGCTCGGGGGTCTCTGAGTCGGCGGGCTGTGCCGACGCCGCCGTCTTGAAGGCGAGCTTGAGCACTCGCAGCGCGTCTCCGGTGTCCCCATGCATGGTGAGGACACCGCTGCTCCCGGGCATCTTCATGAGGTTGTACGTCGGGTGCGTCGCGGCCATGAACTGGGCCAGCGCTGGGTAGCCGATGATGGCGTTGTAGGGGAGGCCGATGGGGGCGATGTCAAAGTCGACCAGCTCCGTGCGGAAGTTGTTGTAGGTGCCGAAGGTTACTGGGAGCCGGATCTGTCCCAAGGAGCTGGACGATCCGCCCCCAACGCCTGAGAAGGGTCGGCTGGGTTGCAGCCATTCCAGGGGTATGCAAAGGAGGTTGAAGGCCTCAATCGAGAGCACGCTGAGGCCCGCACCGCCATCGATGAGAGTTCTAGTGACGGCCACCTGGCAGATGGTGGGTGTGCACAGCATGGGGAGCGCACCCGAGTAGGCCGAGTTGGAGGGGTGGTCCTCCAAGCTGAAGGTCAGGCCGGCCTTGGGCGCCGCCCGGTCCAGGAGAGCCCCCTGCCGCATGGAAGCGGCGTTGACCCGGCGGATGAACGGCTTGACGTGGTGACTTGTAGGCGGCGCCTGCGAGCCACCCAAGAGGGCCGCGATGACCGGGGGTGCTGGTGTAGCTTGGTGGGCGGGGGAGAGGCCGCGGAGTTCTTCCCAAGAGGCCACGGAGGCTGCCGGCAGGTGGAGCAGCCATGCGCGCGGAGCGCCGGTGAGGGCCATGGGGAGCCAGTTGGCCATGACCCTATCGTCACCTCCAGCTTCGAGGATGGCCTCCTCGTACGCCAGCAAGAAGGCCAGCGGATCAGTCACGCCACCGTAGCGCGGCGGCGTCGTTGGCTTGAACTGGTCCGGCCACCGTACCCGTTGCAGGGCTGGGGCCAGGGCTCGGAGCCCCTTGGCCCCCGTGCTGGCGCCGGCGGCCGGAGCGGGCGACGCGCTTCTCATCGCGAGGCAGGTCGTGGTGGTGGCGGAAGGGAAAACTCCAGTGCACCCCCTACCTGGCGCGCCAAATGTCAGATTTTGGGTTCCGGCAGACCCTTGAGGTTCGAACACTGGGGTGCGCGTGGAGATTTCGCCTTCTACCTACCTGCACCCCTCCGCCTCGCTGAGATCTAAGCTATGGAAAGAACAATACAAGAGACACAGGGTTTATACTGGTTCGGGCCACCGTTGTGGTGTAATACCCTACTCCAGTGTGTGGTGTGGTGGATTGCCTCTTGGGCTGATGATGATGAGGAATACAAGGAAGAACAGCCTCGCGAGGGTCTGTTCTTGGCTGTGGGGATGAACAGCTAGGAGGAGTTCAGTCACCCTTCTCTCTCTCTCTGTGTGATGCTACTCGATCCGATTTTCCCTCGCTAGTTTCTGGGTTGGCCGATTCTGGATCCCCCCTACCCCGAGGGTGGCTAGTCCTATTTATAGGCAAAGGCCCTGGGCCTCTTCCCAAATATTGAGCGGGAAGGGCGCCAACAATTGGCCATTTTGAAGGGGAACATCTGGTACACTTATCCTGACTAAAGTTAGTCCTCGCCTGCCAAAGACTCTGGTGGTGACGCTGGCTTGGGCTCCAGAATGACTTCCTCCCTACCGTTGGACTGGTCTTGGTCTCGTTGCACCGAAACGGGTGCCTTTGCTTGATGCTCTCGCCTGCGCTTGCTCCCTTTGCACCAAAGAGGAAAGGAGGACACTGCGCGGGCTGGCGCCCGCCTGGCGCCCTTGGTCGTCATGGCTTGCGTCACGGGCACCTCGTGAGGTACCCCGCCTTGATCTCTCCGCCTCCTCACGAGCCAGCCTGATGTGGCCGTGCCTGAGGAAGCTCTGTGTCGTCTGCCCCGCGAGGCTTGGCCCCTCGCGAGGGTCTTGGGTTTGCATCGATGAAGATGGGCCGTGTTGGGCCCCCTTTGAGCCACGCCGCAGGCCGTAGGCAGGCAAGTCTGGGGACCCCCGTTCCCAGAACGCCGACAGCGCCACCCACTTGGTGCTCCTGGGAGCTGTTATAAAACCACTCTCGTTGCCATAAGCTGGACTCCCCTTGAAAAGAGCCCTCGGGCCATGGAGCACCAGCATTCTTGCTTATAAAAGCACCTCCGCGATCCGCGTGCCGTCCCTCGATAATCTTAGGATCTACTTTGAAGGTCTTGAGCCATAGTCCGAAGTGAGGAGTTATACGGAGGAAGGCTTCACACACGATGATGAATGAGGAAATATGGAGGATGGACTCCGGAGCTAAGTCGTGAACATCCAGCCCATAATAAAACATGAGCCCCCTCACGAAGGGATCCGTTGGGAAGCCTAGCCCCCGAAGGAAGTGAGACATGAACACCGCACTCTCACCAGGCTTGGGAGTGGGAATGACCTGCCCTTGAGCAGGCAGCCTATGTGAGATTTCGCCGGTCAAGAACCAGGCCTCTCTCAACTTCAGCACGTCCCCCTCCGTGATGGAGGAGGGCATCCATCGGCCTCGAAGGTCGGAACCGGACATTGTCGAAGGTCCGAAGCACCTGAAATCTGGAGCCTTGGGTGTTGGAACTCGAGGCGAAGGGCGAACTCATTTGAAATTGAAAGAAAGGAGTGGGGCCTTGGTCCCTTTATAAGAGGTTGAATACCAAGGGCCCTCCCCGTGACCATTTGGGACTCGCCTTTGATCGAGAAAACATACCAACGGGTACGGTTGGGTTACCCACGCCCATATTGATGAGAATCCCGGGATAAGGGGACACAATCTCTACTTTAACAAGATGTGCCAAGGAAACCGTCTCGCTAAACGCGCTGAGGTGGGACAGTAAAATGATTCGGATAAAGACTTGGCCGAGGTGTGATGTCACGCTACGGAATACATTAGCAGATTAGATTTGTGTAAATATTATTCTCTCTATGGCAATATGTGGAAACTTATTTTGCAGAGCCGGACACTACCTTTGTGTTCAAAATCTTCTATGAAGTACTTGGAGGAGGAACCCGCCTTGCAAAGCCGAAGACAATCTGCGCGCCGGACTCGTCGTCATTGAAGCCTGGTTCAGGGGCTACTGAGGGAGTCCTAGATTAGGGGGTGTCCGAATAGCCAGACTATACCTTCGGTCGGACTCCTGGACTATGAAGATACAAGATTGAAAACTTCGTCCCGTGTCCGGAAGGGACTTTCCTTGGCATGGAAGGCAAGCTTGGCGATACGGATATGTAGATCTCCTACCATTGTAACCGACTCTATGTAACCCTAGCCCTCTCCCGTGTCTATATAAACCGGAGGGTTTTAGTCCGTAGGGACAGAACAACAATCAGACCATAGGCTAGCTTCTAGGGTTTAGCCTCCTTGATCTTGTGGTAGATCTACTCTTGTACTACCCATATCATCAATATTAATCAAGCAGGACGTAGGGTTTTACCTCCATCAAGAGGGCCCAAACCTGGGTAAAACATCGTGTCCCCTGCCTCCTGTTACCATCCGCCTAGACACACAGTTCGGGACCCCCTACTCGAGATCTGCCAGTTTTGACACCGACACCATGGCTCACGCTCATGTATTGCGTGAAGATTGAAAAAGTTCGAGAACACCAAAAGTATGAAACAATTGCTTGGCTTGTCATCGGGGTTGTGCATGATTTAAATACTTTGTGTGGTGAAGATATAGCATAGCCACTATATGATTTTGTAGGTATAACTTTCTTTGGCCATGTTATTTTGAGAAGACATAATTGCTTAGTTAGTATGCTTGAAGTATTATTATTTTTATGTCAATATTAAACTTTTGTCTTGAATCTTTCGGATCTGAATATTCATACCACAATTAAGAGAATTACATTGAAATTATGCCAAGTAGCATTCCACATCAAAAATTCTATTTTTTATCATTTACCTACTCGACGACGAGCAGGAATTAAGCTTGGGGATGCTTGATACGTCTCCATCGTATCTATAATTTTTGATTGTTCCATGCTATATTATATTCTGTTTTGGACATTATTGGGCTTTATTATACACTTTTGTATTATTTTTGGCACTAACCTATTAACTGGAGGCCTAGCCCAGAATTGCTATTTTTTTGCCTATTTCAGAGTTCCGCAGAAAAAGAATATCAAACGGAGTCCAAACGGAATGAAACCTTCGGGAACGTGATTTTTGGAACGAACGTGATCCAAAGGACTTGGACCCTACGACAAGAAAGCAACCAGAAGGCACGAGATAGGGGGCGCGCCTACCCCCCTAGGCATGCCCTCCACCCTTGTGGAGCCCATGTTGCTCCACTGACGTACTTCTTCCTCCTATATATACCTACGTACCCCCAAACTACCAGATACGGAGCCAAAAACCTAATTCCACCGCCGCAACCTTCTGTACCCGTGAGATCCCATCTTGGGGCCTTTTCCGGAGCTCCACCGGAGGGGGCATCGATCATGGAGGGCTTCTACATCAACACCATAGCCTCTCCGATGATGTGTGAGTAGTTTACCTCAGACCTTCGGGTCCATAGTTATTAGCTAGATGGCTTCTTCTCTCTCTCTGGATCTCAATACAAAGTTCCCCACGATTCTCGTGAGATCTATTCGATGTAATCTTCTTTTGCAGTGTGTTTGTTGAGATCGATGAATTGTGGGTTTATGATCAAGTTTATCTATGAACAATATTTATTCTCTGAATTCTTTTATGTATGATTGGTTATCTTTGCAAGTCTCTCCGAATTATCAGTTTGGTTTGGCCTATTAGATTGATCTTTCTTGCAATGGGAGAAGTGCTTAGCTTTGGGTTCAATCTTGCGGTGTCCTTTCCCAGTGACAGTAGGGGAAGCAAGGCACGTATTGTATTGTTGCCATCGAGGATAACAAGATGGGGTTTATATCATATTGCATGAGTTTATCCCTCTACATCATGTCATCTTACTTAAAGCGTTACTCTGTTCCTTTGAACTTAATACTCTAGATGCATGCTGGATAGTGGCCGATGTGTGGAGTAATAGTAGTAGATGCAGGCAGGAGTCGGTCTACTTGTCTCGGATGTGATGCCTATATAAATGATCATACCTAGATATTCTCATAACTATGCTCAATTCTGTCAATTGCTCAACAGTAATTTGTTTACCCACCGTAATACGTATGCTCTCGAGAGAAGCCACTAGTGAATCCTATGGCCCCCGGGTCTATTTTCCATCATATTAATCTCCCGTCACCAAGCTATTTCTAGTGCCGTTTTTTTCGCTATATTTAATTTGCATCTTTATCATAAAAATACCAAAAAAATTATCTTATCAGATCTCACTTTCATAAGTGACCGTGAAGGGATTGACAACCCCTTTATTGCGTTGGTTGTGAGGATTTTATTTGTTTGTGTAGGTGTGAGGGACTCGTGCGTGGCCTCCTACTGGATTGATACCTTGGTTCTCAAAAACTAAGGGAAATACTTACGCTACTTTGCTGCATCACCGTTTCCTCTTCAAGGGAAAACCAATGCAGTGCTCAAGAGGTAGCAAGGCCCCCCTGACGTGGATTCTTCCTCCAGTATTTTTTATATATTCCAAAATAATTAACCATTGATTTTCAGGTCATTCCGAGAATATTTGTTTTCTGCACATAAAACAACACCATGGCAATTCTGCTGAAAACAGCGTCAGTCCGGGTTAGTTCCATTCAAATCAGGCAAGTTAGAGTCCAAAACAAGGGCAAAAGTGTTTGTAAAAGTAGATACGACGGAGACGTATCAACTCCCCCAAGCTTAAACCTTTGCTTGTCCTCAAGCAATTCAGTTGATAAACTGAAAGTGATAAAGAAAAACTTTTACAAACTCGGTTTGCTCTTGTTGTTTTAAAATGTAAAGCCAGCATTCAAGTTTTCAGCAAAGATTATGAACTAACCATATTCACAATAACATTTAGGTCTCATGTGTACTCATATCAAGGGCATAATCAACTAGCGAGCAATAATAATAAATCTCGGATGACAAGACTTTCTCAAAACAATCATGATATGATATGACAAGATGGTATCTCGCTAGCCCTTTCTGAGACCGCAAAACATAAATGCGGAGCACCTTTAAAGATCAAGGACTGAGTAGACATTGTAATTCATGGTAAAAGAGATCTAGTCAAGTCATACTCAATGTAAACTAACAGTAATGGATGCAAATGACAGCAGTGCTCTCCAACTGGTGCTTTTTAATAAGAGGTTGATGACTCAGCATAAAAGTAAATAGATAGGCCCATCGCAGAGGGAAGAAGGGATTTGTAGAGGTGCTAGAGCTCGGTTTTGAAATAGATATGAATAATATTTTGAGTGGTGTACTTTCATTGTCAACATAACAACCGATAGATCTCAATATCTTCCATGCTACACACATTATAGGCGGTTCCCAAACAGAATGGTAAAGTTTATACTCCCCCTCCACCAACAAGCATCAATCCATGGCTTGCTCGAAACAACGCGTGCCTCCAACTAACAAGAGTCCCGGGGGAGTTTTGTTTGCAGTTATTTTGATTTGATTTGCATAAAGCATGGGACCGGGCATCCCGGTGACCAACCCTTTTCTCGTGAGTGAGGAGCGGAGTCCACTCCTCTTGAGAATAACCCGCCTAGCATGGAAGATACAGACAACCCTAGTTGATACATGAGCTATTCGAGCATACAAAACAGAATGTTTATTTGAAGGTTTAGAGTTTGGCACATACAAATTTACTTGGAATGGTAGGTAGATACCGTATATAGGTAGGTATGGTGGACTCATGTGGAATAACAAGGCATGGCACAAAATAACAATATCAAGGGCACTAAGGTTGCCATAGTTTCCAAGACCAATTAAGCATCTACTAGCAAATATTGAGAAGTAACGTAAAACTGGAAAATGTATGCTAGTGATTCTTGCATCGGAAACTTTCCTCGTTTCCCCTACAGCAATGTATCAATAAATCCATCCACATCATCAAGATGTGGTTCCTCTACACTGCCCTCAAAAGGGATCAAACAAACCCGACAAAAATCATGAAGTGACATCTCCTTATGCTCATCATATAAATAAAATTCCATTGTAGGAGGTGAGCTCCTAGCATGGAAATGAAAGTTTTGCACAAAGATATTGGTGAGTAAGAGATACTGTTCCCGTTGGTCGTGGAGGAAGGCGGTGAGGCCTGCATTCTCAGCCAATTCATAGAAATCATCATAAATCCTGGTTGCTCTCAAGAAATCATCACAAGGCCATTCACACGGCCGAACCTCCGCGGTGCGAGGGAGATTATACTTGGGCTTCTTGTTCTCTTCACTTTGTTTATCCTTCGAGCTTCGGCTCGACGAGCCCCTCAAAAATATCTTCATCTTTTTCTTAAAATTTCTAAAATTGTTAGTAACTTCAAAATAAAAGTGAACCAAACTCAACAAAATTGATAGCAACTACTCCTACAAGTGTCTAGAGACTATATCGTGCATTAGAACTACTTGGGACCATATAAATTTGACATGCAAGCTCAAGAATAGGGTCACCTAAGCAGCAAAATTTTGCAATGAATAAAGCACTAGAACAAAAACTAATTGGACCATTGGAGGAGTCACATACCAAAGAACAATCCCCCAAAGCAGTTTTGTGAATGGAGCTTTGAGCAAGGAGATCAAAAATGGCAGCAAGATGAGCTTGGACTCGGGTTTGAGCTGGCTAGTGATGTTTTTGGCAGGAAGAAGGAGTGTGTGGTAGCTGGAATAAGTGGAGGGGAGCCACCATGGGCCCACGAGGCAGGGGGCGCCCCCTCCACCCTCGTGGCCAGGTGCTTGCTCCCCTGCTGTGTTCTCAGTGCCAGATATTCTCAAATATTCTAGAAAAAATCATATTTAATTTTCAGGGCATTTGGAGAACTTTTATTTTCGTGATATTTTTTATTGCATTGATAGTTCAGAAAACAGACCGAAAAATACTAATTTTGCTTAATTTAATATAAATAACAGAAAGTAAAAAGAGGGTACAGAGAGTTGTGTTTTCTAAATTCATCCATCTCATGCTCATCAAAAGGAACCCACTAACAAGGTTGATCAGGTCTTGTTAACAAACTCATTTCGAATAACATGAAACCGGAGAATTTTCAAATAACACTAGGTTACCTCAACGGGGATATGCATGTCCCCAACAATAAGAATATCATATTTCTTCTTGACAGTAGGAAGAGGAAATTCAAAACCTCCAATAGTAATAGTTGAAATTTTTCCAATAGAATTGATAATGTGGACTTGAGGTTGTTTCCTCGAAAAGTGTAATGTGTGCTCATTACCAATAACATGAAAAGTGACATTGCCTTTGGTGCAATCAATAACAGCCCCTGCAGTATTCAAAAAGGATCTTCCAAGAATAATAGACATACTATCGTCCTTGGGAATATCAAGAATAACAAAGTCTGTTAAAATAGTAATGTTTGCAACCAAGACAGGCACATCCTCACAAATACCGACAGGTATAGAAGTTGACTTATCAGCCATTTGCAAAGATATTTCAGTAGGTGTCAACTTATTCAAATCAAGTCTATGATATAAAGAGAGAGGCATAACACTAACACCGGCTCCAAGATCACATAAAGCGGTTTTAACATAGTTTCTTTTAATGGAGCATGGTATAGTTGGTACTCCTGGATCTCCAAGTTTCTTTGGTATTCCACCCTTAAAAGTATAATTAGCAAGCATGGTGGAAATTTCAGCTTCCGGTATCTTTCTCTTATTTGTAACAATTTTCTTCATATATTTAGCATAAGGATTCATTTTAAGCATATCAGTCAAACGCATACGCAAAAAGACAGGTCTAATCATTTCAGCAAAGCGCTCAAAATCCTCATCATCCTTTTTCTTGGATGGTTTAGGAGGAAAGGGCATGGGTTCCTGAACCCATGGTTCTCTTTCTTTACCGTGCTTCCTAGCAACAAAATCTCTCTTATCATAACGTTGATTCTTTGATTGTGGGTTATCAAGATCAACAGCAGGTTCAATTTCTACAACATTATTATTGCTAGGTTGAGCATCAACATGAACATCATCATTAACATTATCACTAGGTTCATGTTCATTACAAGATTGTGTTTCAGCATCAGAAATAGAAATATCATTGGGATTCTCAGGTGTGTCAATAACAGGTTCACTAGAAGCTTGCAAAGTCCTATCATTTTTCTTTTTCTTCCTCTTAGAAGGACTAGGTGCATCTATATTAGCTCTCTGATAATCTTGCTCAATTCTCTTAGGGTGGTCCTCAGGATACAAAGGTTCCTGAGTCACTTTACCTCCTCTAGTTGCAACTCTAACAACAAAGTCATTATTTTTACTATTCAATTCATTGAGCAAATCATTCTGAGCTTTAAGTACTTGTTCTACTTGAGTGGTAACCATAGAAGCATGTTTACTAATAAGTTTAAGTTCACCTTTAACAGTAGCCATATAATCACTCAAGTGTTCAATCATGTAAGCATTAAGTTTCAATTGTCTACCAACATAAGCATTAAAATCTTCTTGCTTAACCATAAAGTTATCAAATTCATCCAAACATTGGCTAGCAAACTTAGCAGGAGGGATTTCAGCTTTAGCATATCTATAGAGAGAATTTACCTTTACTACCTGTGTCAGGTTATCGAGACCATGTGTTTCTTCAACAGGCGGCAAATTAAGACCATGTATTTCTTCAATAGGAGGTAAATTCTTAACGTCTTCAGCTTTAATACCTTTTTCTTTCATAGATTTCTTTGCCTCTTGCATATCTTCAGGACTGAGAAATAGAATACCCCTTTTCTTCGGAGTTGGCTTAGGAGTTGGTTCATGAAGTGTCCAATTATTTTCATTAGTCAACACATTATTCAATAGAATTTCAGCTTGATCAACTGTTCTTTCCCTGAAATCACAACCAGCACAAATATCCAGGTAATCTCTGGAAGCATCGGTTAGTCCACTATAAAAGATATCAAGTATTTCAGTTTTCTTGAGAGGATGATCAGGCAAAGCATTAAGTAATCGGAGAAGCCTCCCCCAAGCTTGTGGGAGACTCTCTTCTTCAATTTGCACAAAATTATATATTTCCCTTAAATGAGCTTGTTTCTTATGAGCGGGGAAATATTTAGCAGAGAAGTAGTAAATCATATCCTGGGGACTATGCACACAACCAGGATCAAGAGAATTAAACCATATCTTAGCATCACCCTTTAATGAGAACGGAAACAATTTAAGGATATAATAATAGCGAGTTTTATCATCATTAGTGAATAGGGTAGCTATATGATTGAATTTAGTAAGATGTGCCACAATAGTTTCAGATTCATGGCCATAGAAAGGATCAGATTCAACCAAAGTATTTAACTCAGGATCAACAGAGAAATCATAATCCATATCAGTAACAAAGATAGGTGAAGTAGCATGAGCAGGATCATATTTCATTCTAGCATTCAAAGTTTTTTGTTTCAGCTTAGCTAATAGTTTCTTAAGATCACTCCTATCATTGCAAGCAAGAAAGTCTCTAGCAGTTTCATCATCCATAACATAACCCTCAGGAACAACAAGCAATTCATATCTAGGGGGAGAATCTTCATCATCACTTTCATCAATATTATCAGTTTCAATAATTTCATTCTCTCTAGCCCTAGCAAGTTGTTCATCACGAAATTCACCGAGTGGCACAGTAGTATCAAGTATAGAAGTAGTTTCATCATAAGTATCATGCATAGCGGAAGTTGGCATCATCAATAACATGCAACATATCAGAATTAATAGAAGAAGCAGGTTTAGGTGTCGCAAGCTTACTTAAAACAGAAGGTGAATCAAGTGCAAAGCTAGATGGAAGTTCCTTACCTCCCCTCGTAGTTGAGGGATAGATCTTGGTTCTTGGATCTTTCAAATTCTTCATAATGATAAGCAGATATAAATCCCAAGTGACTCAAAGAATAGAGCTATGCTCCCGGCAACGGCGCCAGAAAATGTTCTTGATAACCCACAATTATAGGGGATCGCAACGGTTTTCGAGGGTAGAGTATTCAACACAAATTTATTGATTCGACACAAGGGGAGCCAAAGAATATCCTCAAGTATTAGCAGCTGAGTTGTCAATTCAACCACACCTGGAAACTTAATATCTGGAGCAAAGTGTTTAGTAGCAAAGTAATATGATAGTAGTGGTAACGGTAGAAAAAGTAATATTTTGGGGTTTTATAGTGATTGTAACAACAGCAACAGAAAAGTAAATAAGCGAAGAACAATATGTGAAAAGCTCGTAGGCATTGGATCGGTGATGGAGAATTATGCCAGATGCAATCGATCATGTAACAATCATAACCTAGGGTGACACAGAACTAGCTCCAGTTCATCAATGTAATGTAGGCATGTATTCCGAATATAGTCATACGTGCTTATGGAAAAGAACATGCATGACATCTTTTGTCCTACCCTCCCGTGGCAGCGGGGTCCTATTGGAAACTAAGGGATATTAAGGTCTCCTTTTAATAGAGTACCGGACCAAAGCATTAACACATAGTGAATACATGAACTCCTCAAACTACGGTCATCACCGGGAGTGGTCCCAATTATTGTCACTTCGGGGTTGCCGGATCATAACACATAGTAGGTGACTATAGACTTGCAAGATAGAATCAAGAACTCTCATATATTGATGAAAACATAATAGGTTCAGATCTGAAATCATGGCACTCGGGCCCTGGTGACAAGCATTAAGCATAGCAAAGTCATAGCGACATCAATCTCAGAACATAGTGGATACTAGGGATCAAACCCTAACAAAACTAACTCGATTACATGATAAATCTCATCCAACCCATCACCGTACAGCAAGCCTACGATGGAATTACTCACACACGGCGGTGAGCATCATGAAATTGGTAATGGAGGAAGGACGATGGCGACGGATTCCCCTCTCTGGAGCCCCAAACGGACTCCAGATCAGCCCTCCCGAGAGAGTTTATGACTTGGCGGCTGCTCCGTATTGTAAAACACGATGAATCCTTCTCTCTGGGTTTTTTCTCCCCGAAAGTGAATATATGGTGTCAAGGTTGAGGTTGGTGGAGCGTCAGGGGGCCCACAAGGCAGGGGGCGCGCCCAGGGGGGCAGGCGCGCCACCACCCTCGTGGACAGGTGGAGGCCCCCTGACGTGGATTCTTCTTCCAGTATTTTTTATATATTCCAAAATAATTCTCCGTTGATTTTCAGGTCATTCCGAAAACTTTTCTTTCTGCACAAAAATAACACCATGGCAATTTTGCTAAAAACAGCGTCAGTCCGGGTTAGTGCCATTCAAATCATGCAAGTTAGAGTCCAAAACAAGGGCAAAAGTGTTTGGAAAGGTAGATACGATGGAGACGTATCATACAGCCCATTTCTCATTTCTGATAGGCCATTTTCTCGGCCAGCCGAATGAAGCTCTCCTCGTCTTGAAAGATTTGCAACCCAACAGGCCTGACAAAGCGACTTACTTGGCAAATCACAAAAAACTGGGCTGTGGCCGTGGACCCAGATGCGGCCGTGGACCCAGCTGTCAGCCTCTCCACGTACAGTACTCTTCCGATGGAAGTCGGTCGTTGACCACATTGACCACGTCGCGCCGAGAGCACCAAGGCGGTGGACGACAGCGAGGCCTAGGAAGAGGACGACGCGGAGCCGGGGAAGAAGCAGCAGTGGATGCCCACGCAGAGAGGAGTACGAGGGTTCACTGGTTCGGCTGCGGTGTGAGGCTGCCGTCGCCGCAAATAACAGGGGGTGTGGGTGAGTAGAGGGATGTCCTGGCCTGTGGTGGGAGTAGTAGGGGGCGGTGAGGCCTCCACAGCATCGTAGCCGGCCACGGGAGGCAGGAGCACGAAGCACGACCGGTGCTGGTTTGGGCGGCTAGAGCAAGAAGACCAGAGGTTGAAGAAGCACTACGGCCGTTGGATGAACATCGTACGATAAATGGAGCTAGAATCGTTCATATTGACTAAGTTGACAAAGCCCTCCGTCCCCGTCAACTTGGTAGGCCCAAAAGTCAGCCTCCCACTATGCTGGGTTCCAGCTGGCAGGGGGAGTATTCATTTTTTTGTGCGTAATAAGGAGGCACTTCCTTGCGTGCGAAGATAGCTGGTGGGTCCGACCAGTCAGCGGGGGGCATGTTTTTTTCGCGAAATACAGAGGCCCTTTCGGTGGGTCCCAGATGTCAGCTGGAGGAATCAAACACTTGAGAAGGCGTACAGAACAAGATAGTGTACCAGTAAAGAGACATTGTTGAGTTTTAGAAAAAAGAGAGACGTGCTCCTATAGCTGGTTCGAATCCAAACCTAGACTATGACTATATATGGTGCTATGCTACTCTACAAGTAATGAAACTGACATCCAACGTTCACTTCTCCTCTTCTCTACTTACTCTTCCTAGCATCAGAAGCTCTGGCCGCAGCAACCATGTCCGCTGGCTGCTCGTCCACCTGCTCTCCAGCAGGCAACAACCAGATATGCGCCAAGTCGCCACCCGAACCATCGCATGTGGGTCTCATCACACCCCCGCCGGCACACGCACCGCAGCCGGTTGCTCATCGCAACCTACTGCCATTGGTGTTGTGCCACTGCTGCAAATCACACAGAGTCATCCGTCGCGTCTCAACCACAATCCTCAACCCTGGCCGAGTCTTCTACAAATGCCCGAATCATGGGGTAATAATATGTTTAAGTGTTGTTCTGCTGCTTTCAGTTGCTGACTTTCTTAATAGTTTGGTTGATGATCTTCCAATTTGATTCATGCAGAAAAGGGAAGATTCATGTGATCTGTATTTCTAGGAAGTTGCTGATGTGGGGGAGTGCAACTACGCTGATTATTTGGTTAGCCGAGGAATCCCAATACCAGTAGGTTGGGGTGTTGGACAAGTAACTGAAGGAATGGCAGAAGAGGAAGATGCAAAGAAGTAGGTTAAATATGCAGTTCCTCTGATCATGGCCAAGCAACAGCTGCTGACGGCCTTGACAGCAATGAGGAGATGAAAGAGATTGTGAAGATAATGGGAAAAATCGATGTGCTCTGTAGGATGATTGTCTCTTTATTTTAGTGTATGTAGCACTCGTGATGTATTCAGTGGCTATGACATGAGCACTTTGCTGAAACTAGTAATGAATGAAACCTGTGTAGCAGGCTGGGCGTAGTGTTGTGAACATCTAATGATTTCTATTAACAAAAATCAGGGGGTATCCCCTTTTGCTCATAAATAAATAAATAAATAGCAGAGGCCCTTTTGGTAATAAATAAATAAATTAGCAGAGGCCCCCGTCGGGTCAGCTTTGTTCTCATTCGAAGACGTCGAGAAAATTGCAGTCCAACGGCAAACAATGTCATCAAATTCAAGTTTCACAGCCAAATATGAGTACAACTAAACAACAGTGTCATCATGTTTTAGTCGTCATACAATCACCAAACACAAATCAGCATACATAACAAGTGATGTTCCCACAGGAAAATACTAAACAACATGTTCATCAGGTTTCAGTTGTCATAGCAAACACAATTTCACATAGTAGATAAAAAATGTCTTCTGACAGGCAAATATGACAAAAGCAATGTAATCATCATCCGCAGCAGCAGCGTCAACATCTTTGCCATGTGTATCAGTCTGAATCATAATTCCCCATGGTGTCATCTTCTTCTTCGTCCTCGAACATTGGCTTCTTCTTGATCAACTCTTGTATGTCCACAGCACGACAGGCAATCTTTTTGCCGGCGTCATGACGTGATGGTTCTCGAAGATATTAGGAACATCTGTGTTATCTTGTACATCAGGAGCAGTGTAAGCATCATCTTGTTGTGCAACTTCATTAAACGAATTCCTCTACTCAAATCTTTGCAATACTGTCCAATCATCGCTACGTGCAAATGTGTCTTCCAAGAAAAATATCTGTGTTGCTTGATTGCCAAAATAAAAGGCTCGTTGGTCTGGTATGCCGCCTTGACATTGATGTATTTGAAATAATCATCAGCTCTAGGTTTTGCGATCCTGGAAAACAGGTCATACCAACGACAGCACAACAGAACCACACACCGATGATCCTCAAAACTGGAGATATACTGCAACTGAACAATGTCTGTTATGTTAGCATACATTTCAGTTGTCTCTTTGTCATACGTATCTGTGCTCATGATGGCACTGTTTTGTGTCTTCCTGCCTTCGTCTCGTGCAAGGGTGTTGTAGCGCACATCTCCAACAACGCAAGATTCATAATGTCTTACCCGAGTATCAGGACCCATTGCTAGTGAGTAAAGGGCATCATCAACTGCCTGCCCATCCTCCCGCATCTTCTTAACCTATGGTTAGAAAATAGACAAGTTGATCATCTTATGTACTCAATATATTAAAAAAAACTGACAATGCAATTAAAAAACTTACATGGCTCTTGAACCATTTCGCAAATCCTGCCATAACCAGTTTGTCAATATTTCTTGGATTTTGTGGCAGTAACTCCTTTTTGTAGATGCTGCACAACATAGTGATCGCGTCAAACATCTAAATATATAAGAATGTGCTGCAAGTTTAGTAGTACGATGTATAAGCTGCAGTACTTAGCACTTACTTGATATAAGGTAGTATCTCAGGACAGTTATTCAACACATACCAAACCATTTTGTCCAAATCTTTAGGTTTGTCCTCTTGTCGACTCTTACCAGTAACTCGAACAGAATAATCAAAAACATTGAGCCCGTGATTGTCTTCACCCACCTCTTTTCTAAGCTGATCAGCTGTTTCAATGTATTTTGAGCAGAATGTCAACGCTTTTGTAGCAATGTAGGCCTTTGCAATGGAACCATCGGGTCTAGCTCTGTTCCTAACATAGCCCTTGAAAGTGCCTAGCCGCCTTTCAATAGGGTACATCCAGCCATACTGTACTGGACCTCTAAGTAGTGCCTCATCAGGTAGATGAATAGCCAAATGCACCATCACATGAAAGAAGGCTGGAGGATATATCTTCTCAAGGTCGCATAGGATAATTGGTATCTTGTCTCTAAGACGCTCCAAAGCATCTATCCTGATATTTCTATTGCAGAGTTCCCTGAAGAATTGTCCCAACTCTGCAACTGCTCTGTATAAGTCAGGGCGGCCCAATCCTCTAAGGATAACAGGTAAAACCCTTTGAAGTAGGATGTGGCAGTCATGAGTTTTCAACCCTTGTACCTTGTTTCCATCTGCACTGACTCTCCTTTCAGGGTTGGAAGCAAATCCATGTGGGAATCTCACACATGACAGGACCTCACAGAATTCTTTTCTTTTTACCTTGTCCAAGACGTACACAGCTGGTGCCATATCCCGTGGTTTACCTTCATCTTGCACCTGCAAATCATGTCTGATACCCAGGTGTGTCAAATCAATCCTAGATTTTAAGGTATCTTTCATCTTGCCTTCAATATTAAGAAGTGTGCCGATAATGCTGTCACATATATTTTTCTCGATGTGCATCACATCAAGATTATGCCGCACATCCAAATCTTTCCAATACTCAAGTCCCACAAAGTGGACCTGCGGGTAAACAATAATCTCTCTTCTGCCCTGCCATGCTTCCTTTTCCCTCTACCATTACCAGGATGGTTTCCTGATGTAATATGCCTGACCTTCTCTAATTCCACTTGCAACTCATCGGCGGTGAGCCTCTTTGGCGCATCACAGTTTTCATGCTTTGCATTAAACACATGTCTTCGGTATTTTCTAGGATGCGGCTTGTCCTTGGCAAGAAAACAGCGGTGTCCAATGTAACAGATCTTGCTAAGTATTGCGTATGACAGCTGATTCCTGTCACAGCGAACACATGCATTGTAACCATGTGTCGTTCACCCTGACATAGTGCCCAAAGCCGGATAATCATGGGTGCACAAAATTATAATAGCACGCAGAAAGAAATCAGCTCGTGGGCTGCTACATAGGTCCCGAGTGAGAACACCCCTCCATAGTTGTTGAAGTTCCTCCACAAGAGGCTTCATGAACAAATCAAAATCCTATCAAGGACTTTTGGGACCTGGGATGAGAAAGTCCATCATGTAGTTTGATTCTTTGGTGTAGACATTTGGAGGCATGTTGTAAGGGCTAACAAGCACTGGCCACATGCTATATGTGGCGCTCTGGTGGCCAAATGGGTTAAATCCATCTGTAGCTAAGCCAAGTCTAATGTTTCTCGGGTCAGCAACAAACTTTTTGTGTTTCTGATTGAAGCTTTTCTACTCACTACCATGTGATGGATGGCTCATTACATTCTAATCTCTGTACTCCTGGTTCCTAGAATGCCACAGTACATCCTCTCTTGTTTCAGCATCATGAAGTGGTGTAATTGGAAAATGTCTCAGGACATTATGAGGAATCCTCTTCAAAGCATCGCCATCTTTCCATCTTGATGATTTGCATTTCGGGCATTCACTTAAGTTGGCATAATCCTTTCGGAACAGAACACAATTATTCTTACAAACATGGATCATATCATATCCAATTCCAACTACACGAAGGAAATTCTTCATTTTACTGTAGGTATGTGGCAGCTCAGACGCATCTGGGAAAGCTTTGCGGAAAGCAGCCAACATCGCATCAAATGATTTGTTGGTCATCCGCTCAAATGTCTTCACCTGAAGAAAGGTGACCATAGCTAAGAATACTGACAGCTTATTTCCTGGGGTAACAGCCACGTTGCATTGTTCCAACATGCGGGCCCACCATTTTTATTCTGCAGGTGAAAGTTCACGGAATGCACGAGAATTTCGTAGCATTGTTTCAATGTTGGTCAAACTCATTGGCTCCGCCACCACCTCCTCCTCCTCGTCTTCCACCTGAGCATCAGGCAGATCAAGATGGTGATATGCTGCTTCCACGTAGTTAATAACATTGACGTTCACAGCTTCACCATGATGAACCCACCTAGTATATGTGACCGACATCTCATACAAGTGTAGATGATTTTGCATAGTTTACTGGGGTCTTGTAACTGAATTCATACAACTGCTACACGGGCAGAGCACATCTAATTTCGGACCACCGTACTCTGCTCTGATAAAGTTCATGAAGTTTTCAACCCCCTCGACATATGCAGCGGAGAATCTTCGAGCAGAAGTTATCCAAGTCATGTCCATCTGTTAGACATACAAATTAGTTCTTCTGCTAGATATTACAGGAAAAACATATATGCTTTTTATGAAGTCCAGAAAAAATACCTAGGTCGATGTCTAAAGCTATGGCAAGATATTTGGACGAGCAGATCTAAGTAACAAAATATATGTAATGCTAATTCAGGAAACAGATTTGAGTGCTAAATTATGGCAGGCTATTTCAGCAGTCAATGAGGCCGAGCACACAGCCATCGAACTATCAAAGGCCATCACAGCAACAAAGATCAAGTATAAAACGGTGTAGAGCTATTTCACCTAACAGATTGGCTACTAGACCATGGCAATCTACGTCACAATAAATATATGGCAGGATATTTTAGCAACTAATTGGCCTTGGCATGCCATCTCAGCTAAGCAGATTGAGTACAAAACATGGCAAGGAAGCTTCTTAAGAAAAGAATATTGACTGTAAACTACTTCAGCAAACAATGAGATTAACAGCGTCTATCAGCTAACATTTAGCGCTACACCGACATGCACGGGGCCTCAGTCTAGAATGCGCGTACCGTGGGAGAAGCTGACCGCCGTGCGTCTCCACACAAATGTCGCCAGCGGTGGCAGCGCTGACCGCCGTGCGCCTCCACAAGAACGTCGCCAGCGGTGGTGGCGTAGCTAGAGGACGGCAGTCTACGAGAGCGTACTGTGGGAGCGAGAGGATCGCCGTGCGTCCCCTCGACGAACTGCGGCGCCTACATATCGGCATGGCAGGGAGGGCGGCTTTGGCGGAGCGAATGGAGTGGAGGGGGACGGGGGAGGGGGTTTGGGGAATATTATTGGCTAGTTGGCCGAAGGGTGGTTGAATCTAGGATTTGGGGGGAATTTTTGGGTGGGGAGGATTTTCGCGCGGTGGGCGGGGGGAGTTTGGCGCATGGTCGGTTTCTCCAAGTGCAGTCCCACGTGTCAGTGAAGAGGCAAGCCGAAGTGCGTCACGATTGCATGAGCCGTGTGCAGGACCGAATGTGTCTGGGGTGCAATGCGGCCGCGACAGGGGTGCTTTGAGTGTACCGCCTTTTTTCCTTCTAAACTAGGTGCTTCGCCCCCTCAAAAAAAACTTGTTGCTTCGCGCGATCCATCGATACTACTACTAGTAATCCGGTAATCCCGACTAAAACGGCGCGGCCGGGTCTTTTCCCGCGCCATATGCTGGGAGGTTGGCTTAGTTGAGTTTTTTAGGACAAGTAATGCTACACCTGCATAATCACAGTTACGTAATTAACGTAATGTGAAACGTGTGAGCTGTTGATTGTAGATTGGGGGGAGGGAGGGGCCGACCACCATGAAAATCAGGGGAGGAGAGAGAGAGGCAATTTAAGTTAACCCTTTCGTAGGTTCCCGTAGATGTAGAAAGATGTGAAATGCGTGAATGTGTAGTGGACATACTATTGGAGTGCCTAAGATAAATTGGGTATGTATAGACCCTATGTGCTTATTTTACTTCGCATGTTAGCTTTGTCTCGGTTCAATAAAAAGCAGAGTTGGTGATGATGGTGTGCCTGTCATCCTGCAATATAGACCGTCCAATCTATATCTAACGGATAGGAAGGAAACTATGACAATTTACCTGCACTCCTCTCCACATTTGCAGATAAGGCCTTCCCTCGTTCATCCTTTTCTCCCACAAGATCTTGATCTTCCGTGCAACGCACGGGCATCTTGCTAGTACTCCTACAATATACTATATTATTGTGAAAGTTCATATACACCGGCCGAGATTAATGCAAACACAGCAGATTTTCATTACATTTTGAACTTTTATAGGACAGAAAAATAAAAGAAACCCGACCCTAAACCTATTCTACAGCGGTGACCGACGTCCTTCATCTGCGATCTCTATGTACGGGGGTGGGGTTCAAGACCAGTGAAGTGAAGGTGCGGTCTCCGGCGAGGGAGAGTAGAACACGGGATACGGACCGGCCAGTTGGCACACCATGCATGCCCTGCCACCTCCCCTGCCCTACTCATCCTCGAAGGAGTCCCCAACCTCGGCGGTGCCGGGCGTTGGACGGCGGCAAGTAGGACGCGTGGCTGATGGTGCTCCCGTCGTCGGCCGCCAGCATGGCCACCACTTGTCCGGCCGTGTCCGCGTCCGGCTATGCCGCTATTGCGTCGCGAGAGGCGACTTGAGCGAGGGCGGCGACCTCGAGCTTCATCCCCGAAGACAAGCTCACCCGCAGAGCATTCGCACTTTCGGTCATGGCGGATGTGGTGCTAGGTAGGAGGACGATGCGCTATGGTGTGGAGGTTAGCTGGGCATTGCCGCTTTAAGTAGTGCATTCCGGTGAGGCCAAGCGTCCTGGTGCGTCATTAAGTCGCCGGAGTTGGTTCCTCAGGCACCGAGCCTCTTAACGACGGCATACGGACGAACGACATGAATGCGAGCAGCTGGCACCGGCTAGGAACGTACCGCGCGACGGCGCGAGGGACGAGGGTTTTTGGTGTGCCAGCGTAGTCAGCTGCGGTCATGGCAACGTTGGAGATGCCCTTTGCTCACATGCAATCCCCGCATGTCATTGAAAAAGCAAGATGACTTGGCATGGTCTCAGGTCCTGAGGATGCAGTTGGCCACGCTACACCACTCCGCGGATGTGTCCCGGCTCCCCGTGCATCCTCAACGAGACGGGTGTTGGGGTGTGTTTGGATTGTGGCCAAAGTGCACCTTACCAAAATTTTGGTCATGACCCAAAGATTGGTCTTTGTTTGGATGGTTGCCATTTTTTTGGCATGCCAATGAACTCTAGCCAACTCTAGTTCATTTTTCTTGCCAATGTCGGCCAAATCATGGGCAACCAAAACCTCAACCAAAATTTTGGCTACCCAATGCTTTGATGGGGCAACCTTGGGTACAAACCAAACATATTGTTGGTCGTGCCACCACACTAACGCCACCCTCGGCACACTGAAACCGACCGTGTCTAGCGACGATCGCTCATCGCGGTCGCCCTGTCCAGAGGCGGTGCTGGAGCTGCGCCACGTTGTTGGCCCCCACAACCCACATGAACGGTTGTCGGTGGCGAGGAGGTCGTGGGCCAGCTCCTCCATTGGACTAGTCTGCGCTACATTGTCCCGACAGGTGTGCCCCACATGTCGGTTTCCCTGTTTTCCCGGCCATATTCGAGCGTCAGTGCTCCGCGTTGCGCATTAGGCCTTTCACCATGTAGGCCAAGCGAGACAACTTATTGTTTATTTGAGCCGTTCAAGTATAATCATGTGGCGTTTGCTTATTTCTCATTCCTCTCCAACCCTCTTCTCCATCGATCTTGTCGCCCTCTGGTCAAGTCCATCCTCTCGGATGCCTCATTTGAACATTCCGCCGAGTATCATTCGCATGTGGGCCTAGACCATGCTTGTATGTCCAATGTTTTGTAATTTTTCTGACATGCATACAAACAAACGGTTCATTTAAAGTTTCACTTTGCCTCCACTACGTGTCGCTTCGCGTCTTAGTTTTGACATCCCATTCGGTTCATGCCTCGACACATGTTAACAAGATCGATTGATGTTCAGAGATCAATTGCGTGTTGTGCAAGGAGATAAAGGTTTGGTCTGTTTCTATGATAGAAATGACCCACGGGGGGGGGGGGGGCTGTGGGGATCAGAGGGAGTATATTGTACGTTCATAAGTGAAACAAACGTATTGTACCCACCCTAGTCCTCTTTCAATCAATCTCCGGACCCCGAGATGAAATCGAGAGAGAACGAGTGGGGGCATGTGTGATACCTAAGGCGGATTCAAAATTTTGAACCGGTGATCATAGCATCCGCAAATCATATATAAAGGGTATTCAATGTTGGTTTCTTTTCTGAACGTACAATATACTCCCTCCTGTCCTTTCTAGTTTACATATAAGTTTTATGTGTAGTCAAAGTATCTCTACTTTGATCAAAAAAGTATCAACATTCAACAACGCCCAATCAATATCGTTAGATTCGTAAGTACTCCTAGATTTGTACTCAAGATGGTTTCCAATTTGTTTTCAACCACGTGAGTGTGCTTGTTCTCGCGCATGCTCTTCCTACTAGGATTTCTCCACGTATAGCCAGTCCAATAGTAACTTTTTTAAGTTCCCTGTCCAATAGTACTAGTGGAGTACTGACAACATCTGTACTAGAGTATGCAGTGCTCATAGTAGTACTCCCTCCTTCCATTTATATAGGGCCTATGTGGAGGAAAGAGATGTGAAAAAGTAAGGGGAGTATGCTTTGTCTAAGTTGCATGTCATATATTATTACTCTAACATTTGGTCAAAGTTAGCCTCGAAAAACGCATTAGGCCCTGTATAGTAAATGGAAGGAGGGAGTAGTAGTCAAAGTGGATCCTCTGACGTAGGTATCCCTGCCTTACCCTCCCTTTAGGTCACTTACTGGCGGACCCCATGCTTGCTAGGCCCCGCATGTCAGTTACTCAATGGGTTCGGCCACGTCAGGGTATCCTCATCCGTAGTATAGTCCCTCTGCTTTTATTTACTCCGCATAAAATGGAGGGAGTGGTAGTATAAATGACGCGGGCGGGGGAGGGGGAGGGACGTCGGTTTGCTCTCAACTGCGGTCCCACAAGCGAGCAAAAACGCAAGACGAAGCGCGTTCCATTCGGTGAGTGACATGGAGGGTCCAGCTTGCCGGGCTGCAACGCGAACGCGACAAGAGCGATGTACAGTCAAAACCGATTGACCGGTCGTCACTAGAACCACTATTCACACCAGAACCTTCGCTGCTCGGCCTACGCCAACCACTGCCCTAAAACCACACCTAATCTCCAGCCCCTTCCCCCACCTTTCGATCCCCTAGCCCGCATCAAGCGTCCCCTAGTTCGTCGCAAAGCCATGGTGCGCCGCAAGATCGCGTACTATAAGATGCTGACGCCGGAGCGCCGCGCAAAAATCGCGGCGCCGGTCGGTGCCACTGACCTCTGTTCCCAAGCTTGCTTTGCGGCGGGCCAATCCCCAAGTTCTCAGGAGCCAAGCTATGATGAGGAGGAAGCCGATACAATGTTCATGGCGGAGGTCGCGGCGCAGAAGGCCCCCGATGGGTATGAGATGATGGACGTCGACTTCGTGCCGGCGTCCGAGTCCCCCATGGTGCAGGCGAACCAGCGGTTCAACCTGGCGATACTAAAGGAGGACCGGGAGGCAGAGGCTCAACTCGACGCGGAGCACGTGCATGCCGCTACCATTGAGGCTCTCCTGCAGGGGGAACCAGATGTCGTGGATGTGAACCAGGCGGCGGAGGCTCAACTTGAGGGGGAGCGCGCGGATGCCGCTGCCATCGAGGCCCTCCTGCAGGCGGAACCGGACGTCCTGGACTTGAACCGGGCGGGAGAGGCTCAACTCAACACAGAGCGTGCGGATACCGCTCTCATCGAGGCCCTCCTGCAGGCGGAACCGGGCGTCCTGGACTTGAACCAGGCGGCGGAGGCTCGACTCGACGCGGAGCACGTGGATGCCGCTGCCATCGAGGCCCTCCTGCACGCGGAACCGGATGTCCTCGACTTGAACCAGGCGATGCTCTCATCCGTGCAGAGCGCCTGCACGCTCCGCGTGAATGAGTAGCTGGAAGCCGAGGACAACCACGGTGCGGAGACACACGTCGGCTGGTTCGCGCCGGCAGCCAAAGACGACGAGGCCGTCTCGTTCCGCGAGCAGTGATAGTTTTTCTTTATGTTATTGTTTTTATGGATCTTTTGCTGTGTAAAAACATATATTGTTATGCAAGTCGCCTGACTTGGGTCAGTCTACCATTTTAGGCGTTTGGATGAATATCCTACGTCTCCTAACCCTTCTTCCTCACCTCTTCTTCTTCCCCAACAGACCACCGTACGGGCCGTACGGATACTCCCCAACATGCGGTTGGATAAACATACTCTATGAATGAAAATTATGTGTCAGCGGTAGGATGGCTGAGTTTGGTTTGTTCACATGCGACAGCACGTGTCAGTGAGGGTGCGTTCCCTTGGTTGGGTTTGCGGCGTGCAGGAGCGACTGTGTGAGGGTGCGGTGCGACCGCGGCGTGCAGGAGCGACCATGTGAGGGTGCGGTGCGACCGTGACAGCCGTGCGCAAGTGTACCTCCTTTTCATTTTGAAAACTTTAGGCAAGCTTGGCTAAATGTGTGGCGAAGTATGGCAATGCAAGGCCTAGACCCAAACAAGATAAGTACGTACTAGGAGTACTAGTGTTAAAAAAGAAAGGTGGGGTTTTCCTTCGCGGGATTAATCGATACAAATCCTCGTTTCACATGTCAATTAATGCGTATTTTTTTCTCCAAAGCCCAAAGAGCTAACCATCTCACTCGTCATCGCTTGATGAATGCAGCGCCATGCAAACCAACCTTCTCACTTTCGCATGCATGCAGGGGATATTAATGTCCTTGGTTGCTAGTATACTCCCTCTGTTCTTTTTTAGTTTGCGTATAACTCGGCGCATGCATACCAAGCAGAACACCCCATGCATTATTTTGGACAATTTTACCCCTGCATGCAAGGACCTAGAGAAATGTATGGCTCTTAATACGCATGGAGTCATTGGCTCCTTTTCCTTGATTCTTGCTTGAGTCTTCTCGGATTCTCTGCAAGCGTGCTTCCCCTACCTCTTATATGCATGTTGCATGCATGCGTTTGGTTTGTCATCACTCCCGTGTTGCATGCACAGCTATAAAGCAATGGTAAAAAAACCATCAATTTTGCCTCGATTAGTGTTAGTGGCCTTTTGCAAATTGTAATTTTGATATACTGGCCTTGTGTACAAAAAATGGAGGTAGTAACTATTATATTTGACTTCCTTCCCCATTGCGGTGACGTCAACGATATCTCGAACGTTGTGGTTTGGCGAAGTGCGTTCGACGGAGAACACCATTGAGGGAGACCACGGTAAGTCGTTTGCAAGTGCCGCCTGCAAGCCGAGACAACCGCCTTATTTGCATCCATGAAGTCTGTTGAACCAAAGGACACGTAAATGTACTATTACTACTAGTACACAATAGCGTCGTCCGTCTAGCTTAGTGCGGTGAGATGGTTTCTTGAAGAAGACGATGGAGAAGCGGAGCCAGCGAAGAGTGAAATGATGGTTGCTTCGTCCGTGCTTTGTGATTTGACGCCTCACTGCTTTGTGATTTGTGATAGAAGGGGCAGGGGAGTAGACTCTATGCTCTATACTGTACATGCGTCCAAGCACGGGAGAAAGAGGAGAGACGTTGCATTTTTCTATTCCTTCAATCAATCAATCAGGGAGCTTCGGTTCCATCCTTTTGGATTTGGCAACACCTTCCACAATGGTTCCCACGATGCCAGAAGCTATTTTCACATTTGGCTACACATTGTGGATGCCCTTAACCGTACCACTTGGTTTTGCTCCTGTGTGCTATCTATACAAATCTCAGTTATATTGATCTAAAAAATTATAGAATCAAGATTAGTAAAAAGGAGGTGATTTTGCCGCACGGATGGCGGTGGAGGTTTTCCTATTTTTAGAGGACGTTGTCCTGGCGGTTTGCTAACATGCGGTCCCACGTGGCAGTGCTTTACCAAGCCGATCCGCGTCCCACATGAGGCAGAACAGCGGCAGAAGCAACACGTGGTTAACTTGAAGAAGATGAGGGAGAAGCAGATTCAGCAACTAGTGAAATGATGGTTGCTTCATCCCTCCAACTTCTTTTTTTAGCATTATTACTTCATCCCTCCAACTTAACTGCGGGAAAGGTGCAGCTTTGTGATTTGACGCCTCATTGCTCATTACTACGCCGGCCCCATGACTAGGTGCTTCACTCCGGCTGCTCTGCACTGTATTCCAGTATGGCACGTGGGCCCGGTAGCTTGATGTCCCACATGTCGGCGAAAGGGACTAGAAGATTTATGAAAGCGAGCGCTCCACTCTTACGACGGAGGAGTACACGACACGACGGCCCAGTGAACTGTCACTTGTACTGTATAGTACTATAGTTTTGCTGTTTCGCACGATCCATCGATACAAACCCGATTAAACAGGAAAGGGCGGGATTTTTCCCGCGCGGTATATGATATTGGCCATACATTTCAAAGGCAATTTTAATGTATGCAAACTAAATAATTAAGTAACAATATGATATCTAGTAAAACTAAAAACACATATGATTTATTGTGTTAGAGTGTAGTAGTAGTGTTGTATTGCATAGTTGTTAGATGTAACATGCGAGAATGTGTAGAGATGTAGTTTTGGAGGGCCTACAGAGAGAAAGGCGTAATACGTTCACCGAACTTCAGAATAAGCTGATTACGGTCACTATATACGTTTTGCGGTGATTATACGGTCACTTGCTCACGGTTCAGCATCGGATTCCACTCTATTGACCAGCCAAATAGTCTGCATGGCACCATGTTGACTAGTTAAATTGACCATGTTCCTTGTGGGTCCCACCTGTCAGTTCGCATAGGGAAAAGGTCAGATAAACACAAATTTACGCAGGCGCGACAAGACTCCAACCCGTGCGTGGGAATCACATGGTTGTGTATGTGTCTGTCAGGGCCTGATGTGTGCGCATGCACGTGTAGGTTGAGCACTGGAGCGTGAGAGTCTGTGTTGGTCGTGTGGTGTACTGGTGTGTGCATGCATGTGTGCGTGTGTACGTGTGAGTGTTGCGTGCGTGCGTGGCTGTGTGTGTACGTGTGAGTGTTGCGTGCGTGCGTGGGTGCATGTGTTCGTGTGAGTGTTGCATGCATGCAGTTCGTGTGCATGCGTGCATGTGTGTGTAATCACCACACCAGCTCATGTGTGTTAAAACAGACGGCTCAGCATACCAATACAAGGCCACCTTGTTCGCTGTGCCTGCGGTCATGACTTCAAACCACCGTCCAATATTTTTTTGTCGTTTGTTTTCATTCTTACTAGCAAGATGCCCGTGCGTTGCACGTAACATCAAGATGCATTTGTATGACTAGTTTATCTTGTGAGAGAAAAGGATGAACGAGGAAAGGCCTTATTTGCAAATGTGGAGAGGTGTGTGGGTACCTTTTTGCAAAATTGTCATAGTTTCTTTCCTATCCGTCAGATATAAATCGGACAGCCTATATTGCAGGATGGCAGGCACACCATCATCACCAACTCTGTTTTTTATAAGAGTGTATTTTATAAGAGTGTAGATGTAGAGTAGATACAAGCCGACAGGTGGGCCCGATGGTAGTGAGATAATGTGATGCAACACTAGAGGTGCCACGTGGAGTGTTTAACTGGTCAACTAGTCGTGTCTAGAGCAAATACAGAGTTGTATGGTGAGCCCGTGACTATATAATAACCACAAAACATAAATGGTGACCGTAATGAGTGGATTCTTAAGTCCAATGTACGTATCGTGCTTTCGCTTCAAATACAATGATCGTCACTGTATATATCGCGAGAGAAAGATGAAACATGCGTGAATGTGCTGGGGGCTTAATTTTATAGGACCTGGAGATAGTTTGTGTGCGTACGTGAAAGAGGCGTAGAGGGGGGTATGCGATGGAGAGAGAGATGCTCTTCATTTCTCTTTATTATGACTAACTTTATATATAGTATAAAAATATAAAAATTCACATTGCGGAATAAATATCATTGTGGAAACCATGCAATGCAAATTAGCGTTCATACTCCTCCATATACCTTTGTAATGTTGTATATATGTAGAAATTCTAAAATAATTTTTTGGCCACACTTTATTCAAAAGGAATGTTGTATGCGAAATAAACGTGAAGAGAGGGCTTTTTAGATCAATGGGGTACGTGACGTAACATGTGTGAATGTGTAGTTGATGCATTTGGCAGGGCCTAGAGAGGTATGTGTGTGTATTACGTATTCGAGAGAGGCATGGATAGAGGGGCCGACGGGGGGCGTGGGAGAGATAGTACGAGAAATGAGAGTGGTCTAGAGAGAGAGAGAGACGAATATGACGTCACGGAGAGAGATTCCCTTGAGTGTGTATATGCAAGGGGGGAGTGGATAGAGGCACCAGGAGAATATTATTTTTTGTGTGTGGTTTCTGTGTTGGTATGTGTGGGTGTGAGAAGATAACGAGACGTGGGTGCAGAGGGTGTGTCACCGCGTGAGGTCCGGTGGGTCGAGGTGAGGCCCTTCGTTCAGTTCCGTCTTGCGCCACATTGGTCGGCCCGTGACGCATTTAGGGATACCCATGGATGACTAGTCGTACAAGACAAAGATAGCATAATTGTGAAGGACTCTGTGTCCACTGACAAAGCCGGCTAGGATTTGTAACCCTAGGTTCTCGGACTAAGGTATCCCCTTTATCTCTGATATTACTATTCATCCAACCTAACTTTAAGGGGCATCCTACAGAATGCTTTGCTAGAATCATACTCGTCAATTAGGAAGAGAGGTGTGAGACAATGCGTGAGAGACAAGCCTAAAGATAATGTGTGTACAGGAGACACGTAGGTAGGTCTATGTATATAGAAAGGGTCGATGGGGATTGTGTGTGTGTATGCTTGCGAGAGGAAGAGTGCTTGTGATAAAGGTTAGTGAAAACAGTCGTAAATGGTTACGAGAGGGAGGGAGGGTTATATCGAGAGCATGTGTGCGAGAAAGACACCTCGGGAGAGAGTGTGTGAGCATGTGTGAGAGACCACCGATGGAGAGTGAAACTACACGTAAAAGACTATTGTACACATTGATTAAAGATATAAATTGTATCCAAATATTAGGATGGAATCATGATATCTGCAGTTCGCGTAAGGAACGGTCATTGAACCATCAGACATCTAGATTCTGTCGAATTTGAGCATGTCTATGTTATTATTCGACACAATTGATCCACATAGTTAGTATTTTGAACTCCACACAATGCATCGCTTTAGCAATCGAATATAAACGTGAGTATAGTTCATGTTGTGTGTGTAAAGCACATTATTCATACGAAAGTTACACAATGAACATTATAAATAGCTACCTATGAACTAGCATACATTTGAATTCAACTTAAGGTGGTTTAAAAAAACGAATTCAACATGAGGTCCATTCAATTATTTGAATTTGATATCATGGCATCTGTAAATCATACCTAAATTATGGGGGCACCAATCTTTGCTCTGATTTTGTACATAATAGCATATGTAGTCGTGTACAAAATAGATTCAAATTTAGCTCCTCCATTCCAAAATAATTGTAGTTATAGGATTTTCAATTGTCAAAATTTTAAAAAGAAGCAAATAATTTAATGAGGTTTTCAAACATACAAGGTCAAATTTAACGTTGTCTATTTAGGTCAATCCTGAAAGTTCAAGAGTACTCTAAACGTGAATGCTTGTGTTTCAAAATTTTGAACGAAGCGCCAAAAGAGCCTCTACTCGCCTAAAACCGCGTGAGACCAATGTTTTGTAGTACAAGGAACTTACTTTTCTAATAACTCCGACCCGTGAAACCTACCGGCCCGACGTCCAAAGGTCTAAACCGGGGTAGGTTTGTAGCTTCATCTAGACGCCACGCAACCGCCTTCGAAAAACATCCATACACAATGGTCGCCTAAGCACACATGCGTGCGGTCGAAATCGCTCCCGCCCACTATTTGGGACACCTGGGATTACCATCCTACCCCCGACCCGCAGTAGGTCCGAAATTTAAGAGGGGCCAAAGTTTGTACTTTCCCCAAATTTCAAACAAGCGCGGCCCATCTTCTGTTCAAAAAGCCAAAAAAAGCGCGTCCCAGACCGAAACATGGTTCTCCCCCCTCCCCCCGCCCATCCGTCTGATTCCCCATTCATACTCCGTGGGCGCAAAAACTACCTCTCCACCAGCCGCGAAACCCCGGCGTCCTCCGTCCGCCACCCCATCCCACCCATCAACCGCCGCCCTCCTCCATCACGCGCAGAACCGATACCCCAACGTCGTCATCCACCACAACCTCAACCGCAATGCCCTCCACGGCTAGTAGTTGAAGACGAGGTCGAGCCATCCATACCCGAGCCAGTTCAACCACGCCGTCCTGCGCCTCACCGCTGCCGCTCCAACTTCGCCACCCTCCACCGCACAGGAGATGTTCCTGCTACGCCGTCCTTCGCCGCCTCGAATCTGCTTCCCCTCCGCCGATATACGGCCACGGTAACACAGTCAACAATTTGGCCATGGGTTTGTCCAAGGATCCACGGTTCTCCAAAACATCGGTTCCCCCGGGAGGAAAAAGAAGATCGCCGTGACATATGGAGGAGACCACACTGGCAACCGATAAGGGTACTCCTCTTCCCTTATTCATACAAATCTTACGTGTCTGCTTGCACGGTATTCATCCCACAGAAGACACTAGTTGACCGCTTCTTCTTGATACTAGATGTTCCTAGTAACTCGTGATGCACAAGGTTTCTCCTCATATACTATTTCACCTTAGCTAGAGGTCCGTCGCCCCCCTGAATTTCAATTCCTGGTCAGTTGATTCCCTATTAACGGAAGCATTCCCCGGTGTAACAGGCGCTAGTCCGCCTATTACACCGGGGAAGCAGCACCTCGGTGTTTATCTTAGGGGCGTGTGTGGCCTAGAGCTACTAGCGCCCGATCTGGAGGTCAGCCGGGATTAAAGGGATGGCCTGGGGGCGCTGCCAAGCACGGCGGTAGTGTGAGGTCGAGAGGAGGGCGGGGCGGCGGAGGCAGGGATTTGGCCCGGTGGTCGCTGGAGGTTTGAGAAAGATCGTCAACAGTGACTGGCGGGAGGTAGACGAAGGCCATCTGCCCGTTCCTTATAGATCGGAAGGTTCATTAAAAAAATCGACTGACCTATTTATTTTCAGTCGACTGTTATCTTGATATGACCACATGTGGTGGTGTACTGGAGGAGTACCTGCATTTCCTGTGCTCATATATTACAAAATCATACGGAGTAGAATCTAATTTTGTTTGCCATGCAATGTTGTAGAGCTATCATATGTCTCCTGTCATTTATTTTTCAGCCACCTGCTATCTGCTACTTTTACAGTGCACTAGTTCTGCACACACTTCACCCATACTCTCACTATTGTGTTTTTATGCAAGGGTATTTCAGAGTCTGCCTCGAGAGAAGTAGAAAAGAAAAGAGAGAAGTTGTCCAGCTTTCTACGCGGGTAAGAACGACACATTACAGCGCTATAAAGGGTGCAGTGTGAGTAGATGTAGACGGTAAACATAGCTCTGGAGTTGATGACCTCGCTCACAATTAACCACCATCCCAGGTGCTTGCTTTAACTTCGTGGTGTCATATGTGGTTGCATGTTCCATATGGAGTCTAGCTTGTATTCGAAAGGCCGAACTCGGTCTTTATTAAGATAAGGAAAGATATTTTTTACACGAACCACCATCCCGTGAGCACCAGAAGACAAATAGCTAGTCAGGGCACTGGCCGAGCCAGTGACAAGCCCAGCAAAGACAGGCATCACCTGGAAGCCAACTAAAAAGCCGCGATGGTGGCGAAGCAGCCCGCCTCCCACCAGGCTCTCAGGTCCTAGATGATCATGCTCACCACTCCAGCCAGATGTCTAGCTTTTATTGCTTCCAATTTAGTTAAATTGCATCTGCTTAGCTTACACATTATACCTTTGAATATGACATGCCTTTCTGTTTTTGGTACATACTAGTACATCTTTATATTAAACATGTTCTTACATCAAACTAATGTTCTTGTGTATCCCTCATCAATTCACTTATGATGAGGCAGTCGGGCAAGTGGACTACTCCTCATTTAAAGAATGCAGCGTCAGCCTCCCGACATGATTCTCAAGAAACAACAAGGCTAGATGAAGATAGTGAACGTAGCTCTGTAGTTGATTACCGCATTTCCCCTACACTAGCATCGCAGGTGCTTGCTCTAACTTGGCAGTGTGATATGTGGTTGCATGTTGCATATGGTGTCTAGATTGTAATTCTTACAATCTGGTTAAACTGCATGTGCTATTCTGCTCAGCTTATATATTATACCTGTTAATGTGACATGCCTTCCTGTATTTAGTACATAGTACATCTGTCTATTAAGCATGTCCTTACATAAAACTATTGTTTTTTTGTATCCCGCATCAATCAATATGATGAGACACCTTTAGTATATGCAGTGTGATATTAGTTGCATCTTTCATATGATTTATAGCATGCACTGCTTCTAATTTGTTGAAATTCCATTTATGATGGGACACTTTTAACTTGGCAGAGTCATATTGGTTGCATCTTTCATGTGGTGTCTAGCTTGCATTGCTTCTTATTTGTTGGAATGGTTTCTACTTAGTTTACACAAACAGTTGTGAACATGCCATGCCGTCCCGTTTTTCGTACATATTCCATCCTGGTATCATGTGTTTGCCTTGCATCAAAGTAGTGATTGTCGGTATCATGCATGAATGAGTTCTGAAGAGAGAATTTTATTGCTTTTTCTTGTCGGTTTTACTTGACAATTCAAAATCAATAAAGCGGAAGGAAGTTAGCAAGGCAGCGGATAAAGGTGCTCCTTCCAAACGGAGGGCCTCTACAGTTTCTACTCCTCCATCCCCCCAAGATGATTTCCAAGACAACACATGCATATACACTCGACGTAGTTGTGTTTATGATGAGCACGTCTCCCCTAGTGCACCATCACCGGTGCTCCCTCTAACTTGGCACTGTTATATGTGGTTGCATGTTATGTGTGATGTCTAGCTAGTATTGCTTCTAATTTTGTTGAATTCCATCTGCTTACTTTACACATTATACTTGAATAAGACACATGTTCCTGTTTCTAGAACATACAATATCTGTCTATCACACCATGTTCTTACATCAAATTACTACTGTTGTGTAACCTGCAACAATCACTTATCATAAGACACGTTTGACTTCGGAGTGTGATATAGGTTACATCTCGCCTTCTTTTCTAGCTTGTACTACTAATTTGTTGAAATGGCACTTATGACAAGACAATTTTAACTTGGTAGAGTGATATTCCTTGCATCTTTCATATGGTGTCTAGCTTTCATTGCTTCTAATTTGTTGAAATGCCTTCTCCTTAGTTTACACATCATAAGCTGTGAATATGCAATGGCACTAATGACGAGAGGCCTCTAACTTGGTAGTGTGATGTTGTTTGCATCGTGCATATTATTTATTTCTTGTACTGCTTCACATTTGTTTAAACGCCATTTATGATGAGACACTATTTACTTGGTAGGGCGATATTTGTAGCATCTTTCATATGGTGTCTACCTTCATTTCATCGCTTCTAATTTAGTGAAATGTCTTCTTCTTAGTTTACACATCATAGTTCTGGCTATCTCTTCCATCCTATTTTTCGTACATATTACATCCTCCTATCATGTGGTTTTCTAACATGAAAGTTCAGTTTGTCTGTATCGCATCAATTTGTTCTGAAGAACTAAATTGTTATTTGTTTTTCTTGTCGGCTTGACTTAACACGGCACAGAGAAAGAGGAAGAAACACAAAATGGCAGGGAACGGAACCAGAAGAATCCTGCAGATTCTGCTGGTACTAATGGTGCAATAGAAGGTCAAAGTCCAGCGGAAAATTCTACAAACAGGGTATCCCATGCTACACGAGCTGCAGAAAAAGCCAAACAGAAACAAATAGCTGCCACCAAACAAGCAGAGACAACACTAGTTCTTGCAACACCTTCCACAGTACTACCAGTTGCACGAGTTACTCGTGCGTCAACTGAGCTAGCAGCATGATCCCAAGCTCCCTTGCCACCTGACACTACTTCCCAAGAACTCTTGACACAAGACGAGTTGGCAAGATCAGATGAACCTTGTGAGCTTCAACAGCAAGAAGGTAGTTGCTGGAGTCAAGTTACAGTTGCATGCTTCTTTATATGTAGTCTCACAATTTGATGTACACTAACACTTCCTATGTTTGTTGTTGGACTAGCACCTAGGCGCAAGAGGAAACAAACATCAGGGATAATGCTCGATAGGTTAACTAAATCTAGAGGAAGAATGGAGATCCATCTTGAGGCAGGTTTAAAAAGGCCACGTGATGCTACAGAGTCAGCCAAGTTAGTATCAGAGGCAGCGGTTGCCATTAGGTGTCATGTATGTATCCTCCCAACATGGATTCAGTACAGGAATGACAAAGATGAAACCCAGTTCAACACCTTCCTCGACCATTTATCTCTAAGTATAGTTATGTATGGAAACTAGTAATATCGTCTTGCTCTCTCCCATACTTTCTAGGTTGCTGATAATGAGACTCACATAATTTTCAACAGATGAGGTTCAAGTTGGATAGCCAAGATGATGCAACCAGACAAGCTTGCACCCATGTTTCCAAGTCTGCTCTGTGATAGTATCGGTATAACTTGAGGAAAACTCACTTTGAAGGCAAGGCTAACAGTGAACTTTTCCAAACATCTCCAGTGGAAAATATATCGGATGAAGACTGGAGCGGACTCGTTAAACACTGGTCTGATCCGAAGTATTAGGTACATTATATATATGTGATCACATCACATGTTGAAGTCCTATTTACGCATGTGCCACACAAATCTATCTTCTTGTAGGTGAATTGTTCAAAGAACAAGGCCAACTGTACGAAAGTGAAATTCCAACAGACGACAAGATCTCGTAGCTATATTGCACACTGCGAGGCTTGATACGTCTCCAACGTATCTATAATTTTTGATTGCTACATGCTATATTATCTACTGTTTTGGACATTATTGGGCTTTATTATCCACTTTATATTATTTTTGGGACTAACCTACTAACCGGAGGCCCAACCCAGAATTGCTGTTTTTTTGCCTATTTTAGGGTTTCGAAGAAAAGGAATATCAAACAGAGTCCAAACGGAATGAAACCTTCGGGGACGTGATTTTCTCAACGAACAAAACCCGGGAGACTTGGACCCTACGTCAAGAAACAAGAGAGGAGGCCACGAGGTAGGGGGCGCGCCTACCCCCCCCCCCCCAGGCGCGCCCTCCACCCTCATGGGCCCCCTGTTGCTCCACCGACGTACTCCTTCCTCCTATATATACCTGTGTACCCCCAAATGATCAGATACGGAGCCAAAACCCTAATTCCACCGCAGTAACTTTCTGTATCCACGAGATCCCATCTTGGGGCCTGTTCCGGAGCTCCGCCGAAGGGGGCATCAATCACGGAGGGCTTCTACATCATCACCATAGCCCCTCTGATGAAGTGTGAGCAGTTCACCTCAGACCTACGGGTCCATAGTTATTAGCTAGATGGCTTCTTCTCTCTTTTTGGATCTCAATACAATGTTCTCCCCTTCTCTTGTGGAGATCTATTCGATGTAATCTTCTTTTTGCGGTGTGTTTGTTGAGACCGATGAATTGTGGGTTTATGATCAAGTCTATCTATGAACAATATTTGAATCTTCTCTGAATTCTTTTATGTATAATTGGTTATATTTGCAAGTCTCTTCGAATTATCAGTTTGGTTTGGCCTACTAGATTGATCTTTCTTGCAATGGGAGAAGTGCTTAGCTTTGGGTTCAATCCTGCGGTGTCCTTTCCCAGTGACAGTAGGGGCAGCAAGGCACGTATTGTATTGTTGCCATCGAGGATAACAAGATGGGGTTTTCATCATATTGCATGAGTTTATCCCTCTACATCATGCCACCTTGCTTAAGGCGTTACTCTGTTTCATTAACTTAATACTCTAGATGCATGCTGGATAGCGGTCGATGAGTGGAGTAATAGTAGTAGATGCAGGCAGGAGTCGGTCTACTTGTCTCGGACGTGATGCCTATATACATGATCATACCTAGATATTCTCATAACTATGCTCAATTTTGTCAATTGCTCAACAGTAATTCGTTCACCCATCGTAGAATACTTATGCTCTTGAGAGAAGCTACTAGTGAAACCTATGGCCCCCGGGTCTATCTTCATCATATTAATCTTCCAATACTTAGTTATTTCCTTTGCTTTGCATCTTTATCATAAAAATATCAAAAATATTATCTTATCATATCTATCATATCTCACTCTCGTAAGTGGCCGTGTAGGGATTCACAACCCCTTATCGCGTTGGTTGCGAGGATTTATTTGTTTTGTGCAGGTACGAGGGACTCGCGCGTAGCCTCCTACTGGATTGATTCCTTGGTTCTCAAAAACTTAGGGAAATAATTACGCTAATTTCCTGCATCATCCCTTCCTCTTCGGGGAAAACCAACGCAGTGCTCAAGAGGTAGCAAGAAGGATTTCTGGCGCCGTTGTCGGGGAGTCTACGCAAAAGTCAATATACCAAGTACCCATCACAATCCCTATCTCCCGCATTACATTATTTGGCATTTGCCTCTCGTTTTCCTCTCCCCCACTTCACCCTTGCCGTTTTATTTGCCCTTCTTCTGCTCGTCTTTCCATTTGCTTTGATGTCTTACTTGGCTTGTTTGCTCGTTTGGTTGGAATAGTTGTTTATTTATTACTAAATAGAGAACCTAAACATCTAAGGATCCTCATCCGCTTGCTAATCTTTTTAAGAGATCCAATTATAATGATGTGAGTCTTGTGCACTAGATTATCTTTATGAAGTTTTGCTTGAAATTCGTGAATCTGAAAATTGTGATGAAGTACCTTATCGATTGATTCCCGATGGATCTTTGAATAAAAAGCATGATTGTAATAATGATAGTATAAATTCTATTGATATAAATTGTGCTAATAATATGCAAAACCCTAAGCTTGGGGATGCTAGTTTTGCTATGACCTCTACTTGTTGCAATGATCTTGATTGGGGTGATTCTTCTTACAATCTTGAAAATTTATTTAAGCCCCATGATGAATATGAGATTGATAATAGTGTTTGCAATATTATTGAAAGTGGGTTTGGAAGAGTGTCAACTTTAGATCCCACATATTTGGAGAATGTTCAATCTTATGAAATTTTTGATAAAAGTGGGTTTGGAGAGGTCATGACTTTAGTTAATGTTAATCCCACTATTTTGGAAGAGTGTCAACTTTGCATGCATGTGGATCGTGTTGAAAATATTTTATGTGATAGCTATTTTGTTGAATTTTCTTATGATCCTACATGTAATTATTATGAGAAAGGAAAATATGGTGGTAGAAATTTTCATGTTACTAAATTACCTCTCGTTATGTTGAGATTACTATTGTTTCTTTCCTCTTCCATGCATATGCTAGTTTTTGCTTGCCATGATAATTTGTTTGCCCATAAGATGCCTATGCATAGGAAGTATGTTAGACTTAGATGTGTTTATCACATGTTTTATGATGCTCTCTTTGTGCTCCAATTCTTGTCTTTCATGTGAGCATCATTAAAATTATCAATGCCTAGCTAAAAAGGCTTTAAAGAAAAGCGCTTGTTGGGAGACAACCCAATATTTTTCCTTCCTGTTGTTCAATAAATAATGTATTTAGACTCTGTTTAGGTTGTGTTTTTCGTGTTTAATTAGTGTTTGTGCCAAGTAGAACCGTTGGGAAAACTTGGGGAAAGTCTTCTTAATCTTGCTGTAAAAAACAGAACTTTAGCGCTCACGAGAACTGCTGCCATTTTTATTTGTAAAGTGATATTTAGTTAATTATTTTTTAAGGTGTTTAATAGATAAATTCCTCACGTCCAGCAATTTATTTCAGAATTTTTGGGGTTCCATATATTGCGCTAGCTGCAGATTACTACAGACTGTTCTGTTTTTGACAGATTCTGTTTTTCGTGTGTTGTTTGCTTATTTTGATGAATCTATGGCTAGTAAAATAGTTTATAAACCATAGAGAAGTTGGAATACAGTAGGTTTAACACCAATATAAATAAATAATGAGTTCATTACAGTACCTTGAAGTGGTCTTTTGTTTTCTTTCGCTAACGGAGCTCACGAGATTTTCTACTTTAAGTTTTGTGTTGTGAAGTTTTCAAGTTTTGGGTAAAGATTTGATGGATTATGGAACAAGGAGTGGCGAGAGCCTAAGCTTGGGGATGCCCATGGCACCCCCAAGATAATCTAAGGACACCTAAAAGTCAAAGCTTGGGGATGCCCCGGAAGGCATCCCCTCTTTTCGTCTACTTCTATCGATAACTTTACTTGGAGCTATATTTTTATTCACCACATGATATGTGTTTTGCTTGGAGCGTCTTGTATTATTTGAGTCTTTATTTGTTAGTTTACCACAATCATCCTTGCTGTACACACCTTTCGAGAGAGCCATACATGATTTGGAATTTGTTAGAATACTCTATGTGCTTCGCTTATATCTTTTGAGTTATATAGTTTTGCTCTAGTACTTCACTTATATCTTTTAGAGCACGGTGGTGGATTTGTTTTATAGAAACTATTGATCTCTCATGTTTCACTTAGATTATTTTGAGAGTCTTAAATATCATGGTAATTTGCTTAAATAATCCTAATATGCTAGGTATTCAAGATTAGTAAAAAAATTCCTAGGAGTGTGTTGAATACTAAGAGACGTTTGATGCTTGATGATTGTTTTGAGATATGGAGGTAATAATATCAAAGTCGTGCTAGTTGAGTAGTTGTGAATTTGAGAAGTGCTTGTGTTGAAGTTTGCAAGTCCCGTAGCATGCATGTATGGTAAATGTTGTGTAACAAATTTGAAACATGAGGTGTTTTTTATTGTCTTCCTTATGAGTGGCGGTCGGGGACGAGCGATGGTCTTTTCCTACCAATCTATCCCCCTAGGAGCATGCACATAGTGCCGAGGTTTTTGATGACTTGTAGATTTTTGCAATAAGTGTGTTTTATGACTAATGTTGAGTCCATGGATTATACGCACTCTCACCCTTCCATCATTGCTAGCCTCTTCGGTACCGTGCATTGCCCTTTCTCACATTGAGAGTTGGTGCAAACTTCGCCGGTGCATCCAAACTCCGTGATATGATACGCTCTTTCACACATAAACCTCCTTATATCTTCCTCAAAACAGCCACCATACCTACCTATTATGTCATTTCCATAGCCATTCCGAGATATATTTCCATGCAACTTTCCACCATTCAGTTTATCATGACACATTCATCATTGTCATATTTCTTAGCATGATCATGTAGTTGACATAGTATTTGTGGCAAAGCCACCGTTCATAATTCTTTCATACATGTCACTCTTGGTTCATTGCATATCCCGGTACACCACTGGAGGTATTCATATAGAGTCATCTTTTGTTCTAGCATCGAGTTGTAATCATTGAGTTGTAAATAGATAGAAGTGTGATGATCATCATTTTCTAGAGCATTGTCCCAAGTGAGGAAATAAATAAATAAATAAAAGAGAGAGAAAGGCCATATAAAAAAAGAAAAAAGGCCTAAATAAAAAATGAGAGAAAAAGAGAGAAGGGACAATGTTACTATCCTTTGCCACACTTGTGCTTCAAAGTAGCACCATAACCTTCATGATAGAGAGTCTCTTGTTTTGTCACTTTCATATACTAGTGGGAAATTTTCATTATAGAACTTGGCTTGTATATTCCAACAATGGGCCTCCTCAAGTGCCCTAGGTCTTCGTGAGCAAGCAAGTTGGATGCACACCCACTTAGTTTCTTTTGTTGAGCTTTCATACATTTATAGCTCTAGTGCATCTGTTGCATGGCAATCCCTACTCCTTGCATTGACATCAATCGGTGGGCATCTCCATAGCCCATTGATTAGCCTCGTTGGTGTGAGACTTTCTCCCTTTTTTCTTCTCCACATAACCCCCATCATCATATTCTATTCCACCCATAGTGCTATGTCCATGGCTCGCGCTCATATATTGCATGAAAGTTTATTGGTTTGAGATTGCTAAGGTATGAAACAATTTCTTGGCTTGTCATCGGGGTTGTGCATGATGAGAGCATTCTTGTGTGACGAAAATGGAGCATGACTAAACTATATGATTTTGTAGGGATGAACTTTCTTTGGCCATGTTATTTTGAGAAGACATAATTGCTTTGTTAGTATGCTTGAAGTATTATTATTTTTATGTCAATATGAACTTTTGTCTTAAATCTTTCGGATCTGAATATTCATACCACAATTAAGAAGAATTACATTAAAATAATGCCAAGTAGCACTCCGCATCAAATATTTTGTTTTTATCATTTACCTACTCGAGGACGAGCAGGAAGTAAGCTTGGGGATGCTTGATACGTCTCCAACGTATCTATAATTTTTGATTGCTCCATGCTATATTATCTACTGTTTTGGACATTATTGGGCTTTATTATCCACTTTTATATTATTTTTGGGACTAACCTACTAACCGGAGGCCCAGCCTAGAATTGCTATTTTTTTGCCTATTTTAGGGTTCCGAAGAAAAGGAATATCAAGCGGAGTCCAAACGGAATGAAACCTTCGGGAACGTGATTTTCACAACGAACAAGACTTGGGAGACTTGGACCCTACGTCAAGAAACAAGAGAGGAGGCCACGAGGTAGGGGGCGCGCCTACCCCCCCCCCCAGGCGTGCCCTCCACCCTTGTGGGCCCCCTGTTGCTCCACCGACGTACTCCTTCCTCCTATATATACCTACGTACCCCTAACCAATCAGATACGGAGCCAAAACCCTAATTCCACCGCCGTAACTTTCTGTATCCACGAGATCCCATCTTGGGGCCTGTTCCGGAGCTCCGCCGGAGGGGGCATCGATCACGGAGGGCTTCTACATCATCACCATATCCCCTCCGATGAAGTGTGAGTAGTTCACCTCAGACCTACGGGTCCATAGTTATTATCTAGATGGCTTCTTCTCTCTTTTTGGATCTCAATACAATGTTCTCCCCCTCTCTTGTGGAGATCTATTCGATGTAATCTTCTTTTTGCAGTGTGTTTGTTGAGACCGATGAATTGTGGGTTTATGATCAAGTCTATCTATGAACAATATTTGAATCTTCTCTGAATTCTTTTATGTATGATTGGTTATATTTGCAAGTCTCTTCGAATTATCAGTTTGGTTTGGCCTACTAGATTGATCTTTCTTGCAATTGGAGAAGTGCTTAGCTTTGGGTTCAATCTTGCGGTGTCCTTTCCCAGTGACAGTAGGGGCAGCAAGGCACGTATTGTATTGTTGCCATCGAGGATAACAAGATGGGGTTTTCATCATATTGCATGAGTTTATCCCTCTACATCATGTCATCTTGCTTAAGGCGTTACTCTGTTTTCATTAACTTAATACTCTAGATGCATGCTGGATAGCGGTCGATGAGTGGAGTAATAGTAGTAGATGCAGGCAGGAGTCGGTCTACTTGTCTCGGACGTGATGTCTATATACATGATCATACCTAGATATTCTCATAACTATGCTCAATTCTGTCAATTTCTCAACAGTAATTCGTTCACCCACCGTGGAATACTTATGCTCTTGAGAGAAGCTACTAGTGAAACCTATGGCCCCGGGTCTATCTTCATCATATTAATCTTCCAATACTTAGTTATTTCCTTTGCTTTTTTACTTTGCTTTGCATCTTTATCATAAAAATACCAAAAATATTATCTTATCATATCTAGCATATCTCACTCTCGTAAGTGGCCCTGTAGGGATTGACAACCCCTTATCGCGTTGGTTGCCAGGATTTATTTGTTTTGTGCAAGTACGAGCGACTTGCGCGTAGCATCCTACTGGATTGATACATTGGTTCTCAAAAACTGAGGGAAATACTTACGCTACTTTGCTGCATCATCCCTTCCTCTTTGGGGAAAACCAACGCAGTGCTCAAGAGGTAGCAAGAAGGATTTCCAGCGCCGTTGCCGGGGAGTCTACGCAAAAGTCAACATACCAAGTACCCATCACAATCCCTATCTCCCACATTACATTATTTGCCATTTGCCTCTCGTTTTCCTCTCCCCCACTTCACCCTTGCCGTTTTATTTGCCCTTCTTCTGCTCGTCTTTCCATTTGCTTTGATGTCTTACTTGGCTTGTTTGCTCATTTGGTTGGAATAGTTGTTTATTTATTACTAAACAGAGAACCTAAACATCTATGGATCCTCATCCGCTTGCTAATATTTTTAAGAGATCCAATTATAATGAACCAATTGCTAGTGAGTCTTGTGCACTAGATTATCTTTATGAAGTTTTGCTTGAAATTCGTGAATCTGAAAATTGTGATGAAGTACCTTATGGATTGATTCCCAATGGATCTTTGAATAAAAACATGATTGCAATAATGATAGTATAGATTCTATTGATATAAATTGTGCTAATAATATGCAAAACCCTAAGCTTGGGGATGCTAGTTTTGCTATGACCTCTACTTGTTGCAATGATCATGATTGGGGTGATTCTTCTTACAATCTTGAAAATTTATTTAATCCCCATGATGAATATGAGATTGATAATAGTGTTTGCAATATTATTGAAAGTGGGTTTGGAAGAGTGTCAACTTTAGATCCCACATATTTGTAGAATGTTCAATCTTATGAAATTTTTGATAAAAGTGGGTTTGGAGAGGTCATGACTTTAGTTAATGTTAATCCCACTATTTTGGAAGAGTGTCAACTTTGCATGCATGTGGATCGTGTTGAAAATAGTTTATGTGATAGCTATTTTGTTGAATTTGATTATGATCCTACATGTAATTATTATGAGAAAGGAAAATATGGTGGTAGAAATTTTCATGTTACTAAATTACCTCTCGTTATATTGAGATTACTATTGTTTCTTTCCTCTTCCATGCATATGCTAGTGTTTGCTTGCCATGATAATTTGTTTGCCTATAAGATGCCTATGCATAGGAAGTATGTTAGACTTAGATGTGTTTGTCACATGTTTTATGATGCTCTCTTTGTGCTTCAATTCCTGTCTTTCATGTGAGCATCATTAAAATTATCAATGCCTAGCTAAAAAGGCTTTAAAGAAAAGCGCTTGTTGGGAGATAATCCAATTTTTTCCTTGCTGTTATTCAATAAATAATTTATTTAGCCTCTGTTTAGGTTGTGTTTTTTGTGTTTAATTTGTGTTTGTGCCAAGTAGAACCGTTGGGAAGACTTTAATCTTGGTGTAAAAATGCGAACATGCCGTTAACAGGCTTGATGTGGGCCGGCTCGCCACCTTTTGACCAAGTCAAACGGGTCGACCTTTTCACAGGAATGGGCCTCTGTTAGGCCGTGCCACATGTCGACATATCATAGGCACTTTGGGTCCAATGAGTGGATGACATCTGTCCCAACGGTGAGCCGACACGTGTTTCCTCCAGCCAATGATGATTTTACACATGGAAAATCCCCATTGGTCGGGGCTGTTAACGGGTTATCGGATCCAAAACCAAACCCGATAGCTTAACGGTGTTCCGTTACAGTGGATGCCACGTGTCGGTCACCCTTGATGAAAGCACTTCTGTGACGCGCGATTTATCGTCATGGAAGTGGACACTTCCGTGATGATAATTTTGGTAATGTCATGGAACACTTCTACGACAGCACAGGTATGACTATCTTGATTCTGTCATAAAATCGTCATGGATTTACATGCATGACAGAAAACGTGACCTACTGTGACAAACATGTATCATCACGGAAGTGTATTTTTTTTGTAGTGAAAGTTAATAATGATAGTGCAACTTATTTGTGCACTACCGTTTTGGTCATATTGGTGTAAAGTGCATGAAGAAACTCCATGCTGATGGGCTTTTGTGTGGCATCCCAGCTCAGAGAAATCGAAACACCCAGTATTCCAGCCCAGAGATCGAGGAGAAGTCTTCTAGAATACGACACTGCTTAGCATAGAGCAAATCAGCTCTTTATTACAATCTATATGGGTACAAGGGGTTTACATCGGCACGGCGACACTACACCTGCCACGCTTGCTCTATGCAAGCAGTGGAGCAACTCAAAGCAGCGGAATAAATCTAGCAGCGGAACAATGACGACGGTGGTGAACTCCACTCTGCAGGGACTCTAGCTGGAACACTTATCCTAGCTCGCAAACAAGGAATCCACAGCAAACAAACAATCACATCCGGCATGACCTGCAAACTGGCATGACATGCTAGGTCAGTACATGGAATGGACTTGGAAGCTCACGGCAACCAAGCGCAATCAAGACAAACGTCAACATGGCAATTACAGGTTAAACATGGAACAACATGGCATGAACAACATGATACCAATAGCACAATATAAGCATGACATGAACATATAAACATGATGATGCTAACATGCACATTATGACACTATCATGCACCAACTTACTCTGATCGGGTTACCTCGTAACCAATACATTCATGAACTTACCATCGTGGACATCACACGATAATCTTAGGATCCAATCAAGCTTGGTATTCCAATATCGTAGTAATCATTAATGACCACAAGGAGCTTGATTGTTACCCTTGACTCTCGCATAATACCACAAATATCCACAACTCGGTATCCACGATACCACAGTGATCCTCTCGTGATCACAATAAAGATCAACCAATTTCTTTCATCATCGAACCGGGGTTGTTATTAAGAAAATTATTATTATTACTGTTGACCCATAGTGTGACCGACTACGAACTGGGCCCATATCCGCGGGCACAGCCATCGATAGATTTAACACACACACACACTCTGCAGAGGTAGCGCACTTTAACCACACCACGGAACCCATGGCCTCGCACTCCCATATGTGTGGACCAATGGCGTTCCGACAAAACCGATCTACCGCCATGACACTCTCCCGGCCACTCCGACCAACTCCCCTTTGGGCTAAGTCCTGGGTGGCCCCGTGCCTACCAAAGGCACCAACGGCCACCATCGTGGCAAAACAAAAGCGGTCCCAAACGGGGACATGTGCACATAACCAAACTCGGGCTCACAAGGCTTATGTCCGCCTACCTGATCAGGGTAGCGCATGCCATAACCTTCCTTAGTTGGAGGCATCGGCGAGAGGCATGACAATAGATCCAGCTAGGACCTCCCATAAAGGTAAGCGTGGTTGCACTGGTCAGCTCGGTATGGTGGCACCATGACTCAGCCAACAGTTGTTCAAGTTCAATTTAATCCGGTTAAACTTGAATGCAATATGCTGAGCCATGATAAAAATAACATGATGCAACTACAATGCATGAGCATGATATCGACATAAGCATGGGGGTGCAACATAACTACCAACCATATCAACAATGAATCATATCCAACTGATTGGCATAATAACAAGCATGAACGTCACAAGTATAACACTACTCATAGCATAACATGACCACTAGCATCAACAATAAACATCATGCAAGAACATAACCATAAAACTACCATGCAAACTTTTAACCAACTGGATGCAAAGGAACTTGCATAACAACGGTACTCGGAGCAGACGATAGTCATGCACCGAAGACCATCACCAACATCTACATGTACTACTATCAAGCATGCCATACTAAAGTAATACTAGCAGGTAGAACATAATAACAAAGTGCAAGAAAACATGGCATGACGATAACCACTGATCCATAAGCATAACCGAGATAACGACAGCAGTAGCAAAACAATCAGACAATTATTAAAGATTCAAGTTGAAAACCAATGCTACTGCATGGCTATCATGCAAATGGTGGTTGTGGCTTGCCTGGGGATGAAGAAAGCTCCGGGGAGAAGTGCGGAACGACCGCGGAAAGAATCGCCGAAAAAAATTCTCTCTCGGAGGGGCTGATTAGGGGCAAGGGTAAAATGGTCATTTCCAGTATGTCAAACCATAATGAAAGTGACACCAACAAACCGGGCTCGACGAGACGGAGAAGTAGGCATTGGATTCACCTCAGTCGAAGTTACGGGTAAAAAATATAGTTGTTTTTCTGCCAGGGACCTTTTTGTAAGGAAAATCCTCACAAACAGGCCCTCGGCTAAAAAACAGAACATGCACTTGAGGAAATACGATTTCGGTGAACTGAAAACGCTTTCCCGCCCGCAACCGCCACTGTTTATGCTTACTGTTAGCGAAAACGTATTCAGAGGAATATGTTTCCACTAATCCACGTCAGCGAGGGCGGGGTCAACGGGCTGTGCGGCTGACTCGCGGGACCCACTGGCAGGGGGAGGGGGTGCCGTCGTCTTCCTCGCTTCCTCTCGCTCGCCCGCGTGGCCAGCGGGCAGGGACGGCGCCGTCGGCCGTGCTCGCAGCTCCGGCCACCAACGGCGACGCCCGACCTACCTTTGGACTCAGGGGACGGAGGCGGACCTGCCTATGGGTGGCGCGGTCGCCAGAGAGGTCGGAGGCGAGCGGGGCATCACCCGCGGCGGACGGAGGTTCGGGTTTGGACGAGGTTGGAGCTACGGTTTGTCCGGCGACGAACGGAGTAGATGGGGAGGACCTACGGGGACTAGGTGGTGCACTGGTGGTGATAGAAGGAGGAAAGGGGCTCGGGATTGAGCTAATTTAGGAGGGAGGCCGTAGCGGTCATGGCGGTCAATCACGGCGAGGAGAGGCTCTCGAGCTCAGCTGAGTGGTCGAGGAGGGCTACTGGAGTGAGACGAGGCTGCTAGAGTGCTCAAAAGCCACGGGGAGGGGCTATATATAGTCGCAGTGACGTGGTGCTTAGACGCGGCTGCGGTGACGCGTGTGCCATCGCGCTGGCGCGAGCAGAGGCATGGGGAGGGAGTGGAGATGAGTCCAGGGCGTTCACGGAGGATCAGGAGGACTCGGGCGAGCTCGGGAAGGCTCGAGAGAGCTCTGGCAACGACAATGGAGGTGGGGGCCGAGCCGGTTGCCGCCGTTCAAGCTCGGCCAAAGCCCCGGCGAGGCTCAGCGAGCACGGGGTGGCACGGGATCACGACGACGGGGGTGCGGACGCGCTATAGAGCCCATGGGGCAGAGGAGGCCAAGGGGGCGCACGAGGAAGAAGACAGAGGAGGAAAGCAACGTTCGGCTACAGCGCGTCCATGGACGCGCGGCGACGAGAGCCATTACAGCCCTGTCGAAGGGGGAGAGGAGTCCAAGAGGACAGCGACAACGCGGGGAACGCGCTGGACATGCACGGGTGAGCGAACGCGACGACCACGAGCCGTGCCCGAGCAAAATGACGATTTGGACACGCTCAGAGCATGCCAAAACGGTGGTCACCACTGTGACCGGCAAGGAGGTGACGCAAGAGGATGTGGCGAGTTGTCTAATGATGAGTCCCTTCATCATATAAGCCGAGGGAGTCGATGGATCAAGAGAAGGAGCCAAGGAGAGGAGAGTGGCTTCGCTGCAAGTTTGCTGTTGCAAACTTGACCACATCTTGGTGATCAAACTAGTGGGATTAAGGACTAATCTTGATATCTGGGTGGTTTAGATTAGGAAGGACTACAGTCTTGTGAAGTTTGAAAGGAAATGGACCAAGATTTAATAGAGTTGCTTCACCACTGCTTAAATGGGTCCAGAATCAAAATGATGAAGTGGCGCTCACTACGAGTAACCACTTGAGCTGAAATTTGGCATGGCAGAATGATTTGGTCATATGAAGGTGACATAAAAATTTCAGACCATTTGGACAAGCCAAAGTGGTACTCCCTTCATAATGCTCCTGTTTGAACAGGAACTTGAGAAAATTCCTGAGGGAAAATGGCTATATGAAATGAGCCCAAATTTTGTGGAGCTAGGTTATATGGATAATAGAAGGCCTAAGAAATTTGCAGCCATAATGGAGCAAGATAAAATACACTCGCTTCACAAACTAAAATTTTGGACAGAATCAAAGATTTGAGGTTGTGCTCACATGGAGGCATGACATGAGCTCAACTTTGGTGGAGGGCTATGATTTGAGTATATGAAGGGCCATGCAAAATTGCAACTCTTTTGGATATTCCTAGCTTGTACCTCCTTTCCAAAGTTTCTTTCTGGACAGAAACTTTGGAAAATCATAATTAAATAACTACTAGGCAAATGAGGTTGCACTTTGGCATGTGGCAATGCTATGGACAGGAAAAGATCTCCAAGGGGTTTGAGGTCAATTGGGCAAAGGAAAATGGCACTTGCTTCACAATGTGGCATTTAGGGCAGAATAGGAAATGAATTATTTGAGGATGATGATAATCATGGAAAATGAAATATTTTGCCATATTTGAGAAATATATGACCCAAACAATTTCTGAGAATTATTTGGAAATTTTAGGAGTGATGTTAATATAGGTTGCTTCACAGCCTAGGGAAATTTGAGTTATTGCTTTAATAGAACAAGAATATTCCCAATAAAAAGAATATTGGGATTTGGGCTAGGATAAAAATGACAGGGTCTAGGGAAGGATTTGGGAGTGACAAGCCACTCTGGAAGCAAAGAAGAGGGCATCTTCTTCAGTTTCCAGACCACAAAGCCACGGAAAAATAAAACTCAGGCAAAAACCTCGAAAAAACAAAAGAAAAAGGAAGGGCCAAAAATCAGGCTGTGACAGCAAGCCTGTGGCACCCCGGCTCAGAGAAACCAAAACGCCCCGTATTCCAGCCTAGAGAACGAGGAGAAGTCTTCTGGAATACGGCACTGCTTAGCATAGAACAAAACAGCTCTTTATTACAATCTATATTGGGTACAAGGGGGTTACATCGGCACGGCGACACTACGCCTGCCATGGTTGCTCCATGCAAGCAGCAGAACAACACGATGCAGCGGAATAACTCCTGGCAGGGGAATAGCGAAGATGGTGATGAACTCCACTCCGCAGGGACTCTGGCTGGAACGCTTATCCTAGCTCACAAACAAGAAATCCACGGCAAACAAGCAATCAAATCTGGCATGACCTGCAGACTGGCATGACACGCTAGGTTAGTACATTGAATGTACTTGCAAGCCCACAGCAACCAAAGCAATCAAGATAAACAATGGCATGGCAATTACAGATTATTAAGCAATGATGAACACGATACTATCAGAACAACATGGCATGTACAACATGATATAGGTAGAACAATATGAGCATGTCATAAACATATGAACATGATGAGACTAGCATGCAACATGATGAAACTATCATGCACCAACTTACTCTGCTCGGGTTACCTCGTAACCATCACATGCATCACTTACCACCACGGACATCACACGATCATCTCAGGATCCAATCAAGCTTGGTATTAACAATACCGTAGTAATCATTTATGACCACAAGGAGCTTGACTTTTACCCTTAACTCTCGCATAACATCCCAAATATCCAACAAGTTGGTACTCACGATACCACAGTGATCCTCTCACGATCACATAAATATCAACCAACTTCTTTCATCATCGAACCGGGGTTGTTATTAAGCACATCATTATTATTACTGTTGACCCATAGTGTGACCAATACGAACTGGGCCCATATCCACGGGCATGGCTATCGATAGATTTAACACACACACACTCTGCAGAGGTTAGCACACTGTACCCACACCACGGAACCCATGGCCTCGCACTCCCATTCGGGTGGACCAACGGCATTCCGATAAAACCGTCCTACTGCCATGACACTCTCCGGGCCACTCCGACCAACTCCCCTTTGGGCTAAGTCCTGGGTGGTCTCGTGCCTACCAAAGGCACCAACGGCCACCGTCGTGGCAAAACGGTCCCAATCGGGGACAAGGATCCTTACAAAAAACAAGTGCACAAAAGGATTATGTCGTCCTACCTGGCCAAGGTAGTGCCCGCGCATAACCTTCCCTCGCGGGAGGCACCGACGAGAGGCATGACAATAGACCCAGTTAGGACCCCCCACGAGGTAAGCGTGGTTGCACTGGTCCGCTCGATATGGTGGCACCATGACTCAGCCAACAGTTGTTCAAGTTCAATTTAATCCAGTTAAACTTGAATGCAATATGCTGAGTCATGATAAAAATAACATGATGCAACTACAATGCATGAACATGATATTAACATAAGCATGGGGGTGCATCCCAATGAACGAGCATAACAACATTTAACCATTTATCTAGATGAGCATGGCATACTAACGAGCATGGATATCACAACTAGAACACTATCCATAGCATAACATGGCCACTAGCATCAACAATAAATACCATGCAATAACATAATGATAAAACTACCATGCAAGTATTTAATCAGCTGGATGCAAAGGAACATGCATAACAATGGTACTCGGAACAGACGATAGTCAGGCACCGAAAACCATCACCAACATGTACTACTACCAAACATTGCCAATATTAAAGTAATACTAGGACGAAGAAAATAATAACAGAGTGCATGAAAACATAGCATGACGGTAAACACCGATCCATAAGCATAACCGAAATACCGGCCGCAGTAGCAAAACAAACAGACAGTTATTAAAGATTCAAGTTGAGAACCAATGCTTATGCATGGCTATCATGCAAATGGTGGGTGTGGCTTGCCTGGTGATGAAGAAGGCTCCGGGGAGAAGTGCGGTGAAGCCGCAGAAAGATTCGCCGGAAAAGATTCGCTCCCGGAGGGGGCTGATTAGGGGCAAGGGAAAAATGGTCATTTCCAGTATGGCAAACCATAGTGAAAATTATGGAAACAGAACGGGCTCGACGAGACGAAGACGTGGGCGTTGGTTTCACCTTAATCGGAGTTACGAGCAAAAAGTTATAGCCTCACAAAGTCCAGGGACCAATCTGTAAAAATATTTCTACAAACAGGCCCCTGAGCTGAAAAATAGAAAGTACATTTAGTTGAATACGCCTTCTCAGCAGAGTAAACGTATTTCTAAAATACGCTTTTCCAGAAGGAAAACGCATTTCCGACCGAACTAAGACCAGAATATGCTTTCCCTTACTGAAAACGTATTTCAACAAAAGGCGTTTCCACTTATCCAGCAAGGCGGCGGCGGGACCGGGCGCGTGTAACGCTGACATGCGAGTCCCATGGGGCTGGGCCCGTCACTTATCCACGTGGGCAGCCCGGGTCAACGCCCGCTCGCCGACAGGTGGGGCTGCACGGTGATGGGGCCCGCCTGACCAGAGGTCGTCGTCCTCCTCGCGCCTGCCCGCGATGCAGGGGAGGACCGGCGCGCTCCGGCGAGGCTCCTGGGCGGCTCCGGCCACCATTCTCACCGGCCGACCTACCGGGATGATCAGCGCGTCGAGCCGCACACATCCCTTGGCAGAACGGACCTCGAGGAGGGCGGGGTTGAGAGCAGCAAGGACTCCAGTGGAGGGGGCTTCGGGCATGAGTGGTTTTTGGCCATAGTGGCTCCGGCGAGAGGGAGAGGGCATGGGCAGGATCTAAGGGGTCCCGGTGGTCCTCTGGTGAGGTCAGGAAGGAGGGGGAGTGCTTGGTTCAGGCGGATTTGGCCGAGGTCGTGCGGCGGCCATGGAGGCAGAGAGCAGCTCCAGCTCGGTGGAGAGGCTAGGCAGGTTCCTGGGAGAGAGGTGGGGCTGATGGTGAGCTCGAGCGACCTCGGGGTGGCCTTATATAGCCAAGGCAGCGAGGGGGTGAGGTGGCACGCGCGCGGCTACGTGTCCGCTCTCCGGCGACGGGCACGCGCGGCCAAGGGTCACGGGGAGGGGCGGCAAGGCGACGAGCGAGGGAACGGACGAGTGGCAGAGCTGACGGAGACGAGGCAAAGCTCGGGGACAAGAGAAGGAAGAGGACATGGCCGCGGAAGACGACGCGGTCACAGGTCAGAACGGTGCCACGACGGTGATGGCTCACTGGGGAAGAAGACGGAGGGGGAAAGGGCTCCAGAGATACGGCGACGACGCGGGGAACACGCTGGACATGGTCAGGTGATGAGTGGACGAGTGCACAGACGGGGAGGAAGAGGCCGAAGCGTCAGAGCGCATTTGCTGCATCCAGAACGCGTGCACGGGCAAAAAATACACGCGGTCACCACGCGACATGTCACGGGGAGGACACAATGGGCTGGAAAAACTTGTCTGGGGGCTAGTCCTTGATCCCCAAGGCATCCCAGAGGTTAAATATAACATGAAGGAGCCAAGGAGAGGAGTGTGGCATCGCTGAAACTTTGTTGTATCAGTTTTGCATGAGCACTGGTGATCAACAGGGAGCTGATTGGGTCAAATGGAGTTGTCTGGGGTGTTTAACTACGGGAGGACTATGATCCTGGTGGTTTTGGAGGCAAAAAGATAAAAGCTTAATATAGTTGCTTTGCAACTGACCAAAAGGGTCCAGAATCAAGATTATGATGATGCTCTCACATGGAGTATCCACCTGAGCTCAACTTGGGCAAGGCTGAGTTATATGGTCAGCTGAAGATGCTGCAAAAGGCTTCATACCAATTGGATAAACTAAAATGGTACTTGCTTCACAAGCATTTCCACTGACCAGAAACTTGCAAAACTTCTAGAGGAAAATTGGCTAGGTGGAATATGCCCAAATTGGGTGGAGATAGGTTATATGGATAATATAAGGCCTAGAAAAATGTTCAGAAATAATGGGGCAATATAAAATATACTTGCTTCACTAACTGAAAATTTGGACAGAAGCAAAGATTTGAAGCTGTGCTCACAGGGATGCATAGCATGAGCTCAAATCTTGTGGAGAGCTTTTATTTGATGATATTAAAGACCATGCAAAAATTCAACTCACTTGGATTAACCTAGCTAGTACTTCCTTCACAACCAATTCCCTTAGACAGGAAGTTTGAAAAATTGCTCAGGAATATTTACTAGGCAAATTAAGTTGAAATTTGTCATGAGGAAATTATTTGGACATGAAAAGATGTCCAATAAGTTTGGAGTCAATTGGGCAAAGATAAATGGCACTTGCTTCACAATCTGCCATTCAGGACAGAATAGGAAAAGGATTATTTGAGGATGATGGGAAACATGGCCACTGAAATATTTTGCCATATTTGATAAATATATGACCCAGACAATTTAGGAGAATTATTTGGGAATTTTAGGAGTGATGGAAATATAGGTTGCTTCACAACTTAGGGCAGATAGGGTTATTCCTTTAATAGAAAAGGAATGTCCCCGATAAAAATAATATTGGTATTTGGGCTAGGATGAAAATGGAAAGGTATAGGGAAGGATTTGGGTATGACAAGCCACTCTGGAAGCAAAGAAGAGTTCTTCTTCTTCAGTTTCCAGACCACATAGCCCCGGAAAAAGAAATCTCAGGATCACTTGATTATGAATCACTTGATGCTTGCAAACCATGCCTCATGGGCAAGATGACTAAGACTCCATTCTCCGTAACAATGGAGCGAGCAACTGACTTATTGGAAATAATACATACTGATGTATGTGGTCCGATGAGTGTTGAGGCTCGTGGTGGGTATCGTTATTTTCTGACCTTCACAGATGATTTGAGCAGATATGGGTATATCTACTTGATGAAATATAAGTCTGAAACATTTGAAAAGTTCGAAGAATTTCAGAGTGAAGTGGAAAATCATCATAAATAGAAAATAAAGTTTTTACGATCTGATCGTGGAGACGAATATTTGAGTTACGAGTTTGGTCTTCAACTAAAACAATGTGGAATAGTTTCACAAATTCATGCCACCTGGAACACCACAACATAATGGTGTGTCTGAACGTCATAACCGTACTTTATTGGATATAGTGCAATCTATGATGTCTCTTACTGATTTACCACTATCGTTTTGGGGTTATGCATTAGATACAACTACATTCACGTTAAATAGGGCACCGTCTAATCCGTTGAGACGACACCGTATGAACTATGGTTTGGCTAGAAACTTAAGCTGTCGTTTCTTAAAGTTTGGGGTTGTGATGCTTATGTGAAAAAGTTTCAGCCTGATAAGCTCGAACCCAAATCGGAAAAGTGTGTCTTCATAGGATACCTAAAAGAAACTGTTGGGTACTGTAACATCCCAAATTTTTAATTTGGAATGTTATACATTAGATCATCATTACATATCATATTTTATTTTGCATTTTGGTTGATCCTAGAAATTCTACGCAACTCAATGACCCACGGAGAGAGTTGGGGATTTCGTTATCTTCATATTTGAGTTTTCTCAAATTTTGAGAATAGGATCATTTGATTTTATTTATTTTATCATCAGTTATTTTTATTACAAAAATATGAAAGAGGGAATAAAATGACTTTCCCAAAATAAAGAAATATTGAGGATTTAATAATAAAATCAAATAAGATTTTATTTAGGAGTTTTTCGGTGTTTTATTTGAATTTAGGAAAAATGTGCGTTTTTCAAAATTGCATTTAGGTCCCAAATAAATGTTCACCTTGTGCGGCTTGATTTTAGAAGCCCGTGAAAATTTATTTCGGAATTTTTGAAGTCCGTTTAGTATTTCTTTTTATTTTTCTTCCGAGCGAAATAATTAAAAAAACGAACCGACCTACGGGCCGTGTCCGGATAGGACTCCGGCCCGAGGCGGCCTTTAAAAGCCGGCCCAGCCCCCCCGGGAGAAACCCTAGCCGCCCAGCCCCAAGCCGCCGCCGCCACCCGCTCCCGCCCCGCGCCGCCGCCGCCGAGGTTCGCCGCGCCTCGACTTCCTTGCCATCGATTTTTTTTTAAAACTAGATAAGTTTTCGTCGGATTTTTCGGTCGGTTTTTTTAGATTCGGTTTTTTTAATAGATTGGTTTTTCCGGTTTATTTAAATAGCGAGCGTTCATCCGTTCGTTCGTTCTAGCGAGCATTCGTCGTTTTTCTTTTTCTCGGATTAAATCCGCGATTTTTCTGATCGCGATTCCTGATCCGATTTTCGTTTTAGTATAACTTTTCGCTCGTTTATCGGAATCAGGTGATTCAAGTGCCTAGAGTTTCGTCTCAAAACTCTCTATCCGTTTAACCAACTTAAACAAGATTTTGCTACTGTAAAATTTGCCCTAAATCCAGATTACTAGAACGAAGTTGTTTTCTTTCGCCGTTTGATTTTCGTTGCTTCGTTCGATTTGATTCTTTTTGCCAACCGGAGTTCTTAAGTTGAACCTTCTGGTTAGATCTCTTATTTTGAGTTTTACCTGTGCATTAGATGAGTACTTATTGTGTGCTTGTTTGTTTGTCTGCGATAGAATACCCAGAGTGCGACGCCTGTTACTTCGAATCGTTAGGTTTCGCGGATCATCAGCAAGGCAAGTAACACTTTGATCATACCTTTCCTACTACCCAGTTTTATTGCATTAGATCAATCCTCACACAATGCATGATTAGGATCTAATTAAATTGTGGGATGGGAAGTAGTTGAGGTAGTACCTATTACCTGTTTATTATCAAACCTTTGGGAGTTACTTCTACGTTTGCTTATTATGCCATGCTATGCTAGTAGACGTGGATTGGGTGAGTGATATCCATGACAGATGTGAGTTTGTTAATTAATGGTTTATCTAAGGTGGCAACTTAAATACACATCTGGGTGGATTGAGGCACCTGGGTATTCCAGGACTTGCCTGTTTTCTTTCGGACCGCCACCCAGGCTCAAAGGGATCATGAGACTATTCATACTAGAAACTTCTGTGTGCAGCCACAAGCTTTTATGGGCTCTAGCATAGTTGACTAAGTTGTGCGAACTCTTACAGTGGTAGACTAGCAGATGTAGGGGATGTAGGTGGTACGGTCTACCCGATCGTAAGGTGCTAGCGCTTTTGAAAGACTATGTCTCGGTCATCCGTCTTCTCAAACACCATGTAGTGCGAGAAACCAAACGAAGGCGATCAAGTCTTGTGGGGAAAAGTGTGCGAACCTCTGCAGAGTGTAATAAACTAATCATGATTAGCCGTGTCCCCGGTTATGGAGATTTTGAGTATCTAGTACTTGGATTATCATGTGAATCTCAACATGTTACTCTAAAAATTAATTTCGTTGGGTTATGTTTAATGACGATGCTTAATTGGGATTGAGAATGCTGTCAACCATTCTCAATGTTTAACAACTACCATGATAGTTAAATAAATTTATTCCTTTGAAGTAGGGAAAAATTGGCTTTACGCAAAATTGTAACCATAGAGCTTTCCACCAGCCAAATATGCATATAGTATAGCTGTTTCATTGCATTACTCTCTATGTGTTACATTGCCAGCATATTCCATGTGCTGACCCGTTCCGGGCTGCAACGTTAATGTTGCAAACTTTTCAGACGATGATTAAGGAGTTTTAGGTCGTGGTTCTATACTTAGTGATGCCGTTTGATGGACTCACTTATCTTCCAAGCCTTCCGCTGTTATCGTTATTAGATGGCCTTAAGCCATATTTATTGTAATAAGTTCTCTTTTGAGACACTCGATGTAATAAGTGTGTGATTGCTACTCTGCTATAAATCCTCCAAGTACTGTGTGGTGTCAGCATTACTGATCCAGGGATGACACCGGAGCATAGAGATTAGACTGTTTGAGGTCTGGTCGCTACAGAAATGGTATCAGAGCACACGCTGACTGTAGGACACGACCACTAAGCTAAAAGACCTAGATCACTTTTCACTCTCTTCTCTTCTGACCTCTCATCTTTTCTACTCTTTAGGATGGCGGATGCAAGGAACAAGTTCACGCAACTGGATGAAGATACACCCTTTGGACGATACTTGAAGGAAGTCACTAGATACCTAAACATAGGAGTGCCAAGCTTCACCGGAACCTACAACGCCACTTTACCTGAAGAAGAGCGCTGAATGATTCAAGTTCAAGTTCCAGGAAGGACGTTCATGCCAGTCACTGAGCCCATAGAGTTTTCTTTTAATGCACCAACTTGGAGTCTAGGAAAGAGCATGGAAGCTCACATCGCCATGGGACGCATTGGAGAAGTCTACCGCAAGGATCTCAAGGATACTATCTACCAGATTTGTGGGCGCCGAGATGAGCACTGGGAGATGATCAGCACCAGGAAGGATAGATCAATCGCAACTTTTATCCAGGAGTTAAACTAGCACATTCGACGACAGGAGAACCAGATGTGCGCCGACATGATAGATCTGAAGAAGGCTAAGACTAGAATCAAGGAACTGGAGGAAGAACTCAAGGCTACACGTGAAGATTATGAAGAGGAAATTGAAGTATTGGTGGAGAAGAATGACGACCTGATCAAGAAGATTGGAATATTTATGGGAGGCCCTACGCCAGTAGATGAAGATGAAGAACCCCAGGAGATTAGCCCGGAAGACTACATCATCATCGACGACACCGACTCGGAACCAGATAGTAGCGATGATGACTATGTTGATGAAGCTGGAGCAGATATCATGGAGTCTGCAACTGAAGAATATTCTAGTAGACCACCTCATCAGTAGTAGTAGTCCACCATGTAAATATAGTAGTCTGAGCACTTTTGCGATAGTTAGATCGATTGTATGCCCTTGTTTGATTAATTGAAGTGAATTGTTTGCTTTTGCCTCATGTGCATATGGGTAGTGTTCTCTCTTTAGACCCCCTCTATTCTTATATCTCATTTTTTCTAAACCCTCAGATGCCTCCGAGACGTGACCCCGGATTTGCCTTTCCACCGGAGCTCACCCAGTTGATCCAGCAGCAGAACACATTGATGCAGTTGCTAGTCCAGAATCAGAATCAGGGGAACAACAACAACAACCCACCACCACCACCACCTGTTGACCACTTAGCCCGTTTTCTTAGGCTGAATCCGCCGGTGTTTTCCAGTAGCACCGAGCCGATAGTAGCAGATGATTGGCTCCGCAAGACAGCTAGGGAGTTGACCACAGCAGGATGCACAGATGCGGAGAAGGTGAAGTTTGCCGCACATCAGCTAGAAGGACCCGCAGCATCATGGTGGGAGAATTTCACAGCCACTTTCCCAGTTGACACTGTCACATGGGACAGTTTCAGCAGGCTTTTCATACTGTACACGTTTCAGCAGGAGCTATGGCCATGAAGAAGCGTGAGTTTCGCAACTTGCGCCAAGGAGGACGGACAGTTGGCCAGTATGTGGAGGACTTTAGTAAGTTAGCACGTTATGCCCTAGATGACGTCGCTACGGATGCAGCTAAGCAGGAGAAGTTTCTAGAAGGACTGAATGATGAGTTGAGCATGCAGTTGATGGTAGACACCTTCAACAACTACCAGGAGTTGGTAGATCATGCTCTTATGATTGAAGGGACGCAACAGCAAATTGAGAATCACAAGAGGAAGTATGGACAAGGAAAGTACAATTCAAGAGCTCAGCAGAAGCCACGTTTTACCCCTAGACCGGGAGGACATTTTCAGCATACCCATGGAGGAGGTAGCTCGCACAATCACAATGGCACCAAGAATGGTAATGGCAATGGAGGAAGCAACGGCCAGAATCGCACCAACCCATCAACCCCAGCCAAGAAGGACCTGAGCCAAGTCACTTGCTTTAAGTGTCAGAAGACCGGACATTATGCCACTGAATGTCCTGAAGGCCAAAATGGCAATGGAAGTTCTGGGAAGAAGCCGAACCCTTTCAACAGGGGACAGGTGAACCACGTTAGCATGGAGAAGGTTGAAGCTCAGCCCGATGCAGTAATAGGTAAGTTTTTGGTTAAGTCATTTACTCGCACTCGTTCTTTTTGATACTGGTGCATCGCATTCATACATCTCAAGGGGATTTTTGGATAAGTATAACCTATCAACCCAAGCCCTTAGGTCACCCATGTTAGTAACCTCGCCTGGAGCAAAGTATGTGGCTAGTCTATGGTGTGATCGGTTACCATTAAGGATTGGTAACTATGTTTTTTCCTCAGACCTAATAGTATTGGTATCCCAAGGATTGGATGTGATATTAGGCATGGATTGGTTATCAAAGTATGAAGGGAATATAGAATGTGCTAGTAAGTCAATTTTGCTTACCACCCCAGAAGGGAGAAGGATCAAGTATGTATCCCGACATGTGCCAAAGAGGACTCAAGTAAATTTCCTAACAGGAGTTGTGCAGGAGGAAGTACCAGTGGTAAGGGATTTCCTTGATGTATTTCCAGAGGAGTTGCCAGGCATGCCACCGGATAGAGGTATTGAGTTTTTGATTGAGCTATTGCCAGGCACAGGGCCAATATCAAAGAGACCATATAGGATGCCAGCAAAGGATTTGGTGGAAATTAAGAAGCAGATTAAGGAGTTACTGGATAAGGGATATATTCTCCCAAGTTCTTCGCCTTGGGGATCGCCAGTACTACTAGTGGAGAAGAAGGATGGATCGTTAAGGATGGTTGTTGACTATCGAGGATTGAATGAAGTAACGATCAAGAACAAGTACCCACTACCAATGATCAACGATTTGTTTGATCGATTGCAAGGAGCTAAGGTATTTTCCAAGATCGATCTGCGATCAGGATACCACCAGTTGAAGATTCGAGAATAGGATATTCCGAAGACAGCTTTTACCACCAGGTATGGGCTGTATGAGTATACCGTTATGTCATTTGGTCTGACTAACGCACCTGCCTATTTTATGAACATGATGAACAAAGTGTTTATGGAGTTCTTGGATAAGTTCGTCGTAGTGTTCATTGATGATATCCTGGTGTATTCGAAGAATGAAGAGGAGCATAAGGAGCATTTGTGTTTGGTACTTGGAAAGCTCAGAGAACATCAATTATATGCCAAGTTCAGCAAATGCGAGTTTTGGTTGAAGGAAGTAGGATTCCTCGGACACGTTATATCTAGAGAAGGAATAGCAGTAGATCCCACTAAAGTTGAAACCGTGACCAATTGGGAAGCCCCAACAACAGTTGGAGAGATCCGTAGTTTTCTTGGACTCGCAGGATACTACCGGTGATTTATTGAGAATTTCTCAAAGATTGCGAAGCCTATGACGGAGTTGTTGAAGAAAGATACCAAGTTCATATGGACAGAGGAATGTGAGGCTAGTTTCCAGGAGTTTAAGAAATGCTTAGTTACCTCACCAGTATTAATTTTGCCAGACCAGACCAAAGATTATGAGGTGTATTGCGACGCTTCACGTCGAGGACTTGGAGCAGTGCTTATGCAGGAAGGGAGAGTTGTTTCATATGCCTCAAGACAACTGAAGCCTCATGAGTTGAATTATGCTACGCATGATTTGGAGTTAGCAGCCGTAGTGCATGCTTTGAAAACATGGAGGCATTTCCTCATTGGAAATCATTGTGAGGTGTACACGGATCATAAGAGTTTGAAGTACATTTTCACCCAGAAGGAGTTGAATCTCAGACAAAGGAGATGGTTGGAGCTTATCAAGGATTATGATATGAAATTGCATTATCACCCCGGAAAGGCTAATATAGTAGCTGACGCATTAAGCCGTAAGAGCCATGCCAATACATTAATGACGGGAGAAATACCCAAGGAGTTAGCAGAAAATCTTCGTAAACTATGTGTGGAAATAGTTCCGAGAGGCTATGTAGCAGCATTGGAGATTCAGTCAACTTTGATGGATAGAATCAGAGAAGCTCAGAAAACTGACAAAGAGATTGCCGCTATAAAGGAGAAACTGAGCAAAGGAAAAGCTAAAGGATTTCATGAGGATGAGCACGACACCCTATGGTTTGAAGACTGCGTTTACGTGCCCAATGACCCGGAGATCAGGAAGTTGATTTTGCAAGAGGCACACGACTCACCGTATTCGATTCACCCAGGAAATACCAAGATGTATTTGGATTTGGAGGATATTTTCTGGTGGACCGGGATGAAGAAGGATATTGCGGAGTATGTAGCAGTTTGTGATGTATGTCAGAGAGTAAAGGCAGAGCATCAGAAGCCAGCGGGATTGTTACAACCATTGCCGATACCCGAATGGAAGTGGGATAAGCTAGGCATGGATTTTATCACGGGATTACCCAGGACTCGTTCAGGCTATGACTCGATTTGGGTTGTAGTCGATCGATTGACGAAAGTAGCTCTTTTCGTCCCAGTACAGACCACTTATACCAGTGCTAAGTTGGTAAAGATATACATGACCAGGATCGTATGTCTGCATGGAGTTCCAAGGAGTATCGTATCAGATAGAGGAACCCAGTTCACCTCAAAGTTCTGGAAGCAGTTGCACGAAACTTTGGGAACCAGGCTAGAATTCAGTACAGCTTTTCATCCACAGACAGATGGACAGACCGAGAGAGTCAATCAGATCTTGGAGGATATGCTGAGAGCTTGTGCGCTAGATTATGGATCTAGTTGGGACGATAATTTGCCATATGCAGAGTTCTCTTACAACAATAGTTACCAAACTAGTTTAAAGATGGCCCCTTTCGAAGCCTTACACGGAAGGAGGTGCAGGACACCGTTTTCATGGGACGAAGTTGGAGACCGCCAGTTGTTTGGACCTGACTTGATTAAAGAGTCTGAACAGAAGGTGAAGTTGATTCACGATAGGCTCAAGGTAGCCCAGTCCAGACAGAAGAGTTATGCAGATTCTAGACGCAAGGAGACAGTTTACGAAGTCGGAGATAGAGCTTATCTTCGAGTATCTCCACTTCGGGGAACAAAGCGTTTTGGAGTTAAAGGCAAGTTAGCACCACGATTTGTAGGACCATATCGAGTTTTGGAACGTATGGGAGAAGTGGCCTACAAGTTGGAATTACCCAAAGGATTGTCAGGAGTTCATAATGTGTTCCACATTTCCCAGTTAAAGAAATGTCACGCGGAGATGGCTGACATACCGTTGAGAGACACAGTACCCTTAGAAACTATTCAGTTGGATAACGATTTGACCTACGAGGAGAAACCAATTAAGATCCTCGAATTTGCCAGTCGAGTCACTCGTGGCAAGGTTATAAAATTTTGCAAAGTTCAGTGGAGCCACCACACAGAGGATGAAGCCACCTGGGAGCGAGAGGAAGATTTTCTCAAGGACCACCCTCACCTATTTTCTAGCCAACCCGAATCTCGAGGGCGAGATTCATCTTAAGGGGGGTAGGTTTGTAACATCCAAAATTTTCAATTTGGAATATTATACATTAGATCATCATTACATATCATATTTTATTTTGCATTTTGGTTGATCCTAGAAATTCTACGCAACTCAATGACCCACGGAGAGAGTTGGGGATTTCGTTATCTTCATATTTGAGTTTTCTCAAATTTTGACAATAGGATCATTTCATTTTATTTATTTTATCATCAATTATTTCTATTACAAAAATATGAGAGAGGGAATAAAATGACTTTCCCAAAATAAAGAAATATTGAGGATTTAATAATAAAATCAAATAAGATTTTATTTCGGAGTTTTTTGGTGTTTTATTTGAATTTAGGAAAAATGTGCATTTTTCAATATTGCATTTAGGTCCCAAATAAATGTTCACCTTGTGCGGCTTGATTTTAGAAGCCCGTGAAAATTTATTTCGGAATTTTTGGAGTCCGTTTAGTATTTCTTTTTATTTTTCTTCCGAGCAAAATAATTAAAAAAAAGAACCGACCTACGGGTCGTGTCCGGATAGGACTCCGGCCCGAGGTGGCCTTTAAAAGCCGGCCCAGCCCCCCCGGTAGAAACCCTAGCCGCCCAGCCCCAAGCCGCCGCCGCCACCCGCTCCCGCCCCGCACCGCCGCCGCCGCCCTGCGCCACCGCCGTCGGACGCCGCCGCCACCGCCGAGGTTCGCCGCGCCTCGACTTCCGTGCCATCATTTTTTTAAAAAAAACTAGATCGGTTTTCGTCAGATTTTTCCGTTGGTTTTTTTTAGATTCGGTTTTTTTAATATATCGGTTTTTCCGGTTTATTTAAATAGCGAGCGTTCGTCCGTTCGTTCGTTCTAGCGAGCGTTCGTCATTTTTCTTTTTCTCTGATTAAATCCGTGATTTTTCTGATCGCGATTCCTGATACGATTTTCGTTTTAGTATAACTTTTCGCTCGTTTATCGGAATCAGGCGATTCAAGCGCCTAGAGTTTCGTCTCGAAACCCTCTATCCGTTTAACCAACTTAAACAAGATTTTGCTACTATAAAATTTGCCCTAGATCCAGATTACTAGAACGAAGTTGTTTTCTTTCGCCGTTTGATTTTCGTTGCTTCGTTCGATTTGATTCTTTTTGCCAACCGGAGTTCTTAAGTTGAACCTTCTGGTTAGATCTCTTATTTTGAGTTTTACCTGTGCATTAGATGAGTACTTATTGTGTGCTTGTTTGTTTGTCTGCGATAGAATACCCGGAGTGCGCCGCCTGTTACTTCGAATCGTTAGGTTTCGCGGATCATCAGCAAGGCAAGTAACACTTTGATCATACCTTTCCTACTACCCAGTTTTATTGCATTAGATCAATCCTCACACAATGCATGATTAGGATCTAATTAAATTGTGGGATGGGAAGTAGTTGAGGTAGTACCTATTACATATTTATTATCAAACCTTTGGGAGTTACTTCTACGTTTGCTTATTATGCCATGCTATGCTAGTAGACGTGGATTGGGTGAGTGATATCCATGACAGATGTGAGTTTGTTAATTAATGGTTTATCTAAGGTGGCAACTTAAATACACATCTAGGTGGATTGAGGCACCTGGGTATTCCAGGACTTGCCTGTTTTCTTTCGGACCGCCACCCAGGCTCAAAGGGATCATGAGACTATTCATACTAGAAACTTCTGTGTGCAGCCACAAGCTATCATGGGCTCTAGCTTAGTTGACTAAGTTGTGCGAACTCTTACAGTGGTAGACTAGCAGATGTAGGGGATGTAGGTGGTACGGTCTACCCGATCGTAAGGTGCTAGCGCTTCTGAAAGACTATGTCTCGGTCATCTGTCTTCTCAAACACCATGTAGTGCAAGAAACCAAACGGAGGCAATCGAGTCTTGTGGGGAAAAGTGCGCAAACCCCTGCAGAGTGTAATAAACTAATCATGGTTAGCTGTGTCCCCGGTTATGGACATTTTGAGTATCTAGTACTTGGATTATCATGTGAATCTCAACATGTTACTCTAAAAATTAATTTTTTTGGGTTATGTTCAATGATGATGCTTAATTGGGATTGAGAATGCTGTCAACGATTCTCAATGTTTAACAACTACCATGATAGTTAAATAAAATTTATTCCTTTGAAGTAGGGAAAAATTGGCTTTACGCAAAATTGTAACCATAGAGCTTTCCACTAGCCAAATATGCATATAGTATAGTTGTTTCATTCCATTACTCTCTATGTGTTACATTGCCAGCATATTCCATGTGCTGACCCGTTTCGGGCTGCAACGTTAATGTTGCAGACTTTTCAGACAACGATTAAGGAGTTTTGGGTCATGGTTCTATACTCAGTGATGCCGTTGGAGTTTATGGACTCACTTATCTTCCAAGCCTTCTGTTGTTATCGTTATTAGATGGCCTTAAGCCATATTTATTGTAATAAGTTCTCTTTTGAGACACTCGATGTAATAAGTGTGTGATTGCTACTCTGCTATAAATCCTCTGAGTACTGTGTGGTGTCAGCATTACTGATCCAGGGATGACACCGGAGCACAGAGATCAGACTGTTTGAGGTCTGGTCGCTACAGGTACACCTTTTATCACAGATCCGAAAGGCAAGATCTTTGTTGCTAAGAGTGGATCCTTTCTAGAGAAGAAGTTTCTCTCGAAAGAAGTGAGTGGGAGGAATGTAGAACTTGATGACATCAAGTTACTACCGAACCTCGTAGGACAACCAGAGTATGGTCCGCACCAGAGTGATACGGTAATCCTTTCTGGAAGTCATGTTACTAGACCATGACGAACCTACGAACTATGAGGAAGCGATGATGATCCCAGATTCCGCGAAATGTCTTAAGGCCATGAAATCTGAGATGGGATCCATGTATAAAGAACAAAGTATGGACTTTGATTGACTTTCCCAATGATTGGTGAGCCATTGAGAATAAATGGATCTTCAAGAGGAATACGGACGCTGATAGTAGGTTACTATCTACAAAGCTCAAATTGTCGCAAAAAGGTTTTTGACAAGTACAAGGTGTTGACTACGATGAGATTTTCTCACTCGTAGCGATGCTTAAGTCTGTCCGAATCATGTTAGCAATTGCCACATTTTATGAAATCTGGCAAACGGATGTCCAAACTGCATTCCTTAATGGATTTCTCAAAGAAGAGTTGTATATGATACAACAGGAAAGTTTTGTCAATCCTAAAGGTGCTAACAAAGTGTGCAAGCTCCAGCGATCCATCTATGGACTGGTGCAAGCATCTCGGAGTTGGAATATACGCTTTGACGAGTTCATCAAAGCATATAGTTTTATACAGACTTTTGGAGAAGCCTGTATTTACAAGAAAGTGAGTGGGAGCTGTGTAGCATTTATGATATTATATGTGGATGACATATTGTTGAACGGAAATGATACTGAATTTCTGGATAGCATAAAAGGATAAGAATTTTTCAAAGAAAGACCTTGGTGAAGCTGCTTACACATTGAGCATCATGATCTATAGAGATAGATCAAGATGCTTGATAAGATTTTTCAATGAGTGCATACCTTGACAAGATTTTGAAGTAGTTCAAAATGGAACAGTCAAACAAGGAGTTCTTGCCTGTGTTGCAAGGTGTGAAGTTAAGTAAAGACTCAAAACCCGACCATAGCAGAAAATAGAAAGAGAATGAAAAGCCATTCCCTATGACTCAATCATAGGTTCTATAAAGTATGCTATGTTGTGTAACAGTCCTATTGTATACCTTAGCATGATTCTGGCAAGGGAGTACAATAGTGATCTAGGAATAGACAGCGGTCAAAATTATCCTTAGAGGACTAAGGAAATATTTCTTGGTTATGGAGGTGATAAAAGTGTACGTCGTAAAGAGTTATGTCGATGCAAGCTTTTTACATCAATCTAGATGACTCTGAGTCTCGATCTAGATACATATTGAAAGTGGGAGAAATTAGCTAGAGTAGCTCCGTGCAGAGTATTGTAGACATAGAAATTTGCAAAATACATATGGATCTGAATGTTGCAAACCCGTAGACTAAACTTCTCTCACAAGCAAAACACGATCACTCTTTGGGTGTTAATCACATAGCCATGTGAACTAGATTATTGACTCTAGTAAACCCTTTGGGTATCAGTCACATGGATATGTGAACTAATCACATAAAGATGTGAACTATTGGTGTTAAATCACATGACAATGTGAACTAGATTATTGACTCTAGTGCAAGTGGGAGACTGAAGGAAATATGCCCTAGAGGCAATAATAAAGTTATTATTTATTTCCTTATATCTTGATAAATGTTTATTATTCATGCTAGAATTGTATTAACCGGAAACTTAGTACATGTGTGAATACATAGACAAACAGAGTGTCACTAGTTTGCCTCTACTTGACTAGCTCGCTGAATCAATGATGGTTATGTTTCCTAACCATAGACATGAGTTGTCATTTGATTAACGGGATCACTTCATTAGAGAATTATGTGATTGACTTGACCCATCCGTTAGCTTAGCACGATGATCGTTTAGTTTGTTGCTATTGCTTTCTCCATAACTTATATATGTTCCTATGACTATGAGATCATGCAACTCCCGAATTCCGGAGGAACACTTTGTGTTCTACCAAACGTCACAAAATAACTAGGTGATTATAAAGGTGCTCTAAAGGTGTCTCCAATGGTGTTTGTTGAGTTGGCATAGATCGAGATTAGGATTTGTCACTCCAAGTATCGGAGAGGTATCTCTAGGCCCTCTTGGTAATGCACATCACTATAAGCCTTGCAAGCATTGTGACTAACAAGTTAGTTGCGGGATGATGCATTAAGGAACGAGTAAAGAGACTTGCTGGTAATGAGATTGAACTAGGTATTGACATACCGACGATCGAATCTCGGGCAAGTAACATACCGATGACAAAGGGAACAACGTATGTTGTTATGCGGTTTGACCAATAAAGATCTTCGTAGAATATGTAGGAACCAATATGAGCATCCAGATTCTGCTATTGGTTATTGTTCGGAAGTAAGTTTCGGTCATGTCTACATAGTTCTCGAACCCGTAGGGTCCGCACGCTTAACGTTCGGTGATGATCGGTATTATGAGTTTATGTGTTTTGATGAACCGAAGGTTGTTCGGAGTCCCGGATGTGATCACGGGCATGACGAGGAGTCTCAAAATGGTTGATATATAAAGATTGATATATTGGAAGCCTATGTTTGGACATCGGAATGGTTCCTAGTGGTTCGAGCATTTTTTCGGAGTACCGGGAGGTTACTGGAACCCCCCGGGAGAAGTTATGGGCCTTATGGGCCATAAGAAGGAAGCACACCAGCCCACAAGGGGTTGGTGCGCCCCCTTGGGAAGGAGGCCGAATTGGAATAGGTTTTTTTTGGGGGGGGGCCTCTTTCCTTCTGTCCTACTCCTCCTTCCCTTCCTCTCCTACTCCAACTAGGGAAGGGGGGAATCCTACTCCCGGTGGGAGTAGGACTCCCCTAGGGCGCGCCATAGAGAGGGCCGGCCCCTCCCCTCCTCCACTCCTTTATATACGGGGGAGGGGGCACCCCATGGACACACTAGTTGATCATTGATCTCTTAGCCGTGTGCGGTGCCCCCCTCCACCATAATCCACCTTGGTCATATCATAGCGGTGCTTAGGCGAAGCCCTGTTCTGGTAGCATCATCATCACTGTCATCACTTCATCGTGCTGATGAAGCTCTCCCTCGACACTCTACTAGATCGTGAGTTCGTGGGACGTCACCGAGCCGAACGTGTGCAGTTCGCGGAGGTGTCGTACCTTCGGTGCTAGGATCAGTCGATCGTCAAGATGTACGACTACAACAACCGCGTTGTCATAACTCTTCCGCTCACGATCTACGAGGGTACGTGGACAACACTCTCCCCTCTCGTTGCTATGCATCACCATGATCTTGCGTGTGCGTAGGAAATTTTTTGAAATTACTGCGTTCCCAACAGCTGGTCCTTGCTGTTGTAGGATTCCTCTTTGCATCCTTTATTGGGCACCCGGATAACCGACTGTTGTCGCCCAATGGTCAATGCCACGTCCCCCGCATGGCAGTTTTTGTAGCGGGTAACTGCATCATTGCGCCTCGCCCGGCACAACCGCATGCACTCGAACGTGCGTGATCGTGCACCGGCCCCAAACATTGGCAGCACAACTTAAAAATTGACGGATGGAGTACTAGTTATAGTGATGCATATAATTAAGCAAAGGGATCGCACATGTCTGTATTGAATGGAATGAGAATGTAGTATCACAATAAGAATTAAGGCCACGATGATGCAATCGCAGTTGTGGTATACCGGAGGCAAGAAGAAAGATGCATCCATCAGCGTACGACCTCCTCCTCCTCAACTCAGTGCATCGGGCCACCGACCGGCGGCTAAGGAGCGACGGCTTTTGTGGCGAGGTCAAGGTGCTTCTCAGTAAAGGCATCCAAGGCTTCCAGCCGGTTGAAAAAGGCCAATGTCGTAGCATCCTCGCTGGCCTTGTAGATACCTATGTACACGATTTGCTCATACACATCAATGTGTAGGTTGATGAATTCTTGCAGGGCGACGCGCCTCATGGCGAGCGCGACCTCCAGGTGGTCATTCTTCATGGTGTCGGCGGGCAGTCACAACGCCACCAGTGCTTGAAAGAGGTTCCGACCATGGAGGCCGATTAGGGTGGCAGGCAATGAGGAGCCCGGGCACGCGGGCTATAGGAGTACGGCGATGTTGTCTGCGAGCTTCTTGACGATGGTGAACTTGTTGGTGGTGGCAACGATCATCTGGTCCAACTGAGAGTCGTAGCTGGCGTCGACGGCGGCCATCCACCAGCCGGTCGCCAACACCGTCTGGAGACGATCCTCGGTGCCATGCCGCAGGCCGGCGTCGTGGACCATCTGGCACAGCCGCTGGCTGCTCGCGCGTATTGCCGCCATGGGTCTGGAGTGGGCACTTTTGCGCTTATTAGTGTAGGTGCTTAGGCAAATGCTCAGGTGCGTACAATGTGGTAGATGCATTGGAATGGTAGGGCGCCTTTATATGAGTGCAAACTGTGTTGCATTCACATCGTACTGCCACTTTTCCTGGTCGTCCTCCCATTACTTCCCTCATGCATTCACACAATGCTAATTGAAGAAGGGTGCATCATTGGCCGTTAAACATTTCGGGAAGCGCTACCCTCTCCCATGTCTGCATTAAAGCCTTATCGAGAACTGCGTCGCCTGCTGTCAAATCAAATAGTACTACATGAACACGCCTCCTCGCCTCCATCTATGCTTAATTACTGAATTTTAGTTGCAAAAATTAGATACTGCTAGTGATTTTTAGCTTCATATTTTCATAAATCGCAGTGTTACAAGGTTGACAAATGGCAATGTTACTAAATCAACAAATGTCAATCTTTCCAGTTTGACAAATGGCAACATACCCAATATGACAGATGCAAATCTTACCAAATTGTTTGTAAGTGGTTGCACACGGGTCATCCAAAAGAACCGTTTGCGTTCAAGAGATGCACAAATCCTGCTCTCACTTTGCATACGGGTGTTCTATCTAAAACGTTTGCGATCAAGAGCCATTAAAACCAAGACACATGGTGTCACGTGAATGGTTAACAGAACACACACGGTTTGAATTATACAAACGTTTGAGATATTAAAGTGGGAGCTATTTTTCAAAATGCCTTTGTTGGTTGTTATTCGAGTGCGCCTTCTCTCAAAATGGACATGAAAAATACCACAACATATCGAGTGCCATTCCATGATAGCATGCCAAGTTTCATGAATTTCAGACGAGCTTTAGATTTACTAGAATTTAAAAACAAAGTATCTCAACATTTTGCCGGCAATCAACGGTGCCCTAGTGTTTGAAATTCATTCCCATTTCTTGCATTGGACCTAAGCATGCACCCAAGGACAAAGATTTGATTTGTCAACCAATTTATATACACTGTAGCATGTGCATTGATACGTCCATTTTGCATCATGCTTTCATATGAATATTTATTGCATTATGGGCTGTTATTACACATTATGTCACAATACTTATGCCTTTTCTCTCTTATTTTACAAGGTTTACATGAAGAGGGATAATGCCTGTAGCTGGAATTCTGGGCTGGAAAAGGAGCAAATATTACAGACCTATTCTGCACAACTCCAAAAGTCCTGAAACTCCACGAAAGTCAGTTTTGGAATATATTAAAAATATAGGGCGAAGAAAGCACCAGAAGGGGGCCACCCACTATCCACAAGGGTGGAGGGCGCGCCCCCTGCCTCGTGGGCCACCTGGAAGCCCCCCGATGCCCATATTCTGGTAAAGGTGTCTTTTACCCTGGAAAAATCATAAGGAAGCTTTCGGGACGAATCACCACCGTCTCGAGGCGGAACCAATCTAGGGCTCCAGCGGAGCTGTTCTGCCGGGGAAACATCCCTCCAGGAAGGGGAAATCGTCACCATCATCATCACCATCGATCCTCTCATCGGGAGGGGGTCAATCTCCATCAACATCTTCACCAGCACCATGTCCTCTCAAACCCTAGTTGATCTCTTGTATCCGATCTTTGTCTCAAAACCTCAGATTGGTACCTGTGGGTTGCTAGTAGTGTTGATTACTCCTTGTAGTTGATGCTAGTTGGTTTATTCGGTGGAAGATTATATGTTCAAATCCTTTATGCACATTAATACCCCTCTAATTATGAACATGAATATGATTTTTGAGTAGTTACGTTTGTTCCTGAGGACATGGGAGAAGTCTTGATATAACTAGTCATGTGAATTTGGTATTCGTTCGATATTTTGATGAGATGTATGTTGTCTATCCTCTAGTGGTGTTATGTGAACGTCTACTACATGACACTTCACCATTGTTTGGGCCTAGAGGAAGGCATTGGGAAGTAATAAGTAGATTATGGGTTACTAGAGTGACAGAAGCTTAAACCCTAGTTTATGCGTTGCTTCGTAAGGGGCTGATTTGGATCCATATGTTTCATGCTATGTTTAGGTTTACCTTAATACTTCTTTTGTAGTTGCGGATGCTTGCCAGAGGGGTTAATCATAAGTGGGATGCTTGTCCAAGGAAGGGCAGTACCCAAGCACCGGTCCAACCACATATCAAATTATCAAAGTACCGAACACGAATCATATGAGCGTGATGAAAACTAGCTTGACGATAATTCCCATGTGTCCTCGGGAGCGCTTTCCTTTGTATAAGAGTTTGTCCAGGCTTGTCCTTTGCTACAAAAAGGATTGGGCCACCTTGCTGCACCTTGTTTACTTTTGTTACTTGTTACCCGTTACAAATTACCTTATCACAAAACTATCTGTTACCGCTAATTTCCGTGCTTGTAGAGAATACCTTACTGAAAACTGCTTGTCATTTCCTTCTGCTCCTCGGTGGGTTCGACACTCTTACTTATCGAAAGGACTATGATAGATCCCCTATACTGGTGGGTCATCAAGACTCTTTTCTGGCGCCGTTGCCAGGGAGTGAAGCGCCTTTGGTAGGTGGAATTTGGTAAGGAAAAATTTATATAGTGTGATGAAATTTACTGTCACTTGTTACTATGGAAAACAATCATTTGAGGGGCTTGTTCGGGGTATCTTCACCCCGACCAGTAGAGCAAAGAGTTGCTCCTCAACCTACTGAACCTACTGAAAATGTTTACTTTGAAATTCCTTCGGGTATGATAGAGAAACTGCTAGCTAATCCTTTTACAGGAGATGGAACATTACATCCCGATATGCACCTAATCTATGTGGATGAAGTTTGTGGATTATTTAAGCTTGCAGGTATGACCGAGGATGTTATCAAGAAGAAGGTTGATACGTCTCCAACGTATCTATAATTTTTTATTGTTCCATGCTATTATATTATCCATCTAGGATGTTGTATATACATTTATATGCTATTTTATATGATTTTTGGGACTAACCTATTAACCTAGAGCCCAGTGCCAGTTTCTGTTTTTCCGTGTTTTTGAGTATTGCAGAAAAGGAAAACCAAACGGAGTCCAATTGACCTAAAAATTCACAGAGATAATTTTTGGACCAGAAGAAGCCCGCGGAATACTGGAGATGGGCCAGAAGAGTCCCGAGGCACCCACGAGGGTGGGGGCGCGTGCCCTACCCTCCTGGGTGCGCCCCCTACCTCATGGCCGCCTCGGTGTAACACCCCGTATGCAACTTGCCATATTTGTATTCTAACTATTGCCATTTCTGTCACTAAGTTATGATATTTCCTCGTTGTTTGGTTCTTGTATTTGTGTTGCTTTTGTCTTTGTCATGCATCTCATATCATGTCATCATGTGCATCGCATTTGCATACGTGTTCATCTCATGCATCCGAGCATTTTCCCCGTTGTCCGTTTTGCATTCCGGCGCTCCTATGTCATCCGGTGTCCCTTTCTACCTCTTTTCGTGTGTGGGTGTTAAACGTTTTCGGATTGGACCGAGACTTGCCAAGCGGCCTTGGTTTACTACCGGTAGACCTCCTATCAAGTTTCGTGCCATTTGGACTTTGTTTGATACTCCAACGGTTAACCGAGGGACCGAAAAGGCCTCGTGTGTGTTGCAGCCCAACACCCCTCCAAAGGGGCCCAAAACCCACCTAAACCTCCTCCATCATCTAGGTCGTTCAATCACGATCGCGTGGCCACAAACCGTGCTCAATTTGGAGCCTCCTAGCTCCCTCTACCTATATAAAGGCATCCCCCTCCCCCCAAAATCATGGACGAAACCCTAGCAAAACTTCCCCCGCCGGCGCCGAACATGTCCGCCACCCGCCGGACGCTTCGCGCCGCCGCCCCGAGCCAGTAGGAACGCGCCACGTGGTCGGCCGCCTCCTCCCACCGCACGGCCCGCCGGAGCCCATCGCGGCCCCCCGCGGCCCATCCGCGCGCCGCCGCCCGCGCCTGTTCGCTGCCGCTGCGCCCGAATTCCCCGCCGCCTTCGCCACCCGACCCCGCCGCCCAGCCTCGCGCCGCCTGAGCCGGCCGCCGGATCCCTGCGTGCGCGCCGCTCGTGGAGGAGCTCGACGCCGGCCGCGTCCTTCTCCCTCTCCGGCGTACTACCTCGCACCCGCAGCGCCCTCCGGCCACCACCGCCCATCGATGCCGGCAAGAATCTTCGGCGAGCTCGAGATCCGCCGCCGCCTCGGTTCGCATGCCTGCGAGGAACCCTAAATCTGGATCGGGTTGACTTTTTCCCTCGTTTTCACTAATTTTTGCATTGTTCATCATGTCATAACTCTGCATCCGTGGCTCCGTTTCGGGCGTGTTGCATATCAAATTGTTCGTCTCGACGAGTACTTCATTTCATCTCATGGCACCATGTTCATTTGAGCTCATCTTGATGCCCTAAATGTTGTTGCAAGAGGGCTATGCAATGTTAGTTTTAGATTCTTATCAGGAAATGCACTTTTGTCATTTTTGCCATGATTGATGAGTTCCTCCTATGAACTTGAGACCTACATGTGTTTTGAAGTATGCCATGCCATCTTTACAGGGGTGTATGCCATGTATTTTTGTGATCTCTGTGGTGACTAGCACAAGCATGCAAAGTAGCTCTCGTAATGTTGCTGATTTCAGGGACTTAGAAATCTTCTAAGTCTTTGCCCTGTTAATATTTTTATGCCATGTATTCTTGTTGCTACAGAGTGATCCATGCCTCTTTTGAGCATGATCAGTAAGGATGTTTTTAGATATTGTTGTGCTCTATCCATCCATGTCTTTGTTTGCAATTATGGAGCACCCTAGCTTGACTCAATCGAGCTCTACTTTTGCTATAAAATTTTCCTGGCAGAATGTTTATGTGTTAAGCATTTTTGCTGAGGTTGTTGTAGTTGATCCATGCATGCTATGAGGTTGTTCTTGCCATGTTTAGCTTCTATGCCATGTCTACTTGCTGGGTGTATGCTTAGTTTATCATGAAATGCCTTGTGGTGAGTGCATCGAGCTCGTAAACATGCCTACTTAATATCTGTTTTGCCATGTTCCAGTTTTCTACTAAGACTGAATCTGTTAACGATAATTGCTATGTTCACATGGTTGCCATTGTATTTTCTGATCCCTTTTGGCTTATGGTCAGTAAGGGACTTTTGTTGTATGCTTTGAGTAGCTTCAGTCCATGCTTTGCTTTGCCATGATATGTTCCTGTATCATGTTGTTAGCTTGCTCTAAACATTGCCGCCTGATGTTAAATTCCTGACATGTTGTTATTTTCACTAAGTTTGTAACCTGATATCTTTTGCACTTTTGCCATGCTTGTTTGTACCTGCTATTGAGTGAATTAGTCGTAGCTCAGTGTTCATCTTTTGTCAAGCATCTTGAGTGGATCCCTGCCATGTATTTTGTTGCTATGTTAGAGTGCAGTAGCTTGTTGTTGTTGATGCATTTAGACGGCCTCGTGCTGTTAATCGCAGATCGGTGCCATATTAGTTTTGCTTGTCATTTGCAAACCGTACATCCGATTCCGGTGATCTTTATATCGATTTCGACCGAAATCAACCCATCTTTCCAGTGGCACTCTTGGTTTTCCAAGTTGAGTCCAGGTTCAATATTTCCTTTCCGAAGCATGCATATGCACCGCATATCGCATCCCGCATATCATGTCATGTTTTGCATCATGTTGCTTGTGCATTGCACGTGGTTGATTGTGTCTCTCTTTTCTTGTGTTATTGCTTTGGGTAGAGCCGGGATACGAGTACGTGATCGAGGAACCCGTTGAGTACACTTACGAGGATCAAGCAAACGTCAACTCGGAGAACTTTGTAGGCAAGATGACCATACCCTCGAAATCACTTCTATCTTTGCTTGCTAGATGCTCGCTCTTTTTCTATGCCTATGTTGCGATACCTGCCACTTTCTTATCATTCCTCCCATATTTCCATGTCAAACCTCTAACCCTTCTTGTCCTAGCAAACCGTTGTTTGGCTATGTTACCGCTTTGCTCAGCCCCTCTTATAGTGTTGGTAGTTGCAGGTGAAGATTGGAGTTTGTTCCTTGTTGGAACATGTTTATTGTTGGGATATCATTATTATATCTTGCCTACTTTAATGCATCTATATACTCGGTAAAGGGTGGAAGGCTCGGCCTTATGCCTGGTGTTTTGTTCCACTCTTGTCGCCCTAGTTTCCGTCATACCGGTGTTATGTTCCTTGATTTTGCGTTCCTTACACGGTTGGGTTATAATGGGAACCCCTTGACAGTTCGCCTTGAATAAAACTCTTCCAGCAATGCCCAACCTTGGTTTTACCATTTGCCACCTAGCCTTTTTCCCTTGGGTTTCGCGGACTCAAGGGTCATCTTTATTTTAACCCCCCCCCTCCGGGCCAGTGCTCCTCTGAGTGTTGGTCCAACCTGAGAGATGTCCGGCGCCCCCTGGGCAACCAGGGTCTACGCCAACCCGACGTATGGCTCATCCGATGTGCCCTGAGAACGAGATATGTGCAGCTCCTATCGGGATTTGTCGGCACATTCGGGCGGCTTTGCTGGTTTAGTTTTACCATTGTCGAGATGTCTTGTAACCAGGAGTCCGAGTCTGATCGGGTTGTCTTGGGAGAAGGAATATCCTTCGTTGACCGTGAGAGCTTGTGATGGGCTAAGTTGGGACACCCTTGCAGGGATTTGAACTTCCAAAAGCCATGCCCGCGGTTATGGGAAGATGGGAATTTGTTAATGTCCGGTTGTAGATAACCTGAAATTTAACTTAATTTAAATGAATCAACCGAGTGTGTGGCCGTGATGGTCTCTTTTCGACGGAGTCAGGGAAGAGAACACGGTCTCGTGTTATGTTTGAACGTAGGTTGTTCTAGGATCACTTCTTGATCATAGTTCATCAATCGTGCCTTTGCTTTCTCTTCTCGCTCTCATTTGCGTATGTTAGCCACCATATATGCTAGTGCTTGCTGCAGCTCTACCTCATACCTTTTACCCTTCCTATAAGCTTAAATAGTCTTGATCGCGAGGGTGTGAGATTACTGAGTCCCCGTGACTCACAGATTACTTCCAAAACCAGATGTAGGGACCGATGATAACGCTCCAGGAGATTCGACTGAGCTCAAGTGGGAGTTCGATGAGGACTCAGGACGATACTACGTTTCCTTTCCAGATGATCAGTAGTGGTCCCCAGTTGGGGCGATTGGGGACTTTGTTGCATTTGGGGTTGTTCTTTATTTTGGTTCCGTAGTCGGACCTTGATTGTATCTGGATGAATGTAATGATATTTATGCTATTGTGTGACGTGGCGAGTGTAAGCCAACTATGTATCTCTTTTCCTTATTCATTACATGGGCTTTGTGAAGATTACCCCACTTGCGACATTGATTACAATGCGGTTATGCCTCTAAGGCGTGCTTTGACACGTGGGAGATATAGCCGCATCGTGAGCGTTACAAGTTGGTATCAGAGCCTTCCCCGACTTAGGAGCCCCCTTCTTGATCGAATCGTTGGCGTTGTTGAGTCTAGAAAAATGTTCTGAGTCATTTAGGATTATATATATCGGAGAGTAGGATTCTTTTTACTCCTCAGTCCCTTCGTCGCTCTGGTGAGGCATCCTGACGTAGAGTTTTGACTCTTCTCTTCTCAAATTTCACAAAAAAAATTAGGATCACGCGGATATCTTGGAATCGTTCCGATGGATTTGTGACGAGAACATTGTTCTTGGCGCCTCCTGACATTTAGGGGTTGTGGCAGTGTCCCGGGGAGTTGAGCTCCGAGGTGTTGTCGTCACAATTTTATCGTTGCAATTCTGGAATACCCGAGTTTCACCGACATCGAAAATCTCTTTTATGCAGTTGTTGGTGAGATAACCTCGACGCCACCCAGTACTGGGGCGGGAGTTCGGGAGTATCGCCATAACTCGTATAACAGATGCTTTTCGAAGGTTGAGGCAAATGATTTCTGAAGATTTCTTGTTATGTGTTGAAGGATGGATACAGCTGGATGTAGGATTTGCTAGCTTTGGGTGAGATATTATGCTTCCCCTGTATCCCCAACACCTGATTGCATAACCGGGAAAATTTCGGGAGTTTCATAGGTGGGAATTCATGTAGCTCTAGTATTTCTTCCGTGGATATTTGGTTTGTGATTGGGTAATCCTCACCAAGTATTTGTTCTTGTACGTACCTTGTTGTTTTATTCTTCTACCTCTATCTAAGTGGCTTCTCAATTTATGGAAGTGTGACCATTTCAATTGGAATGCATTCATTCATTTTTGTTCGGATGTTAAGACTATATGTTGCAATTTCGATCCATTTGATTCAGCTTGAATATATGTCTGACAAGATGCTAACGGATGTCACCCTCTTCAGGATGGCTCCTCCAACGCGTCAGAATCCTAAACCGCCACCACCACCTCCTCCTCCAGAGGCATGGCAAGCTGTGATGGCCGCTACCAATGCCAACACGCAGCTGATCATGCAACTCTTGCAAGAGCGCAACCAAGGGAATCAAGGCCATGGCAACAATCAGAATCAGTTTGCTACACTCAACTAGTTCCTCGCAAACCAGCCAAAGACCTTCAGCAACTGTGTCGAGGCAACAGACGCTGATGATTGGCTCGTGGATATCTGCAGGCATTTCGAGTGCAGCAATGTCAGGCCCTGAGGACTTTGTCAAGTTTGCTTCGTTCCAACTCAAAGACCAAGCTGCAGAATGGTATCAGCAATACAAAGATTCCAGAGGAGGTCGTGTGATTACCTGGGATGAACTCCGTCAAGACTTCAAAGATCACCACATTCCTCAGAGTGTTGTTGAGAGCAAGCGTGAGGAGTTCCGCAATCTGAAGCAAGGCAGCTTGTCTGTTTACCAGTACAACATTATGTTCCAGAAGCTCGCTTGTTTCGCTAAGCAAGACATCCCTGACGAGAAGAGCATGATTTATCAGTTCAGAGGTGGCCTCAGAGAAGATCTCCAACTAGCTCTCGTGCTTTTTGAGCTGCAGAAGTACGATGAGTTCTACAATATGGCACTGAAACAAGAGACTGCTCAGCTCAAGTGCGATGCTTCCAAGAAGCGAGTCAGGGATGCAACTCCTTCTTCCTCAACTCAAGTGGCAACTAAGCAGCAAAAGTATTGGTTGCCTCCTCCTCCTCTGCTCTGTCAGCCTTATCAGCAGAAGAGCAAAGGTGGCAATGGATCTTCCCACCCACCCAACCTAGGCTTTCAGAACAAGACTTCGTCTCATGCTCCAAGATCAAGTGATCTGTATCATCGTCCGCTCTCGGAGGTTACGTGCAAGAAGTGTCAGCAGAAGGGTCACTATGCCAATAAATGCTTTAATCAGTGGCGTCTTCCTCCTCCTCCTGTGAGATCTGCCAGTACCGCAGTGGTTAAGCATAACCCCAAGTCTGCAAAGGTCAACTTGATGAACGCAGCTTAGGCAGAGGACTCGTCATATGTGACAATGGGTAACCTTCCTGTTAACGATATTCCTGCAAAAGTTCTTTTTGACACTAGTGCATCACATTGTTTCATTTCAAGACCATTTGCATCTAAGCATGAGTTGCCTTTCCAAGATTTACCTAGGCAGTTATCAGTTGTTTCTCTGGGTAAATTCATGAACGCAAGCTCTATGGTCCTGGATGTTACTATCACGTTGGGCGACTATAAATTTCCGTCCTCTCCAGTGGTCCTTGGTAACTCGGATATTGATCTTATTCTCGGAATGGATTGGCTTTCTAAGCACAAGGCTCAGCTTGATTGTGCTGCCAGGCAGATTCAATTGACACATTCGTCTGAGGATGTAATCGTCTTTGCCGCTCGTGATGATACCATTCGGCTGTTTTCTCTAAACGAGAAGGGCGAGCTGGATGCCATCTCTCAGATTCCAGTCATTTGCGAATATCAAGACGTCTTTCCAGAAGAGCTTCCAGGAATGCCTCTGCACCGGCCAGTTGAATTTGTCATAGATCTTGAGCCTGGCACGGAACCTGTTTGCAAACATCCTTACAAGCTTGGACCTGAAGAGTTGAAGGAGCTGAAGAAACAACTCAATATTCAAGAGCGAATGGGTCTCATCCGACCAAGTTCTTCTCCATGAGGTTGTGGTGTTCTTTTTGTCAAGAAGAAGGATGGAACGGACCGACTTTGTGTCGACTACCGTCCATTAAACAAGAAGACTATAAAGAACAAGTACCCACTTCCCAACATCAATGAGCTTTTCGAACAACTCAAAGGTGCTCAAGTTTTCTCCAAGCTTGACCTCTGTATGGGCTATCATCAGATTCGCATTCATGAAGAAGATATCCCCAAGACAGCATTCAGAACAAACTATGGTTCATATGAATACACTGTCATGTCTTTCGGCCTCGTCAACGCTCCTCCAACATTCTCTTGCATGATGAACTTCATCTTCAACGCCTACACAAATGACTTCATCTTGGTCTACCTCGATGACATTTTGGTATTTTCCAAGAACAAGGAGGATCATGCCAAGCATTTGATATTGGTGCTGGATAAACTCAGAGAACATCAGTTCTATGCGAAGTTTTCAAAGTGGGAGTTTTGGCTCGATGAGGTTCTCTACCTTGGGCATATCATCTCCGCCAAGGGCACAGCTGTTAATCCTGAGAAGGTGTCTGCAATTGTGAATTGGGAACTGCCTCAGAACATGAAGCAACTCTGCGGCTTCCTTGGGCTCGCGAGCTATTGTTGAAGGTTCGTTGATAACTTCTCAAAGATCGTGAAGCCTCTTTCCAACCTCCTGCAGAAGCATGTGAAGTATGTCTGGTCGCCTGAGTGTGACGTAGCTTTCAACACCCTCAAAGAGAAGTTAGTCACTGCTCCAGTTCTGGCTCCTCCTGATGAATCCAAACCGTTCGAGGTCTTCTGTGATGCTTCCCTTCAAGGTCTCGGTGCGGTGTTGATGCAAGAGAAGAAAGTTGTGGCCTATACCTCTCGCTAGTTGAAGCCTAATGAAAAGAACTACCCCACTCATGACCTCAAGTTGGTGGAAGTTGTCCATGCTCTTTTAACTTGGAGACATCTCTTATTGGGAAGAAAAGTGGACAGCTTCACTCATCATAAGAGCCTCAAGTACATCTTCACTCAGCCAAACCTCAACCTCAGGCAGACTCGTTGGGTCGAAATGATTCAAGAGTATAATCCGAGTATTGAATATACTCCAGGGAAGGCCAATGTAATTGCTGACGCATTGAGCAGAAAGGCTTACTGCAACAGTTTGATTATCAAGCCCTACCAACCAGAGCTTTGTGAAGCTTTTCGCAAACTTCATCTCCAAGTTGTTCCTCAAGGATTCATTGCCAACCACCAAGTCTCTCCTACTTTGGAAGATCAGATTCATGAGGCTCAACTTCTTGATGCTATGGTGAAGAAGGTGAAGATTGGGATTGCCAAGAGTCAACCCAAGTACAAGTGCTATCGTCTTGATGACAAGGATACTCTATTCTTCGAGGATCGCATTGTTGTGCCTAAAGGTGACCTTCGTAAAGTCATTATGAACGAGGCTCACAATTCACTCCTCTCTATTCACCCTGGTAGTACAAAGATGTGCCAGGACCTCAAGCAGTCGTATTGGTGGACTCGAATGAAGCGCGAGATTGCTTAGTTCGTGAACGAATGTGATGTCTGCAGAAGAGTGAAAGCAGAACACCAACGACCAGCTGGTCTCCTCCAACCTCTTGCCAGTCCAGAATGGAAGTTTGACCACATTGGGATGGACTTCGTGACTGGATTTCAAAGTCCAAGCGTGGCAATGATGCTATCTTTGTTGTCATCGACAAGCTCACTAAAGTGGCTCATTTTCTTCCTATCAAAGAGTCTATCACAGCAGCTCAGTTGGCAGAGCTATATACCTCCAGGATTGTCTCTCTGCACGGCATTCCACAGTTGATATCTTTAGATCGTGGTAGCATCTTCACCTCTAAGTTCTGGGATTCTTTTCAGAAGGCCATGGGCGCAAACATTTGCTTCAGCACAGCCTTTCATCCTCAAACCAGTGGCCAAGTCGAGCGGGTCAATCAAATTATTGAAGATATGCTCAGGGCATGTGTCATTTCTTTCGGTATGAAGTGGGAAGATTGTCTTCCATGTGCCGAGTTCTCCTACAACAACAACTTCCAAGCGAGTTCGGGCAAGGCCCCATTCGAGATTCTCTATGGCAGGAAGTGCCGTACTCCTCTTAGCTGGTCAGAGACTGGTGAACGTCAACTTCTTGGCAATGAATTGATCACAGAGGCTGAAGAAATGTGCAAAGTCATTCGTGAAAATCTCAAAGACGCGCAATCGTGCCAGAAGAGTTACTATGATAGCAAGCATCGTGACTTGGCTTTCGAGATCGAAGACCATGTCTACCTCCGCGTCTCTCCAATGAAAGGTACTCGTCGCTTCAGTATCAAAGGGAAGCTTTCCCCTAGATACGTGGGTTCTTTCAAGATCATTGGCAAAAGAGGCGATCTCGCCTATCAACTTGAGCTTCCATCCAACTTTGCAAAAGAGCACGACGTGTTTCACGTGTCTCAACTTCGCAAGTGTTTCAAGACTCCTGACCGCACCATCTACTTTTAAGAGATTGATCTCTAGGAAGACCTCTCTTATCATGAGTACCCAGTTGCTATTCTTGAAGAAACTGAGTGCAAGACTCGCAACAAGTCTATCAAATTCCTGAAAGTCAACTGGTCACATCATTCCGACCGTGAAGCCACCTGGGAACGCAAGGACCACCTCCGTTCTGAATATCCGAAGTTTTTCCAGTCCTAGATCTCGGGACGAGATCCTTTCGTAGTGGTGGAGTGTTGTAACACCCCGTATGCAACTTGCCATATTTGTATTCCAACTCTTGCCATTTCCGGCACTAAGTTATGATATTTCCTCGTTGTCGGGTTCTTGTCTTCATGGTGCTTTAGTCTTTGTCATGCATCTCATATCATGTCATCATGTGCATCGCATTTGCATACGTGTTCATCTCATGCATCCGAGCATTTTCCCCGTTGTCCGTTTTGCATTCCGACGCTCCTATGTCATCCGGTGTCCCTTTCTACCTCTTTTCATGTGTGGGTGTTAAACGTTTTCGGATTGGACCGAGACTTGCCAAGCGGACTTGGTTTACTACCGGTAGACCGCCTGTCAAGTTTCGTGCCATTTGGACTTCGTTTGATACTCCAATGGTTAACCAAGGGACGCAGGCCTCGTGTGTGTTGCAGCCCAACACCCCTCCAAAGGGGCCCAAAACCCACCTAAACCTCCTCCATCATCTAGGTCGTTCGATCACGATCGCGTGGCCGCAAACCATGCTCAATTTGGAGCCTCCTAGCTCCCTCTACTTATATAAAGGCATCTCCCCCCCCCCAAAAAAAATCACGGACGAAACCCTAGCAAAACTTTCCCCGCCGCCGCCAGACGCTTCGCGCCGCCGCCCCGAGCCAGTAGGAACGCGCCACGTGTCCGGCCGCCTCCTCCCACCGCGTGGCCCGCCGGAGCCCATCGCGGCCCATCCGTGCGCCGCCGCCCACGCCTGTTCGCCGCTGCGGCGCCCGAGTTCCCCACCGCCTTCGCTGCCCGACCCCTCCGCCGACGAGCTCGCTCGCCGCCCGGCCTCGCGCCGCCTGAGCCGGCCGCCGGATCCCTGCGCGTGTGTCGCCCGTGGAGGAGCTCGACGCCGGTCGCGTCCTTCTCCCTCTCCGGCATACCACCTCGCACCCGTAGCGCCCTCCGGCCGCCACCGCCCGTCGACGCCAGCAAGAATCTCCGGCGAGCTCGAGATCCGCTGTCGCCTCGGTTCGCGTGCCCCCGAGGAACCCTAGATCTAGATCGGGTTGACTTTTTCCCTCGTTTTCAGTAATTTTTGCATTTTTCATCATGTCATAACTCTGCATCCGTGGCTCCGTTTCGGGCGTGTTGCATATCAAATTGTTCGTCTCGACGAGTACTTCATTTCATCGCACCATGTTCATCTGAGCTCATCTTGATGCCCTAAATGTTGTTGAAAGAGGGCTATGCAATGTTAGTTTCAGATTCTTATCAGCAAATGCACTTTTGTCGTTTTTTCCATGATTGATGAGTGCCTCCTATGAACTTGAGACCTACATGTGTTTTGAAGTATGCCATGCCATCTTTACAGGGGTGTATGCCATGTATTTTTGTGATCTCTGTGGTGACTAGCACAAGCATGCAAAGTAGCTCTCGTAATGTTGCTGATTTCAGAGACTTAGAAATCTTCTAAGTCTTTGCCCTGTTAATATTTTTATACCATGTATTCTTGTTGCTACAGAGTGATCCATGCCTCTTTTGAGCATGATCAGTAAGGATGTTTTGTAGATATTGTTGTGCTCTATCCATCCATGTCTTTGTTTGCAATTATGAGCACCCTAGCTTGACTCAATCGAGCTCTACTTTTTCTATAAAATGTTCCTGGCAGAATGTTTACGTGTTAAGCATTTTTGCCGAGGTTGTTGTAGTTGATCCATGCATGCTATGAGGTTGTTCTTGCCATGTTTAGCTTCTATGACATGTCTACTTGCTGGGTGTATGCTTAGTTTATCATGAAATGCCTTGTGGTGAGTGCATCGAGCTCGTAAACATGCCTACTTAATATCTGTTTTGTCTTGTTCCAGTTTTCTACTAAGTCTGAATCTGTTAACGATAATTGCTATGTTCACATGGTTGCCATTGTATTTTCTGATCCATTTTGGCTTATGGTCAGTAAGGGACTTTTGTTGTATGCTTTGAGTAGCTTCAGTCCATGCTTTTCTTTGCCATGATATGTTCCTGTATCATGTTGTTAGCTTGCTCTAAACATTGCTTCCTAATGTTAAATTCCTGACATGTTATTTTTACTAAGTGTGTAACCTGATATCTTTTGCACTTTTGCCATGCTTGTTTGTACCTGCTATTGAGTGAACTAGCCGTAGCTCAGTGTTCATTTTTTGTCAAGCATCTTGAGTGGATCCCTGCCATGTATTTTATTGCTATGTTAGCGTGCAGTAGCTTGTTGTTCTTGATGCATTTAGATGGCCTCGTGTTGTTAATCGCAGATCGGTGCCATATTTGTTTTGCTTGTCATTTGCAAACCGTACATCCGATTCCGGTGATCTTTATATCGATTTCGACCGAAATCAACCCATCTTTCCAGTGGTACTCTTCATTTTCCAAGTTGAGGCCAGGTTCAATCTTTCCTTTCCGAAGCATGCATATGCACCGCATATCGCATCCCGCATATCATGCCATGTTTTGCATCATGTTGCTTGTGCATTGCACGTGGTTGATTGTGTCTCCCTTTGCTTGTGTTATTGCTTTGGGTAGAGCCGGGAGACGAGTACGTGATCGAGGAACCCGTTGAGTACGCTTACGAGGATCAAGCAAACGTCAACTCGGAGAACTTTGTAGGCAAGATGACCATACCCTCGAAATCACTTCTATCTTTGCTTGCTAGATGCTCGCTCTTTTGCTATGCCTATGCTGCGATACCTACCACTTGCTTATCATGCCTCCCATATTTCCATGTCAAACCTCTAACCCTCCTTGTCCTAGCAAACCGTTGTTTGGCTATGTTACCGCTTTGCTCAGCCCCTCTTATAGTGTTGCTAGTTGCAGGTGAAGATTGGAGTTTGTTCCTTGTTGGAACATGTTTATTGTTGGGATATCATTATTATATCTTGCCTACTTTAATGCATCTATATACTCGGTAAAGGGTGGAAGGCTCGGCCTTATGCCTGGTGTTTTGTTCCACTCTTGTCACCCTAGTTTTCGTCATACCGGTGTTATGTTCCTTGATTTTGCGTTCCTTACACGGTTGGGTTATAATGGGAACCCCTTGACAGTTCGCCTTGAATAAAACTCTTCCAGCAATGCCCAACCTTGGTTTTACCATTTCCCACCTAGCCTTTTTCCCTTGGGTTTCGCGGACTCAAGGGTCATCTTTATTTTAACCCCCCCCCCCCGCCCCCGGGCCAGTGATCCTCTAAGTGTTGGTCCAACCTGAACAATGTCCGGCACCCCCTGGGCAACCAGGGTCTATGCCAACCCGATGTCTGGCTCATCCAATGTGCCCTGAGAATGAGATATGTGCAGCTCCTATCGGGATTTGTCGGCACATTCGGGCAGCTTTGTTGGTTTAGTTTTACCATTGTCGAGATGTCTTGTAACCGGGATTCCGAGTCTGATCGAGTTGTCTTGGGAGAAGGAATATCCTTCGTTGATCGTGAGAGCTTGTGATGGGCTAAGTTGGGACACCCTTGCAGGGATTTGAACTTTCGAAAGCCGTGCCCGCGGTTATGGGCAGATGGGAATTTGTTAATGTTCGGTTGTAGATAACCTGAAATTTAACTTAATTAAAATGAATCAGCCGAGTGTGTGGCGTGATGGTCTCTATTCGGCGAAGTCCGGGAAGAGAACACGGTCTCGTGTTATGTTTGAACGTAGGTTGTTCTAGGATCACTTCTTGATCATAGTTCATCGATCGTGCCTTTGCTTTCTCTTCTCGCTCTCATTTGCGTATGTTAGCCACCATATATGCTAGTGCTTGCTGCAGCTCCACCTCATACCTTTTACCCTTCCTATAAGCTTAAATAGTCTTGATCGCGAGGGTGTGAGATTGCTGAGTCCCCGTGACTCACAGATTACTTCCAAAACCAGATGTAGGGACCGATGATAACGCTCCAGGAGATTCGACTGAGCTCAAGTGGGAGTTCGATGAGGACTCAGGACGATACTATGTTTCATTTCCAGACGGTCAGTAGTGGTGCCCAATTGGGGCGATCGGGGACTTTGTTGCATTTGGGGTTGTTCTTTATTTTGGTTCCGTAGTCGGACCTTGATTGTAAATGGATGAATGTAATGATATTTATGCTATTGTGTGACGTGGCGAGTGTAAGCCAACTATGTATCTCTTTTCCTTATTCATTACATGGGTTGTGTGAAGATTACCCCACTTGCGACATTGCTTACAATGCGGTTATGCCTCTAAGTCGTGCTTCGACACGTGGGAGATATAGCCGCATCGTGGGCGTTACACTCGGGGACCCTCCTGACTTGTTCCCGACTCCAACACCTCTTATATATACCCAAACTTCCAGAAAGAAACCTAGATCGGGAGTTCCGCCGCCGCAAGCCTCTGTAGCCACCGAAAACCAACTAGACCCGTTATGGCACCCTGCCGGAGGGGGGAATCCCTCTTCGGTGGCCATCTTCATCATCCCGGCGCTCTCCATGACGAGGAGGGAGTAGTTCGCCCTCGGGGCTGAGGGTATGTACCAGTAGCTATGTGTTTGATCTTTCTCTCTCTCTCTCGTGTTCTTGATTCGCACAATCTTGATGTATCACGAGCTTTGCTATTATAGTTGGATCTTATGATGTTTCTCCCCCTCTACTCTCTTGTAATGGATTGAGTTTTCCTTTTGAAGTTATCTTATCGGATTGAGTCTTTAAGGATTTGAGAACACTTGATGTATGTCTTGCATGTGCTTATCTGTGGTGACAATGGGATATTCACGTGATCCACTTGATGTATGTTTTGGTGATCAACTTGCGAGTTCTGTGACCTCGTGAACTTATGCATAGGGGTTGGCACACGTTTTCGTCTTGACTCTCCGGTAGAAACTTTGGGGCATGATGACCCACAAGTATAGGGGATCTATCGTAGTCCTTTCGATAAGTAAGAGTGTCGAACCCAACGAGGAGCAGAAGGAAATGATAAGTAGTTTTCAGTCAGGTATTCTCTGCAAGCACTGAAATTATCAGTAACAGATAGTTTTGTGATAAAGTAATTTGTAATGGGTAACAAGTAATAAAAGTAAATAAAGTGCAGCAAGATGGCCCAATACTTTTTGTAGCAAAGGACGAGCCTGGACACACTCTTATTTAAAGGAAAGCGCTCCCGAGGACACATGGGAATTATCGTCAAGCTAGTTTTCATCACGCTCATATGATTCGCGTTCGGTACTTTGATAATTTGATATGTGGGTGGACCGGTGCTTGGGTACTGCCCTTCCTTGGACAAGCATCCCACTTATGATTAACCCCTCTGGCAAGCATCCGCAACTACAAAAGAAGTATTAAGGTAAACCTAACCATAGCATGAAACATATGGATCCAAATCAGCCCCTTACGAAGCAACGCATAAACTAGGGTTTAAGCTTCTGTCACTCTAGCAACCCATCATCTACTTATTACTTCCCAATGCCTTCCTCTAGGCCCAAACAATGGTGAAGTGTCATGTAGTCGACGTTCACATAACACCACTAGAGGATAGACAACATACATCTCATCAAAATATCGAACGAATACTAAATTCACATGACTACTTATAGCAAGACTTCTCTCATGTCCCCAGGAACAAACATAACTACTCACAAATCATATTCATGTTCATAATCAGAGGGGTATTAATATGCATAAAGGATCTGAACATATCATCTTCCACCAAATAAACCAACTAGCATCAACTACAAGGAGTAATCAACACTACGAGCAACCCACAGGTACCAATCTGAGGTTTTGGGACAACGATTAGATACAAGAGATGAACTAGGGTTTGAGATGAGATGGTGCTGGTGAAGATTTTGATGGAGATTGACCCCCTCCCGATGTTGATGACGGTGGTGATGAATTGCCCTCCCGGAGGGAAATTTCCCCGGCAGAACAGCTCCGCCGGAGCCCTAGATTGGTTCCGCCAAGGTTCCGCCTCGTGGCGGCGGAGTTTCGTCCCGTAAGCTTGCTTACGATTTTTCCAGGGCAAAAGACCTCATATAGAAGAAGATGGGCACCGGAGGCTTGCCAGGGGGTCCACGAGGCAGGGGACGCGCCCAGGGGGTAGGGCATGCCCCCCACCCTCGTGGATGGTGGGTGGCCCCCCTCTGGTACTTCCTTCGCCCAATATTTTTTATATATTCTGAAACATGCTCCCGTGAAGTTTCAGGACTTTTGAAGTTGTGCATAATAGGTCTCTAATATTTTCTCCTTTTCCAGCCCAGAATTCCAGCTGCCAACATTCCCCCTCTTCATGTAAACCTTGTAAAATAAGAGAGAATAAGCATAAGTATTGTGACATAATGTATAATAACAGCCATAATGCAATAAATATCGATATAAAAGCATGATGCAAAATGGACGTATCAACTCCCCCAAGCTTAGACCTTGCTTGTCCTCAAGCGGAATCCGAAATCGAAAAAGAGATAGAGGTGTCGATAAAATAAAATACGGACATGAGGGCATCATGATCATTCTTATAACAGCAACATATATATATATATATATGTTGTCATATGATTTCTTATGCTAAAGTAACAATTCATTCACAATTTCAAGTATGAATCAGAAACTTCATTGAAAACTAACAAATATAATCTCAGTCATTGAAGCAATTGCAATTTATCATAACATCGGAAAGAGTCAATATAAGAGCTTTTCAGCAAGTCCACATACTCAACTATCATTTAGTCTTTCACAATTGCTAACACTCACGCAATAGTTATGGGTACGAAGTTTTAATCAGACACAGAGAAAGATAGGGGCTTATAGTTTTGCCTCCCAACCTTTTACCCCAAGGGTAATGTCAACAATAATAGTTCATGAAAACTCACATCCAATTAGCTATATATATCAGGATCTTTACAACACATTGTGCTTGCCAAAGGATAAAATGTAAAAAGGAAAGGTGAAGATCACCATGACTCTTGTATGAAGTATAAGACAAGAATAAAAGATAGGCCCTTCGCAGAGGGAAGCAGAGGTTGTCATGTGCTTTTATGCTTGGATGCACGAAATCTTAATGCAAAAGAACTTCACTTTATATTGCCACTTGTGAAATGGACCTTTATTATGTAGTTTGTCGCTTTTATTTCTTCCACATCACAAGATCGTATAAAGATTATTTTCTCCGCACTAATAAATCATACATATTTAGAGAGCAATTTTTATTGCTTGCAACAATGACAACTTACTTGAAGGATCTTACTCAATCCATAGGTAGATATGGTGGACTCTCATGGCAAAACTGGGTTTAAGGATATTTGGAAGCACAAGTAGTATCTCTACTTGGTGCAAAGAATTTTGCTAGCATAAGAGGGAAAGGCAAGCTCAACATGTTGGATGATCCATGACAATATAATTTATTTCGGATGTAAGAAAAGGTAACCCATTACGTTGTCTTCCTTGTCCAACATCAACTCTTTAGCATGTCATATTTTAATGAGTGCTCACAATTGATAGAGGCAAAGGTGTCCCGATGTTTCGATGAGATGGTGGCTATCGTTTTCTGTGGGAGTCGACCTTGACGATCCGACTACGAACGTGCGAGACGTCGCGCCTTAGCAATCGCTAAACCAACTTCCGAGGGGTTATTGACCACGCCGGAGCACGATCAACCTGACCACGAGGGCCTGTTTCCTGCGAGCAAACGAAGAACAAGCAAGAAACTGAGATTGCAATCTGGATATTGCGAATATAAGATGAAAGCTTTATTGATCAAGGTGGGGTTCTGTGACGTCTTGGTCTGGTCGTTGGACACAAACGAAGTACGCGAAGTTGCAGCTATGGCGAACTTTTAATCTAAACAAAACCCAAAGTCTAAACGACGCCCTAAGGGCTGTATATATGGAGGAAGAGAGGGGAATTTCGTGGCCCTTGAGGGTGGGGTCCGAAACCAACCCTAACTCTTGTTTCCCCACACATACGGACTCTAAAAATAGCCTATACTTAAGTATTTCGAAATTACATGGGCCTGGCCCATTAATAAGGTGACGCAACACCTAGAATAGCCTATGGACGAATATTATGAAGTGGCATCTTGTATATTTCGTCCATGGCTTCATGCACTCCTTATGGCGGCTTCAAAGTCCTGAAATCATCACTTGTAACTCCGTTCTTGATCCCCTTGCGCATGCCATCAACTTCATGCGTGTTCTTGCTCCAATGTTCATCCTTCTCCAAGCTAGGCCCTTCATTTGAAAGCAAAACAAATGTATCCAATTTAGGCAGCATCATAATCTCATGAACATTAGAATCATTACCAAGAAACGAAAGTACCTGGTAATTTAATTGGCGTGCGCGAGCTCTAGTAATTGGTCCAGTATATGTAACAGTAGGGGCTGTGGGTGTAACAATGGTGTTGATGTCCTCATCATCCTCCCCTTCTTGAAATGAAGTCGTCCTCGACGGAAGCTCATCTTCCTCACCCAAATAAGGCTTCAAATCTGCAATATTAAAAGTGGGACTAACCCCAAAATCTGCAGGTAGCTCAAGTTTATATGCATTATCATTTATTTTCTCTAAAACCTTAAAAGGACCATCAGCACGTGGCATTAGCTTTGATTTGCGCAGATTAGGAAAGCTATCTTTACGCAAATGTAACCAAACAAGATCTCCAGGTGCAAACACAACATGTTTTCTACCCTTATCTCCAGCAAGTTTATATTTAGCATTCATACGCTCAATGTTTTCCTTAGTTAACTCATGCATTTTTAAAATCAATTCAGAACGTTCTTTAGCATCAAAATTAACCTTCTCCGAAGATGGAAGAGGCAACAAATCAATAGGTGCACGAGGTAGGAAACCATACACAATTTCAAAAGGGCACATCTTAGTAGTAGAATGCAATGAACGATTATAAGCAAATTCAATATGAGGCAAGCATTCTTCCCACATTTTCTTGTTATTCTTCAAAACAGCCCTAAGCATAGTAGACAATGTTCTATTGACTACTTCAGTTTGTCCATCAGTTTGGGGGTGACAAGTAGTACTAAAAAGCAGCTTAGTCCCCAACTTAGCCCATAAACATCTCCAAAAGTGGCTAAGAAATTTAGTATCACGATCTGAAACAATAGTATTTGGCACACCATGTAAGCGAATAATTTCACGAAAGAACAAATCAGCAACATTAACAGCATCATCGCTTTTGTGACATGGTATAAAGTGTGCCATTTTCGAGAACCTATCCACGACAACAAATATGCTATCCCTCCCCTTCTTTGTTCTAGGTAAACCTAAAACAAAGTCCATGGATATATCCTCCCAAGGAACACTAGGTACAGGCAAAGGCATATATAAACCATGAGGATTGAGTCGTGACTTAGCTCTTTGACATGTAGTGCAGCGAGCAACAAAACGCTCAACATCCCGTCTCATCTTTGGCCAAAAGAAATGTGTAGCAAGTATATCCTCTGTCTTCTTGACGCCAAAGTGTCCCATTAATCCTCCTCCATGCGCCTCCTGCAACAACAAAAGACGAACGGAGCTAGCTGGAATGCATAGCTTGTTAGCACGAAACACAAATCCATCGTTAAGAACGAACTTGTTCCAAGTTCTCCCTTCCTTACAATTCTGCAATACATCTTTAAATTTAGCATCATTAACATATTGATCCTTGATGGTCTCCAAACCAAATATTTTAAAGTCAAGTTGTGAAAGCATAGTATAACGACGAGACAAGGCATCAGCAATAACATTTTCTTTACCCTTCTTGTGTTTAATCACATAAGGGAAAATCTCAATGAATTCAACCCATTTAGCATGTCGACGGTTCAGTTTTGCTTGACTTTTAATGTGTTTCAAAGATTCATGATCAGAATGTATAACAAATTCCTTGGGCCATAAATAATGTTGCCATGTTTCTAAGGTCCGAACAAGAGCATATAATTCTTTATCATAAGTAGAATAGTTCAGACTAGGCCCACTCAATTTTTCAGAAAAGTATGCAACAGGTTTTCCATCTTGTAATAACACACCTCCTAATCCAATTCCACTAGCATCACATTCAAGCTCAAAAGTCTTATTGAAATTAGGAAGTTGGAGTAAAGGAGCATGTGTCAACTTATCTTTCAATACCGTGAAGGCTTCTTCCTGTGCGGTACCCCAAACAAAAGGTACATCTTCTTTGTAAGCTCGTTGAGAGGTGCAGCAATGGTGCTGAAATCTCTCACAAAACGCCTATAAAAACCAGCGAGGCCAAGGAAACTCCTCACTTGTGTGACCGTTTTGGGCTGCGGCCAACTCTCAATAGCTTCAATCTTGGCTTTATCAACTTCAATTCCCTCTGGAGTAACAACATAGCCAAGAAAAGATACTCGGTCGGTGCAAAAGGTGCACTTTCCAAGGTTACCAAACAAACGTGCATCACGTAGAGCAATAAAAACAGCACGTAAATGTTCCAAATGTTCCTCCAAAGATTTGCTATAAATCAATATGTCATCAAAGTAAACTACCACAAATCGTCCAATGAAAGCACGTAAAACTTCGTTCATTAACCTCATGAAAGTACTAGGTGCATTAGTTAACCCAAAAGGCATGACTAACCACTCATATAATCCAAACTTAGTTTTAAATGCTGTTTTCCATTCATCTCCCAATTTCATACGAATTTGATGGTAACCACTACGCGAATCAACTTTGGAGAATATTGTAGAGCCACTCAATTCATCAAGCATATCATCTAGCCTAGGAATAGGATGACGATAACGAATAGTAATATTATTAATGCCTCTACAATCAACGCACATACGCGACGTACCATCCTTTTTCGGCACTAAAATGATAGGAACAACACAAGGACTAAGGGATTCGCGTATATAACCTTTGTCGAGCAGTTCTTGTACTTGACGCATAATCTCCTTCGTCTCCTCTGGATTGGTACGGTATGGTGCCCGGTTGGGTAATGATGCACCGGGAATTAAGTCAATTTGATGCTCAATCCCGCGAATAGGTGGTAATCCCGGTGGCACGTCTTGTGGAAAGACGTCGGCAAACTCCTGCAAAATGTTAGTGACAGCAGGAGGCAAAGAGGAAGGCACGTCCTCGAATGAAAATAATGCCTCTTTGCACACAAAAGCATAGCAAACAGATTTGCTAAAATCTAGATCATCAATATCAGATTTGGTGGCAAGTAAACATGCACTTTTCAATTTAATTTCAGAAGCAACACTAGATTGTTTATTATTATTAGGCTGCATTTGTTGCTCAAATTCTTTTGCCACAATCTGATTTTCACTCTTAGTTTTCTCCTGTTTTGCTTTATTAGCTCTATTAATATCATCTTTCAAAATGGAATCAGGAGTCATAGGAAGCAAAGTAATATTTTTATCCTTATGAACAAGAGTATACTGATTGTTTCTACCATGGTGAATAGAATTTTTATCAAATTGCCATGGTCTACCAAGTAATAAGGAACATGCTTGCATCGGTACCACATCACAATCAACATAATCAGCATATGTAGAGATACTAAAATGCACACGAACAGTACGTGTTACCTTAACCTTGCCGCTGTTGTTGAACCATTGGATGTAGTAAGGATGTGGATGTGGTCTTGTGGTGAGAGATAGCTTCTCCACCATCTCAATGCTAGCCAAGTTGTTGCAACTCCCTCCATCTATGATCACGCGAACAGAACGTTCCTTCACAACTCCCTTTGTATGGAACAAATTATGCCTCTGATTTTGCTCAGCTTGTGTAACCTGCACACTCAAAACACGTTGAGCAACTAAACATTCATACCTGTCAGCATCTTCAGGAGCCATGTATTGCGTCTCATGATCAAAATCGTCTCCACCGTGTTCGTCACGTGTAATAAGAGCCAAAGTCTCCTCATCATAGTCACTAGCGGACTCATACCCACCATCCTCAGTAACAATCATCACACGCTTAGATGGGCATTCTCTCGCATAATGACCTCCACCCTTGCAACGTCGACAAATAATATCATGTGTTTGCCCTGTTGATGCCATGGATGAAGAAGAGCTCTTTGCAGGCCCAGAAGGTGTGCTCTTGGCAGATAGTGGTGATTGTGCCTGCTTTATTGTATCACGGTTGGAGGTGGCAGCCGACGGAGGCGCCGGTGAAGCAGAACGTGTGGAAGTAGATGATGCACGTGGTGTCCATGAAGAAGGTCGACCTGCAGAAAAGTTAGTCCGCGCCAATGCCTGTCAATCCTGCACTTCACGTTCAGCTTTACAAGCAAGATGGAATAAACGAGTGATATTAGTATACTCCTTATACTCTAGAATCGTCTGAATCTCTCTATTTAATCCACCCATAAAACGTGCAAGCATAGCTTCATTCTCCTCAACAATACCACATCTAATCATGCCAGTTTGTAATTCCTGATAATATTCTTCTACAGAATTTTTTCCCTGTCTTAAGCGCTGCAATTTTTGAAGTAATTCACGTTGATAATATGGTGGAACCCAACGAGTACGCATAGCAGTTTTCAAAGCAGCCCAAGTAGCAGGAATGGGATATAATCTACAATGCTCAGACCACCAAACACATGCAAAACTAGTGAATGCACAAACAGCAGGAGGAACACGTCTCTCCTCGGGATATTGTAAACATGTAAATCGTTGTTCAGTTTCTAACTCCCAAGTAAGATATATATCAGGAACATATCTACCCTCAAATGGTGGAATATTCAATTTTAGTTTAGGGAGATGGTCATGATCTCGTACCTGAGGGTGAGCCCTACCATTGCCATTATTTGCATGTGGATGACCTGATGGTTGCTGTGCTGGTGGTGGCACGTAGTTCTGATTTTGATCAACCTCATCCTCGTAATCGCCAGCAAAATCATCCTCCTCCGCATCAGCAGCAGGAGCCACAGAAGTAGAAACAGCAGCACCAACAGTTTGGCCAGGTGCAAGAGGGAGACGGCTCGCTCGGCGGAGGGCTGTTTCACGATGTGTAGGTAGTCGTCGTTGTTGTTGTTGTAGAGGTGCGTTAGGTGCAGCCGGTGGTGGTGGTGGAAGACGCGCGAGCAATTCATTAAACCTGTCATCGAGCTTTGTTTCGAACGTCTTCTCCGTGTCATCTATCTTCTCCATGGCCTCTTCAAATCTGTTTAGCACATCCTGCACCTGTCCATTCATCATTTGCTGAAATTTATCATGCAACTCCTGATTCGTCATGTTCTCCTAGTCAGTCTCGTCGGCTTGTGATCCTGCCATGGTTAGCAACAATAGAAAACACACAAGAATATGATCCTACAGAATACTAACAAGAGGTGGTGGTGGCGGGTGTCACAAATCCGTCAAGCAAATCTCAAATTCTTACCAGTTCTTACCCAGCAGCAGGCGGTGATCGGCAACCGTTGTAGTCAAAACTCTCAAAAGCTTGGATAGAGCGATTGCCAGGGAGAGTCAAACGCACGACGTAGAGGTATGTGGAGCTGGGAAGGCTTATAGTATGGTAGCAAAAAGGGTCAGCAATAATCAATTCAGAGATGCAAAGTTGAATAAACGCTCAACGACGGTACTGTGCTGGTCCTAGGCTAGACCGTGCTAGAGACGCGAGCCTAGAACACTAACAAAATCACGGCGCTGCACGTAAATAAGGGAAAAGCACACTCTGGAACTTTTTTTTCGCTTTTTCTTTTTTTTGCGCTCCACTTTTTTTTTGCGCTCCTCTTTTTTTTTTGCGAAAAATTACTATAATGGCGAGTGTCTCAAAACTCTTCCCTCGTCAAACTGATAGGATGGGCACGAAATTTTTTTTTCACTTTTTTTTTCGGAAATCAGGGCAGCGACGACGAAAAAGTGCGACAAAAAATCACTATGATGGCACGTGGCTCAAAAGACTCAGAAAAGCCTAAAAATAGGATAGGGAAAAAAAATTTGCCCGAGAAAATTTTGGCCTAAAAACTGCCCGGGGGTCTCCAGACTCTTTTTTTTTCTTTTTTTTTCCGAGACCTACGCAGGCAAGGAAACACGAATCAGAATTGAGATTGATCTCAAGAACAAACCTAATATGAGAAGAACTCGGATTGGTGGTGGATATATGGTTGTGGTATATGGCAGCGGTGGTGGTATATGGTAGCGGTGGTGGTATATGGATAGAGATTGATGGTGGTATATGGATACGGATTGGTAGTGGTATATGGATAAGGATTCAGAGCGGTGGCGGATAAGCAAAAGTGATAGATGGGCGATGATGATGGTGCGGCGGCGGCGTGACAACTTATGACCAGAACTCGAAACTCTAAAAGACTAGACTCTAAGACCAGCAACTTGACACGACGATGCAACCGCAAATTCAACAAAGCAAAAACCCTAAAAAGATTATGCAAAGGCTCAGATTGGTTCGGATATGATGAACTAACCCTAATTTTTTTTGTGTGGCTTTTTCGTGGACTGTAGGTATGAAGAACAGACTCGATCGAATCTATGAAAAACTGTAAAATCTCACCGAGCAACCTGGAAATCTGATACCACTTGATAGAGGCAAAGGTGTCCCGATGTTTCGATGAGATGGTGGCTATCGTTTTCTGTGGGAGTCGACCTTGACGATCCGACTACGAACGTGCGAGACGTCGCGCCTTAGCAATCGCTAAACCAACTTCCGAGGGGTTATTGACCACGCCGGAGCACGATCAACCTGACCACGAGGGCCTGTTTCCTGCGAGCAAACGAAGAACAAGCAAGAAACTGAGATTGCAATCTGGATATTGCGAATATAAGATGAAAGCTTTATTGATCAAGGTGGGGTTCTGTGACGTCTTGGTCTGGTCGTTGGACACAAACGAAGTACGCGAAGTTGCAGCTATGGCGAACTTTTAATCTAAACAAAACCCAAAGTCTAAACGACGCCCTAAGGGCTGTATATATGGAGGAAGAGAGGGGAATTTCGTGGCCCTTGAGGGTGGGGTCCGAAACCAACCCTAACTCTTGTTTCCCCACACATACGGACTCTAAAAATAGCCTATACTTAAGTATTTCGAAATTACATGGGCCTGGCCCATTAATAAGGTGACGCAACACCTAGAATAGCCTATGGACGAATATTATGAAGTGGCATCTTGTATATTTCGTCCATGGCTTCATGCACTCCTTATGGCGGCTTCAAAGTCCTGAAATCATCACTTGTAACTCCGTTCTTGATCCCCTTGCGCATGCCATCAACTTCATGCGTGTTCTTGCTCCAATGTTCATCCTTCTCCAAGCTAGGCCCTTCATTTGAAAGCAAAACAAATGTATCCAATTTAGGCAGCATCATAATCTCATGAACATTAGAATCATTACCAAGAAACGAAAGTACCTGGTAATTTAATTGGCGTGCGCGAGCTCTAGTAATTGGTCCAGTATATGTAACAGTAGGGGCTGTGGGTGTAACAATGGTGTTGATGTCCTCATCAACAATCATAAAATATGTCCAAGATAGTATATTTATATGTGAAAACCTCTCTTTCTTTATTACTTCCTATTAATTGCAACGATGACCAAAACTATGTTTGTCAACTCTCAACAACATTTATTCATCATACTCTTTATATGTGAAGTCATTACTCTCCATAAGATCCATATGATTTCTTTAATTCTTTTCATTCTTTCTCTTCTCTTTTATTTTTACTCCCTCAAGATCATAGCAAGATGGCAAAGCCCTTGACTCAATGCTAATCTTTATTATATAGCTCACAGACTCGATTACATAGAAGGATCATAAAGCAAAACTCAAAACTTGATCATACTAAAACTTTATGCTGCTAGATCAAAATATTGCTAAAAGGGTCAAACTAAGAAAAACGCTAAAGGTAAAAAGGTGTGATGGTGATACGATACCGGGGAACCTCCCCCAAGCTTGGCAGTTGCCAAGGGGAGTGCCCATACCAGATAGTCAGTTCTTCTTTGTTGGTGATGATGATGACAATTGTGCCTTCAGCATTTTCATGTTGTAATTGAGAAGAGCGATCTCCTCCTTTAAATCATCGACCTCCGATTCTAGCTTCAAGATCTTGTCACATAAATCTCCTTTGCTTTTCTGCCAAAAACGAGAAGGAATAGATCGGTTGTTAGATAGTTTAGCCCTCTTGGGGAGACTAGACTTCTTGAACTTCACGTGCATATCCCCAGGTTGAGGTAGAGGGACATCCTCCTCCTCCGAACTTGAATCATTGATCATCCTCAAGTGAGCATCCTCCTCATCATCCGTAGTTCGACCACAAGGAGATAGGTCCCCATAGGTCTTTGGATCGGCAATGAGATGTGAGACATAGCTTTCTTCATCGGAGTCTTCAGACGACATCTTGCTCTAAATCTGTGGCAGAAACAGCTCGAAACAAAAACAAAGGATAATTGCGTGGTACGGTGGTAAAAACCTTCAGGAGATTATATAATGAATTATTACCGACCAAAAGAAGTATCGTGCAAGAAAACAGAGTCCGAAGAGCACACGAGGTGCCCACGAGGTAAGGGGCGCGCCCAGGGGGTAGGGCATGCCCTCCACCCTCATGGATGCCTCGTGTCCTTCCCGGACTACTTCTTATTTCCCTATTTTCTTAAATATTCCAAAACGGAGAAAAATTGCTATTAGAACTGCTTTGGAGTCGGTTTACTTACCGTACCACATACCTCTTCCTTTTCGGAGACTGGAATGTTTTGGAAAGTGTCCCTTATATACTCCTCCAGGGTTACGGTTTCAATAACATTAGTTTCAACATTTATAGGATTACCTGAGATATAATGTTTGATTCTTTGACCGTTCACCACCCTCGGATTTGTTCCTTCGAAGTTGTTGATTTTCATGGCACCAGAATGATAGACCTCCTCAATGACGTAAGGACCTTCCCATTTTGAGAGGAGTTTGCCTGCAAAAAAATCTTAAATGAGAGTTGTATAGCAAAACATAATCACCTACATTAAACTCATGCTTTTGTATCCTTTTGTCATGCCATCTTTTAACTTTTTCTTTAAACAGTTTGGCATTCTCATAAGCCTGGGTTCTCCATTCATCAAGTGAGCTAATGTCAAATAGTCTCTTCTCACCGGCAAGTTTGAAATCATAATTGAGCTCTTTAATGGCCAAATATGCCTTATGTTCTAGTTCGAGAGGTAAGTGACATGCTTTTCCATAAACCATTTTATACGGAGACATACCCATAGGATTTTTATATGCAGTTCTATAAGCCCATAATGCATCATCAAGTTTCTTGGACCAATTCTTTCTAGATCTATTAACAGTCTTTTGCAAAATTAATTTAGGCTCTCTATTACTCAGTTCTACTTGACCACTAGACTGTGGATGATATGGGGATGAAATTCTATGATTAACATCATACTTAGCAAGCATTTTACGAAAAGCACCATGAATAAAATGTGAACCACCATCAGTCATTAAGTATCTAGGGACCCCAAACCTCGGAAAAATAACTTCTTTAAGCATCTTAATAGAGGTGTTATGATCAGCACTACTAGCTGGAATAGCTTCTACCCACTTAGTAACGTAAACAACAGTAACTAAAATATGTGTATACCCATTAGAGGAAGGAAACGGTCCCATAAAATAAAAGCCCCAAACATCAAATGGTTCAATAACAAGTGAATAATTCATAGGCATTTCTTGACGTCTACTAATATTACCAATTCTTTGTCATTCATCACAAGACAAGACAAACTTACGAGCGTCCTTGAAGATAGTAGGCCAATAAAAACCGGATTGCAATACCTTATGTGCAGTTCTGTCTCCAGCATGGTGTCCTCCATAAGCCTCGGAATGACACTTGCGTAGAATCTGTTCCTGTTCATGCTCAGGTACACAACGTCTAATAATACCATCTACTCCTTTATAAAGGTGTGGGTCATCCCAGAAGTAATGTCTTAAATCATAGAAAAACTTTTACTTTTATTGGTATGTGAAACTAGGTGGTATAAATTTAGCAACAATATAATTAGCATAATCAGCATACCATGGAGAAGTACGAGAAGCATTTATGACAACCAATTGTTCATCAGGAAAGCTATCATCAATAGGTAGTGGGTCATCAAGAACATTCTCTAACCTAGACAAGTTGTCTGCAACGGGGTTCTCAGCTCCCTTTATGTCGATAATATGCAAATCAAATTCTTGTAGTAAGACAACCCATCTAATAAGTCTAGGTTTAGAATCTTTATTTTCCATGAGATATTTAATAGGAGCATGATCAGTGTGAACAGTTACTTTAGAATCAACAATATAAGGTCCGAACTTATCACAAGCAAATACAACTGCTAAAAATTATTTTTAGTAGTAGCATAATTTCTCTGGGCACTGTCCAGAGTCTTACTAGAATATTGGATAACATTTAATTTCTTATCAACTCTTTGTCCTAGAACAGCCCCTACAGCATAATCACTAGCATCACACATAATTTCAAAGGGTAAATTCCAATCAGGTGGCTGAACAATTGGTGCAGAAATCAAGGCTTTCTTAAGTATTTCAAATGCTTCTACACAATCATCATCAAAGAAAAAAGGAACATCTTTTTTTAAGAGATTAGTCAGAGGCCTAGAAATTTTAGAGAAGTCCTTAATGAACCTCCTATAAAAACCGGCATGACCAAGGAAACTTATTATACTTTTAAAGTCCTTAGAACACGGCATCTCTTCAATAGCATCAACTTTAGCTTTATCAACTTCAATACCTCTTTCAGAAATTTTATGCCCCAAGACAATACCTTCATTAACCATAAAGTGGCACTTCTCCCAATTCAAGACAAGGTTAGTTTCTTCACATCTCTGCAAAACTCGATCAAGGTTCATCAAAAGAAATTCCATATACGGAGAAATCATCCATGAAAACTTCAACAATCATTTCACAAAAGTCATAGAATATAGCGGTCATACATCTTTGAAAGGTAGCGGGTGCATTGCATAAACCAAAAGGCATACGCCTATAAGCAAAGGTACCGAAGGGCAAGTAAAAGTTGTATTTTCTAGATCCTCTTTTGACACAGGTATTTGAGAGAAACTAGAATAACCATCTAGAAAGCAAAAATGTGTATGTTTGGATAATCTTTCTAGCATTTGATCAATAAAAGGTAAAGGGTAGTGATCCTTTTTAGTAGCTTTGTTCAATTTGCGGAAATCAATTACCATTCTATAACCTGTAACAATTCTTTGTGGAATCAATTCATCTGTATCATTAGGAACAACAGTCATATCTCCCTTCTTAGGGACACAATGGACAGGACTTACCCACTGACTATCAACAATGGGATAAATTATACCTGCCTCCTGAAGCTTTAGTATTTCTTTTCTTACCACTTCTTTCATCTTAGGATTTAACCGTCATTGGTGATCAACAACCGGTTTCGCGTCTTTCTCCAATTTTATTTTGTGCTGGCATAGAGTGGGACTAATGCCCTTAAGATCATCAAGAGTATATCCAATAGCAGCACGGTGCTTCTTCAGAGTTTTTAATAATTTCTTTTCTTCATCCTCTAAAAGGTTAGCACTAATAATAATAGGATATATCTCTTTCTCATCAAGATAAGCATATTTAAGAGTATCAGGTAAAGGTTTAAGCTCAAACACGGGATCACCCTTGGGTGGAGGAGGATCCCCTAGGATTTCAACACGCAAGTAGTGTTTCAAAATAGGTCCCTGTTTAAAGAATACTTCATCTATTTCCCTTCTTTCATTCATAAACATATCATTTTCATGGTCGAGCAAATATTGTTCTAAAGGATCATTAGGAGGCACGGAAATAGAAGCAAGACCAATAATTTCATCTTTACTAGGAAATTCTTTATCATGGGGTTGTCGATGAAATTTAGCAAAATTAAACTCATGATACATATCTCCCAAACCAATAGTAACAACATCCTTTTTGCAATATATCCTAGCATTAACAGTATTAAAGAAGGGTCTACCAAATATAATGGGACAAAAGTTATCTTGTGGGGAACCAAGAACAAGAAACTCAGCAGGATATTTAACTTTCCCACACAAGACTTCAACATATCTAACAATCCCAATTGGTGAAATAGTGTCTCTATTGGCAAGCTTAATTGTAACATCAATTTCCTCTATCTCAGCACATGCGATTCATGCATAATTTATTTATATAAGGAATGAGGTATTGCACTTGCACTAGCACCCATATCACATAAGCCATGATAGCAATGATCTCCTATTTTAACAGAAATAACAGGCATGCCTACAACGTGTCTATGTTTGTTTTTAGTGTCAGGTCTAGCAATTCTAGCAGCTTCATCACAAAAGCAAATAACATGCCCATCAATATTATCTGCCAAGAGATCTTTAACCATAGCAATACTAGGTTCAACTTTAATTTTCTTAGGGGGTGTAGCTGTTCTAGTATTACTCTTACGAACCACAGTTGAAACTTTAGCATGATCCTTTATTCTAACAGGGAAAGGTGGTTTCTCAATATAAGCAGTAGGAACAACATGATCAACATTATAAGTGATAGTCTTTTCTTCAACTTTTATAGGTGCAACTAATTTTACTTCAATGGGAGGATTATATTTAAACCACTTCTCCTTAGGGAGATCAACATGAGTAGCAAAGGATTCACAGAAAGAAGCTACTATCTTAGGGTTAAGTCCATATTTAGTGCTAAATTCACGGAAAACATTGGTATCCATAAAAGATTTAACACAGTCAAAATTAGGTATTATATCTGACTCCTTACCTTCGTCGAGATCCCAATCTTCAGAGTTGCATTTAATTCTTTCCAATAAATCCCATTTGAATTCAATAGTCTTCATCATAAAAGAGCCAGTACAAGAAGTATCGAGCATGGAGCGTTTATCGAGAGAAAGCCGAGCATAAAAATTTTGAATAATAATTTCTCTTGAGAGCTCATGATTGGGGCATGAATATAACATTGACTTAAGCCTCCCCCAAGCTTGAGCGATGATTTCTCCTTTGCGAGGCCAAAAATTATATATATAATTACGATCATGATGAACAAGATGCATAGGATAAAACTTCTGATGAAATTCCAATTGCAATCGGTTGTAGTTCCATGATCCCATATCATCACATAGCCTAAACCATGTCAATGCCTTTCCCTTCAAAGATAAAGGGAAGACCTTCTTCTTGATAACATCCTCGGGCATACCTGCAAGCTTAAATAATCCACAAACTTCATCCACATAGATTAGGTGCAAATCGGGATGCAATGTTCCATCTGCTGTAAAAGGATTAGCTAGTAGTTTCTCTATCATTCCCGAAGGAATTTCAAAGTAAACATTTTCAATAGGTTCAGTAGGTTGAGGAGCAACTCTTTTCTCTACTGGTCGGGGTGAAGATACCCCGAACAAGCCCCTCAAAGGATTATGTTCCACAGTAACAAGTGACAGTCAATTTCAGCACACTATATAAATTTTTCCTTACCAAATTCCACCTACCAAAGGTGCTTCACTCCCCGGCAACAGCGCCAGAAAAGAGTCTTGATGACCCACACGTATAGGGGATCTATTGTAGTCCTTTCAACAAGTAAGAGTGTCGAACCCAACGAGGAGTAGAAGGAAATGATAAGCAGTTTTCAGTAAGGTATTCTCTGCAAGCACTGAAATTATCGGTAACAGATAGTTTTGTGATAAAGTAATTTGTAACCGGTAACAAGTAATAAAAGTAAATAAATTGCAGAAAGATGGCCCAACCTTTTTGTAGCAAAGGACAAGCCTGGACAAACTCTTATATAAAGGAAAGCGCTCCCAAGGACACATGGGAATTATCGTCAAGCTAGTTTTCATCACGCTCATATGATTCGTGTTCGGTACTTTGATAATTTGATATGTGGTTGGACCGGTGCTTGGGTACTGCCCTTCCTTGGACAAGCATCCCACTTATGATTAACCCCTCTGGCAAGCATCCGCAACTACAAAAGAAGTATTAAGGTAAACCTAAACATAGCATGAAACATATGGATCCAAATCAGCCCCTTACGAAGCAACGCATAAACTAGGGTTTAAGCTTCTGTCACTCTAGTAACCCATAATCTACTTATTACTTCCCAATGCCTTCCTCTAGGCCCAAACAATGGTGAAGTGTCATGTAGTAGACGTTCACATAACACCACTAGAGGATAGACAACATACATCTCATCAAAATATCGAACGAATACCAAATTCACATGACTAGTTATAGCAAGACTTCTCCCATGTCCTCAGGAACAAACGTAACTACTCACAAATCATATTCATGTTCATAATCAGAGGGGTATTAATATGCATGAAGGATCTGAACATATGATCTTCCACCAAATAAACCAACTAGCATCTACTACAAGAAGTAATCAACACTACTAGCAACCCACAGGTACCAATCTGAGGTTTTGGGACAAAGATTGGATACAAGATATGAACTAGGGTTTGAGATGAGATGGTGATGGTGAAGATGTTGATGGAGATTGACCCCCTCCCGATGATAGGATCGATGATGATGACGGTGGTGATGATTTCCCCCTCCCGGAGGGAAGTTTCCCCGGCAGAACAGCTCCGCCAGAGCCCTAGATTGGTTCCGCCAAGGTTCCACCTCGTGGCGGCGGAGTTTCGTCCCGTAAGCTTGCTTATGATTTTTTCCAGGGCAAAATAGCTCATATAGCAGAAGATGGGCACCGGAGGCCTACCAGGGGGCCCACGAGGCAGGGGCGCGCCCCCCCACCCTCGTGGATGGTGGGTGGCCCCCCTCTGGTACTTCCTTCGCCCAATATTTTCTATATATTCTGAAACATGCTCCCGTGAAGTTTCAGGACTTTTGGAGTTGTGCAGAATAGGTCTCTAATATTTGCTCCTTTTCCAACCCAGAATTCCAGCTGCCGGCATTCCCCCTCTTCATGTAAACCTTGTAAAATAAGAGAGAATAGGCATAAGTATTGTGACATAATGTATAATAACAGCCCATAATGCAATAAATATCGATATAAAAGCATGATGCAAAATGGACGTATCAGGGCACTCTTTGAAGTTCTTTGTGTTGGTTGAATAGATGAATCTGAGATTGTGTGATGCATATCGTATAATCATACCCACAGATACTTGAGGTGACATTGGAGTATCTAGGTGACATTAGGGTTTTGGTTGATTTGTGTCTTAAGGTGTTTTTCTAGTACGAACTCTAGGATAGATTGAACGGAAAGAATAGCTTCGTGTTATTTTAATACGGACTCTTGAATAGATCGATCAGAAAGAATAACTTTGAGGTGGTTTCGTACCCTACAATAATCTCTTCGTTTGTTCTCCGCTATTAGTGACTTTGGAGTGGCTCTTTGTTGCATGTTGAGGGATAGTTATATGATCTAATTATGTTATTATTGTTGAGAGAACTTGCACTAGTTAAAGTATGAACTCTAGGCCTTGTTTCAACGCATTGCAATACCATTTTCGCTCACTTTTATCATTAGTTACCTTGCTGTTTTTATGTTTTCATATTACAAAAACCTATATCTACCATCCATATTGCACTTGTATCAACATCTCTTCGCCGAACTAGTGTACCTATACAATTTACCATTGTATTGGGTGTGTTGGGAACACAAGAGACTCTTTGTTATTTGGTTGCAGGGTTGTTTGAGAGAGACCATCTTCATCCTATGCCTCCCACGGATTGATAAACCTTAGGTCATCCACTTGAGGGAAATTTGCTACTGTCCTACAAACCTCTGCACTTGGAGGCCCAAAAACGTCTACCATAAGAAGGTTGTGTAGTAGACATCAAAGGTCTTCCCTTTATCTTTGAAGGGAAAGGCATTGACATGGTTTAGGCTATGTGATGATATTGGATCATGGAACTACAACTGATTGAAATTGGAATTTCATAAGAAGTTGTATCCTATGCATCTGGTTCATCGTGATCGTAATTATATATAATTTTTGGCCTAGCGAAGGAGAAAGTATCGCTCAAGCTTGGGGGAGGCTTAAGTAAATGTTATATTCATGCCCCAATCATGAGCTCTCAAGAGAAATTATTATTCAAAAAATTTATGCTCCGCTTTCTCTTAATAATCGCTCGATACTCGATACTTCCTGTACTAGTTCTTTTATGATGAAGACTATTGAATTTAGATGGGATTTATTGGAAATAATTAAAGGCAACTCTGAAGATTGGAAACTCGACGATGGTAAGGAGTCAGGTATAACACCTAAGTTTTATTGTGTTAAATCTTTTATGGATACCGATGCTTTTCGTGAATTTAGCACTAAATATGGACTTGATCTGAGTTACTAGCTTCTTTCTGTGAATCATTTGCTACTCATGTTGATCTCCCTAAGGAGAAGTGGTTTAAATATCATCCTCCCATTGAAGTAAAGTAGTCGAACCTATTAAAGTTGAAGAAAATACTATCACTTATAATGTTGATCCTATTTTTCCTACCGCTTATATTGAGAAACCACCTTTCCCTGTTAGAATAAAGGATCATGCTAAAGCTTCAACTGTGGTTCATAAGAGTAATGCTAGAACACCTACACCCTCTAAGAAAATTAAAGTTGAACCTAGTATTGCTATGGTTAAGGATCTCTTGGTCGATAATATTGATGGGCATGTTATTTACTTCTGTGATGAAGCTGCTAGAATTGCTAGACCCGATACTAAAAATAAACATAGACATGTTGTTGGCATGCTTGTTGTTTCTATTAAAATAGGAGATCACTGTTATCATGGCTTATGTGATATGGGTGCTAGTGTCAGTGCAATACCTTATACTTTATATAAAGAAATTATGCATGATATTGCACCTGCTGAGATAGAAGATATTGATGTTACTATTAAGCTTGCCAATAGAGATACTATTTCACCAATTGGGATTGTTAGAGATGTTGAAGTCTTGTGTGGGAAAATTAAACATCCTACTAATTTTCTTGTTCTTGCTTCCCCACAACATGACTTTTGTCCCATTATATTTGGTAGACCCTTCTTGAACATTGTTAATGCTAAGATAGACTGCGAAAATGATATTGTTACTGTTGGTTTAGGGGATATGTCTCATGATTTTAATTTTGCTAAATTACATAGACAACCCCATGATAAAGAATTTCTTAGTAAATATGAAATTATTGGTCTTGCTTCTATTGTCGTGCCTCCTAATGATCCTTTAGAACAATATTTACTAGACCATGAAAATGATATGTTTATGAATGAAAGAAGGGAAATAGATGAAGTATTATTTAAATAGGGACCTATTTTGAAACACAACTTGCCTGTTGAAATTCTAGGGGATCCTCCTCCACCCAAGGGCGATCCCGTGTTTGAGCTTAAACCATTACCTGATACTCTTAAATATGCTTATATTTATGAAAAGAAGATATATCCTGTTATTGTTACTGCTAACCTTTATAGAGCAGGAAGAAGAGAAATTATTGAAAACTCTGAAGAAGCATTGTGCTGCTATTGGATATACTCTTGATGATCTTAAGGGCATTAGTCCCACTCTATGCCAGCACAAAATAAAATTGGAGAAAGACGCCAAACCGGTTGTTGATCACCAACGACGGTTAAATCCTAAGATGAAAGAAGTGGTAAGAAATGAAATACTAAAGCTTCTAGAGGCGGGTATAATTTATCTTGTTGCTGATAGTCAGTGGGTAAGTCCTGTCCATTGTGTCCCTAAGAAGGGAGGTATTACTGTTGTTCTTAATGATAAAGACGAATTGATCCCACAAAGAATTGTTACAGGTTATAGAATGGTAATTGATTTCCACAAATTAAATAAAGCTACTAGAAAGGATCATTACCCTTTACCTTTTATTGATCAAATGCTAGAAAGATTATCCAAACATACACATTTTTGCTTTCTAGACGGTTATTTTGGTTTCTCTCAAATACCTGTGTCGAAAGAGGATCAGGAAAAGACCACTTTTACTTACCCTTTCGGTACCTTTGCTTATAGACGTATGCCTTTTGGTTTATGTAATGCACCTGCTACCTTTCAAAGATGTATGGCTACTATATTCTCTGACTTTTTTCAAAAGAGTGTTGAGGTTTTCATGGATGATTTCTCCGTGTATGGAACTTCTTTTGATGATTGCTTAAACAACCTTGATCGAGATTTGTAGAGATGTGAAGAAACTAATCTTTTCTTGAATTGGGAGAAGTGCCACTTTATGGTTAATGGAGGTATTGTCTTGGGGCATAAAATTTCTGAAAGAGGTATTGAAGTTGATAAAGCTAAAGTTGATGCTATTGAAAAGATGTCGTGTCCTAAGGACATTAAAGGTATAAGAAGTTTCCTTGGTCATGCCAGTTTTTATAGGAGGTTCATTAAAGACTTCTCAAAAATTTCTAGGCCTCTGACTAATCTCTTACAAAAAGATGTTCCTTTTGTCTTTGATGATGATTGTGTAGAAACATTTTAAATACTTAAGAAAGCCTTGATTTCTGCACCTATTGTTCAGCCACCTGATTCGAATTTACCCTTTGAAATTATGTGTGATTCTAGTGATTATGCTGTAGGTGCTGTTCTAGGACAAAGAGTTGATAAGAAATTAAATGTTATCCAATATGCTAGTAAAACTCTAGGCAGTGCCCAGAGAAATTATGCTACTACTGAAAAATAATTTTTAGCAGTTGTATTTGCTTGTGATAAGTTCAGGCCTTATATTGTTGATTCTAAAGTAACTGTTCACACTGATCATGCTGGTATTAAATACCTTATGGAAAAGAAAGATGCTAAACCTAGACTTATTAGATGGGTTCTCTTGCTACAAGAATTTGATTTGCATATTATTGATAGGAAGGGAGCTGAGAACCCCATTGCAGACAAGTTGTCTAGGTTAGAAAATGTTCTTGATGACCCACTCCCTATTGATGATAGTTTTCTGATGAACAATTAGCTATCATAAATGCTTCTCGTGCTGCTCCATGGTATGCTAATTATGCTAATTACATTGTTGCTAAATTTATACCACCTAGTTTCACATACCAGCAAAAGAAAAAGTTTTTCTATGATTTGAGACATTACTTCTGGGATGACCCACACCTTTATAAACAAGGAGTAGATGGTGTTATTAGACGTTGTGTACCTGAGCATGAACAAGAACAGATCCTACGCAAGTGTCACTCCGAGGCTTATGGAGGACACCACGCTGCACATAAGGTATTGCAATCCGGTTTTTATTGGCCTACTCTTTTCAAAGATGCCTGTAAGTTTGTCTTGTCTTGTGATGAATGTCAAAGAATTGGTAATATTAGTAGACGTCAAGAAATGAATATGAACTATTCACTTGTTATTGAACCATTTGATGTTTGGGGCTTTGATTATATGGGACCGTTTCCTTCCTCTAATGGGTATACACATATTTTAGTTGTTGTTGATTACGTTACTAAGTGGGTAGAAGCTATTCCAACTAGTAGTGCTGATCATAACACCTCTATTAAGATGCTTAAAGAAGTTATTTTTCCTAGGTTTGGAGTCCATAGATACTTAATGACTGATGGTGGTTCACATTTTATTCATGGTGCTTTTCGTAAAATGCTTGCTAAGTATGATGTTAATCATAGAATTGCATGTCCATACCACCCACAGTCTAGTGGTCAAGTAGAACTGAGTAATAGAGAGATTAAATTAATTTTGCAAAAGACTGTTAATAGATCTAGAAAGAATTGGTCCAAGAAACTTGATGATGCATTATGGGCCTATAGAACTGCAAATAAAAATCCTATGGGTATGTTTCCGTATAAAATGGTTTATGGAAAAGCATGTCACTTACCTCTCGAACTAGAACATAAGGCATATTGGACCATTAAAGAGCTCAGTTATGATTTCAAACTTGCCGGTGAGAAGAGACTATTTGACATTAGCTCACTTGATGAGTGGAGAACCCAGGCCTATGAGAATGCCAAACTGTTTAAAGAAAAAATTAAAAGATGGCATGACAAAAGGATACAAAAGTGTGAGTTTAATGTAGGTGATTATGTTTTGTTATACAACTCTCGTTTAAGATTTTTTACAGGAAAACTCCTCTCTAAATGGGAAGGTCCTTACGTTATCGAGGAGGTCTATCGTTCCGGTGCCATAAAAATCAACAACTTCGAAGGCACAAATCCAAAGGTGGTGAACGGTCAAAGAATCAAACATTATATCTCAGGTAATCCCATAAATGTTGAAACCAATGTTATTGACACCGTAACCCCGGAAGAGTACATAAGGGACACTTTCCAAAATGTTTTAGACACCGAAAAGGAATAGGTATGTGGTACAGTAAGTAAACTGACTCCAAAACAGTTCTAACAGTAATTTTTCTCTGTTTTGGAATACTTAAGAAAATAAGAAGTAGTCCGGAAAGGACACGAGGCATCCACGAGGGTGGAGGGCACGTCCTCCTGCCTCGTGGGCACCTCGTGTGCCCTCCGGACTCCGTTTTGTTGCATGATACTTCTCCTGGTCGGTAAAAATTCATTATATAATCTCCCGAAGGTTTTGACCACCATACCACGACAAAATCCTCTGCTTTTGTTTCGAGCTGTTTTTCTGACATATCTAGATCACCATGGCATCTTCAAGCTCCTCCAAGGACAAAATTTTCGAGAAGGTCATCAACCCCTACCACACGGAGGTGCTGCAACACCCTAAAACCATTGAGATGCGTGAGGGGGTGCTGCACATCCACGATGTTGAGGGACCAAGGAGGACCGGAAGCATGGAGACAAGTCTCAAAGCAATGGAGCAACAAGTTTTCAAGTGCCAGGGGATGGTGGAACACGGACTCAACGCCAACCACATGATGATCGCGGAGTTCACCAACAACCACAAGCTAGATGCCAAGAACATTGGGGAGACCATCTTCAAGCTTCACGAGAAAATCGAGCACCTCCAAGCCCAGATCTATGACCTGCAAAACCAAAACTGTGAGTATGAATATAGATTCAAGAGGATGAGTTTGGCTGCAGATTTGAGGATCCACGAGACTCGATCATCCTTCTATTATGGTGAGCCTATGCCTTGCAAGATGGATGATAAGCCTACATCGTCAACAACTCCATCATCACCACCTCCGAAGAAAGAGACATAAATACATGGGTATGGGCACTTCCCTTGGCAACTGCCAAGCTTGGGGGAGGTGCCCGGGTATCGTATCACCATCACACTTCTATCTTTACCATTTTTCTTAGTTCAATCCTTTTGGTTATATCTTGATGTAGTAGAATAAAGTTTAGTATGATCTAGCTTTGAGTTTTTGTGTCGATCCTTATGTATGTAATCGAGTCCGTGAGCTATATATAATAAAGATTAGTCTTGAGTCGAGGGCTTGGTTATATTGCTATGATCTTGAGGGAATAAAAGAAATAAAAAGAAAGAATAAAAATAAATAAAAAGATCATATTGATCTTATGGAGAGTAATGACTTTATCTTGCTATCATATTGACCTTATACAAGAGTCTTGGTGATCTTCACCTTTCCTTTTTACACTTTATCCTTTGGCAAGGACTATGTGTTGGAAAGATCCTGATATATATCCAATTGGATGTGGGTTTTTCATAAAGCATTATTGTTGACGTTGCCCTTGAGTTAAAAGGTTCGGAGGCAAAACTATAAGCCCCTATCTTTCTCTGTGTCCGATTAAAACTTCATACCCATAAGTATTGCGTGAGTGTTAGCAATTGTGAAAGACTAAATGGTAGTTGAGTATGTGGACTTGCTGAAAAGCTCTTATATTGACTATTTCCGATGTTATGATAAATTGCAATTGCTTCAACGACTGAGATTACAGTTTGCTAGTTTTTCAATGAAGTTTTTGATTCATACTTTACATTGTGAATAGATTGTTACTTCAGCATGTGAAATCGTATGACAATATATATATGTTGTTATTCTAAGAATGATCATGATGCCCTCATGTTCGTATTTTATTTTATCGACACCTCTATCTCTAAACATGTGGACATATTTTTTGATATCGGCTTCCGCTTGAGGACAAGCGAGGTCTAAGCTTGGGGGAGATGATATGTCCATTTTGCATCATGCTTTCATATCAATATTTATTGCATTATGGGCTGTTATTACACATTATGTCACAATACTTACGCCCTTTCTCTCTTATTTTACAAGGTTTACATGAAGAGGGAGAATGCTGGTAGCTGGAATTCTGGGCTGGAAAAGGAGCAAATATTGGAGATCTATTCTGCACAACTCCAAAAGTCTTGAAACTCCACGAAAGTCAGTTTTGGGATATATTAAAAATATTGGGCGAAGAAAGCACCAGAGGGGGCCACCCACTGTCCACGAGGGTGGAGGGTGCGCCCCTTACCTCGTGGGCCACCTGGAAGCCCCCCGATGCCCATCTTCTGGTATAAGGTGTCTTTTTCCATGGAAAAAATTAGAAGGAAGCTTTCGGGACGAAGCGCCGCCGTATCGAGGCGGAACCAATCTAGGGCTCCGGTGGAGCTATTCTGCCGGGAAAACATCCCTCTGGGAGGGGGAAATCATCACCATCGTCATCACAATCGATCCTCTCATCGGGAGGGGGTCAATCTCCATCAACATCTTCACCAGCACCATCTCCTCTCAAACCCTAGTTCATCTCATGTATCCGATCTTTGTCTCAAAACCTCGGATTGGTACATGTGGGTTGCTTGTAGTGTTGATTACTACTTGTAGTTGATGCTAGTTGGTTTATTCGGTGGAAGATTATATGTTCAGATCCTTTATGCACATTAATACCCCTATGATTATGAACATGAATATGATTTGTGAGTAGTTATGATTGTTCCTGAGGACATGAGAGAATTCTTGTTATAAGTGGTCATGTGAATTTGGTATTCGTTCGATATTTTGATGAGATGTATGTTGTCTTTCCTCTAGTGGTGTTATGTGAACGTCGACTACATGAAACTTCACCATTGTTTGGGCCTAGGGGAAGGCATTCGGAAGTAATAATTAGATGATGGGTTGCTAGAGTGACAGAAGCTTAAACCCTACTTTATGTGTTGCTTCATAAGGGGCTGATTTGGATCCATATGTTTCATGCTATGGTTAGGTTTACCTTAATTCTTCTTTCATAGTTGCGGATGCTTGCGAGGGGGATTAAACATAAATGGGATGCTTGTCTAAGGAAGGGCAGTACCCAAGCACCGGTCCACCCAGATATCAAATTATCAAAGTAACAAACGTGAATCATATGAGCATGATGAAAACTCTGTTAATGCATAAAAATGTCCAAATGAACCCTAAAAATCACAAAAATTAACACAACACTCCTGTTGTTTTATGTTGACACGAGAAAAAAATTTGAAATCAAAAAGAGGCAATGGATATCATTTCATCCCCAAAGGTGGGACGTTCCCTACCGAAACCATCATGCATATACCTAAACCTGCCCCAAATGGGACAAAAAATTTACCACGACATGTTGATGCCGCTCCATGATAGCATGCCAAGTTTCATGAATTTCAGACGAGTTTTGGATTTACTAAAATCTAAAAACCAGGTATCTCAATATTTGCGGCCGAGTGCCGGTGGCGGGGTGTTTGACATTCATTCTCATTTCTTGCATGGGACCTAAGCATGCAACCAAGGACACAGATTTGAATTTTCAACCAATTTTTATGCATTAGAGCATGTGCATTTAGTTCAAATTTGAATTATGCACATGAATGCGTTGAAAACTCAGTTAATGCATAAAATGTCCAAACGAACCCCGAAAAATCCCAAAAATTAACACAACACTCATGTTGTTCTATGTCGACACTAGGAAAATATTGAAATCGAGAAGAGGCAATGGATATCATTCCGTACAGAAAGGTGAAACGTTCCCTACCGAAATCATCATGATTGTTGTGAGAAGCTCTGGTTTTATGAGAAGTTTATACCCAAACCTGCCCTAAATGGGACAATTTTTTTACCACTGCATGTTGATGCCGCTCCATGATAGCATGCCAAGTTTCATGAATTTCGGACGACTTTTGGATTTACTAGAATTACAAAAGCAAGTACGTCAATGTTTGCCAGAGAGCCACGGTGCCGTGGTGTGCGAAATTCATCCTCATTTCTTGCATGGGACATAAGAATAAACCCATGGACACATATATGATTTTACAACCCATGTTGGTGCACCGGAGCATGTGCGTGTAGTTTAATTTTGAATTGTGCACCTGAAATGGCTAGAAAACCAATTTAATGTATAAAATGTCCAAACGAACCTTGAATAATTCCAATTCTTTTACGACACACATATAGTTGCATGTTCACTGCAGATAAAAGGTCTAGCAATTCAAACACCGTCCATTGTCGTTGTGACCCCATTTTTTAATTCAAATCATGACGAAAAATCAAGTAGATCCCACACAATTTATTATAATCAACCATGCGAGATGCAGCACAAAATATCTTGAAGCACCGTCGGAGTATAGTACGCATACGACTTACGCGAGAAGGTGCGATGGCTACAATCCACAACCCGCTCTGAATAAGGGACCGTGTCTGATGACACTTTGCGCGCCGGTTTTTTTGCTGAAGCGGTTCCAAATTTTCGGCTTCCGCGGAAATATCTACCTTCCCGCCCCTCCCCTTACCAAAAGCCACATTTCCCCTGTTTCCGCCTTCATTTCCAAGTTGAAACCTTCACTCCTTACTTGCAGCGCCGCCTCCTCGCCGGGGACCCTTCTTCACGCTGCTCGGCCTCGCCTATCCAGGCAGGTAATCCACACCCGACCCCCATCCTCCTCCTCCTTCCACACCCCACATGCCCCGACCACCGGCGCGACACCTTCCACCCAAATCACAGACCCCTCCACCAAATAAGCGCCACCCTAAGCCATGGTGCACGCGGTATAGCCAGGAGCTCAAGGAGCATTTGACAGTGGAGAAGCAAATCATGATCGCACGTGCGGATGAGGTTGCGATGGCTGCCATTCGTGCCGACCCCCAGATCTTGGAGGAGCACCTCGCCGTCGAGGCCACCGTCAATGCCTCGCACACCGACGCCGCGACACGGTTGGCTGTTTTAAACGACAGTTCATGGTGTTTTCTCAAGGCCACCGTCGGTGCCTTCGATGAAGACTATGAGGTGTTTTCTCAGCGTGCACGTGCTTACCTCATCTCGAGAGCCAGCAGGTTGGTGCCCGGAGCGGCTCAGGCAACTCACCACTATGACGAGGGCACCCACGATGCGAAGGCCTCGCCCTCTTCCATGTCCAAGGAGCCAATCGTCATTGATATCTCCGACAATGAGTAGTAGCTTTTCTTATTAGCTCACTATAAGGACCCATGTTCAGTTTGCTAGCTACTGCCTTTCCTTAACAAATTCTAGTGGATTGTGCTATCTACTTTTACCATGCAATCTTCTGCTCTAGATTATATGTTCTATATGTCGTGCAATGTGGTGTTCAGTTAACTGTTTGGTTCAATTCTACAAATGTGATGTTCAATTCTTCAGGGTGCAATTTTCCAAGTTGTCAAGCATGCTTGGTTTGGTTAACTGTCTGATCTTCTATTGGGAGTATGTTATATCATGCAATGTGATGCTCAGTTAACGTTTGGTTCATTTGTTGTGGTGTTTAGTTAACTAGTTGGTTCAATTCTGCAATGTGATGTTCAATTGTTGTGGGTGCATTCTATTATTGTATACCATGTGATAAATAAATCGAATTTGGTTTTATTAAATACATGGGAAACAAATACAATTGCTATATTTCCAAGTTGTTAGGCATGCTTGGTTTGGTTAACTCTCTGATCTTCTATTAGGAGTATGTTATATTGTGCAATGTGGTGCTCAGTTAACGTTTGGTTCATTTGTTGTGGTGTTTAGTTACTTGATTGGTTCAATTCTGCAATGCGATGTTCAATTGTTGTGGCTGCATCCTGTTATTGTATACCATGTGAGGAATAAATCGAATTTGGCTGCACTTAATACGTGAGAAACATATACAAGTGCTATATTTCCTAATTCTTAATCATGCTTGATTTGGATAAATGGGTTTTCTATGTGGCTTGAATTAATCTGGTGAATTTGCAATGTTCTTATTTATCATCAACATATTTTACTGATAGCATGTGAACCCTTACGTAACCTGATGACTAACTACCTTATATATGTTGTGGGAAAACAATGGGAAGCACTGAGGTTTACAAGATGATACTAACTATTATACCTTGCCTTTTTTTATTCATTTGCCCCATTTCCAATATAGAGAAGATATTTATGCACATCCTTGTTTTCAGGCCTTTCCAAAGCAGTTCACTGATGATTACCTCTCAAACCACCTCTGTGGTCAGGAGGCAAGGAAAGTTATCATACAACGCCCACGGTTCAATATTGAAGTGTTCCTGAAGAGGTCAAAGGATGGACACAGACACTGGCCTAAAGTTGTAAAGACATTCAACATGAATGAAGGCTCAATATTTGCCTTCCACTTCAATAGTTTTCCAGATGAGATGCATCTGTCTATGTACCAGCTATGATGCTATTTCAAAAGGTTCTAGATGTTGCATGTGAAACTTGGTGTTGGTGCAGTTATGTAATGGGGTAGCTGAGTGCTGGAGCTATATCATGTTGTACTCGAATGTATTTCAATTATGAAATCCTGCTTCCTTAATATGAAAAAGAAATATATTACGTGCTTAATATGAATGTCAATTAGATTAGTAAATGGATTATTAATAATAGGGCAATTAGCCTACTAATTGGGTTTTCCTATTGCAAACGGTTATTGAGAAAACACCGTAGGCGATGACCTCAGGCAACGCACATAGTTTCTAGGAATTAACCGTGTTGGGTCAATGAACAATCACACACGATGTTCTTTTAAAAACTATTTGCATTACGCCACCTTGCGCAAACGTTTTCCTTGGAGTGACTGTGTGGGATGTATATACGAACAGAAACGTTTAGCGGGGACTAACTGTGTGGGATGTACTTACGACCGGAAACGATTTCGCCTGTATAATTGTATTTTTTAGCACTACTGCACGTATAACCATATTTGGTCGCTCGCCGGTCGCACACGACCTCATTTTGTCGAGCGTGTGTGCCAGGAGGGCATATCCCCGACGGTTTCTGGGTAGTGTGGGAAGGACCCCCGCAGTCACTCGGTGACGGTTCCGAACGCCGTCGTGGAAAGGGGTTAAAGACCGTTTGTATAGCACCTCATTGTACCAGTGTCACCTTTAGATTATCTTTGATCCATTGCAAAAATATGATATACTACCTACACCGGTAGAATTGATTGAAACTCAAGGCAAAGAAACTGTGAGTGAATCAAATTGGATACGGGCCTACAATCAATCAAATTGGATATGTTCTTGCAAGCTACAAAGATGTTCAGAATTACTTGCAATCTAGTTTTTGCAAGCTACAAAGATGTTCCGAATTACTAATTATCCAATTACCCTCTCTTGGGCCAGAGTGATGTCTCAATATAACGCCACATTTCTCAAACTCTCGGAGAACAAGCTTGGTATCTCTAAGCGAGAATCTGTAAGAGGGGTGTCGGGGGTTGGGTGCGACATATGCCAAAGGATGGCTTATCATGGTGGGGGCGAGTAGAACATCGCCGGTGCCTGGAAACGGGATGAGGCGAAGACATGCACGCCGGCGAAACTTACCTAGCTTCAGGTCTCTCCGGGGAGATAATACCCCTACTGCTGCTCTATGGGGTCTCCGCATGATCACTATGGCAAAGTGTTTACACGGTTGCTCCTTGAGTTATTTCCTGGAGGTAGGAGAAGGCAAGGCTAGCTCTCTCCTTCCTATATGATCTGGTCTAGTGCTAATGGATTCCCACCCTTTGCATGGGTGCCTTGGGGGTTTATATAGGCCTACCCCCTAGGGGTACAATGGTAATCCGGCTGGGCGCGGGCCCAGCCGTCAGTGCCTCCGGCCTCCGTCTTCTCCGCCGACTGCTGGGGCCCGCCGACTGGTGGGCCCCGCCGACAGGCCGCGTCCGCCGCGGGCGGGTCTTACCAGCTGCTGATTACTGTAGCCATGCTTCTAATGACGTGGGCTTGGTCACGGAGTCGTGGCAACAGCCCCGCCGCTTGGCGGGTGGTCACTATTGCCACTCTCCGTCACATCTGGTTAATGGCATGTGGGCCCCGAGGGAGGGGCTGGCCAACTCTCGGGGGCCGACTCCCAACGGGTCCGACTGGTGGCGCACTTGCCGTCTTCTGGGGTCCCGCTGGCTGGTGGGACCCACCGCCCCAGGGTCGTACAGACAAGCCGTCGTGGGCGCAGGATTCTGTCCACTAGTGCTGATGTCAGGGCCGGCATGGCAACAGTGCCACGCCGCACGGCGATCTTCGCGGGTACGGCGTATTGTGGCCATGCCTGCCTCTGGAAAGGGGTGGGAGCAGGCTTCACTGTAGCCACTCCCCTGTCCAGTCCCTCTTGATGAGGACATGGGGGTTGTTGGCGTCACGGGCCGACTCCCCAAGGCCGGCTTCTCTGGAAGTCGCCAGTTAGGAGTCGGCTCATCCTGAAGTCGTTCCTGGGACTCGGCCGCGAGTGGCTAGTCGGTTGCCTTGCCGCAGACTTCTCAGAAGGCGGCTCTTTGTCCTGGGGTCTTGAGGGGCGCAGCCTGCCCCGATGTCTTGAAAGGTTCTGGGACTCGGGTTAGCCTACCCGTGGCCCATTACTCTGACAGTAGTCCCTGAAGCTGATGAGGCGCCGCGGACAATCGGCCGAGGAGCCTCAGCAGTTTCTCTTTCCGGGTGCCCGAGACATGGATTTTGCTTGACTTCTGCCGGGCCGACTAGAAGGAGTCGGACTCGCCCAACTCTGACTTGCACAATATTTCGAACATCGCGGCGGGATCCAAGTAGCGTGCTGGCTAAGCTTCCAGGACGCCGCCCGTTCCGGGTCTGTCATGTGGCAACACGCGGCCGGGACAGTCTGCCAGCCTACGCGCGTGACGGGATAGGTCCGTAGGCGGGGCCCGCCATTACCGTGCCTCGGCGCTCGAGCGGATCCGCTGTGGCCCGAGCGGACGGTTGGGATTCCCGTGAAGTTACTACGCGCAGTAACTTTTGTCCTGGAAACGTGGGGGTCATGGGGTCGTGGGCACCGTAAATCCCACGACCGCCCCCTCGGCTTCGCAGCCCATGAGGTTATAAGTAGGGGAGGAGGGGGCGCGGCAGAGCACGCGCGCCCCTCCTCCACGCTAGTCCTTGCTCTTCTTCTTCTTCTTCTTCTTCCTCGCACTGCCGCGCGCCCAAGCTTTGCCGAACACCGCGGCGATCCGCTCACGATGAGTTCTTCTTCTGCCGCCGCGCCTCCCTCGGTGCATTCCGGCACCTGGGATGGCTCAGAAGTCCATGACGACCACATCGAGTTCCTCCGCAAGACTCATCGGCTCCCCGGCGAAGATTACGTGCGGGTACGCCTTGCGCCGAGGGGGGAGATCTCTCCGGCGCCGGAGGAGGGCGAGCGGGTTATCTTCCGCTCGCACTGCCTGCGCGGATTGGGGCTGTCGGCGAGCAGCTTCTTCTGCTCCTTTCTGGAGTTCTACGGCCTCCAGCCGCACCACCTCACGCCCAACACGATGGTGCTATTGTCCGCCTTCGTGGCCCTGTGTGAAGGCTTCCTCGGAGTCCTCCCCATCCTCGAGCTCTGGGGGGAGTTCTTCTACTCCAAGCTCGGCACCCAGGCTGCAGGCATGTCGGCTCAGTGCGGCGCGTTCATCGCCGTGCGGAGGTCGGGGGCCGACAACCCCTTCCCCACCATCAAGCTGATAAAGTCGGTGAAGATGTGGCAGCGATCGTACTTCTACGTGAAGAGCGTCTTCGTGAAGGGCGATTGGGTCAACCTGCCGGCTTTCGAAGCCGGCCCGCCGGCTGGGAGACTGCCCAACTGGTCGTACCGGGCCAAGTCGCTGAAACTTGCGGGAGCCGGCGCCGTCACGCGACTCCGAGTGCTGACGCAGTCGGAGGGCTTGACTGGTCCGGACCTGCTGGCCGCCTTCGTGGCGCGCCGAGTTCTCCCGCTCCAAGGTCGCCCCACATGATATGCCAAATGAGCGGGCATCGTGACCCGAGTCGGATGTGCACCGAGGACATGCCTCACGAGGAGGTGGCCTACATGGTGAACTACCTCTCGGACAGCAAGCTCCTGGAGGACTGGCGGTTCGGCAAGGAGTCGTACTCCCACGCCAACCCCCCACCCACAGTGAGTTGCCTTTTCTTTCTTTCTTTGAATTGTCTTCTTTCTTGCCGAGTTTGTTTTGTGCGACCTGACCAGTCGGCTTTGGTCAGAATCCCCTCCTCCATTCACCAGCCGGCACCACGGGGCCGGCCTGCGAGTTCCTTGCCGACCGGGCGGAGAGCGACGTCGACGACCCTGATCTGGGGGCGGCGGCTTTGGAAGACGACACCGAGGGAGGAGGCGGCCCGTGGCTCGGGGCCAGTCCAGAGGACTGGCCTGATGATGAGGAGGAGGTCGCCCCCCGCCACCGTCCAGGAGCCAGCCATCCCGGCGCGGGCTCTTCTGCCGCGCTGAGTGCTCCAGGCGGTGGGAAGAAGTGCAGGGTCGTGCCGACCTTGTTCGGCAGTCGGCCGAAGAAGCCCAAGAGTTCGGCTGCGGTGACCAAGCGGGACGAAGCGGCCGCGAAGGCCATCCGCTTCCGCAAGGAAGTAAAGAAGCCGCCGCTGGTCTCCGCGTGAGTATTCCGTCTTAACGCTTTATTCTTTCTTTGTGGCTTTGTCTGAGTCTTTTACTTGCTTCCCTCGCTTCAGGGCTCCCCTCACTCTTGAGAGGGTAGTCGCCGCCTCCGTCATGGGGTCAGCGGAGACGTCCGCCATCACTCGGCGGATTGACCCCGCCGCCGACCTCCGGGAGGCGACGGAGCGGAACACACAGGAGAAGCGCAATGAGGAAGAGGCCGCCCGCCTAGAGAAGGTGGAGGCTGAGAAGGCGGAGGCCTCCGCCAAGAAGAAGCTGGAGGAGGCCGAAGCCGCCGTCGCGACAAAGTGGCAAGCTGAGGAGGCCGCGCACCGCCAATCGGCGGTGTTCGTCACCCCACTGAACTCTGCACCACCGCCTCTGGAGTTCACGGGGCAGTCTGGGGAAGCCGGCGGCGAGAACCCCATCATGGAGAGGGAAGGCGGCGACTCCTCCATGCCGCACGTGATCGTTCCGCCGCCACCTCCGCCGCCGTCTGGGAGCGCGCAAGGCAAATAGCCGGCGGACCCGCCGGTGCCGCCGACTGAAGATGAGGCCGTGGCAAGGCTACTCCTTCAAGTCGACTCGCCAACGCGCCGCCGTCTTGAGAAGGCGACTTCGGCGTCACGCCCCCTGGAGGCCGACACTGCCAGCTCGGTGATCCCAGATGCCGAAGCGACGAGCGCCGCGCCCATTGGGTGGGTGCGAGGAGGCGGCACGGGGCCACTGAACCAGGCGCTTCTGGACGTCCAGACAAAGCTGCGAGCTGAGGGCGACGCCATCCAGAACTGCACCAAGGCGTACCTGGCATCGCGGGCAGCCATCCGGGTATGCTTTCTCGTTGGTCCTTGTTTTCTTGTTCCTCTCTATGGGGGCGCGCCAGCGCACCACTGGGTGTAGTCCCCGAGTTTCGGGCCGGCTGCTGAGCAGGCGGCCCGGAACTTCCAATTGGTGAGTTCCGGGTACTAACTTTTGTCTGAAATACTTGTCGCAGGACTACCACAACCTCCGTGTCACTGCCTTCAACCGCAATGTTGAAGAGCTGGGCAAGCGGACCGCTGACTTGTCGGAGAGCCGGAGTGAGTCCTTTTTCTTCTTTGCGGGGCCGCGCTGGCGCACCCGCGGGCTGTAGTCCCCGAGATTCGGGCCGAATGTTGAGCAGTCGGGCTGGATCTCCCCGGCGACCTTCTTTATTGATGACTTAACGCCTTATTTCTTCCTTCTCTTCAGAAGCCAACGCTGCTCTTCAACAGCAGCTGAGCGAAGCCAACTCCGCGTTGCGCGCCAAGGGGGAGGAGTGCAGCAAGCTCGCCGCAGAGCACGATCTGCTGGCCACACAATTGGCAGAGCAGAGGGAGCTGCTTACGAAGATGCAGAAGGAGGCGGAAGAGGCGGAAGCCGCCCTCCTGGCCGAGTTCACGAGCGAGCGCTCCTCCTGGACCGACAAAGAGGCAATGCTCGCCTCCGGCTTCCATGAGATTGAAGACATTGTTGATGGTGAGTTTCTTTACTTTCTTTCTTCGAGCTGCCGATTATAAGTCGTGCCGACTCCTGATTTTTGACTTGCTTCTTCATTCTTTCTGTCTTGGCAGACTTCTTCCCTGGGCACGCGGAGGGCGGAAGGCGCAGAGATCGCCGCCAACGCCCCCCGAACCCTTGACGAGCATATCCTGAGCATCGAGGCTCGCCTTCGGCCGGCTCACCGGATGCTGCATCGGCTTCAACGTGTCGGCGCCCAGGCGATTGCTGCCCTGTGGCCAGACATGCAGGCTCCGCGCACCCCCAGTTGGACTGCCGACTGGCTGGAGGTCGCGGCTGGTCGTCTTGAGGCTTGGAAAGGTTCCTCGGCCCGAGCTGGAGCGCGCCGGGCCTTGGAGTTCGTCAAGGCATGGTATCCAGGGCTGGACCTAGACCGGCTGGCCACACTCCGGTCAGAGGCCCAGCCGGAGCTGGCAGCCGCGAAAGACGCCCTCGTCAAGCGTGCCGCGGCGATCGCCGAGTACACCGACACCAGCATCTTCGTCCCCGAGCGGGCTGAAGATGGCGAGGAGGTACCGCCGGAGTGGTTTGGGATGAACCCAGACTATGGCGAGGACTCGGCGGAGGTGATCGGCTCCAGCATCGAGGAGGAAGGCGAGGCGGAGGACGGAGGCGAGACGGAAGCACCAGAAGACGGAGCGGACGGCCAGCCTTAGCTCGACCGCGCCTCCAGCAACGAGCCGTGTGCGACCGAGCCGACTGCCACCGGAGGCAATCAAGCCGAGACTGCCCAGCCGGCCGCCCCAATGCCCGATGCTGCCGTCTCCTCCGACCCTCTGAATCCGTCTGCTGCTTCCTAAGCTGCCGCCTTATCTTTATTTTATCTGCTTTAGTAGTCTTTGAAGAACTTGTTAATTCGCACAATTCCACCCGCGGGGTGTATTTTGAACTTCTGCTCAAAGATTCGGCCAAGGGCCTATGTTATGTAAATATTTATCTGAATTCTATCTTTTCTTGCTTATTACTCTTTTGGCTTTTTCCTTTGCCGCCTTCCCTTAGTTGTCGTCTTGCCAGTCGGACAGCCGCTCTGCGGACTTCCGTTGGATCAAATGCTTGGCTACTTTGGGAAGGCAAGTACTTAGCCGTTTTAGAGTTTTTGAGAAAGTTGAATAGAAGGCGGCAAGCCGACTATTCAAGAGTCGGTTTGCGAAAAAAGGCTGGAAGCCGGCTTAAGCTATGTTTTATGCTTTGAGTCCTTAGCCATTTTTCATGCGAACGCCCACTCTACCTTACTCCTGCCCACCATACAGTCGCTTTGCGAGCTGCGGCTTCTGACAGGAGATGGCTTAGGCGCCACACACTACTTGTCCGGCTGCAGGAAGCATTTCATAGTGCAAGGCGGCAAGTCCCCGGGCCGACCTGTCAAGCCCGGTGCCAAGTGGCATAACAAAGAGTAACATACTCGTAGGCATAATTTTTATCATATAGACAAAAGAGGGCAGTCCCCGAGCTCGTCTCGGGGGGCCTGAAGTCTTGGTACTTTAATACAAAAGGTAATGTGGTACATACTGCATCAGCTTTAAAATCTTCGGAGGAGATTTGCATTCCATGGCCGCTCTGTCTCTTTGCCGGAGTCGTCCCTCTTGCGTGCTCGGGGCTTATGAGCGTCAATCATGTAGTAGGAGTCGTTGCCCAGCACTTTGCTGATGATGAAAGGGCCTTCCTAAGGCGCCGACAGCTTGTGCTGGCCGGCTGTTCGCTGGATCAGTCGGAGCACAAGGTCGCCCTCTTGGAAAGATCTTGGCCTGACCTTCCTGTTGTAGTATCTGCGTAGGCTCTGCTGGTAGATGCTGGACCGGCTGAGTGCCAACAGCCGGCCCTCTTCCAGCAGGTCGACGCCGTCTTGTCGTGCTTCTTCTGCTTCTTCCTTGGTGTACATGGTGACTCGCGGGGAATCGAACTCTATGTCTGTTGGGATGACGGCTTCAGCACCGTAGACGAGGAAGAAACGCGTGAAGCCGGTTGACTTGTTTGGAGTCGTGCGCAGACTCCAGAGGACGGCTGGTAACTCGTCGAGCCAGCAGCCAGCCGAGCGCTCCAGAGGCTCGATCAGTCGGGGCTTGATGCCGGACAGGATGAGGCCGTTTGCCCGCTCCACCTGGCCGTTTGACTGTGGATGGGCGACGGATGCTAGGTCCAGTCGGATGCCCAGTGTCGCACAGAAACGGGCCAAGATGCCTTTGGAAAAATTCGTGCCGTTGTCGGTAATGATGTTGTGTGGTATGTCATACCGAATTGTGATGTCGGAGATGAAAGTCACAGCAGTCGGACCGTTCAGTTTCTTCATTGGCTTCACTTCTATCCACTTGGTGAACTTATCCACTGCGACAAGTAAGTGAGTTAAGCCACCTCGTGCCGTCTTGAATGGTCCCACCATGTCTAGACCCCAAATTGCGAAAGGCCAGGCAATGGGGATGGTTTTGAGTGCAGAAGCCGGCTGATGCGGCTTGGAGCGGAACTTCTGGCACCCTTTGCATTTTTGGACCAATTCCTTGGCCTCTTCTAAGGCCGTTGGCCAAAAAAAACCGTGTCGGAAAGCTTTGGCGATGAGTGCTCTTGAAGCCGCATGGTGGCCGCACTCGCCTTGATGAATGTCTTTGAGAATTGCTTGGCCTTGCTCTGGCTCTACGCAGAGCTGGTAGACACCAGTGACGCTGCGCCTGACCAGCTCTCTGTTGACTATGGTGTAGGCTGCCGCTCGGCGTTGTATTTGCCGAGCTAAAGTCTCATCAGTCGGCAGCTCTTTGCTCACCAGAAATTTGAGGATGGGTTGGGCCCATGAGGGTGCTGCTATTTCTTCGACTGCCAAAACTGCGACTTGGACAAGGGCGGCTGGGCTGGGAGGCGGCGGGTTGGAGTCAACAACCGCTTGCTGGATTAATGAAGTCCCAGGGGCGACTGGCGTGGCTCTTGGGCCGAGTTCTGGAGTCTTCGAGCCCGCCACCGCAGTCCCCGGGCCGGGTTCTGCAGTCCCTGGGCCGGCCTCGACTGTGGCGGCTTTGGAGCCATCTGCCAAAATCCCCGTACCATCTGCCGGGGCTCTAGAGTCGGATCCGACTTCTTCGGGAGGAGCCGGCACGAAGATGGAGTCTGATTTTGGTGAAGGCTTGACAGACGGCTTGAGGAGGCATTGAAGGGCGACGTCGGATGGTATTGCTTGGCGGGTAGAGCCGATTCGTGCCAAGGCGTCTGCTTGGTCATTGTCGTTTCTTGGCACATGGAGGAACTCGCACCCCTCAAAATACCCACTGAGTTGCTGCAAGAGGAAACGGTAACTCGCCATGTTTGCATCTTTGGCGTCCCAGTCGCCATACGACTGCTGGACCACTAAGTCCGAGTCGCCATAACACAGGATCTGGCGAATGCCGAGTTCTTTGGCAAGTCGGAGCCCGTGAATGAGCGCCTCGTACTCAGCGACGTTGTTGGAGGCGGAAAAATGGATTTGCAGTGCATATTTGAGCTTGTCGCCTTTAGGAGAAGTGAGGACAACGCCGGCTCCCAAGCCGGTGCGCATCTTGGAGCCGTCGAAATGCATCCGCCAATGGGTGGAGTCGGTCGCTGGAGGTAGGTACTGGGTCTCGGCCTAGTCGACGAGAAAGTCGGCCAGTGCTTGTGACTTGATGGCGGTGCGGGGCTGGTAGTGGATGGTGTAGGGAGCCAGCTCTATGGCCCACTTGGCCACTCGGCCAGAAGCATCTCGGCTTCCGATGATCTCGGCAAGTGGGGCCGTGTAGACCACAGTGATTGGATGCTCTTGAAAGTAAGGCTTCAATTTCTTGGCGGCAAAGTGCACGCCATAGCACATCTTCTGGTAGTGGGGGTAGTTCTGCTTGGAGGCCGACAGTACTTCGCTCAGGTAATATATCGGTCTCTGGACAGGTAGTGCCTTGCCTTCCTCCTTGCGTTCTACTACAATGACCGTGCTGACTACCCAGCTGGTGGCGGCGATGTACAGGAGCATAGGTTCCTTAGGAGTCGGAGCCGCCAGAACGGGTGGAGTAGTCAGCATCTTCTTCAATTGGAGAAAAGCTTCGTCCGCCTTGTGGTTCCACTCGAAAAAAGTGGTCTTCTTCATGAACTGGTATAAGGGGAGAGCTTTCTCGCCCAACCGACTAATGAATCGGCTGATGGACGCCAAGCAGCCGGTGAACTTTTGCACGTCCAGTAGTCGGCTGGGTACCTCCATCCTCTCAATGGCCTTGATCTTTACAGGGTTGCATTCTATGTCGCGTTCAGAGACCAGGAAGCCAAGGAGTTGGCCAGCTGGTACTCCGAAGACGCACTTCTCGGGGTTGAGCTTGATCTGGAATCGGCGCAGGTTCTCAAAGGTCTCCTTGAGGTCTTCCAGCAGTGTTCCACGCTTTTCCGTCTTCACCACCACATCGTCCACGTAGACGTGGGCGTTTCTCCCAAGTTGCTTGAGGAGGCACTTCTGCATGCAATGCTGAAAGGTGGCGCCGGCATTCCTCAAGCCGAACATCATGGTGAGATAGCAGAAGGCTCCAAACGGCGTGATGAAGGTGGTCTTCAGTCTGTCAGCCGGGTTCAGCTTGATCTGGTGATATCCTGAATATGCATCCAAAAAGCTCAACAGCTCGCATCCGGCGGTGGAGTCTATCACCTGATCAATTCTTGGTAGAGCAAACGGGTCCTTGGGGCAGGCCTTGTTGAGGCTCGTGTAGTCAATACACATTCGCCACTGCTTGTTCTTCTTCAGTACCAGGACCGGGTTGGCTAGCCACTCTGGAAAGAATACTTCCATAATGAAGCCGGCTGCTAGGAGTCGGGCTATCTCTTCTCTGACAACTCTTCTTTTTTCTTCTGACAGGTGGCGCAAGGGCTGCCTGACCGGCTTTGCATCAGATCGGACATGTAACTTGTGCTCGGCAAATTCCGTCGGTACACCTGGCATGTCTTTGGGGGACCATGCGAAGATGTCCCGATTCTCACGGAGGAAATCGACGACCTCGTCTTCCTATTTGCTGTCGAGGTTTGCGCCTACAACAGCGTACCTCTCGGGGTGCTCCGTATCCAAGGGTATCTTCTTTGTCTCCTTGGCCGGCTTGAACGAACCCTCAGCTTCCGACTCCTTTGGGTTGGGCGACACCTCTAGCTGCTTGTCGGCCATCGCCACAACCCGGTCAAGGAGCCGCTTCTCGGCCGCGATCACCAGGGACTCGGCCAGCCGACTACTCTCAGCCGCACAGGTAGACGACTTCCGGTAGTCGTCGGCTACGGTCAGAATCCCCCTGGAACTGGGCATCTTCATTTTGAGGTAGGCGTAGTGGGGGACCGCCATGAACTTGGCCAGGGCGGGTCGGCCAAGTAGTGCATGGTATGGGCTCTCGAGGTCCACCACCTCAAACCAAACTGACTCTCAGCGAAAGTGATCTTTGTCTCCAAAGAGGACGTCCATCAGGATCTTGCCAATTGGTGAGCAGGAAAGCCCAGGAACAATGCCGTGGAACACAGTCTGGCTGCTCTGAAGCTGTCTTTGCTTGATTCCTAATTTCTCCATGGTGTCCTTGTACAGGATGTTTATGTTGCTGCCTTCGTCTATCAGAACTCGCGAGAAACGAGCAGCTCGTCTATCCGTGGCAAAGGTGGCATCCAAGACCAAGGCATAAGAGCCCGGACTCGGCATCACCTCTGGGTGATCAGCCCTGCTCCAGCTGATAGGCTTCTCGGACCAGTGCATGAACTCTGGCGTCTCTGATGCTACTGCATTCACCTCTTGTCGCTGCAGCCGCCTGCTGCGTCGATCATCAGCCATGCTGGTAAATATCACGTAGGCTCCGTGCTCTTTGGGGTACTCGTCTTGTACTGCGCCGACTGGCCTGACAGCCGGCTGCTGGGGCGGAGGCGGAGGCGGCTGCCCAGCAGGCGGGGGAGGTAGGAGGCCATCTCCTTTGGCGATCCTGGTGAGCCAGTGGCACTTCCGGATGGTGTGATTCGACGGCTTCGCGCCGCTATGGAACTTGCAAGGACCATCCAGAGTATGTTCGTATGAGAAAGCTGGCAACCAGTTGGGCTTGCTACCTTTCTGTCGCTTGGGTGGAGGCTGCACATCCGGCTGCTGGGCTTCAATTGTCGCGACCTGTCGGCTGCTGGAAGCCGGCTGCGGGGCCTTGCGCTTGTGGTTGTTCTGCTGTTGCCGCCGACTGGCGTCTCCTACCGGAGTTCTAGGAGCCTGAGGGGCCACTTTGCCAGTTGCGCTAACTTGAATCTCCGCCTTCATGGAGGAGTCGGCCGTGGCATACTTGTCAGCTATGATCAGCAGCTCGTCGAGGGTTTCTAGCTCATCGCAGAGGAGCTTGTGCTTGAGGAGGGTGCCTTCTCTGCACCCGGCGATGAAGTACTCGATAGCTTGCACCTCGTGCACGCCCTCACAGGAGTTCCGAAGCTCGGCCCAACGCGTGAGATAGTCGCGGATCGACTCGTTGGGGCCTTGCATGCATAAGGAAAGCTGACGAGGCTTGGGAGGACGCTTGTACGTGCTGGTGAAGTTGCGGACGAATGCTTCGGTGAAGTCGACCCAACTGTTGATGTTGCGGGGCTTCAGGCTGTTCAGCCATGTCCGGGTCATGCCCTGGACCATGAGCAGAACGTATTTTACGGCGATGTGCTTGTTGCCGTTCGCTATGTTGACAGCCGTGGAGTAGTCAACCAACCAGTCCTCCGGCTTCATGGAGCCGGTGTACTTGGGCGTGTCTCTTGGGAGCGTGAACCCTTTGGGAAAGGGCTCGTCTCGAATGCGGGGCCCGAAACAAGGCGGACCCAACTCGTCTTCTTCTTCCAGCGCCAGGGATCGGTGAAGTCGATCGATCCGGTGGCGGGCGTCGTTTTCCCCGACTCCCTCTCGGCGGCCAAGGCAGTCGCCGAGAATCGGATGATCAACAGGCGGCGGGGAGACTCACCTTTCCTTGCGAGGAGGAGGAGGCGGACAGTCGTCCCATCGTTCTACTGCTCTCGGGCGGCCGTCTTGGTCGCGCTCTATGGTAATGTGAGTCCGACTGTGGCTGACAGTCGGATCCTTGTCTTTCCTTCCTCGGGCGCTGCCAGTCGGTGTCCGAGACGTCGCGCCTTGATCTCGGTGAAGGTCGTCGTTTTGCCGCTGCGGCGCCTCCGTGCGGCAGCTGTCCTCGTTCTGCGCGGCAGCCGCGTCGAGGAGCCGCTGGACTCGCTCCATCATCAGGCGGTACTCTTCGCCCTCGAAGTTATCCAGCTCGTTCGCCGCCGCCTGGGCGGCTCGAATGTTCTCCGCAGGCGTGGCGTACACAGGGCGACTTGCCCCGAACAGGTTGGCGATGGCTACACCGCGCTGCTGGACCACGCCGAGGCGGCTAGAACCAGTTGGGGCCGGCGAGCCACCCACAGCGCGATCCATCTCACGCTGGTAGGCTTCTGACAAGCGTCTCATGCTGGCCAGCTTCTTCGCGCCTTCGACGAGCTGAAGGCGGCGCGCCTCCAACGTCTTCGCGTCAGCGTCTTCCGGAATGGGCGCAGTCAGGTCTTGTAGTGCCGCGCCAAGTGGGTCATGCGCTCCTCCGCCGGGAGGCTCGTCATGACCGATGACGAGCACCTCGGTGACGGTGCTTCTGTCACTCTCCGCGCGAGGGAGAGGTTCGTCGTAGACCACCACGTTGGTGGGGAATGCGTCGAGCGACGCGGTGTCGGAGTCGACCAGCATCGGGTCGGTGGAACCTACAGACTCCAAGTCCACGGCAGGCTTGCCGGCGACGTGGAGTTGGTCGAGGAGGCTCTCAGGGCCGCCCGTGCCTGCGTTGGATGCAGATTCGTCGGAGAGGCGAACCTCTCCGACAAGATCGGCGAGGCAGCTGGCTGTGCAGGCGATCTCAACACCGTGCAGCGCGTCAGCGCAAACTCCGTCCGGCGTGCCTGGCTGGCTGCGCTCGCCAGGGAGGAAAAGGGTTCCCGTCCAAAGCAGGTCTCCGGACGATGATGCATCAGGCCCCATGGTGGGCGCCAAATGTCGGGGGTTGGGTGCGACATATGCCAAAGGATGGCTTATCATGATGGGGGCGAGTAGAACGTCGCCGGTGCCTGGAAACGGGATGAGGCGAAGACATGCACGCCGGCGAATCTTACCCAGTTTCAGGGCTCTCTGGGGAGATAATACCCCTACTGCTGCTCTACGGGGTCTCTGCATGATCACTATGGCAAAGTGTTTACACGGTTGCTCCTTGAGCTGTTTCCTGGAGGTAGGAGAAGGCAAGGCTAGCTCTCTCCTTCCTATATGATCTAGTCTAGTGCTAATGGATTCCCGCCCTTTGCATGGGTGCCCTGGGGGGTTTATATAGGCCTACCCCCCAGGGGTACAATGGTAATCCGGCTGGGCGCGGGCCCAGCCGTCAGTGCCTCCGGCCTCCATCTTCTCCACCGACTGCTGGGGCCCGCCGACTGGTGGGCCCCGCCGACTGGTTCGGTACGGAGTCGACAGGCCGCGTCCGCCGTGGGCGGGTCTTGCCGGCTGCTGATTACTGTAGCCGTGCTTCTAATGACGCGGGCTTGGTCACGGAGTCGTGGCAACAGCCCCGCCGCTTGGCGGGCGGTCACTATTGCCACTCTCCGTCACATCTGGTTAATGGCGTGTGGGCCCCGGGGAAGGGGCTGGCCGACTCTCGGGGGCCGACTCCCAACGGGTCCGACTGGTGGCGCACTTGCCGTCTTCTGGGGTCCTGCTGGCTGGTGGGACCCGCCGCCCCAGGGTCGTACAGACAAGCCGTCGTGGGCGCAGGATTCGGTCCATTGGTGCTGATGTCAGGGCCGGCATGGCAACAGTGCCATGCCACACGGAGATCTCCGCGGGTATGGCGTACTGTGGCCATGCCTGCCTCTGGAAAGGGGTGGGAGCAGGCTTCACTGTAGCCACTTCCCTGTCCTGTCCCTCTTGATGAGGACACGGGGGTTGTTGGCGTCGCGGGCCGACTCCTCAAGGCCGGCTTCTCTGGAAGTCGCCAGTCAGGAGTCGGCTCATTCTGAAGTCGTTCCTGGGACTCGGCCGCGAGTGGCTAGTCGGTTGCCTTGCCGCAGACTTCTCAGAAGGCGGCTCTTTATCCTGGGGTCTTGAGAGGCGCAGCCTGCCCCGATATCTTAAAAGATTCTGGGACTCGGGTTAGCCTACCCGTGGCCCATTACTCCGACAAGGGGCAACATTAAACATCAATAAACCAATTCATCCTAGATAAGGCACCCAACAAAAAGCTAAGTGACGGCTATTGCTTTCTCGGGCAGGGTGTACAAACTTAACAAAAATGAAAATGCACTAGCACTATGGAGTACAATATATCCAGTTCTAGGACAAGCACAAAGGTCTAAGAATGATATGCTACTGAACGATTGATTTTGCTGTTGCTCATGGACATAGACGGGAGCAAGCACATAGCAGGGCCATGAACCTACGCAAAGCAGCAATTTTTTCCAGCTCCATGGCTACATGTCCAGCGGAAATCAAGATACTACCTACTTGCAGAACTAATCTACCATGCACGTGCAGCAGGCTATAGCTTCCTCAAAAAACAAGTAAAAGAAGAGCAACATAGTTTCCTCTGTGTGATAGTACTCACGAGCGGCGAGTGGGTTGAGAGAGGAGAGCGCAATGTTATGATGAAACTAAATTGGTGTTGTAGATGTTGAAATAGTTTTTATATACTTAGTCAAACTTGAAGATGTTTGACTTAGCACAACGTTAGAACTTCAATTGATTCTTTTTGTACCGAACTTCAATTAGTTTGTAATGAAGGGATTTTACTGGATTGCTAGTCCTGGGATCAAATTAAAATTGACTAAGATCAACAATGACATCAGCTCATGAACATCTACAACTTTGAATTTCTATTTGGTGTACGTCACCTTCCCCCAAATCAAATCAATGTCTTCGCTGTTGCAAAACCGAAAGTAAAGTGTTGGAATGAATCATCAAGGCAAGACAAAATTGGCATGGACTTGTGTGAACAGCAGAGAATCAATCTGTCACTATATAGTGTTAATGTTTTTGAAAACTTATTTTTTTTATTTCTAGCTTATCCCATACAAACTGTACAATGTTGTCCGTGTCAGGAACATTTTTTATGTACAAGTAACATTTAGGAAACACACGATTAACATTTTTTACACATATATTTTTATGTCTACCTTTATGATAAACATTGTACATTTTTCTGTATACATCAGGATTATTTATATATACACATGTAATATTTTCAAATACATGTTTAACATACTTGAAAACATGTAATTTTTATTCCTACTTTTTCATGGACATAGTACATTTTCAATAAGCCAGCAACATTTTATGTACACACGTTTAACATTTGTCAAATACATCATTACATTTTTTAAGCATATATTTTTATATCCAATTTTTCCATACACATTGTTCATTTTTTACATACATCAGGAAAAAAATGTACACACATTTAACATTTTCTAAATACATGATTTACATTTTTTTAAACTTATAATTTTTTAAGTATAATTTTTTCCATACAGTTAACATTTATTGTATGCATCGGAAATATATTTTTCTATACATTTAACATTTTACAAATGCATGATTAATATTTTTTGACTAATATGGAATATTTGGGAGTACAAAAAAGAAAAAAAGAAAAAATGGAAAAATGTGAGAAATAAATAGTAAAGAACGAGCGTTTTGAGGCCGGTAGCCTTCGTGCGCTGGGCCGGCCCATTCTGGCGCTCGCTTCAGGCGAGCCAACCATATGTTCGCTTGCGCGCCCCGAAAAGCCTGCTTTCTTTAGGGGTAAAAGCTAAGTTTTATGAACCAAAACTCACAAGGAGTGGAATACAAAATTCATCATGGGGTGCCCAATCACACAAGTGGCGCCCCTGCCGAAATCATTAATTAAGAAGTACTCGCTGCAAAGAACACTTCACTTTTCCAGGTTATAACCAGTGACGCACATGCAGCGTGCCACTTATCGCAACCTGGAAGTTTTCCTTTTTTTCGTAAATCTGTTTATTCAAAACGTTTTATCTTTTAAACCGTGCGTCCAAATCTCGAACCATTTTCATCATTGGATTTCTCGTGTCGAGATATTCAAAACTAGATCCCATGTTGATAGGTTTTGACAAACTTTTTTTCATGAAAAAATCGGACGAAAAAAACCAGGCGAAAAAACCGAACCGGGAGCACGGTTTTTTCCCTTTTCGAAAGAGGCATGCCCGTGCCTCTTGTGAAATCACACCCGTGCCTCTCGTGGGAGCAAAACCGTGACTCTCATGGAAGGAAAAAACAGAAAACGTGTTTTTTTTCGTTTCCGAGAGGCACGGCCATGACTCTCGTGAAAGAAAAAAAAACAGAAAACGCGTATTTTTTCTCTTTCTGAGAAGCACGGCCGTGACACTCGCGAAAGCACAACCGTGCCACTCGCGGAAGCAAAACCGTGACTCTCGCAAAAAAAAAACAGAAAACATGTTTTGTTTTTTCCTTTCCGAGAGGCACGCCCGTGACTCTCACGGAAGCACAACCGTGCCTCTCGCGGAAGCAAAACCGTGACTCTCGCGAAAGAAAAAAAACAGAAAACACGTTTTTTTTTCGTTTCCGAATGGCACGGCCGTGACTCTTGCTAAAGCACAACCGTGGCTCTCGCAGAAAAAAAACCGTGACTTTCGCGAAAGGAAAAAAAGAAAACACGTTTTTTCACGCAAAAAAAATTTTCCGAATTTTTTTTTATCGAAAAGCTAAGGAAGATCGAGGGAAAACCAAAATATCGATTGTTTTTGAAAAAAAAAAGAAAATGTGTGCGAAAAAATAAAAAAAAAACAAAATCCGGAGAAAGCGTCTAGAGCGCGACACATGGCGAATGGCTGAGAACACGCCAAATGACGCTGATCGTTGCAAGACTCCGAAGGAGCGCTCCTTAACTAGTTGCTCCCCGCCGCCGCTACGTAACAGCGAGGACGTCACTGGGCTGCGGCAGCAGCTCTGGCTCGTCTTTGGCACCCACTCTCATGGCCCAACCCATTATCATGTTTAGCTCCCTCGGTCACTGTGTTCGCTCGTTCGATTGGCTTTCTTTTCTTCTGATTTAAATTGGTTGTTCCTTTCGTTCTTTCTTGTGATTTTCATTGGATTTTTTTCTTTATTTTTCTACGTGTTTCGCTTACATTTCTCATCAGCATTTTTTCATTACTTCCACTATTTTGCTTTCTGTTTTGCACTGCTTTGTATTCGTTTTACCTTATCTTTACTTATATTCGTCTTTTGTTTCTTTCTGGGTTTTCTTCTGTTTGTCCTTTATTTTCAACTCGTCTCTACTTGTTTCCTACATATTGTACATTTTTTGTATATGATGGGAATATTTTTGTTCACGTTTAACATTTTCCGAATAATTTATTGACATCTTTTAAAATATATAATTTGGCGTCTAAATCTTTGAATACATGTTCTGCATTTTTTGTATACATCAGAACCATTTTTATACCTGTTCAAAGTTTTTTAAATATATGAATAACATTTTTTTCTAAATATATGTTTGGATGTCTACTTTAGTTTTTTATACATGTTATACATTTTTCTCTATACATCATGATTTTTTGATACATGTTCCTTTTTCTACAATAATTCCTATATTTTTTGACCATTAATTCCTCTGTTTCTAAATTTAAATCTTTTAAGATATTTTTGTAGAGACTACATACGGATGTATACAGACATATTTTAGAGTGTAGATTCACTCGTTTTACTCCGTATGTAGTCCATATTAGAATATCTAAAAAGACTTATATTTAGGAACAAAGGGAGTATGGTTAACATTTTTAAATATATATGGGTTTGAAATTTACTTTCCATACATGTGTTCATCTTTCATATTCATCAGGAACATTTTCTATTTATGTTTATTTTTAAAAAAATACATTATTCACATTTATTAAATGTCAGGTGCATTTTTTGAAATGCGTGCACATGTTTTTGTCACATTTTTTTGCATGCTATCAATATTTCTTTAAATTCTACGAATAAAAAATTTACACCGCGTTATCATTCTCAAATGCATGGTTTTTTATTTTTTTAGTCAAATTTATGTTTTTGAAAGACATGTATTTAGAATATTTTTCACAAACATAAACAAAAACAGAGGGAATAAAGAACTAACCTCGGAGGAACTTTCACCGGCCATTAATGGTGAATCCTAACGCGAGTGTACGCTCGATTCTGCACTAAGCGGCGCCTAGCCGCATGAGAGCCCTTCTTCAATGCCTTATGCGCCGTTAGCGCGAACTGGCGCTCACGCTGCTCCCCTCTTGGCTCGGCCAACCAGCAGACGAGTGCTGCTCATGATGCGTGGTTTTTTTGCTTCTCTGGTCACTGGTTCACAATTGTTCGATCGTGGTAGACCGGTCCAATATTGACCGGTTGGCCATTAATTTTTTGAGATTTGCTAAAAAAGGAATTTAACAAAATTGTTCACAAAAAGTTCGGAAAAATCACAGGTTCAAAAAAAGTTCACGGATTTCAAAAAGATCACGAATTTTGAAAAAAAATCACGAAACCGAAAAAAGTTCAGAAAATCCATGAAATTTGAAAAAATCTCATACATTTGACAAAAATTTCACGAATTTTAAAAAATCAACTTTTTGAAAAAGTGCTTGAAATTAAAAAAAATATGCATTTGAAAATGTTCATGATTTTATAAAAGTTCTTGAGTTTGAAGAAGAACGTTCATGAAATTGAAAACATTTTACGTACTTAAAAAATTGAAAATAAAATGGAAAATGAAATTTAAAAGAAAAGCAAAACATTTTAAAACCGTCCAGAAAATAAATAAATAAACTGGTCAAAAGTTTCTAGAAGCTCCCCAAAACTAGCCGGAAACCGGAAAAAAGAGCAGCCCGCGCCACACGGGTTGAACGGGAAAGTGCGCGTGGTGATACATTTGTGAAAGAAATAGAGTGAATGGGCCAAGCCCGAGGGGGAGAGGGTGTGCGCCGACACTTTTAACCGGTGCAACGGGCGCCAAATAAGATTGGGGGTTTGTTAATGAGACTGAGGGAGTATAATTGAGTAGACTATTGGGTCTGAATTTCCTTATAATCTTAGTATTATTTTACTTTAGGGCTTAGTATCCATTCTGCCATCAAACCATTCATTGAACATGTACCATGAAATCATGTTTTACTACCTCATTGGAATAGGAGTATTTGATAAACTGAAAGACAAGCCATCAGGTCCCACAGGTACTCCATCAGAGTAGGACCCAAAAACTGTTTGTCGGGAGAGTCAAACTCAAGTCTCTGGTATCTTCGGCCCCTACGGGCCGAAATTGGCAGCGGCAACACCAAGGCTGCCCTCAGTTGCTTGGTGGCAAGAACTAGCGCTGCTACTAGCGCCAACCTCACGAATCCCTCTGCTCCACAGCCTCTTAATCGACCTCATCCTCGCCAAACCCTGTGACTTCCCGGCATCACCATCACGCGGCACCAACGGAGATTCCGTGGCCTCCGGGACCTCGATGGCAATCGCCGCCGTTGCTCCAGCGGACGAGCTCGGGCCGCCGACTGTTCTTCCAGTCGTGACCGCGTCCGGGGATCCCCAGAACAGCACGTTGGTGGGCAGGTTTGTAGCGTAATTCGCCGGTTCAGGGCGCACCGGAGGTAGAGCCAGCGGCAAGGCGTCCGGCTTGTCGACATCGATGCGGCAGAGCGGACAGGTGGGGTGGGAATGCAGCCACAGGTCGACGCACTCGGCGTGGAAGCCGTGTCCGCACTTGGGCAAGAACCTGGCCGCCTCGCCGTCGGAAAGCTCGGCGAGGCACACGGCGCACTCCAGCGCATCCTCGAAGTCCTTCGCACGGTACAGCGTCACCGGCAGCGCCCGCAGCACCACCAGATCAACACCTTTTGCGACGCCGGAAGCCGAAGCTGCGCCAACGCCGAGGCGCGGACCGCTCCTCGCCGTCCCGGCCCCTCCCCGAACGCCGTGGCGACTGGCAATGAGGTAGTGGTAAAGAACGAAGACGAGGGCGAGGCCGAGGAAGAGGAGGGCGACAGCAGAGAAGACGACGTCGCCGTCGACTACCGTGGTGGGAGTCCGTGCACTGGGCAGAGCGCTGCCCGCGTCGTCCCCGGGCAACGATGACATGTTGAAGCGCGCCTCCGCACTTCGTCGTGAGCAGTGAACTTCGTATATCTACCGAGTGGCCCGCTATGATTTATGAGCTTGGTCTCTCGAAACTTTGCTGCTTTGTTGGAGAGGGTTTGGTGGTGGTACATGGACCGACCTGGTGGAGTTGGTGTGTTGGCGTGGGTGAGGATTAGTGCTTTGAGTTGAGCTGATGACATATAGGCGGACAATATACCAAAAATACAAAGGTGAACATGGGTGTACGCGCACCCACGTGAATAGTAAATTTATAAAAAAATACTAAAAAAACTAAAAAAATCTGAAATTTTTGCGGTATGAACCTTAGTCGATCATTCTACTCACGTGTGAAGTATCAACACGTATTGACATCCATGGTATTCTTAGTGAAGAAAATACAAATGCGGTCATACTATTCATTAAACAGTGTTTTTTAATATAGATTCGATTAGCTTTGATTTTGTCATTTTTTCCCAGATTATCACGGATGTGATTTCTTCGTGAAACTTCATATGCGAGTACACCGGTTGACTATGTATATTAAAAAAAATTCCGAAATTTTTGATTTTTTCTATCATTTTTTTGGAATTTACTATTTATAAAGGGTGCGCGCGCACCCATGTTCACCAAATCCGCGTCCACAATATACCAATTAACTATCAAAAATACTAAATTTACCCGAATGAAATTACATTTAACAGCGGAAAAGGGTTCCTGCCGGGCGACCGGCTAGGAATTGGGCCGGTCGCTCGAGCGTCGCACGATTGCTTTGCGATTTGCCGCCCCGGATTGTGCCACGTTATCCAAAGACAATGTCCACCACCGCGCTTTACCCCCTTCGGATTCCCTTATGGCCGTAGGCGGGGGTGTGCTCATCACCATGACTGCGCGCCCACCATCCTCGATGTTGTTCTCAAATCCAATACTTAATTCAACATAACGAAACCTCAAAGAGCAAGACTTAATTCATCACAAGGAAGTAAAGGGGGAAGAACACCATAAGATCAACTATAGTAACAAAGCTCGTGGTACATCAAGATCGTGCCAAATCAAGAACACGAGAGAGATCAAACGCATAGCTATTGATACATATCCTCAGCCCCAAGGGTGAACCTCCTCATCATGATGGCCGCCGGGATGATGAAGATGACCTCCGGTGATGGTTCCCCCCTTTGGCAGGGTGCCGGAACGGGCTCCCGATTGGTTTTCGTAGCTAAAGAGGCTTGTGGCGGCGGAACTTCTGATTTAGGGTTCTTTTCGGAGGTTTCCATATTTATAAGGATTTTTAGCATTCGTCTCACGTCAAGGAGGAGATCGAGGGGCCCACAAGCCCTGAGCTAGCGCCCTGGGGGGTAGGGCGCAGCTAGCAGGCTTGTGGCCTCCTCGATTACTTCATGGCCCAGCTCCGGTGCTTCGGGGGTCCATAAAAAATCAACGTAAAATTTCAGCTCATTTTGAGAACTTTTATTTCTGCACAAAAAATGACACCACGGTAGTTCTGCTGAAAACAGCGTCAGTCTGGATTAGTTCTAATAAAATTATATCAAAACCATATAAAATTGTTGCAAATATGGCATGAATATTTCATAAATTATAGATACGTTGGAGACGTATCAACTGGGTTGGTTGCCCAGACACACGTCGCTCCACCAGCGGAGACATCGTCTTCCACGGCGACTCCCTCGTCTCCTGGTCATCCAAGTGCCAAGCGACGGTGTCCCGATCAAGTGTTGAAGCTGAATATCGTGTCGTCGCCAACGCCGTGGTGGAGAGCTGCTGGCTTTGTCAACTACCCGTTGAACTTGCACTGCCACTGCCACTGTCACAGGCGAGCGTGGTGTTCTGCAACAACATCTCGTCGGTCTACATGGCTACGAACTCTGTTCATCACCGACGGACAAAACACATCGAGCTCGACATTCATTTCGTCCGCGAAAAGGTTGCTCTCGGCGAACTCCGCGTACTTTATGTCCCTACTACACAACAGTTCACCGACGTGCTCACCAAAGGGCTCCCTACGCCGATGTTCGAGGAATTCCGGTCTAGATTATGCATCCGTCCGCCGGACACTCAAACTGCGGCGGGGTATTAGTAGTTAGCTAGCCAGCGCTCCCTTATCTCTTTCTTGCGCACATACCGCAGGCATGATCTCCACAATCTCATACACGTCGCCACGCCCGGCGCTCCACGCCATGTGTTGTAACTCTTCTATTTATTCATTGATTGAATTCATCAGCAGCACCTAAGAGCATCTACATTTAGACCTCTTAGAGCAACTCCAATGGAGCGACCCATTTCATCCACGGCCGTCCGTTTGGATCGGCGCGGACAGAAAAGGCGGCCCAACGCGCCGACCCAAACGGACGCGTGTCCGTTTTTCATCCGCGGGCGACCCATTCCCGGCCCATTTTTTAGTCTGATTTGCGTCGGGGCGGACACGCGACGGACGCGCGCTTGCTCGCCTACTCCTGTCCCCGGGCCCGCTTGTCTGTGGCACATTGGCCTTCCCTCCCCCCAGCCAACAAGCAACCCTCGCCCCCGCCTCCTCCGTCACCGACGCCGCCGCCCATTTTGCCGGCGACTCTTCCAGCTGCCGCCGCCTCCACATCCGCCCAGCAACGCCGCCCCTGCCCCCAGTCGCCCGCCGCCGCCGGTGAGCAAGCTGGTTCCCCGCCGCTGTTTCCCCCACGCCCAGCCACCCCGCGACCAAAAAGACGCCTCGCCGCCCCAGCCACAGACGACCGACACGCTCGTTGGACGCCGTCACCCTTGCCGGACGCCGGCCGGGCAGCTAGCTGGTCTGTGGGCGCCGCGTCTCCCCTCGCCGGCCGTCTCCTTCTTCGACGCCCGCAACCTGTTCGACAGTTTGCCAAGGTACGAAAATGGACTCCGCCGACGAGTTCTTTTTCCACAATTTCCTTTACGACTCCGTATGAGTAGGCATGTTTTCAATCGTATTAGAGAGGGAGTGGTCGGCTATGATGACTACTTTGAGTGCAAAGAGGATGCCGTCGGCAAGATTGGTTTCTCCTCTTATCAGAAATGCACTGCCGCCATCCGAATGCTTGCATACGGAGTGCCCGGTGATCTCACTGACGAGTACGTCCGTATGAGCGAGTCTACATGCCTAGAGTCCCTGTATAAGTTTTGCAAGGCTGTGATTGCTGTGTTTGGCCCTGAGTACTTGAGAGAGCCGACAGCTGAAGATACAGCCCATTTGTTGGCGATGAATGCTAGCAGAGGCTTCCCGGGGATGCTTGGCAGCATAGACTGCATGCACTGGGAGTGGAAGAACTGCCCTTCTGCTTGGCAAGGGCAGTATAAGAGACATGTCAGGGCTTGCACTGTCATATCACACAATAATATCAACGTGCTTCAGCGCTCACCGGTGTTTGCTAGGCTTGCCGAAGGCAACAGCCCACCGATGAACTTTACTGTCAATGGCCACACCTATGACAAAGGGTATTATCTGGGTGACGGTATCTATCCTCAGTGGACCACTATTGTCAAGACAATACCCAACTCTGTCGGAGAGAAAAGGAAAAGATTTTCCCAAGAGCAAGAGAGTGCTAGAAAGGATGTCGAGCGTGCCTTTGGTGCTTTGCAATCTCGATGGGGCATCGTTCAATATCCTGCTAATACTTGGAGCACGCAGAAACTATGGGAGGTGATGACTACTTGTGTGATCATGCACAACATGATCTTAGAAGACGAGCGCCCGGAACATCTGTACGATCAAGGCTTTCAGTTTCAGGGTGAGAATGTTGTGCCTGGGCATGGAGTAGCGGCAACATTTAAGCAGTTCACTCAGTTTCATGAAAACATGCGTGATTGGGAAACTCACGTGCAACTGCAAAATGATTTGGTTGAGTATATGTGGACTCATGTTGACAACCAATAGATGTATCTTTTTTATTGTTTTGCAAAACTATGTGAAACATTTTTATTTATATTTGGCCTGTAAACTATACTATTTATTTGGGCGAACTATTTTGTTTGTTCAATTTTCATTTCACTATATGTGAGAATGCAATGCAAAATTGGGCGGCCAGCCGGCCACGCCTGCACATATGGGTCGGCGCGTTGGGCGCGCTGCCGACCCATATGAAAAACAGGGCGGACGCCGGGCGGGCGGGCGACCCAAACGAACAAAAAGCAGACGAAATCGCCGTACGTTTGGGTCGGCCCGTTGGAGTTGCTCTTACTCTTTTAATAAACGACCGAAATGTCCGCCCGGTCAAAAAACAGTGACCTAACCGGACTTCTCATTTCGTCCCTATACGTTTGGACTGATGAGCACTCTCAAATTCGTCTCAAATCTGAGAATGGTACGAGGGCGACCGGTCACGCCCGGACGTGCCTGCTCTGATGTGGCGTAAAGGAGCGAACCCCACTTGCATCCTCACATTCACGTTTATGTGTTGCGCATGCCCATTCCGTGAACCCGAGCTGCCGCGCGGGTGTCGGAGCAGGCTCGCGTCGGGGAGGAAAACTACTCGAGTTAGCCGCGCTGATGTCGGAGCACGTCCGTGCCGGTGCCAGAGCTCGCCCACGCCGCGCCGCGCTAGAGGTGGAGCTCCCACCGCCAGCTGGGGTCATAGCTCACGCGCGCCTTGCCATGGTGGAGGCGGAACTCCCGCCGCGAGCCGGGGCCGGAGCACGCCTGCGCTGGTGCCGAAGCTCGCCCGCCGCGCCGCGCTGAAGACGGAGCTCCTGCTGCAAGCCGGATCCGGGGCCGTAGCTCGTCCGCGCCGCGCTGAAGGCGAAGCTCCCCCCACGAGCTGGGGCCCCTGTGCCGCCAACGTGCGTGCACGCGCGCGTGCTATGCCGCAGTGCAGCCGCCGGGCACGCGGACGCGCATGCTGCCGCAGCAGGCGTCGCGAGCTGCCGCCACGTGTCATGTCGCGGTGCAGCCGCCGGGTGCGCGGGGCGCGCTGCCGCCGCAGGCGTCGCGAGCTGCCGTCGTGTGCTGGCGGGCGTGCGTGGTGGCCACCACCGGGCGCGTGGGCTGCGGATGCTGCCACAGCAGCCATCGCCGTGTGCTGGCCTCGTACGCACGCACGAGGTGCTGGCTAGCTTGCTCTGGCATGGGTGGACATGCACGAGGCCGCCGGTGCGCGTGCGTGCATGCAGCTGGCTACCGAGCTCCGAAGTGAGTCTGTGCTGGCCTCCGGCTCATCTGCAATCGGCCTACACGTACAGCAACGCGCTGCCGGTGTGTGTGCACACAATGTGTTTGATGAAATGTTGCATGTAGGGAGAGAAACTAAGAGTTGAAAGTGAGGGAAGCGGTTGTTTTAGAGAGAGAAAAATGAGGACAAGGTGCTGTGGCAGCGGTGGTGTGGCCTCGCATCGACTGTTTGGCCAAATCCGATGGTAGGGGGTGAGAGGTGTGCGATGGTTTGGATGAAAATCCTGCTTAACTTCGGTTGGAGCTGGCGACGACGACGTCTGTGGGTGTCGTTCCCCTCCTTGGAGGCGTCGCTGAAGTGTGTCGGCATCTCCTCTTGATCGGGTTGTGGTCTCCGGGCGAAAGCCTTGGTCCGTAGTAGGATCGCTGATGGCGGCGTGTTGACGTTGTTACTCTGTTGAGAGCATCGTGGACGGAGACTTGGCTTGGCGGTTCTGTGATGTGGTTCTCCGGTGCTCGCTGCTGGTCCAAGTGATCTTCATGGGCGCTATGTACGCTGCTGCCGGTGCCCCAAGACGATGGCTTTGTTCAGGTCCGACCGAGTCCCGCTACCTACTTGCCGTCTCCTCTAAGGCATTTAAGGGTGGGTAGCGCGTTGGTAGAGAGAGCCCGACTGAAGTTGTTGCTCTTAGTGGAGTTCGGCATTTGTTGTGACGCGGCTAGAGGATTGGTTTAGGGCAGGCCCTTTGCGTTGTGTTTGTAATTGTTGTGGTGGCTAATCTGTTGATTAGCTTGGGTGTGGAGACTTGCTACACTTGCTGTTCGCAGCAAGTCGTAGTGTCTTGTAATTCAACTTCTGCCTTTTATAAAAATATGATACGCCTAGGCATACTCTCGAAAAAAAATGAGGACAAAAGCGGACACGTCCGGACCGAATTAGAGTATCTCCAGCCGCGCCCCCAACAGGTCCTCAGGCGAATTTTTAGCGTCGGCGCCTAAAAATCAGCCCAGTCACGTTTCTAGGAGTCTGTTTTTCGCTGGTTTGGACCGAAACTGGCGTCGACAGACTCAGGTCGAACCCGGCGTGCTGGGGCGCCCGAGGGCGCCGGGCAATCGGTTTTGGCGTGAAAGAACGACGGGCCCGCCGAGTCAGCGGCCCCCGTGCCTCGTCGTCCTCATCGCCTCGGTTTCCCTTAGGGAATCAATGCCAAGATTGCTGTCGGTCAGCCTTCCATTGATTCTTCATGGGCGACGCGGCGACGCCCCACCTCCCGGCATGCGTACACACGGCGCCCACACCCCCCGATGCTATATAAACAACGCCTCTCTTACAGGGCCCTCTCCCCGTGCGCCGACGCCGCCAACGTTCCTCCCCTCCCTTCCCGTGTCCAGCCACGATGATGGGCGAGAGGTTCCCTAACGATGGGGCGGCAGCCAATGGCTTCGCCTGCCGCTCGTTGCATGAGTGGGAAGCCTACCTGCTGTTCGAGGCCAACGTCCCGACGCCTCCCGACACGCGCGCGCCGAGGCGGTGGAAGCTCAGCGCCGATGGCGTCCCCATTCCCCCGCTGCCAGACGTCACCACGCACGCCGACTACTTCGTTGACGAGGTCGACCGCGTGCGGGCTTCGCTAACGAAGGAGCAGCGGGCCCTCCCGCAGTACGCCGCCGGCAACCACGAGGCGTGGGCGGCGTATTTCCAGCGCCGACAGGTGGCGCGACTAGCCTCCACCAACGGGGCGCCGGTGATGCGGGGGACGAAGAACAGCGAGGGCCGCCCCCGACCGCACTCTCCACGCCGTCCTCCAGCACCTCGAGGGCGACAACGACCCGCCGATGACGTACCCTGCCGCCCGGTCCCCCGCCGGAGCGGCGACCAATGGATGCCGAGGAGGGCCGGCTCCTCTTCTTCCTCCTCCCGCTCCTCCTACTCCTCCGGGGTGTCGGCGTTGTTCGGCGTCAAGGCCGAGCCGGCGGAGATCGCGGAGACGCCGCTCGGCCGGTGCACCCGCAGCGTTGGCGTCGTCATTAACGAGGGCAGGCGCGCGTCCTCCTCGGCTCCTCCCTGCTTCGTCAAGCCGAAGACGGAGCCGAGGCTCGTCGCCGTGAAGACGGAGCCAGGGCTCGCCGGCGTGAAGACAGAGTCCGGGCTCGTCGGCATGAAGGCGGAGCCAGGGCTGGACGACGTGGCAGCCTTGAAGTGGGCGCGCGAAGACTGGGTGCGGATGGAGCTGGAGCGCCAGCGCCTCGCCCTAGAGCAGTTCGCCGCTCGGCGCCATGGCCGCGACGAGGGAGGCGTCGTCGTCCTCGACGACGACAGCGGCCCCAGGCAGGGGTCCAGCAGGTGCGGCCGCGTGAAGGAGGAGAAGGACAACGGCGGCGGCGACGACTTCGCCTCTCTCAGCACGTTGTTCGACTTGTAGTCGCGTTTATTTTTTTAAATATTTTATCTATGTAAAAACCTATTTCAGTTCGCCGAAGTAATGTACTGTTCCGCCGAATATTTATTCCGTTCATCAAATTTTAGTCAAATAAATGTTCAAAAATTTTAAAACAGACGCCTCGAGCCAACCCTGGGGACGTCGGCTGAGAACCTGATCGCCCCCACACCGATTTTACTTTCGGTTCAGACGATTTTTCAAGCGGAGCCACTGAGTGGAGATGCTTTTAGGTACATGCGGCTGTAGATGGTGTAAGGTGCGTAGCCTCTTCTTCCTACTCCATTCTACAGTTCGGTCGCGTGCCCACAGACGATCTCATCAGACTTGACAATATCCATGGACCACGGTGGGCGATCTGTCACCTCAGCTGCGCCCCATCATCGACTACCCCATCGTACGTTGTAGCGTAGTGCCCACTTGGCGACCCACTGTCAGCGAAATTAAACCAGTCGTCAGCCCAACACACCGACCGACTAGCGGGCCATCGAGGCACTGTCAGTGACGAGCGCGGCTGAACACGGCAGTGCACAATCCTCATGCAGAAAAATAATGGCCAGGATAGCCGCCACGGCTTTGAGCACTCTCCGGCCTCCAACCTACCCGCCACACCGACTGACATGCGGTCCCGGTTGCCGATGTCCCACTTGTCATCTAGGTCACTCGACAGACGGGCGCGCGCGGTTGTTGACGCCTCGTACGCGAACCAAAACGAGTAAACAAAGCAAAGGCAAAGGGCGGGCGGCCGGGCGCCACCACCACCCACGCCACACATAGATCTCTCTCTCTCTCTCTCCGTCTCTTGCTTTGCCTCTAGTCGTCGCCCAGTCGCTGCCGCACTGCTCAGGCTCAAGCTCAAGCTCGAGCCCCGGCTCCTTCGCCAACCCTCGTGCCGCGATCCCCCGCAGCAGATTTTCTGTGTGCCGGTTGCTAGCTGATAAGGTGCGGCACCACGCGTCCTTGTCTCTGCGATTCAAGGTGTTGATTTTTACGGGGTTTTGGGCCGATTGTTTTTAATCCCCGCGTTTGTGGTGGTGGTCGCAGATCTGACTCACGGCGCCGGCAAGGTTGTGGCGCCACGGGGATGCAGAGGCAGGGGCGGCACATGGAGCGGTCCGGCTCCAAGCGGGCGCTAGACCCTGGCGGCAGTGGCGGCGGCGGCGGCGGCGACGACGACGAACGTGATCCTAAACGGCCGCGCGTCCCGGCCCTCGCCAGGTGAGTGTGGGAGACCCAACTTAATAGGTTTGTGAGGGTGGCGCTTCCTAGGGTTTGGGTTAGCGATTTGCTGTACTTACTAGCTTAAACTCAGATGCCATTAAGAGATGCTATCGTAATTAATGATTGGCCCAGTTGGTGTTCATACCGCTTCTGTTTGATACTGACCTTCTTTAATGCGGAAAAGTGTGCATTTGCTCTCAGCAAAAGGTGCCAAATCTCTGTATCTGCTCTAAAATCGGGCAGTTAAAGACTTAAAAGTTCACTTACACTTGAACGGACCAGTTAATGGAGAATAAGAGTTTCCTTCTACAAAATCTAGAGTGGGATTGAAAACTTAGGTTTTTGTGTGAGAAGTAAGAACAAGTCCTGCATCGGCAATTTTTGTTGAAAGATTACTTCAAAACATTTTTATGAACTCTAAAAGTCTATTGTCATGCGTAACAAGACATAGGCACATATAATCAGTCAATCAGTTCCTTGGTTGGTAGTGTTTAAGATTGCTATACAAGATTAGGGTTATTCACGGGAATTTATATATAATATATCTGTGAATCTGTGATATATCTAATTTTTGAATTAAATAAAAAGCCCTTTGATATATATATACTGGACTAGGACTCAAATTGACAGATTTTTTCTATTTTAGTAAGATATTGAGTGGAATTCTTAATAGGCACCTATCTCATCTACTTCACTTTATCATTCATTGACTACTTGAACTTAAATATCCATTTTCTGAAACCGCGTGACAACTATGTGACACATGCTTAATTTCATCGAAGAATTTTATCTTGGTTGACCATTGCACAACAAATGGTATACGTAAATCTAAGGTTCTAAGGTGTGCATCCTTTGTTTCTTTGTATCGTTCACTTTGATTTATTATACCATCCTTTGATAAATCCCTGATAATTTACCTCGGCAACTTGTCCTTTTCTTTCAGTGTCATTGTAGAAGCTCTCAAGTTGGACAGTTTGCAGAAGCTTTGTTCATCCCTGGAGCCGATTCTCCGAAGAGTTGTGAGTTAAAGAACACGCGGCATCTTGTATTAACCTGTTGATATATTCATTTGGCTTTATGATCAGTCGACACATGTTATTTGATTTGTAGGTCAGCGAAGAAGTAGAGCGTGCTCTAGCCAAACTGGGACCTGCAGCAGCACCTGCTAGAATTGAAGGAAGGTAAGCTTATGCAGCTTGTTCTTGGTGACATGCCATATGAATAGATGTAGATCTATATATCTAGTGGTATTTGGATCTGTCACTTAAGTCAAACTTCATGTTAAACAGGACCTCTCCCAAAAGAATTGAAGGCCCTAATGGTAGTAATCTCCAGCTTCAATTTCGGAGTAGGTTAGCACTCCCACTCTTTACCGGAGGAAAAGTGGAAGGCGAGCAGGGAGCATCAATACATGTTGTGCTGTTGGATGCAAACACTGGACATGTTGTTACTTCAGGACCCGAGTCATTTGCAAAACTGGATGTTCTTGTGCTCGAGGGTGATTTTAATAAAGAGAAGGACGAGGATTGGACTGAAGAGGAATTTGAGAGCCACATTGTGAAAGAACGTGAAGGGAAGAGGCCTCTTTTAAACGGTGATATCCATGTGACACTTAAAGAAGGCGTAGGGACCATAGGGGAGCTTATCTTCACTGACAATTCCAGTTGGATAAGGAGCAGAAAATTCAGACTTGGGATGAGGGTCTCTTCAGGATTTTGTGAAGGAATTCGTATCAAAGAGGCGAAAACAGAGGCTTTTACTGTGAAAGATCACAGAGGAGAATGTATGTTTTGGTGTTTTGTACTGATCTAGTGCCATTGTTAAATTATCTAAAATGTACTTATGTATTCCCTCTTTTTTGTAGTGTACAAGAAACATTACCCTCCTGCGCTTAAGGATGATGTTTGGCGATTGGAAAAGATTGGAAAGGACGGTGCATTCCACGGGAAACTAAACTCAAACGGAATATATACAGTTGAACATTTTCTTCAACTTCTTGTTAAAGATCAGCAGAAGTTAAGAAGTGTAAGTTGTATTGTTTCCCTGACTTTTGAGTTGTGAACCTTGCTGGTGCGTAGCCAAATATCAGCTTCTTCTATTGGACCTTTTGCAGATCCTTGGCACTGGCATGTCAAATAAGATGTGGGAAAGTCTTGTTGAACATGCGAAAACTTGCGTGCTGAGTGGCAAGCATTATATATATTACTCAAAGGATACAGCAAGTGTTGGTGCAATATTCAATAACATATATGAGTTCACTGGTTTGATTGCTGATGATCAGTTTATTTCAACGGAAAATCTTACTGAAAACCAGAGGGTTAGTATGTTCTACATGCCCTGTTGATTCAGATAACTGGATGTTTTAATATCTTGTCTGCAATTGATAATCTATGAATTTGGATACTTGATGTTATATATTTTTCTCTGGTATCTTGAATGTTGGTGCCTATTACTCCCTCCTTTCCGGTTTATAAGGCTCAATTCAAAAATCTCACCAACCAAGGTAGATGATGACTGGTGGAATATTTTTTGTAGTTTGCAAAAGCACCCAATTAATGCTCTTGTTTTCCTCAAAAAATTATGTTTACGAATGCATTAATTGCAATGCATGCATAAAGTGCATGCATTGGTCAGTTTTCTCTTAATACTTGCATGCAATGATTTAATGCACCTTGAAGTCTGAACATGTGATGGGGAACAACCAAATTGAGCCTTATAAAATGGAAAAACTAAAATTTTGAGATAAGCCCTATAAACCGGAAAGGAGGGAGTAATATGTAGTATTAAATGCATGCATATTTCTCATTCTTAAAGTTGCCCTGCTTTCGTGACCATCAAATGTCTATTGGCCATTGTTACTCTTGCCTGGAGTAGTCTGTTACACTTATCAGGCCTAGTCAGGGCATTCACACTACCTAAAAGTTTGGTTTCAGTAAGACTGTTGCCTATATTATTTTCGGCTGGAACTGTTTCCCATATTAACTGATTTGAGGTCGTACCATATACCATGAGCCTATGACACTCAGAAACTTCCTTTCTTGAAGATCAGATTGAGAAAAAATCCCACTGAGAAACATTTAAATGGTCATATTGTAGTTACAGTAATCTTGGGCATCTCTCAGGGAGATTTGCACCTGTTCTTCAATTCAGTTACTCAATTGAGTGACTTGCTCAACCTGGCTAATTATCAGCATTATGATATTTCTAGTTTTATGAAAGTATTTTTTTTCTGAAGATATATCTTTCATTCTCAGTATGAGATGTTATGTGGCATACAGCAGAATAGATAAAACAGAACACAGTATGGTTCTCTTACAATATTCTTGAAGGAATCCGATGACACACTCTATATTGCCCCTTACTCCAATTGTGATTTGATCCTCATATGGCTATATCTGAATTAGAGAACCTATTATCGCGAAAGTCACCATCACTTTACTTTGCCACAGGTGTTTGCAGATACATTGGTGAAGCAAGCATACGATGATTGGATCAACGTTGTAGAATATGATGGCAAGGGATTGTTGAAATTTAAGCAGAAAAAGAAATCTGTCACAACAAGAAGTGATGCTGCAAATGTCTCTACAAGCTACACTTCTTATGATTCAGCGCACTCTCAGAAACAATTGGCACGAGGACATCCCAATATTGAGCGATCTCTCATGAGCAGTACCAGTAAGGGTAGGTTTTGGCCTCTTGTAGCTGAAGACAGGTTTTCTGAATGTTTTTGGTGCACCGGTCGTATAAGCCAAGCTTCTTGAGCAGTTATTTAGATTATTTCAATGAACTCAAATTCTATTAGGACCTAAACTTCATGGTTCCAGTTTCTATCCACCTACCATCCTTTCATGACGATACATATTGTTTCCAGGGTCTATTTCTCTTGCTAACATTCTTTTGTATCTTTTTGTATTAATGTGTCTGAAGTATGCAAAATGGGAGTGATGCACCATCAGGGTCTAAAAAGTAACCGTATTTTTTATTCCTGCTCACAAATGAAAAATGTTTTAGAATGTATATTTTACCAATTTAGTGGATTTATGTGCTTAGAAAAGCTTTCTTTACAGCATTGCTGATTGTTGTATCAGTTTATTTGCATGCCGCACTTCTAAGCCCTGATAGCATTTTATTTTTCCTTTGTTAATTACTATTATCTTGACTTTATAATTCTTTTGTTCTGTTCAGCAGAAGAGACAAGAGTTGCATCCAACGGGAACCAGGTAGCGATATATGCAACCAATCCTCAGGACATCTCACCAAGTATTACCATGCAATATGGCATGAGTTCATTGATTCCTGAAGGCCAGTTCAATGGCTCTTCCATCCAAACTCAAGCACCAAGAAGCTCCAACATGCTAGCATTTGGCCCTCCACCACAGCAGCAGCAGAACTTCGAATTCTCAACACTTGGTCTGTCCATGCAATCCCCAGCTCTTAATCCTTTTGATGACTGGCCTGGACGGTCGCAGGAGAACCGCGGTGGTGTTGATGACTTCCTGATGGAGGAGATCAGAGTGAGAAGCCATGACATACTGGAGAATGAAGAAGAGATGCAACATATGCTGCGCATTCTTAGCGGCGGGGCAGCAGCAAACATGAATAATGTAGATGGCTTTCCCTACATCCCTTCTCCTGTACCGACCTTCAACTTTGAGGATGATCGTGCTCCCTCATCTGGCAAGGCTGTTGTTGGGTGGCTTAAGATTAAGGCTGCCATGCGGTGGGGCATCTTCGTCAGGAAGAAAGCTGCCGAGAGAAGAGCTCAGCTTGTTGAGCTGGATGACTAGGGCATCTTCGTCAGGAAGAAAGCTTCGTTGACGCTTATGTGTAACAGCGAGCAGGATCTCAAACTCCCAAAAGTATGAATGGACTCGCGTTGGTTGTATAGGTAGCTGTTTGATGGTCATTATCTAAGTTTTATTAGTGTTCAGAAAAAAGAAAACTGTTACAACTGTGCAAACTTATTTGTTGAAGATTGGACAATTGAAACAGACTTTGTTTGTGGGAACTAGCAGGTGCTCAGTTTTTGCATCAAATGGGCAAATGACAAACTATATCCGAACAAACACGGTCAGGACGTTCGTGGGCGATTTTTATGGACGGCTTTGGAGATGTCCTTAGTTGACATTAGTCCATGGCATCCTCTAGTGCTTTGTTGCCATCTTGAATAAATTTGGAGCTACTACAGATGGGGCCTTCACCATTTATCCATCTATCAGTTCAGAAGAGGCCTTGCTGCCATCTTGAATCTGAATTTTGGTGCAGGCAGAGAGGACATGTAGATCAATTTTGTCTCGTTATTTTTTCTCTTCACGGTCTGTCCTGATTGGTTAGAAGGGATAGAGGGATTGGTGGAATTGTTCGTTGTATTGCTTGAGCCCAGTGGGCATATATATAGGAGTACAATGATCTATTTGGAGTACAAGACAAGTCAGAACAAATCCTAGTCTATCTCGTCTTTCCTAATAATCACGATACTCAACATCCCCCCGCAGTCACAACGGTAGCGACGCAGACGGTGAGACTGAAGAAGAATCTGAAGGCAAGCCGACAACCCCCCCCCCCCCCCCCCCCCACACACACACACTCATAGTCGTAAACGTCGATGCATCGCGTAGTCGTGGCTGGAGTGAAAACCGACGAGGTTGCTCAAGCAAGGCGGTAGCCCTTTGTGTCGTTGTCGAGGTAGCCGAGAGCGTGGGTGGTGGAGCCGTGGTCGAGGTAGCCGTGCGAAGAATGTCGTGGTCGATGTCAAGTCGGGGTGGCCGGTGTCGAGGAAGTCGCCATGGAGCCGCGGGTGCAGAGTTAGCATCGGCGCAGTGGTGTCGAAGTAGTGGTGCGCCAGAAAGGAGATGTTGCTGACGACGCGTCACGGCGGGTTTGCCAAGCCTGGGGACACATCGTAGACGAAGGCACGCATCGGTGTTGCCAGCATCGGGCATGCGTAGACGGACGAAAACGAAGTTGATGGAGCGCCGCACCAATCTTGCCAGGCCCAGGGACACGTCGTGGACGAAGGCACGCGGCGGTGTTGCCAGCACCGGGCACGCGGAGACTGGGACATGCACGAGCTGTACGCCATGTCGAAGAAGTCGGAGAGGCCAGCAGAGAATAACTCGACGACGATTGCGGCGTCCATCGGCGCGGGGCCGATGTCACCAACGATGGTCGGAGTAGACGAAGTGGTCGGGGTAGATGACGGCGACACTAGCGATGGGCTGGTGCTGGACGAAGACGAAGGCAGGTGGACGGGCGGCGGCGTCGGCTACGGGGGTATCAGCGGCAGCGGCCGAAGAATAGCGGCGGCGGCGGCCTGACGGCGGCGGCAGTGACTAAGTTAGGAGCGCGACGACGGTGCTCGAAGTAGGCCAGGAGAACCCAACAGCGTGACGAAGACCAGCGCAGACGATGGTGTTCCGCGCTAAGGGAGGCGATGCGGCACATACCACGAGAAGTCGACGCGCAGCGATGGCGGTGGACCATGGGCTGCGGCGCTACAGCCCGAAGGGGCGGCGCAGCGGCGGCGGGCAGGTCAGGGCGACGGCGGAAGACCTCGGGGCGGTCGTAGGGACCGCGAGCTGTGGCGCTCCAGCCCGAAGGGGTGGTGTAGCGGCAGAGCGCGGGTCGGTGCAACCGCGGGAACGGCCTCGGGACGACGGCGTGGATCGCGTGTCACGCTTGCTATGACTCGACGGGGTGACGCAGCAGCGGTGCGAGGGCCGGTGCAGCCATGGGGACGGCCAGGAGCGGACGACCCGGGGGGGGGGGGGCGTCGGACCGCGGGCCGCGGCACTACGGCCCGAAGGGGCAACGCAGCGGTGACGCGGGTCGGTGCAACCGGGAGAAAAACCACGGGGCGGCGGCGCTGCGGCCTGATGGGGCGGTGCAGCGGCAGTCCGGTGCTCGATCGGTAGAGGGGCGCGCTGAACTCGGGATAGTCTTCACGGGGCCTGCGGAGGCACGCGCAACCGACGGGCCAGGCCGGTCGCACGACGTGGATGAGGCGGATCGCGGCAGCGGGCGGGTGATCAATCCGATCGCGCGCGAGGTCGAGGATGCCGCTCGGTGGAGACGAGGTGACGACGGTGTCCGAGATGAAGCTGGCGACGATGGACGGCGTAGGACGACGTGCGAGCACGTCAGCACCGGCACCCGGGCCACCAAAGCAGCGCCGGCGCCAGGGCAGCGAGACCTGAGCGACCAATGAAGCAGCGGCGCCTGAGCTCAAGGCAGCCGGCGGGCCTGACGCAGTCGGCCCAACGTAGCCGGAGACGATGCCGCCGAGGCAACCCGCAAGGCCGCCGTGCAGACGCGACGAAGGCGGGTGGCGTGGATTAATTGGCGGGCCGCACTACAAGAAATATGTCAACTTGTGACCACCACAATTGGTCACTGAAAGGTCATGGTTTTTTATTTTCGACCTTTTTTGTGACAAAAACAGAAAGTCAAAAGCTGGCGGTCATAAACTGACTATAGCGACCTTTTTTCTGAAATGGTCGAAGACGTTTACGACCAAAATAAGCCTATTGTTCTGTTTTGGTCACTAGCAACCTCCCCAGGCCACGTAGGCATCCAGCGTGGCAAGCTGATGTGGCACAAGATTCAGCCCAGTCCAATTCGGTTTTCTACATGGGCCTAGCCCAACAATTTGGCCCATTTATGATTTTTTCCTGAATTTTTTTAGGCCTGTTCTATCATGGGCCTTTACCTTTCCACATAGTCCGTTTCCTTTTCATTTCTATTTTCTATTTGAGTCGAGGCCTGCTTATAGTTATTCTGAATAGCTTTTCAGCTCAGGTTATTTTGGGCCATGACATCTTAATAGTACAAGTATATTTGGGACGTGACCACTATCAGGTCCAGTAAGAACATTTTTCTAGAGAATTTACTGTTCAAGTAAAATGTACACAACACATTAGAGCAAAATAGCACATACAACAGCAGATAAAATTTCATTACACTCCTACTACAACTCACTACAACATAGACAGTACATGATACTTCATCCTTCAATTTTTTTATCAAGCACTAGACAAGTACATCTCACTTAAAATAAACAGTATTGTTCTCGGAAGCAAAATACGCCACCACACGTCATGGTGCGCCATCTTACTCGATCTGGCCTCAAGGAACTAGCAGCGCTGCTTGCTCCTTTGGCTGAGAGCTCCTTGCTGTAGAGGATGGCTGAAACTCGAATGCAAAGCTCCCTGCACATGACATATTGTGTCAATGCTTGCAGTAACAAAAAGAACTCACCTACCATAGAACTTGCACAGTAATGTATCAACCACCAAACTGTATGAAACAAAAACAAACGAGAGAGGGAGGAGTTTATACCTGATCTTCTTGAGCCTCTCCCCAAGCAAAAGCATCATCCAAGGTAATCGTCTAAACAAGAACACTCCTTAAGATTCTGGAAATGGACCAACACAGTAGTAGTGAAGCTATGCGGGGATCTTTGTGAAGCAGTTTATCGCTTCTTGGAGACACCAACAGTCTTCCCTCTCCTGCCAGTAGTCTTGGTGTGCTGACCACGGATACACACACCCCAGTAGTGACGCAGACCACGATGGTTCCTGGGAAAGAGAGCAAGGTTTCAAGCATAAGTGATGGCTCATACATCTATGCACTAAGGAAAAATGCTACTGCAACAGTGAAGTTTTAAGGAATCAGGCATCAGCATATATCTATTGGAAACAAAGCATTGATATACAAATCAGCAGGGTCACATACAAGGTACACTAGAAGGGTATACATGAATACATTGACAATCATCAATACCAGATTGCAAGACATAACAATTATGTACCTAAGCAAGTCGACAAGGGCATAGCGCAGGATATAAAATCTAGATACAAGTAATAGACAAACTACTATGTAAATACTACAGTGGCATTACTACTAGGACATAAAAAAAAATACTATATAAATATTACAGTGGCCAAACGGGTGGTGGATTAACACCAACAATGTGCATCTCACAGAAGAATTAAGATAGCTAAAAATATGATGATTACTGCAGGTTCTCAAGAATTCAGCATTGTACCCATAAGTGATGTCAATATAATAATTAGAGGCAGATAGCGATTGAGTAGTGTAGAGGAATTATAAAAAGGGATACACATCCTTAAGTTACTTTCTCAAACTAAATTATATAGATATAGAAATATAATGTAGAACATACAGTGTACTATCAAAGCAACCAGAACCTTGTAAAAGTTTTTGTTCATGCAGGCATTGGCATACACATCCGTACATGCAGGCTTATATAGTACTGCTAGAACAAAATACATAACACACAGTTTGCACACATGCCAAGGCAAAGGGGAGCATTGCTTCATTGCTTGATAGTTGATATATATGCCATCAAAAGAGCAGAAGAATAGCCAGTCTAAGTGAGCTAGCCAAATATAGGTGCAGTGCAGTAGTCATCGTTGCATTATAAAATAAGCCAGTAGTCAATCGGCTAAAAAAGTGGAAGTAGCTCAAAAACAACCAGAACATCTGTCCAGGTGACCCGTCCGGAGTAGCGCGTAGTAGAGCACCTGCACCCTGCATCCACGCACATAGGAATCAGTCAACGAGTCCATCAACAAGAAAGGGGTCGAGATTTCAATGTGGGGAGGAAGCAGTTGACCGTCCAAAGAAGACAGGCCAGTTATAGATGCAGAGTTAGGCACACTCGGTTGTCGATCGCCATCGCTGCTGGCGCCGCCCGGATCGGGGTGTCATGAAGGAAGCGATCTAAAGCATAAAAACTAAGCAAAATTAAAAGCATCAGCCGCTAGAAGCATGTAGGCAATAGTACTGGATAATATTTAGAGCAAAAGACGTTTTATATTTTGAGACAGAGGGAGTATTACATAGTTCATCAAACCCATGTCAAATTAATCTAAAAAATGAATTACTAAACCTGCCTGACTAAATCAAACTCAAACCAATGCATCAATCGACACTAGCAGTAGTACACTGAAGAAATCGACACTGAACGGAGGCAATTAATATGTACAACTAGCACCAATTTGCCTATATTCTGCACTTGAATTCAAACCAATCACTCTATTCCAGAAGATGCATGTACATGCATGCAGCTAGCACGCACCGTCAGCTAGCAACGAGGCGAGGCTAGTTTGAAATGGAGGGGAAGCACAACAGAAATCCAGCTGCGCCTGAGAGCAGCAGTTGGTAAACCGTGCATGCGTACGCGTGGACACCATGGTCGTTGAGCAAGCACCGAGCTCCTGCCATGGACGTCGATCTAAACTAGCATCACAAATATGCCTCGCTGCAAGAACTAGCTAAACATGCATAACCATTAAGAAAAAAGCTCCTGCAATGCATGAAAACACCTGAATGCAGATCGAGCTAGCTAGGTAGGCAACTACAGAGAAGAGATCAACATCTGCTGAAGATCTTATAAAGATCAACATCAGGTTTCCATACACACATAGGATCGCACCAAACGACCGGGCTCCACAATCACGAAGAAGATTAGTGGGAGATCACGGAACAGAGCAGTAGTAAAATGGAGTACCAAGCATCCAAATTCATAGGACAGATAAACATAACAGTAAGGCCACTTCTTCTTGATTCAACAGTACTGGATTAATTTGTCATACCACTTCTTCTTGGTGAATGGATCCACGCTGCAAAACCACGAGAAACAAGGCCAGAAACCGGATCAGCTCATGACGAAGGAAGAGGAGATGAAACAGATCCTAAATCATATGCCTAACGCCTACGAAACAAGCAAAAGCATCAAATCGAAGCAACCTGAACTGGCGGACATCGCGTGGTGGGAGATGAGTTAGCGGCACGCGTCGCTGGAAGCAGTGCTCTCACCGGCACCGTCCTTGGCCATCTCAACAGAGCCCGCGTTGGCCGTCCTCTGGACGCCTGCGCCACCGCCCTCCGTGCCGGAGCCGGCGGCCCCGGCGACAGCGGCAACCTCCTCCTCCTGGACGTGGCCGTCGTCCGCGTCGAGCGACGAGTGCGGGCGCTTCTGTGCGGGCATTCCGGCCGCCTGGCTTCCCTCCATGCTCCTTGGCGCGGCGCTCGTCGCGGGGGAGAGGATGGTCGGGCGCGTGCGGGCGGGCGGAGGAGTGAGAGGGAGGAGGCAGGAGGTGGGTGGAGGCGGGTCGAGTCGAGGGGGAGGCGGATCGAGACGGATTTGGGGAGCGCGAGAAGGCGGCTCCAGATGGATCTGGGGAGCACGAGGTGGGTGGAGTCTGTTCTGGGGAGCGCGTGCGTGAAGGACCGGCGGTGGGGAAAAGGGAGCGGCGGCGGCGGGGAGAAGATAGTGGCGGCGGGTGGGAGAAGGGAGCGGCGGCTGAAGGAAATATGCCCTAGAGGCAATAATAAAGTTATTATTTATTTCCTTATATCATGATAAATGTTTATTATTCATGCTAGAATTGTATTAACCGAAAACATAATACATGTGTGAATACATAGACAAACAGAGTGTCACTAGTATGCCTCTACTTGACTAGCTCGTTAATCAAAGATGGTTATGTTTCCTAACCATGGACAAAAGAGTTGTTATTTGATTAACGAGATCACATCATTAGTTGAATGATCTGATTGACATGACCCATTCCATTAGCTTAGCACCCGATCGTTTAGTATGTTGCTATTGCTTTCTTCATGACTTATACATGTTCCTATGACTATGAGATTATGCAACTCCCGTTTGCCGGAGGAACACTTTGGGTGCTACCAAACGTCACAACGTAACTGGGTGATTATAAAGGAGCATTACAGGTGTCTCCAAAGGTAGATGTTGGGTTGGCGTATTTCGAGATTAGGATTTGTCACTCCGATTGTCGGAGAGGTATCTCTGGGCCCTCTCGGTAATGCACATCACATAAGCCTTGCAAGCATTACAACTAATATGTTAGTTGTGAGATGATGTATTACGGAACGAGTAAAGAGACTTGCCGATAACGAGATTGAACTAGGTATTGGATACCGACGATCGAATCTCGGGCAAGTAACATACCGATGACAAAGGGAACAACGTATGTTGTTATGCGGTCTGACCGATAAAGATCTTCGTAGAATATGTAGGAGCCAATATGGGCATCCAGGTCCCGCTATTGGTTATTGACCGGAGACGTGTCTCGGCCATGTCTACATTGTTCTCGAACCGTAGGGTCCGCACGCTTAAGGTTTCGATGACAGTTATATTATGAGTTTATGAGTTTTTGATGTACCGAAGGAGTTCAGAGTCCCGGATGAGATCAGGGACATGACGAGGAGTCTCGAAATGGTCGAGACGTAAAAATCGATATATTGGACGACTATATTCGGACATCGGAAAGGTTCCGAGTGATTCGGGTATTTTTCGGAGTACCGGGTAGTTACGGGAGAAGCAATGGGTCTTGATGGGCTTTAGTGGGAAGAGGAGAAAGGGCCAAGGGGCTGCTGCGCCCCCCTCCCCTTTGGTCCGAATTGGACTAGGGAAAAGGGGGCCAGCCACCTCTCCTTCTCCTCCACTTCCTTCTCCCTTCCTCCCCTCTTGATGGACTCCTACTAGGACTTGGAATCCTAGTAGGACTCCCATCCTGGCCGCACCAATAGCCTTGGCCGGCCTCCTCCTCCTCCATCCTTTATATACTGAGGCAGGGGGCACCCCATAGACACAAGTTGATCTTCGTGATCGTTCCTTAGCCGTGTGCGGTGCCCCCCTCCACCATATTCCATCTCGGTCATATCGTAGCGGTGCTTAGGCGAAGCCCTGCGACGGTAGAACATCAAGATCGTCACCACGCCGTCGTGCTGACAGAACTCCTCCCCGAAGCTTTGCTGGATCGGAGCCCGGGGATCGTCATCGAGCTGTACGTGTGCCAAGAACTCGGAGGTGCCGGAGTAACGGTGCTTGGATCGGTCGGATCGGGAAGACGTACGACTACTTCCTCTATGTTGTGTCAATGCTTCCGTTGCGATCTACAAGGGTACGTAGATCATACTCTTCCCTCTCGTTGCTATGCATCACCATGATCTTGCGTGTGCGTAGGAAATTTTTTGAAATTACTACGTTCCCCAACAGTGGCATCCGAGCCTAGGTTTTATGGTTTGATATTATTTGCACGAGTAGAACACAAGTGAGTTGTGGGCGATATAAGTCATACTGCCTACCAGCATGTCATACTTTGGTTCGGCGGCATTGTTTGACGAGACGACCCGGACCGACATTACGCGTACGCTTACGCGAGACCGGTTCTCCCGACGTGCTTTGCACATAGGTGGCTTGCGGGCGACAGTCTCTCCAACTTTAGTTGAACCGAGTGTGGCTACGCTCGGTCCTTGCGAAGGTTAAAACGGAGTCAAATTGACAAACTATCGTTGTGGTTTTGATGCGTAGGTGAGATTGGTTCTTGCTTAAGCCTGTAGCAGCCACGTAAAACTTGCAACAACAAAGTAGAGGACGTCTAACTTGTTTTTGCAGGGCATGTTGTGATGTGATATGGTCAAGACATGATGCTGAATTTTATTGTATGAGATGATCATGTTTGGTAACCGAGTTATCGGCAACTGGCAGGAGCCATATGGTTGTCACTTTATTGTATGCAATGCAATCGCGATGTAATGCTTTACTTTATCACTAAGCGGTAGCGATAATCGTGGAAGCATAAGATTGGCGAGACGACAACGATGCTACGATGGAGATCAAGGTGTCGCGCCGGTGACGATGGTGATCATGATGGTGCTTCGGAGATGGAGATCATAGGCACAAGATGATGATGGCCATATCATATCACTTATATTGATTGCATGTGATGTTTATCTTTTATGCATCTTATCTTGCTTTGATTGATGGTAGCATTATAAGATGATCTCTCACTAAATTATCAAGAAGTGTTCTCCCTGAGTATGCACCGTTGCGAAAGTTCTTCGTGCTGAGACACCACGTGATGATCGGGTGTGATAGGCTCTACGTTCAAATACAACGGGTGCAAAACAGTTGCACACGCGGAATACTCAGGTTATACTTGACGAGCCAAGCATATACAGATATGGCCTCGGAACACGGAGACCGAAAGGTCGAGCGTGAATCATATAGTATATATGATCAACATAGTGATGTTCACCAATGAAACTACTCCATCTCACGTGATGATCGGACATGGTTTAGTTGATTTGGATCACGTGATCACTTAGAGGATTAGAGGGATGTCTATCTAAGTGGGAGTTCTTAAGTAATATGATTAATTGAACTTAAATTTATCATGAACTTAGTCCTGGTAGTATTTTGCAAATTATGTTGTAGATCAATAGCTCGCGTTGTTGCTTCCCTGTGTTTATTTTGATATGTTCCTAGAGAAAATTGTGTTGAAAGATGTTAGTAGCAATGATGCGGATTGGATCCGTGATCTGAGGTTTATCCTCATTGCTGCACAGAAAAATTATGTCCTTGATGCACCGCTAGGTGACAGACCTATTGCAGGAGCAGATGCAGACGTTATGAACGTTTGGCTAGCTCAATATGATGACTACTTGATAGTTTAGTGCACCATGCTTAATGGCTTAGAATCGGGACTTCAAAGACGTTTTGAACGTCATGGACCATATGAGATGTTCCAGGAATTGAAGTTAATATTTCAAGCAAATACCCGAGTTGAGAGATATGAAGTCTCCAACAAGTTCTATAGCTAAAAGATGGAGGAGAATTGCTCAACTAGTGAGCATGTGCTCAGATTGTCTGGGTACTACAATCGCTTGAATCAAGTGGGAGTTAATCTTCCAGATAAGATAGTGATTGACAGAATTCTCTAGTCACCATCACCAAGTTAGTAGAACTTCGTGATGAACTATAATATGCAAGGGATAACGGAAACAACTCTCAAGCTCTTCGTGATGCTGAAATCAACGAAGGTAGAAATCAAGAAAAATATCAAGTGTTAATGGTAGGCAAGACCACTAGTTTCAAGAAAAGGCAAAGGGAAGAAGGGGAACTTCAAGAAGAACGGCAAGCAAGTTGCTGCTCAAGTGAAGAAGCCTAAGCCTGAGACTAAGTGCTTCTACTGCAAAGGGACTGGTCACTAGAAGCGGAACTACCCCAAGTGATTGGCGGATAAGAAGGATGGCAAAGTGAACATAAGTATATTTGATATACATCTTATTGATGTGTACTTTACTAGTGTTTATAGCAACCCCTCAGTATTTGATACTAGTTCAGTTGCTAAGATTAGTAACTCGAAACGGGAGTTGCAGAATAAACAGAGACTAGTTAAGGGTGAAGTGACGATGTGTGTTGGAAGTGGTTCTAAGATTGATATGATCATCATCACACACTCCCTATTATTTCGAGATTAGTGTTGAACCTAAATAAGTGTTATTTGGTGTTTGCGTTAAGCGTGAATATGATTTGATCATGTTTATTGTAATACAGTTATTCATTTAAGTAAGAGAATAAATTGTTATTCTGTTTATATGAATAAAACCTTATATGGTTACACACCCAATGAAAATAATTCATTGGATCTCGATCGTAGTGATACACATAATCATAATATTGAAACCAAAAGATGCAAAGTTAATAATGATAGTGCAACTTATTTGTAGCACTGCCGTTTAGGTCATATTGGTGTAAAGCGCATGAAGAAACTCCATGCCGATGGGCTTTTTGAATCACTTGATTATGAATCAGTTGATGCTTGCGAACCATGCCTCATGGGCAAGATGACTAAGACTCTGTCCTGTGGAACAATGGAGCGAGCAACAAATTTGTTGGAAATCATACATACTGATGTATGTGGTCCGATGAATATTGAGGCTCGCGACAGGTATCATTATTTTTTGATCTTCACAGATGATTTGAGCAGATATGAGTATGTCTACTTGATGAAACATAAGTCTGAAACATTTGAAAAGTTCAAAAAAATTTCAGAGTGAAGTGAAAAATCATCGTAACAAGAAAATAAAGTTTCTACGATCTGATCGTAGAGAAGAGTATTTGAGTTACGAGTTTGGCCTTCAGTTAAAAACAATGTGAAATAGTTTCACTACTCATGCCACCTGGAACACCACAATGTAATGGTGTGTCCGAACGTCATAACCGTACTTTATTAGATATGGTGCGATCTATGATGTCTCTTACCGATCTACCACTATCGTTTTGGGGTTATGCATTAGAGACAGCTGCATTCACGTTAAATAGGGCACCATCTAAATCCGTTGAGACGACACCGTATAAACTATGGTTTGGCAAGAAACCTAAGCTGTCGTTTCTTAAAGTTTGAGGTTGCAATGCTTATGTGAAAAAGTTTCAACCTGATAAGCTCAAACCCAAATCAGAGAAATGTGTCTTCATAGGATATCCAAAGGAAACTATTGGATACACCTTCTATCACAGATCCGAAGGCAAGACTTTTGTTGCTAAATTCGGAAACTTTCTAGAGAAGGAGTTTCTCTCGAAAGAAGTGAGTGGGAGGAAAGTAGAAAACTTGATAAGGTAATTGTACCTTCTCCCTTATTAGAAAGTAGTTCATCACAGAAATCTGTTCTTGTGACTACTACACCAATTAGTGAGGAAGCTAATGATGATGATCATGTAACTTCAGATCAAGTTACTACTGAATCTTGTAGGTAAACCAGAGTGAGATCCGCACCAGAGTGGTACGATAATCCTATTCTGGAAGTCATGTTACTAGACCATGACGAACTTGCGAACTATGAGGAAGCGATGATGAGCCCAGATTCCGCGAAATGGTTTGAGGCCATGAAATCTGAGATATGATCCATGTATGAGAACAAAGTATGGACTTTGATGGATTTGCCCGATGATCGGCAAGCCATAGAAAATAAATGGATCTTCAAGAGGAAGACGGACGCTGATAGTAGTGTTACTATCTACAAAGCTAGAATTGTCGCAAAAGGTTTTCGACAAGTTCAAGGTGTTGACTACGATGAGAGTTTCTCACTCGTATCTATGCTTGAGTCTGTCCGAATCATGTTAGTAATTGCCGCATTTTATGAAATCTGGCAAATGGATAAACAAAACTGCATTCCTTAATGGATTTATTAAAGAAGAGTTGTATATGATGCAACCAAAAGGTTTTGTCAATCCGAAAGGTGCTAACAAAATGTGCAAACTCCAGCGATCCATCTGTGGACTGGTGTAAGCATCTCAGAGTTGGAATATACACTTTGATGAGTTGATCAAAGCATATAGTTTTATACAGACTTGCGGTGAAGCCTGTATTTACGAGAAAGTGAGTGGGAGCACTACATCATTTCTGATAAGTATATGTGAATGACATATTGTTGATCGGAAATAATGTAGAATTATTCTGTAAAGCCTAAAGGAGTGTTTGAAAGGAGTTTTTCAAAGAAAGACTTCGGTAAAGCTGCTTACATATTGAGCTTCAAGATCTATAGAGATAGATCAAGACGCTTGATAAGTTTTTTCAATAAGTACATACCTTGACAAAATTTTGAAATAGTTCAAAATGGAGCAGTCAAAGAAAGAGTTCTTGCCTGTATTACAAGGTGTGAAGTTGAGTAAGACTCAAAGCCCGACCACGGCAGAAGATAGAAAGAGAATGAAAGTCATTCCCTATGCCTTGGCCATAGGTTCTATAAAGTATGTCATGCTGTATACCAGATCTATTGTATACCCTGCACTGATTTGGCAAGGGAGTACAATAGTGATCTAGGAGTAGATCACTGGACAGCAGTCAGAATTATCCTTAGTGAAATAAGGATATGTTTCTCGATTATGGACGTGACAAAAAGGTTCGTCGTAAAAAGTTACGTCGATGCAAGTTTTGACACGGATCTGGATGACTCTAAGTCTCGATCTAGATACATATTGAAAGTGGGAGCAATTAGCTAAAGTAGCTCCGTGCAGAGCATTGTAGACATAGAAAATTGCAAAATACATAACAGATCTGAATGTGAAAGACCGTTGACTAAGATTCTCTCACAAGCAAAACATGATCACACCTTAGTACTCTTTGGGTGTTAATCACATAGCGATGCGAACTAGATTACCGAATCTAGTAAACCCTTTGGGTGTTGGTCACATGGCGATGTGAACTATGGGTGTTAATCACATGATGATGTGAACTATCGATGTTAATCACATGATGATGTGATCTAGATTATTGACTCTAGTGCAAGTGGGAGACTGAAGGAAATATGCCCTAGAGGCAATAATAAAGTTATTATTTATTTCCTTATATCATGATAAATGTTTATTATTCATGCTAGAATTGTATTAACCGGAAACATAATACATGTGTGAATACATAGACAAACAGAGTGTCACTAGTATGCCTCTACTTGACTAGCTCGTTAATCAAAGATGGTTATGTTTCCTAACCATGGACAAAATAGTTGTTATTTGATTAATGAGATCACATCATTAGTTGAATGATCTGATTGACATGACCCATTCCATTAGCTTAGCACCCGATCGTTTAGTATGTTGCTATTGCTTTCTTCATGACTTATACATGTTCCTATGACTATGAGATTATGCAACTCCCGTTTGCCGGAGGAACACTTTGGGTGCTACCAAACGTCACAACGTAACTAGGTGATTATAAAGGAGCATTACAGGTGTCTCCAAAGGTAGATGTTGTGTTGGCGTATTTCGAGATTAGGATTTGTCACTCCGATTGTCGGAGAGGTATCTCTGGGCCCTCTCGGTAATGCACATCACATAAGCCTTGCAAGCATTACAACTAATATGTTAGTTGTGAGATGATGTATTACGGAACGAGTAAAGAGACTTGCCGGTAACGAGATTGAACTAGGTATTGGATACCGACGATCGAATCTCGGGTAAGTAACATACCGATGACAAAGGGAACAACGTATGTTGTTATGCGGTCTGACCGATAAAGATCTTCGTAGAATATGTAGGAGCCAATATGGGCATCCAGGTCCCGCTATTGGTTATTGACCGGAGACGTGTCTCGGCCATGTCTACATTGTTCTCGAACCGTAGGGTCCGCACGCTTAAGGTTTCGATGACAGTTATATTATGAGTTTATGAGTTTTTGATCTACCGAAGGAGTTCGGAGTCCCGGATGAGATCAGGGACATGACGAGGAGTCTCAAAATGGTCGAGACGTAAAAATCGATATATTGGACGACTATATTCGGACATCGGAAAGGTTCCGAGTGATTCGGGTATTTTTTGGAGTACCGAGTAGTTACGGGAGAAGCAATGGGCCTTGATGGGCTTTAGTGGGAAGAGGAGAAAGGGCCAAGGGGCTGCTGCGCCCCCCTCCCCTTTGGTCCGAATTGGACTAGGGAAAAGGGGGCCGGCCACCTCTCCTTCTCCTCCACTTCCTTCTCCCTTCCTCCCCTCTTGATGGACTCCTACTAGGACTTGGAATCCTAGTAGGACTCCCATCCTGGCCGCACCAATAGCCTTGGCCGGCCTCCTCCTCCTCCATCCTTTATATACTGAGGCAGGGGGCACCCCATAGACACAAGTTGATCTTCGTGATCGTTCCTTAGCCGTGTGCGGTGCCGCCCTCCACCATATTCCACCTCGGTCATATCGTAGCGGTGCTTAGGCGAAGCCCTGCGACGGTAGAACATCAAGATCGTCACCACGCCGTCGTGCTGACGGAACTCCTCCCCGAAGCTTTGCTGGATCGGAGCCCGGGGATCGTCATCGAGCTGTACGTGTGCCAAGAACTCGGAGGTGCCGGAGTAACGGTGCTTGGATCGGTCGGATCGGGAAGACGTACGACTACTTCCTCTACGTTGTGTCAACGCTTCCGTTGCGATCTACAAGGGTACGTAGATCATACTCTCCCCTCTCGTTGCTATGCATCACCATGATCTTGCGTGTGCGTAGGAAATTTTTTGAAATTACTACGTTCCCCAACAGCGGCGGCATACGAGAGATGTGCTAGGGTTTCGTGGGTGGACGAGGGTGAGAGGGATGAGAGGGGCACGGGGTGATTCGGGAGGGGGATGAGAGCGACGAGGGCTACCGAGGGCTACCGTTCGATCCGGAGCATCCGACGGTGCTTAATCCATGATCCGCGTGATATGTTTTTGGACCAATCACAATGCAGTATCTCTTCGATGGTGTTATGACCATTTAAATTGATCGTGATCGATTAAAAATAAGATGCTAAATCATGTCAGCTTTTTTACGGCCTAGAAAATTTATAAAAATAAATAGAAAAGAAAACCCTTAGCATTGTGTCACCAAGTGTGATCTACGTTTCAGTAAAAATAACAAACTTTGAATAATACAAATATCTCTAAAAGGTATTATCCAAAATGAGTGTTTTTTTAAGACAATCATTTTTCGAGAGCCCAAAATTAGTTATTTTTGTGAAGGACCTACAATATATTTGTTGCAAAATTGGACCAAATCAATTTTCTAAAATACTAGGCCATGTTTAATGCACAATTGACCAAATGGTTGGGTGTCAAAAGTTTTGATACACCTCTGGTGAAAAAGACAAATTCCGCCGATTCAGCTGGAAGCGGGTCAAATTTGAACTGCAGCTGCCTCATAGTTTGCTCTTTATTTTTTTACAAAAATCATTTCTAGGTACATAAGTATCTATTTAATCATAGAAACACCAAAAAAAAATCCAAGACTCAACCACTAGCTAGGAACGGTCATTCCCGCCGTTTTGACCGCATTTTGAAACGGGCATAAAAAATTAAAAAAAAATCAAAAAATTGGGAAACCTTCGCATTATGTCATTATATGTGGCCAAGTTCCTAGGAAAAATAACAAACTTGTAATACGGCAATTATTTTAAAAAAGTGTTCTCAGAAACGAGCTATCACGTGTGGAGATCAATGGCTTTCAAGCCAAATGATCAATCTTATGGCCACATCCATGGCATAGTTTGTTCAAATGATCTCATATTATGCACAAGGGTGCATATTGGAATGGCAAACAATGTTGCCTAAGGAAGATTTCATTTTCTTTGGACGAAAAAACCATTTTCCATTTTTTGAGTGCCCAAAAGGAGGTTTTTTTGTAAAGGACCTACCAAATAATTGTTGCAAAATTGGACCAAATCAATTTTCTAAAATACTAGGCCATGTTTAATGCACAATTGACCACATGGTTGGGTGTCAAAAGTTTTGATCCACCTCTGATGAAAAAGACAAATTCCGCCAATTTAGTTGGAAGCGGGTTAAATTTGAACTGCAGCTGCCTCATAGTTTGCTCTTTATTTTTTACAAAAATCATTTCTAGGTACATAAGTATCTATTTAATCATAGAAACACCAAAAAAATTCCAAGATTCAACCACTAGCTAGGAACGGTCATTCCCGCCGTTTTGACTGCATTTTGAAACGGGCATAAAAAATTCAAAAAAAATCAAAAAATTGGGAAACCTTCGCATTGTGTCATTATATGTGGCCAAGTTCCTAGGAAAAATAATAAACTTGTAATACGGCAATTATTTTAAAAAAGTGTTCTCAGAAACGAGCTATCACGTGTGGACATCAATGGCTTTCAAGCCAAATGATCAATCTTATGGCCACATCCATGGCATAGTTTGTTCAAATGATCCCATATTGTGCACAAGGGTGCATATTGGAATGGCAAACAATGTTGCCTAAGGAAGTTGTCACTTTCTTTGGACGAAAAAACATTTTCCATTTTTTGAGTGCCCAAAAGGAGGTTTTTTGTGAAGGTCCTACCAAATAATTGTTGCAAAATTGGACCAAATCATATTTCTAAAATACTAGGCCATATTTAATGCAAAGACCAAATGGTTGGGTGTATAAAGTTTTGATCCACCTCTCATGAAAAAGACAAATTTCCGCCGATTCAGTTGGAAGCGGGTCAAATTTGAACTGTAGCTACCTTGTAGTTTGCTATTTATTTTAAAAAAATCATTTCTAGGTACATAAGCATCTATTTAATCATAGAAACACCAAAAAAGTTTCAAGATTCAACCACTAGCTAGGAACGTCCATTGCCGCCGTTTTGACCACATTTTGAAACGGGCATAAAAAATTCAAAAAAAAATCAAAAAATTGGGAAACCTTCGCGTTGTGTCATATATGTGGCCAAGTTCCTAGGAAAAATAACAAACTTGTAATACGGAAATTATTTTAAAAAAGTGTTCTCAGAAACGAGCTATCACGTGTGGAGATCAATGGCTTTCAAGCCAAATGATCAATCTTATGGCCACATCCATGGCATAGTTTGTTCAAATGATCCCATATTGTGCACAAGGGTGCATATTGGAATGGCAAACAATGTTGCCTAAGGAAGTTGTCACTTTCTTTGGACGAAAAAACCATTTCCCATTTTTTGAGTGCCCAAAAGGAGGTTTTTTTGTGAAGGTCCTACCAAATAATTGTTGCAAAATTGGACCAAATCATATTTCTAAAATACTAGGCCATATTTAATGCACAATTGACCAAATGGTTGGGTGTAAAAAGTTTTGATCCACCTCTCATGAAAAAGACAAATTTCCACCGGTTCAGCTGGAAGCGGGTCAAATTTGAACTGTAGCTACCTTGTAGTTTGCTCTTTATTTTTTTCAAAAATCATTTCTAGGTACATAAGTATCTATTTAATCATAGAAACACCAAAAAAGTTCCAAGATTCAACCACCAGCTAGGAACGGTCATTCCCGCCGTTTTGACCGCATTTTGAAACGGACATAAAAAATTCAAAAAAAATCAAAAAATTGGGAAACCTTCGCATTGTGTCATTATATGTGGCCAAGTTCCTAGGAAAAATAACAAACTTGTAATACGGCAATTATTTTAAAAAAGTGTTCTCAGAAACGAGCTATCACGTGTGGAGATCAATGGCTTTCAAGCCAAATGATCAATCTTATGGCCACATCCATGGCATAGTTTGTTCAAATGATCTCATATTGTGCACAAGGGTGCATATTGGAATGGCAAACAATGTTGCCTAAGGAAGTTTTCATTTTCTTTGGACGAAAAAACCATTTTCCATTTTTGAGTGCCCAAAAGGAGGTTTTTTTTTGTGAAGGACCTACCAAATAGTTGTTGCAAAATTTGACCAAATCAATTTTCTAAAATACTAGAACATATTTAATGTACAATTGACAAGATGATTGGGTGTAAAATGTTTTTATCCACCTCTCGTGTAAAAGACAAATTTCCACCGATTCAGTTGGAAGCGGGTCAAATTTGAACTGCAGCTGCCTCATAGTTTACTATTTATTTTTTCCAAAAATCATTTCTAGTTACATAAGTACCTATTTAATCATAAATACATGGTTTGGTGGCGATACGTCGAGGTTTGGGTGGTGGCCGAGGGCCCCAACTCTAGAGCGCGTAAATTCGCATGCCCGCCGCGTGGTCACCGCGTGACCGTGGTGTTGCCATGTGTTCTGGGCGGCCTAGGCATGTCTAGTGGGTTGGGCACTCCCCAGGTAGATGCTAGGAAGAAAATTACAACATAAGATTCTCACGAGGAGACCGATCGATGCTCAAACATGAATTAGCAGCCAAGTGTTTGATTAGCGGTACGGGAAATGTACATGGCTAATGGGCGTGAGTTTTCGCTGAGGATGATCAGTTACTAAGAAGACCGTCTTAACAAATTTTCAGCTCAAAAGGAGGAGCCTAGGTGGTACTTGCTTTGCAAACTACCACACTGGACATGACTACGAATATTGAAGCTCGGCTCAAAATAATAAATGGATCGAGCTGGCATTTGGTGGAGGATGGTTATTTGGGCATAGAAAAGCACTGTAGAAACTGGATACTATTTGGACATGCCAAAGTGGTACTTCCTTCACAAACTGTTGTTCTGAACAGAATAGAAAAATGAATATTTTTGAATTATTTTTAAACTAGGCAAGGAAGGTTTTTACATATTTGACGAAGATATGGCCCAAAGAATTTATGAGATTTTTTTGGGAATTTTGGGAATGACAGAAATATAGGTTGCTTCACAACCTAGGGCAAAAACTGCCACATGGACATGACACATAGGCAAAACTGATGAGATGGCGCCTAGTCATAGCAACCCACCACAATTTACAAGGCTATGACCATCTATATTGGTCGTTAACAACTAGAAATAAGGTAGCGGACTAGCGCTGTTTACTTTATGACCATTTCCTCTAATGAAATTATGACCTTTCTGACCAAAATGGTCGTTATGGTTTAGGGTTTAGAGCCCCCCAGACAGCTTTTGACCAATTGGTCTAAAATGGTCATAAATTTATGACCAATTCTTTGAGGGTCACTGACAGAAGGTCATAAGTTGACATATTTCTTGTAGTGCCGACGCGCGAGCGGGGGCTATGATTGGCAGCCGCATGGCGCGAAGCCGCCAGATGTAGGCGATGCAGGTGTCCCGGTCGGAGTAGGGCGGTGACGGACGGCGCGCGAACCATGGCCTTGAGGGACCACCTGTCTCGCGAGGCCGCCGGGTCGGTGAAGTAGCCGGCTGGTCATGCCGGTTTCAGAGTAGAGGCGTGTGGAGTCGACGATGGCGGCGGGTGACGCAAACCAATCAAGCAGAGATCGAAAAACCAAAAAGAAAACACCGATCAAAACGATCGGCGAGAGAGCGAAAAAACTCGGAGCGAGGGTTTGGGAAAAAGACTCTCTAGGGCAGCCGACCAATACGGCCGGCGGATGAACCCTAGGTACGGGCGGCGCAGCCTTCGGCGGCGGTCATGGAGGTCGACCGCCTCAGGAACGGCGCACAAGTGCGGAAGCGGCGACGGCTAGGGTTTAGGATCGACTTACGATAAATACCATGTTAGAAGGGATAGAGAGATTGGTGGAATTGTTCATCGTATTGCTTGAGTGATACGGGCACGACGGAGAAGGTGAATCCCAATTTCAGGACTCCACCAAGCTAGGCGTGTTGTTGTTATTTTTAATAATTAGATTTTTAATAATTGTGAGTTTTGGCTTGGTTTTGGGCCTGTCCAACCAAGTCAGGCCGAGGCCCATTAGGCCGGGCGCCTCACCCCTCCATATAAGGAGCTGGGGCGCATTAGGTTTGGGGGTTGAGAATTTTAGTCTAAAAATCGAGTCGTGTTTCTTTGGTGAAGCATCCCTCCGGGGACGGCGATGCCGTTTATCTAATAAAGATTGTTGCGGAGGTTCTTGTGTTTATCAAGGATTATCGTGCTTTGGTTTGAGGCGTGGTGATCTTCATCATGTTGCTTGCTGGATTTGTTTCCTCGTCTTCAGGTTACGCGGATTACTTCCGTGATTAGAAGTTTTTCTATTTGATTGTCTTGCGGTGAAAGATCGGGCAAAAACTATAGGATCATCACGTTGATCCTTATCATGTGGTATCAGATTACTAGGTTTATCACCGCAAATTTGTCCTGTTGAGATTGATCTGCTGGCGTTTGCTCTAGCACTCCTAGATTGCTGAGGCTTTGAAGATCTGCTGTGGATTGTTGTTGGTGCCGCCAAAGAGGAGTTTGCGGATCCGGCTTGCCTGCTCCCTCGCCATGCTTCCATCCGTGCTCCTACTCCATCCTACGGCTGTCTTTTTCTCCTTTTTTCTTTCTAATCTAATCATCTCCCCCCTAATTTTAAGGGGGTGGGGTCGGGCCTTATCTTGTTCCAATTAAATCATGCCACCTATGCGGGAGCACGGATGGGAGCACGTTGGGGGAGCAGGCAAGTCTCGTCCGGAGTTTGCACGTAGATTGAAGATCGGATCTGATTGATTTCCGTTTCACTTGCGACAAGATCGATTTCCTCTGTTCTCGGAATACATACAGGCGCCGACGACTTATAATTTCTGATCGATTGGACTGGATCCGTTTCTGTGGTGCGTGAAGTTCAGGATCAAGCGACGGAAAGATTAAAAGAATAGGAAAGGAACGGAGCAGCTGGGATTGCGCACGGATCACATCGGTTTATTCGTTTCCGTGTTGGATCAAAATTTGTGGTTCGCGTACGTTTGTGTGGAGTCTGGCCCATTAAAAAAATGGAGTTGTGCTGACTTGGTTTAAAGCAGATCCAATCAGATTGGAATACAATTTTGGTTTGTTTGTTACGTGAGTTCTGCTTACGCCAGCAAAGAAAAAAAGTAAAGAAAACATATCAGACCGGTTGAGCTGTAGCTGCACGTATTTGGAGATATTCCCGAATCGGACTCGTTTCAAACAACATCAGATCAGACTGACAGTTTCCTTCACAGTTTCAAAAAAAACATAGAAAAAATATATCAAATTGGACGATGCCTTCCACATGGTTTTCTCGGCTGGACGAGAACTCTAAGGATCGTGCTCGGACTCAGATAGCTGATATACAAAAGATCTTTAAAGAGATGCAGGCGGAATTAAAAAAGCCCATTACAGTTTTTCCCGCGCATACTGTGCAGCCTTCCACGAGGGTAATTTTCAAGGACACATCCGTGGTTCAGATAGATGATGTTAACGAGGCCGCGACAACACACACTGGTTCTAAAAAGGACAAGGCTGATGTTGACAAGATTTTGGTGGACAATGGTGTACCATTGATTGGGCTAAATGTGCAACTCAAACGAGTACATGGTGATGCATGCATGACAGTTGATAGATGTCAGCGTTGGAGTTTATTTCAGACTCAATGTATGATTAAAGGCAAAGCATGTAAGTTGATGATTGATGGTGGTAGCTGTACTAATGGCATAAGCAAGGCAATGGTGGCATCATTGGGGTTGTCCACGTGGCGTATTCCTGAACCTAAGCATCTTGAGTGGTTGAATAGTTGTAGTATGCTGAAGGTTACACATAAAGTGCGTGTGCCATTTATAGTTGGTGACTATGTTGATGTGGTAGAATGTGATGTGTTGCCATTGGAGGTGTGTGGGTTGTTACTTGGACGTCCATGGCAGTATGATCGCAATGTTACACATGCTGGGAGAGCAAATACATATTCTTCTGTGCATGATGGCAAACAGCAGACTTTGAAGCCTATGAAGGATGATTAAATAAAGTCTGATGTGGAGCTGGTGGTACACAAGGAGAGGTTGCGCAAGGCTAAGCCGCCAAGGTTAGCTAAGATGCAGCATGAGGAGCATGATGCACAGAGCGACATTGTTGATATTGCTTCAGCTATACCTGTAGATGACAAGCCTGTTGTTCTTGTTAGTGACAAGCCAGTTGAAGTACAACCTCTTTCTGATGAGAGGAAAGATGTTGCAGCATGTGTTACAATTCCAGTTTGTGTTGACACAGGTGTTCAGACTGATGATATTTGTGTTGATCATGTCCCAGTGCATGAGGTGCTTCGGGGTGACAAGCGCAATTTTGTTAGCACACCTTTGAGGCGTTTTGTTGGAGCAGCAGTGCGGATGCACAAAGGCAAGGATGGACATGTTCGTCAGTTGTGTGGCCCAGGCATTACTCATCTTTTGCAGGGTAGTGCAAAGCAGGTTCATGTTCAGAAACAAAGGACTCCAGCAAAGGTGGACGAGAAGAAGGTGGTGGCGCATATGCCCAGACGTGTGTGGAGAAGAAAGGCACCCACAGCTGAACCCAGTCGAGCAGACCAAGAGGGAGGATGTGGAGTGGTAGGCAGGCGAGACTTGAAGATGGCACAAAAGCGTGATTCTTTTGTTGATATCATGCCACCCTTTCCAGCAGACCCTCACGCGTTGAGGACAACGTTTTTTGAAGGGGGGGGGGGAGGATGATACGGGCACGACGGAGAAGGTGAATCCCAATTTCAGGACTCCACCAAGCTAGGCGTGTTGTTGTTATTTTTAATAATTAGATTTTTAATAATTGTGAGTTTTGGCTTGGTTTTAGGCCTGTCCAACCAAGTCAGGTCGAGGCCCATTAGGCCGGGCGCCTCAACCCTCCATATAAGGAGCTGGGGCGCATTAGGTTTGGGGGTTGAGAATTTTAGTCTAAAAATCGAGTTGTGTTTCTTTGGTGAAGCATCCCTCCGGGGACGGCGATGCCGTTTATCTAATAAAGATTGTTGCGGAGGTTCTTGTGTTCATCAAGGATTATCGTGCTTTGGTTTGAGGCGTGGTGATCTTCATCACGTTGCTTGCTGGATTTGTTTCCTCGTCTTCAGGTTACGCGGATTACTCCTGTGATTAGAAGTTTTTCTATTTGATTGTCTTGCGGTGAAAGATCGGGCAAAAACTATAGGATCATCACGTTGATCCTTATCATTGAGCCTCATGGGCATATATATAGGAGTACACTGATCTATTTAAAGTATAAGACAAGTTAGAACAAATTCTAGTCTATCTCGTTTTTTCTAATAATCACGATACTCAACACTGACTTCCCCAAGCAAATCATGGCCTGCCTAATTTATTTTTTAAACAGAGGCAAAATATTTGCTCTATATATTAAATAAGGAGAGAGAGTTTTACAAGGGGCCACAATAGCGACATGACAATTGCATGACAATTACTCACATGACATAATAAGTCCTAGTTTTTTAGCATCCACAGTAACTCAAAGCTTCGCTTCATTGACAATCATCTGCAGAAAATTCGATGATGGCGCACTCTTGTGGCAAACACTCGAGAGTTTTCTCGTTCCATATCATCCAAGAGACAACATGGTGAAGGAGGCCATTACACGCCTATTTGGGTTGTGCATTTCGGTTCATTTATCCTACCACTCAAAAACAGCTCCCACAAGGTGCTAGGCGGAGGGGTCCAAGTGATCTAGGCCAAGTATGTCGATGACCAAGCGCCAAAGCCTAATAGTATAGTGGTATTTGAAAAAAGATGTATATCCATTTCTGGCTTCTGTTTGCAGAGAGGGCAGAAACTACAATTCGCCCAACGGGCTGGTTAATTTTAAGGCTACTATGCATCTCAATATCGTCAACATTCAGTAAAAGCAGGCTTTTGGGCACCCGTGTGTTCTGCAGCAAAAAGGAGTCAAAACATATATCTGCTCAGAGAAGTTTCAGCCCCTACTGTCTCCATGCATTTTCGTGCATCACCATCACTTTATATCAAAAAATGCACAAAGCAAGAATTGTTATCTATACCGATTATAATAATTGTAGACTTGTAAAATACGCACTGGTTAACTAATCACCAGTGTTTGCCATGTGATTCATGTGGAAAATTAACAAGTTTGAGGCTTGTCATGTGGATACGAGTAGGTATCCGTATTTGTCTCTTGCATCAAGACTACGTGTTTCGTTGTTATGCAATAAGGATATGTTAGTGCATCTCCAAGGCCAACCCATAAACCTCTCGCAATTGTTCAGGCTAGGCTGTCCGGACCGTGAAAGCCGTCCAACGCGGACCTGAATCGGTCTGCGGAGTGATCCGGACATGATTTTTTTTCTTTCTGAAAACCGAAAACAAAAGTGGGGAAGGTTGCGGGAGTCTAGACCGATTTCAAGTCCGTTTCTGACCATCCTGACCCATTTAAAACCCTTCACCCCTCTCGTGTGTTTTTGGTCAGCGCCGCTCCAGAGCGCCAGCGCCCGCATTCATGCCCGTCTAGAGCGGACACGACCACTCATTGGCGCTGATATTGAAGCGGCGCGCCGGCCGAGAGAGCGCCGCCCACGCCACTTTCCGGCAGGCGACTGTCGTGCGTTCAAACGACGTCGACACGACGGCCGCCCATTCGTCCATCTGCCGCCCGCATTGATGACACGCCGTTGCCGAGGTGTCTCCTCCGGCGCACCCGTCCGCCCGTCTGCCGCCCACCGGTGCTATATAAACCGTCGCTTCGGCCCAAGCCACAGTCATCCCTCTCTATACCACTCCCCACCATGGATCCCTCCGCGGCCAAAGCTGTTTGGGACGGGCTGGCGTTGGAGTAGAAAGAAGGCCATGGCCGCCATGACGCCGACTGGCAGTCCGGTAGGCAGCCAGAGGACGTGCAAATGGAGGACGCCTCCAACGACGATCCAACACCACCCTCTTCTTCCTCCGCCGCACCCTCACCAGTGCATTGCACCCTGACCATCGGCGAGGCCCGTTCCCATTATATGGACATTGTGTGTGAGGAGCGGGAGGAGCAGTTTAGGGAGGCGCAGACCGACGCCAACTACAACCACAACCTCCTCCAGAAGCATCTACAGGCGGAGGAGCAGGTCACCGTCGGCAGGGCAGTCGCGCCGAACGCGGACCTGGCGGAGCAGGAGGCACTGCTCGAGTCCTACCGTTCCGCCCGCGAGATCCGCCTCGCCCGCTGGCAGTACCGACAACGGGTGGCGGAGGTGGCGGCCGTCGGCAAGGAGCAGGAGGACGACGCGGGCGAGGCATTGTTTGGCGACACAGACGACGAGGAGGCCGCGCCCCAGCGCCACGACCACGAAGAAGCCGGCACGTCTGCATGCGTTTCCGACAGCGAGGAAGAGTAGTGCACGGTATGTCGCCACCACTCGGGTCCCAAGAAGGCCACCACTTTTCCCCTTCTGTCGACGCCAAGCTTGGTGGGCTCAGCATCGACGACCAATTAGTCGCTTGGTGGCGATGTCGAGGCGGACAACTTCACTTCCAGGGGCTCCGGAGGCAGTGGTCACGGAGGCGGAACTGGAAAAGGGCAGTGGTCACGGACGCCGGCGATCATTTAGATTAGCCCGCCTAGCACCGCTTTCATGTATTTGTAATGAAACCCGTCATGTTTATATGAAAATCTGGTCATTTTATATGAAATCCGTCATGTTTGCACGAATTTCGTCCGGTTGGTTCGAGTTATTGTGAAAATGTATGCGGCTAGTGTTGGATGGATGCCTTCTACATCTATGTCCATGGATTGCCCCCTCACCCTGTCCGCGGATGGATGCGGAAGGTTTTTTGTAGGTTGCCGTTGGAGATGCTCTTAACATTTGCTTATACTCCATCCGTCCAAAATAATTGAAGTTCTAGCTTTGTCCCAAGTCAAGCTTGCCTAATTTTGATCAAATCTACAGAAAAATGTGATGATATCTGCAACACCAAATATATATGTCACTGAAATGTATTTCATAAAAAAGCTCATTAGACTAATTTGGTATTCTAGACGTTAGTATATATTTTCAACATACTTGGTCAAACTTAAATAAGTTTTATTTGAGACACTCCCAGAACTTCAAATTTTTGTGTGTGTGTGTGGGGGGGGGGGGGGGGGAGGGGCACTTCTGATCTGTTCATCACCTGTCATGGTAGTACAAGGAACATCAGGAATAATAAAAATAATCCAGACATGTAGACCACCTACCGACGACTACAAGCACCAGAGCGAGCCGATGTATTCATCACCTGTCATGGTAGTACAAGGAACATTAGGAATAATAAAAAATAATCCAGACATGTAGACCACCTATTTAGCAATATACAATTATCAAAGATAAGACTAAGAGATAATCCATTGTACATAATTCTCTATTGTCTATTCTGAATTATGTGGCGGGCTTAAGATAAAACTTTCTTACCATCCATTATACATGCCATAATGTGTTGTGTATATGAACAACAATATTCCACGGTTTTCCCGCTCTTCATAATGGTTCTCTCTTTACTATTGGTATCTTTTTTTTGGAAAAGGAGGTTGACCTCCGGCGCCTCTGCATCAGTTGATGCATGCAGCCATATTATTAAAAAGTGTAACAAGGTCTTAAGTTCCAAGGAAGCTCATAAACCGAGCAAAAATTAAAAAAATAAATCTGTAAAACGCCACATCCGGCGATAATGCGCCACGTCCGGTGATAACGCCCCACATCCGGCGATAAAGAACAGGCTACGATGCCTATACACCTAGCCTATTATTAATTCACCATCCAAATCAACTGAAGATATCCCGTGCTACCGTCTCCCAGCGGTTGCACGCAATAGCCAAAATCTCCCTGTAGTCCGCATGAGTGAGTAATGACCACATACAGATCCAAGCTGTAGCTCTGTAGTTAATCTGCAAAAAATTAGTGAATTTTGTCCCATTAAAAATCATATCATTTCTAGTGTTCCATATATCTCAAAATAGTGCACATATCCCTATCTGAATATGTTTAGCTATGTGTGTGTCCACTTCATTAATCCACGTCCCAAATAACGTGTTTATGCTCATTGGGGGATGAACGTTAAAAGCTATATGAATTGATCGCCATAACAATTTTACAAGTGGACACTCGAGAAAAAGGTGTTTAATCGACTCATTTTGATCACAAAAACAACACATGGAGTTACCAACCCAATTCCTTTTCATCAAATTATTTTTGGTCAAAATGACTCCTTTGTGGACGAGCCACATAAAGATTTTGATGCGACACGGAATATTAATCTTCCATATGTGCAAAGACCTCGACAATGGCCCGAAATCAATTAAGTTCAAATACATGGATTTCACAGAGAAAATTCCATTCGTGGTTAACTTCCAGCTAATTGTATCTGCCTGGTTTGAAAGTTGAACATCCATCAACCTATGGACCAGGTGCAGTCAAGCATTCCAACGTCCCCCTACAAGGGATCTCCTAAATTGGATATTAAGTGGTACCGAGTTTAATACTGTTACGACATAATCCTTCTTATGTTTCACAATATTATAAAAGGAAAGGTATTGCAGATCGTCTCCCCTAGTCAGGTATCCTCCCAAAATCTAGTAGTGGTACCATTACCAATAGGAACTTCACCCGTTGGAAGAAAGTTACTTTTGTCCTCATTAACCCCTTCCAAAAGGGTGAGTCCGTTGGCCTTGCATTCACCTGGGCTAAAGTCTTAGAGTGTAGGTATTTATTTCGCAAGATTTGTACCCACATGCCCTCGGTCTTAATAGATAGTTTGTATAGCCATTTTCTAAGCAGACATCTATTCTTTGCCTCTAAATTTTCGATCCTTAACACACCTGGTCTTTTGGTCTACACATGATATCCCATCTAGCCAGTCTGTATTTGTTCTTGGCCTCATAGCTTTGCCAGAGGAATCGGGATTTGTGGAAATCTAGTCATTTCCGTACCCTACCGATACTTTAAAGAAAGATAAGAGGAACATCGGCAAACTCGTCAAAATTGAGTTAATCAAAACCAGCCGACCTCCATAAGACATTAGCTTGCCCTTTCAACAACTTAATTTTTTTCTTTCAAATATATCTTCTATACATTTCCATTCTTTGTTTGTTAAACGTCTATGATGAATTGGGATCCCTAGATAACTAAATGGTAAGAATCCCATTTCACAACCGAACAAGTTTCTCTAGTCGTCTTGTTCTTCTTTGGCTCTTCCAAAACAGAACATTTCGCTTTTATTGAAGTTGATTTTTAGCCTAGACAGTTGCTCAAAAAGGCATAAAATAAGCTTCATATTCCTAGCTTTTGCAAGATCGTGTTCCATGAATATAATAGTATCATCCGCTTATTATAGAACGGAGACGCCCCCCTCTCCAAGATGGGGGACGAGTCCTCCTACTTGGTCACTCTCTTTAGCCCGACTAATAAGTACTGCCAACATATCCGCTACAATGTTAACAGCACAGGAGACATGAAGTCCCCCTCTCGTAACCCCTTACGTGCCTGGAAATAATTGCCTGTGTCATCATTGACCTTTATCACGACACTGCCTTTCTGTATGAATGAATCCACCTGTGATCTCCAAGCTTCATTGAACCCCTTCATACGTAAGGCTTGCTGGAGGAAGGGCCATTTGACCTTATCATGCACTTTTTCAAAATCCTCTTTGAAGATAACACGTGCAACGTTTCATGTAGGACCACAACCCCTTATAGGATTTGTCGTCCTGTCATGAAGGCAGTTTGAGTTGGTTGCACAACCGAATGTGCTATCTGTGTCAACCTATTCGTGCCAACCTTTGTAAAATTCTTAAAGCTTACATTGAAAACACAGATCAGTCTAAATTGCTCAATGCGAATAGCTTCCACCGTCTTTGGCAACAACGTTATTGTTCTAAAATTAATACGAGACACATAGCCTGCAATTACCGGCCTTGTTGCACCCTTTCACCATCCGATCATGCAACCGTGAAAAATATTTGGATGCGACCGGCTCTCATCTAAAGATAAGAATTAATTAAATACTAGTATCTAAGTGACATTAGCACAAAAAAAGAAAAAAGAAAGAAAAATCTGCAAAGTTTCACATAAAATCAAATGGCACAGGAGTTAGACGGTACTACTTTGTTAATTTTTATGTCTATATCTATACCAATATAAAAAGACTCAGAGAGGCAGATCTAATTAACCTCGGACATCAAATCATGTCAATCCAACGACCTAGACTGCTTTAATGTCGAGCGCTCAACACGTTTAGCATGCAGTTAATTTCATGCCAAATATAGTGCTAATTACATAGTAACACATAAATAATATCATATTTAATATCCGCATGCACTTAATATACTTTCTGAATTAATGTGCATTGCACGTACACATTGACCAGTAGAAGACCCAAAAGGCAGATCCAACTGATCTTGGCCATTGAACTAAGTCAATCCAACGACCTAGACTGCTCGAATGACGAACGTTAAACGTATTTAACGTGCATTTAATATCATACCAAATATTGTAGTAATCACATAATCAACACACAAATAATAGCATAACTAATATCCACGTGCAATTAATATATTACGTAAATATTAACGTGTGTTGCACGTGCGTATTTACTATTAGATGAGAAATAGCATACTCCCCTTTCATCTATATAGGGCTTAATGTGTTTTTCAAGACCGCCTTTAAATATTGACAAGGTTAATAAGACATGAGATGTACAATACTTTAAAAATTATATCATTGGAAGCTCCTTTCATATATGAATTTGCACCAAGAAAAATCTACAGCTGCAAATCAGAGTGACACGTAGGACCAACCAAAGAAAAAAGAGAGAAGTATTTTCCGCAATGAGGGACGCGGCCAGACAGTCAAGATTCCGCTAAAACCATAAACAAAGTAGCTTCACTACCGATCGATCGACGGCCCTAGATTTCCGCTGCGATTAACAATGCCGCGCTGCTGGCACCTGAGTGGATCGTACGAGCTCCCCGACCAAGGCCGCGAGCGGGGTGGGGGCAGCTGCATAGAAATTGAAAAAGAGGGCAGCGAGAAACACGTACGAGGCCAGGGGAGACGAACCCCCCTTCCTTTCCATCCCCCCCTGCTTATAATACTCCCCCACCATCGCCACAACTTGCATGCGACGCCATGACGACTAATACTACCCCTGGCCTCCGGCTGGATGCACTGCATCCAGCCCTCCCTTTCCCCGCCTTCGTTCTTTTTCTTCCTGCTCTCATCTGCCTGTCTGCATCTCCCAGTCCATGAACCAGCGATCGTAGAAGTCCCGGTCGGTGCTGGAGCACTGCCGATGTGCATACCAAGCTTGATGCCCAGGAAAAGATGCTAGCTGATGTGCCATCGGTTTCACCAGGTAGACATACACATGCTTCGATTTTTACGTTGACATCTGCCTATGCATGTGATGGTATATCTATTTTTGTCGGTGTGTACGTACCTTGCTTACATACATACACACGGATCAGTAATTGCATGCTTGGATTGTACTACTCGGGGACTCACGGATGAATTAGTAATGAGTATATATTTGATTGCTATTTTTGTCCTACCTATATAGTTAGGGATTCTTTCCCAGATACTAGATGTAATTAGTAATGGTTGTGTTAGTTGGGAACTGGTCTTTGGGGTAATCATTTCGCCCTGTTTACTCGTAGGAAAATTTAGGGGCTGGCCGGGTCCCTTTTCTGAAAGAACAAGGAATGCCATTTTGTCTACTTTATGATGTTGTCCTCCCTTTTTCTATGGCTTTACAGAGTTTTCTTCTTGAAATGTAGTAAAACGGAACCTCTAGCGGTATACATACACGTAAAGCTTACGCAAGGAAAAGACTGGTTACTGAGTAGCTTGATTGCTTCACATGCTGATAAGATATCCTTTTTCGCAACAATCCACAGGATTTGTAGATTGCCAGATCTGATCTGATTCAGCGAGAATTCTGAGCTACCAAAGCTGCTTCGACTCAAAGCTCTACCACTGCCCTATCTTGCACTTTAAGAAGACTCGATCGTCACGGAAAGAGCAGAGAGAGGTATCAAATTCCATGCTAGCTCCTCATGTTCTTGAGCGCAAGAAATGAGTCTTCCGAGTCGGAGGACATCCAAGAATTGATCAACAGTGGCCTCAAGTGCAACGCATCCACGCCAGCCGACGACATGGAGAGCGGCAGAGGCGGGGCACGAGCTGCCGGAAGCACGTCGTCGTCATCGCCCCTGCCCATGGTTCTGCCGTCCGAGCAGAAAGCACGGTACAGCACGGAGGAGGATCCCAGTCGTTGCAGCTGCAGCGATAGCTTCTTCGGCAAGTACTTTTCATTCCTCCTGCTCATGTTCGTCACCGCGTCGCTGGTGATCCTCCCGCTCGTCCTGCCACCGCTGCCTCCGCCTCCGTCGATGCTGATGCTGGTGCCAGTGGCAATGCTGGTGATGCTCCTGGTGCTGGCGTTCATGCCGACGTCAGGCGGCCGCAGTGCGACGGGCCCGACTGCCTACCTGTAGATAACTAGTACGTCCTTTTCTTGTTTTTTCTTTTGGATTTGGTGATAGGGTAGTCATGGAATCAAGTTTATGCCCATCAGTTGAAGCCTAGAAGGTACCTGCTGCTTTTCCCCGTATACTAAATGAGTATTTATCATGGGATTTGTCCAGCTAAATGAGGCCTTTGGTCAGAACAACGCCGTGACTAATTTGCGCCTTCTTTATTAACTATGCTTTGCCATATTAACACGAAACATTGTAGTACAAGGAGATGAATTTACGTATTTTACCATGATAATTGATGTTGTCATTTTCAAAAGCCATTTAATTTCTTGAATACAGAGGGCTCACTATGGTTCGAGGCTTCCAGCACCTGATTGTGAAATTTTTATTATTTTTTAATATCAATAAGCCTTCGTTATTCTCACTTGTTTCTTGTGATACCAGGCAATAGCTTTCATGTATGTTTACAGCTGCTACATAAAACATGCACCCACTTGATAACATGCATCATTTGAAGATTTCAACATGCCACTGATCATGATTTTCTTGCATACCATCTAGGAATTTCTTTGCTTCAGCAACTTGTTTTCCCATGATCGTTCCTCCTGCGACAGTGTCAAGCATGTTCTTTGATAAAAGATTTAAAGTTTTATAAAAACATGAATAATTAACCATTCTTTCATGTCATGGTTAGTACAATTCTTAACAACTTCTTTAATACGTTCCCACATAAGCGCTAGTGGCTTCCGGTCTTCCTGCTTGAAACATGTAATATTAGCATGTAGATGCATGGTTTTGTAAGCAGAAAATAGGTAATGTTAGCCTTTCCTCTTAATTAAAAATGATTAAGCATAAATTTTACTGCATTGAGATCAATATCTTTTATGTAAGCTGTGTCAGAAAGCTCAGTAAAAGTATGTAGATGCACACCCGCGTCTTCTGAAGCAGATCCTCCAAACTGGTTTAGCTGAACCCTAGTAAGTAGGTTCGGTTTTATTTTTTTTAGAACGAAGGCTTGCGAAGAGCCCGGCTTTGAATTAACAAAGCCATCAACCGGCCAGGAAATACAAACACACACGCACACCCCACGACCAAACGATACAAGGGGACACTCTAGGAGGCTTACAACTCAACGGGTCGCACAAGCTCAAAAAAATTACAGGAAAACAAAGCTCGAAGCTTGTCCTAGCCGAAGACTACAGCCAAACAGCCATCTAGGGATGAGGCACACACGAGCATGACGAGGACCTGCTTGCAACAGAGTGTGGCAAGTGAGCCCGACCAACGCCCAAGTAGAAAGACAACACACATCCGCCGTCTCTCTCGCCGCAGAGGGACCCTTCCCTCTCGCCATGGCTCGCAAGGTGCCGTACCCGGTGATGAAGCTATGTACCTAGGGTAGGGTCATGGACCTGTCCAACTTACCCTCCCCAAGGACATCTCTACAAAGAATCAGAAACAGTCGAAGAGAAACCATCAACCACTCGACCGTGGAGATGCACTCACTTCGACCACCTTGAAGACACTCGACCACCAGAAGATGAGGAACCCTCCACTCTGCAATGGTCAGGACTTAAACCATAGCATTATGAGCATTTATGACGCTTTACTATAGACGTTACCAGTAACGCCTTTCCTTTATGAACATTGAATCCTGTGTAATGGAGGGGAGCTGGGGTCCTGCCGCACTTTATATAAGTCACCCCCTCCTCTGAGACAGGGGTTGGCATCTTTTGTAAACTCACACACACACACGTATAATCCAGTCAACCGCCTCAGAGCACCGAGACGTAGGGTTGTTACTTCCTCCGAGAAGGGCCTGAACTCGTAAAACTCGCGTGTACAACTTCTTCATAGCTAGGATCTTGCCTCCTCATACTTACCCCCCATTCTACTGTCAGTCTTAGATCCACGACAGTTGGCGCCCACCTTGTGGCAGGTGTCTTAGCGACTTATTGGAGAAGTTGCAATTTTTTCCGATCCCCATCACCATGATTCCAGGCAGAGGTTTGACTGAGGGCCGCGAGATCCGTCTCGGCGCGCTCGTGTTTGTCGCCGACGACTCCGCTTGGCTTCAGGAGGCACCACTCGACGTCGACGCGCTCCCCGCCCGCGGGGCGACGCACTTTCACGCGTGCGTCCGCGGCGTCCTCCTGCGGCAACCGTCGACCCAGTACCAGTCGACTCCAACGGCTTTCTCCCTCCCCGCGACCTGCCGGAGCAAGCGCACCGGCCGGTCGAGACTTCAACGGTGGGTGAAGCATGCGGTGGCCCGCCAGTCCGCCACCCCTCAAGTCGCGGCGATCGAGCCCGACGAGTCTCTCTACGGCCTGTTCGATCTGTCGACTGGCTCCGTAGAGACTGCATCCGAGTGCGGCAGCAACGACTCGGCAGCGGAAGTCCTGGTGGTCAATGGACCACGCGGCCCTCCTGGCTTCGATCGTGAAGACGGAGGTGACGGGAACGGAGGTCCGTCGCGCGTTCACGAGGAGTACCGCCCCGAGCCTCTCTCCTCGCAGCAGAGAGAAGAACTTCGTCGCCGAAACATGGATGCCCTGCTTACTCCTATAGTTGGAGATACACCCGAGACCCAGGCCTTGGAGCAGGCTCGCCTGGCCAATCTGGCTGAGCGCACTCGACTGGAGAACCTCCAGCGCGCACTCGACGATCACGCTCGTGAACGTGCTCCTGAGTCCAGCCGACGCCAGCTTTTTCCACCTCCGGCTCAGGTATACCGAACACCGATCCAAAACCTAGCAGCTGCTGCCCGAATAGCAGAGTCGATTCAACCTTCCCAGTCAGAAGCTGGCCGAGGTCTGGCGCAGATCAGGGCCTTGCTCCGGGCAGCAGGAGAGCAGAATACGGCCGTGTCTCAGTCGCGGGATAGGATCCATAGCAGATATGTGGTCGCAGATACGGTCCAGTCGGCCCATAGCCCGAGAGCGCCCCCGAGGCGTGAGGGACGTGGAGAGCGGCGTGATCAGTACAGAAACCAGGAGCAGTATGATCATCGAGCCGATCGCGATGGTCGCCGTCGAGTGCCCACGCCTCCTCCAAGGAGTGGGTCATACGTGCCGCGGCCACATGAAGACAGACGCCCTAACAGCGTCAGAAGAGGTATTCCAGTCGACCCCAGGGAGCCAGGCTTTGATGCGAGATCTATTCTCGTGCAGGGCTTGGTTGACAGAAACAGAGCTCACGGAGATGGCCATGACAGAGGCCCGCAAACCAGCAATAGGGTGCATGTCTCTGGCCCAGAGTGCTTCAGCAGAGCTATCAGAGCTGCAGTGATTCCCCCCAACTTCAGGTTGGCGACTGGAGTCAGTAAGTTCACCGGAGAGTCCAAGCCTGACACCTGGCTCGAAGACTACCGAGTGGCTGTCCAGATTGGTGGCGGCAATGATGAGGTGGCCATGAAACACCTTCCTCTGATGTTGGAGGGCTCGGCTAGAGCGTGGCTGAATCAGTTGGCACCTGGCAGCATCTATACTTGGGAAGATCTCGCCCGAGTGTTTGTTAGAACGTTTGAGGGAACTTGCAAACGGCCAGCAGGTTTGACAGAATTACAGTGTTGCGTCCAGAAACCGAATGAAACTTTGAGAGATTATATCCAGAGGTGGATCACCCTGCACCACATGGTGGAAGATGTGTCTGATCATCAGGCAATTTGTGCTTTCAAGGAAGGCGTCAAGTACCGGGAGTTGAATCTGAAATTCGGTCGGACAAGAAACATGACTCTGACTCGGATGATGGAAATTGCCACCAAGTATGCCAATGGTGAAGAGGAAGAGCGACTGTGGAGCGGCAAGCACAAAGCAGTCGCCCACGAAGCCGGAGGAGGAAACTCCAGTCGGAAGCAAAAACGCAAGGCCGAACCAGCTGCTCCGGGTGAGGCCTTGGCTGTGGTTCAAGGAAAGTTCAAGGGGAATCCCAAAGGGCCGTGGAACCCCAAGAAAGTAAAAGATCAAGATGGAAATGACGTGTTGGATCTACCGTGCCACATCCACACCAAAAAAGATGAAGAAGGTAATTTCATTTACCCAAAGCATACCACTCGACAGTGTCGGCTCCTGATCCAGCAGTTCCGAGAGAAACAACCCAAGGAAAAGGAGAAGGAGGCAGACAAGGCTGAGAGTGAAGGAGAAGATGATGATGGTTATCCTCATGTGAATTCCACTCTGATGATTTTTGCTGATGTTGAAAACAAGAGTCGATTGAAAGTCATCAACAGAGAAGTGAACATGGTCGCTCCGGCGACACTCAGTTACTTGAAATGGTCGCAGACTGCCATTATGTTCGACCAGTCTGATCATCCAGCGCACATCGCCACCCCTGGGAGGCAAGCGCTGGTGGTCGACCCGATGGTCAAAAGCACTCGACTGACAAAGGTCCTGATGGACGGTGGCAGTGGCTTGAACATTCTGTATGCAGAAACGTTGAAATGAATGGGCATTCCGATGTCCAGACTTAGTGAAAGCCATATGAGTTTCCATGGGGTCATCTCAGGCAAGAAGGCTGCGTCCCTCGGTCAGATTGCACTTGACGTGGTTTTCTGTGATGCCAAAAATTACCGCAAAGAAAAGTTGACGTTTGAAGTCGTGGATTTTCAGAGTGCGTATCATGCAATTCTGGGCAGGCCAGCTTATGCACGATTCATGGCTCGACCTTGTTACGTGTAGCTCAAACTGAAGATGCCTGGTCCCAGAGGAGTGATCACTGTCTCTGGTAATCGGAAAAAGGCGGAAGAGTGTTTCCAGAAGGGCTCAAAGATCGCCGATGCCCAGATGGCCGTGGTAGAATTGCAAGAATACCAGAAAAATGCAGACCCGAGTGACTTGCTGCGAGCCAAGAAGCCAGCCACAGATTCAACATTCCAGTCGTCTGGCGAGACGAAGTCTGTTCACATTCACCCGCCGGACCCCAATGCAGCTCCGACCCACATTTCGACCACACTCGACTCAAAATAGGAAGAAGCGCTCATCCAGTTCCTCCGTGAGAACTGGGACATCTTTGCATGGAAGCCTTCTGACATGCCAGGTGTTCCCAGGGGACTAGCTGAGCATCGTTTGTGAGTCGACCCGAAAGTGAAACCAGTCAAAGAGCATCTTCGACGGTCTGCCGTCCAGAAAAGAAAAGCAATCGGCAAAGAGGTGGCTCGGCTTTTGGCAGCTGAGTTTATCCGAGAGATTTACCACTCCGAGTGGTTAGCCAATGTTGTCATGGTCCCAAAGAAAGATGACTCACTCCGCATGTGCATCAATTTCAAGCATATCAATCGGGCCTGCCCGAAAGATCACTTCCCTCTCCCTCGCATCGATCAGATAGTCGATTCGACTGCTGGGTGTGAGTGTTTGTCCTTTTTGGATGCCTACTCCGGGTACCACCAGATCCGTTTGTACGGACCCGACAAAATAAAGACATCTTTTATCACCCCGTTTGGGTGCTTCTATTATGTCACAATGCCATTCGGCTTGAAGAATGCCAGAGCCACATTTATGCGGATGATTCAGAAGTGCCTGCTCACTCAGATCAGTCGGAATGTGGAAGCATACATGGATGACATTGTGGTCAAGTCACGTAAAGGTCCCGACCTGCTGCCCGACCTCGCTGAAACCTTTGCCAACCTCCGAAGGTATGATATCAAGCTCAATCCATCAAAGTGCACGTTTGGAGTTCCAGGCGGCAAGTTACTCGGTTTTCTTGTTTCTGAACGAGGAATCATTGCTAACCCAGAGAAAGTAGGCGCGCCCTATGCGTGTGCATGATGTCCAGAAGCTCACGGGTTGCTTGGCCGCCCTAAGTCGATTCATTTCTCGCCTCGATGAAAAGGCGCTGCCTCTTTACCGACTGATGAAGAAATCAGATAATTTCGTTGGACTCCAAAAGCTGATACAGCATTCGCAGAGCTAAAAGCCCTGCTTTCCACCCAGCCGGTGCTTGCTGCTCCAGTCAGCAAAGAGCCTCTATTGCTTTATATAGCAGCCACTGGACAAGTCGTCAGTACAATGCTTACGGTCGAGTGGGAAGAAGAAGGAAAAGCGTACAAAGTCCAACGCCCAGTTTATTATATTTCTGAAGTCTTGACCCTGTCAAAGTAGAGATATCCTCACTATCAGAAGCTTGTCTATGGAATTTACATGACCACGAAGAAGGTTGCACACTACTTCTCAGATCACTCTGTTACAGTCGTCTACAACGCTCCATTGTCAGAGATTCTGCACAACAGAGATGCAACTGGTCGAGTGGCAAAATGGGCGATTGAACTCCTTCCCTTGGATATCAAGTTTGAGGCAAAGAAAGCTATCAAGTCCCAAGCAATAGCAGTCCTCGCCGAGTGGATCGAACAGCAACTGCCGACTCAAGTTCACTCTGAGCACTGGACCATGTTCTTTGACGGATCCAAGATGTTGAACGGTTCTGGTGCTAGAGTAGTTCTGGTATCCCCCTAAGGAGACAAGCTCAGATATGTCCTCCAGATTCATTTTGATTCCTCCAACAATGAAGCAGAATATGAAGCACTCTTGTATGGGTTGCGCATGGCCATCTCACTCGGCGTCCGTCGCCTCATGGTCTATGGCGACTCAGATTTGGTAGTTAATCAAGTGATGAAGGAGTGGGACGTCAGAAGTCCAGCCATGACTGGTTACTGCAATGTGGTGAGAAAGCTTGAGAAGAAGTTCGAAGGGTTAGAACTCCACCACGTCCCCCCAATTGAAAAATCAAGCAGCCGATGAATTGGCAAAGATAGGTTCCAAGAGAGAAGCCATTCCCAGCAATGTGTTCTTGGAGCATATTCACACGCCGACAGTTCAGGAAGACCCTTTCACTGAAGAGCCCCCGCAACCCAAGAGCGCCACGGATCCGATTGAAGTCGAGGTCCTAGCTGTGGTCGACCTGATCATGGAGGTTCTGGCCGTTACCCCCGACTGGACGGTGCCCTACATTGCGTACATCCTCAGGAAAGAGCTCCCAGAGGATGAAGAAGAAGCTCGACAGATCGTTTGTCGATCCAAAGCTTTTACTGTGATAAGAGGGCAGCTGTTCAGGGAAAGTGTGACTGGAGTCGGTCAGAAGTGCATAACACCAGAAGAAGGTCGAATGATCCTCAATGACATCCACTCGGGGACCTGTGGTCACCATGCGTCCTCTTGGGCCATCGTGGCTAAAGCATACCGAGCTGGATTCTATTGGCCACAAGCAAATGAGATGGTGAAAGATATAGTCGACATATGTGAAGGATGTCAATTTTACTCGGATATGTCTCACAAGCCAGCGTCAGCCCTGAAGACCATCCCCCTCGTCTGGCCCTTCGCTGTTTGGGGACTGGATATGGTTGGACTGCTGAGAACCGGCAAAAGCGGCTTCACTCACGTGCTCATTGCAGTCGACAAGTTTACCAAATGGATCGAAGCCAAACCTATCAAGAACCTTGATGCTAGCACCGCTGTCAGTTTTATCAGGGAATTGACATTCAGATATGGAGTCCCACATAGCATCATCACGGACAACGAGTCGAACTTCGATTCCGATGAGTTTAGAGCTTTCTGCGCCTCTCAGGGCACTCGAGTCGACTATGCTTCTGTCGCTCACCCGCAGTCGAACAGACAAGCAGAAAGAGCCAATGGCCTAATTCTCAAAGGACCGAAACCCCGACTGATGCGTGATCTCAAACACGCAGCAGGTGCTTGGGTTGATGAACTTTCGTCAGTTCTGTGGGGCCTAAGGACAACTCCTAATCGGTCGACTGGAAGAACTCCTTTCTTCTTAGTTTATGGAGCCGAAGCTGTTCTGCCAAGTGACTTGCTCCACAATGCACCCCAAGTTGAACTCTTCTCCGAAGCGGAAGCAGAGCAGGCCCGACAAGATTCAGTCGATCTCCTAGAGGAGGAAAGAGAGATGGCCTTGATCCGCTCGACCATTTATCAGCAAGACTTGCGTCGATTCCACGCCAGGAATGTGAGGGGTCGGGCCTTTCAAGAAGGAGACTTGGTTCTTCGAGTGGATCAGCAGAAACCACACAAGCTCGCTCCAACTTGGGAAGGCCCCTTCATCGTCACCAAAGTTCTCCACAACGGAGCATATCATCTTTACAATATCAAGCATCAGAAAGACGAGCCACGGGCTTGGAACCCGGAGCTGCTCCGCCCCTTTTATACTTAAACACTCGCTCGAATAAAATGTAATAAGCAACACCTTTTGTAATTCGTTTATCAAAGACAAGAGCTTACGGTTCTCTCATTCGATTGTGTTGTTCTTATTTACTTTTGAAATCCCCCAGTGGGTGGGCTTAGTCGCGAATCCATTCCGCCTAAGTCCGAAAAAATCCTACCGAGTGGAGAGCAACCCTCCCACTCGGGGGCTTAGCTGCAGTCGAGCACTCGCCTAAGTTCTCTTACTAAGAGACTTAACGGCAGTCCAGCACTCGCTTAAGTTTGAAAAAATTCTACCTAGTGGAGAGCAACCCTCCCACTCGAGGGCTTAGCTGCAGTCGAGCACTCGCCTAAGTTCTCTTACTAAGAGACTTAACGACAGTTGAGCACTCGCCTAAGTTTGACAAAATCCCACCGAGTGGAGAGCAATCCTCCCACTCGGGGGCTTAGCTGCAGTCGAGCACTCGCCTAAGTTCTCTCACTAAGAGGCTTAACGGCAGTCCAGCACTCGCCTAAGTTTGAAAAAATCCCACCGAGTGGAGAGCAATCCTCCCACTCGGGGGGCTTAGCTGCAGTCGAGCACTCGCCTAAGTTCTCTCACTAAGAGACTTAACGGCAGTCCAGCACTCGTCTAAGTTTGAAAAAATCCCACCGAGTGGAGAGCAATCCTCCCACTCGGGGGCTTAGCTGCAGTCGAGCACTCGCCTAAGTTCTCTCACTAAGAGACTTAACGGCAGTCCAACACTCGCCTAAGTTTGAAAAAATCCCACCGAGTGGAGAGCAATCCTCCCACTCGGGGGCTTAGCTGCAGTCGAGCACTCGCCTAAATTCTCTCACTAAGAGACTTAACGACAGTCGAGCACTCGCCTAAGTTTGAAAAAATCCCACTGAGTGGAGAGCAATCCTCCCACTCAGGGGCTTAGCTGCAGTCGAGCACTCGCCTAAGTTCTCTCACTAAGAGGCTTAACGGTAGTCCAGCACTCGCCTAAGTTTGGAAAAATCCTACCGAGTGGAGAGCAATCCTCCCACTCGGGGGCTTAGCTGCAGTCCAGCACTCACCTAAGTTCTCTCACTAAGAGACTTAACGGCAGTCCAACACTCACCTAAGTTTGAAAAAATCCTACCGAGTGGAGAGCAATCGTTCCACTCGGGGGGGCTTAGCTGCAGTCGAGCACTCTCCTAAGTTCTCTCACTAAGAGGCTTAACGGCAGTCCAGCACTCGCCTAAGTTTGGAAAAATCCTACTGAGTGGAGAGCAATCCTCCCACTCGTGGGCTTAGTTGCAGTCGAGCACTCGCCTAAGTTCTTTCACTAAGAGACTTAACGACAGTCCAGCACTCGCCTAAGTTTGAAAAAATCCTACCGAGTGGAGAGCAATCCTCCCACTCGGGGGGCTTAGCTGCAGTCGAGCACTCGCCTAAGTTCTCTCACTAAGAGGCTTAACGGCAGTCCAGCACTCGCCTAAGTTTGAGACCCATCCCCATCCGCAAGGACGACGAGGTGCAAGTCGACTGCAACCTTCTCCTTCGGAGCCGCGGTGCAAATACAACATACGCTCCATCCCTATCCGCAAGGACGATGAGGTGCAGGTCGACTGCAACCTTCTCCTTCGGAGCCGCGGCACAAATACAACGTCCGCTCCATCCCTATCTGCAAGGACGACGAGGTGCAGGTCGACTGCAACCTTCTCCTTCAGAGCCGCGACACAAATACAACGTCCGCTCCATCCCTATCCACAAGGGCGACGAGGTGCAGTGAGCAAAGTCCATCCGGGGGCAAACACAAGCACATTTGGAGATAAACCAAATTCAAATAAATCCTAAAAGGTTCCAAGCAACAAATCAAAAGTACTCAGGCTCCAAGCCCGAAGGAGTTTAACGGTTACAGAAACCACTCGGCATTCCGAGGCAAATTTAAAGTGTATCCAAGTTTCATAAGATTGTTCACTCGGTCGGAGGAGGGTTGGCAGGCTCCACGAATGAGTCCAGATCGATCCCATCAGCGATCCGAGTGGCGGCAGCAATGAAAGTCTCCATGAAGGACTGGAAGTCATGCTTTTTGGTGTTATCAACTTTGATTGCAACCAGCTTGTCTTCACGAGCCTCCTTGCAATGGACTCGCACCAAGGACAGCGCCACATCAGCACCACACCGGGCGGAGGATTTCTTCCATTCTTGCACTCGGTCAGGGATCTCGTTCAGACGAGTCATCAGAGATTCCAGATCATTTTGAAGCGTCGCCCCTGGCCAAAGCGTCGAGTCGATTCGAGAGACAACCTCCTTCAGGTGTGCGAGGTAGCTTGTGGCGCTGGCGATACGGGACTCCAGTCGGAGCATGTTCATCGCAGTTTCGTCGCAGACTGGAGAAGCGATAGGGTCCAGACCCGTCTCGACCCTTCCAGTTTCTTCGTCGAAGTCTTGGCAGAGTTCTGCAGCCAAAAGCCAGTCCATCAACTGAGCAAGACCCAATTGCAAGCATCAACACAGTCGGATTAAAAGAAATACCTTCCAGCACGAGATAAAGCTTCTTGGCGAGGGTCCTCAGATAAGCTTCTGTGTCATTCCTCTTGCGGATCGCAGACTCCAACTTTTCATTCAGGACGACCTTGTCCTTCTTCAGGCTGGTCACTTCGCGGTTAGCTTCATTAAGACAAGATTTCAGTCTATTCACCTCTCCTTCAAGCGTTCCGACTGAAGCAAGCTTCTTGTCTGCAAGAGCAGTTTTGTCTTGGGCTGCTTTTTGCGCGGCGGCGAGGTCCGAGTCCTTCTTGTCCAGAGCCAACTTCATTTTCTCTGCAAAAGAAATAATCGAATCAAAGAAGAGATCAAAGAGATATATTGAAATTCAGTCGGCAATCAGTTACCTTCCATACCAGCGGCCTTGTCTTGAGCTTTTTTCAGATTTTGCTGAGCCAATTCCAAGTCTAAGTTGAGTTGCCTCTGCTTCTCTTCGAGTTCGGCAAACTTGGAGATAAGAGTACAAGACTTCTGCAGGGGGGCAAGAGACAGATCAATCGATAGGTTCGAAGGCAGTTTATTTCTGAGTGAATAAAACCTAAAGAAGGGGCAACAAGATGTTCAGACCCCAGTCGACTGCTAGCAGTCGACCGCGGTCTCGGGGACTACACCCAGTGGGTGCACTTGGCGTGCCCCCACCGGTTCTGATCCGACTCGACCGGCCCGCCGGAGTCGAGTGCAAGGAGTAAAAAAAAAGAGAGAGAAAGAACAATTGCGCCATCAAGAAAGAAGAACTCAGACCACAGTCGACTGCTAGCAGTCGACCACGGTCTCGGGGACTACACCCAGTGGGTGCACTTAGCATGCCCCCACCAGTTCTGGTCCCACTCGCCCATACCTAGTGGAAGAGCGAAACTACCAAAAACGACAGCGACACCCAGTGGATGCTCTAATTCGACGTGAACACCAGGAGATTGTGCAGAAGAAGATTTTTCGAGAACAAAAACAGTCGGAAAGTCTACTCACATGGACATTGGCCCGAAGGGCAGCACTAGCGTCGTAGGCAGCCTGACTGCTCTCGTGCACTATCTTCACCCGCTCCATCATCATATCAGCCTGTCGGATGGCTTCTGCAGCCGCTTCCGACTGGTTGTCTGGGACGGGGTAGCTGGTGAAAAAGTGTGCAGACGACCCAGGTGCGGCTGCTTGAAGCTCTGTGTTGTGGAGTTGGATAGTTGAAGGAACCACAGGCGCGGTCGACCGCGTGGGATGCCCACTCGGCAAGGGTGCAGCGAATGTCACAGTGGCCCTGCCCGCGTCTTCAGCTTGACGGACGGGAGGCGTTGCAGTTGGTTCTTGCCGAGTCACCCTGCCAGCTGTTACCTTCTTGCTCTTCCTAGGCTTAGGAGCCACATCTTCGTCGTCATCCGGAAGATCAATGATGTTAGGTGGAGCTGCGAGACAGAACATTCGACCCCAAGTGAACCACTCGACCCTAAAAGGATCAAGAATCAAAATCGCAAGAGTTTATACCTGGGTTGGAGGTTACTGCATCCTCCATTTCCTCGTCCCGGTACTGGTATGAAGAGGTCCCTGACGTAGCAGCACTGCAAAGGCCAGCATTCAATCGGTTACACCCAGTTAATCGAATCCACATAAAGGACAAGTCATATGGTTACCCGGAGATAGTAGGAACGGTTACTTTGATCCTGGGCAAAGCTTTTGGCAGTTTGGAGGAGATGGCTTTCGACACTTTCGGCGCTGGGGGCGGCGCGACCTTAGATTGCTTTGGAGCCTTCTCAGTCGGCGTCGGGGAAGACATCCTGGGGCGCTTCGAGGACTGCCCGATTGGCGCAGCCACCAAGTCCGGAGCGCTTGCTGGGTCATGAGTGTGCTTGGACCTCCTCTCCCTGCGACGAGGCGAGTCGACTTCTTCCTCATCAGTCGATTCATCGCTCTCCTTGTCCTCCTCGGCTTCCGAATGCTCCTCGCCGCTCTCGCCCCCGCTCCCTTCTTCTTCAGCGCCCGGGTCCTGCACTCCGTTGGGCATCGAGTACATTTCAATGAGGGCCTGAAAGGATAACAATCAAAGGACATTCAGTCGATCACAAACGGGACATCACATGGTGAATCGGAAAGATACTTGATAAAACAGAAATATACCTGCTCCGGCTGGTGCGAGTTGTCGAATGGAATCACCCTCCTGGATCCCCGAGGGTTGTCTTTGTTGCCAGTGATTCCCCTCAACCAGTTCTCCAAGATATCCTTGCTAACCTCCTCCGGGTGGATCCGAGTGGTATCCTCGAGCCCAGAGTACATCCACATTGGATGATCGCGCGCCTGAAGAGGTTGGATGCGTCGACCGAGAAAGACCTCTAGCAGATCCATCCCGGTCACTCCGTCGCGGACAAGCTGGACGACCTGTTCAACCAGCTCCTTGACCTGCGCCTTCTCTTCTGGAACTACCTTCAGGGGAGCAGGCTTCTCCACTCGAGCCAAGGAAAAAGGAGGAAGTCCAGTCGACTTGCCAGGGGTTGGCTGATCCTTGCAGTAAAACCAAGTCGACTGCCAGCCCTGGACCGAGTCAGGAAGGATCATGGCTGGGAAAGTACTCTTGCTCCTCATCTGGATCCCCAGGCCACCGCACATCTGGATCACCCGCGTCCTCTCATCACTCGACTTGGCCTTTTTGACCAACTGGGAACGGCAAGTGAAGATGTGTTTGAAAAGCCCCCAGTGCGGTCGACAGCCCAAGAAGTTTTCACACATGGACACGAAAGCGGCCAGATAGACTATGGTGTTCGGAGTGAAATGGTGGAGCTGAGCCCCAAAGAAGTTCAAAAAACCCCGGAAGAAAGGGTGGGGAGGCAGTGAGAATCCCCGATCTATGTGGGTTGCGAGGAGGACACACTCACCCTCTCTAGGCTGCGGCTCGGTTTCATCCCCCGGGAGCCGAGCCGACTTGTGAGGGATCAATCCCCCCTCCACCAGGTCGTCGAGATCATCCTGCGTGATTGCCGAGCGGATCCAGTCGCCCTGGATCCAGCCCACCGGCAGGCCGGACCTCGACGAGGATTCGCCCTGGCTGGTCCGCTTGCCCCTCACCTTTGCGGTCACCTTGTTTGCGCGTTCCAGCGCCGCCGTCTTCTCCTTCCCCATGGTGACGGGTCAAGCTCGAACAGAGGTCCGACGACGAAGCGGAAGCGAGAGTGGCGGAGAGATCAGGGGAAAGAGAAGAGAGAATGGGAGCACGCGGAGCAGGGGCCTGGCCCGAGACCTTTTATAAGGCCTTTCACCGAGTGGCTGACTGGTGGACCCAAGAGATCTAAAAAAATCCCGCAACAGTCGCGCGCGCAGTACGTCGCAAAAAAGGTGGCGCGGGGATCGAGGAGACTTGCCCAATCTGCCCCGATAACTTCGGTTCCGCCCGTCTAGCGCACTTCCCAAAATTCGAATCCCGCGAGATCCGCGGAGAGCAGAACAACCTGTCAGACTGAAGACAAACACCCTCTACATCATCATTCGGAATTTTACCATGAAAGTTCACTCGACAACAACCAAGAATGGACCAAGGCGATTGAGAAAGGAGTCGACGCCGTCACCTCAACTCATTGTTCCAGACAAGGCATATTCATAGCACAAAGAGTGGGTCGGAAGTGTTCTCAACCCCTGATCCATTCGGGGGCTAATGATGAAGCTATGTACCTAGGGTAGGGTCATGGACCTGTCCAACTTACCCTCCCCAAGTACATCTCTACAAAGAATCAGAAACAGTCGAAGAGAAACCATCAACCACTCGACCGTGGAGATGCACTCACTCGACCACCTTGAAGACACTCGACCACCAGAAGATGAGGAACCCTCCACTCTGCAATGGTCAGGACTTAAACCATTGCATTATGAGCATTTATGACGCTTTACTGTAGACGTTACCAGTAACACCTTTCCTTTATGAACATTGAATCCTGTGTAACGGAGGGGAGCTGGGGTCCTGGCGCACTCTATATAAGCCACCCCCTCCTCTGAGATAGGGGTTGGCATCTTTTGTAAACTCACACATACACGTATAATCCAGTTGACCGCCTCAGGGCACCGAGACGTAGGGCTGTTACTTCCTCCGAGAAGGGCCTGAACTCGTAAAACTCGCGTGTACAACTTCTTCATAGCTAGGATCTTGCCTCCTCATACTTACCCCCCATTCTACTGTCAGTCTTAGATCCACGACACCCGGCGGACTTGAGAGACGCTCACCCTAGAGAAGGGGACGTGCCAGCTTCGAGACGTGGAGTAGCCACAGCACATCACCACTTGAACATTCGAGCACTCCGCGACTGCCGCATCGCCACAACCTAGAATGCCTGAGAGCTGCAGGAAAACCACCAGGTGCAGCTACTGAAGAAAGGCGACAGAGGCATCAAGTAAACCGATAGGCCACCGAGGAGCATTGCCAGGCAGCCGACGGGGACACCTACAGCCATGCCGAACCTCGTGACACCGCCGTCACCGGACCACCCAAGCTCCGACATATGAATCCCTCACCTGAACGCAACCCTCCCCAGGCGGCGCCCCCAAGGAAGACACGATGCATAGCGCGCCGTCGCCGCCCAATCCAAGCCGGATTTTGGGCTTTCACCCGGGAGGAGGAACAGGGGTGGAAAGGGGTAGGACCTCTGCAGCACCTCCAAGGAGGAGACGGCGTCGGGGACGTCGCTGCTGCCAGGCCGGCCAAGCCGGCCAACGGTTTCCCGCGGCCCAAAACCAGACCACCGGTCACCCACCCACATCATACTGGTGCTCGGATGGAGGCTGGCGAGCAGCGGCGGGGACGAGGGAGACATGGGAAAGGAGCCAACCTCAGATCTGACGAGGAGGGGAAGACCTCCGCGCCGCCGCCGCCACCCACCGTCGTCTCACCACCCGCGTGGTCGAGGCCGTCGGCCAGAGCACCCCGCGAATGACGCCGGCCGAGAAGGCGCCGCCACCTCGCCAAGAAGGGCCGCCGTCCCAGATCCGAGGTCCTCCTCGAGGAAACGAGCGACCGAGGCCTCGCCGCCACCATCACGGGAGGCTGCGCGAGCGGATCCGGAGGCTTTCTCAGGTGGTGGCGAGGGAGGCAGGGTGAGGGAGCAGCGGCGCGACGGGGGAACCCTAGTCGCCGCCCGAGTCACCCGAAGCGGACGACGCGGGGGCTGCGCGGGGGGGGGGGGGATTCGTGTGTTTTATGTGGACGCAAAATGTATGAACTGATGATAGTAGGTTCGGTTTTATCTCATATTGGTCAGCTGCAATATCAGATTGTGCAATAGGTGCATGCATATAATCATCATTGAGTGTGGCGAACTTCCCAAGTTTAGTGGTAGCCAAAATACTATATTTTGGGTTTTCTTAACTTGCAAAAAGTAAATTAACAACAAAAGTAAACTAAAAATTAAAACAAAAATAAATAACAAGGACTCTAGTAACCTTACCAGGATAGCAAAATATTCCCTCGGCAATGGTGCCAAGAAAAGGGGTTGATTACCTTTGATCCTGTTTCGGAGAGTAAATTGCCGAAAACCACCACAATTATTGCCTCGGATAGTGCAAGAAACCACCGTTTTCATTAAAGTTTGCCGAAAACACTGATTTTGAGTAATTGTTTTCCAAAAGCACTAAAAACGATGGTTGACCATGTTTTGACACAAAAACTGACAGCGGGGCCCATTCGTTAGTGCCATGTGGCATGGGGTAACAGCCATCCGAGAGGGACGTTGGACCATTTGAATCAGCCGTCAGGTTGATGCGGGGTCCACCTGTTAGCATCTATAGCCCCCTTCCTCTCTCTCATGCATTTCATCCAGCATCTTGCATGCATCGCCAGACGCCACCATCGGTGACTTGGTATGAGCGCCAGCTGGTCGTAGCTCCTCAAGCCGCCAGTCGTGCTGGTGCTGACTGCTACTGGCCACGCAACGCTCATAGCTAGGCGCATGCAGGACATGGCGACTTGCACCATGTGGCAGGGTGCGCGGTGGCGGTGCAATGCAGCGACGACAAGCAGAGCTTGCACACGCAACAACCCGTGGTGCATGACCAGGATAGCTGAGGCGCGCATGGTGCCTGCTCATCGTTGGAGCATGGGTGCGCGCGGAGGAGTGATGACCCACAAGTATAGGGGATCAATCATAGTCCTTTCGATAAGTAAGAATGTCGAACCCAACGAGGAGCAGAAGGAAATGACAAGTGGTTTTTCAGCAAGGTAATTTTTGCAAGCACTAAAATTGTCAGTAACAGATAGTTTGTTAGCAAGATAATTTGTAACGAGCAAATAACGGTAACAGTAAGTAAAGTGCAGCAAGGTAGCTCAATCCTTTTGTAACAAAGAACAGACCAAAACAGTTTCTTATAATAGGCAAAGCGTTCTTGAGGGTACACGGGAATTTCATCTAGTCACTTTCATCATGTTGGTTCGATTCATGTTCGCTACTTTGATAATTTGATATGTGGGTGGACCAGTGCTTAGGTGCTGTTCTTACTTGAACAAACCTCCTACTTATGATTAACCCCCTCGCAAGCATATGCAACTGTGAGAAAAGTATTAAGATAAAAATCTAACCATAGCATTAAACTTTTGGATCCAAATCGACCCCTTACGAAGTAGCGCATAAACTAGGGTTTAAACTTTTGTCACTCTAGCAACCCATCATCTAATAACTACTCCACAATGCATCCCCTTAGGCCCAAATATGGTGAAGTGTCATGTAGTCAACGTTCACATGACACCACTAAGGGAATCACAACATATACATCATCAAAATATCGAACACATATCAAGTTCACATGATTACTTGCAACAAGATTTCTCCGTGACCTCAAGAACAAAGGTAACTACTCACAAATGATAATCATGCTCAAGATCAGAGGGACATTAAATAGCATAATGGATCTGAACATATAATATTCCACCAAATAAACCATATAGTAATCAACTACAAGATGTAATCAACACTACCAGTCACTGACATGTACTAATCTAAGGTTCCAGTATAAATATTGAACACAAGAGATGAACTAGGGATTGAGAGGAGATGGTGTTATTGAAGATGTTGATGGAGATTGCCCTCACCAAGATGAGAGGGTTGTTGGTGATTGATGTCTACTACACAACCTTCTTCTTGTAGACGTTGTTGAGCCTACAAGTGCAGAGGTTTGTAAGACAGTAGCAAATTTCCCTCAAGTGGATGACCTAAGGTTTATCAATCCGTGGGAGGCATAGGATGAATATGGTCTCTCTCAAGCAACCCTGCAACTAAATAACAAAGAGTCTCTTGTGTCCCCAACACACCCAATACAATGGTAAATTGTATAGGTGCACTAGTTCGGCGAAGAGATGGTGATACAAGTTCAATATGGATAGTAGATAATGGTTTTTGTAATCTGAAAATATAAAAACAGCAAGGTAGCAAGTGGTAAAAGTGAGCACAAATGGTATTGCAATGCTAGGAAATAAGGCCTAGGGTTCATACTTTCACTAGTGCAAGTTCTCTCAACAATAATAACATAATTGGATCATATAACTATCCCTCAACATGCAACAAAGAGTCACTCCAAAGTCACTAATAGCGGAGAACAAACAAAGAGATTATTGTAGGGTACGAAACCAACTCAAATTATCCTTTCTGACCGATATATTCAAGAGTCCGTAGTAAAATAACACGAAGCTATTCTTTCCGTTCAATCTATCATAGAGTTCATACTAGAATAACACCTTAAGACACAAATCAACCAAAACCCTAATGTCACCTAGATACTCCAATGTCACCTCAAGTATCTGTGGGTATGATTATACGATATGCATCACACAATCTCAGATTCATCTATTCAACCGACACAAAAAACTTCAAAGAGTACCCCAAAGTTTCTACCGGAGAGTCAAGACGAAAACGTGTGCCAACCCCTATGCATAAGTGAAAGCACAAGTGCTCCCTGGGTGGTTTTGGTAATTAATGTCAACATATCTCTTGTTGGACTAACACTTTTACCTAGTATGTTTCAGATAAGTTCAACAATGGAGTGGCATGGACTAGAGGATGTGAAACCCCTTCAAGATGCTAAGGACAAAGGATTGGCTCAAGCTTCAAGATCAAGACTCTACATTTTCTATTTTAGTGATCCAAGATCACATTGAGTCTATAGGAAAAGCCAATACTATCAAGAGGGGATGAGGTGTTGCTTAATGGCTTGCTTGCTTAAAGTGCTTAGTGATATGCTCCAAAACCCTCAACTACCTTCCCACATCCACATATGACCTAAACCAAAAGTCAAACTCGGCCCCACCGATTCTATCTATCCAGCGCCACCGAGTTTCAGATGTCATAGCCACTGCCACAAACCCTAGCAAATCGGGTCCACCGATAGGGATCTCGGTCTCACCGAGATGGGATTGTAATCTCTCTGTGTATGTCCATTACCAAAATCGCTCTCACCGAGTTTGAGCAATCGGTACTACCGAGATTACAATGCAAACCCTCTAGTTAGCTTATTACCAAAATCGGTCCCACCGAGTTTGTGTAATCGGTCTCACCGAGTTTGCCTGACCAACTCTCTGGTTAGCTTATTACCAAAATCGGTTCTACCGAGTTTGTGTAATCGGTCACACCGAGATTACGTTATGCCCTAACCCTAACCATATCGGTCCTACCGAGTTGCATCTCAGTCCCACCGAAAATCCTAACTGTCACTAAGTTTGCTGAATCGATCCGACCGAGTTTAACCATTCGGTCCCACCGAGTTTGGCAAATTGTGTGTAACGGTTAGATTTTGTGTGGAGGCTATATATACCCCTCCACCCACTCTTCATTCATGGAGATAGCCATCAGAACATACCTACACTTCCAATACACATTTTCTGAGAGAGAACCACCTACACTTGTGTTGAGGTCAAGATATTCCATTCCAACCATATGAATCTTGATCTCTAGCCTTTCCCAAGTTGCTTTCCACTCAAATCCTCTTTCCACCAAATCCAAATCCTGTGAGAGAGAGTTGAGTGTTGGGGAGACTATCATTTGAAGCACAAGAGCAAGGGTTCATCATCAACACACTATTTGTTACCTCTTGGAGAGTGGTGTCTCCTAGATTGGCTAGGTGTTACTTGGGAGCCTCCAACAAGATTGTGGAATTGAACCAAGGAGTTTGTAAGGGCAAGGAGATCGCCTACTTCGTGAAGACTACCGCTAGTGAGGCAAGTCCTTCGTGGGTGACGGCCGTGATGGAATAGACAAGGTTGCTTCTTCATGGACCCTTCGTGGGTGGAGCCCTCTGTGGACTCGCGCAACCGTTACCCTCCGTGGGTTGAAGTCTCCATCAACGTGGATGTACGATAGCACCACCTATCGGAACCACGACAAAAACATCCGTATCTCCAATTGCGTTTGAATACTCCAAACCCTTCTCTTTACATTCTTGCAAGTTGCATGCTTTACTTTCCGCTGCTCATATACTCATTGCATGCTTGCTTGATATGTATTGTGTTTGTTAAACTTGTTCTTAAACTCCACTTAAACTTAAGAATATTAAAAACTGCAACTTTTGACACTTAGTGTCTAATCACCCCCCCTCTAGACACCTTTTCTCGATCGTTTCAATTGGTATCAGAGCTTTGGTCTCCATTGCCTTGGTTTAAACACCATTGGAGGAAGATGGATGTGTCTACTTTGGGGAGTCTTAGACATAGAGTTCCTATTCTTGATGGAGAGTATTTTCATGAGTGGAAAAATGAAATGCTTGAGATTTTCAATGAATATCATTTGAACAAGTACATTACTAGCCCTTGTGCACCTCATGTTCATCCTTTGCACCCTACCCTAGATGAAGATATTGACATGATTCACAATCTTAGAACTGTTGAGCTCATCATTAGAGGCTTTCCTAGAAACTTGATTAGATGTTTGCCTACTCTCAAGTGTTCCTACACCATATGGAGATTTCTTGAGGAACGATTTCCAGATTATTCCTTGAAAAATTTAGACGAAATTCGCCATAAGTCTATTGCCTTGAGTAAGATGAACTCTAGTGATCCTAGCTTTGGTGATTGTCTATTTGAGCTTACCAATCTCATGCGTGCTAAAGGAAATGTTGGAATCATTAGCGATATCATATCTGAAGCTATTAAAATTCATAAAGGTAACCATTGTGATGATCATTTATCTAATGAATTACCCTCTCTAGGAATTGATCAATCACAAGATGATGTTGAACATGGATACTATGATGAAGATGATGATAGTGACTATGATCTTGATGATGCAATGAGGCATTTTGGTCTTATGGCAAATCTTCGCGGCTACATGGCTGGAGGAAAGGAATGGGTCCTTGATAGTGGATGTACTGATCATATGACCGGAGATAAAGATATGTTCCGTGAGCTTGCTAAAAACGACGGCCCTCAAAAATATGTCACTTTTGGTGATAATTCAAAGGGTAAGGTGGTTGGCCTTGGTAAGGTGGCCATCTCACATGATAGCTCCATACAAAATGTCATGCTCGTTGAATCCCTTGGATACAATTTACTTTCAGTTTCTAGACTTGCGGATTTCGGTTTCAATGTCTTATTCACTGAAGTAGATTGCCAAGTGTTTCGTAGAGACAATCATAAAATGGTCTTTACCGGTATACGTAGAGGAGATCTTTACATTGTTGATTTCACTAAAAAGGCTCAACCTAGAACTTGCTTAATTACCAAATCTTCTAAAGGCTGGTTGTGGCATAGAAGACTAGGTCATGTTGGTATGCGAAATCTTGATAAGCTTATTAAAGGTGATCATATCCTTGGAATAAAAGATGTCATATTTGACAAGGATAGACTTTGTAGTGCTTGTCAAGAAGGGAAACAAGTTGGAGGAAGTCACCACGCGAAGAACATCATGACCACAAGAAGACCACTCGAGCTACTTCACATGGATCTCTTTGGTCCAAATGCCTATAAGAGTCTCGGTGGTAACTCATTTGGTCTAGTCATAGTTGATGATTTTTCAAGATTTACGTGAGTGTTCTTTCTTGATGACAAATCGCAGGTCCAAAAGATCTTCAAAAACTTCGCTAGGAAGGCCCAAAATCAGTTTAACGTGAAGATCAAGAAGGTTCGGAGCGACAACGGAACGGAGTTCAAGCTCGCAAATGTGGACACCTTTCTTGACGAAGAAGGGATTTCACACGAGTTCTCGGCTACGTACACACCTCAACAAAATGGAGTTGTTGAAAGGAAGAACCGGACTCTTATCGAGATGGCAAGAACGATGGTTGATGAGTACAAAATGCCAAAGAACTTTTGGGCGGAAGCGGTTGAGACAGCTTGTCATGCAACAAATCGCTTGCATCTTCACAAGCTACTCGGCAAGACGGCATACGGGCTCCTCACCGGTAACAAACCCCAAGTTGGATACTTTCCAGTATTCGGCTCAAAGTGCTACATTCTTGATAAGCATCGTCGTTCTAAATTTGCTCCTAAATCTCATGAAGGTTTCCTACTTGGTTATGGCTCAAACTCTCACACTTACCATGTCTACAACAATTTCACCCGAAAGGTTGAAGAGACGGTAGATGTGAAGTTTGATGAATCTAACGGCTCGCAAGTAGAGCAATTGCCAATTGATGTAGGAGACAAAGACCCTTCGGAAGCAATTCAAGACTTGTCCATTGGCAAGATTCGTCCAACGGAAGTGAAGGAGAGTACCTCGTCCGTCCAAGTGGAAGCTTCTACCTCACGACAAGGTGAACCAAGAGTTGATACGGAAGCATCCACAAGTGGGACACGCCAAGATGAAGAAAACGAGGAAGCGCACCAAGATGAACATCAACAACCTCCTTCTCCACCATGACAAGAGAACGACAACGTCAACAATAAGGAAGGCCAAGAAGAAGCACAAGATGAAGAGGATGTTCCACCCCGACCCAAGCAAAAGCTTTCACGACTTCGAGCAAGAATTGCTAAGGATCATCCCGTCGAGCAAATCTACAATGATATCCAAACCGGGAGAATCACTCGCTCTAAAACTCGTTTAGCTAACTTTTGTGAACATTACTCATTCATCTCTAGCATTGAACCTATGAAGGTTGAAGAAGCATTGGAGGATCCGTACTGGATAAACACTATGCATGAAGAGCTACACAACTTTGAGAGAAATCAAGTGTGGACATTGGTCGAGAAGCCCGACAACAACCACAACATCATTGGTACCAAATGGGTGTTTCGCAACAAGCAAGATGAAGATGGACAAGTGGTTCGCAAAAAAGCACGTCTCGTCGCCCAAGGCTACACACAAGTTGAAGGTATGGACTATGGTGAGACATATGCTCCCGTTGCTAGACTTGAGTCCATTCGCATCTTACTTGCTTATGCTAATCACCACGATATCACCTTGTACGAAATGGACATTAAAAGTGCTTTTCTAAATGGCAAAATTGAGGAGGAAGTTTATGTTAAGCAACCTCCTGGCTTCGTCAATCCTAAGAAACCTAATCATGTTTACAAACTTCACAAAGCCCTTTATGGTCTTAAACAAGCTCCTAGAGCATGGTATAAATGCTTGACCAAGTTCCTTATTGAAAAAGACTTTGAAATTGGTAAAATTGATTCTACTCTTTTTACTAAAAGGGTTAATGGAGAACTATTTGTGTGCCAAATTTATGTTGATGATATCATATTTGGTTCAACTAACCCTCATTTTAGTGAGAAGTTTGGAAAGCTAATGTCGGAGAAGTTTGAGATGTCTATGATGAGTGAACTCAAATTCTTTCTCGGTTTGCAAATGAAGAAAACTAAGGAAGGTACCTTTGTATCTCAAACGAAGTACACCAATGACTTATTCAAGAAGTTCAATATGCAAGAATGCAAAGGTATGACTACACCCATGCCTACTAGTGGACATCTTGATTTGACCAAAGATGGTGAACCGGTTGATCAAAAGGTTTATCGCTCTATGATTGGTTCGTTGTTATATCTATGTGCCTCTCGTCCCGATATTATGCTAAGTGTGTGCATGTGTGCACGATATCAAGCTGCTCCTAAAGAGTGTCATCTTAAGGCTGTGAAAAGGATAGTGAGATACCTAATCCATACACCAAATTTTGGCATTTGGTATCCTAAGAGGTCCTCTTTTGATCTTGTTGGCTACTCTGATTCGGACTATGCCGGAGACAAGGTTGATAGAAAATCCACTTCGGGTACTTGTCAATTCCTTGGTAGATCTCTTGTGTCTTGGTCTTCCAAGAAACAAAACTCGGTATCCTTATCCACCGCCGAAGCGGAATACATTGCCGCTGGTTCATGTTGTGCTCACTTACTTTGGATGACCCAAACTCTTAAAGATTATGGGATATATGTGAAACATGCTCCATTGCTATGTGACAATGAAAGTGCTATTAAGATTGCTCACAATCCCGTGCAACATTCTCGAACTAAGCATATTGAAGTTCGTCATCATTTCATTCGAGATCATGTTGCAAAAGGGGACATTAACCTTAAGCATGTTCGCACCGATAAGCAATTGGCGGATATATTCACTAAACCACTTGATGAGAAAGTGTTTTGCAGGTTGAGAGGTGAATTGAACATCATTGATGCTTCAAACTTGGAGTAGGAACTCCATTTGATACATGCGGGGCATGAGCCTATGACTAATCCTCGATATTTCTATTCATATGTCTTGGATATATCTGTACCTTGGATGTTATCTAACCCGTGTAGGTACTTGGTTGAATCTAAATCTATGAGATTGCAACTCACTCACATCTTGAGCAATCTCTACATCACCAAGTCTCTACACAATGGTGGTTGAAGACAAGGAAGCATGAAACCATTCAAACATATCCTTTGGCAAATTCTATGTTGAGTCTCATGATTGTCATTTTGGATACACAAGTGCTCTTCCTTGCAAAGCTAACCCATGTAGGTAGATGAAATCAAACTCCAAGTGGTGCTCCCAACCCTTGATGAACTACATCAACCTTGAGCAACCCACACAAGTTCAACTACATGAGCAAGATCAACACCACCACCCAAGGTATGTTATTTCATCTTAGAGAAGCTTTACTCCAAGTCATGAGTCAAAGCAACTCGACAAGATGTGAATACATCAAAAGGCTTAAACGAAAAATGGTAACCCCATTTTGAGCTTAAACGATGAGTATGACCTATGATCAAGTGCTCTCACTTGACTCCTAAGTCAATATACTCTAACATAGGTGACTTTGTCGCTGACCATCTGTAGATGAAGTTCTCGTGTGTCTCTCCGTGCTTTTGTCTCTTGCATATTTGTTTCCCCTTTAAAAAAAACTTCATCTAGAACTTTTAGTTTCTTTTCTTTCCTTTTTATTTTGCATTTTCTGCATCCAATTCATTGCAAATCTTTCAGTAAATTCCTTGCATATCCTTGTGAGATCTTACTTGTCTAGTGAGCTGAGGTGACAAGTGGTTTCACTCTAATGAACTCGGTCACACCGGTTTGTTCTCTTCGGCCCAACCGAAATCTTTCGGTGCAACCGAAGCACACAACTCGGAGTCACCGATTGCACCACAGGAAAACCAACTTGTCACTTATTCCTGATTTCTGTTTGCTCCAGCTCCACACAATGATTCTTGTCCTCTACCAGCATCATATTAGACATGCTGCTTTGCTCTGTGACTCGAGGACCAACCCATTTGTATCACATGTCCAGAAGAGCCCTTCTTGGAAATTGATGTCAAAGGGGGAGAGAGAGATCACATCAAAGCTTAATCCTTCCTATAGGGGGAGAAAGAGAGAATACTCAGGGGGAGAGAGTTTCTCAACTAGGAGAAAGTAATATCATCAAAGACCCCAGATGCTTGGTGTTCAAGAGGAGAGATGTCACATGTCTTTAAGAGGGGAAAGACATGTTTGGTTGCTTGCTTTAGCTCAAGCTCTGTTGTTTCCTTTTTTGTTGCTCTGATTTTCTGTTCCCTATCTTCTCCCAATATCCCATGCAGATTCAGGGGGAGCAAGACATCTAAGGGAATGAAATCTCTGATTTTATTGCATATCTTTACCTTTGGGGACATGTCTATATCCAATGTGGTACTTAGTACTCACTCTACATGTCATCCCAGTCTTGGTTCTCTTGTGGTTTCTCTTGCTTGCTCTGGTCAGTAGGTGTATCTGGGTTATTTAACCTTGTTTGCGCAGGTTCATCCCATCCTAAGCCAACTCAAGACCACAAGGTAAGTATATGCATCAGTCATGTGAATGAGAATTTCTTGCTGATGTACATACTATTTGCAAGAAGGACTCATGAGCATGAAGGTACATTTCTCACATTCACATCATTTGCTCTGATGCATATAGCCAAGATACATGTAACACATTGCTTACTCCGTCATGTTTACGCATTCACATGCTCCTATATTCAATATTCACATGATTGCATACATGTAGGGGGAGCCTATGCATGTTACATGTCTTTCCAAAGCTTTACTTGCTATTCTCTATATCTTTATCTAAAGCTTTGATGTATGTTGTCATCAATTACCAAAAAGGGGGAGATTGAAAGCACAAGTGCTCCCTGGGTGGTTTTGGTAATTAATGTCAACATATCTCTTGTTGGACTAACACTTTTACCTAGTATGTTTCAGATAAGTTCAACAATGGAGTGGCATGGACTAGAGGATGTGGAACCCCTTCAAGATGCTAAGGACAAAGGATTGGCTCAAGCTTCAAGATCAAGACTCTACATTTTCTATTTTAGTGATCCAAGATCACATTGAGTCTATAGGAAAAGCCAATACTATCAAGAGGGGATGAGGTGTTGCTTAATGGCTTGCTTGCTCAAAGTGCTTAGTGATATGCTCCAAAACCCTCAACTACCTTCCCACATCCACATATGACCTAAACCAAAAGTCAAACTTGGCCCCACCGATTCTATCTATCCGGCGCCACCTAGTTTCACATGTCATAGCCACTGCCACAAACCCTAGCAAATCGGTTTCACCGATAGGGATCTCGGTCGCACCGAGATGGGATTGTAATCTCTCTGTGTATGTCCATTACCAAAATCGGTCTCACCGAGTTTGAGCAATCGGTACTACCAAGATTACAATGCAAACCCTCTGGTTAGCTTATTACCAAAATCGGTTCCACCGAGTTTGTGTAATCGGTCTCACCGAGTTTGCCTGACCAACTCTCTGGTTAGCTTATTACCAAAATCGGTCCCACCGAGTTTGTGTAATCGGTCACACCGAGATTACGTTATGCCCTAACCCTAACCATATCGGTCCTACCGAGTTGCATCTCAGTCCCACCGAAAATCCTAACGGTCACTAAGTTTGCTGAATCGGTCCGACCGAGTTTAACCATTCGGTCCCACCGAGTTTGGCAAATTGTGTGTAACGGTTAGATTTTGTGTGGAGGCTATATATACCCCTCCACCCACTCTTCATTCGTGGAGAGAGCCATCAGAACATACCTACACTTCCAATACACATTTTCTAAGAGAGAACCACCTACAGTTGTGTTGAGGTCAAGATATTCCATTCCAACCATATGAATCTTGATCTCTAGCTTTTCCCAAGTTGCTTTCCACTCAAATCCTCTTTCCACCAAATCCAAATCCTGTGAGAGAGAGTTGAGTGTTGGGGAGACTATCATTTTAAGCACAAGAGCAAGGGGTTCATAATCAACACACCATTTGTTACCTCTTGGAGAGTGGTGTCTCCTAGATTGGCTAGGTGTCACTTGGGAGCCTCCAACAAGATTGTGGAGTTGAACCAAGGAGTTTGTAAGGGCAAGGAGATCTCCTACTTCGTGAAGATCTACCGCTAGTGAGGCAAGTCCTTCGTGGGCAACAGCCGTGATGGAATAGACAAGGTTGCTTCTTCGTGGGTGGAGCCCTTCGTGGACTCGCACAACCGTTACCCTCCATGGGTTGAAGTCTCCATCAACGTGGATGTACGATAGCACCACCTATCGGAACCACGACAAAAACATCCGTGTCTCCAATTGCGTTTGAATACTCCAAACCCTTCTCTTTACATTCTTGCAAGTTGCATGCTTTACTTTCCGCTGCTCATATACTCATTGCATGCTTGCTTGATATGTATTGTGTTTGTTAAACTTGTGCTTAAACTCCACTTAAACTTAAGGATATTAAAAACTGCAACGTTTGGCACTTAGTGTCTAATCACCCCCCTCTAGACACCTCTTCTCGATCCTTTCAACAAGTTCATGAGGTCACGGAACTCGCAAGTTGATCACCAGAACATACATCATGTGGATCACGTGATATCCCATTGTCACCACAGATAAGCACATGCAAGACATACATCAAGTGTTCTCAAATCCTTAAAGACTCACTTTGATAAGATAACTTCAAAGGGAAAACTCAATTCATCACAAGAGAGTAGAGGGGGAGAAACATCATAAGATCCAACTATAATAGCAAAGCTCGCGATACATCAAGATCGTGCCACCTCAAGAACACGAGAGAGAGAGACATCAAACACATACCTACTGGTACATACCCTCACTACTAGGGAAAAGCCTAGCAACAGCATGGGTTTTGGGCCTCTCAGTAGCGCGGGACCGGCGCTACTAATAAGGCGCTACAGCTAACGTATAGCAGTAGCGCCTGTTGTCCCACGCTACTGCTATACATGAATAGCTATCGCGCTCTTTAGAAAAGGGCGCTGCTGATATTATCTGCAGCGCTGTTTACTGGGAAGCGCTACTGCTAAATTTCCCCCTCACTACTACTAGCTTTATTAGTTTTTTCCCTGCATATTTGTTTTGTATTTGTTTTGTATTTGAATAGGCTTTATACAATAATCTTTAGCATATCATACACATACAAATGTAATCATAGCATATACATACAATTAGTCTCATCAAATCATGTCATCATCATAATCATCATCCAACACAAAGTGGTCTCTCGTCATCATCTCGAAAATAGCGATACAAGTCCCGATTACTTGCAAATACATCGTCATCCATCTAAACAATGATATACACGAGAAGAGCTATCACTTTGAGTACATGAGTTCGTATCCCTCTCTCGCATTAGCGTGAACCTAAACTAACTATTGCCTGTCACTCGGAAACCAGAAACCGGTACACCTAGGCTTGACACTTCGGCCACTTGTCGTATATATACTCCTGGCGTAGCACTTCTGCACCATCTATGATCTATGCACCTGCATCGTCACATGAGTCGATGATATGCAACATATATAGTTGAGCAACAGAAAGAGACAGACTTGGCAAAAATAGAAACAACATATCATAAGCATAAATAACAAAGTTCATCATACCCCAAAATGCCCTAACTAGAGTGATTTTCTCTAGTCGAGGAAGAGGATGGTTTAATTACATCACAAATAAAGTTTCACCGTGCATAACTCAAAGTTTTGTCATACAGAAAGTATGGACTAAATGGACACATTGTCATATATCGACAATCACTCCAACATGTCGTTCCATCCATCCAAGTCAGGGAGATAGTCCTCGAGCTTAGTGAAAGGGTTCATGTCGAGACGCTGAGAGGCTATCCATGTTCGGACGTCTTCCCACGACATTTGTCCTTCTCCGTAGAATATCCTTGTTTTTCTGACGACCTCCTTCATGATGATTTGGGCAAGTTCGCGCTGGATGTTATAGAACTTAGCTCGAAGTCGATGATCCTCGATATCTCCTATGTCCGTTGCCTCTTTGCTTTCGGTTCTACACCGGCTCTGCTCCCCGAGGTAGTGCCGGTCTCAGTCTCAGCGCCGGTCTCGATGCCGGTCTGAGTCTTAGCGCCGGTCTCAGTCTCAGCACCGGTCTGCGTGTCGGTCTCAGCCCCCAATGCCACCGGTGGGCCCCGCAACAACATCGGTTGATCGTTGGCAAGGCTAAAAAATTCGTCTGCCGCCCGGTAGACGTCGTTGCAATCACCAGAACCCTGTCCTTCATCGTTGCTAGCCATGTTTCCTATGATTAAATCTAGTTAATTAATTCTAGACCTAATAAAATGAATAATGACATAAAAAAAGGCCTATTGTTTTGCAGGAATGTTGACTCCTTCCTGGTGCGGCTAATCTCGGGCACTCGATATGTCCTAGTTTGTAGCACAAGTCATGCCGAAATTCACGGAAAATTTCGGCATGACCTTTGCTAAAAAGTGGACAAATCGAGAAGCTGAAATTTGCCGGAACAGAAATGAATCAACATTCCGGCGAAACATAGGCCACTCAGCATCATTCCCTGGAAACAACAAAGCCACTTGGGCACAATCGAACAACTTCAACGAAAAGATATAACATGAGCAAACACTATTGAGGAATTTGCATATAACATGGCCACTTCAATGAAAAGATATAATGAACAATAATGGAATATGCAAATGAACATCAATGACATATATCATATAAAAACACTCTTGTTTTTTGTTTACATAGCAACAATTAGTTTGACCAAGTTTTTGAAAAGAAAAACAATTCTGTTTTTTGTTTATAGCTAAATGCCATAGCTACTATTTTTTTATTTATAACTAAATACTTTTGTTTTTTGTCTAAAGCTAAAAGTCTAGGAACTCCATTTTCTCTAACCCTTCTGACCTCACCAAAATTTCCACAACAAGACCTTAGTACCTACACCCAATTTCTTCAAAAATATCCAGGTCCATAGTCCAAATAATTCAAAATTCATTTGAATGAAATTTTGAACAAATTCAGGTTCATAGTCCAAATATTTTTTATAGCTAAGTGTTTTTTTGTTTATAGCCTCTGTTAATTTAAATCTAAATGCTACTATTATTTATATACCCTCTATTAGTTTAAAGCTAAATGGAATTGCTGTTTAGGCATTTTCATAAAAATTGCCCTAGCTAATTTCCTAAAAAAATTGCTAATCATTTTTCCCTAAATGCTATAAAATGCCTACTGCCCTAAAAAAATCCAGGGTTCATATGAACACAGTATCAACATATATATGAATTGCCCTAGCAGAGAGAGAGAGGAGGGTAGGGGACAGGAGAGGCAGAGCCTTACGATCGGCGGCGAGGGCAGGCTCTGGCTCGGGCGGCGGTGAGCTCGAGGGAGGCGACGGTAAGGTCGACGATGGCCTCGGGAGGCGGCTGTGAGGTCGAGGGCGGCCTCGGGTGACGGCGGTGTGGTCGAAGGCGGCGGGCGGCGGCGGTGTGGTCGAAGGCAGCCTCGGGCGGTGGCGGTGTGGTCGAAGGTGGCAGGGCGACGGCGGCGATGGAGCAGTTGGGGGACAGGGGGCGGGAGTAGAGAGGGGGGAAAGGACTTAGCGAAATTTTGAGCCCGGGCTGCCGGGATTTGAGTCAAACTAGCAGTAGCGTGTTTTGCCGAAACGCGCTATAGCTAAGATAGATATAGAGTGTTCCAGAGAAACGCGCTACAGCTATTCCTTTCTGTTTTATTTTTCTTTTTCTTTTCTTTTCTTTACATTTTCTTTTTTTTCATTTCTTCCTTTTCTATTTCTTTCATTTTCATTTAATTTTCTACTTATTTGTCTATTTATTTTCTTTTTCATAGCAGTAGCGCTCTACAGCATAAACGCGCTGCTACAAAGTTTTTAGCAGTAGCGTGCTTCTGGGTGAACCACTACTACTATTCCTAGCCTACCGGCATTAGTGAGGGAATTTTAGTAGTATTGCTTTTCTGTGGAGACGCGCTACTGCTGAAACAATGGTTGTAGCGTGGTTTTGTAACAAGCGCTACTACTAAGTAGCGCTAGCGCCGAGTTTTGACCAACGCTACTGCTATACCTCTGTGTATAAGGTTTTCCCTAGTAGTGCCTCAGCCCCGAAGGAGAACTACTCCCTCCTCGTCATGGAGAGCACCGGGATGATGAAGATGGCCACCGGAGAGGGATTCCCCCCTCTGGCAGGGTGCCGAAACGGGTCTAGATTGGTTTTCGGTGGCTACAGAGGCTTCTGGCGGCGGAACTCCTGATCTAGGTTTCTTTCTGGAACTTTCAGTATATATAATAGGTTTTGGCATCGAGAACAAGTTAGGGGGGGGTCTCTGGGCTGTCCACGAGGCAGGGAGGCGTGCCCAGGGGGGTGGGCACCCCCCACCCTCGTGGGCAGCCCGGGAATCTTTTGGTCCATCTTCGATGCTCCATGGGCTTCTTCTGGTCCAAAAATAAGTTCCGTGAAGTTTCAGGTCAATTGGACTCCGTTTGATTTTCCTTTTCTGTGATACTCTAAAACAAGGAAAACAGAAACTGACACTGTGCTCTAGGTTAATAGGTTAGTCCCAAAAATCATATAAAATAGCATATAAAACATCCAAGGTTGATAATATAATGACATGGAACAATCAAAAATTATAGATACGTTGGAGACGTATCAAGCATCCCCAAGCTTAATTCCCGCTCATCCTCGAGTAGGTAAATGATAAAAACAGAATTTTTGATGTGGAATGCTACCTAACATATTCATCAAGTAATTCTATTTATTGTGGCAAGAATATTCAGATCCATAAGATTCAAGACAAAAGTTTAATATTGACATAAAAATAATAATACTTCAAGCATACTAACAAAGCAATTATGTCTTCTCAAAGTAACATGGCCGAAGAAAGCTATCCCTACAAAATCATATAGTCTGGCTATGCTCTATCTTCATCACACAAAATATTTAAATCATGCACAACCCCGATGACAAGCCAAGCAATTGTTTCATACTTTTGGTGTTCTAAATTTTTTTCAATCTTCACGCAATACATGAGCATGAGCCATGGGCATAGCACTATAGGTGGAATAGAATGGTGGTTGTGGAGAAGACAAAAAGGAGAAGATAGTCTCACGTCAACTAGGCGTATCAACGGTCTATGGAGATGCCCATCAATGGATATCAATGTGAGTGAGTAGGGATTGCCATGCAACGGATGCACTAGAGATATAAGTGTATGAAAGCTCAACAAAAGAAACTAGTGGGTGTGCATCCAACTCGCTTGCTCACGAAGACCTAGGGCATTTTGAGGAAGCCCATCATTGGAATATACAAGCCAAGTTCTATAATGAAAGATTCCCACTAGTATATGAAAGTGACAACATAGGAGACTCTCTATCATGAAGATCATGGTGCTACTTTGAAGCACAAGTGTGGTAAAAGGATAGTAGCATTGCCCCTTCTCTCTTTTTCTCTCATTTTTTTTTCATTTTTTCCTTTTTTTATTTGGGCCTTTTTTGGCCTCCTCTTTTTTTCTCTTTATTTTTTTATTTTTTCGTCCGGAGTCTCATCCCGACTTGTGGTGGAATCATAGTCTCCATCATCCTTTCCTCACTGGGACAATGCTCTAATAATGAAGATCATCACACTTTTATTTACTTACAACTCAAGAATTACAACTCGATACTTAGAACAAAATATGACTCTATATGAATGCCTCCGGCGGTGTACCGAGATGTGCAATGAATCATGAGTGACATGTATGAAAGATTTATGAACGGTGGCTTTGCCACAAATACGATGTCAACTACATGATCATGCAAAGCAATATGACAATGATGGAGTGTGTCATAATAAACGGAACGATGGAAAGTTGCATGGCAATATATCTCGGAATGGCTATGGAAATGCCATAATAGGTTGGTATGGTGGCTGTTTTGAGGAAGGTAAATGGTGGGTTTATGGTACCGGCGAAAATTGCGCGGTACTAGAGAGGCTAGCAATGGTGGAAGGGTGAGAGTGCGTATAATCCATGGACTCAACATTAGTCATAAAGAACTCACATACTTATTGCAAAAATCTATTAGTTATCGAAACAAAGTACTACATGCATGCTCCTAGGGGGGTAGATTGGTAGGAAAATACCATCGCTCGTCCCCGACCGCCACTCATAAGGAAGACAATTAATAAATAAATCATGCTCCGACTTCATCACATAACGGTTCACCATACGTGGATGCTACGGGACTCAAAAACTTTAACACAAGTATTTCTCAAATTCACAACTACTCAACTAGCATGACTCTAATATCACCATCTCCATATCTCAAAACAATCATCAAGTATCAAACTTCTCATAGTATTCAATGCACTCTATATGAAAGTTTTTATTATACCCATCTTGGATGCCTATCATATTAGCACTAATTTCATAACCAAAGAAAATTACCATGCTGTTTAGGACTCTCAAAATAATATAAGTGAAGCATGAAATATCAATAATTTCTATAAAATAAAACCACTGCCATGCTCTAAAAGGATATAAGTGAAGCACTAGAGAAAATGACAAACTACTCCGAAAGATATAAGTGAAGATCAATGATTTCTATGAAATAAAACCACTGCCGTGCTCGAACAATTATGCTAATATGTGAAGACTCTCTAACATTTAATAATTTCAGATCTTGGTATTTTATCCAAACAGCAAGCAAAACAAAAGAAAATAAAATGACGCTCCAAGAAAAACACATATCATGTGGTGAATAAAAATATAGCTCCAAGTGAAGTTACCGATGAACAAAGACGAAAGAGGGGATGCCTTCCGGGGCATCCCCAAGCTTAGGCTCTTGGTTGTCCTTTAATATTACCTTGGGGTGCCTTGGGAATCCCCAATTTTAGGCTCTTGCCACTCCTTATCCCATAGTCCATCGAATCTTTACCCAAAACTTGAAAACTTCACAACACAAAACTTAACAGAAAACTCGTAAGCTCCGTTAGTATAAGAAAATAAATCACCACTTAGGTGCTGTTGTGAACTCATTCTAAATTCATATTGGTGTAATATCTACTGTATTCCAACTCATCTATGGTTCATACCCTCCGATACTACTCATAGATTCATCTGAATAAGCAAACAACACATAGAAAAACAGAATCTGTCAAAAACAGAACAATCTATAGTAATCTGGATCAAACGTATACTTCTGGAACCCAAAAAATTCAAAAATAAATTTCTGGGCTCGAGTAATTTATCTATTAATCATCTGCAAAAATAATCAACTAAGTATCACTCTCCAGTAAAACATAGCAGCAAATTTCGTGAGCGCTAAAGTTTCTGTTTTTTACAGCAAGATCACAAAGACTTTCCCCAAGTCTTCACAAAGGTTATACTTGGCACAAACACTAATTAAAACATAAAAACTCAATCATAACATAGGATAGATAAATTATTTATTTCTAAACAGTAACAAAAATCAAGGAACAAAAATAAAATTGGGTTGCCTCCCAACAAGCGCTATCGTTTAACGCTCCTAGCTAGGCATCATGATTTCAATGATGCTCACATAAAAGATAAGAATTGAAATATAAAGAGAGCATCATGAAGAATATGACTAGCACATTAAGTCTAACCCACTTCCTATGCATAGGTATTTTGTGAGCAAACAACTTATGGGAACAATAATCAACTAGCATAGGAAGGCAAAACAAGCATAACTTCAAAACCTTAAGCACATAGAGAGGAAACTTGATATTATTGCAATTCCTACAAGCATATATTCCTCCCTCATAATAATTTTCAGTAGCTTCATGAATGAATTCAACAATATAACTATCACATAAAGCATTCTTTTCATGATCTATAAGCATAGAAATTTTATTACTCTCCGCATAAGCAAAATTCTTCTCATTCGGAATAGTGGGAGTATCATAAGAAACTCGAATACTATAAATTGTTTCCATATTAAAAGAGTAATGTTAAGAAAAGGGGTAATTATAATCATGACAAGGTTTATAAATATAATCATCACTACTTTTTATAGCATAAGTATCATCACAATAATCATCATAAGTAGCAACTTTGTTCTCATCATAATCGATTGAAACCTCTTCCGGGATAGTGGAATCATTACTAAATAAAGTCATGACCTCCCCAAATCCACTTTCATAATTATCACAATAAGATTCAACACCCTCCAAAATAGTGGGATCATTACTTCCTAAAGTTTACACTCTTCCAAATCCACTTTCATCAATATAATCATCATAAGTAGGGGGCAAACTATCATCATAATAAATTTGCATATCAAAACTTGGGAGACTACAAATATCATCTTCATTAAACATAGCATCCCCAAGCTTGGGACAAACATTAATTGCAGCAAATATATTTTCAAACTTGTCATTCTCATCAAACATAGCATCCCCAAGCTTGGGCCTTTTCATATCATAAGCATAATCACTCTCATCATTAATAGTATGGATAGCACCAATAGTATAGCAATTATCATCATCACAATGAGTAATAGGAGCAACATAATTTGGGAGGGATACTTTTCTACCTTTGCTTCTCCGTCTTTTCTTTTTCTTCCTCACATTATGTGTGGGTTCAATCCTCTTTTTGGAGCTCCTTATTAACGAGATTGGTTGAATAGAAGGCTCCTCCTCGTTACCTGATTCATCATAAGAAATAATAGGAGGATATTGGGAAGCCTCTCCCCTTTCACTAGTATTCTCTTCATCCTCTATTTGTTTTATTTTCTTTATGTAATTGGCAATATAAGGATTTTCAATGCAATTCACCGCACAATACATAAAAATTTCTTCTAGATCAATATCGAGGAATTTCTCAAGGTTATATTCTGGAATATGCTTAGTTATACGTTTCATTTCTTCATAACCCAAAAGCAAAGTTCATTATGATGTGTAAGGGAAATCAAATCATCACAATTTTTGGACATGATACGATCATGGAACAATTTGCATCAGAGATTTAAATGACCATGTTCATTGCAAAGTTCACAAGTATGGTGAAGAAATTTTAAATTTTCAGCACAAACATCTAGCCTCTCTTGAAACCACTTAGTTTCCAAATACTTATTCCTCTTGCAAAATCTATCTTCCCTATTTGGTGTGTACTTGCAAACTCTATGCACTCCACAAAAGTTGACATGCTTATAAGAGACATTTTCATCATGACTAGTGCAATCATCATTAGTATTATGGATATTCAAGGAGTTCATACTAACAACATTGCAATCATGCTCATTATTCAAAGATTTAGTGCCAAACATTTTAGAGACTTCTTCTTCTAGCATTTGAGCACAATTTTCCTTTCCACCATTCTCATGAAAGATATTAAAAAGATGAAGCATATGAGGCAAACTCAATTCCATCTTTTTGTAGTTTTCTTTTATAGACTAAACTAGTGATAAAACAAGAAACTAAAAGATTCGATTACAAGATCTAAAGATATACCTTCAAGCGCTAACCTCCCCCGCAACGGCGCCAGAAAAGAGCTTGATGTCTACTACACAACCTTCTTCTTGTAGACTTCGTTGGGCCTCCAAGTGCAGAGGTTTGTAGGACCTAGCAAATTTCCCTCAAGTGGATGACCTAAGGTTTATCAATCCGTGGGAGGCGTAGGATGAAGATGGTCTCTCTCAAGCAACCCCGCAACCAAATAACAAAGAGTCTCTTGTGTCCCCAACACACCCAATACAATGGTAAATTGTATAGGTGCACTAGTTCGGCGAAGAGATGGTGATACAAGTGCAATATGGATAGTAGATAATGGTTTTTGTAATCTGAAAATATAAAAACAGCAAGGTAGCAAGTGGTAAAAGTGAGCACAAACGGTATTGCAATGCTAGGAAACAAGGCCTAGGGTTCATACTTTCACTAGTGCAAGTTCTCTCAACAATAATAACATAATTGGATCGTATAACTATCCCTCAACATGCAACAAAGAGTCACTCCAAAGTCACTAATAGCGGAGAACAAATGAAGAGATTATTGTAGCGTACGAAACCACCTCAAATTATCCTTTCTGATCGATCTATTCAAGAGTCCGTAGTAAAATAACACGAAGCTATTCTTTCCGTTCAATCTATCATAGAGTTCGTACTAGAATAACACCTTAAGACACAAATCAACCAAAACCCTAATGTCACCTAGATACTCCAATGCCACCTCAACTATCCATGGGTATGATTATACGATATGTGTAGCGACCCGACCTCAAATGGTCAAGTCTCTATGCTTCAGTGTCATCCCTGGATCGGTAATGCTGACACACACAGTACTCGAAGGATTTATAACAGAGTAGCAATCACACACTTATTACATCGAATGTCTCCGAAGAGAACTTATTACACGAATATGGCTTAAGGCCATCTAATGCGATAACAGCAGAAGGCTCAGAAGATAAGATGAGTCCATCAACTCCAACGGCATAGCTGAGCTGCACGGCAACGACCTAACGAATCTTACTCCTCATCTAAAAAGTCTGCAACATAATACGTTGCAGCCCGAAAACGGGTCAGCACATGGAATATGCTGGCAATATAACACAGTAGAGCAGAAACGGAATAATGCTATCACTACATGCATATTTGGCTGGTGGAAAGCTCTATGGTTATAGTTTTGCGAAAAGCCAATTTTTTCCTACAACAAAGGAATATATTTTAATTTAACTATCATGGTGGTTGAAACATCATTGAGAAGGTAACCCCAACTCAATCCCAATTAAAGTGATTAACAACCCAACAGTATTAATTAAACATGGTGAGATACATGTGATAACCCAAGTACTAGATACTCAAGAATTGTCCATAACCGAGGACACGGCTAACCATGATTAGATTGTACACTCTGCAGAGGTTTGTGCACTTTTCCTCACAAGACTCGATCGCCTCCGTTGGATTTCTCGCACTACATGGTGTTTGAGAAACGGATGACCGAGACACAGTCTTTCGGGAACGTTAACTCTCTACTCCTGGTAGACCATACCGAACCTACAAAAACCCACTACCTGCTGATCTACCTCTTCAAGAGCTTCACGTAACTTACTCAACTATGCTAGAGCCCATAATAGCTTGTGGCTGCACACAGAAGTTTCTAGCATGAATCATCTCAGTTCCCTTTGAGACTGGGTGGCGGTCCATAGGAAGATCTCACGGGTACCCCAGGATTTCCAAAAAAACAGACAACACTGGGTTCCCCAGGTGCCTCAATCCACCCAATTGTTTGATTAAGTTGCCACCTTAAGTTGAACCATTAATTAACAATCTCACATCTGACATGAATTTCACTCAAACCCAAACCACGTCTATGAGCATAACATAGCAATATAAGCAATACGTAGAAGTAACTCCCATGGGTTTGAATATAACAGGGCAATAGGTTCTACCTCAGCAACTACTTCCCAACCCACAAGTTAATGATATCCTAATCATGCAATGTTTGAGGATTGGAACTAATGCATAAAAACTGGGTAATAATGGGATATGATCAAAGTGTTACTTGCCTTGCTAACGATCCACGAATCCTAGAGACTCGTAGTAACACGCTTCGCACTCCGGGAATTCTATCGCAAGCAAACAATAACATACATAAGTAACAAGCAATGATGCACAAACAAAACTCAAATAAGAGAGGTTGACCAAAAAGTTCAACTTAAGAACTCCGGTACGCCAAAAAGAATCAAATCAAACGGAGCAACGAAAGTCAAACGGCGAAAGAAAGAAGCTTCGTTTACTAATCTGAAACTAGGCCAAATTTTACAGTAACAAAAACTTGTTTGATTTGATTAAACGGAAAGAGGATTTTGAGACGAAACTCCAGGTGCTTGAATCGCCTGATTCCGATAAACGAGCGAGAAGAAAAACAGAAATTAAGATCGGTCCGAAATCGCGATCAGAAAAATCACGGAATAAAACCGAGAAAAAGAAAAACGACGAACAGATTAACGAACGAACGTTCGTTATCTGGATCTAAATGAAGAACGCGTTCGTTAAAACGAACGAACGAGCGAACGCTCGCTAAATAAATAAACCAGAGAAAAACGAATCTATTAAAAAAAATGAAAACTAGGGTTTCTAAAAAAACCCGAACGGTTTTTCTTTAGAAAACCGGGGTGGTGCGGCGGCTACCTTGGCTCGGCTCCGGCGGGGCTCCGGTGCGGTGACGGGGCGGCGTGGGGTGGCGGGGCTGCGGTGGCGGCGTGGGGTGGCGAGGCTGCGGCGGCGGCGGTTCCTGGCGGCGGCGCGGGCGGCTGCAGGCGGCGGGGCGAGGGGCTGCGGGCGGCGGCGACTTGGGCTCCAGGGGGGCGGCGGCGGTATTTAAAGGGGAGGGGGGGCGGCGGCTGCTTGGGGGAGGGGGCAAGGCAGCGGGGGCGACGGGGAGTCCGGCTCGGACTTGGAGTCCGGGTCGGCGGCGGCGGCACGCGCGCGGGAGGCGGTGGTGGCTCGGGCCGGCCTGGCTCGGCTGGGCCTTAGGCCCAGTCGGGCGCGAGTTTTTTTTTAAATAATTCCGCCGACAGAAGAAAAATCCTAGAAAAATAAATAAAAATCTAAAAATGCCAAAACAAATTTTCGCCGTCTAAATAAAATATTTAGGACGAGGTGAACATTTTCTTGGCCCTAAAATGCAATTTTGAAAACGTGCAATTTTTCTAATGCAAATAAAATCCGAATAAAACCAAATAAAATCCAATAAATGATTTTAATATTTTTCCTCCAATATTTCAATTATTTCGGAGAAGTCATATTATCTCCACTCATTTGATTTAATATGAAATATTTCGGAGAGAAAAATTATTAAAATCAAAATCCTCGTTTCATTATTTGATAAAAATCAAATATGAAAACAGGAAAATCCCAAACTCTCTCCGCGGGTCCTTGAGTTGCTTAGGATTACGAGGATTGCGGAACTGGAATGCAATAAGTCATGATATGCATGGGTGATCTATGTATAACATTCCAAATTGAAAATTTGGGATGTTACAAACCTACCCCCCTTAAGATGAATCTCGCCCTCGAGATTCGGGTTGGCTAGAAAATAGGTATGGGTGGTCCTTGCGGAGGTCATCCTCTCGTTCCCAGGTGGCTTCATCCTCGGTATGGTGGCCCCACTGAACCTTGCAAAACTTGATAACCTTACTGCGGGTGACTCTGCTGGCAAACTCAAGAATCTTAACTGGTTTCTCCTCGTAAGTCAAATCACTGTCCAACTGAATCGCCTCCAGGGTTACTATATCTCTTAATGGTATATCATCCATCTCAGCATGGCACTTCTTCAGCTGTGAAACGTGGAACACATCGTGGACTCCTGACAATCCCTCAGGTAACTCCAACTTGTAGGCAACTTCTCCCATCCGTTCCAAAATGCGATACGGTCCTACAAATCTCGGGGCTAACTTTCCTTTAACTCCAAAACGTTTCAGTCCTCGCAAGGGCGATACTCGCAGATATGCTCTATCTCCAATTTCGTAGGTTACCTCCTTGCGTTTTGAGTCTGCATAACTCTTCTGCCTGGACTGAGCAATCTTTAGTCGGTCTCGGATCAATTTTACCTTCTCCTCAGATTCTTTAGTCAGGTCTGGTCCAAACAACTATCGGTCTCCTACCTCATCCCACATCAACGGTGTTCTGCACCTGTGTCCTATAGGGCTTCAAATGGTGCCATCTTCAAACTGGCTTGGTAGCTATTGTTGTATGAGAACTCTGCATACGGCAAATTGGCATCCCCACTAGATCCATAATCTAGCGCACAGGCTCTCAACATGTCCTCCAAAATTTGATTGACTCTCTCAGTTTGTCCGTCTGTCTGTGGGTGAAACGCTGTACTGAACTCCAATCTCGTTCCCAGAGTCTGGTGTAACTGATGCCAAAACTTTGAAGTAAACTGCGTTCCTCGATCCGATACGATGGTCCTCGGAACTCCATGCAGACATACGATCCTGGACATGTAGATCTTGGCCAACTTTGCACTTGTATAGGTGGTTTTCACTAGGATGAAGTGAGCTACTTTGGTCAAACGATCAACTACTACCCATATGGAATCATATCCTGCTTTAGTCCTGGGTAATCCGGTAATAAAGTCCATGCCAAGTTTATCCCACTTCCATTCGGGTATCGGCATAGGCTGTAACAGTCCTGCTGGCTTCTGATGGTCTATTCTTATTAAATATCGATAGTAGTGGCACACACATTCATAATATTGAAGCCAAAAGATGCAGAGTTGATAATGATAGTGCAACTTATTTGTGGCACTGCCGTTTAGGTCATATCGGTGTAAAGCGCATGAAGAAACTCCATACTGATGGACTTGTGGAACCACTTGATTATGAATCGCTTGGTACTTGCGAACCGTGCCTTATGGGTAAGATGACAAAAACACCGTTCTCCGGTACTATGGAGAGAGAAACAAATTTGTTGGAAATCATACATACAGATGTATGTGGTCCGATGAATGTTGAGACTCGTGGCGGATATCGTTATTTTCTCACCTTCACGGATTAATTAAGCAGATGTGGGTATATCTACTTAATGAAACATAAGTCTGGAACATTTGAAAAGTTCAAAGAATTTCAGAGTGAAGTTGTAAATCATCGTAAGAAGAAAATAAAATTCCTACGATCTGATCGTGGAGGAGAATATTTGAGTTACGAGTTTGGTGTACATTTGAAACAATGCAGAATAGTTTCGCAACTCACGCCACCCAGAACACCACTGCGTAATGGTGTGTCCGAACGTCGTAATCGTACTTTACTTGATATGTTGCGATCTATGATGCCTCTTACTGATTTACCGCTATCGTTTTGGGGTTATGCTTTAGAGACGGCCGCATTCACATTAAATAGGGCACCATCAAAATCTGTTGAGACGATGCCTTATGAACTGTGGTTTGGCAAGAAACCAAAGTTGTCGTTTCTGAAAGTTTGGGGCTGCGATGCTTATGTGAAAAAGCTTCAACCTGATAAGCTGGAACCCAAATCGGAGAAATGTGTCTTCATAGGATATCCAAAGGAAACTATTGGATACACCTTCTATCACAGATCCGAAGGCAAGACTTTTGTTGCTAAATTAGGAACTTTCTAGAGAAGGAGTTTCTCTCGAAAGAAGTGAGTGGGAGGAAAGTAGAACATGATGAGGTAACTGTACTTGCTCCCTTATTGGAAAGTAGTACATCATAGAAACCGGTTTCTGTGACACCTACACCAATTAGTGAGGAAGCTAATGATGATGATCATGAAACTTCAGAACAAGATACTACTGAACCTCGTAGATCAACCAGAGTAAGATACGTACCAGAGTGGTATGGTAATCCTGTTCTGGAAGTCATGCTACTAGATCATGATGAACCTACGAACTATGGAGAAGCGATGGTGAGCCCAGATTCCGCAAAATGGCTTGAATCCATGAAATCTGAGATGGGATCCATGTATGAAAACAAAGTGTGGACTTTGGTTGACTTGCCAAAAGATTGGCAAGCAATTGAGAATAAATGGATCTTCAAGAAGAAGACTGACGCTGACGGTAATGTTACTGTCTACAAAGCTCGACTTGTCGCAAAAGGTTTTCGACAAGTTGAAGGGATTGACTACGATGAGACCTTCTCACCCATAGCGATGCTTAAGTCTGTCCGAATCATGTTAGCAATTGCCGCAGTTTATGATTATGAAATTTGGCAGATGGATGTCAAAACTGCATTCCTGAATGGATTTCTGGAAGAAGAGTTGTATATGATGCAGCTGGAAGGTTTTGTCGATCCAAAGGGAGCTAACAAAGTGTGCAAGCTCCAGCGATCCATTTATGGACTGGTGCAAGCCTCTCGGAGTTGGAATAAACGCTTTGATAGTGTGATCAAAGCATTTGGTTTTGTACAGACTTTTGGAGAAGCCTGTATTTACAAGAAAGTGAGTGGGAGCTCTGTAGCATTTCTGATATTATATGTAGATGACATATTACTAATCGGAAATGATATAGAATTTCTGGATAGCATAAAGGGATACTTGAATAAGAGTTTTTCAATGAAAGACCTCGGTGAAGCTGCTTACATATTGGGCATTAAGATCTATAGAGATAGATCAAGACACTTAATTGGACTTTCACAAAGCACATACCTTGACAAAGTTTTGAAGAAGTTCAAAATGGATCAAGCAAAGAAAGGATTCTTGCCTGTGTTACAAGGTGTGAAATTGAGTAAGACTCAGTGCCCGACCAATGCAGAAGATAGAGAGAAAATGAAAGATGTTCCCTATGCTTCAGCCATAGGCTCTATCATGTATGCAATGCTGTGTACCAGACCTGATGTGTGTCTTGCTATAAGTCTAGCAGGGAGGTACCAAAGTAATCCAGGAGTGGATCACTGGACAGCGGTCAAGAACATCCTGAAATACCTGAAAAGGACTAAGGATATGTTTCTCATATATGGAGGTGACAAAGAGCTCATCGTAAATGGTTACGTTGATGCAAGCTTTGACACTGATCCGGACGATTCTAAATCGCAAACCGGATACGTGTTTACATTAAACAATGGAGATGTCAGTTGGTGCAGTTCTAAACAAAGCGTTGTGGCGGGATCTACATGTGAAGCGGAGTACATAGCTGCTTCGGAAGCAGCAAACGAAGGAGTCTGGATGAAGGAGTTCATATCCGATCTAGGTGTCATACCTAGTGCATCGGGTCCAATGAAAATCTTTTGTGACAATACTGGTGCAATTGCCTTGGCAAAGGAATCTAGATTTCACAAGAGAACCAAGCACATCAAGAGACGCTTCAATTCCATCCGGGATCTAGTCCAGGTGGGAGACATAGAGAGTTGCAAGATACATACGGATCTGAATGTAGCAGACCCATTGACTAAGCCTCTTCCACGAGCAAAACATGATCAGCACCAATGCTCCATGGGTGTTAGAATCATTACTGTGTAATCTAGATTATTGACTCTAGTGCAAGTGGGAGACTGAAGGAAATATGCCCTAGAGGCAATAATAAAGTTATTATTTTATTTCCTTATATCATGATAAATGTTTATTGTTCATGCTAGAATTGTATTATCCGGAAACATAATACTTGTGTGAATACATAGACAAACTAAACGTCACTAGTATGCCTCTACTTGACTAGCTCGTTAATCAAAGATGGTTATGTTTCCTAACCATAGACATGTGTTGTCATTTGGTTAATGAGATCACATTATTAGGAGAATGATGTGATTGACATGACCCATTCCATTAGCTTAGCACCCGATCGTTTAGTATGTTGCTATTGCTTTCTTCATGACTTATACATGTTCCTATGACTATGAGATTATGCAACTCCCGTTTGCCGGAGGAACACTTTGTGTGCTACCAAACGTCACAACGTAACTGGGTGATTATAAAGGAGCTCTACAGGTGTCTCCAAAGGTACATGTTGGGTTGGCGTATTTCGAGATTAGGATTTGTCACTCCGATTGTCGGAGAGGTATCTCTGGGCCCTCTCGGTAATGCACATCACATAAGCCTTGCAAGCATTGCAACTAATGAGTTAGTTGTGAGATGATGTATTACAAACCGAGTAAAGAGACTTGCCGGTAACGAGATTAAACTAGGTATTGAGATACCAACAATCGAATCTTGGGCAAGTAACATACCGATGACAAAGGGAACAAAGTATGTTGTTATGCGGTCTGACCGATAAAAGATCTTCGTAGAATATGTGGGAGCCAATATGAGCATCCAGGTTCCGCTATTGGTTATTGACCGGAGACATGTCTCAGTCATGTCTACATTGTTCTCGAACCCGTAGGGTCCGCACGCTTAACGTTACGATGACAGTTTCATTATGAGTTTATATATTTTGATGTACCGAAGTTAGTTCGGAGTCCCGGATATGATCACGGACATGACGAGGAGTCTCGAAATGGTCGAGACATAAAGATTGATATATTGGAAGCCTATGTTTGGACATCGGAAGTGTTCCGGGTGAAATCAGCATTTTACTGGAGTGCCGGGAGGTTACCGGAACCCCCGGTAACCTAATGGGCCTTAATGGGCCTAGTGGAGGAAGAGGAGAGGAGGCCTAGGGGCTGCCGCGCGCCCCTCCCCCCCAAGTCCGAATTGGACAAGGAGGGGGGCGGCGCCCCCCCTTTCCTTTCTTCCCTCTCTTCCTTCTTCCCCAAGTCCTAATCCAACTAGGGAAAGGGGGGTAGTCCTACTCCCGGTAGGAGTAGGACTCCTCCTGCGCGCCTCCTCCTAGGACCGGCCGCACCCCCCCTTGGCTCCTTTATATACGGGGCAGGGGGCACCCCTAGACACACAAGTTGATCTCTAAGATAGTTCTCTTAGCCGTGTGCGGTGCCCCCTTCCACCATAGTCCTCGATAATATTGTAGTGGTGCTTAGGCGAAGCCCTGCGACAGTAGAACATCAAGATCGTCACCACGCCATCATGCTGACGGAACTCTTCCCCGACACTTTGCTGGATCGGAGTCCGGGGATCGTCATCAAGCTGAACGTGTGCTAGAACTCGGAGGTGCCGTAGTTTCGGTGCTTGATCGGTCGGGCCGTGAAGACGTACGACTACATCAACCGCGTTGTCATAAGGCTTCCGCTGTCGGTCTACGAGGGTACGTAGATCACACTCTCCCCTCTTGTTGCTATGCATCACCATGATATTGCGTGTGCATAGGATTTTTTTTGAAATTACTACGTTCCCCAACAGTGGCATCCGAGCCTAGGTTTTATGCGTTGATGTTATATGCACAAGTAGAACACAAGTGAGTTGTGGGCGATATAAGTCATACTACTTACCAGCATGTCATACTTTGGTTCGGCGGTATTGTTGGACGAAGCGGCCCGGACTGACATTACGCGTACGCTTACGCGAGACCGGTTCTCCTGACGTGCTTTGCACAAAGGTGGCTAGCGGGTGTCAGTTTCTCCAACTTTAGTTGAACCAAGTGTGGCTACGCCCGGTCCTTGCGAAGGTTAAAACAGCACCAACTTGACAAACTGTAGGATCGAAAGTATGTCTAGAGGGGGGTGATTAGACTACTTGACCAAATAAAAACTTAACCTTTTCCCAATTTTAGTTCTTGGCAGATTTTAGCTATTGTAGGACAAGTCAAGCAATCATCACACAATTCAAGCAAGCATGCAAAGAGTATATTGGCAGTGGAAAGTAAAGCATAGAACTTGCAAGAATGTAAACGGAAGGGTTTGGAGAATTCAAACGCAATTGGAGACACGGATGTTTTTCCCGTGGTTCGGATAGGTGGTGCTATCCTACATCCACGTTGATGGAGACTTCAACCCATGAAGGGTAACGGTCGCGCGAGTCCACGGAGGGCTCCACCCACGAAGGGTCCACGAAGTAGCAACCTTGTCTATCCCACCATGGCCATCGCCCACGAAGGACTTGCCTCACTAGCGGTAGATCTTCACGAAGTAGGCGATCTCCTTGCCCTTACAAACTCCTTGGTTCAACTCCACAATCTTGTCGGAGGCTCCCAAGTGACACCTAGCCAATCTAGGAGACACCACTCTCCAAGAAGTAACAAATGGTGTGTTGATGATGAACTCCTTGCTCTTGTGCTTCAAATGATAGTCTCCCCAACACTCAACTCTCTCTCATAGGATTTGGATTTTGTGGAAAGAAGATTTGAGTGGAAAGCAACTTGGGGAAGGCTAGAGATCAAGATTCATATGGTAGGAATGGAATATCTTGGTCTCAACACATGAGTAGGTGGTTCTCTCTCAGAACATATGAGTTGGAATTGTGTATGTGTTCTGATGGCTCTCTCCACGAATGAAGAGGAGGTGGAGGGGTATATATAGCCTCCACACAAAATCCAACCGTTACACACAGTTTTCCAATCTCAGTGGGACCGAATCAACAAACTCGGTCGGACCGAAAAGGTAAACCTAGTGACCGTTAGAGATTTTCGGTGGGACTGACATGCAACTCGGTAGGACCGATATGGTTAGGGTTTGGGCATAACATAATCTCGGTGATACCGATTACACAAACTCAGTGAGACCGAGTTTGGTAATAAGCTAACTAGAGAGTTGGTCAGGTAAACTCGGTGGGACCGATTTGCTCTTTCGGTGAGACCGAAAAGTTACAAAAAGGAAATAGAGAGTTTACACTGCAATCTCGGTGGGACCGATTCGCTCTTTCGGTGAGACCGAAAAGTTACGAAAGGGAAACAGAGAGTTTGCAATCCCATCTCGGTGAGACCGAGATCCCTATCGGTAGAACCGAATTGCTAGGGTTTGGCAGTGGCTTATGACAAGTGAAACTCGGTGGCGCCGGATAGAAAGAATCGGTAGGACCGAGTTTGGCTTAGGGTTTAGGTCATATGTGGATATGGGAAAGTAGTTGAGGGTTTTGGAGCATATCACTAAGCACATGAAGCAAGAGGCTCATTAAGCAACACCTCATCCCTCCTTGATAGTATTGGCTTTTCCTAAAGACTCAATGTGATCTTGGATCACTAAAATATAAAATGAAGAGTCTTGAGCTTTTGAGCTTGAGCCAATCCTTTGTCCCTAGCATTTTGAGGGTTCCACTTTCACATCCATGCCATGCCAATCATTGAGCTTTCCTGAAATAGTCATCTTGGAATAGCATTAGCTCAGTGAGCTATATGTTGTTATGAATTACCAAAACCACCTAGGGATAGTTGCACTTTCAATCTCCCCCTTTTTGGTAATTGATGACAACATATAGATCAAAGCTTCGACAAATGATAATAAGCATGAAATATATCGTCGCTTTGAGAAGTATGTGACAAGTAAGAGCTCCCCCTAAATTTGTGCATATTTAAAATTTGCTTTGGACTGCAAATGCACAAAGAGTTAGAGTCATGGGTTACTCTTCCATGTCACATACATCTTGGTGGAGCGCTTAAAATGATAAGAATGAAATACATGCACTCATCACCAAGAATAGTGAATGATCACATAAGATAGATAAGATGATAATATTAAGCAAACATTAAGTGTAGCTTATGATCAAACACATGATCATCAATGTCTCACGAGCAATGACATAGTATCTCACACAAAAGCAAACAAAGTTCGAAAAACCACCAAATAAAACAAGAGAGAATAAAAGCAACACTCTCTCTCAAAGCCTATGATCTATACATTTTCTCCCCCTTTGGCAACAAGTTACCAAAAAGTTCCTAGAAAATGCATAGTGCTAAGTCGACATTCAGGCTTGATCTTCAGGTGGTGGTGGAGTCCGGAGCACTCCAAGGACGAAGCCTTCTGTAGACGTGGTCGGAGTCGAGGCTGAAGTGGACGCTGGAGCTGGTGGAACTGAGGCTGTAGCCGGTGCAGATGTGGTGGCTCTGGGGTCAGCAACTGGCACTGCAGACGACCTCGGACCTCGTGGCACTCTGGCAAAGGCATCAGTTGTAGTCTTGCCTCTCCTCTCCTGCATGTCATCCTGGAGCTGCTCCACTGCAGTCTGAATCTCTGTCACTTTGACATCCAAGTCATAGAACTTATGTTCCATGATCCTCTCTAAGCTTGCCTGGTTCTGAGTTAGGGTGGCTAGTCCTTGCTCAATCCGTAGGGTGGATGCAATCAAGTAACCAAGCTGCTCTTGTTTGATTTTCAGAAAATATTCAGATGCCTCCTCTTGAGTAGGCATCTTGGCAGCTTTCTCCTTCCTCGCCTTCTCCTTCTTGGCTTGTGCTTGGGCAGATGATGGCTCATTCTCAGTCATGACCACTTGATTATCTTCAAAATCTGGACGGATGGGCAGGTGTTCCTTGTCCAATAAGTATATGCCCGTGCCCATCTTAGAGTTGATGAGCTCCTGAATCTGTGGGGCATATCCACAGCTCCTCTTCTGGTCTGCTGCTGTCCTCTTGATCGTTTCAATCATAAGGCTCATGACTTTGAATTTCTGTGGCACGTCAAAGATATGAAGCAAGTTGATCGTGTGGCCCCTGATCATCTTGTGATCTCCAGACTTGGGCAATAGGGTGTGCCTAAGAATCCAGTTGATGGTTGGCAGCCCTGACAGAAGATAGTGTACTGAGCCAAACTTGAACGTATCAAGTGCTTCATTTGGAATCTCCTTGTACATGTTTGACATTGAGTTATGGTCCATCTTCTTCTTGGCATAAATGTCCAAGTCATCGTCATGCTCTTCTGGGGCATTAATCAGCTGAGCCCATTCAGCAACTGTAGACTGGTACCTCGTACCCTCTGACATCCATACAATCCTGCCATCTGGATAGAAATGGGCTGTGGAGTAGAACTGCATGATGAGTTCCTCGTTCCACTTTGTGAGCTTCTGCCCAACAAAGTCCTCTACTCCACATGCCTTGAAGCTGTCCTGCACTCCAGGGTAGTACTCTTCGTTGTCCTTGATGTATTGCCAATCAACCCATCTCATATCACAGACAATTGGCTTCTTGTCTAGCAGCACTGTCTCATAAAAGTCTTGCCGCTCCTTGGTGTGAAACCTGTAGTCAACTGCAGTCCTTCTCCTTGAAGAATACGGGTCTGCTTCTCTCCACTTCCAGAGCCCTGAATCTCTCCTGAGTTTCATATCCTCAGCCACAGGATGAGCATCATTGTGGTCTGGGATCTTGGGCTTGAGCTTTCTAAGAACATTCTCTTCTTCTTCTGCAGCTTCAGGCACTGGGGCCTTGTTCTTCTCAGTAGCTGGGATGCTTCTTGTGTTCCTCTTTGGCTTTGGCTTTGGAGCTGGCTTGGCCTTGGAAGCAGTTGCCCCTGATCTTATGGCATCACCCATCAGCTTGGGTGCCTTAGGTGCTGGTGCAGCCACCTCTTCTTCTTCCTCTTCTTCCATGATGGAAGCCTTTCCAAGCACTCTGGCTACGGTCTTCTTGACCCTTTCCTTCCTTTTCTTTCCTTCAGCAGCAACTGGCTCTATGGTTGCAGGCTTGTCAGGAATCTGAGTTGAGGCTCTGGCCTTTGGCATAGGCTGCCTACCTGCTGGCCTTTTGATTTTCATCCCTGGCTTTATGCTCTGTGCTGGCCCAACTCTCTTGGAAGTTGCTTCCTCTTCTGCCACATAATCCTCATCTTCTGAGTCTGAGGTTCTCTTCTTTCTCTATCTTGTGGCAGCTTTAGGTAGATTGCTAGGGGTGCTCCTGCTGCCATCATCTGAGGAACTTGAGGGACTAGTGCCCTCACTCATCTGCACTTGCTGCTCTGACAAGTTCTGGCTATCACTTTGGTCTGACATGATGCAAACTCTGACTGTTGACCCCGTGAATAGGTTATAGATGAGATAGAGTGGATGAGCATCACAAAATGCAGAGATTTTTGCAAAAGAATAATTCAAAAACTTAGTTTTAGTTTCCCACTAAAAGCATCTCGGATCTACCGATTTCTAAACTCGGTGATACCGAAGCAGTTTTGGCACCTAAACTAGTGAACTCGGTCAGACCGAGTCATAGTTTGGTGGCACCGAGACTGCTAGGGTTTCACAGAGTTCCAAAATCGGTCACACCGATAAGTAATTCTCAGTCAGACCGAGTCTCACTTGTGCAATGGCATGAGCCAAATCGGTGGGACCGAGTTTTTCAACTCGGTGGGTCCGAGATGGTTTCGGCGGAAACCTAACCCTAAAATTTTCGAATTAAACCTAATCTACGAGTTCATTGACTGGATAGAAGTTTAACAAACGTGGCAAGAATCATGATGATCACAATGTGCTAAGAATCGGATTGGGGAATAGCACAAAGATCGAGTCCATACCCTAGTTCGGCGGAGACTCGCTACGGCGGCAACGGCGGGGTTGAATTTCCGTTGACGGCGACGGAGACCAGCGACTGGAGGCGGCTGGCGGCGAGGAGACGATCCGGAGACCAAGTTGGCAGAGTAGGCTATCGCGCGGGCGAAGGGGTTCGGAGAAATTTCCAAATTTTTGCCCGTGACTATATATAGCCCGACCCTGTCGGTGTGACCGAGTGGAACAACTCGGTGGCACCGAGATGCAAAACTGTATACAGTTGGTGCAACTTGGTGTGACCGAATGGTTCAAATCGGTTGCACCGAGATCGAAAACCTAGATCAACTTAATGATCTCGGTAGGACCGAAAGTAGGGTATCGGTCAGACCGAGAATCATAAAGAGGTTTTGGAAGTTTAAGTCTATGACGAATCGGGGACTCCGAGCGCTCCTCACACAGAGTGGTTCGAATCTGACTTGATCAAATTTTGTGATGTAGCATGAATAGAGTTTGAGACGAGAAAAGCATAGATAGATAGAGGAGGTTCTTAGGCATTCTTGTCCATCCACTTGGCAAAAGGAAATAAAACCAAACAATCAAAACAACAAGTGGATGTCTTCGAATGAGTAAAATATGCAACCAGCATGCTCACACAATAAGATGGCAAATGAAATATGTGACAAGGCATGCACAACCAATTCTAGCATCTATCAAGCAATTTGCAATGACAAGGTCATCTATATATGAGTATATTGACTTAGGAGTCAAGTGAGAACACTTGATCATAGGTCATACTCATTGTTTAAGCTCAAGTGGGGTTACCACTTTTACATAAAGCATTGTTGTGTTCACATCTTTAGAGTTGCTTTAGCTCAAGTCTTAGAGTAAAGCTCCCCTAGATGTGATATCCCCCCTTAGAGGGATGAACTAACCTCGGGTTTTGTTGATGATGACTTCATGTAGATGTTGAAGATGTGGATGCTCAATGTTGATGTAGATCACTTGGAGCTATCCATTTGAGTGAATTGCACTTTCAATACCTACATGGGTTAGTCCCACAAGGAACAAACAAGGATATCCATAGACATAGAGTGATGCACACACAAGATGATGTCCATGAAAACTTTTAGGTTACCTTGTCCCTTGTCTTACCAACAAGAGGGTTTGTGACTCCTTGAACTAGTGTAAGATGTGGAAGTTGATTGCACTTGTTCTTGCCAAAATGATAAGAGTGAAGTATGTTGGCGGAGTCACCCTCAAGAACTCTCTAGTTCTTCTTCTTTTGGATCCACACCATCTTGATGGGAATCCTTGGAGTTGTAGTCGTACTTGATGAAGTGGAACTTGAAGTAGTCTTGGGAATCCACTTGACTAAGGTCTTAGGAGCTTCTTCAAATGCATCAATTTCCTCTTGAAGCTTGTCCTTGCCTTTTTGCTTGTAGTCTTGTGGTGGAAGATCATCTTGAGCTTGTGTCCCCTTGAAAGAAGTATCATACTTCTCTTGTTGAGGAACAAACTTTGTCTTGGGGTATTGATCTTCTTCCCACTCAACTCCATTGGCATTCAACTTCCGTTCAAAACCAACACCTTGATTCTTCCGGTGCATTCCTTGCTTGCGCACAATTTCCTCGAATTGCTTACTCCGGCAAGGCTTTTGTACACTCCTTTCTCTATAATTCCCTTCAATAAGCTATTTTCTTGCTCAAGTGTAACTTGGCTAAGAGAATCATTAGTGGAATCAAGAGAACTACTAAAAGCAACAATATTGGATTTAGCATGATCATTGTTACTGCTAGAGGAAGAATCTTTCTTGTTCTTGTTACTAGACTTGACTTGAGGTATGTAAGTGGATAAGAGTAAACGCTTGGCAATGTAAGAAGAACTTTTCTTGCGGAGATCATCATTGATTGCTTTTAAGAACTCATGCTCTTGCTCAAGATTGAGCTTTTCAAAGCGTAATTTCTCATGAGCTCTTAACAGTTCTCGATGATCTTCGAAGATAGTTTCATGAGCTAACTTAAGAGTGTTTAGTTCTTTAGTTAGAGCCTCAATCTTCTCCTTATCATTGTCATTCATTTTATCTTGATTAGCATGATTAATTTACGTTTCATCATAGTATTCATCACTAGAGTTGTCAACAAGCAAATCATCACCTAACAAGTCATCTTCATCACTATTGAAATCAACATACTCGGGGTGTGTTACCTTAGGACCTTTGGCCATGAAGCATCTTCCAATTCCTTCATTTGGTGAGTCAAATATGTCGTAGGAGTTGGTTGACACAAGTGCTAGACCGGCAACACCTTCATCTTGAGTATCTTCGGAGTCGGAGTGATAACTTCTCTCGGAGTGGCTGTCGGAGTCGGAGCCGGATACCCATTCACCAGCATGAGCTTGATGTCTTCGTTTTGTGTAGCTCCTTGATGATTTTTCCTTCCTTTCCGAATCCTTACTTCTCCGTGAGTATCTTCGTTCATAACGATCATCTCTACTCCTTCTCCCTCTTGGTGGTGATTCTTTGCTTCTTCTTTTTGGAGAATCTTCTCTTCTCTTGTAGGGAGCCGTACACTCATTGGAATAGTGTCCGGGTCTTCCACAACTGTAGCAGTTTCGCTCTCGACTAGAAGATCTTTTGTCATTGTAGGACCTTGACTTGAAGCTTCTATCTTTGCTTCTACTCTTGTAGAACTTGTTGAAGTTCTTCACCATTAAGCTCAATTCTTCATTGAAGTTTTGTTTCTCACTTGATGACGTAGGGGCTTCACATGAGGCTTTGTAGGCACCACTTGATTTGTTGTGAAGTTGCTCTTTATCCTTAAGTGACATCTCATGAGCAACAATTCTTCCAATCACCTCCGTTGACTTGCGATCTTTGTAATTGGGCATCATTTGGATCAATGTGCACACGGTATCATATTTTCCATCCAAGGCTCTTAGAATCTTCTTGATAATGAATCTATCGGTCATCTCTTCACTTCCTAAGCCGGCAATCTCATTTGTGATGAGAGCAAGCCTAGAGTACATTTCAGCGACACCTTCGCCATCCTTCATTTTGAACTTGTCAAGTTGACTTTGAAGCACATCCAACTTGGATTCCTTGACGGAGTCGGTACCTTCGTGCATATCAATCAAAGTGTCCCAAATTTCCTTTGCATTCTCGAGACGGCTGATTTTGTTGAATTCTTCGGGGCACAATCCATTGAAGAGAATATCACAAGCTTGAGCATTGTATTGCAACATCTTCAACTCATCCGCGGTAGCTTCACGGTGTGGTTCTTTCCCATCAAAGAAGTCACCTTGCAAACCAACACACACAATAGCCCAAACGGCGGGGTTATGTCCAAGAATATGCATTTTCATTTTATGCTTCCAACTAGCAAAATTAGTACCATCAAAGTAAGGACCTCTACGGTGATAATTTCCCTCGCTAGACGCCATACTCTCCTAGGTTGTGAAACCAAGGCTATGACCACCAAAAGCTATGGAGATCAAAGCAAATGGAGACCAAAGCTCTGATACCACTTGTAGGATCAAAAGTATGTCTAGAGGGGGGATGATTAGACTACTTGACCAAATAAAAACTTAACCTTTTCCCAATTTTAGTTCTTGGCAGATTTTAGCTATTGTAGGACAAGTCAAGCAATCATCACACAATTCAAGCAAGCATGCAAAGAGTATATTGGCAGCGAAAAGTAAAGCATACAACTTGCAAGAATGTAAAGGGAAGGGTTTGGAGAATTCAAACGCAATTGGAGACACGGATGTTTTTCCCGTGGTTCGGATAGGTGGTGCTATCCTACATCCACGTTGATGGAGACTTCAACCCATGAAGGGTAACGGTCGCGCGAGTCTACGGAGGGCTCCACCCACGAAGGTTCCACGAAGTAGCAACCTTGTCTATCCCACCATGGCCATCGCCCATGAAGGACTTGCCTCACTAGCGGTAGATCTTCACGAAGTAGGCGATCTCCTTGCCCTTACAAACTCCTTGGTTCAACTCCACAATCTTGTCGGAGGCTCCCAAGTGACACCTAGCCAATCTAGGAGACACCACTCTCCAAGAAGTAACAAATGGTGTGTTGATGATGAACTCCTTGCTCTTGTGCTTCAAATGATAGTCTCCCCAACACTCAACTCTCTCTCATAGGATTTGGATTTTGTGGAAAGAATATTTGAGTGGAAAGCAACTTGGGGAAGGCTAGAGATCAAGATTCATATGGTAGGAATGGAATATCTTGGTCTCAACACATGAGTAGGTGGTTCTCTCTCAGAACATATGAGTTGGAATTGTGTATGTGTTCTGATGGCTCTCTCCATGAATGAAGAGGAGGTGGAGGGGTATATATAGCCTCCACACAAAATCCAACCGTTACACACAGTTTTCCAATCTCGGTGGGACCGAATCAACAAACTCGGTCGGACCGAAAAGGTAAACCTAGTGACCGTTAGAGATTTTCGGTGGGACTGACATGCAACTCGGTAGGACCGAAATGGTTAGGGTTTGGGCATAACATAATCTCGGTGAGACCGATTACACAAACTCGGTGAGACCGAGTTTGGTAATAAGCTAACCAGAGAGTTGGTCAGGTAAACTCGGTGGGACCGATTTGCTCTTTCGGTGAGACCGAAAAGTTACAAAAAGGAAATAGAGAGTTTACACTGCAATCTCGGTGGGACCGATTCGCTCTTTCGGTGAGACCGAAAAGTTACGAAAGGGAAACAGAGAGTTTGCAATCCCATCTCGGTGAGACCGAGATCCCTATCGGTAGAACCGAATTGCTAGGGTTTGGCAGTGGCTTATGACAAGTGAAACTCGGTGGCGCCGGATAGAAAGAATCGGTAGGACCGAGTTTGGCTTAGGGTTTAGGTCATATGTGGATATGGGAAAGTAGTTGAGGGTTTTGGAGCATATCACTAAGCACATGAAGCAAGAGGCTCATTAAGCAACACCTCATCCCTCCTTGATAGTATTGGCTTTTCCTAAAGACTCAATGTGATCTTGGATCACTAAAATATAAAATGAAGAGTCTTGAGCTTTTGAGCTTGAGCCAATCCTTTGTCCTTAGCATTTTGAGGGTTCCACTTTCACATCCATGCCATGCCAATCATTGAGCTTTCCTGAAATAGTCATCTTGGAATAGCATTAGCTCAATGAGCTAAATGTTGTTATGAATTACCAAAACCACCTAGGGATAGTTGCACTTTCACAAACTATCATTGTGGTTTTGATGCGTAGGTAAGAACGGTTCTTGCTAAGCCCGTAGCAGCCACGTAAAACTTGCAACAACAAAGTAGAGGACGTCTAACTTGTTTTTGCAGGGCATGTTGTGATGTGATATGGTCAAGACATGATGCTAAATTTTATTGTATGAGATGATCATGTTTTGTAACTGAGTTATCGGCAACTGGCAGGAGCCATATGGTTGTCTCTTTATTGTATGCAATGCAATTGCGCTGTAATGCTTTACTTTACCACTAAGCGGTAGTGATAGTCGTGGAAGCATGAGATTGGCAAGACGACATTGATGCTACGATGATGATCAAGGTGTCGCGCCGGTGACGATGGTGATCATGACGATGCTTCAAAGATGGAGATCACAAGCACAAGATGATGATGGCCATATCATATCACTTATATTGATTGCATGTGATGTTTATCTTTTATACATCTTATCTTGCTTGGATTGACGGTAGCATTTTAAGATGATCTCTCACTAATTATCAAGAAGTGTTCTCCCTGAGTATGCACCGTTGCGAAAGTTCTTTGTGCTGAGACACCACGTGATGATCGGGTGTGATAGGCTCTACGTTCAAATACAATGGGTGCAAAACAGTTGCACACGCGGAATACTCAGGTTATACTTGACGAGCCAAGCATATACAGATATGGCCTCGGAACACGGAGACCGAAAGGTCGAGCGTGAATCATATAGTAGATATGATCAACATAGTGATGTTCACCAATGAAACTACTCCATCTCACGTGATGATCGGACATGGTTTAGTTGATTTGGATCACGTGATCACTTAGAGGATTAGAGGGATGTCTATCTAAGTGGGAGTTCTTTAGTAATATGATTAATTGAACTTAAATTTATCATGAACTTAGTACCTGATAGTATCTTGCTTGTTTATGTTTGATTGTAGATAGATGGCCCGTGCTGTTGTTCCGTTGAATTTTAATGCATTCCTTGAGAAAGCAAAATTGAAAGATGATGGTAGCAATTACACAGACTGGGTCTATAACTTGAGGATTATCCTCATTGCTACACAGAAGAATTACGTCCTGGAAGCACCGCTGGGTGCCAGGCCTGCTGCTGGAGCAACACCAGATGTTATGAACGTCTGGCAGAGCAAAGCTGATGCCTACTCGATAGTTCAGTGTGCCATGCTTTACGGCTTAGAATTGGGAGTTCAACAACGTTTTGAATGTCATGGAGCATATGAGATGTTCCAGGAGTTGAAGTTAATATTTCAAGCAAATGCCCGGATTGAGAGATATTAAGTCTCCAATAAGTTCTATAGCTGCAAGATGGAGGAGAACAGTTCTGTCAGTGAGCATATACTCAAAATGTCTGGGTATAATAATCACTTGATTCAATTGGGAGTTAATCTTCCAGATGATTGCGTCATTGAAAGAATTCTCCAATCACTGCCACCTAGCTCCAAGAGCTTCATGATGAACTATAATATGCAAGGGATGAATAAGACTATTCCCGAGCTCTTCGCAATGCTGAAAGCTGCGGAGGTAGAAATCAAGAAGGAGCATCAAGTGTTGATGGTCAACAAGACCACTAGTTTCAAGAAAAAGGGCAAAGGGAAGAAGAAGGGGAACTTCAAAAAGAACAACAAGCAAGTTGCTTCTCAAGAGAAGAAACCCAAATCTGGACCTAAGCCTGAAACTGAGTGCTTCTACTTCAAGCAGACTGGTCACTGGTAGCGGAACTGCCCCAAGTATTTGGCGGATAAGAAGGATGGCAAGGTGAACAAAGGTATATGCGATATACATGTTATTGATGTGTACCTTACTAATGCCCGCAGTAGCACCTGGGTATTTGATACTGATTCTATTGCTAACATTTGCAACTCGAAATAGGGACTACGGATTAAGCGAAGATTGGCTAAGGACGAGGTGACGATGCGCGTGGGAAATGGTTCCAAAGTCGATGTGATCGCGGTCGGCACGCTACCTCTACATCTACCTTCGGGATTAGTATTAGACCTAAAAAATTGTTATTTGGTGCCAGTGTTGAGCATGAACATTATATCTGGATCTTGTTTGATGCGAGACGGTTATTCATTTAAATCAGAGAATAATGGTTGTTCTATTTATATGAGTAAAATCTTTTATGGTCATGCACCCATGAAGAATGGTCTATTCTTATTAAATCTCGATAGTAGTGACACACACATTCATAATATTGAAGCCAAAAGATGCAGAGTTGATAATGATAGTGCAACTTATTTGTGGCACTGCCGTTTAGGTCATATCGGTGTAAAGCGCATGAAGAAACTCCATACTGATGGACTTTTGGAACCACTTGATTATGAATCGCTTGGTACTTGCGAACCGTGCCTTATGGGTAAGATGACAAAAACACCGTTCTCCGGTACCATGGAGAGAGCAACAGATTTTTTGGAAATCATACATACAGATGTATGTGGTCCGATGAATGTTGAGGCTCGTAGCGGATATCGTTATTTTCTCACCTTCACAGATGAATTAAGCAGATATGGGTATATCTACTTAATGAAACATAAGTCTGAAACATTTGAAAAGTTCAAAGAATTTCAGAGTGAAGTTGGAAATCATCGTAACAAGAAAATAAAATTCCTACGATCTGATCGCGGAGGAGAATATTTGAGTTACGAGTTTGGTGTGCATTTGAAACAATGCGGAATAGTTTCGCAACTCACGCCACCCGGAACACCACAACATAATGGTGTGTCCGAACGTCGTAATCGTACTTTACTTGATATGTTGCGATCTATGATGCCTCTTACTGATTTATCGCTATCGTTTTGGGGTTATGCTTTAGAGACGGCCGCATTCACGTTAAATAGGGCACCATCAAAATCTGTTGAGACGATGCCTTATGAACTGTGGTTTGGCAAGAAACCAAAGTTGTCGTTTCTGAAAGTTTGGGGCTGCGATGCTTATGTGAAAAAGCTTCAACCTGATAAGCTGGAACCCAAATCGGAGAAATGTGTCTTCATAGGATATCCAAAGGAAACTATTGGATACACCTTCTATCACAGATCCGAAGGCAAGACTTTTGTTGCTAAATTAGGAACTTTCTAGAGAAGGAGTTTCTCTCGAAAGAAGTGAGTGGGAGGAAAGTAGAACATGATGAGGTAACTATACTTGCTCCCTTATTGGAAAGTAGTACATCATAGAAACCGGTTTCTGTGACACCTACACCAATTAGTGAGGAAGCTAATGATGATGATCATGAAACTTCAGAACAAGATACTACTGAACCTCGTAGATCAACCAGAGTAAGATACGTACCAGAGTGGTATGGTAATCCTGTTCTGGAAGTCATGCTACTAGATCATGATGAACCTACGAACTATGGAGAAGCGATGGTGAGCCCAGATTCCGCAAAATGGCTTGAATCCATGAAATCTGAGATGGGATCCATGTATGAAAACAAAGTGTGGACTTTGGTTGACTTGCCAAAAGATTGGCAAGCAATTGAGAATAAATGGATCTTCAAGAAGAAGACTGACGCTGACGGTAATGTTACTGTCTACAAAGCTCGACTTGTCGCAAAAGGTTTTCGACAAGTTGAAGGGATTGACTACGATGAGACCTTCTCACCCATAGCGATGCTTAAGTCTGTCCGAATCATGTTAGCAATTGCCGCAGTTTATGATTATGAAATTTGGCAGATGGATGTCAAAACTGCATTCCTGAATGGATTTCTGGAAGAAGAGTTGTATATGATGCAGCTGGAAGGTTTTGTCGATCCAAAGGGAGCTAACAAAGTGTGCAAGCTCCAGCGATCCATTTATGGACTGGTGCAAGCCTCTCGGAGTTGGAATAAACGCTTTGATAGTGTGATCAAAGCATTTGGTTTTGTACAGACTTTTGGAGAAGCCTGTATTTACAAGAAAGTGAGTGGGAGCTCTGTAGCATTTCTGATATTATATGTAGATGACATATTACTAATCGGAAATGATATAGAATTTCTGGATAGCATAAAGGGATACTTGAATAAGAGTTTTTCAATGAAAGACCTCGGTGAAGCTGCTTACATATTGGGCATTAAGATCTATAGAGATAGATCAAGACACTTAATTGGACTTTCACAAAGCACATACCTTGACAAAGTTTTGAAGAAGTTCAAAATGGATCAAGCAAAGAAAGGATTCTTGCCTGTGTTACAAGGTGTGAAATTGAGTAAGACTCAGTGCCCGACCAATGCAGAAGATAGAGAGAAAATGAAAGATGTTCCCTATGCTTCAGCCATAGGCTCTATCATGTATGCAATGCTGTGTACCAGACCTGATGTGTGTCTTGCTATAAGTCTAGCAGGGAGGTACCAAAGTAATCTAGGAGTGGATCACTGGACAGCGGTCAAGAACATCTTGAAATACCTGAAAAGGACTAAGGATATGTTTCTCATATATGGAGGTGACAAAGAGCTCATCGTAAATGGTTACGTTGATGCAAGCTTTGACACTGATCCGGACGATTCTAAATCGCAAACCGGATACGTGTTTACATTAAACGGTGGAGCTGTCAGTTGGTGCAGTTCTAAACAAAGCGTTGTGGCGGGATCTACATGTGAAGCGGAGTACATAGCTGCTTCGGAAGCAGCAAACGAAGGAGTCTGGATGAAGGAGTTCATATCCGATCTAGGTGTCATACCTAGTGCATCGGGTCCAATGAAAATCTTTTGTGACAATACTGGTGCAATTGCCTTGGCAAAGGAATCCAGATTTCACAAGAGAATCAAGCACATCAAGAGACGCTTCAATTCCATCCGGGATCTAGTCCTGGTGGGAGACATAGAGATTTTCAAGATACATACGGATCTGAATGTAACAGACGCATTGACTAAGCCTCTTCCATGAGCAAAACATGATCAGCACCAATGCTCCATGGGTGTTAGAATCATTACTGTGTAATCTAGATTATTGACTCTAGTGCAAGTGGGAGAGTGAAGGAAATATGCCCTAGAGGCAATAATAAAGTTATTATTTTATTTCCTTATATCATGATAAATGTTTATTGTTCATGCTAGAATTGTATTATCTGGAAACATAATACTTGTGTGAATACATAGACAAACTAAATGTCACTAGTATGCCTCTACTTGACTAGCTCGTTAATCAAAGATGGTTATGTTTCCTAACCATAGACATGTGTTGTCTTTTGGTTAACGAGATCACATTATTAGGAGAATGGTGTGATTGACATGACCCATTCCATTAGCTTAGCACCCGTTCGTTTAGTATGTTGCTATTGCTTTCTTCATGACTTATACATGTTCCTATGACTATGAGATTATACAACCCCCGTTTGCCGAAGCAACACTTTGTGTGCTACCAAACGTCACAACGTAACTAGGTGATTATAAAGGAGCTCTACAGGTGTCTCCAAAGGTACATATTGGGTTGGCGTATTTCGAGATTAGGATTTGTCACTCCGATTGTCGGAGAGGTATCTCTGGGCCCTCTCAGTAATGCACATCACATAAGCCTTGCAAGCATTGCAACTAATGAGTTAGTTGTGAGATGATGTATTACAAACCGAGTAAAGAGACTTGCCGGTAACGAGATTGAACTAGGCATTGCAACTAATGAGTTAGTTATGGATCTAATTGGGATGAGAATTTGCCATATGTAGAGTTCTCTTACAACAACAGCTATCAATCTAGTTTGAAGATGGCCCCTTTCGAAGCCTTGTACGGAAGGAGGTGCAGGACCCCATTGTCGTGGGATGAGGTTGGAGACCGCCAGTTGTTTGGACCGGATCTGATTAAGGAGTCTGAACAGAAAGTAAAATTGATTCACGATAGGCTCAAGGTAGCCCAGTCCAGGCAGAAGAGCTATGCAGATTCTAAACGCAAGGAGACAGTTTACGAAGTCGGAGGCCGAGTTTATCTTCGAGTATCTCCACTTCGAGGAGTTAAGCGCTTTGGAGTTAAGGGGAAGTTAGCGCCACGTTTTATAGGACCATACAAGGTTTTGAAGCGTATGGGAGAAGTAGCCTACAAGTTGGAATTGCCCGAAGGATTGTCAGGAGTTCATGATGTGTTCCACGTTTCCCAGTTGAAGAAGTGCCACGCGGAGATGGCTAATATACCGCTGAGAGACACAGTGCCGCTGGAAGCGATTCAGTTGGACAGTGATTTGACCTATGAGGAGAAACCAGTCAAGATCCTTGAGTATGCCAGCCGATTAACTCGCAACAAGGTTATCAAGTTTTGCAAAGTTCAGTGGAGCCACCACACGGAGGATGAAGCCACCTGGGAACGACAGGAAGATTTGCTGAAGGACCACCCTCACCTATTTTCTAGCCAATCCGAATCTCGAGGGCGAGATTCATCTTAAGGGGGGTAGGTTTGTAACATCCCAAATTTTCAATTTGGAATGTTATACACTAGATCATCATTGCATATCATATATTATTGCATTTTGGTTGATCCTAGAAATTCTACGCAACTCAAGGACCCTCGGAGAGAGTTGGGGATTTCGTTATTTTCATATTTGAGTTCTCTCAAATTTTGAAAATAGGATAATTTGATTTTATTTATTTTATCTTCAATTATTTATATTACAAAAATATGAGAGAGGGAATAAAATGACTTTCCCAAAATAAAGAAATATTGAGGATTTAATAAAAAATCGAATAAGATTTTTATTTGAGTTTTATTTGCTATTTTATTTGAATTTAGGAAAATGCGCGTTTTTCAAAATTGCATTTAGGCCCCAAATAAATGTTCATCCTGTGCGGCTTGATTTTAGAAGCTGGGAAAAATTTATTTTGGGATTTTTGGAGACCGTTTAGTATTCCTTTTGTTTTCATTCTGAGCGTAACTATTTAAAAAAACGCGAACCGAACTATCGGGCCGTGTCCGACCCGGACACCTGGCCCGGCCGGCCTTATAAGCCGGGGGAGCCCAGCCGAGCCACCCCCAAACCCTAGCCGCCCCGCCGCCCCTGCCGCCGCCGCCGCCTCGCCGCGCCACGACGCCGCTGCCCCGCCCGCCGGAGCCGCGCCGCCGCCGCCCCTCGCCGCCCGCCGGAGCCGCCGCCCGCCGCCTCGCCTCGCCGGAGGTTGACCCCGCCCCGCCGCCGGTTTTCTTGAAAAACCATTCCGTTTTCCATTCGGTTTTCCATCGGTTTTTCCTTTGGGTTTTTTAGATTTGTTTTTTAATAGATCAGTTTTTCCGGTTTATTTAATTAGCGAGCGTTCGCTCGTTCGTTCGTTTTAACGAACGCGTTCATCGTTTAGATGCAGATAACGAATGTTCGTTCGTTAGTCTGTTCGTCATTTTCTTTTTCTTGGATTAAATCCGCGATTTTTCTGATCGCGATTCCTGATCCGATTTTCGTTCTAGTATAACTTTTCGCTCGTTTATCGGAATCAGGCGATTCAAGCGCCTAGAGTTTCGTCTCGAAACCCTCTTTCCGTTTAACCAACTCAAACGAGTTTTTGCCTCTGTAAAAATTGCCCTAGATCCAGAATAGTAAATGAAGCCTGTTTCTTTTGCCGTTTGTCTTTCGTTGCTTCATTTGATTTGGTTCTTTTGCCAACCGGAGTTCTTAAGTTGAACTTTCTGGTTAGATCTCTTATTCGAGTTTTACCTGTGCATTAGTGGTGTACTTATTGTATGCTTGTTTGTTTGCGATAGAGTACCCGGAGTGCGCCGCTTGCTACTTCGAATCGCTAGGTTTCCCAGATCATCAGCAAGGCAAGTAACACTTTGATCATACCTCCTACTACCCAGTTTTTATTGCATTAGATCAATCCTGACACATTGCATGATTAGGATCTAATTAAATTGTGGGTTTGGGAAGTAGTTGAGGTAGTACCTATTACCTGTTTATTATCAAACCTTCGGGAGTTACTTCTACGTTTGCTTATGCCAAGCTATGCTAGTAGACGTGGATTGGGTGAGTGAAATCCATGACAGATGTGAGATTGTTAAATTAATGGTTTATCTAAGGTGGCAACTTAAATACACATCTGGGTGGATTGAGGCACCCGGGTATTCCAGCAATTGCCTGTTTTTCTTTATGGACCGCCACCCAGGCTCAAAGGGATCATGAGATTATTCATGCTAGAAACTTCCGTGTGCAGCCACAAGCTACTATGGGCTCTAGCATAGTTGACTAAGTTGTGCGAACTCTTACAGTGCTAGACTAGCAGATGCATGGGAAATTAGGTGTAACGGTCTACCCGATCGTAAGGTGCTAGCGCTTTTGAAAGACTATGTCTCGGTCATCCGTTTCTCTAACACCATGTAGTGCGAGAATCCCAACGGAGGAGATCGAGTCTTGTGGGGAAAAGTGCGCAAACCTCTGCAGAGTGTATAAACAAATCATGGTTAGCCGTGTCCCCGGTTATGGACATCTTGAGTATCTAGTACTTGGATTATCATGTGAATCTCATCATATTACTCTAATTAATTTTGTTGGGTTTTTAATGGTGATGCTTAATTGGGATTGAGAATGCTGTCAACCATTCTCAATGTTTAACAACTACCATGATAGTTAAATAAAATTTATTCCTTTGCAGTGGGGAAAAATTGCCTTTACGCAAAACTGTAACCATAGAGCTTTCCACTAGCCAAATATGCATGTAGTATAGTCTTATTCTTTCATTGCTCTCTATGTGTTACATTGCTAGCATATTCCATGTGCTGACCTGTTTTGGGCTACAACGTTCATGTTGCAGACTTTTCAGACGACGAGTAAGGTGCTTTTAGGTCGTGGTTCTATACTTAGTGATGCCGTTGGAGTTGATGGACTCACTTATCTTCCAAGCCTTCCGCTGTTATCGTTATTAGATGGCCTTAAGCCATGTTTATTGTAATAAGTTCTCTTTTGAGACACTCGATGTAATAAGTGTGTGATTGCTACTCTGTTATAATCCTTCGAGTATTGTGTGGTGTCAGCATTACTGATCCAGGGATGACACCTGAGCACAGAGATTGGACCGTTTGAGGTCTGGTCGCTACAATGATGTGATGGACAGACCCAATTATAATCTTAGCATCAGATAGTTCAGTTATTTTATACACCTTTCTTCATGTCAAGTATCAGTTCCTTAGACCATGAGATCATGACACTCCCGGACACCGTAGGAATACTTTGTGTGCTATCAGATGTCACTTCATAACGGGGTGATCATAAAGGTGCTCTACAGGTATTTTTGAAGGTGTCTGTTGGGTTGCATGGATCAAGACTAGGATTTGTCACTCCGTGTGACGGAGAGATATCTCTGGGTCCTTGATAACCCACAAGTATAGGGGATCGCAACAGCTTTCGAGGGTAGAGTATTCAACCCAAGTTTATTGATTCGACACAAGGGGAGCCAAAGAATATTCTCAAGTATTAGCAGCTGAGTTGTCAATTCAACCACACCTGGAAACTTAGTATCTGCAACAAAGTGTTTAGTAGCAAAGTAATATGATAGTGATGGTAACAGTAACAAAAGAGTAATGAAAGCAAAGTTATGTTTTTGGTATTTTGTAGTGATTGTAACAATAGCAACGGGAAAGTAAATAAGCGTAAACCAGTATATGGAAAGCTCGTAGGCATTGGATCAATGATGGATAATTATGCCGGATGTGGTTCATCATGTAATAGTCATAACATAGGGTGACACAGAACTAGCTCCAATTCGTCAATGTAATGTAGGCATGTATTCCGAATATAGTCATACGTACTTATGGAAAAGAACTTGCATGACATCTTTTGTCCTAGCCTCCCGTGGCAGCGGGGTCCGTACGGAAACTAAGGGATATTAAGGCCTCCTTTTAATAGAGAACCGGAACAAAGCATTAGCACATAGTGAATACATGAACTCCTCAAACTACGGTCATCACTGGTAAGTATCCCGATTATTGTCACTTCAGGGTTAACGGATCATAACACATAATAGGTGACTATAGACTTGCAAGATAGGATCTAGAACTCTCATATATTGATGAAAACATAATAGGTTCAGATATGAAATCATGGCACTCGGGCCCTAGTGACAAGCATTAAGCATAGCAAAGTCATAGCAACATCAATCTCAGAACATAGTGGATACTAGGGATCAAACCCTAACAAAACTAACTCGATTACATTGTGAATCTCATCCAACCCATCACCGTCCAGCAAGCCTACGATGGAATTACTCACGCACGGCGGTGAGCATCATGAAATTGGTGATGGAGGATGGTTGAAGATGACGACGGCGACGAATCCCACTCTCCGGAGCCCCGAACGGACTCCAGATCAGCCCTCCCGAGAGGTTTTAGGGCTTGGCGGCGGCTCCGTATCGTAAAACGCGATGATTTCTTCTCTCCTATTTTTTTCTCCCTGAAAGCAGTTATATAGAGTTGGAGTTGGAGTTGGGGGGTCTCCAGGGGCCCACGAGGTAGGGGGCGCGCCCTACGGGGGGGGCACCCCCACCCTTGTGAGAAGGGTGTGGGCCCCCTAGTCTTCATCTTTGGCGAGGATTTTTTATTATTTATTGTAAGATATTCCGTGGAGTTTCAGGTCATTCCGAGAACTTTTGTTTTCTGCACATAAAACAACATCATGACAATTCTGCTGAAAATAGCGTCAGTCCGGGTTAGTTCCATTCAAATCATACAAGTTAGAATCCTAAACAAGGGCAAAAGTGTTTGGAAAAGTAGATACGACGGAGACGTATCAACTCCCCTAAGCTTAAACCCTTTCTTGTCCTCAAGCAGTTCAGTTGACAAACTGAAAGAAATAAAGAAAAACTTTTACAAACTCTGTTTGCTCTTGTTGTTGTAAATATGTCAAGCTAGCATTCAAGTTTTCAGCAAAGATTATAACTAACCATATTTGCAATAATTCTCAGTTCTCATGTTTACTCATATCAATAGCATAATCAACTAGCGAGCCATAATAAGAAATCTCGGATGACAACACTTTCTCAAAACAATCATAATATGATATAACAAGATGGTATCTCACTAGCCCTTTCTGAGACCGCAAAACATAAATGCAGAGCACCTTTAAAGATCAAGGACTGACTAGACATTGTAATTCATGGTAAAATAGATCCAATCATAGTCACACCCAATATAAATTAACAGTAATGAATGCAAATGACAGCGGTGCTCTCCAACTGGTGCTTTTTAATAAGAGGTTGATGACTCAACATAAAAGTAAATAGATAGGCTCTTCGCAGAGGGAAGCAGGGATTTGTAGAGGTGCCAGAGCTCGGTTTTGAAATAGAGGTGAATAATATTTTGAGCAGTATACTTTCATTGTCAACATAACAACCAAGAGATGTCGATATCTTCCATGCTACACACATTAAAGGCGGCTCCCAAACAGAATGGTAAAGTTTATACCCCCCCCCCTCCACCAACAAACATCAATCCATGGCTTGCTCGAAACAACGAGTGCCTCTAACATACATCAGGTCCCAGGGGGAGTTTTGTTTGCAATTATTTTGATTTAGTTTGCATAAAGCATGGGACTGGGCATGCCGGTGACCAGCCCTTTATCTTGTGAGTGAGGAGCGGAGTCCACTCCTCTTGAGAATAACCCGCCTAACATGGAAGATACAGACAGCCCTAGTTGATACATGAGCTATTCGAGCATACAAAACAAGATATTTATTTGAAGGTTTAGAGTTTGGCACATACAAATTTACTTGGAACGGGAGGTAGATACCACATATAGGAAGGTATAGTGGACTCATCTGGAATAACTTTGGGGTTTTAAGGGATTGGATGCACAAGCAGTATTCCCGCTTAGTACAGGTGAAGGCTAGCAAAAGAATGGGAAGCGACCAGCTAGAGAGCGACAACAGTCATGTACATGCATTAAAATTAATAAACATTGGATGCAAGCATCAGTACGATATAATCCACCATGAACATAAATATCATGAAGACTATGTTGATTTGTTTCAACTACATGTGTGAACATGTGCCAAGTCAAGTCACTTAAATCATTCAAAGGAGTATACCACCCTATCATACCACATCATAACCATTTTAATAGCATGTTGGCACGCAAGGTAATCCATTATAACTCATAGCTAATCAAGCATGGCACAAGCAACTATGATCTCTAATTGTCATTGCAAACATTTTTATTCATAACAAGCTGAATCAAGAACGATGAACTCATCATATTTAAAAAAAAGAGGTCGAGTTCGTACCAGCTTTTCTCATCTTAGTCAGTCCATCATATATCATCATAATTGCCTTTCACTTGCACGACCGAACGATGTGAATAATAATAAAAGTGCACGTGCATTGGACTAAGCTGGAATCTGCGAGCATTTCAATAAATAGGAGAGGACAAAGCAATATGGGCTCTTTTGTCAGGTAAACAATAATGCATATAAGAGCCACTTCAACAATTTAATTATGGTCTTCTCCTGCTGACCCACAAAGAAAGAAAAGAAATAAAACTATTTACACGGGAAAACTCCCAACAAGCAAAAGAAGAACATGAAATATTTTTGGGTTTTCTTTTCAATTACTACTACAAGCATGGAAAGTAAATTAATTAAAAGCTACAACTAATTTTTTTTGGTTTTTTCTTAAGGTTTATTAAACACACAAGAAGAAAGCATGAAAGGAAAATAAACTAGCATGGATGATACAATGAAAGAGTATGAGCACCGACATCTAGCAATGAGTGTGTGTGAACATAAATGTAATGTCGGTGAGAATTACGTACTCCCCCAAGCTTAGGCTTTTGGCCTAAGTTGGTCTATGGCCACGGCTGGCCCAGCTGATATCCATAATAATAGTTATTGGGGTCGTACTGTGATGAAGAAGAAGAAGGCTCTGATTGCCACTGGCTGGCAATCATCTCCGGATCCCACTGATAGTTAGACTATCGTGAAGGATCAAATTGTGGTTCCGGTTCTGGCTCCTGGCTGGTGCAGGGTTCCGGTAGGCGTGGATAGCCGTCAACGGAACAAGGTATTTCCCTACAGACAAATCAAACAAAGCAGGAGCAGGCAAGGTAATAGTCTCAGGATGATGTTTATTAAAGAACAATTGATATTTAAGCTTTCCTGCCCTATTCTTAACAATAAAATCATGTGCCACCTTACTTTTATAATCTAAATAAACATGGGGTAGCACTTTTTCTTCCTTCTTAGCATGCCTAATAGTATGTTAAAATAGCTAGGCATGTAGCATAGATGCCTCCAAAGATGGGACCCTTAGTACGGTTCATACTTAACCGTCTAGCAATAATGCCGCCCATACTAAAAGTGTTATCACTGTATAAACCTTGGAGCAGAATAATTATATAAGGGATACTAAGGTTTCCACAGTTTCCGTGTCCAATTAAGCAACGACTAGCAAATAATGCAAAGTAACGTAAGACAGGAAAATGTATGCTAGTGATTCGTGCATCGGAAACCTTCCTAGTTTCCCCTACAGTGATAGTATTAATAAATCCATCCACATCATCGTGATGTGGTTCTTCTATCTTGCCCCCAGAAGGGACTAAACAAATCCAACATAAATCATAAAGTGACATCTCCTTATGCTCATCATATAAATGGAACTCCATCATAGGTGGTGAGTTCCTAGAATGAAAATGAAAGTTTTGCACAAAGGTATTTGTGAGTAAGAGATACTGATCGCATTGGTCGTGGAGGAAAGCGGTGAGGCCTGCATTATGAGCCAATTCATGAAAATCTTCATAAATCCCGGCTGCTCTCAAGAAATCCTCGGAAGGCCATTCACATGCCCGAACCTCCGCGGTGCGCGGCAAATTATACTTAGGCTTCGGTGCCTTTTCCTTTGAGCTTTGGCTCGATGAGCCCCTCAATAATCTCCTCATCATTTTCTGAAAAATTCTGAAATTTTTAGTAACTTCAAAATAAAAGTAAACCAAACTCAATAATATTGATAGCAACTACTCCTACAAGTGCCTAGGGCCTATATCATGCATCAAAACTACTTTTGACCATATAAATTTGACATGCAAGCTCAAGAAAAGGGTCACCTAAGCAGCAAAACTTTGCAATGGATAAAGCACTAGAACAAAAACTAATTGGACCAATGGAGGAGTCACATACCAAGAAACAATCTCCCCAAGCAGTTTTGTGAGAGGTGCTTTGAGCAAGGAGATCGAAAATGGCAGCAAAACGAGCTTGGACTTGGGTTTGAGCTGGTTTTTCGTGTTTGGGGGAGGAAGATGAAGTGTGTGGCTGAAAGAATAAGTGGAGGAGGGCTACCGTGGGCCCACGAGGCAGGGGGCATGCCCTAGGGGGGTGGGCGCGCCCTCCACCCTCGTGGCAAGGTGGTTAGCCCCCTGGTGTGTATTTTGTTCCATAAATCCTCAAATATTCTATAAAAAATCATATTTAATTTTCAGGGCATTTGGAGAACTTTTATTTTCGAGGTATTTTTATATTGCACGGATAATCAGATAACAGACAGAAAATTATTTATTTTTACTTTATTTTAACTAAATAACAGAAAGTATAGAGAGGGTACAGAAGGTTGTGCTTCTAGTTTGATCCATCTCATTTAGAAACATTATAATCGAGCACTTTTCCAGCCCTCTCAGACCATCATCGTTTTCGACTGTCGAATCTGCTCTTCTAAGTGGTTCAGGCTGTTGGATGTGAGTGCAATCCCCTATGGGCTTCAGTTGCGATCACAGAGAGCTAGCCGGGCTGGGCCGCTTCTCCCAGAACAAAATTGGAGCTCTACTATTATTTGGACAAATGGGCCTGACGCCTACGAGTAACAAAGCCCGTGAAAAAATATGACTTTCTGGAGCGAGCAAGGATCCCGGTGGGCGTCATCCAGTTTGTCTCGCGGACTGTAGATCTATACGATGCGAGCGACCGCACCTCCACCGACATGGTTGCCTCACTGGGGGACGCCAAGGGGACGGGGGGCAAAGCGTCGGCTGCGATTAGAATCCACTTGCCGGTGATTTAGCACATAGTCAATCGCAGTTGCTGCAGGCATTAATCGCAATTGATGTTCGCCACTCTTTCAGCGTCCGATTATTGTAGTTCGCTTATGATTCTTATTCAGTTTCTTCCTTTATGTGATTCATCTTCCTCCCTTATTAGATGCACGAGGACGCTCACGATTCTGGTTCGATTTCTTCCTTTAATCGTTGCGTCTCTATATAATCTCCACCCACCCTGCTACAGCTCATTCCCTAACCTTACTTGGCAACATCACATCTTATCGCCATGCTTCTCGCCAGGCTGCCACTGCAGGTTTATCGCCCCTCCTTCCGAAAAAGAATTCTATGAGACCAGGTCTCACGCGGGACCTATTCTGATGGATGACACATGTCATTCACAAATCACAAAGCATCCCCCACCCCCCACCTAAAATCAGGGGGGAGAGATTAGATGCTTTGTGAATGCCATGTGTCATCCATCAGGATGGGTCTCACCTGCTAACCGTGAGACCTGGTCTCATATAATTTTTTCCCCTCCTTCCCCACATCTTCTATCCAGTTACTACTGATACTGAGTCCCTTCTGATTGATGCCGCTTTCTTGTTTCGCTCCCAATTCACGACAGATACTTGTTCTACTGCAGGTGCTCTCACATCTCAGTTGATGTATTGGAACTGCCGACGGATTCTGGTGGTTAGTTCGGGTACTTCTAAAGCTCACGATTTGAAGTGGTTGCCACCCAGGTTAGTATACATATACTCACATGTCTTATTGTACATATGTATGTATGCCCACGGTTTGTAAAATTTGATCCTACTGGCTGTTTAATTGTGTATGCACTTCCAGAGTCTCACTCACATATCTTATTATCCATATGTATCTGTGTCTACAATTTGTAAAATTTGGTACTACTGACTGTGTATACAGTTCCAGAGTCTAAAAAACTGCTACTATTGACTATTTGTTGTTGAGGATAAGCTCTAACTAAACAATATATGTGATTTACTATTCACACTAATTACATGTTGTAGGACTTACAGTACCTCATCTTCCTTACACCAAGACAAGTTCTTGCATATTGAAAGTCACTTCAATAATTAACATATCTATGTTGCTGAAACAAAGCAGTACAACTTGAATTTGGTCCATCCTACCGGAATTGGTTCTGGAAATATAAGTTTAGCTTAAACTGTTTCATGTAAGTTCATGTGATGTTGGTGTGGTTGTGAGATTTAGGGTAATGATTTCTTGGTTCTGATGTGCGCTAAGCTTTTGTTTTGATATTACTGGCCACTGGCTCAATTTCTCGAAACCATGGTATGTTTGTTGTTACTGTAGAGGACATAATCTTGGGTGTCTATGTGATGGAAATAAGCTACTAATATGTGATTAATCTCCTGTTCATTTGTTCCATGGCTACCGATGTATTGACCAAATACTATATGTACAGTACCAGCATTAAGAGTCTGTGATGTCATGCCATGTTCATAAATTTAATTGTCTTATTTTTGTCCTCTGTTTCTCTTCTCCTCATATTTATGTTAACATGTGAATGTTTATACCATCCCTTTTTGCATTAAAATGTAAACCACTATTTTCTGCAGCCAAGGTTGAGAAATCGATTAAACCAAACAACCATCAGAATTTGCAATGCATATGACATCCTCTCCAAAGTGCAAGATTGATTTGTAGTCGTCTGAAATGACTGTTGATGTTGGGTATTAGTTCAGTTTATATAATACTCCCTCCGTTCCAAATTACTCGTCGTGGTTTTAGTTCAAATTTGAACTAAAACCACGACAAGTAATTTGGAACGGAGGGAGTAGTTTGTTAAGACCTGTTTTCAGTTTTTAATTTAATTTCTCACATGTTTATATGTATTAAGAGGCATAGTTGTCTTGATTTATCTTTCAGTAAATTTTTACTTTTGCATATTTAACTTATTAAGAGGCCATATTCCTTACCCTTTTTACCGTTATTACCGCGTTACTGTAATAGGGCATTGCGGTCCACCGTGCATTGTCCACTTTATCATGTTTGAGGGTGCCATCAGATCTCCGGCCAATTGGTATACTCTCCATATACTACTGATGTCCGCGGTTTGGCGACTTTAAAAAAAATGTGAAACTGCTCTCCTGTACTCTTAAGTGTCTTCCTCTATACTTATATGGGTAACATGTTTAATTGTTGGCATAAAAAAGTTTTCGTTGATTGTAACAGCTTCTTCATCATAGAAAAAAACAGACCATATGTTACTTCAATCCACGTGGGGATTTTATTAATGCTATTGTAGCTTCGAATTGTCTACTTAAGTCTTGCGATGCTATCATCCAGTTCTACATTTGGCCAAAAATACGTCCATATAGTAATACAATCTCCTCGAATGTCGGCTTTTGATGTTCCGGTACGGCTTGCCACATGGGTAACTTTATTGTTACAAGCTATCTGTACATCAAAGATTAGTCTCTCACCCTAATGCCAACAAATCATGTTATCCTCTTCATATATATACAAACTGAGTGCAAAACACTTGAATTATATAGATAGCCAGTATACATCCATAAATTTCTTAACTTGATCTCTAAGTTGCAACGTTTTTTAGGGATACAGAGGGTATGCATGTGTCCACGCAGAGAAAATTGCAAAAGGACGACTATTAAAACATCAAGTGTTAGTATAGTTTTGGTTTTGTGGACGGATGTGATGTTGCGGATGAGTCTGCTTGCATCAAAGTTTTTTAACCGAGTTATTTTTGTGTGCCAAAGCTATATCTCAAGATTTCAACATTGTAGTTTCATGCGTAAACGCAGGCTTGCTTTTCTTAAAGAATAATTTTGTTATAAGGTAGACTAAAGCTTTCAACATTGTTCAGCTTCTTGAATAAATTCAGGCTTGTTTTTCTTAAAGAATAATTTTGTTGCTTTCAAAATTGCTTGATTTATGTATATATTCATGTAATAGATCAAAATTGAGACCAAGAAGGACTTTGATGTTCTGGCCAACGATCACCCTGTTGCATTGCTCCTGTGGTGTAGCAACTATTACATCATGCTATTTATACCACCTTGATGTTTCATTGTTCTAAAATATAACAGATATGATCTTCATGTTATGTCTGCCTATGTAATTTTAGGAATACCTACCATTCTGTAAAAATCTATATTTTTAGAAATACCTACCATTTTATTGGAAAAATTTATATTTTTAGAAATACTACCATTTTATTGTAAAAATGTACAGGCGCAACAACGCGCGCCATTACTGATCTAGTGCTCATCAAAAGGAATCCACTAACAAGGTTGATCAAGTCTTGTCAACAAACTCATTCCGATTATCATGAAACCGGAGAAATTTCGAATAACACTAGGTTACCTCAACGGGGATATGCACATCCCCAATAATAAGTATATCATATTTCTTCTTGACAGTAGGAAGAGGAAATTCAAAACCTCCAAATATAATCGATGGAATTTTTCCGATAGAATTGATGCTATGAACTTGAGGTTGTTTCCTCGGAAAGTGTACCGTATGCTCTTTACCATTAACATGAAAAGTTACATTGCCTTTGTTGCAATCAATAACAGCCCCTGCAGTATTAAGAAAAGGTCTTCCAAGAATAATAGACATACTATCATCCTCGGGAATATCAAGCATAACAAAGTCCGTTAAAATAGTAACGTTTGCAACCACAACAGGCACATCATCACAAATACCGACAGGTATATCAGTTGATTTATCAACCATTTGTAAAGATATTTCAGTAGGTGTCAACTTATTCAAATCAAGTCTACGATATAAAGAGAGAGGCATAACACTAACACCGGCTCCAAGATCACATAAAGCAGTTTTAACATAGTTTCTTTAATGGAGCATGGTATTGTTGGTACTCCTGGATCTCCAAGTTTCTTAGGTATTCCACCCTTAAAAGTATAATTAGCAAGCATGGTGGAAATTTCATCTTCCGGTATCTTTCTTTTATTTGTAACAATTTCTTCCATATACTTAGAATAAGGATTCATTTTGAGCATATCAGTCAAATGCTTACGCAAGAAGATAGGTCTAATCATTTCCGCAAAGCGCTCAAAATCCTCATCATCCTTTTTCTTGGATGGTTTAGGATGAAAAGGCATGGGTTTCTGAACCCATGGTTCTCTTTCCTTATCGTGCTTCCTAGCAACAAAGTCTCTCTTATCATAATGTTGATTCTTTGATTGTGGGTTATCAAGATCAACAACAGGTTCAATCTCTACTTCATTGTCATTACTAGGTTGAGCATCATTATGAACATCATCATTAACATTTTCATTAGGTTCATGTTCATTAACAGATTGAGTTTCAGCATCAGAAATAGAAATATCATTTGGATTATCAGGTGGTTCAGCAATAGGTTCACTAGAAGTTTGCACAGTTCTATCATTTTTCTTTTTCTTCTTTTTAGAAGAACTAGGTGCATCAATTTTATTTCTCTGAAAATCTTGATCAATCCTCTTAGGGTGGCCTTCAGGATACAAAGGTTCCTGAGTCATTCTACCAATTCTAGTAGCCACTTTAACAGCATAATTATTTTTCTTACTATTCATCTCATTGAGCAATTCTGTTTGAGCTTTAAGTACTTCTTCTACTTGAGTGGTAACCATAGAAGCATGTTTGCTAACAAGTTTAAGTTCACCTCTAATATTAGCCATATAATCACCCAAGTATTTAATCATATCAGCATCTTGTTTTAATTGTCTACCAAAATAAGCATTGAAGTCTTCTTGCTTAAACATAAAATTATCAAACTCATCCAAGCATTGACTAGCAATTTTAGTAGGAGGGATTTCAACTTTATCATATCTATAGAGAGAATTTACCTTTACTACCTGTGTCGGGTTATCGAGGTCTGGAGGTTCGTCAATAAATAAAGGATTAAGATCATATGTTTCTTCAACAGGCGGTAAATTAAGACCATGTATTTCTTCAATAGGAGGTAAATTCTTAACATCTTCAGCTTTAATACCTTTTTCTTTCATAGATTTCTTTGCCTCTTGCATATCTTCAGGACTGAGAAATAGAATATCTCCCTTCTTCGGAGTTGGTTTAGTAATAGGATCATTAATTGGAGCAGGAGCTGGCTCAGGAGGTGCCCGATTATTTTCATTTGTCAACATATTATTCAATAAGATTTCAGCTTCATCCGTGTTCTTTCCCTGAAAAGAGAACCAACACAACTATCCAAGTAATCTCTGGAAGTATCGGTTAGTCCATTGTAAAAGATATCAAGTATTTCATTTTTCTTAAGAGGATGATCAGGCAAAGCATTAAGTAACTTGAGAAGCCTCCCCCAAGCTTGTGGGAGACTCTCTTCTTTAATTTGCAAAAAGTTGTATATTTCCTTTAAAGCAGCTTGTTTCTTATGAGCAGGGAAATATTTAGCAAAGAAGTAATAGATCATATCCTGGGGACTACGCACACAACCAGGATCAAGAGAATTAAACCATATCTTAGCATCACCCTTTAATGAGAACGGAAATATTTTAAGGATATAAAAGTAGCGAGATCTCTGATCATTAGTGAATAGGGTAGCTATATCATTTAATTTAGTAAGATGTGCTACAACAGTTTCAGATTCATAGCCATGAAAAGGATCAGATTCAACCAAAGTAATTATATCAGGATCAACAGAGAATTCATAATCCTTATCAGCAACACAGATAGGTGAAGTAGAAAAGGCAGGGTCAGGTCTCATCCTAGAATTTAGAGATTGCTTATTCCATTTAGCTAATAACCTTTTGAGTTCATATCTATCTTTGCAAGCTAAAATAGCCAAAGAAGCATCTTGATCAAATAAATAACCCTCAAGAATAACAAGTGATTCTTCATCATCACTTTTATCTTCATAATCAGATTCAATATTTTCAATCTCTCTAGCCTTAGCAAGTCGTTCCTCGAGAAAATCACTAAGTGGCATAGTAGTATCAGGCATAGAGGTAGTTTCATCATAAGTATCATGTATAGCAGAAGTAGCATCATCAATAACATGCGACATATCAGAACGAATAGCAAAAGCAGGTTTAGGTGTCGCAAGCTTACTCATAACAGAAGGTGAATCAAGTGCAGAGCTAGATGGCAGTTCCTTACCTCCCCTCGTAGTTGAGGGATAGATCTTGGTTTTTGGATCTCTCAAGTTCTTCATAGTGTCCAACAGATATAAATCCCAAGTGACTCAAAGAATAGAGCTATGCTCCCCGGCAACGGCGCCAGAAATTAATCTTGATAACCCACAAGTATAGGGGATCGCAACAGCTTTCGAGGGTAGAGTATTCAACCCAAATTTATTGATTCGACACAAGGGGAGCCAAAGAATATTCTCAAGTATTAGCAGCTGAGTTGTCCATTCAACCACACCTGGAAACTTAGTATCTGCAGCAAAGTGTTTAGTAGCAAAGTAATATGATAGTGATGGTAATGGTAACAAAAGAGTAATGAAAGCAAAGTAATGTTTTTGGTATTTTGTAGTGATTGTAACAGTAGCAATGGGAAAGTAAATAAGCGTAAACTAGTATATGGAAAGCTCGTAGGCATTGGATCAATGATGGATAATTATGCCGGATGTGGTTCATCATGTAACAGTCATAACATAGGGTGACACATAACTAGCTCCAATTCATCAATGTAATGTAGGCATGTATTTCGAATATAGTCATACGTGCTTATGGAAAAGAACTTGCATGACATCTTTTGTCCTACCCTCCCGTGGCAGCGGGGTCCTTACGGAAACTAAGGGATATTGAGGCCTCCTTTTAATAGAGAACCGGAACAAAGCATTAGCACATAGTGAATACATGAACTCCTTAAACTACGGTCATCACCGGTAAGTATCCCGATTATTGTCACTTTGGGGTTAACGGATCATAACACATAATAGGTGACTATAGACTTGCAAGATAGGATCTAGAACTCTCATATATTGATGAAAACATAATAGGTTCAGATCTGAAATCATGGCACTCGGGCCCTAGTGACAAGCATTAAGCATAGCAAAGTCATAGCAACATCAATCTGAGAACATAGTGGATACCAGGGATCAAACCCTAACAAAACTAACTCGATTACATGGTGAATCTCATCCAACCCATCACCGTCCAGCAAGCCTACGATGGAATTACTCACACACGGCGGTGAGCATCATGAAATTGGTGATGGAGGATGGTTGATGATGATGACGGCGACGAATCCCCCTCTCCAGAGCCCCGAACGGACTCTAGATCAGCCTTCCCGAGAGGTTTTAGGGCTTGGCGGTGGCTCCGTATCGTAAAACGCGATGATTTCTTCTCTCCTATTTTTTTCTCCCCGAAAGCAGTTATATAGAGTTGGAGTTGGAGTCGGGGGGTCTTTAGGGGGCCCATGATGTAGGGGGGCGCGCCGAAGGGTGGGCGCCCCCACCCTCGTGAGAAGGGTGTGGGCTCCCTGGTCTTCATCTTTGGCGAGGATTTATTATTATTTATTGTAAGATATTCCGTGGAGTTTCAGGTCATTCCGAGAACTTTTGTTTTCTACACATAAAACAACATCATGGCAATTCTGCTGAAAACAGCGTCAGTCCGGGTTAGTTCCATTCAAATCATACAAGTTATAGTCCAAAACAAGGGCAAAAGTGTTTGGAAAAGTATATACGACGGAGATGTATCAGTCCTCTCGGTAATACAACATCATAAGAAGCTTCATGTGACTAATGAGTTTTGTTAGAAAATCTTGTATTACAGAACGATTTAAGAGACTTGCCGGTAATGAGATTGAACTAGGTATGGAGATGCTGACGATCAAATCCCGGGCAAGTAACGTATCACCGGACAAAGGGAATTATATATAGGATTAACTGAATCCTTGACATCGTCGTTTGACCGATAAAGATCCTCGTGGAGTATGTGGGAACTGCTACCTCTTGAGCACTGCGTTGGTTTTCCCCGAAGAGGAAGGGATGATGCAGCAAAGTAGCGTAAGTATTTCCCTCGGTTTTTGAGAACCAAGGTATCAGTCCAGTAGGAGGCTACGCGCGAGTCCCTGGCACCTGCACAAAACAAATAAATCCTCGCAACCAACGCGATAAGGGGTTGTCAATCCCTACACGGCCACTTACGAGAGTGAGATCTGATAGATATGATAAGATAATATTTTTGGTATTTTTATGATAAAGATGCAAAGTAAAATAAAGCAAAGTAAAAAGCAAAGGAAATTACTAAGTATTGGAAGATTAATATGATGAAGATAGACCTGGGGGCCATAGGTTTCACCAGTGGCTTCTCTCAAGAGCATAGGTATTTTACGGTGGGTGAACAAATTACTGTTGAGCAATTGACAGAATTGAGCATAGTTATGAGAATATCTAGGTATGATCATGTATATAGGCATCACGTCCGAGACAAGTAGACCGACTCATGCCTGCATCTACTAATATTACTCCGCTCATCGACCGCTATCCAGCATGCATCTAGAGTATTAAGTTCATGAAAATAGAGTAACGCCTTAAGCAAGATGACCTGATGTAGAGGGATAAACTCATGCAATATGATGAAAACCCCATCTTGTTATCCTCGATGGCAACAATACAATACGTGCCTTGCCGCCCCTACTGTCACTGGGAAAGGACACCGCAAGATTGAACCCAAAGCTAAGCACTTCTCCCATTGCAAGAAAGATCAATCTAGTAGGACAAACCAAACTGATAATTCGAAGAGACTTGCAAAGATAACTAATCATAAATAAAAGAATTCAGAGAAGATTCAAATATTGTTCATAGATAGACTTGATCATAAACCCACAATTCATCGGTCTCAACAAACACACCGCAAAAAGAAGATTACATCGAATAGATCTCCACAAGAGAGGGGGAGAACATTGTATTGAGATCCAAAAAGAGAGAAGAATCCATCTAGCTAATAACTATGGACCCGTAGGTCTGAGATAAACTACTCACACTTCATCGGAGGGGCTATGGTGACGATGTAGAAGCCCTCCGGGATCGATGCCCCCTCCGGCGGAGCTCCGGAACAGGCCCCAAGATGGGATCTCGTGGATACAGAAAGTTGCGGCGGCGGAATTAGGGTTTTGGCTCTGTATCTGATCGTTTGGGGGTACGTAGGTATATATAGGAGGAAGGAGTACGTCGGTGGAGCAACAGGGGGCCCACGAGGGTGGAGGGCATGCCTAGGGGGTAGGCGCGCCCCCTACCTCGTGGCCTCCTCCTTTGTTTCTTGGCGTAGGGTCCAAGTCTCCTGGATCATGTTCGGTGAGAAAATCACGTCCCCGAAGGTTTCATTCCGTTTGGACTCCGTTTGATATTCCTTTTCTTCGAAACCCTAAAATAGGAAAAAAAAACATCAATTCTGGGCTGGGCCTCCGGTTAATAGGTTAGTCCCAAAAATAATATAAAAGTGGATAATAAAGCCCAATAATGTCCAAAACAGTAGATAATATAGCATGGAGCAATCAAAAATTATAGATACGTTGGAGACGTATCAGGAACCAATATGGGCATCTAGGTCTCGCTATTGGTTATTGACCGGAGAGGAGTCTCAGTCATGTCTACATGATTCTTGAACCCATAGGGTCGCACGCTTAATGTTCGGTAGCGCTATGATAGTATTGAAATATTAATAGTGGAAAGTCTGAAGGTTGTTTGGAGTCTCAGATGCGATCCGATACATCACGATGAGCTCCGGAATGGTCCAGAGGTAAAGATTTGTATATGGAAAGTTGTTGTCGGGGTTTCGGAAAAAACTTCGGTTTTTCGGTATTGTACCCGGAAGTCACCGGAAGGTTCAAGAGGGTTCTGGAGGTCCTCGGAGGGGGAGCTCCTACACCGCGCGTGGGGCACCCCCAGTCGCGGCAGCGCCCACCCTCGCGCCCTATTGAGCCAGCCCATGCGCAGGCAGGGCGGGCCGCCCGATTTTTTTCGTTTTCATTTTTTCCTTTCCTTTTTATTTTCTGCTATTTTTATTCTATATTAAAATAATTCGGGTTTCTTTTCTAAAATTTCAAATTATTATGAATTTTGAATTGTCAAAAAAAGTTTTTGAATTCAATAAATATTTGCAATTAAAAGAATGAACATATTTTTAATTTTAATGAAGAATTTTTTAATAATGATGAACATTTTTTATATTTCATGAGCAAATTTTGAAATTTTTGAACAAAATTCGTATCCAGAAAATATTTTTTGAAAAAACTGGATTTTTTTTTGATTTAAATGAACATTTTCTGAAAATCTATGAACAAATTTGTAATTTGATGAACATTTTTGCAATTCATGAACATTTTTGCAATTGGATGAACAAAATTTGAATTTTAATGAACATTTTTTAAATCTGATGAACAAAAATTGAATTCGATGAACATCTTTTGAAATTGTTGAATTTTTTAAACATTAATGAACATTTTTTGAATTCGATGAATGAAAAACTGTTCATGAATTTAAAAGGAAAATTCATAAAAAGTGTAAAGTAAAAAATTACGTAATTTAAAAAAATCATGTATTTCAAAAACTGTTACAAAAATGTTCACGAATTTTAAAAAAACATATTCGCAAATTGAAGACAAAAAGAAAAATAAAATAGAAAAAATTATGAATTTAAAAGATTTTTGCAAATTGAAAAAAAAGAATAAAGATGAAAATCAAAAAATAGTAAAAGAAAAGAAAAAAAGAAAGGAAAACAAAAAAAAGGAACAAAAAAGAAAAAAGGAAAAGGAAAAAGAAAGAAAAACAAAAAACCAGTTCAGGGAAGGTTCTAGAACATTCCCAAAACCTATGTGGAAAGTGAAGTAGATATGAAGGAGGTGGTGCTGATGGGTAGTACAGAAGCAGTACAGGAGCAAGGAGGAAGATGATGAAGGAAGAAGGTGGAGGAGAGAGAGGATGACAGGTGGGCCCTATGCCAGCCTAACAGCTGGGTCGAACGGTGTGGGCCATTTGTGCCACGTCATCACTTATAGTGGGAAACACTGTTAGTTTTCTTGTCAAAACGTGGTCAAGCATCATTTTTAGTGCGTTCGGCAACAACTACTCAAAATCGGTGTTTTCGGCAAACTTTTATGAAAATAGTGTTTTTTCGCACTGTATGACGCAACTGTGGTGGTTTTCGGCAATTTACTCTGTTTTGGATGTAGATATAAATTTCTTCCCAAGAGACATAGGATTTATCGAATTCAGAAAGTGAATTAAGCTTGGCAATGAAACATCTGCAGATTCTTTAAATCATTCTAGTTTTCTAGTCCAATTGTGTCGTGGTGATCTCATGGTAGATGCCATAAGATGGCTAAACGTGGAGGGCTACATGAGGACGCCGATGGGTTCCAGAAGCGAGGTTGGGACACGCGAGCGCTGGATGCAAGGCGTACCCAGGTTCGGGGCCCCCCGTGGGAGGTAATACCCCTACTCCTGCCTAAATGGGATGATATGCACTATGGTTACAATGATGCTCCTGGAGCAGTTTGGGCAGAGGAGGAAGAAAGGGCTAGGCCTCAGTTCTTGCCTCTCTTGTGAGTGAGTGTGAGTGGGCGTACTGCTAGTTGGTTCGTTACCCTCTGCATGGAGGGCTCCTAGTAGGTCTAATAGGCTGGCCCCAGGGATACAAGGGTAAAGATACATGGGCGTGGGCCCATGGTGTCATCGTCTGGGGGCCGGCGATGAGGGCCGCCGGGTGCGTCGGGGGTGGGTCCTGCCGGATCCGCTGGGCACGGGCCGTGTCGGGGTCGCCGGGCACGGATCCTGCCGGTTGCACGACACTGTGGCCCATCTCGTCCCACGCCACGGGGTGGTAGGCATAGCCCAGCAACAGTGCCGCGTCGCCCGAGCGCCGCTAGCCTCTGTAGCGACCCGACCTCAGGTGGTCAAGTCTTTATGCTTAAGTGTCATCCCTGGATCGGTATGCTGACACACACAGTACTCGAGAATTTATAACAAAGGTAAATCACATGTATAAAGTAACATAAATACTATTACCTCAATCCAAATAGCGGAAGTAACAACAAGGTTGTGGATTCCCATCAACACCAACGGCAAAGTTGAGTGTAGAAATCGTAACCCTAACGTATCACTTACTCGTCGTAAGATTCCTGCAACATGAGACGTTGCAGCCACAAAGGGTCAGTACATTGAATGTACTGGCAAATTCACACCATAGGATAATGATGAATAAGATCTATCACTACCTGCATATATGGCTGGTGGAAAAGCTCTATGGTTATAATTTTTTTGCGAAAAGCCAATTTTTCCCTACTGTAAAGGAATATAATTTATTTAACTACAAAGTTGGTTGAAAAAATTATTGAGAAGGTTTCTCCAACTCAATCCCAAATTAACATCAATAACCCAACAAATTATTTAAGTAATGTGATGAGATCAATATGATAATCCAAGAACCAGATACTCAAGATTGTCCATAACCAGGGACACGGCTAATCATGATTAGTTTATACACTCTGCACAGGTTTTCACACTTTTCCCCACATGACTCAATCTCCTCTGTTGGATTTCTCGCACTACATGGTGTTTGAGAAACGAATGACCGGGACACAGTCTTTCAGAAGCATTAACTCTCTACTATGGATAGACAGTACCACCTACAACCCACCACATCTGCTAGTCTATGATATGTCTCCAACGTATCTATAATTTTTGATTGTTCCATGCTATATTATATCCTATTTTGGACATTATTGGGCTTTATTATACACTTTTATATTATTTTTGGGACTAACCTATTAACCGGAGGCCCAGCCCAGAATTGCTGTTTTTTTTGCCTATTTTAGGGTTTCGTAGAAAAAGAATATCAAACGGAGTCCAAACGGAATGAAACCTTCGGGAATGTGATTTTCGGAACGAACATGATACAGAGGACTTGGACCCTACATCAAGCGACCAACGAGGAAGGCACGAGGTAGGGGGGCGCGCCTACCCCCCCCCCCCCCCCAGCCGCGCCCTCCACCCTCGTGGGGCCCACGTTGCTCCACGACGTACTCCTTCCTCCTATATATACCTACGTACCCCGAAACTACCAGATACAGAGCCAAAACCTTAATTCCACCGCCGTAACTTTCTGTATCCACGAGATCCCATCTTGGGGCCTTTTCCGGAGCTCCACCGGAGGGGGTATCGATCATGGAGGGCTTCTACATCAACACCATAGCCTCTCCGATGAAGTGTGAGTAGTTTACTTCAGACCTATGGATCCATAGCTATTAGTTAGATGGCTTCTTCACTCTTTTTGGATCTCAATACAAAGTTCTTCCCCTCTCTTGTGGAGATCTATTGGATGTAATCTTCTTTTGCGGTGTGTTTGTTGAGGCCGATGAATTGTGGGTCTATGATCAAGTTTATCTATGAACAATATCTGAATCTTCTCTGAATTCTTCTATGTATGATTGGTTATCTTTGCAAGTCTCTTCGAATTATCTGGCCTACTAGATTGATCTTTCTTGCAATGTGAGAAGTGCTTAGCTTTGGGTTCAATCTTGCGGTGTCATTTCCCAGTGATAGTAGGGGCAGCAAGGCACATATTGTATTGTTGCCATCGAGGATAACAAGATGGGGTTTATATCATATTGCACGAGTTTATCCCTCTACATCATGTCATCTTGCTTAAAGAGTTACTCTGTTCTCTTGAACTTAATACTCTAGATGCATGCTGGATAGCGGTCGATGTGTGGAGTAATAGTAGTAGATGCAGGCATGAGTCGGTCTACTTGTCTCGGACATGATGCCTATATACATGATCATACCTAGATATTCTCATAACTATGCTCAATTCTGTCAATTGTTCAACAGTAATTTGTTCATCCACCGTAATACTTATGCTCTCGAGAGAAGCCTCTAGTGAAACCTATGGCCCCCGGGTCTATTTTCCATCATATTAATCTTCCAATACTTAGTTATTTCCTTTGCTATTTATTTTACTTGCATCTTTATTTCTCTTTATCATAAAAATACCAAAAATATTATCTTATCATATATATCATATCTCACTCTTGTAGGTGACCGTGAAGGGATTGACAACCCCTTTATCACGTTGGTTGCGAGGATTTTATTTGTTTGTGTAGGTGCGAGGGACTCGTGCGTGGCCTCCTACTGTATTGATACCTTGGTTCTAAAAAACTAAGGGAAATACTTACGTTGCTCTGCTGCATCACCCTTTCCTCTTCAAGGGAAAACCAACGCAGTGCTCAAGAGGTAGCAAGAAGGATTTCTGGCGCCGTTGCCGGGGAGTCTACGCAAAAGTCATCATACCAATTACCCATCAGAAACCCTTATCTCCCGCAATACATTATTTGCCATTTGCCTCTCATTTTCCTCTCCCCCACTTCACCCTTGCCGTTTTATTCGCCCTCTTTTCCGTTCGCCCTTTTTCCGTTTGCTTTAATGTCTTACTTGGTTCGTTTGCTCGTTTGATTGGAATAGTTGTTTATTTATTACTAAACAGAGAACCTAAGATCTATGGATCCTCATCCGCTTGCTAATCTTTTTAGGAGATCCAATTATGATGAACCAATTGCTAGTGAGTTTTGTGCACTAGATTATCTTTATAAGGTTTTGCTTAAAATTTGTGAATCTGAAAAGCGTGATGAATTACTTTATGAAGCGATTCACGATAGATCTTTGAATAGAAAGCATGATTGCAATGATGATAGTATAAATTCTATTAATGTCAATTGTGCTTATAATATGCAAAACCCTAAGCTTGGGGATGCTAGTTTTGCTATGTCCTCTACTTGTTGCAATGATCATGATTGGGGTGATTCTTCTTTTGATCTTGAAAATTTATTTACCCCCCATGATGATTATGAGATTGATAATCGTGTTTGCAATAATACTGAAAGTGGGTTTGGAAGAGTGTCAACTTTAGATCCCACATATTTGGATAATGTTTAATCTTATGAAGTCTTTGATAAAGGTGGGTTTGAAGAGGTCATGACTTTAGTTAATGTTAATCCCACTATTTTGGAAGAGTGTCAACTTTGCATGCATGTGGATCGTGTTGAAACTATTTTATGTGATAGCTATTTTGTTGAATTTGCTTATGATCCCACATGTAATTATTATGAGAGAGGAAAATTTGGTGATAGAAATTTCCATGTTACTAAATTACCTCTCATTATGTTGGGATTGCTATTGTTTCTTTCCACTTCCTTGCATATGCTAGTTTTTGCTTGTCTTGATAATTTGTTTACTTATAAGATGCCTATGCATAGGAAGTATGTGTGATAGCCTGGCTTATTAGGGATGATAGACTACTCATATCAATAAGGAATTCCTTCTTTTCTGGGAGCCCATTCGGACATAACTCCAAAGTTAAGCGTGCTCAGCTTGGAGTAGTTTCAGGATGGGTGACCGACCGTGAAGTTGCTCCCGGGTGCGCACGAGTGAGGACAAAGTGCGCAGAAAATACTAGTATTGATCTATGGGGCCAGTCTAGATCCCGCCAGGAGTAACGACCACCAGCGGGTGTGTCCGGGGCGTTACAAGTTGGTATCAGAGCCGACCCTCGCGGTTACACGGATGTTTGCAGACAGGTGCGCGGTCATGTTGTGCATGATGTTTGTGACCCGTCATGGCACACGGCATGGCACATGTGCCGGACTGGAAGCACAAACGTATGTGCCAAGAGGGAACGTTCCTGTGGCCCGGTGAGGACGTCGGTTCCTCTGAGTGGGGGTGTATGTGATAGCCTGGCTTATTAGGGATGATAGACTACTCATATCAATAAGGAATTCCTTCTTTTTCGGGAGCCCATTCGGACAGAACTCCAAAGTTAAGTGTGCTTAGCTTGGAGTAGTTTCAGGATGGGTGACCGACCGGGAAGTTGCTCCCGGGTGTGCATGAGTGAGGACAAAGTGCACAGAAAAGACTAGTATTGATTCGTGGGGCCAGTCTAGATCCCACCAGGAGTAACGACCACCGGCGGGTGTGTCCGGGGCGTTACAGTATGTTAGACTTGGATGTGTTTGTCACGTGTTTTATGATGCTCTATTTGTGCTTCAATTCTTGTCTTTCATGTGAGCATCATTGAAATCTTATACCTAGCTATAAGGCTTTAAAGAAAAGCACTTGTTGGGAGATAACCCAATATTTTTCCTTGCTGTTATTCAATAAATAATTTATCTAGCCTCTGTTTTGGTTGTGTTTTTTGTGTTTAATTAGTGTTTGTGCCAAGTAGAACCGTTGGGAAGACTTGGGGAAAGTCTTTTTAATCTTGCTGTAAAAAACAGAAACTTTAGCGCTCACGAGAACTGCTGCCATTTTTATTTAGAAAGTTCTATTTAGTTAATTATTTTTTTAGATGATTAATATATAAATTCATCACGTCCAGAAATTTATTTTAGAATTTTTGGGGTTCCAGATCTTGCGTTAGCTACAGATTACTACAGACCGTTCTGTTTTTGACAGATTCTGTTTTTCGTGTGTTGTTTGCCTATTTTGATGAATCTATGGCTAGTAAAATAGTTTATAAACCATAGAGAAGTTGTAATACAGTAGGTTTAACACCAATATAAATAAAGAATGAGTTCATTACAGTACCTTGAAGTGGTGTTTTGTTTTCTTTCACTAACGGAGCTCACGAGATTTTCTACTTTAAGTTTTGTGTTGTGAAGTTTTCAAGTTTTCGGTAAATATTTGATGGATTATGGAACAACAAGTGGCAAGAGCCTAAGCTTGGGGATGCCCATGGCACCCCCAAGATAATCTAATGACACCTAAAAGCCAAAGCTTGGGGATGCCCCGGAAGGCATCCCCTCTTTCGTCTACTTCTATCGGTAACTTTACTTGGAGATATATTTTTATTTACCACATGATATGTGTTTTGCTTGGGGCATCTTGTATTATTTGAGTCTTTATTTGTTAGTTTTCCACAATCATCCTTGCTGCACATACCTTTTTGAGAGAGACACTCATGATTCGGAAATTGTTAGAATACTCTATGTGCTTCACTTATATCTTTTGAGTTATATAGTTTTTACTCTAGTGCTTCATTTACATCTTTTAGAGCACGTTGGTAGATTTGTTTGTTCTCTCATGTTTCATTATATTATTTTGACAGTCCTACAAAAAAGCATGGTAATTTGCTTTAATTATGTTAGGCATTCAAGATTAATAATAAAATTTTCTTATGAGTGTGTTAAATACTATGAGAAGTTTGAAACTTGATAATTGTTTTGAGATATGGAGATGGTGATATTAAAGTCGTGCTAGTTGAGTAGTTGTGAATTTGAGAAATGCTTGTGTTAAAGTTTGTGATTCCCATAGCATGCACGTATGGTGAACCGTTATGTTAAGAAGTCAGAGCATGATGTATTTATTGGTTGTCCTCCTTATGAGTGGCGGTCGGGGACGAGCAATGGTCTTTTCCTACCAATCTATCCCCCTAGGAGCATGCGCGTAGTACTTTGCTTCGATAACTAATAGATTTTTGCAATAAGTATGTGAGTTATTTTATGACTAATGTTGAGTCCATGGATTATACGCACTCTCACCCTTTCACCATTGCTAGCCTCTCTAATACCATACACCTTTCGCTGGTATCGTAAACCCACCATATACCTTCCTCAAAACAGCCACCATACCTACCTATCATGGCATTTCCATAGCCATTCCGAGATATATTGCCATGCAACTTTCCACCGTTCCGTTTAATATGACACACTCCATCATTGTCATATTGCTTTGCATGATCATGTAGTTGAAATTTTAGTTATGGCAAAGCCACCGTTCATAATTCTTTCATATAAGTCACTCATGCATCATTGCTATCCCGGTACACCAACGGAGGCATTCATATAGAGTCATACTTTGTTCTAGTATTGAGTTGTAATCATTGAGTTGCAAATAAATAGAAGTGTGATGATCATCATTCATAGAGTATTGTCACAAAAAAAAGAGAGAAAGGCCAAAAAAAGAAGCCCCCCCAAAAGAATGAAAAGGGGCAATACTACTATCCTTTTTTCCACACTTGTGCTTCAAAGTAGCACCATGATCTTCATGATAGAGAGTCTCTTATGCTATCACTTTCATATACTAGTGGGAATTTTTCATTATAGAACTTGGCTTGTATATTCCAACGACAGGCTTCCTCAAAATGCCCGAGGTATTCATGAGCAAGCAAGTTGGATGCACACCCACTTAGCTTCTTTTTGTTGAGCTTTCATATACTTATAGCTCTAGTGCATCCGTTGCATGGTAATCACTACTCACTCACATTGATATGTATTGATGGGCATCTCCATAGCCCGTTGATACGCCTAGTTGATGCGAGACTATCTTCTCCCTTTTTGTCTTCTCCACAACCACCATTCTATTCCACCTATAGTGCTATGTCCATGGCTCACTGTCATGTATTGCGTGAAGATTGAAAAAGTTTGAGAACACCAAAAGTATGAAACAATTGCTTGGCTTGTCATCGAGGTTGTGCATGATTTGAATAATTGTGTGGTGAAGACGGAGCATAGCCAGACTGTATGATTTTGTAGGGATAACTTTCTTTGGCCATGTTATTTTGAAGAGACATAATTGCTTAGTTAGTATGCTTGAAGTAATATTATTTCTATGTCAATATTAAACTTTTGTCTTGAATCTTTCGGATGTGAATATTCATACCACAATTAAGAGAATTACATTGAAAATTATGCCAAGTAGCATTCCACATCAAAAATTCTGTTTTTATCATTTACCTACTCGAGGACGAGCAGGAATTAAGCTTGGGGATGCTTGATACGTCTCCAACGTATCTATAATTTTTATTGTTCCATGCTATATTATGTCCTGTTTTGGACATTAATGGGCTTTATTATACACTTCTATATTATTTTTGGGACTAACCTATTAACTGGAGGCCCAGCCCAGAATTGCTGTTTTTTCCTATTTTAGTGTTTCGCAGAAAAAGAATATCAAATGGAGTCCAAACGGAATGAAACCTTCGGGAACATGATTTTCGGAACGAACATGATCCAGAGGACTTGGACCCTACGTCAAGCAACCAACGAGGAAGGCACGAGGTAGGGGGGCGCGCCTACCCCCCAGGCGCGCCCTCCACCCTCGTGGGGCCCATGTTGCTCCACCGACGTACTCCTTCCTCCTATTTATACCTACGTATCCCAAACTACTAGATACGGAGCCAAAACCCTAATTCCACTGCCGTAACTTTCTGTATCCACGAGATCCCATCTTGGGGCCTTTTCCGGAGCTCCACCGGAGGGGGCATCGATCACGGAGGGCTTCTACATCAACACCATAGCCTCTCCGATGAAGTGTGAGTAGTTTAGTTCAGACCTACGGGTCCATAGTTATTAGCTAGATGGCTTCTTCACTCTTTTTGGATCTCAATACAAAGTTCCCCCCCTCTCTTGTGGAGATCTATTCGATGTAATCTTCTTTTGCGGTGTGTTTGTTGAGGCTAATGAATTGTGGGTCTATGATCAAGTTTATCTATGAACAATATTTGAATCTTCTCTGAATTCTTTTATGTATGATTGGTTATCTTTGTAAGTCTCTTCGAATTATCAGTTTGGTTTGTCCTACTAGATTGATCTTTCTTGCAATGGGAGAAGTGCTTAGCTTTGGGCTCAATCTTGCGCTGTCCTTTCCCAGTGACAGTAGGGGCAGCACGGCATGTATTGTATTGTTGCCATCGAGGATAACAAGATGAGGTTTATATCATATTGCATGAGTTTATCCCTCTACATCATGTCATCTTGCTTAAAGCGTTACTCTGTTCTCTTGAACTTAATACTCTAGATGCATGCTGGATAGCGGTCGATGTGTGGAGTAATAGTAGTAGATGCAGGCAGGAGTCGGTCTACTTGTCTCGGACGTGATGCCTATATACATGATCATACCTAGATATTCTCATAACTATGCTCAATTCTGTCAATTGCTCAACAGTAATTTGTTCACCTACCGTAATACTTATGCTCTCGAGAGAAGCCTCTGGTGAAACCTATGGCCCCCGGGTCTATTTTCCATCATATTAATCTTCCAATACTTAGTTATTTCCTTTGTTATTTATTTTACTTGCATCTTTATTTCTCTTTATCATAAAAATACCAAAAATATTATCTTATCATATCTATCAGATCTCACTCTCATAGGTGACCGTGAAGGGATTGACAACCCCTTTATCACGTTGGTTGCGAGGAGTTTATTTATTTGTGTAGGTGCGAGGGACTCGTGCGTGGCCTCCTGCTGGATTGATACCTTGGTTCTCAAAAACCGAGGGAAATACTTACGCTGCTCCGCTGCATCACCCTTTCCTCTTCAAGGGAAAACCAACGCAGTGCTCAAGAGGTAGTAGTCTACCTCTTCGAGAGCTTCACGCAACTTACTTAACTATGCCAGAGCCCATAATGACTTGTGGCTGCACACATAAGTTTCTAGCATGAATAATCTTATGATCCCTTTGAGCCTGGGTGGCATTCCATAGGGTGATCACACGGGTCCCCCGGGATCCCCTTGGGCAAGCACTAGGTTCTCCAGATGCCCGGGAAAACCACTGGGTGCTCCACGGTGCCCCAACCAATCCACCCAGATGTTTATTGAAATAACCACCTTAAGTTGAACCATTAATTAACAATCTCACATCTGTCATGGATACACTCAAACCCAATCCACGTCTACGAGCATAGCATGGCAATATAAGCATAACGTAGAAGTAACTCCCAAGGGTTTGATATAAAGGACAATAGGTTCTACCTCATCAACCACTTCCCAATACCCACATGTTATCAATCCTACTCATGCAATGTTTGAGGGTGAAACTAATGCATAAAAACTAGGTATGAAAGGGATATGATCAAAGTGTGAACTTGCCTGTACTGTTGATGAAGATGATTCGCACTCAAAACTCTTGATAGTTCTACTCGTCACACTCCGGTCAATCTATCGTAAGCAAGCAATAGTAACCACACATACGTTTATAACTCAAAACTCTTGATATTGGAAAACATCAAAACTAAGCAAATAACTCTTGCAACATAAAACAATTTCTAGCAGTACCAAAATTATGTGAATTTGGCCTTATCAGAAAGTTTAGGCCAAGAGCTTCGATTTGCAAAAAGAATCAACTAAAACGGAGTTATAAAACTCAAGTTACTGTCAAACGAAGTTCAAATACTAAACTGTTTGAATTCAAAATTTAAATTTTCAAAAACATGTTCAAGTTGTTTTACTGGAAAGAGGGGATCATAATGAATAAGTGGGTGTTGGTTTCATCTAATTCCGACTAACGAGCAAAAAGTAGAGCTAGGTTGAAATCTAGGGGCTAACTGTAAAGAAACTAATTACGGATAGGTCCCTAACTAAAACTAACAGAAAAAGAAAATACTAAATAATGAACGTTCGCTAACTAGTTCTAAACAAAGAACATTCTTTGAATAGCTCTAACTAAAAAAACTAAACCGGGTTTTTAAAACAAAACCGAGAAAGAACCAGATCGGACCGGGGAAACGGTTTATACCGGTTCGGGCGGTCCTTCGTTGAAAACCGGCGGCGGATCTCCGGCGGCTTCCCGCGGCGGCGGGCGGCGGCGAGGAGCGGGGCGACGGCTGCGGGCGTTGGCGGCGACGGGCGAAGATGGCGTGGGGCGGCATAGCAAGCGGCGGAGCCGGCGAGGTGGACTACGGCGGCGCGGGAGGCGTCTAGCGGCGGCGGCGGCGAGATGCGGATTAGGAGGCGGCGGTGGCGAGAAGAGAGGAGGGAGAGGGGGTCCGGGGTGGCCTTTTAAGGGGCAGGGGAGGGCGCTGGCGTGGGGAAGGGGCGGCCAATGGCGGGGTGGCGCCGGACTCCGGGAGGAGTCCCGGTCGGGGGACGACGGGCGAGGCGGCGCGGAGCTGGGCCTTGGCCTGGTTTCGGCTGAGCCGGCCCAATCGGTGGAAGAATTTTTTTTAAGCACAACGAGAAATAAAATAAAGCAAAATAAAATAAAATAGAACCTAGGCATATAATATATCAAAATTTTCAGAAAAAGATTTTCTACAACCTGAATATTTTACTAACGTCAAATAAAATCCACAAAAATTCAAATAAAGCAAAGAGTGCCTCTGCTCTAATAAAACCCCAATAATTTTGAAAATACCAAAATAAATTCGAATTAATTTCTCTCCAATTTTCTAATGTAGGGAATCATTTTACCCTATTTTCCATATATTTTAATTTTTGAGAAAAATAATTTGAATAAAACCCAAATAACTCCAAATTGAAAATAATTTCTAAAGGAGTTTAAATTTGATACTTTGAAACTCCCAACTCATATTTCGTATAATTTGAAGAAGTCATTTTATCTTCTCTCATGAAAATCATTGAGTTGCTTGAAGTTTCTGAATTTGAAATATTTCCAAGTGAAATTCAAATATTTTAAAAAAAACTTTTCATTTATTTAAATGGAAGAAGTCATGTCATCTTCTCTCTAGGGTTTTGTATTTCAAAAGAATTTGGAATTCAGGGAGATCATAAAAGCAAAATGAAAGTTTGGGAAAGTACTTTTATTCCCTCTCATTTAACTTTCAAAAAGTTTTGAATTTCAGTCAATTTCAGTCAATCAATCACACAACAAACAAAAAATCAACCAAAACTATCTATTTATCCTACCACCCTTAAAATAAATCTCGTCCTCGAGATTCGGAGAGGCTAGAAAGAAATAGGTTAGGTTTGGGGTCTTCTCAAAATCCACCGATCATCACAGTGGGTCTGGGGTGCTACCACCCTTAGAAGCATGGTTACTGTTCCATCAATTCTTATATGCTCCATCCTTATTCTTGACAGTGTCGGTCTTCTCAAATTCTCGGAAAATTCCTTCTCTGGGCACCTCCGGTAGTGATATAACCTTTTTCCTCAATTCTTGTATCCTTGGTAAGGTTCTTCCAGGACTGGGTCTTCTTATCTGACAGGTCTGGTGCCAATACTAAATAACTATCTATATCTCATGGTGGTCAACCATTTATGGTTTCTCCTGCAGGAAATGGGCCTGGGCTTCATTTTCACCGTATAACCTACGATTGGCAACAGCTGCCGTGTACAAAGGAAAAATTCTTATACCATTCTAAGGTTTTAAACAAGGTTTTGATCGTCGTCTCTCTACTATAGGAAAGTCACTCAGATTTACCATCCCATATAGCAAGGCGAATAATAAGAGTAAGTCAGTATGGTGATCAATCCATCCTGCACCCAAATCATTACCTTGTACATGGTTTAGCGGATCTCTCTTTCTAACACTCGGTCATCCTCACAAGCATTGCAGAATTTCTCTTGTCAATGAACCAGGTTCAGATAAATCCATTAATTCTGCAAGCCAAACAAACATCTATCATTCCTTTACAACTCTCAGGTTTTGCGTAAACTCCTATAAGGTCGTCTGTTGATAAAGTCGTAACTTCTTCCGGGGTTTTCCCTTCAGCAAGAATGTGCTTGCTTCTTGGTAGGTCCTGGGGCATGTGGGTTATGGCCCATCTCATCACCTGTAAACCTTGAACTCATCATTGGGGCAGCTGATCATTATTCCAACATCCAGCTTCCTAGCATTCTTAAATCCATCCAATTATACTGTATCCCTTCCTTATATTGGCACCAAACTCACACGTGATTACTCAGACTCAGACTCCTCCTGGAATTACCATTGCTCCATATTACCAACATCATACCACCTTTATATCAAGTAGTACTTCATCCCTTCATACTCTTGGGGTATCACACATATCGAGACAAAACTCGTACTCATTTTGTCCGAAATCCACTCAGTGGAATATCCTTATCTTTTCCAGGGGTCAATTGTCCTCGCAGGGTACTACTACCCTTGAATTGCACAAATTCATCCATAGACCATATTTCTCATATCCTCAAAAATGGTCAAAATCCTTCTCCATAGAGTAACAACTCATAAAATCCATATCAGTACCAATGATGCTAACTTTATTTATTCTCCCATGATTACAATCTCTCACTTTTTCGTTACATGTCTCAACTCAACACCTCGGTAAAAAAGGTGTTCCCACTACTTCTACTACTACTACTACATTACTTCTCACAGACACAACTAATTATCACAAGTCTCCTTCTCCTTGGGACAATCCCTGGCAAAGTGCCCTGCTTCATTACAACGAAAACATATTACTTCGGACAAGTCCCGAGGTTTCCTTGTGATTATATAGCCTCCTTGGGTCCTTGGCTTCCTTTTTGGGCAACTGCTGAGGTAGTGCCCTGACTCCTTGCACCTATAACAGGTGATATGACTTAGGTCCTTCCTGGAATCCAATCTACTTCTCTTCCTGGACTTTTTTGTTCCAATCAAGGCTTCTATTTCTTATGGGCTATACTCTACTTCCTTTGTCGGGAATTCTACTAGATCCCCATTCATACAATTCTGGGAGATGTGTCCTTCTTCTCCACATGAATAGCACGACATGGTGCAGGGTTTAATTGGGTCTACTTTGGGTGTGTCCTCCACCTCTTCCTTCATCACTGGTTCTTCTAAAATTTCCATGAGGGCTCCTTTCATTGCTTCTTTCTTCTGTTGGGTAGTTCGTTGTACCATGGGGTAAATGTGACACTGAGCAGGGTAGTGGGTAGTCCCTTCACATAAGAAATAAGTGATCTTCCTAGTTGGGATTCTTCAGCTAGGTCACTTCCTTCACAATTAGGGCATTTATCTTTGTGTTCTTTATGGTTTTGTCCTATTTCTCCACAAATCTTGCATGCACAAGGTTTCTTCATATCCTTTCCATAAGGCTTCAACTTCTGGGACACAAGACGAGATCTTTGCAGAGTCAACTTAAATTCTTTCCAAGTGGTTACTCCTTTCCATCCATTGATGGTTTGGTACACCCTCCACCAAGTAGCAGCACCTCTTTCAAAGCACTAAAGAGCATGCTGGGTCATATCCTTTCCAGCTATAGGGTTATTCTTCATATGATCTTCCATGTTCTGAATCGATCGGCCTGTGTCCAATTGACTCATCGGTCCAGAAAATACCAGCTCATATCCATTCATCCTCTATTGGGTCCAAGGGTTTTGGGGGAAGATAAGAGAGATAGAGAGGGATGCACACAATGCAAACAACAGTTTTGAAAAGACATATTTTATTGTGGCTGTCGGAAAACATCAAACAAATGACAGCTCACAATTGTCGCATCTAACGTAGGTAATATAACAGGGGTTTGGTCTTCTAAAGGTCAATAAATCTTCAAGGTTGTCTAACTCTTCAAGTCTTGTTCATGCCTCCAATGGCTTCTTCCGATCGTGCTTGTCCTTCTCAAGTTCTTTTGCCAGATCAGCTCTGTTAATGCGAAGTTTCTCGTAAAATCCTTTATTACTTCAGGAGTTGCATTCCAACTTCTGGGTTACAACATTCTTGGCATGAACCACGGTCCTACTGTCCTTCAGTTCCTGACGGTTCTCCTGTATCTCGAGGATTTGTTCCTCCAGTTTGGCTACTTCAGCTTCGGGGTCCTAAGTCCTTCACGAAATGCTTCTTATCAAATACAGCTTCCCGAAGGTCCATCTTAAACTTCCTGATGTAATACTCCAGATCCTGGCGATACACCAGCTATGGTTAAAACTGCATCCTTTGCTGATAGGTGCTCCATCAGCCTTCTACCATCCAATCCTTCCGAAGAAATGCATGCTTAACTCAGCACAGTGGCAATAGCATAAGCGGGTGATAACATCATGGATAGCCATGTTTCTTCTCTTGTCATTTCCATGAGCTATCATTCCATAGTTGATATCTCCTGTCTTAGGGTTTTCCTGACAAAACTTTGAGTTCTAATGCTCCATGTTCCAGTCTTTCTCAATACACCTTGATCTCGGGTATTAACAGCTCCCATAGTCTGCCAAGTTCCATAAGGGTAGCCTTCACATTCTCCTAGTCTTCGGAGTCTTCAACCGTCGTAGTTTCCATTATTGTAATGCATGGTAAAATCTTCTTCATTCTGAAGTGGTCTTACTTGTCCGATATCTTGTCCTTCTTGGAGTGGTCTCATCATTTGAATCTTCGTGGTCAAAAAGGGGAAAAGGGGTATAGTCTCACTAAAAGGGAATATTTGAATAAGCTCAGAAGAGAAGAGAGGTAAAAGATTTTTTTTGGAAATGAAGCTTGTAGAGAAAAATTTTCCTATGGTCTTGTTAGTTTCTATGGGTCATGTCCTACAGTCAACATGTGCTCTGATACCATCTTGTAGCGACCCGGCCTCGGGCGGTCAAGTCTCTGTGCTTAAGTGTCATCCCTGGATCGATATGATGACACACACAGTACTCGAGGATTTATAACAGAGGTAAATCACATGTATAAAGTAACGTAAATACTATTACCTCAATCCAAATAGCGGAAGTAACAACATGGTTGTGGATTCCCATCAACACCAACGGCAAAGTTGAGTGTAGAAATCGTAACCCTAACGTATCACTTACTCGTCGTAAGATTCCTGCAACATGAGACGTTGCAGCGACAAAGGGTCAGTACATTGAATGTACTGGAAAATTCACACCATAGGATAATGATGAATAAGAGCTATCACTACCTGCATATATGGCTGGTGGAAAAGCTCTATGGTTATAATGTTTTTGCGAAAAGCCAATTTTTTCCTACTGCAAAGGAATATAATTTATTTAACTACAAAGTTGGTTGAAAAAATTATTGAGAAGGTTCCTCCAACTCAATCCCAAGTTAACATCAATAACCCGTTATTTAAGTAACGTGATGAGATCAATATGACAATCCAAGAACCAGATACTCAAGATTGTCCATAACCGGGGACACAGCTAATCATGATTAGTTTGTACACTCTGCAGAGGTTTGCGCACTTTTCCCCACAAGACTCGATCTCCTCCGTTGGATTTCTCGCACTACATGGTGTTTGAGAAACGGATGACCGAGACACGGTCTTTCAGAAGCATTAACTCTCTACTTTGGATAGATAGTACCACCTACAACCCACTACATCTGCCAGTCTACCTCTTCGAGAGCTTCAGGAAACTTACTTAACTATGCCAGAGCCCATAATGTCTTGTGGCTGCACACAGAAGTTTCTAGCATGAATAATCTTATGATCCCTTTGAGCCTGGGTGGCATTCCATAGGGTGATCACACGGGTCCTCCGGGATCCCCTTGGGCAAGCACTGGGTTCTCCAGGTGCCCGGGCAAACCACTGGGTGCTCGAGGGTGCCCCAACCAATCCACCCAGATGTGTATTAAAATAACCACCTTAAGTTGAACCATTAATTAACAATCTCACATCTGTCATGGATACACTCAAACCCAATCCACGTCTACGAGCATAGCATGGCAATATAAGCATAATGTAGAAGTAACTCCCAAGGGTTTGATATAAAGGACAATATATTCTACCTCATCAACTACTTACCAATATCCACATGTTATCAATCCTACTCATGCAATATTTGAGGGTGAAACTAATGCATAAAAACTGGGTATGAAAGGGATATGATCAAAGTGTGAACTTGCCTATACTATTGATGAAGATGATTCACACTCAAAACTCTTGATAGTTCTACTCGTCACACTCCGGTCAATCTATCATAAGCAAGCAATAGTAACCACACATAAGCAATCACTCAAAAGATCAGAAAGAACGAAGAAGACACTTCGGAAAACATCAAAACTAAGCAAATAACTCTTGCAACATAAAATAATTTCTAACAGTACCAAAATTATGTGAATTTGGCCTTATCAGAAAGTTTAGGTCAAGAGCTTCGATTTGCAAAAAGAATCAACTAAAACGGAGTTATAAAACTCAAGTTACGGTCAAACGAAGTTCAAATACTAAACTGTTTGAATTCAAATTTTAAATTTTCAAAAACATGTTCAAGTTGTTTTACTGGAAAGAGGGGATCATAACGAATAAGTGGGCGTTGGTTTCATCTAATTCCAACTAATGAGCAAAAAGTAGAGCTTGGTTGAAGTCTAGGGGCTAAACTATAAAGAAACTAATTAGGGATAGGTCCCTAACTAAAACTAACAGAAAAAGAAAAGACTAAATAATGAACGTTCGCTAACTAGTTCTAAACAGAGAACGTTCTTTGAATAGCTCTAACTAAAAAAAACTAAACCGGGTTTTTAAAACAAAACCGAGAAAGAACCAGATCGGACCGGGGCAACGGTTTATACCGGTTCGGGCGGTCCTTCGTCGGAAACCAGCAGCGGATCTCCGGCGGCTTCCCGCGGCGGCGGGCATCGGCGAGGAGCGAGGCAACGGCTGCGGGCGTTGGTGGCGACGGGCGAAGACGGCGTGGGGCGGCGCAGCAAGCGGCGGAGCCGGTGAGGTGGACAACGACGACGCGGTTGGTGAAGTGCGGCAGCGGCGGCGGCGAGATGCGGATCAGGAGACAGCGGTGGTGAGAAGAGAGGAGGAAGAGAGGGTCCGGGGCGGTCTTTTAAGGGGTAGGGGAGGGCGTTGGCGTGGGGAAGGGGGCGGCCGGTGGCGGGGCGGCGCCGGACTCCGGGAGGAGTCCCAGTCGGGGACGACGGGCGAGGCGGCGCGGAGCTGGGCCTTGGCCTGGCTTCGGCCGGCGCAAAGGGGGAGCGCTGTAGCCACACCCGCTTCGGCCGGCGCAAAGAGGGAGCACTGTAGCCACGCTAGCCCTGTCATGGAGAATCGTCTTGTCGTACGTCCGGAGGGATCGGTTGCTGACCTATGGCCAACAGGACTGCGGCCAACCGGCCGTGCCTAGCCGGCCCGCGCTTGGGGAGCTGGCAGGCAGACCAGCCAGACTGAGGGGTGTCAGCCGCCCTGATGTTTTGAAAAGGGATCCGAATTCTGTTGCCTACCCAGGGTCACCCTCCGACAAATTGTCACACAGTTGATAACGGTGCCCCGTACGAGTGGTATCCAAGGGCGCCGAAAGTTGGCCCACCAGGCCACCCTACAATCGGGACTCACTACCCCGCTTATGTGCTTCCAAGACGAAGGAGAAGGCTTACAAGGCAAGCCTACCCGAAGATGCAGAGGACTCTTTAACTGCCTTAGACGAGTAGGAAATTGTAACCATAGGCTTCGTTATACTTCACAAGTACTCTTTCTGTTTCATAATGTAGAACGTTTTTTGACTCTAGTGTAGTGTTAAAAAATATCTTATATTATGAAACGGAGGAAATAGTTGGGTTAGCGGATAGAAACGTTACACCTCATAGGTTTTCACCCCGTCGATACACCTAGGATCACCATTGTACTCTGTACACCTCCATCATTAACAAACACGTGCTACTCTTGTGATCAAGGGTTAAAACAATGATTTCAGCGCAGGTCTCTCTAGTGAAAAGTGTATGCGTCCATGTCGTCCCTGCGTGCTGCTCCGTGTTCCACTTACTGACAATATTACGCGAAGGGGAGCAAGGTAAGTGTGCGACATGTGTGTCATGAGGATATGTTGCTCATCCCGTCTGGGTATCTGCTCATCGATCACACTAGAGGTAACGCACACTTTGGCACACCATTCTTTATATATGGAATTAATTCTATTTCTCTTCAAAGGGTAATTATGGCAATTCATATTCCGCACATATTGCGGAAGCAGTCCAATGAATGTGGACCCGCTATTGGGTTGACCATGTAGGAAGACCCTTCCGGTTTTGGGAAGGTTCCATTCAGATTTTTCCTTTTTCTTTCTACCAGTTTTATTTTTTTTTTCATTTTCCTATTTACTTTCTTTCTTCAATTCATAAATATTTTTCAAATTTATAAATATTTTTTAAAATTTAAGAATGTAATATAAATTTGTAAACAATGCTTTCATAAACACAAATGCTTAAAAGCTCAAATTCATGAATATTTTTAAAAGCTCAAAAACCTAAATTGTTTGGAAAAAACGGAAAGTTTTTTAATAGAAAAATCAACCCAAATAAAAAAGCAGCTGAAAAAGCTACTGAGAAAAAAGAGTTAAATACACTGCAGGTGCCCTAACTTGTCCAACACAGTCAGTTTGGTGCATAAACTTGAAAAATACACAAAAATGATGTCGTAACTTGTTAGGCGTTTAAATACAGTGCCTTTGAATGCATGCCACCGTATCAAGTGTCTGTGTGGCATGCCAGCGAGGCCACATGTCAGTGGCTGCGGGCGAGTTGTGAGCTGTGAGCTGTGCGTGTAATTTCTCTTACAGAAGTGCCCTTGAACTTTAGTTAATTCTCGGAGGAAAAAACATTACACGCACTGGACGCATGCTGTCTTTTTATGAGAACGCGCTTGTACTTTAATTAATTCTCACAAAAAAATAAACACAAGCTGGCATGAAGGGAATTCAAACCACGGGCATCCCGGTTGCCTAACAAACAAGCGGACCAAGAGGCCACACTTTGGTTTATATTTTATTTTGAGCATCAGTACAGACACAAGCGCTTATATACACGCGCATACACTCATCCCTATTAACGCACACACGCACACCCTACTCCTATGAGCACCTTCGAGAGACTGAGCCGGCATATCATCTTGAGATTTACGAAGTCACCGTAGGCGCCTCGTCGTCGATGGGAACGTCTCCTCCCACTGAAAACGCATCGCCGGAAATCCTGAAATAAATCCAGGAATAATGCGAGCACCAGGATTTGAACCCTGGTGGGTTGGGGATACCACTGTCCACCTAACCAACTCAATCATAGGTTGATTCGCACTTTGGTTTACATTTAACTGCTAGCTAGCAACTTATATGCACGATTCCACGTATCACTTTGCACATGTTTTTGAGTGAAGTTTCTGTTTAGTTTTCATGATACATAAATTTTTCCATATGAAAAATATTGTCAATATGCAATTATTTTTTATTTTATATCTTTATTATATTTTCATTATTGTGTACCTTGAAGAGATAGACATGATTTTTTTTCTAAAATTTATGTGGACATAAAAAGTTGAATGTATATTAAAAATTACTGTGTAAATTTATGCATCTTCATTGAGGACCATAAGCACGAACAATTATTGTGTATCTTCATTCCATTTTTAAAATGCACAATTATTTAAAATTGACAATATTGTATTTTAAAAACTGTTCAACGTGTATTAAATATTATTGTGTGACAATAATAAATTCCAGAAATGTACTAACATGCTAAGCGTGTTTGTAGAAATTTAAGAATAATATTACACAATATCTTTTTAATACACATTCAACATTTTCAAAAAACACGGTGAACATTTTCTAAAATAATATGTAAATGAAAAATGAACATGAACGTGAAAGTGTCTTTCAAGAAATGCTCACCGTGTTTTTAATATACGTTCAACTCTTTAATTCAACATCAATTTTAGAAAAGTTCATGTTTATCTCTTCAAAGTACACAATAATGGAAAAAGAATAGAGATATAAAATAAAAAAATCATATTGATAATTATTTTATTTTTTCATATGGAAAAATTTATGTATCATTAAAACTAAACATAAACTTCACTCGAAGAAAGACAAGATAGTAACTTGGAATAAATAAAAAGAAAATTACTCCAATAAAAGCATATGCAGAGCGATATATACAATCATCTATATAAACTGTTTGCTGATAATTAAGCGCAAACCAGACCGTGACTGCCTGGTCCGCTCGATTGTCAGGCGACGTGGATGTCCCATGTTCTGGCTTTCAGGTATTTTTTGCAAGTATTAATTAAAATCAAGGGGTATTTTCTTGCGAGAATTAATTAAAAATCCAGAAGCATTCCTATAAGAAACAATACATAGCTCACAGCGCGCGTCCAGTGCCAGCAACCACTAACATGTGGCCCAGCGACAGGCTGGCATGCCACGCGGGCACTCGATACAACGGCATACGTCTAGAGGCATCGTATTTGAACGCCTAGACAAGGTACATCACTATTTTTGTGTATTTTTCAAGTTTAGGCATCAAACTGACCGTGCCAGACAAATTAGAGCACATGTAGTGTATTTAACTCGAGAAAAAACTTTGCCAGCGCAATATGCCCATACTGCTACATGGGTCATGGCCTAGTGCTACATAGTGTTACACGCGGGACATGGGCTCCATCAATTCAAGGACTGGTGGTCTGGCATGTTTGAAGCACGCAAGTCAGAAGGTCATGACTTCTCTTTTTTTTTTCTGCGGGGAAGAAGGCCATGACTTCTTTCACCGTGCAATATCATGTTGGACGATCTGGAACAAACGTAATGTGCGGAGTTTTTGTCACAACTCAGCACCCCCACGTATGCTTCTTGCTAGCATCAAGGAGGAATCCACCGCAAAGTCGTTTTGTGCGGTTCGGTCACGTACCGATCTGAGGCCATTCATTTTTTTCTGAGATTCGTGAGACCGTATGGCCCATCTAAATGTACAACATTAGTATATTTCTTGTATCTTTCTTTTTAGTCAAATCAGTGACAACATAATGGACCATAAAGTATAACTTTTGTTAGGGAAACGCATGCAGGTCTCTCTTCTCACTCTACCTGCAGAACAAATCCATAAACTTTATTTTCTCTTAGACAATTTAAATCAATAATATCTTTCAAACTATAGACTCGTTTTGAAACTTTTTATATATTTGGACTCCTGGCGTCAAGATCTTTAAAACTAGACCAATTTTGGATACATTTCAAACACATTTAATTTTTGACGTTTCACATTTCATATGAGAAATAAACCCATTTCACTAGAAAAATCTGAAACAAACCTATTTCACTAGAAGTATGTGAAAATAACATTTTTCACATAAACCTATTTAACCCAAATATGCAACTCAAATATCAACTTGTGAAACTAATTATTTGGAAGTGTGTAACATTTTATTTCAAAAGAATAAAATATGCAATTTCAAAAGTGTGCAATTGAAATAGATGTGATTTTTGTGACAAGCCAGTGAAAAGTAAAATCCATCTACTGGAAGTGAAAAAAATGTGAAACTAAAATCTCAACTTGTGAATTTGAAAATTATGAAATGTGTAACGGTTTACTTCAAAAGAGCGAAATATGCTTTTTCAATTATGTGAAATTGAAATAGATGTATCTTTTGTGAAAGAAGCTAGTGCAAAGTGAAATGTAGGTTCTGAAAGTGAAAAACAATATGAACTGAAATGTCAACTTGTGAAACTGATTTTATTTTTGAAATGTGTAACAGTTTATTTCAAAAAAGTGAGACATCATCTTATTTAAAAAATGTGCAATAGAAATATATGTGTTTTTATTAAACAAGTCAGTGGAAAGTGAAATGTAGGTTCTGAAAGTGAAAGATAATATGAAACTCAAATGTTAACTTGTGAAACTGATTATTTCCAAATGTGTTCCAGTTTATTTCAACAGAGTGAAACATGTTATTTCAAACATGTGCAATTGAAATATATGTGTTTTTTTGTGAAACAAGCCAGTGCAAAGTGAAATGTTGGTTCTGCAAGTAAAACAATATGAAGTGAAAAGTCAACTTGTTAAACCGGTTTATTTCAAAATGTGTAACAGTTTATTTCAAGAGTGTAAAACATGTTATTTAAAAAATCATGCAATTGTAATATATGTGATTTTTATGAAACAAGCTAGTGAAAAGTGAAATGTAGGTGCTGAAAGTGAAAAACAATATGAACTGAAATGCCAACTTGTGAAAGCGACCGTTTACAAATGTGAAATGGTTTATTTTAAAATAATTAAATATGATCTTCCAAGAATGTGCAATTGAAGTAGATATGATTTATCTGAAGCAAGCAAGTGAAAAGTGAAATGTAAGTTCTGAAAATGAAAAAAAATAATACTGAAATTTGAACTTGTGAAACTGATTGAAATCATTTTGTTCATAAGATTTCAAGCAGGTGACATATGTGAAATGTGTTTCATGAATTTTAAACTCATTTAAAATTTATGCAAAATCGGTCTTGTCTTAAAGTTCTTGCGACATGAGTTCAAACATATAATTTTTTTTAAATTGAAAGTTTGGTTTAAGAGATATGAATGACTTTAACTTAGCAAAGGTGAAATAAATGGATGCATTAGTTTGAGAGAGAGAAGAGAGAGAATGGGCAACACATGCATGTAAGACCCTGTGTTATTTGACCAAAAGCAGACATTGGCGGGACCCGTATACACTGTTTGCAGGTTGTATAGCTATATATTGCCGAAGCAAAATGCTTTGCTTTTTATACTGCACAGTGTTGCACTAATCTTCAGATTACAATGAGCGGCTTCAGATCTACCGGCACATGTCGGAACCGCTCAATTTTCCATTTCGAGGAATCCACACTTTAGTCTATCGCGGGTGCAAAACACTTTGGGGAAATCATTTTGAGAGAGTGAACATAATCTGTTGTAACCGTGCCGTCTGTAATACTCCAAACTCTTTTTTTTAATTAATGAATGAGGTAAATCTTATGCTTCCGTTTTAAGAAATAAAAATAAAAAATGCTAACTACATTATGATGAAAGTTGAGGAGCTGGCTCCTCTGCCTTGTCCTGTGATCGGACCCCTTCCCTACTCGATCCTGTCGCCGCCGCGCCCGCGCCCAGGCAGCCAGCGCCGTCGGTTCCTCGTGCGCGCTCCCGAGCGTCGCTGGCCCAGGCCCTGAGATGCTCTACAACGTCGTCCGCGAATACGGCGCTCTTGAACGAGCTCCCCATCTGCATCAATGGATTTATCGATTTGTCAAGGCTCTGTTAGTCAAGGTTGAGAATCATGTCTGGTTCCTGACTACTGCACTCACATGAGAGACGATGGCGTAGAGGGGGAGCGTGCTGTAGCTGCACAGGACCTGGACGACCACGCTGACGAGGATCAAACCAAGCGGTCAGCTATGCATCTATCATCTTAAAATTCACCCTTTGTCGAAAAAAATCTATCATCTGACAGACAAACATGTGTGCTTCGATCGATCCAAGAGGGGAGAGCAGCTACGTACCATATGGTGATTCTTGACACGCTGTATCCGAACCTGTCCATGATGCAGGAGTTGAAGCCGAACATGGCCTGCACCCACAAGAGGAGCTCAGAATTTCAACATGTGATGGGACGATTCGATGTGTTTATTCCTGTGTGCACGTGCACGCTTACTAGCGTCCAGAACAAGTAGGCGAACTCGTAGGCGTTCTGGAAGAGGATGAAGTGGATGAGGATGAGCAGCGTCCGGGGACTGCGGAACCAGAAGAGGTCGTCCGACGGGTCGACGGCGATGGCCCCGGCCTCCACGGCCGCGCGCTTCAGGTTCACCTGGTACGCCATCCGGGTTATGATGTGCTCCAGCTTCGTCCCGATTACAAGCAGCAGCTGCATGCATGCATGCACACCAAAGCACACGTTTGAATGATGCCAACAGTAAAGCAATTAGGCTCGTGACTCGTGGATCAGATCAGATCAGATGGGGGGCACTTACAGTCAACGGGACAAGTGAGATCCAGAAGTATGAGTGCCACCCTGCATCACGAGTTTTCAGTCGTCATTGTCAACTTTGTTACGCATGCAGACAGTCATGGACAAGTATACCGAAGTACTAAGAGAAATGAAGCATACCGGTGACGTTAATTAGCAGGAAGAACATTACAAATATCCAATAGTACCATCTACAATGAACAAACTCAAGTTAGCACGCTCTTATATTAGTTTATGGAGTGAGTACTATAAATACTAATAGTGATCTAAACACTTTTATATTAGTTTACGGAGGGAGTATTGGTGAGGTTCGAAAAAGAAGAAGGAACTTACTTTATCCCAACGACTCTCTTGTAATCCTTCTCGAGGGCCTTGATCATGTAGTCGTAGAAATTGTAGTCTCGGTTCCCCCTGAAGTGCTCCTGTACGTCAACCAGAAATATAATACGTAGTAGTGGTGCAAAACCAACCAGAAATCAGAAACAACAAGACCGAATCCACACGTACCATCAGGAAACCAAGCCTCATCGCGATGTAATCGTCCTTGGTTACCGATCCGTAGAACTGCTTGAAGAAAGAACGCTGGAAGGGAATATTACCGTGGGTTACCCCAAGTTCAGACTTCAGACTTCACAGATACAGCAAGTATAGTAATAGAAATCTCAATCAAGTTTGCTGCTGATTGCATACCATCCACAGTAGGATCATGGTGGCTTTGCCGTACCCCTTGTACCGGTCCTGGATGAACTTGCGCTGCTGCATCTTCATCATCATCTCAGGACCTGCAGCTGTTGGTAAGCAAGCAAGCACACCTCGACTAATTAGCCCATCTTCCGTAATCATTTTCTTCCGGCTAAAGTAATCCATCCTTTCATTCATTCAAGAGTTAAGCGTCGCCATTGCCCTACCACAGTCGCCGTCGGACTTGATACTCTTCTCCCACTGCTTCCATTTCCGCATCTGCGCACGGTTTACTGTCGGGTCAACGTTGGAAGTTCAGAAATGCTAAGCACGGACCAGCAGTAGTTTAGGAGTTACCTGTAGAAGCCCCAGGAGCACGGTGAAGGCGCTGAGAGCGACATGCGTGACAGCTAGGACGAAGATGAAGATATGTATCTGTTCCAGGGCGTGCAGCGAGAGCAACGGCACTTTTCCCTGAAACACACGTATACAAGATGGGCACAAAGCTACTACTAAAATCTGCAAGTAGGCAGATGTAACGATGCGTTACAGTAAGTACACTGAGCAAGTATACTGCTTTATAAAATAAAAGTTTCGCTGACAGTGTCTCCTAGTTTTACCATTACCACGTTGGTTCTGCCGATAAAAATAGAAAGTGCAGGGTATCAAGACCTCGATCAGACTAAACCTTGTTTCCGAACAAAGTCGACTTGTCTAACGCAGTTTTTAAACCTACGATGCGCCGACTCTGACACATGTCCAAACCGGCCACTATGATGTCGACGCAAGTACAATGACATTTTCAAACCTGTTTGCTCGAGCAGTAACCCGTTGCTGCTGCACGCTCTCCCTTGAGCAGCCTCCTCGCGCCCACGCCCACGCCGGAGGCGGAGGAGGAGGCATAGACGCCGTAATGCGCCGTCGTGGAGCTGGCGCCCGGGACGCAGGGCAACCAGTGCCCCATGAGGCTCTCGTCGATGCAGATCTTCTGTATCAGGTCTTGCGACACCACGAGCATCAGCGAGATGAACCCCAGCAGCATCAGTTCTGCCGCCATGCGCACGCAAGCAAAACCACGCGTCAGTGACAAGCAAGCAACATGAGTGAACGAAGGCCAATAGACGGGAGACGGCTGACCTTCTTTGAGCTTGAGCAACGCCTCGTACAGCGTCTCCCTCCGGTGAACCAGCGCCTGCACTCCACCCACTCGTGAATCAGTGGCACTGGGGAACAAAATTTTGCGACAAGATCGAAGGAATCTGGCTGTAAGGTTGTTGACATGATCACCTTGCCGAGATAATGCAGGGAGCGCTCGAAGATGATGGAGATGAGGACGATGACGGAGCACACCGATGCGACGATCCATGTTGGAGTGTCCTCCAGAGTCGCCCCGCCAACCATCACTGACGACCGGCTGGTTTTCTTTTCCCCTCCTCCTCACGTTGTCCGCACTGTACTCTTCGCCCTTCTCCTGCTTATATACTACTCCCTTCGTCTTAAAATAAGTGCCGCTGATTTAGTATAAAGTTTATGCCATCTCTCTCAAATAAGTGTCGCTAATTTAGTATAAAAGTCAGAGGGATTAGACTTCAACCAGTAAGTATTGTCTCCCTCCGTCCTAAGGATAGGATCGAACTTGGTCTTCGTAATCGTTTAACCTCTATTGCAGTTGCAGATCAGCCTGGACCTACCGAGCGGGCCAAAAAGCCCGCTCGTGGACCGGCCCGAACCGAACCAAAATTGAAGGACCGATAGAAGAAAACAGTCGGTCCGGTCTGTAAAAAGAGGCCCGAAGAGAGGTCCGGTCCGGTCCTGTTTTGGCTCGGTCCGCTCGGTTGGACCGAACTATTTTTTTCTTTTTGCATTTTCTGAATTATACAGACGAGGCCCAGCCCAGCCCAGGCTCTTGTTTCTGACCTAGCCCATCAAAACACTCGCACCCGTTCATGTTTCGCTAAAAAAATAAACAAAAGAGCAACAGATCACGCACCAGAGCTCTCGCCCCCGCCCCCGCCGCCGCCTCCCAATTCTCATGCACCACCGTCGACCTCACCACAACAAATCACCTTGTCCATGAGCTCCACCACTTTGAGATCTCCTTCCCTGCGCAAGGAATCGGTCGAATTCGTCCTGAAATCGTCGTCATGGTCGTCCTTCGCCGACTCCGGCCGCTGTCGTTCATCGTTGATTACGTCGCCATTCTTGCTTCCCCGGCTTCCCCGACACCTCCATTGAGTCCGCCGTGAGCTACTGCCTCTTTCCCCTCTGTCCCTCCTTCTAATTAGCGCACGTAGCAGTCTCTCGCCGCCGGTGGTGTTTGGCCGGTCCTTCGGTCCAGACTGAGCTTTTTTCGTGGCTGGTCCGGTGCCAGAAAAGGGGACCGCTGGGTGCTTCGGTCCGGTCCGGTTCAGTCCGCCGGTGGCCGGTCCAAACGGCGGCTCGGTGAAAGACCGGACCGGCCCGGACCGCGTCCACCCTGAGTTGCAGAGCTTGCCTCTTTGAACTCTTTGTTGCATCTTGTTACCCTTTCCCAGGTCCCGAACGATCGGCGTCTGCTTAATGGCGAGGCTTTCTCCACCCGGGGAGCGTATGCTGCTCTCTCTACATAGCTCGCGGAGCCCACCCTCACCTTGATTTGGGACTCCGGAGTTTCCAAGAAAGTTATGATCTTTGGGTGGCTGTTTTTTCTTGATCGGTTGAATACTAGGAAGAATCTACGCAAGAAGACTATTCTGGACTCGGATGTGTGCCTTAGGTGCAGCCGCACCGTGGAGGATAGGGACCATATGTTCTTCTCTTGCCCCGCAGCGTCTCGGATTTGGCCGGCAACGGGTATTCAACCTTGCTCCACGTCCATGGCGGACTTCTTCGCTACGCCACTACCCCACGCTCTGCCAACCACCGTCCGCCCCTTCATGCTGCTCCTCATCTTATGGAAAATCTGGGATGCCCACAACAAAAAGGTTTTTCAGAGTCTGGATGCTGATGTAAACTCCTCTATTACTATCATTATTAGTGACTTAATTATCTGGTCTCATCGTCTCAAAAATGAGACAATAAGAGGACACGCCGGTGTGTGGCGGGAGTTCCTCTCTTCACACCATTTGTAACAACTCTAAACTTGTGGTACGTTTGAAACATATTCATGTGGGGAGTCTTACCCTCCGGTGACCATTTCAAAAAAAGAAGGTATTGTCTCCCTTAAAAAGAACGAAAGAAAAAAAGCAAGTACTGTCACACGGAGTACTGAACTTTTCAGGGCTTTGTGGACTGACAGCTCAGACGCCCCCTCGCCCCTTTATCACTGACCGTATTAGCTAAGACTCTCTTTAGCTCTATGTTTCTTTTCCCAAAGCGATTCATTTCCTTTCCCAAAAGAGAACAGCTAAGCCCATGATTTTCTTTTTCGGTGTAATATGTCCCGTATAGTATTTTACCCGGGAATGATTCAAAAGCTGCTACTTACTAGAGTTTATCTTGTGGAAGTTTCGTTCATCAGCTTCACGATAAGGCCACATGGTGGCCAATGGGTATTGTCTGTTCCACTACGTTGAGGCTGCAAAAGCTGGTTGGCGTTTCAAGTGCAAGCTGAGAAAGGTTATTTTTTTTGTTGTTTTTTGTTTTTGCGGGTTCATCTAATGGCTCCTCGAACCAATCAACAGGCGAACTGGAATCTAGCTAGCCTAGTGATCTCATGAGCGACATTATTAGTACTCCTTCCGTCCCATAATATAAGAGCGATTTGCAAGCTGATGCTCAAACCTAAAAATAGGAAAATTATAAGCAAAATGATAACAATTGTCAAAAACCGCTGTCGCTGCACCCGAAGATTGTTCTCCATTCTTTATAGTGTTAATGACCCCCAAGTTATCAGAGCTAATCATGAGACGGCTGCGTCCAGCCGTTTTTGCTAGAGAAAGCCCAAATCTGAAAGCCAAAACTTCAATCGTTAAGACATCTGCACAACAGCCGACCAACCCCCCTGCCCCCTCAGGACCGGCCCAACATTACCCCTAAACCTGTCCTGGTCAAACGAAACATCCACATTTAGTATGACGAAACCACCCTGGGGCCTGGCCCAAACCCCTTTTTTCTGAGAACACTCGGAGAAGAAGCAATGACAAAATTAGCCGTAAGCGCACGCATCCCCATAGATATCTTGATAGCACTCTGAATTTTCTCCTCATGGACCAACTTACGTCTTTTCCACCACAAGTACCAACCAGTAATGGCAATCATTTCCCGGACATTTTGAATCTCCATAATGAATAATACCTGAAATGGTAATAGGACCAGGAATTCCAGAGCTCCTTTTTTTGTAAACAGCAAACCATCTCTTGCAAGAATTATGAACTCTAGGATTTGTCTGAAGAATTCCATGGACCTCTTTTCAGAGCTTCATTAATGTTTGTACATATTTTATTTATTTAATGAAAATATACCATAGAACAATTAGGCTTACAAAAATTATATTGAGGCATTCAATCAAATCACTACCTTGGAACGTACACTTTTTTTGAAATGGAGGTTGAAACCCGTGGCAGCTGCATCATTGGGATACATGTGCCATCGTTGTCACATCTAGCGGGAGGTAGCATGTGTTGGAGATATGCCCTATAGGCAATCATGTATGATGATATTTCCTATACTACACCCGTTGCGCCAATTGGCACAAAGACCTACTCCAATCTGCAAGTTAAGCGAACTATATGAAACTTGAATGGAAGTCAAGTGAACTATTTGAACAGACCAAGAAGAGAAGCAAATAATACAATCATAAATTTAGGTGAATTGCTTGATGGATGTTTGTATCTGCATCACCCATGCTCGTCTCTTATGTAAAATAGATGACATGTCGTGCCAATTGGCGCAGAGACAAACTGCATCCCAGAAGTTAAGCAAACTATTTTATGGATATTTTCCTCAACTATATGTAAATGATTATGTTCATACCGAATGAACTATGTGAAACATAGAATGGAAGCTATGTAAACTATCTTGAGAGAATTTTTTCCTCAACTCTCTGCAAATAATGAAGTTCATACTGTGTTGTTATTTACTTTGGCGACGATCATTCCCATAGCTGTCTTTGGTGACACATAAGTCATTTGCTTGAGTAGGTGAATGGATCATGAGATTATCTTTATCATGCTCCAGCCTTTGCTCATCTATAAGTAAAAACAAACACACTAGAACATGTCTATATACATCAAATTAATAAAAAATTTGTTTATCTTATATATGTTTTTTGAGGGAAAGGACACTAGGAGAGGCTGCTATTGTGTTTTCATATATAATGTGGGTGTTGTTACACAGTTACATCATATGTACATCATTCCAACCACCCACAGAGGGGCTGTGTGTGGTCAAGTGGAAGTTTAAGAGCAGTTAACTAATACAGAATCTAATTATCAAAGATTAGCCAGAAAGGAGGAGATGAAGGCAGAATGTGCCTTTTTGGTCATGTGTTGAAGTAGGCTAAAGTCGTTCTTAAATCTCCGAAGCCAGCCATCAATGCTCGGGTTCACCCTTCTAAAATGTTTGTTGTTTCTCTCTTTCCACAAGCTCCAAGCTGCCACTAGAAATGTGTCGAAGAATAGGGGGATCCCCTAGGTGTCTTTAGTAGCTTGCAGAAGTTGGAGACGACAGGTGAACACAGGCCAGATGATGCCAAGTTTTTGCCAACAAGCTTGGGTGAAGGGACAAGTAAAGATCATGTAATCCACTGTTTCTTCCACTTGGGTCCCGCAGAGGAGGCAGTTGTAATCATCACCAATATCATAATGGCGGCGTTTCAACATGTTGCGCGTGTTTAGTCTATCATGCAGCAGCAGCCACCCGAAAACCTTAATCCTCATGATGCAATGGGATCGCCACAGGCATTTGAAGATAGGATGAACAATCGCATCTCTGAAGTAGTATTTATAGTAGTTGGCTGGCCTGTAATAAGTTTTGCCCCAAGTATAGTACCAGACATCATTAATGGAGGAGGCCGGGCTCATATGGGAGGAAATCATTTGGATGTCACACACTTCATTTAAAGCTTGCGAGGAGAGTGGAAGATGGAAAGTTTCCAAAAGTGTCGTGCTCTCCAAGAAGCCCTTGACGGACACGTCTTCATGCATGTCAAAGGAGAAGGCATGGGGTGTGAAGATTCTAGTACATCACTGCCCCAGAGATCTTTCCAAAACAGAGCTGTCGTGCCCGATACCACCTGTACTTGCGAGATGCCTTGGAAGATGGGGTGAGTTTTAGAATATCTCGCCACCAGAACGATCCGATCGGGGTCAAGGCATGTGGTACCTTGTCTGTGTAGTATGTGTCCCATAGGAGCTGCACCCACGGGATATCAAGCTTGTTATAAAATTTGTGGAGGAATTTCATGAGCAATGCATCGTTTTGCAGCTTGATGTTGATCACCCCAAGCCCGCCAAGTTTTTTGGGTTTATAGACTATTTCCCAAGTGGCTAGGGAGTTGCATTTATCTCCTTGTTCAGTTTTCTTGGTCCAAAGACATCTTCTCCTGATCTTGTCAAGCATCTCAATCATCTTGGGGGAAACCTTGAGCATGCACATGGCATAAATGAGAAGTGAAGTTGTAGCGACCCGACCTCAGGCGGTCAAGTCTCTGTGTTCAGTGTCATCCCTGGATCGGTAATGCTGACACACACAGTACTCGGAGGATTTATAACAGAGTAGCAATCACACACTTATTATATCGAATGTCTCAAAAGAGAACTTATTACAATAAATCTGGCTTAAGGCCATCTAAATAAGATAACAACAGAAGGCTTGGAAGATAAAATGAGTCCATCAACTCCAATGGCATAGCCGAGTGCACGACAAACGACCTATGGCACCTTACTCGTTGTCTGAAAAGTCTGCAACATGATATGTTGCAGCCCGAAATGGGTCAGCACATGGAATATGCTGGCAATATAACACAGTAGAGCAATGAACATATAAATCCTATCACTACATGCATATATGGCTGGTGGAGGCTCTATGGTTATATTGTTTTGCGAAAAGCCAATTTTTTCCTACAACAAAGGAATATGTTTTATTTAACTATCATGGTAGTTGAAACATCATTGAGAAGGTTCCTCCAACTCAATCCCAATTAAAGTAGTCATTAACACCCGTCAAATTAATTTAGAGTGATGAGATCAAATCAATAATTCAAGTACCAGATACTCAAGATGTCCATAACCGGGGACACGGCTAACCATGATTAGTTTATACACTCTGCAGAGGTTTGCACACTTTTCCCCACAAGACTCGATCTCCTCCGTTGGATTTCTCACACTACAAGGTGTTTGAGAAATGGATGGCCGAGACACAGTCTTTCAGAAGCATTAACTCTTTACCCTGGGTGGACAATTACACCTACTTTCCCCTACATCTGCTAGCCTACCATTGAAAGAGGTCACACAACATACTCAACTATGCCAGAGCCCATAATGGCTTGTGGATGCACACGGAAGTTTCTAGCATGAATAATCTTATGATCCCTTTGAGCCTGGGTGGCGGACCGTAGGATGATCACACGGGTACTCCGGGATATCCTTGGACAACACTGGATTCTCGAGGTGCCCACAAGCAATCCACCCAGATGTGTATTAAAGTTGGCACTTTAAGTTGAACCATTAATTAACAACTCACATCTATCATGGTTACACTCAAACCCAAACCACGTCTACGGGCATAGCATGGAAATACAAGCACAGCGTAGAAGTAACTCCCAAGGGTTTGATAATAAAACTGGTAATAGGTTCTACCTCATAATCTACTTCCCAGACCCACATGTTAAGAGATCCTACTCATGCAATGTGTGAGGGTTGAAACTAATGCATAAAAACAGGGTAATAAAGGGGTATGATCAAAGTGTTACTTGCCTTGTTGACGATCTGCAAAACCTAGAGATTCGTAGAAGCACGCTTCGCACTTCGGGAATTCTATCGCAAACAAACAATAGCATACATAAGAACTCAAGCAAAGATGCACAGGTAAAACGCAAATAACAAGATCTAACTAGAAAGTTCAACTAAAGAACTCCGGTTTGCAAAAAGAATCAAATCAAATGGAGCAACGAAACTCAAACTACGAAAGAAACAAGATCCTTTACTAATCTGGACTAAAGTCAAATGTTACAATACCCAAATCTTCTTCAAGTTGGTTAAACAGAAAGAGGACTTCGAGACGAAGATCTAGGCGCTTGTTTCACCTGATTTGGATAAACGAGCGAAAAGATAAACTAAAACGAAGATTACGGCAGAAATCACGATCGAAAATAATCGCGAAAAACCCTGGCAAATAAAATGAGACGAACAGGCTAATGAACGAATGTTCGCTGGCTGCGGTTAACTGACGAACAACATTCTTTAAAACGAACGTACGGACGAACGTACAGACGAACGTCCGTTATTTAACTAAACCGAAAGAAAAATGGAACCGATCTAAGAAAAAAATGAATCTAGGGTTTACTAAGAAAACCGATTGGTTTTCTGAGAAAAAACCGAGACGGAGGCAGAGGCGGTTTCTACCTTCGGCGAGTGGCGGGGGCGGCGAGATTGGCAGCGGCTCCGACGGGCGGGCGGTCGGTGGCGGCGGCGCGATGGGGAGACGGCGACGTCGGACGACGGCGTCGCGAAGTGGCGGCGTCGCGGGTTTCGAGGTAGGGCGCTAGGGTTTCATGGCGGGGGCTGGCGCAGCTCGGGGCTTCGGGCCTCGCCCTTTATAGGCCGGCCAGGCGGTGTCCGGGTCGGGCATGACCCGTTAGGTCGATGCATTTTTAAAAAAAAAATCCTGACGCGGAAAAACGAACAAAAGAAATACTAAACGGAGTCAAAAAATCCTGAAATAAATTTTCACGGTCCTCTAATAATATTGTGGACAAAGTGAACATTTATTTTGGCCTCTAATGCAATATTGAAAAACGCATATTTTTCCTGTTTCAAATAAAATAGCAATAAAAATCCAAAAGAAAATATTTATTTGATTTTAATATTTTCCTCCAATATTCCCTTTATTTTGGAGAAGTCATATTATCCCCTCTCTTATATTTTAATATGAAATATTTTCGGAGAGAAAAATAATTAAAACCAAAGTGATCCTTGTTTCAATATTTGATAAAATTCAAATATGAAAAACGTGAAATCCGCAACTCTCCCCGTGGGTCCTTGAGTTGCTTAGAATTTCGAGGATCGCAAAGCAACAATGCAGTAAAAATATGATATGCATGAATGACCTATGTATAACATTCCAAATTGAAACTTTGGGATGTTACAAACCTACCCCCTTAAGATGAATCTCGTCCTCGAGATTCGGGTTGGCTAGAAAATAGGTGTGGGTGGTCTTTGCGTAGATCATCCTCTCGTTCCCAGATGGCTTCATCCTTGGTATGGTGGCTCCACTGAACTTTGCAAAACTTGATAACCTTGCTGCGAGTAACTCGACTGGCAAACTCGAGAATCTTGACTGGCTTCTCCTCATATGTCAAATCACTATCCAACTGAATTACTTCTAGGGGTACTGTATCTCTCAGGGGTATATCGGCCATTTCTGCATGGCACTTCTTCAACTTGGAAACGTGAAACACATCATGAACTCCTGACAGTCCTTCGGGTAACTCCAACTTGTAGGCAACCTCTCCCATGCGTTCCAAAATACTGTATGGTCCTACAAATCTCGGGGCTAACTTTCCCTTAACTCCAAAATGTTTAACTCCTCGTAGTGGTGACACACGGAGATATGCTCTATCTCCAATTTCATAGACTACCTCCTTACGTTTTGAGTCTGCATAGCTCTTCTGCCTGGACTGAGCTACCTTCAGTCTATCTCGAATTAGCTTAACATTTTCTTCGGACTCCTTAATCAAATCTGGTCCAAACAACTGATGGTCTCCAACTTCATCCCACATCAACGGTGTTCTGCACCTCCTTCCATACAAGGCTTCAAAAGATGACATCTTCAAATTGGCCTGGTAGCTGTTATTCTATGAGAACTCCGCGTAGGCCAAATTATCATCCCAACTAGATCCATAATCTAGCGCACAAGCTCTCAACATGTCCTCCAGAATCTGATTGACTCTCTCGGTCTGTCCATCTGTCTGCGGATGAAAAGCTGTACTGAACACTAGCCTGGTACCCAAAGTCTGGTGCAGCTGGTGCCAACACTTTGAAGTAAATTGCGTTCCTCTATCTGATACGATGGTCCTCGGTACTCCATGCAGACATACGATCCTAGTCATATATATCTTGGCCAACTTCGCACTGGTATAAGTGGTCTTCACGGGGATAAAGTGAGATACTTTGGTCAAGCGATCCACTACTACCCAGATAGAATCATATCCCGCTCGGGTCCTGGGTAATCCGGTGATAAAATCCATGCCAAGCTTGTCCCACTTCCATTCGGGTATCGGCATAGGCTGCAGTAATCCTGCTGGCTTCTGATGTACTGCCTTCACTCTCTGACATACATCACATACGGCTACATACTCAGCAATATCCTTCTTCATTCCAGTCCACCAGAAACGCTCCTTTAAATCCAAATACATCTTGGTGTTTCCGGGGTGTATCGAGTATGGTGAGTCATGTGCCTCCTGTAGTATTAACTTCCTGATCTCTGCATTATTAGGCACATAAACACGGTCCTCGAACCACAAGGTGTCGTGCTCGTCCTCACGAAAACCTTTGGCTTTTCCTTCACTCATCTTCTCCTTTATCTCCGCAATTTCCTTGTCATCCTTCTGAGCTTCACGAATCTTTCCCAACAATGTAGATTGAACTTCCACCGCTGCAACAAAACCTCTAGGAACAAATCTCCAAACGAAGCTCCCTGAGATCTTCTGCTAACTCCTTTGGCAATCCTCAACTTACGAGGGTATTGACATAACTCTTCCGGCTCAAAGCGTCTTCTACGACATTGGCCTTTCCTGGATGATAGTGCAGCTTCATATCATAATCCTTTATAAGCTCCAACCATCTCCTCTGCCTGAGGTTCAGCTCCTTCTGAGTAAAAATGTACTTCAAACTCTTGTGATCCGTGTACACATCACAACGGTTTCCAATAAGGAAATGTCTCCAGGTCTTGAGCGCATGCACTATAGCTGCGAACTCCAAATCATGGGTGGCATAATTCAACTCATGCGATAGAAGTTGACGTGAGGCATACGAAACAACTCTTTCGTCTTGCATAAGTACTCCTCCAAGTCCTAAGCGAGAGGCGTCGCAATACACTTGGAAATCCTTGCGTATATCTGGCAGAATCAACACTTGGGCCGTAGTCAAACGTTTCTTCAACTCCTGGAAACTTGCTTCACATTCTTTAGTCCAATGGAACTTGGTGTCCTTCTTCAACAACGTCGTCATGGGCTTCGCAATCTTAGAAAAATTCTCAATGAATCTCCGGTAATATCCCGCAAGTCCAAGAAAACTGCGGATCTCTCCAACTGAGGTGGGTGCCAACCACTTAGTGTCTGACTGAACCTTGGTAGGGCCTACTACTATACCCTCTCCTGATATAACATGTCCAAGGAGTCCAACTTCCTTCAACCAAAACTCACATTTGTTGAACTTGGCGTATACCTTGTGTTCCTTGAGCTTCTCGAGAACTAAGCGCAAATGCTCCTTATGCTCCTCTTCATTCTTCGAGTACACCAAAATGTCATCAATGAACACCACGAAAAATTTATCCAAGAACTCCATGAACACCTTGTTCATCATACTCATGAAATAGCCAGGGGCATTAGTCAATCCGAATGACATAACCATATACTCATACAACCCGTACCTGGTGGTGAAAGCTGTCTTAGGTATATATTTTTCTCGAATCTTCAGCTGGTGGTATCCTGATCGAAGATCGATCTTGGAAAAGACTTTTGCTCCTTGCAGCTGGTCAAATAGATCATTTATCATCAGCAGTGGGTACTTGTTCTTGATCGTTACTTCATTCAATGCCCGATAATCAACAACCATTCTCAGAGACTTATCCTTCTTCTCAACCAAGAGCACTGGGGCTCCCCATGGTGACGAACTTCGTCGAATGTAACCTTTCTCCAATAACTCCTTAATCTGTTTCTTAATCTCCTCCAGATCATTTGCGGGCATCCGATATGGTCTCTTTGATATTGGTCCGGTGCCTGGCAGTAACTCTATCAAAAATTCAATATCTTCATTTGGCGGCATACCTGGTAGTTCCTCTGGAAATACATCTGGAAAATCCTTCACTACAGGCACTTCCTCCTGTACAACTCCTGAGAGGGAATTTACGTGAGTACTCTTAGGAGTATACCTGGATACATACTTAATCCTTGTCCCTTCCAGTATGGTGAGCAGAATTGACTTATTGGCGCAATCGATGTTTCCTCCATACATAGATACCCAATCCATACCGAGTATCACATCCAATCCTTGGGATTCCAAAATTATCAAGTCTGAGGGGAAAACATGCCTACCTATGGTCAATGGCGTCTGAAAACATCCCTGACTTGCTATATACTCTGCTCCTGGTGAGCTTACTAACATAGGTGTCCTAAGTACTTTAGTGGGCAACTTATATTTATCCACGAATCCCCTTGAAATGTATGAATGCGATGCACCAGTATAAAAAATAACTACTACAGTAAATGACTTAACCAAAAACTTACCGATAACTGCATCTGGTTGCTCCTCAATCTCCTCCACGTTCATGTGGTTCACTTGTCCCTTGTTGAAAGGGTTGGGCTTCTTCCCAGAGCTTCCATTGCCATTTCCATTCTTTGCTTCAGAACACTCAGTGGCGTAGTGTCCAGTCTTCCCGCACTTGAAACAAGTGATGTGACTTAAATCCTTCTTGGCGGGCGTGCTTGGGTTAGAGCGGTTCTGGTTGCTTCCTACTCCACTCCCATTTACATTCCTAGGGTCATGGTGGTTATGCGGAATTCCTCCATTGTGGTTATGGACTCCATGGCTATGAGTAAATCCTCCCGGGTTTGGGGTGAAATGGGGTTTCTGCTGAGCTCCTGCATTGTACTTTCCTTGCCCATACTTCCTCTTGCGGCTCTCAATCTGCTGCTGCTTCCCTTCAATCATAAGAGCCTTATCTACGAACTCCTGGTAGTTTTTGAATGTTGCCACCATAAACTACATACTCATCTCATCGTTCAGCCCTTCCATATACTTCTCTTGTTTCGCGGCATTGGTGGCCACGTCATTTGGGGCATAACGAGCCAGCTTGCTAAAATCCTCCACGTACTGCCCTACAATACGGTTGCCATGGCGTAAGTTGCGAAACTCACGCTTCTTCATACTCATAGCTCCAGTTGAGACATGAGCAGTGCGGAATGCTTGCTGAAACTGCTCCCAAGTAACATTGGCTATGGAGAAAGTGGCTGTGTAATTTTCCCACCATGCGGCTGCAGGTCCATCCAATTGGTGTGCGGCAAAACGCACTTCTCAGCATCTGTGCAACCGGCAGTGGTTAACTCCCTTCCAATCCTGCGTAGCCAGTCATCCGCAACTATGGGCTCGGTGCTACAGGAAAACACCGGTGGTTGTAACCTCAGAAAACGGTTTGTCAACTGGAGGTTGTAGCGACCAGACCTCAAACGGTCCAATCTCTGTGCTCAGGTGTCATCCCTGGATCAGTAATGCTGACACCACACAGTACTTGAAGGATTTATAACAGAGTAGCAATCACACACTTATTACATCGAGTGTCTCAAGAGAGAGCATATTACAATAAATATGGCTTAAGGCCATCTAATAACGATAACAATGGAAGGCTCAGAAGATAAGTGAGTCCATCAACTCCAATGGCATCACTGAGTATAGAACCACGACTTAAAAGCACCTTAATCATCATCTGAAAAGTCTGCAACATTAACGTTGCAGCCCGAAACGGGTCAGCACATGGAATATGCTGGCAATGTAACACATAGAGAGTAATGGAATGAAATAGGCTATACTATATGCATATTTGGCTGGTGGAAAGCTCTATGGTTACAGTTTTTGCGTAAAGCCAATTTTTCCCTACTGCAAAGGAATAAATTTTATTTAACTATCATGGTAGTTGTTAAACATTGAGAATGGTTGACAGCATTCTCAATCCCAATTAAGCATCATCATTAAACAAAACCCGACAAATTAATTTTAGAGTAACATGATGAGATTCACATGATAATCCAAGTACTAGATACTCAAGATGTCCATAACCGGGGATACGGCTAACCATGATTAGTTTATACACTTTGTAGAGGTTTGTGCACTTTTCCCCACAAGACTCGATCTCCTCCGTTGGATTTCTCGCACTACAAGGTGTTTGAGAAACGGATGACCGAGACATAGTCTTTCAGAAGCGCTAGCACCTTACGAACGGGTAGACCGTACCAACCTACATCCCCTACATCTGCTAGTCTACCACTGTAAGAGTTCGCACGACTTAGTCAACTATGCTAGAGCCCATAGTAGCTTGTGGCTGCACACGGAAGTTTCTAGCATGAATAATCTCATGATCCCTTTGAGCCTGGGTGGCGGTCCAAAAGAAAACAGGCAATCGCTGGAATACCCATGTGCCTCAATCCACCCAGATGTGTATTTAAGTTGCCACCTTAGATAAACCATTAATTTAACAATCTCACATCTGTCATGGATACACTCACCCAATCCACGTCTACTAGCATAGCATGGCATAATAAGAAAACATAGAAGTAACTCCCAAAGGTTTGATAATAACAGGTAATAGGTACTACCTCAATTACTTCCCAAACCCACAATTTAATTAGATCCTAATCATGCAATGTGTGAGGATTGATCTAATGCAATAAAACTGGGTAGTAGGAGGTATGATCAAAGTGTTACTTGCCTTGCTGATGATCCGCAAAACCTAGCGATTCGAAGTAGCAAGCGGCGCACTCCGGGTACTCTATCACAAACAAACAAGCATACAAGAAGTACTATATTAATGCACAGGTAAAACTCAAATAAGAGATATAACCAGAAAGTTCATCTTAAGAACTCCGGTTGGCAAAAAGAATCAAATCAAACGAAGCAACGAAAGACAAACGACAAAAGAAACAAGCTTCATTTACTATTCTGGATCTAGGGCAATTTTTACAGTGGAAAAAACTTGTTTGAGTTGGTTAAACGGAAAGAGGGTTTCGAGACGAAACTCCAGGCGCTTGAATCGCCTGATTCCGATAAACGAGCGAAAAGTTATACTAGAACGAAAAACGGATCAGGAATCGCGATCAGAAAAATCGCGGATTAAATCCGAGAAAAAGAAAAATGACGAACAGATTAACGAACGAACGTTCATTATGTGGACCTAAACGAAGAACGCGTTTGTTAAAACGAATAAACGGGCGAACTTTCGCTAAATAAATAAACCGGAAAAACCGATCTATTTAAAAAACGAAACTAAAAAAACCGAACGAAACCGACGGAAAACCGATCGGTTTTCTAAAAAAACCAACGGCGAGATCTACCTCCGGCGGCGGCGGATCCGGCGATCCGGTGAGGCGGCGCGGCGGCGGCGGCGGGGCGGCGAGGTGATGTGGCGCGGCGGCGGGCGGCGAGGCGGCGCGACGGCGGCGCTCTAGGGTTAGGGTTTGGGGCGGGGGCGCGGCTGGGCTGTCGGGCCTTGGGCGACACTATTTAAAGGCCCGGCCAGGCGGAGTCCTGGCCGGTTACGGCCCAGAGTCGGTTTGGACTTTTTTTTAATAATTACGCTCAGAAAAAAAATAAAAGGAATACTAAACGGACTCCAAAAATCCAGAAATAAATTTTCCCCGACTTCTAAAATCAAGCCGCACATGATGAACATTTATTTGGGGCCTAAATGCAATTTTGAAAAACACACATTTTTCCTAAATTCAAATAAAATAGCAAATAAAACCAAAATAAAATCTTATTTGATTTTCTTATTAAATCCTCAATATTTCTTTATTTTGGGAAAGTCATTTTATTCCCTCTCTCATATTTTTGTAATAGAAATAATTGAAGATAAAATAAATCAAATCAAATGATCCTATTTTCAAAATTTGAGAAAACTCAAGTATGAAAATAACGAAATCCCCAACTCTATCCGAGGGTCCTTGAGTTGCGTAGAATTTTCTAGGATCAACCAAAATGCAGTAAAATATGCTATGCAATGATGATCTAGTGTATAACATTCCAAATTGAAAATTTGGGATGTTACAAACCTACCCCCCTTAAGATGAATCTCACCCTCGAGATTCGGGTTGGCTAGAAAATAGGTGAGGGTGGTCCTTCAGCAATTCTTCCTCTCGCTCCCAGGTGGCTTCATCCTCCGTGTGGTGATTCCACTAAACTTTGCAAAACTTGATAACCTTGTTGCGGGTGACTCGACTGGCATACTCTAGAATCTTAACTGGTTTCTCCTCATAGGTCAAATCACTGTCCAACTGAATGGCTTCTAGTAGCACTGTATCTCTCAGCGGTATATTAGCCATTTCTGCATGGCACTTCTTCAACTGGGAAACGTGGAACACGTCGTGAACTCCTGACAATCCTTCAGGCAATTCCAACTTATATGCTACTTCTCCCATATGCTCCAAAACTTTGTTTGGGCCTACAAAATGTGGCGTTAACTTTCCCTTAACTCCAAAGCTCTTAACTCCTCGAAGTGGAGATACTCGAAGATAAACTCGGTCTCCGACTTCATAAACTGTCTCCTTGTGTTTAGAATCTGCATAGCTCTTCTGCCTGGACTGGGCTACCTTGAGCCTATCGCGAATCAATTTTACTTTCTGTTCAGACTCCTTAATCAAATCCGGTCCAAATAACTGGCGGTCTCCAAGTTCATCCCACGACAATGGGGTCCTGCACCTCCTTCCGTACAAGGCTTCGAAAGGGGCCATATTCAAACTGGATTGATAACTATTGTTGTAAGAGAACTATGCATATGGCAAATTCTCGTCCCAACTAGATCCATAATCTAGTGCACAAGCTCTCAACATATCCTCCAAAATCTGGTTAACTCTCTCGGTCTGTCCATCTGTCTGCGGATGGAAAGCTGTACTAAACTCCAGTCTGGTACCCAAAGTTTCGTGCAACTGATTCCAGTACTTTGAGGTAAACTGGGTTCCTCTATCTGACACAATGCTCCTTGGAACTCCATGCAGACATACATTCTGGTCATGTATATCTTTGCCAACTTTGCACTGGTATAGGTAGTCTTCACTGGGATGAAATGAGCTACCTTTGTCAAACGATCGACTACAACCCAAATCGAGTCATAGCCTGAATGAGTTCTAGGTAAACCCGTAATGAAATCCATACCTAACTTATCCCACTTCCATTCGGGTATCGGTAGTGGCTGTAGCAATCCTGCTGGCTTCTGATGCTCTGCCTTTACTCTCTGACATACATCACAAACTGCTACATACTCCGCAATGTCCTTCTTCATTCCGGTCCACCAGAAAATATTCTTCAAATCCAGATACATCTTGGTATTTCCTGGATGAATCGAATAGGGCGAATCATGGGCCTCTTGCAGAATTAACTTCCTGATCTCCGAATCATTAAGCACGTAAACACGGTCTTCAAACCATAAGGTATCGTGCTCATCTTCACGAAATCCCTTAGCTTTTCCTTTGCTCATTTTCTCCTTTATAGAGGCAACCTCCTTGTCAGTCTTCTGGGCGTCTCTGATCTTATCCATCAAAGTAGACTGAATCTCCAATGCTGCTACATAGCCTCTTGGTACTATTTCCAAACATAGCTCATGAAGGTTTTTTGCTAACTCCCTTGGTAAATCTCCCGTCATTACTGTGTTGACATGGCTTTTACGACTCAACGCGTCAGCTACTATGTTAGCCTTTCCGGGGTGATAATGCAATCTCATATCATAATCCTTGATGAGCTCCAACCATCTCCTTTGCCGGAGATTCAACTCCTTCTGCGTGAAAATATACTTCAAACTCTTGTGGTCTATGTACACCTCACAATGATTTCCAATGAGAAAATGTCTCCAAGTCTTCAACGCATGCACTACGACTGCTAACTCCAAATCATGCGTAGCATAACTCAACTCATGAGGCTTAAGTTGTCATGAGGCATATGAAACAACTCTTCCTTCCTGCATGAGCACTGCTCCAAGTCCCTGACGTGAAGCGTCACAATACACCTCATAATCCTTGGTCTAATCTGGCAAAATCAACACTGGTGATGTAACCAAACGTTTCTTCAACTCCTGAAAACTAGCCTCACATTGCTCAGTCCATATGAACTTGGTATCCTTTTTCAACAACTCCGTCATAGGCTTTGCAATCTTCGAGAAATTTTCAATAAACCTCCGGTAGTATCCTGCAAGTCCAAGAAAACTCCGAATCTCTCCAACTGTTGTTGGTGTTTCCCAATTTGTCACGGTGTCAACCTTAGTGGGATCTACTGCTATACCTTCTCCGGATATAACATGTCCGAGAAATCTAACTTCCTTCAACCAAAACTCACATTTGCTAAACTTGCCATATAATTGATGTTCTCTGAGCTTTCCAAGAACCAAACGCAAATGCTCCTTATGCTCCTCTTCATTCTTCGAGTAAACCAGGATATCATCAATGAACACTACGACGAACTTGTCCAAAAACTCCATAAACACTTTGTTCATCATGTTCATAAAATATGCAGGTGCGTTAGTCAGACCAAATGACATAACGGTATACTCGTATGGCCCATACCTGGTGGTAAAAGCCTTCTTAGGTATATCCTGTTCTCGAATCTTCAACTGGTGGTATCCTGATCGCAGATCGATCTTGGGAAATACCTTAGCTCCTTGCAATCGATCAAAAGATCATTGATCATCGGTAGTGGGTACTTGTTCTTGATGGTTACTTCATTCAATCCTCGATAATCAACAACCATCCTTAACGATCCATCCTTCTTCTCTACTAGAAGTACTGGCGATCCCCAAGGTGAAGAACTTGGGCGGATATATCCCTTATCCAGTAACTCCTTAATCTGCTTCTTAATCTCCACCAAATCCTTTCCGGGCATCCTATATGGTCTCTTAGATATTGGTCCTGTGCCTGGCAAAAGCTCAATCAAAAACTCAATATCTCTATCCGGTGGCATGCCTGGCAACTCTTCTGGAAATACATCAGGGAAATCCTTCACCACTGGTACTTCCTCCTGCACAACTCCTGTTAAACAATTTACTTGAGTCCTTTTCGGCACATGCCGAGATACATACTTGATCCTTCTGCCTTCTGGCGTGGTAAGCAAAATTGACTTACTGGCACATTCAATATTTCCTTCGTACTTTGATAACCAATCCATGCCTAATATCACATCCAATCCTTGAGATTCCAATACTATTAGGTCTGAGGGAAATACGTAGTTACCAATCCTTAATGGTAACCGATCACACCATAGACTAGCCATATACTCTGCTCCAGGCGAGGTTACTAACATGGGTGATCTAAGGGCTTAGGTTGGTAGTTTATACTTATTCACAAATCCCCTTGATATGAATGCGATGCACCAGTATCAAAAAGAACGAGTGCAGTAAATGACTTAACCAAAAACTTACCGATTACGGCATCCGGCTGCTCTTGAACCTCCTCCACATTAACGTGGTTCACCTGTCCCCTGTTGAAAGGGTTCAGCTTCTTCCCAGAGCTTCCATTGCCATTTCCATTCTGGGATTCAGGACATTCATTGGCATAATGCCCGGTCTTCTGGCACTTAAAGCAAGTGACTTGGCTCAGGTCTCTCTTGGCTGGGGTCGATGGGTTGGTGCGGTTCTGGCCGTTGCTTCCTCCATTCCCATTACCATTCTTGGTGCCATTGTGATTGTGCGAGCTACCTCCTCCATGGATATGCTGAAAATGTCCTCCCGGTCTAGGGGTAAAACGTGGCTTCTGGTGAGCTCCTGAATTGTTCTTTCCTTGTCCATACTTCCTCTTGCGATTCTCAATCTGCTACTGCTTCCCTTCAATCATGAGAGCACGATCTACCAACTCCTGGTAGTTGTTGAAGGTCGCTACCATCAACTGCATGTTCAACTCATCATTCAGTCCTTCCAGAAACTTCTCCTGCTTAGCTGCATCCGTAGCAACGTCATCTGGGGCATAACGTGCTAACTTACTAAAGTCCTCCACATACTGGCCAACTGTCCGTCCTCCTTGGCGCAAGTTGCGAAACTCTCGGTTCTTCATGGCCATAGCTCCTGCTGAAACATGGGCAGTATGGAAAGCCTGCTCGAACTGGTCCCATGTGACAGTGTCGACAGGGAAAGTGGCTGTGAAATTCTCCCACCATGATGCTGCGGGTCCTTCCAGTTGATGTGCGACAAACTTCACCTTTTCCACATCTGTGCATCCTGCCGTGGTCAACTCCCTTGCTGTCTTGCGGAGCCAATCATCTGCTACTATCGGCTGGGTGCTACTGGAAAACACCAGCGGATTCAGCCTAAGAAAACGGGCTAAGTGATCAATAGGTGGTGGTGGTGGGTTGTTGTTGTTCCCCTGATTTTGATTCTGATTCTGGACTAGCAACTGCATCAATGTGTTCTGCTGCTGGATCAACTGGGTGAGCTCAGGTGGGAAGGTAAATCCGGGGTCACGTCTCGGAGGCATCTGAGGGTTTAGAAAAGATGAGATTTAAGAATAGAGGGGGTCTAAAGAGAAAACACTACCCATATGCACATGGGCAAAAGCAAACAATTCACTTCATTCAATAAAATAAACAAGGGCATACAATCGATCTAACTATCGCAAGAGTGCTCGGACTACTATATTTACATGGTGGACTACTACTACTGATGGGGTGGTCTACTAAAAATATTCTTTGGTTGCAGATTCAATGATATCTGCTCCTGCTTCATCCACATAATCATCATTGCTATTATCTGGATCCGAGTCGGTGTCGTCGATGATGATGTAGTCTTCCGGGCGAATCTCCTTGGGTTCTTCGTCTTCTTCTACTAGTGTAGGGCCTCCCATAAATATTCCAATCTTCTTGATCAGATCGTCATTCTTCTCCACTAATACTTCGATTTCCTCTTCATAATCTTCACGTGTAGCCTTGAGTTCCTCCTCCAGTTCCTTGATTCTTGTCCTCGCCTTCTTCAGATCTATCATGTCGGCGCACATCTGGTTCTCCTGTCGTCGTATGTGCTGGTTTAAATCCTAGATAAAAGATGCAACTGATCTATCCTTCCTGGTGCTGATGATCTCCCAGTGCTCATCTCGGCGCCCACAAATCTGGTAGATAGTATCCTTGAGATCATCGCGGTAAACTTCTCCAATGCGTCCCATGGCGATGTGAGCTGCCATGCTCTTTCCTAGACTCCAAGTTGGTGCATCAAAGGAAAACTCTATGGGCTCAGTGACTGGCATGAACGTCCTTCCTGGAACTTGAACTTGAATCATCCAGCGCTCTTCTTCCGGTAGAGTGGCGTTGTAGGTTCTGGTGAAGCTTGGTACTCCTATGTTCAGGTATCTAGTGACTTCCTTCAAGTGATGTCCAAAGGGTGTATCTTCATCCGGTTGTGTGAACTTGTTCCTTGCATCCGCCATCCTAAAAGAGTAGAAAAGATGAGAGGTCAGAATGAGAAGAGTGAGTAGTGATCTAGGTCTTTAGCTTAGTGGTTGTGTCCTTTAGTCAGCATGTGCTCTGATACCATCTTGTAGTGACCAGACCTCAAACGGTCCAATCTTTGTGCTCAGGTGTCATCCCTGGATCAGTAATGCTGACACCACACAGTACTTGAAGGATTTATAACAGAGTAGCAATCACACACTTATTACATCGAGTGTCTCAAGAGAGAGCTTATTACAATAAATATGGCTTAAGGCCATCTAATAACGATAACAGTGGAAGGCTCGGAAGATAAGTGAGTCCATCAACTCCAACGACATCACTGAGTATAGAACCACGACTTAAAAGCACCTTAATCATCATCTGAAAAGTCTGCAACATTAACGTTGCAGCCCGAAATGGGTCAGCACATGGAATATGCTGGCAATGTAACACATATAGAGTAATGGAATGAAATAGGCTATACTATATGCATATTTGGCTGGTGGAAAGCTCTATGGTTACAGTTTTTACGTAAAGCCAATTTTTCCCTACTGCAAAGGAATAAATTTTATTTAACTATCATGGTAGTTGTTAAACATTGAGAATGGTTGATAGCATTCTCAATCCCAATTAAGCATCATCATTAAACAAAACCCGACAAATTAATTTTAGAGTAACATGATGAGATTCACATGATAATCCAAGTACTAGATACTCAAGATGTCCATAACCAGGGACACGGCTAACCATGATTAGTTTATACACTCTGCAGAGGTTTGTGCACTTTTCCCCACAAGACTCGATCTCCTCCGTTGGATTTCTCGCACTACAAGGTGTTTGAGAAACGGATGACCGAGACATAGTCTTTCAGAAGCGCTAGCACCTTACGAACGGGTAGACCGTACCAACCTACATCCCCTACATCTGCTAGTCTACCACTGTAAGAGTTCGCACGACTTAGTCAACTATGCTAGAGCCCATAGTAGCTTGTGGCTGCACACGGAAGTTTCTAGCATGAATAATCTCATGATCCCTTTGAGCCTGGGTGGCGGTCCAAAAGAAAACAGGCAATCACTGGAATACCCAGGTGCCTCAATCCACCCAGATGTGTATTTAAGTTGCCACCTTAGATAAACCATTAATTTAACAATCTCACATCTGTCATGGATACACTCACCCAATCCACGTCTACTATCATAGCATGGCATAATAAGCAAACGTAGAAGTAACTCCCAAAGGTTTGATAATAACAGGTAATAGGTACTACCTCAACTACTTCCCAAACCCACAATTTAATTAGATCCTAATCATGCAATGTGTGAGGATTGATCTAATGCAATAAAACTGGGTAGTAGGAGGTATGATCAAAGTGTTACTTGCCTTGCTGATGATCCACAAAACCTAGCGATTCGAAGTAGCAATCGGCGCACTCCGGGTACTCTATCGCAAACAAACAAGCATACAATAAGTACTCAACTAATGCACAGGTAAAACTCAAATAAGAGATATAACCAGAAAGTTCAACTTAAGAACTCCGGTTGGCAAAAAGAATCAAATCGAACGAAGCAACGAAAGACAAACGGCAAAAGAAACAAGCTTCGTTTACTATTCTAGATCTAGGGCAATTTTTGCAGTGGCAAAACCTTGTTTGACTTGGTTAAACGGAAAGAGGGTTTCGAGACGAAACTCCAGGCGCTTGAATCGCCTGATTCCGATAAACGAGCGAAAAGTTATACTAGAACGAAAAACATATTAGTAATCGTGATCAGAAAAATCGCGGATTAAATCTGAGAAAAAGAAAACGACGAACAGATTAACGAACGAACATTCGTTATCTGGACCTAAACGGAGAACACGTTCGTTAAAACGAACGAACGGGCGAACGCTCGCTAAATAAATAAACCAGAAAAACCGATCTATTAAAAAAAACAAAACTAAAAAAAACAAACGAAACCGACGGAAAACCGATCGGTTTTCTAAAAAAAACTGGCGGCGAGATCTACCTCCGGCGGCGGCAGATCCGGCAGTCCGGTGAGGCGGCGCGGTGGCGGGGCGACGCAGCGAGGCGGCGCGACGGCGGGCGGCGAGGCGGCGCGGCACGGCGGCAGGCGGCGAGGCACGACGGCGGGCGGCGAGGCGGCGCGTCAGCGCAGCGGCAGCGCTCTAGGGTTAGGGTTTGGGGCGGGGGCGCGGCTGGGCTGTCGGGCCTCGGGCGGCAGTGGAGTCCTGGCCGGTTACGGCCCAGAGTCGGTTCGGTCTTTTTTTAATAATTACGCTCAGAAAAAAACAAAAGGAATATTAAACGGACTCCAAAAATCCTGAAATAAATTTTCCCCGGCTTCTAAAATCAAGCCACACAGGATGAACATTTATTTGGGGCCTAAATGCAATTTTGAAAAACACATGTTTCCTAAATTCAAGTAAAATAGCAAATAAAACCAAAATAAAATCTTATTTGATTTTCTTATTAAATCCTCAATATTTCTTTATTTTGGGAAAGTCATTTTATTCCCTCTCTCATATTTTTGTAATAGAAATAATTGAAGATAAAATAAATAAAATCAAATGATCATATTTTCAAAATTTGAGAAAACTCAAATATGAAAATAACGAAATCCCTAACTCTCTTCGAGGGTCCTTGAGTTGCGTAGAATTTTCTAGGATCAACCAAAATGCAGTAAAATATGCTATGCAATGATGATCTAGTGTATAACATTCCAAATTGAAAATTTGGAATGTTACAGAGGTGGTGGTGGGTTGTTGTTGTTATTGTTGTTGCCCTGATTCTGAACTAGCAACTACATCAGTGTATTCTGCTGCTGGATCAACTAAGTGAGCTCCAGTGGAAAAGCAAATCCGGGGTCACGTGTCAGAGGCATCTGATGGGTTTAGAGGGGAGAGATTAGAATAGACTGAGGTCTAATGAGAATGCACTAACCATATGCACATGAGACAAAACACAATCAATATCACACCAAAACAATATCAAGCAAGGGCATACATTTGATCTAACTACCGTTAAAGTGCTCGGACTACTAATATATATACATGGGGGAAATACTACTAATCATATGATGGTCATCTAGAAATTTTGATCGGTGGAAGACTCCATGATATCTGCTCCAGCTTCATCTTCATAATCATCATCACTACCATCAGGGTCGGAGTCGGTGTCGTCAATGATGATGTAGTCTTCAGAACGAATCTCCTTGGGTTCATCGTCTTCTCCAACTGGCGCGGGGTCTCCCATGAAAACTCCTAGCTTCCTTGTCAGGTTGTCATTCATCTCCACAAGCACGGTGATTTCCTCCTTGTATCCATCGCGTCTAGACTTGAGTTCCTCTTCTAGCTCTGTGATCCTGGTCATCGCCTTCTTCAAATCTATCATGCTTGCACACATCTGGTTCTCATGGCAACGAATGTGATGATTTAACTCCTGGATGAAGGATGCAATGGACCTGTCCTTCCTGGTGCTGATCATCTCCCATTGCTCATCTCGATGCCCACATATCTGGTAGATGGTGTCCTTAAGCTCCTGGTGATAAACTTCACCAATGCGTCCCATGGCGATGTGGGCTGCCATGCTCTTGCCTAGACTCCAGGTTGGTGCATCAAAGGAAAACTCTATGGGCTCAGTGACTGGCGTCAATGCCCTTCCTGGAACTTGAACTTGAATCAACCATCGCTCCTCTTCTAGTAGTGTGGCGGTGTAGGTCCCGGTGAAGCTTGGTACTCCGATGTTCAGATACCTAGTGACTTCCTTCATGTGTCGTCCAAAGGGTGTATCTTCATCTGGCTGTGTAAACTTGTTCCTTGAGTCCGCCATCCTAAGGAGTAGAAAATGAAGAGGAGTCAGAAATGAGTAGAGAAGAGTGACCTATGGCTCATCTTAGTGGTCGTGTCCTACATTCAGCGTGTGCTCTGATACCATCTTGTAGCGAACCGAGCTCAGATGGTCAAGTCTCTGTGTTCAGTGTCATCCCTGGATCGGTAATGCTGGCACACACAGTACTCAGAGGATTTATAACAGAGTAGCAATCACACACTTATTACGTCGAATGTCTCAAAAGAGAACTTATTACAATAAATATAGCTTAAGGCCATCTAAATAAGATAACAACGGAAGGCTTGGAAGATAAAGTGAGTCAATCAACTCCAACGGCATAGCTGAGTGCACGACAAACGACCTATGGCACCTTACTCGTCGTCTGAAAACTCTGCAACATGATATGTTGCAGCCCGAAACGGGTCAGCACATGGAATATGCTGGCAATATAACACAGTAGAGCAATGAACAGATAAATGCTATCACTACATGCATGTATGGCCGGTGGAGGCTCTATGGTTATATTGTTTTGCGAAAAGCCAATTTTTCCCTACAACAATGGAATATGTTTTATTTAACTATCATGGTAGTTGAAACATCATTGAGAAGGTTCCTCCAACTCAATCCCAATTAAAGTAGTCATTAACACCCATCAAATTAATTTAGAGTGATGAGATCAAATCAATAATTCAAGTACCAGATACTCAAGATGTCCATAACCGGGGACACGGCTAACCATGATTATTTTATACACTTTGCAGAGGTTTGCACACTTTTCCCCACAAGACTCGATCTCCTCCGTTGGATTTCTCGCACTACAAGGTGTTTGAGAAATGGATGGCCGAGACACAGTCTTTCAGAAGCATTAACTCTTTACCCTAGGTGGACAGTTACACCTACTTTCCCCTACATCTGCTAGCCCACCATTGAAACAGGTCACACACCATACTCAACTATGCCAGAGCCCATAATGGCTTGTGGATGCACACGGAAGTTTCTAGCATGAATAATCTTATGATCCCTTTGAGACTGGGTGGCGGACCGTAGGATGATCACACGGGTACTCCGGGATATCCTTGGACAACATTGGATTCTCCAGGTGCCCACAAGCAATCCACCCAGATGTGTATTAAAGTTGGCACCTTAAGTTGAACCATTAATTAACAACTCACATCTGTCATGGTTACACTCAAACCCAAACCACGTCTACGGGCATAGCATGGAAATACAAGCATAGCGTAGAAGTAACTCCCAAGGGTTTGATAATAAAACTGGTAATAGGTTCTACCTCATCATCTACTTCCCAGACCCACATGTTAAGAGATCCTACTCATGCAATGTGTGAGGGTTGAAACTAATGCGTAAAAACTGGGTAATAAAGGGGTGTGATCAAAGTGTTACTTGCCTTGCCGACGATCCGCAAAACCTAGAGACTCGTAGAAGCACGCTTCACACTCCGGGAATTCTATCGCAAACAAACAATAGCATACATAAGCACTCAAGCAAAGTTGCACGGGTAAAACTCAAATAACAAGATCTAACCAGAAAGTTCAACTGAAGAACTCCGGTTTGCAAAAAGAATCAAATCAAACGGAGCAATGAAACTCAAACTATGAAAGAAACAAGATCCTTTACTAATATGGACTGAAGTCAAATTTTAAACAGAACGAGGACTTCGAGACGAAGATCTAGGCACCTTTTTCACCTGATTTGGATAAACGAGCGAAAAGATAAACTAAAACAAAGACTAGGGCAGAAATCGCGATCGAAAATAATCGCGGAAAAACCCTGGAAAATAAAATGAGACGAACATGCTAATGAACGAACGTTCGCTGCCTGCGGCTAACTGACAAACAGTGTTCGTTAAAACGAACGTACGGACGAACTTCCGTTATTTAACTAAACCGAAAGAAAAACCGAACCGATCTAATAAAAAAACAAATCTAGGGTTTACTAAAAAAACCGATCGGTTTTCTGAGAAAAAACCAGGACGGCAGCGGCGGCGGTTTCTACCTCCGGCGAGTGGAGGCGGCGGCTCCGGCGGGCGGGCGGTCGGCGGCGTCGAACGACGGCGTTGCGAAGTGGCGGCGGCGGCGCAGGTTTCAAGGCGAGGCGCTAGGGTTTCGGGGCGGGGGCTGGCGGCGCTGCGGGCTTCGGGCCTCGCCATTTAAAGGCCGGCCAGGCGGTGTCCGGGTCGGTGCATATTTTTTTAAAAATCTTGACGCGGAAAAACAAATAAAAGAAATACTAAACATAGTCGAAAAATCCTGAAATAAATTTTCACGGTCCTCTAATAATATTGCGGACAAAGTGAACATTTATTTGGGCCTCTAATGCAATTTTGTAAAACACATATTTTTCCTAATTCAAATAAAATAGCAATAAAAATCCAAAAGAAAATATTTTTGATTTTAATATTTTTTCCTCCAATATTCCCTTTATTTTGGAGAAGTCATATTATCTTCTCTCTTATATTTTAATATGAAATATTTTCGGAGAGAAAAATAATTAAAACCAAAGTGATCCTTGTTTCGATATTTGATGAAATTCAAATATGAAAAGAGTGAAATCCCCAACTCTCTCTGTGGGTCCTTGAGTTTCTTAGAATTTCGAGGATCGCAAAGCAACAATGCAGTAAAAATATGATATGCATGAATGACCTATGTATAACATTCCAAATTGAAAATTTGGGATGTTACAGAAGTAACGGTTGCATTAAGCCAGGAGAGTTTGCCACCACATGACATCATTGCGAATGTTGAAGTGAGACGACGTTCAGCGCTACAGACAAGCGGCATGAGGTCAAGGACAGTGGGTTTCAAAGTGCCATGTGGTAAGCCAAGATACGTGAACGACATCGATCCAACAGAGAAACCAAACAGACTTGCGAAGGCATTAGCTGAGTCCGCTGAGAGATTGATAGGGATGAGTGTGGACTTATGGAAATTAATCCGAAGGCCAATGGATGAGGCATAGTTGGTAAGGATCCCTTTGATGATGGTTGGTTATTGTGCGCAAGCCGGCATTGCCAAGATTGTATCTTTTGTGTATTGAATTACTGGATATTCAGTTTGCCCTACACAGGGGAATGGCAGGTGGATTCGGCCTTGTCTGAAGGCATCATTTAAAGCGGCCTGGAGAAGATCAACGCCTAGCATAAAAATAAGCGGTGAGAGTGGATCCCCTTGGCGCACGCTGCTGCCGCAATGGAATTGATGTCCAGGAACCCCATTTAAGAGTACAAAAGATCGACCCGTGGAGAAGATACTATTAATCCATGATAGCCACTTGTCATTGAAGCCCATGTGTTTCATGATGTTAATCATGGGGGTGTGCTTGATCGTATCGAAGGCCTTGGCAAAGTCAAGTTTAAGTAGGATAATTTCTCTCTTCGAGGCTTGGCACTGATGAATGTATTGAAAACCCCAAGCAAGACAGTCCTGTATCGTTCGCCCCTTGATGAAACCGTACTGGTTTCTGTGGATGATTTTTAGGATGATGCACTGTAGGCGATTGGCAAGGAGCTTGGTTATCAGCTTGAGGTAGTAGTTGAGCAGCGTGATCGGCCTGTAGTCATTCACAGTCTCAGGTGAGTTTGTTTTGGGGATTAGGGTAATCAGCCCATCGTTTATACTTGTGAGATCCAAACTGCCTTCATGAAATTGGTCACACAGGGAGTAAAAATCATGCTTTATGAGAGGCCAGCAGGCTTTGAGAAAGGCACCACTGAATCCACCAGGTCTTGTGAATAGAGGGATTTTCCTTACAATATACATAACACAAGCTATTGAGGCTACTATATTTCTATTGAAATGCATGGGATTTAAAATCTTGCTTTTCCCACAGCACTGATGTTGCTAAAGTAGTTGGAATTGTAATCTATAATAAATCAATGCTATATGCCCAAATCATATGCATGTCAACCTCTCACATGTTTTGGTCAAAATAACAATTTGGTACTGTCATTTGGCCCAATTAAGTCGCATGCAAGATTGCCCAGAAAGTTGCACCCCGACCAGAAATGTCCGCAATCAGCAGAACCATGCACCCCACCCAAAACCGAATGAGCAGAAGTAAGCTAAGCGAACCGGCCATACAATTCACAGGCTAGGTGAGAGATCGACAAGTGAGAACATGCAGCCACACACACGATCCGGGTAGATTACACAATGTCGAAAGGCCGGGAAGACAAGCCAAAACACTCAATCTGGATGCTCGCACCCTACTTGACAATGGTGATTCCTGCAGGTCAAGCAAACTATATGAAACATAACATTGAAGTCAAATGAACTATTTAACGAGACTAACTAACCAACTACATAATAAGGTTCCTAGTCTTGCCTCTAAGACTATCTCAAGTGTTGTTGGTGATCATGTTTTCCAGATCTTAGGATATTGTTAAGTGTAAGGATAGTCCTAAAACAATATTGAGAGTATTACTTAGAAGAACAATCATGTTGAATTGATCCAAACTTGTTTGTTATACTTTGAGATGATATCGTCACAAGTCAATTTCTATAACACGGAGTGTTAACATGCACTTTAGTTCCTTAGACCATGAGAGTACCGTAGTCACTTCATACCGTACGATGAGCTTTGGGGTTGCTCAAATGTCATCAGTAAATTGGTGATCATAGCGATAACTTATAGGTTCATCAGAAAGTTTGACAAGGGACTTGATAAGTCGATAGTGGCATTTGCTCCTCCAATGATGGAGAGATATTCTTAGAGCCTCTCGGTGTGACGGCATCCATCATTGTCTACCCAGACAGAGGTAACAATGTCACGGGGATGCCGGAACACGATAACGAGAAAGAAGAACAAAACCGGCAATGAGGAGACCGGTATAATGAGCATGTGCATGACTCGAGAGGATACCGACACATCTCACCTAAGGTTTTGTATATTATTGCAAAGCAAAGGGAACATCACATGATAGCCAAAGGTTCACTCGAATATCATTCGTGTAATCATAGGGATCGATATGGACGTTCACAATTCCGCTACCGGTCATTGAACGAAGGAGTTTCGTTCATGTCTATGATTTACCGAACCTACGTATGGGGTAACAAGCTTATGGTAATCATGAGATGCTAAGCGTTAGTAGGACGAGAGTATCGAGGATTTATTTGTGGAATTGTTTCATTAATATTCAAAATAGTTCTGAGAGGATCCGGAAGCATTTCTGGGTCATCGAAAGGGTTCGTAGTTTATCGGGCAATACCGGGTATTACGGATAAATAATATATAGGTGGAAAATGTTTCTGGTGATGTTAAGTTAATAATAAAAATGATCTAGTAATTATTAGGAGGCTTTTATATTTACTTAATATTAATGGGCCTTAAAAGGTTAAGTAGTGGAAAGTGAATTGGGTCACAAGGGCCCAATAGGGGTGGCACCTCCCTCTCCATGGAAAGAAGGGAGGGGTGGCCAAATTGGAGGGGGGGTGCTCATCCTCTTAGCCAACCAAGGAGGGAGGATTCCTTCCCTCCTTGTGTTGCCCCTCCTTCTCCCCTCCAACCTATATATACCACAGGTTTTGGCCACAATTTATACACACGTTTTGGAGCCTCCTCTATTTCTTCTAGTTCTAGTTCTAGTTGATCCGACACTACTAGGGAAAAGGCTAGCAGTAGTGCAGGCGCCAGCGCTACTGCTAAGGCGCTACAACTAAAATTTACTGGTAGCATGGATTTACCCGCGCTACTAATAACATACAGAGAAGTAGCGAGCTTGCTAGACCGCGTGCTACTACTAATTGCAGCAACACCTCTTTGACCAGCGCATTGCTGCTACTACATGGATGCCCGCGCTACTGCTAAGTTTTCCTGTATTTTTTTCTGCAACATATTGGCTCTGTATTTGTATAATTCTTATACAGTAGTCTCATCATATGATTTTATGATCATGATGAGTTATTATATATATCAGCGTGTGAAAGAGACGTGGATTAGATCCAAGTGGAGGCAATAGGTGCACATCCAAAGTACTACTAATCCAAACTTGATCACTTTAGTTTGGATTAGTAGTACTTTCGATCTGCACCAGGTTGCCTCCACTTGGATCTAATCAACGTTTATTTTACCCACTGATATATATATATAATAACTCATCATCCTCATCATTATATAACAACTTAGCATCATCATCATAATAATAACTCATCATTGTTATCATAATAACAGTCATACTCATCATCATCATAGTCATCTAACAACTTCTACTCGTTATCATAATAACAAGTCATACTCATCGCCATCATAGTCATCTAACCAACCCCGTTTAATTGTTCTTAGCACATGATCATGAGTATTAGCTAGGACAAGCTACCCTCTCTAAGGTAAACTAGCATAAAACAACATAGCCACCGATTCTCCATTATGGAGAATGGAGATTATCCTGTCTCCAATTCGCGGGCTTCACACAATGTTGCTTCCAAGTAGCTCCCTATGATTATTCATAACTTTTTCCATTCTTTGTTTCTCAGGTCTTCATCTGTTCGAGAAATCTTGTATGAACATCGCTGACCCGTAGGCAGACTTGGCCGTAAGCTAACAACATCAATTTGACCTTTCGTATGCATCATATGAGGCACGGAATCCTTTGGGATTTTCTGTTGAAGAGCATAATAGTAATGTAGTTTAGCTTTAGAAGAATGTATGCAAAAGATGCACTAGTGTCATAATAAAAAAAAATCTTACCATGCCATTTCCATGGATGTTCCCGTAGTTCAACACATGGACTAGTGGAACGTATTGACCATAATGTGGAGGAGTTTCATAATTATTATTGAAAGTCTCAACATCAATAATAAAAGACACAAGATGATCTTTCTCCTCGTAAGTTAATTCAGCGCCATCAGTGTAGTAGGTTTGGTTTACAACTTTCCGAACATTTGTTGAAGAATGGAAATAAGCTGTCAATGGAAATATATAAGCTGTCAACTATTTTCATAAAAAAATATAAATTACTTAATAAATATATTTGAGAAAATCACATAGAGGTAGAACTGGAAGCGTATCAACATCGACCCAAATGTCGATATTAGCTTCTCGATATTATCTTCGTCGACATTATCTTCGTCGATGTCATCTTCAGGATCACCCAGATCGAAGGTGACATGCATACCCTCCTGAAAAACATACGCCTTGCATAGTGCTGCCCAATTTGAGTAGCCAAAATGGGAGTAGGTCACCGCATTATATAGCTTTATGTCAAAAGCATAACCATGATGGGTCCTGAGGTTAACTCTCTTTATCTTCATATTCTCATGATCTTCAAAATCCAGCTTCTCCAAGACATAACGTCGAATTGTAGAAAATGGAAATTACACATTGAAGAAGCAGAAGTCATGCTTAATTACGAAAAATACTTGTCGTCATTGCGTACCGTATAAGCATCGAAGGTCTCGTCGACCTTAATATTGAAGCGCCAACCGTCTTGCAGGTGAGGCCTATCGCACATTCCCTAGTCGTAGCCGTAGTAGTTGCACTCAGGGGTCCTATCATCGTTAGAAATTTCCTATGTTTCTAATTCAAAGATTAAACTTCTGAAATTCAATATATGTACTACAAAAACTTAATTAGATCATTATTATTCATGACGGGTTGACTATCGGTCTGTCGAGTATTTTCTTGAAAACTCTCAGCTCACGTGGTGTATATGGCGGGCACTCCCTCTATGATATATTCGACCGTCGGCGATGGTAGCTCCTCCATTCGTTCCCGAGTGCATTACACCAAAATGTCTAGCACATGGGAACGAAGGAGAAGCTACCCACACGACAACAGTCGAGATTCTTCTTCCTCTCTCATATATGGTGGACACCCCTCACTGATTTTTGGACCTTCGGTGATGGTCGCTACTCCTCCTTCCCCTAGTGCATAACAAAGTTCTAGCACAAGGAGAAGAAGGAGAAGCGACCCCCACGACAACAGTCGGCATTCTTCTTCTCTCATATATGGTGGACACTCTCCCTCACTATTTTCTGACTATCATGTATGGAGCCCCAACAGACTTAAAGTCAACCCAAAATGTCGTTTAATTCTCTTTCCAGCAAATCCAAGGCACTCGATATTTCCTACATTCTAGCACAAGCCATGCTAGAATCCATGGAAAAATCCAGCATGACCTTTTCTAAAAAGGAGATATCGAGCGCGTGAAATTTACTGGAAATGGAAATTAATCAACACCCCGGCAAAACATAGGCCACTCGGAGGTGTTCTCTGCATTGATAATGAAACAGAAGTGCATATAACAGGGAGTAGCCACACAGATACTTTCCAAAAAAACTATCTTCATCACATTGTCACAGCTACTCATCTACTACTCTACTACATCTATGAAAACATCTACATCATCATCGACATCAATGACATGGGGATTTGGCTGGTCTCACCTCGAGGTCGGAGGGGATCGGTGACGGGGGCGATGGCGGGGATGATGCAGGGGTTCCTTGATTTCTGCAAAAACAAAATATATAAAAAACATTATTATCCTGATTTTAAGACTTAGTGAAACCCTATAAGCTATCAACTAAACATTATCATGCTGATTCAAAAGACCTACATTTATTAAAAGTTTGTAAAACTAGTTTTTTACTAAAACAATGTCTTACCAAATATACCCTAGTTCTAACCCTAACAGCTACCCGTCCATCCATCTATCTATCAAAAGCATACTTAAAAAAACCTAGTTTAATCCATCTATCTTTCCAAGCATTACAAAAAAAACCTAATTTCATCCACCCATTTATGCAATGCAGGAGGGAGGGAGGGAGGGAGGGAGGGATGGAGGTTCAGTGTCCGAGGGAGATGGTGGGAGGGAGGGAGGGAGGAGGGACATGTGTTGGAAATATGCCCTAGAAGCAATAATAAAAGGATTATTATTATATTTCCTTGTTCATGATAATTGTCTTTTATTCATGCTATAATTGTGTTATCCGGAAATCGTAATACATGTGTGAATACATAGACACCAATATGTCCCTAGTAAGCCTCTAGTTGACTAGCTCGTTGATTAACTCATAGTCATGGTTTCCTGACTATGGGCATTGGATGTCGTTGATAACGAGATCACATCATTGGGAGAATGATGCGATGGACAAGACCCAATCCTAAGCATAGCACAAGATCGTGTAGTTCGTTTTGCTAGAGCTTTTTCCTATGTCAAGTATCTTTTCCTTAGACCATGAGATTGTGTAACTCCCGGATACCGTAGGGGTGCTTTGGGTGTACCAAACGTCACAACATAACTGGGTGACTATAAAGGTATACTACGGGTATCTCCGAAAGTGTCTGTTGGGTTGACACGGATCGAGACTGGGATTTGTCACTCCGTATGACGGAGAGGTATCTCTGGGCCCACTCGGTAATGCATCATCATAATGAGCTCAAAGTGACCAAGTGTCTAGTCACGGGATCATGCATTACGGTACGAGTAAAGTGACTTGCCGGTAACGAGATTGAATGAGGTATTGGGATACCGACGATCGAATCTCGGGCAAGTAACGTACCGATTAACAAAGGGAATTGTATACGGGGTTGCGTGAATCCTCGACATCGTGGTTCATCCGATGAGATCATCGAGGAGCATGTGGGAGCCAACATGGGTATCCAGATCCCGCTGTTGGTTATTGACCGGAGAGCCATCTCGGTTATGTCTACATGTCTCCCGAACCCGTAGGGTCTACACACTTAAGGTTCGGTGACGCTAGGGTTGTAGAGATATGTATATGCAGTAAGCCGAAAGTTGTTCGGAGTCCCGGATCAGATCCCGGACGTCACGAGGAGTTCCGGAATGGTCCGGAGGTAAAGAATTATATATAGGAAGTGCTATTTCGGCCACCGGGACAAGTTTCGGGGTCACGGTATTGTACCGGGACCACCGGAAGGGTCCCGGGGGTCCACCGGGTGGGGCCACCTATCCCGGAGGGCCCCATGGGCTGAAGTGGGAGGGGAACCAGCCCCTATTGGGCTGGTGCGCCCCCCTTGGGCCTTCCCTTGCGCCTAGGGTTGGGAACCCTAGGGTGGGGGGCGCCCCACTTGCCTTGGGGGGCACTCCACCCCCCTTGGCCGCCGCCCCCTTGGGAGATTGGATCTCCAGGGCCAGCGCCCCACCTTGGGCACCCTATATATAGAGGGAGGGAGGGAGGGCAGCCGCACCCATGCCCCTGGCGCCTCCCTCTCCCATCCAAGACCTCCTCCTCCTCCGTAGAGAATGGCGAAGCCCTGCTGCGGTGACTGCTGCATCCACCACCACGCCGTCGTGCTGCTGGATCTTCATCAACCTCTCCTTCCCCCTTGCTGGATCAAGAAGGAGGAGACATCACGCTGACCGTACGTGTGTTGAACGCGGAGGTGCCGTCCGTTCGTCGCTAGGATCTCCGGTGATTTGGATCACGTCGAGTACGACTCCCTGATCCCCGTTCTTTGAACGCTTCCGCTCGCGATCTACAAAGGTATGTAGATGCAATCCGATCACTCGTTGCTAGATGAACTCATAGATGGATCTTGGTGAAACCGTAGGAAATTTTTTGTTTTCTGCAACGTTCCCCAACAGTGGCATCATGAGCTAGGTCTATGCGTAGTTCTCTTTGCACGAGTAGAACACAATTTGTTGTGGGCGTAGATGTTGTCAACTTTCTTGCCGCTACTAGTCTTATTTTTCTTCAGCGGTATTGTGGGATGAAGCGGCCCGGACCGACCTTACACGTACGCTTACGTGAGACTGGTTCCATCGACTGACATGCACTAGTTGCATAAGGTGGCTAGCGGGTGTCTGTCTCTCCCACTTTAGTTGGAGCGGATTCGATGAAAAGGGTCCTTATGAAGGGTAAATAGAAGTTGACAAATCACGTTGTGGCTTTTACGTAGGTAAGAAAACGTTCTTGCTAGAACCCTATTGCAGCCACGTAAAACTTGCAACAACAATTAGAGGACGTCTAACTTGTTTTTGCAGCAAGTGCTTTGTGATGTGATATGGCCAACGTTGTGATGAATGATATATATGTGATGTATGAGATCATGTTCTTGTAATAGGAATCACGACTTGCATGTCGATGAGTATGACAACCGGCAGGAGCCATAGGAGTTGTCTTTATTTTTTGTATGACCTGCGTGTGATTGAGAAACGCCATGTAAATTACTTTACTTTATTGCTAAACGTGTTAGCCATAGTAGTAGAAGTAATAGTTGGCGAGCAACTTCATGGAGACACGATGATGGAGATCATGATGATGGAGATCATGGTGTCATGCCGGTGACAAGATGATCATGGAGCCCCAAGATGGAGATCAAAGGAGCTATGTGATATTGGCCATATCATGTCACTATTATTATTTGATTGCATGTGATGTTTATCATGTTTTTGCATCTTGTTTACTTAGAACGACGGTAGTAAATAAGATGATCCCTCATAATAATTTCAAGAAAGTGTTTCCCCTAACTGTGCACCGTTGCGACAGTTCTTTGTTTCGAAGCACCACGTGATGATCGGGTGTGATAGATTCCAACGTTCACATACAACGGGTGTAAGACAGATTTACACATGCAAACACTTAGGTTGACTTGACGAGCCTAGCATGTACAGACATGGCCTCGGAACACAGAAGACCAAAAGGTCGAGCATGAGTCGTATAGAAGATACGATCAACATGAAGATGTTCACCGATGTTGACTAGTCCGTCTCACGTGATGATCGGACACGGCCTAGTTAATTCGGATCATGTTATACTTAGATGACTGGAGGGATGTCTATCTGAGTGGGAGTTCATTATATAATTTGATTAGATGAACTTAATTATCATGAACTTAGTCTAAAAATCTTTACAATATGTCTTGTAGATCAAATGGCCCACGTTGTCCTCAACTTCAACGCGTTCCTAGAGAAAACCAAGCTGAAAGACGATGGCAGCAATTATACGGACTGGGTCCGGAACCTGAGGATCATCCTCATAGCTGCCAAGAAAGATTATGTCCTAGAAGCACCGCTAGGTGTCGCACCCTTCCCACAGAACCAAGACGTTATGAATGCTTGGCAGACACGTGCTGATGACTACTCCCTCGTTCAGTGCGGCATGCTTTACAGCTTAGAACCGGGGCTCCAAAAGCGTTTTGAGAGACACGGAGCATATGAGATGTTAGAAGAGCTGAAAATGGTTTTTCAAGCTCATGCCCGGGTCGAGAGATATGAAGTCTCCGACAAGTTCTTCAGCTGTAAGATGGAGGAAAATAGTTCTGTCAGTGAGCACATACTCACTATGTCTGGATTACATAACCGCTTAACTCAGCTGGGAGTTAATCTCCCGGATGACGCAGTCATTGACAGAATCCTTCAGCCGCTTCCACCGAGCTACAAGAGCTTTGTGATGAACTTCAATATGCAGGGGATGGAAAAGACCATTCCTGAGGTATTTTCAATGCTGAAATCAGCAGAGGTAGAAGTCAAAAAGGAACATCAAGTGTTGATGGTCAATAAAACCACCAAGTTCAAGAAAGGCAAGGGTAAAAAGAACTTCAAGAAGGACGGCAAGGGAGTTGCCGCGCCCGCAAGCAAGCTGCCGGGAAGAAGCCAAAGAATGGACCCAAGCCCGAGACTGAGTGCTTTTATTGCAAGGAAAGTGGTCACTGCAAGCGGAACTGCCCCAAATACTTAGCGGACAAGAAGGCCGGCAAAACGAAAGGTATATGTGATATACATGTAATTGATGTGTACCTTACCAGTACTCGTAGTAGCTCCTGGGTATTTGAAACCGGTGCGGTTGCTCACATATGTAACTTAAAGCAGGAGCTGCGGAATAAACGGAGACTAGCGAAGGACGAGGTGACGATGCGCGTCGGGAATGGTTCCAAGGTCGATGTGATCACCGTCGGCACGCTACCTCTACATTTACCTACGGGATTAGTTTTGAACCTCAATAATTGTTATTTAGTACCAGCTTTGAGCATGAACATTGTATCAGGATCTCGTTTAATTCGAGATGGCTACTCATTTAAATCCGAGAATAATGGTTGTTCTATTTCTATGAGAGATATGTTTTATGGTCATGCTCCTATGGTGAATGGTTTATTCTTAATGAATCTTGAGCGTAATGCTACACATATTCATAGTGTGAATACCAAAAGATGTAAGGTTGATAATGATAGTCCCACATACTTGTGGCACTGCCGCCTTGGTCACATAGGTGTCAAATGCATGAAGAAGCTCCATGCAGATGGACTTTTAGAGTCTCTTGATTATGAATCATTTGACACGTGCGAACCATGCCTCATGGGTAAGATGACCAAGACTCCGTTCTCAGGAACAATGGAGCGAGCAACCAACCTATTGGAAATCATACATAATGATGTGTGCGGTCCAATGAGTGTTGAGGCTCGTGGTGGCTATCGTTATGTTCTCACCCTCACTGATGACTTGAGTAGATATGGGTATGTATACTTAATGAAACACAAGTCTGAAACCTTTGAAAAGTTCAAGGAATTTCAGAGTGAGGTTGAGAATCAACGTGACAGAAAAATCAAGTTTTTGCGATCAGATCGTGGAGGAGAATACTTGAGTCACGAATTTGGTACACACTTAAGAAAATGTGGAATAGTTTCACAACTCACGCCGCCTGGAACACCTCAGCGTAATGGTGTGTCTGAATGTCATAATCGCACTCTATTGGATATGGTGCGATCTATGATGTCTCTTACCGATTTACCGCTGTCATTTTGGGGCTATGCTTTAGATACTGCCGCATTCACTTTAAATAGGGCTCCGTCGAAATCCGTTGAGACGACACCATATGAATTATGGTTTGGGAAGAAGCCTAAGCTGTCGTTTCTAAAAGTTTGGGGATGCGATGCTTATGTCAAGAAACTTCAACCTGAAAAGCTCGAACCCAAGTCAGAAAAATGCGTCTTCATAGGATACCCTAAAGAAACTATTGGGTATACCTTCTACCTCAGATCCGAAGGCAAGATCTTTGTTGCCAAGAATGGATCCTTTCTAGAGAAAGAGTTTCTCTCGAAAGAAATAAGTGGGAGGAAAGTGGAACTTGATGAAGTATTACCTCTTGAACCGGTAAGTAGCGCAGCTCAAGAAAATGTTCCTGAGGTGCCTGCACCGACTAGAGAGGAAGTTAATGATGATGATCATGAAACTTCAGATCAAGTTGCTACTGAAGTTCGTAGGTCCACAAGGACACGTTCCGTACCAGAGTGGTACGGCAACCCTGTCTTAGAAATCATGTTGTTGGACAACGGTGAACCTTCGAACTATGAAGAAGCGATGGCGGGCCCCGATTCCAACAAATGGCTTGAAGCCATGCAATCCGAGATAGGATCCATGTATGAAAACAAAGTGTGGACTTTGACAGACTTGCCCGATGATCGGCGAGCGATAGAAAACAAATGGATCTTTAAGAAGAAGACGGACGTGGATGGTAATGTTACCATCTATAAAGCTCGACTTGTCACTAAGGGTTATCGACAAGTTCAAGGGGTTGACTATGATGAGACTTTCTCTCCCATAGCGAAGCTAAAGTCTGTCCGAATCATGTTAGCAATTGCCGCATACTATGATTATGAGATATGGCAAATGGACGTCAAAACGGCATTCCTTAACGGTTATCTTAAGGAAGAACTGTATATGATGCAGCCGGAAGGTTTTGTCGACCCTAAGAATGCTAACAAGGTATGCAAGCTCCAGCGATCCATTTATGGGCTGGTGCAAGCATCTAGGAGTTGGAACATTCGCTTTGATGAGATGATCAAAGCGTTTGGGTTTATGTAGACTTATGGAGAAGCCTGCGTTTACAAGAAAGTGAGTGGGAGCTCTGTAGCATTTCTCATATTATATGTAGATGACATACTTTTGATGGGAAATGATATAGAACTTTTGGACACCATTAAGGCCTACTTGAATAAGAGTTTTTCAATGAAGGACCTTGGAGAAGCTGCTTATATATTAGGCATCAAGATCTATAGAGATAGATCAAGACGCCTCATAGGTCTTTCGCAAAGCACATACCTTGATAAGATATTGAAGAAGTTCAATATGGATCAGTCTAAGAAGGGGTTCTTGCCTGTGTTGCAAGGTATGAAATTGAGCTCAGCTCAATGTCCGACCACGGCAGAAGATATAGAAGAGATGAGTGTCATCCCCTATGCCTCAGCCATAGGGTCTATTATGTATGCCATGCTGTGTACCAGACCTGATGTAAACCTTGCCGTAAGTTTGGTAGGAAGATACCAAAGTAATCCCGGCAAGGAACACTGGACAGCGGTCAAGAATATCCTGAAGTACCTGAAAAGGACTAAGGACATGTTTCTCGTTTATGGAGGTGACGAAGAGCTCGTCGTAAAGGGTTACGTCGACGCTAGCTTCGACACAGATCTGGATGACTCTAAGTCACAAACCGGATACGTGTATATGTTGAATGCTGGGCAGTGAGCTGGTGCAGCTGCAAGCAGAGCGTCGTGGCGGGATCTACATGTGAAGCAGAGTACATGGCAGCCTCGGAGGCAGCACATGAAGCAATTTGGGTGAAGGAGTTCATCACCGACCTAGGAGTCATACCCAATGCGTTGGGGCTGATCAAACTCTTCTGTGACAACACTGGAGCTATTGCACTTGCCAAGGAGCCCAGGTTTCACAAGAAGACTAGGCACATCAAGCGTTGCTTCAACTCCATCCGTGAAAATGTTCAAGATGGAGACATAGAAATTTGTAAAGTGCATACATATCTGAATGTCGCAGATCCATTGACTAAACCTCTTCCGCGAGCAAAACATGATTAACACCAGAACTCTATGGGTGTTCGATTCATCACAATGTAACTAGATTATTGACTCTAGTGCAAGTGGGAGACTATTGGAAATATGCCCCAGAGGCAATAATAAAAGGATTATTATTATATTTCCTTGTTCATGATAATTGTCTTTTATTCATGCTATAATTGTGTTATCCGGAAATCGTAATACATGTGTGAATACATAGACACCAATATGTCCCTAGTAAGCCTCTAGTTGACTAGCTCGTTGATTAACTGATAGTCATGGTTTCCTAACTATGGGCATTGGATGTCGTTGATAACGAGATCACATCATTGGGAGAGTGATGTGATGGACAAGACCCAATCCTAAGCATAGCACAAGATCGTGTAGTTCGTTTTGCTAGAGCTTTTTCCAATGTCAAGTATCTTTTGCTTAGACCATGAGATCGTGTAACTCCCGGATACCGTAGGGGTGCTTTGGGTGTACCAAACGTCACAACGTAACTGGGTGACTATAAAGGTATACTACGGGTATCTCCGAAAGTGTCTGTTGGGTTGACACGGATCGAGACTGGGATTTGTCACTCCGTATGACGGAGAGGTATCTCTGGGCCCACTCGGTAATGCATCATCATAATGAGCTCAAAGTGACCAAGTGTCTAGTCACGGGATCATGCATTACGGTACGAATAAAGTGACTTGCCGGTAACGAGATTGAACGAGGTATTGGGATACCGACGATCGAATCTCGGGCAAGTAACGTACCGATTAACAAAGGGAATTGTATACGGGGTTGCGTGAATCCTCGACATCGTGGTTCATCCGATGAGATCATCGAGGAGCATGTGGGAGCCAACATGGGTATCCAGATCCCGCTGTTGGTTATTGACCGGAGAGCCATCTCGGTTATGTCTACATGTCTCCCGAACCCGTAGGGTCTACACACTTAAGGTTCAGTGACGCTAGGGTTGTAGAGATATGTATATGCAGTAACCCGAAAGTTGTTCGGAGTCCCGGATGAGATCCCGGACGTCACGAGGAGTTCCGGAATGGTCCGGAGGTAAAGAATTATATATAGGAAGTGCTATTTCGGCCATCGGGACAAGTTTCGGGGTCACCGGTATTGTACCGGGACCACCGGAAGGGTCCCGGGGGTCCACCGGGTGGGGCCACCTATCCCGGAGGGCCCCATGGGCTGAAGTGGGAGGGGAACCAGCCCCTAGTGGGCTGGTGCGCCCCCCTTGGGCCTTCCCCCTGCGCCTAGGGTTGGGAACCCTAGGGTGGGGGGCGCCCCACTTGCCTTGGGGGGCACTCCACCCCCCTTGGCCGCCGCCCCCTTGGGAGATTGGATCTCCAGGGCTGCCCCCCCTTGGGGACCCTATATATAGAGGGGGGAGGGAGGGTAGCCGCACCCATGCCCCTGGCGCCTCCCTCTCCCCTCCAAGACCACCTCCTCCTCCGTAGAGAACGGCGAAGCCCTGCTGCGGTGACTGCTGCATCCACCACCACGCTGTCATGCTGCTGGATCTTCATCAACCTCTCCTCCCCCCTTGCTGGATCAAGAAGGAGATGTCACACCAACCGTACGTGTGTTGAACGCGGAGGTGCCGTCTGTTCAGCGCTAGGATCTCCGGTGATTTGGATCACGTCGAGTACGACTCCCTCATCCCCATTCTTTGAACGCTTCCGCTCGCGATCTACAAAGGTATGTAGATGCAATCCGATCACTCGTTGCTAGATGAACTCATAGATGGATCTTGGTGAAACCGTAGGAAAATTTTTGTTTTCTGCAACGTTCCCCAACAACATGGTCAGAGGGATGGAGGAGGGAGGGAGGAAGGATGGCCGGAGGTAGGGAGTGAGACATACCAGAGAGGGGCGACAACAATGGGCGGCAAATGCGGTGGGCGACGGCGGCAGTGGCGGGCGGCAATGCAGGGCCGACAGCGATGGGGATGGAGAGTGGAGAGTGGAGAGGGAGAGTGAGGGTCCTGTGCGGGTGGAGATAAGTTAGACTTACCAGTAGTGCGGGATAGGAAAAGGCGCTTGAGGGAGTCCTGGATTAGGGGGTGTTCGGATAGCCGGACTATACCTTCAGCCGGACTCCTGGACTATGAAGATACAAGATTGAAGACTCCATCCCGTGTCCGGAAGGGACTTTCCTTGGCGTGGAAGGCAAGCTTGGCGATACGGATATGAAGATCTCCTACCATTGTAACCGACTCTGTGTAACCCTAACCCTCTCCGGTGTCTATACCAACCGGAGGGTTTTAGTCCGTAGGACAACGTACACATCAACAATCATACCATAGGCTAGCTTCTAGGGTTTAGCCTCCTCGATCTCGTGGTAGATCTACTCTTGTACTACCCATATCATCAATATTAATCAAGCAGGACGTAGGGTTTTACCTCCATCGAGAGGACCCAAACCTGGGTAAAACTTCGTGTCCCTTGTCTCCTGTTACCATCCGGCCTAGACGCACAGTTCGGGACCCCCTACCCGAGATCCGCCGGTTTTGACACCGACATTGGTGCTTTCATTGAGAGTTCCTCTGTGTCGTCGCCGTCAGGCTCGATGGCTCCTACGATCATCAATAGCAATGTAGTCCAGGGTGAGACCTTCCTCCCCGGACAGATCTTCGTCTTCGGCGGCTTTGCACTGCGGGCCAATTCGCTTGGCCGTCTGGAGCAGATCGAAAGCTACGCCCTTGGCCGTCAGGTCAGATTTGAAAGTTTAAACTACATGGCTGACATCCGTAGGGACTTGATCTTCGACGGATTTGAGCCACTGCCGAGTGCACCGCACTGTCACGACGAGCATGATTTAGCTCTGCCGCCGAACAGTGCCCCGGAGGCCACACCCGCGTCAGCTCCGACCCTTAATTCGGAGCCAACTGCGCCGATCGAGGATGGGTGGTTGGACGCCACCTCAGGGGCTGCGACCCCAACGGCGATTGAGCCGAACACCAGCCCCGTACTCTGCGAGACTCGTGACTCCAAGGAGCTGGACTCCTCTCCGGACTGCGAACCCTCCGCGCCCCTGCCGATCGAATCCGATTGGGCGCCGGTCACGGAGTTCACTGCCGCGGACATCTTTCAGCACTCGCCTCTCGGCGATATCCTGAAGTCACTAAAGTCTCTCTCTTTATCAGGAGAGCCCTGGCCGGACTATGGTCAGCAAGGTTGGGATACGGACGATGAAGAAATTCAAAGCCCACCCACCACCCACTTTGTAGCCACTGTCGACGACTTAACCGACATGCTCAACTTCGACTCCGAAGACATTGACGGTATGGACGCCGATGAAGGAGATGATGAAGAACCAGCGCCTACTAGGCCCTGGAAAGCCACCTCGTCGTATGACATATACATGGTGGACACCCCAAAAGAGGGAGATGGCGATGGAACAGCGGAGGATGACCCCTCCAAGAAACAGCCTAAGCGCCAGTGTCAGCGGCGCCGCTCAAAATCCCGCCAAAACAAACACGGTGATTCCAGCACGGGAGATAATAATACTCCGGAAAGCGCCGAAGAAAACCCCCTCCAGCAAGATTTAGCACAGGAGGATGGACAAACCAGCCATCATGAGAGAGCGGCAGACATAGAGGTCGAGGACGATAATTATATGCCTCCCTCCGAAGACGAGGAGAGCCTCGACGACGACGAATTCGTCGTGCCAGAGGATCCCGTCGAGCAAGAGCGTTTTCAATGCAGGCTTATGGCCACGGCAAGAAGCCTCAAGAAAAAACAGCAACAGCTTAGAGCTGATCAAGATTTTCTAGTCGACAGATGGACTGAAGTCCTTGCGGCCGAAGAGCATAAACTCGAACGCCCCTCCAAGAGCTACCCAAAGCGCAGGTTGCTACCCCTATTAGAGGAGGAAGCACTTGATGCGGCCGACCGACCACCTCATGGCCGCGACAGAGAGGCCTCTCGGCCCTCCACTCAAGCCGCACCCCGTACCAAGGCACGGGAATATGCGCCGGACTTACGAGACATGTTGGAGGACAAGGCAAGGCAAACAAGATCGATCTACGATTCGCGTGGGCGCCCCACGGCTCGAGACGGTAACCTTCACGCCGGCCACAAATTCGGCAGGGACGAACACAGTAGACAAGGCTCATTGGAGCTATGTCATGATATAGCCCAGTACAGAGGCGCCGCACACCCACTCTGCTTTACAGATGAAATAATGGATCATCAAATCCCCGAGGGTTTCAAACCCGTAAACATCGAATCATATGATGGCACAACAGATCCTGCGGTATGGATCGAGGATTATCTCCTTCATATCCACATGCCCGCGGCGATGATTTCCACGCCATCAAATACCTCCCACTCAAGCTTAAAGGACCAGCTCGGCATTGGATTAACAGCTTGCCAACAGGATCAATCAGTTGTTGGGAGGACCTGGAAGCCGCATTCCTCGACAATTTCCAGGGCACTTATGTGCGACCCCCAGACGCCGATGACCTAAGTCATGTAATTCAGCAGCCAGAGGAATCGGCCAGGCAATTCTGGACACGGTTCCTAACAAAGAAAAATCAAATAGTCGACTGTCTGGACGCTGAGGCCCTAGTAGCCTTCAAGCACAATATCCGTGACGAGTGGCTGGCCTGGCACCTTGGACAGGAAAAGCCGAAATCTATGGCAGCACTCACGACACTCATGACCCGCTTTTGCGTGGGAGAAGACAGCTGGCTTGCTCGTAGCAACAATATGACCAAGAACCCTGGTAATTCAGACACCAGGGACAGTAGTGGCAGGTCGCGTCGCAACAAGCAAAAGCGCCGCATTAACGGCGACAATGCTGAGGATACGGCAGTTAATGCCGGATTCAAAGGCTCTAAATCCGGTCAGTGGAAAAAGCCATTCAAAAGGAATCCCAGGGGCCCGTCCAGTTTGGACTGAATACTCGACCGCTTGTGCCAGATACATGGCACCCCCGAAAAGCCGGCCAATCACACCAACAGGGATTGTTGGGTGTTCAAGCAGGCAGGGAAGTTAAATGCCGAAAATTAAGACAAGGGGCTGCATAGCGATGACGACGAGGAGCCCCGGCCACCGAACAACAGTGGACAGAAGGGTTTTCCCCCACAAGTGCGGATGGTGAACATGATATACGCAACCCACGTCCCCAAAAGGGAGCGGAAGCGCGCGTTAAGGGACGTATACGCGGTAGAGCTAGTCGCCCCAAAGTTCAACCCATGGTCCTCCTGCCCGATCACCTTTGATCGAAGGGACCATCCCACTAGCATCCTTCATGGCGGATTCGCCACATTGGTTCTAGACCCAATCATTGACGGATTTCATCTCACTAGAGTCCTTATGGACGGCGGCAGCAGCCTGAACCTGCTTTACCAGGATACAGTGCGGAAAATGGGCATAGATCCCTCGAGGATTATGCCCACCAAAACGACCTTTAAAGGCGTAATACCAGGTGTAGAGGCCAACTGTACAGGCTCAGTCACACTTGAAGTGGTCTTCAGATCTCCGGATAATTTCCGAAGCGAGGAGTTAATCTTCGACATAGTCCCGTTTCGCAGTGGTTATCACGCACTGCTCGGGCGAACCGCATTCGCTAAGTTCAATGCGGTACCGCACTACGCATACCTTAAGCTCAAGATGCCAGGCCCTTGAGGAGTAATTACGGCCATTGGAAACACCGAACGCTCCCTCCGAACGGAGGTGCACACGGCGGCCCTTGCAGTGGAATTACAAAGTAGCCTCTCCAGGAAGTTCTCCCAACCCAAACCCTCGCAAAAAGGCGACGCTAGTACTTCGCGTACATAACTACGCTCTAGAGATACCATGGGCACAGGGGGAGGGGCACCATCACGGCACGCCCAAAACACGGCTTAAACCGTACCAGGGGCTGCCGATTTTTTAATTTTCTCTTACTTTAAGGACTCCATCCTTCGGAAGGCCTGTTCGGCAGTTCAATTGCCGCACAAACGATGCAAGAACCAGGGAAGCAAACAAGCCACGCCGCATTACGGAACTCCCAGGTGGTCTCTATCACGAGCAGCATACCCGTTCCGCATACTATTCCACAGCTTGCCCCTGGAGCGGACATGTTAACTAGTCCAACCTTCCACTTATCGCATTACTTGTATCGTTCTTCCTTGATCGCACCCCTTTTTAATAAACAATGCATAGCTTTCATCTATTTTGCATTACCTTTTTTCTTTATACATGTTCCTTAATGGCATGCTGCACCCGTACACGTTGGTACGGCCAAAATACGCCAGGGGCTTTAGTACCCCTAAAATATGGTGTAAGAAGTCCGAACACTTTAACAAGTGCAGCATCCCGAACTTATAGCATTATATGCATCGGCTCCGAATCATGTCTTGGGTCAATAGTTGTGTTTGCTCGGCTCCTATGTTTTGGTGCCTTACGTTCTGCTATATCAGCTAAGGTAGCACTAGGAGAACCACTGCGATTGTGCCCCAGTTGAGCTGGGTCGAGCACCTCAGTGGAGAAAGCTAAAACTGACTGTCATGATGAAGCGAGAGCTGGTCGCTGTTCGAGAGGTTTTTTCGAGTCCCTAAAGACTTATGCCGCTTAGGGCGAGGAGCCGGCTCTGTCCGCCAAGGCGTGGATAGCGCCCCGAACTCGGTCTTCTGAATACCAGGGGCTTCGCCGAAATTTAAAATTATAGAATTCTATGGCTAAGTGAGAGTGTTCACGCATTATTGTCCGATTGCATTGTTCGTTGGGCTGAGCGCCTCCCTCGAAGGACCCAAACATGGGAAAAAGAGCACTCAGGTTTATCCCCGAACACCCCAGCACTAGCGGCACGGGGGCTGAAGCCTACGACTTGCCATCTCTCAGAATTGATAAACAGTCGCACAGAAGGTAATATTTAAATTCCAACAGCATTGCTTAGCGCATATAAACAAGTTTTCAGCGCACATGACAAAACGAGCAAGTTTCAGTCAAAAATTACATCCCTAGAACATTCATCTGCCACAAGGCAGGCACCCTTCCGAACATCCTTATAGTAATTCTCGGGCTTGCGATGCTCTTTCCCCGGCGGTGGCCCGTCCTTCACAAGCTTCTCAGCATCCAGCTTGCCCCAGTGCACCTTAGCACGGGCAAGGGCCCTACGGGCACCCTCAATGCAGACAGAGCGCTTGATGACTACGAGCCTTGGATAGGCCTCCACCAGCCGCTGCACCAGCCCGAAATAGCTCCCAGGCAGAGCCCCTCCAGGCCACAGTCGAACAATGAGGCCCTTCATGGCCTGTTCGGCCGCCTTGTGGAGCTCGACCAGTTGCTTTAGCTGGTCGCTCAGGGGCACGGGGTGTCCGGCCTCAGTGTACTGAGACCAGAACACCTTCTCCGTCGAGCTGCCCTCCTCGGCTCGATAGAATGCGGCGGCATCAGACACACTCCGGGGAAGATCTGCGAACGCTCCTGGAGACCTCCGGATTCGGGTAAGTAACAAGTAACTCACGTTTATGTGTTTTCTTTGCATAAAGAATGCCTTACTCGCCGATATCTTCTTCACCTCATCCAACTCCTGGAGGGTCCTCTAGGATTCGGCCTTGGCAGATTTGGCATTTTCAATAGCCACCGCGAGCTCGGACGCTTGCGTCTTCGAGTCAAGCTCCACACTCTCATGTTTTTCCATGAGAGCCTGGAGCTCTTGCTGCACCTTGCCAACCTCGGCCTCTTACTTCTCCCGCTCGATGCGCTCCGAGGCCGCCCTCTTCTCGGCCTCGACCAGCGCTTGCTTAAGGGTCGCCACTTCAGACGTGGCCCCTAAAATAGCCACGATAATCCTGTCATTCTTTGCAATTGCACCTTTTTATATATATTTAAAAACAAGGTATTTCTTACCTTCATTATCCTTGAGCTGCTTCTTGGCACGCTCGAGCTCTTGCTCGGACCGCTCGAGGTTCTGCTTTAGCGTGTCCACTTCCGCAGTCAGTGCGGCGGACGCAAGCAGGGAAGCCTGCATATGCATATTGACTCATTTTTGTTAGACTCCTACGAATTCTATTTGATCCTCTATTCGGCTTTTCTTCCCGAACGCCAAACAGAGCATCAGGGGCTACTGTCTATGCGGTACTATTATTTACACATTCTTTACTTACCTCAAAGCCTGTCAAAAGGCTAGTACAAGCTTCAGTCAGTCCGCTCTTGGCGGACTAAACCTTCTAGACCACCGCACTCATAATAGCGCGGTGCTCCTCGTCGATGGAGGCGCCTTGGAGCGCCTCCAACATATTGTCTGGCGCCTCCGGTTGGACGGGGGCCACCAGCACGGCGGACTTGCTCCTCTTGGAAGGAGGTCCCCCGTCGGACTCTGGAACCTCTGAAGGTTCTGGAGCGGTGTCCGGCCTAGAGCCGGACTTGGAGCCCCGGGGGGTTTCATCCCCTTTACTCCTGGAGTCCGGGAGGTCGCCTTGCGGCGCCTCCAGGACCACCTCCTCCCGGCTTGGAACCTGTTGGGACAACATTTCGGTGTCGTCCGTAGGGCGGGGGGAGGAAGCCGTCGGAAGCGAGTTCACATCCTACGAGTCCAGTGAGCCGCTCGACGACGCGTCGAGCCGGTCTTGGGGTGGGCTGCATAAACATATTCGACGTAAGGGAAAGCTGTGCAATAAACGAATACTATGAATTGCTCTGGTATCAGGATACTTAAGATTTTGCCAGGGGCTTGGCCCTGGGCTGCCACTCCTCTCCACCACCGTCGGCGTCGGTGGAGCAGTCCGTAGGAAGGGTTTTCCCCTTCTTGGACCCTCCGGCCTCCCCCGAGAGGGCGGCTTTCCTTTTCTTCTCTCCCCCCGCTGGAGGGGGAGAGGTCTCTTCTTCTTCCTCCTTGTCTTCATGGGAGGAGTGCGCCTCGGAACCGTCGGATGATGGATCCGACAACTCCTGGCGCCGGGCACTCTTTCGAGTCCCCGCGGCCTTTTTTGCGGCCTTCTTCTCCGGCACCACATAGGGTGCCGGAACCAGCAGCTTCGCCAGGCGAGCGTCCGCTGGGCCTTCGGGCAAAGGAGCCGGACAGTTGATCTGGCCGGATGTCACCTGCCAATCCTGTCAAAGGTAAGGGAGTTTAGATCCTGCATGGAGTCAAACTAAGAAAAACTGATACCCTATAAAAGGAAAAAACAGCTTACTGCGAGAGCATGACACTGCGCACTGAATCCGTGATCCTCGGTAGCGGATGCGGGAGCCTCGACGCCCTTGAAAAGCAGCTTCCATTCATCTTCATACATCGTGTCGAAGATCCTGCTGAGAGTTTGGTGCCGCGCCGGGTCGAACTCCCACAGGTTGAAAGCCCGTCCTTGACACAGGAGGATCAAGCGGATGAGCATAACCTGGACTACGTTGACAAGTTTGAGCTTCTTGTCCACCAGGGTTTGGACGCATGTTTGGAGTTCGGTCAGCTCCCCCTTCTTACCCCACTATAGGCCCGTCTCCTTCCAGGAGGTGAGCCGCGTAGGGGGTCCGGATCGAAACACAGGGGGTGCGACCCATTCGGCGTCGTGCGGCTCGGTGATGTAAAACCACCCCGATTGCCACCCCTTCAGGGTCTCCACAAAGGAGCCCTCGAGCCATAGGATGTTGGCCATCTTTCCCACCATGGCGTCTCCGCACTCCGCCTGGTTGCCGCGCACCACCTTCGGCTTGACATTGAAAGTCTTGAGCCATAGGCCGAAATGGGGGCGGATGCGGAGGAAGGCCTCGCACACGACGATAAACGCCGAGATGTTGAGGACGAAGTTCGGGGCCAGATCGTGGAAATCTAGGCCGTAGTAGAACATGAGCCCCCGGATAAATGGGTGGAGAGGGAAGCCTAGTCCGCGGAGGAAATGGGGGGGGACACCACCCTCTCATGGGGCCTAGGGGTGGGGATGAGCTGCCCCTTTTCGGGAAGCCGGTACGCAATGTCGTTAGACAGGTATCCGGCCTTCCTCAGCTTTTTGATGTGTCCCTCCGTGACGGAGGAGACCATCCACTTGCCTCCCGCTCCGAACATGGCTGGAGAAGGTTGAGGTCGGGAGTGCGGACTTGGGCGCTGGAGCTCGAGTGCGCAAGAATGGATAGGGGAAGGAGGAAGAAGGCGTAGGTGAAAAGGTGGATCCTTATCCCCTTATATGGGTGGGCGCAGCTACATGTCCCCACCAGCCTGGTAAGACTCGCTTATCTCCAAGCGCCGTAATCAATGGCGCGGTTGGGTTACCCACGCCCGTATTGATGAGAATCCCGGGATAAGGGGACACGATCTCTGCTTTAACAAGACGTGCCAAGGAAACCGCCTCGCATAACGCGCTGAGGTGAGATAATGAAACGACTCAGATAAAAGCTTGGCCGTGGTGTGACACGCTACGGAATACGTCAGTAGATTAGATTGGTGTAAATATTATTCTTTCTATGGCAATATGTGGAAACTTATTTTGCAAAGCCGGACACTATCTTTGTGTTCAAAATCTTCTATGAAGTAATTGGAGGAGGAACCCGCCTTGCAATACCGAAGACAATTTGCGCGCCGGACTCGTCGTCATTGAAGCTTGGTTCAGGGGCTACTGAGGGAGTCCTGGATTAGGGGGTGTTTGGATAGCCGGACTATACCTTCAGCCGGACTCCTGGACTATGAAGATACAAGATTGAAGACTCCGTCCCGTGTCCGGAAGGGACTTTCCTTGGCATGGAAGGCAAGCTTGGCGATACGGATATGAAGATCTCCTACCATTGTAACCGACTTTGTGTAACCCTAACCCTCTCCGGTGTCTATATAAACCGGAGGGTTTTAGTCTGTAGGACAACGTACACATCAACAATCATACCATAGGCTAGCTTCTAGGGTTTAGCCTCCTTGATCTTGTGGTAGATCTACTCTTGTACTACCCATATAATCAATATTAATCAAGCAGGACGTAGGGTTTTACCACCATCGAGAGGACCCGAACCTGGGTAAAACTTTGTGTCCCTTGTCTCCTGTTACCATCTGGCCTAGACGCACAGTACGGGACCCCCTACCCGAGATCCGCCGGTTTTGACACTGACAGCGCTACTGCTAAACTCTATAGCAGTAGCGCTGTCCTATCGACTGGTGCTACTACTAATCAGGGCTCACCTGCTGGCCCCGTGCACACATAGCAGTAGCGGTGGGCCCAGGATATGCACTACTGCTATCAAGTTAGTAGTGTGCTCGTTTTCGCCAACCGCTACTACTACAGGCAGCCTAGTTAGCGATGATGGGACTGCTTGGCAATAGCGCTCCTTAGTACGCCCGCACTATAGCTACTTCACAACCTATAGCGCTAGTTGTGGCCTCGCGATACTACTAAGTAGTAGTAGCGCTGCCTTTCTAGACCTCTCTACTGCTAAGATTCTAGCTATAAGCTTTCCCCTAGTAGTGCTAGTTGATCAATTAGAGGTTGATTATATCCTCTAATCCTCATAATTATAAGCTTAGTGTGGTTATAATCTCCTCCCTCTAATTCTCCGATGATGATAAGCTCTGGACAATGAAGCGCTACTGGATCATGAAGACAGTACGCTTGCAACAAGTAGATATGTCGTGCTTTCACTCTTTCGTTCGAGAAATCGTTCATGGGCGACTCGTGGGATCGTTCATCTATGGTACCAGGGACTTCAAGTATGATCTACACCGAGTCATCTACTTCCCCTACTCTGCGGAGTCGGTAACGAGCATTATTGATCCAAATCTTATATGCATCTTCATGATGTTCCTAGGTCATTGTAGGGCGATTTTTTTGTTTTCTACTATGTTTCCCAATAGTGGCATCATGAGCGGTTCTATGAGTAGATGCGGGTTTTGATCTAGATCACATGTGGATGCGAAGGTTTTATGTTCTTGCTACGCTTCCCTCTAGTGTTTCTCCGGTTCAGTTCATTGACCACATGATGTTGATTTTCACAATGTTCTGGCAATCGATCGGCTCTGGCTGTCGATGACCTGCTAACAGTTCTTTGGGCTTCATCATAGTCCAGAATAGTGAACTATCGTGTACATGTGAGGGCGATGAAGACGAATGATCTTCTAGGGGGTCATGCATATTAGACGAAGTTTAGTGTGGGGCCAGAGATTTTTAATTATGTCTCTTCCCTCACACACACTGAAAGTTAAGCTAGCAACAAGAATTATCGCCTTGATTATGTATGTAGGTAGCTAGTTTTATTCGGAAACCCTAGAAGCCACGTGATTAAAATTTGCCAAACTGATTGCAGGATGTCTAACTTGGTTTTGCAGGTTTGCATACGATAATGTGTTTATATATGAGATGGTTATATCCTGTAACATTAAGTAGCCTGCGCATCACAACATGATGGCTGAAACCACATGATTTCCACTTTAATGTAAAAGATGTAGAGATTTCCTACAGGTTACTGGTGATGGTGGCAACATGGAGGACACTGGCGTGGAGAAGGTGTACCAGGCGTAGGGGGAGGTGCTGAAATTTTTCGTGCCATGACAGCGTTTTCTGAAATTGGTGTCTGAGGACCCACAAGTATAGGGGATCAATCATAGTCCTTTTGATAAGTAAGAGTGTCAAAACCAACGAGGAGCAGAAAGAAATGGCAAGCGGTTTTCAGCAAGGTAATTTCTGCAAGCACTAAAATTGTCGGTAATAGGTAGTTTGATACACTACAAAAAAGACACTTCCGTGATGATACGTGTTTGTCACAGTAGGTCACATTTTCTGTCATGCATGTACATCCATGAAAATTTTATGAAAGAATCAAGATAGTCATACATGTGTTGTCGTAGAAGTGTTCCATGACATTACCAAAATTATCATCACGGAAGTGTTCACTTCCATGACGATAAATCGTGCGTCATAGAAGTGTTTTCGTCAAGGGTGACCAACACGTGGCATCCACCATAACAGGTCGCCGTTAAGCTATGGGGTTCGGTTTTGGATCTGATAACCCGATAACACCCCGAACCAATGGGGATTTTCCATGTGTAAAGTTCTCATTGGCTAGAGGAAACACGTGTTGGCTCACCGTTGGGACATATGTCATCCACTCATTTGACAGGAGGCGCCTATGATACGTCGACATGTGGCTGGCCCGTTTGACTTGGTAAAAAGGTAACGGGCTGGCCCACGGAAAGCCTGTTAATGGCCTGTTCATATAGCACCCATTTATGGCCCGCTAACTCTCGGCCCATTACGGCCTATCGGAATTAAGCCCAGTAGCTTCATTAGGGCCGTCCAATCTGATTTCAGCCCGTTGTTACTTTCGGCCCATGTATGGCCCATGATGTCTTTCGGCCCATATGAGGCCCTTCGTAACTCTGGGCCCAATAAAGGCCCGACATGAAACTGGCCCATAATGAACAGTGTATCTCTTTATACCCATTAACGACCGATTATTCCGTCGGCCGTTTCCAGCCCGTGTTAACTTTCGGCCTTTTAAGGGCCCATTTTATTCTTGGGCTCATTTCTAGACGGTTAGTTACGGTCCGTTACTGGCCTGTTCCGTTTGTGGGCCAAATTCAGCCCGTGGTTACATTGGGCCCGTTTGTGGCCCGTTAACCCGTTGGGCTGTTTTCATAGCGTTATCAAATACGGCCTATTAACGACCCGTTATGGTCCATGAATAGTATGGCCCATGTTTGGCGAAATGATTATACGCCCCATAGAAGTCCCATGGATCATACGACCCGTAGAAAACCAATGGACCCTACGGCCCGTAGAAGGCCCATGGATCATAAGGCTAGTAGAAAGTCCATGGATCCTACGACCCGTAGAAGGCCCATGGTTCCTACGGCCCATAGAAGGCGCATGGATCCTACGGCCCGCAGGAGGCCCATGGTTACAACAGTCCGTGTGTTGCCATGATTATTGTGGCCTAGTTACCAAAAATAGGTTATTGTGGCCACTAGAAAAACGCGGTAAAAGAACTGCAGTGACTACAAGAAGACAACTAAACAAGACAATAAGGAAATAAATAAGCAAGCAACTAGCGCTAGCCTATTACAGCTATTACACATATTACATCCACTGGGAATCTAAGTTCGCCACCAGTGAAAATATAGGGAACAAAGCATCATATTACATACACTGGCCGTCAAAATTGGCCACAAGTGCAAATAAACACGGCAACAAAACAAGAGCATAACTGAAAAAACTTCAGAAGAGCTCAAGAAACGTTATCCTGGGTATCCACCATGCTGGCAATAAGCTTAGCAAGCTTATTAGCTTTGTCCTGTTTGGCGCTAAAATCCTCCAACGCTTTCTGTTGCACCAGAAAGTATGCATCAGAATGCTCCAGGGATTTCCACAGTCCTTCCGCTTCTTGTCGTAGCATAGTTGATCGATGTCTTTCAGCTTGTAGTTGAGACTCAAGAAACCGAACTGATTCAGACAGTGAGTTTGAATAGCTTGTGCAAGCAGTAGTGGCCACCAACTCGAACACTAAACCAAGACATGACTTTGGGGTTGTCTCACTGTCTTCAAGATAGTCTTCCTTAGCTATTTTATCAGCTTTGTTGGAGACCAACAAGGATATCTCACTATCCTGAACCTTATCTGCATTACTTCCTTTACCATTGCTTAATAAGGCACTCTTCCCCAATATTTTGTCAGCATTCTAAAAGAAGAAACAAGCAGACACATAACATGTTTAGCATTTACTAGTATATATGAAACTCATTTCGGTGAACCAGTTCGTTAGTAAGGTGGACAGGATTAAACTACCAAGTCTACTATTGCCAATTACTAGTACATAATAAAAGCATCAAAAAAACATATATCTATGTCCTATGGTCACTGCATTGTCTTGCCAAATCAAAATAGAGACATGGTTCAAATCATATCAGTTCAAGACAAAGCAGTAGTGAAAGAATACGAAGCGTGGGAAACTACACATCATAACAAGATTTCAGATGGGTACCACGGATCTAAATATACAACAACATTATTGGCTCTGTTGTGATGTTATTAATGTGCATGATATGAGAAGTGAACTGTATACACAATTGAAATTGAAATCAACAGAGCTATTAATAAGAGCAAACCTGTTAAAGAAACATGCGTGAACATACCGCTGTGCCATTGGAGTTTCGATTGGATCCTTATATTTAAAAATAAGTTTGTATGAGTAAATACATTGATACAAGAGCAAAGCAGTATGCACGATAGCAATGGACTCTTAAATTAGAAAAGTTGTTCTTCAGGTTTAAGCACTTGTTCTACATGAACAGAGTACAGTAAGACACAAGATACAATACTTAAAAAAAATGAGCTCATAGACATTTCCACATTCTTGGTTCGAGATGAGTACAGAACAAGGCGTTCCCATTCATCATCCAGTAAATGTGTCTCAGGAGAACGTAAAGGAATTTGATGAGTTTCTTTGCCAGTGAAGTATGTTTTCTTCAGGTAATTCTGATACTACCACCAAGCATTCTTGAAGATAGCGGAGTTATTAGCACAGGTTACCTCATCCCGAGTTTCCAAATCGGTCCTTCTCTATAGAGAAAAATGGGAAAATTTGCTGTATTATAACAATCATGGAGGTAGAATGTATGGGACGAAGCAAAGTAATTGCTATGATTAACATTACTTACAAATAACTCCTGGACAAACACCTGCAACTGGCATTTTCCTTCATCTTCAGTATAATATTTCCAAGATGGGAGATACACACATAGGATTTAACAACATCAAATGCGATATATGCTAAACTACGAATGGCTAGTTGTGCTTCCACCACAGGAATAGGTGTACTAACTGGTGGAGTTGGGGTTCGCCGTCGTAGTACTGGCCCTTTGGGCACTAGAGCTGCCTTACTAACTGCTCTTGTTTGGGAGCTCTGTGGTGGAGATGGTGCTATGTCAAAAGGAACTGGGTTACTATCTGCTGGGGTTGGGGTTAGATTGGGTGAAGTTGGTTCTCTGGCCATCGCAGTAGGGGTACAATCTGCGAGAGTCTGGGTTATGTGTGGTAGGGCTGGTTCCCGTGCATGTACAACCGGGGTGCTATCTCAACCAAGAGGTAGCACTATTTTATTTGAAGGCCGTGTTTTTTACTCCGCTAGATACTGGCATCACCCGCTGAGGGAGTCCTGGATTAAGGGGTCCTTAGGCGTCCGGGCTATGTAACATGGGCCGGACTAATGGGCTATGAAGATACAAGATAGAAGACTTCTTCCCATGTCCGGATGGGACTCTCCTTTACACGTGGATGGCAAGCTTGGCATTCGGATATGTAGATTCCTTACTTTGTAAACCGACTCTGTACTACCCTAGGCCCCTCCCGTGTCTATATAAACCGGAGGGTTTAGTCCCTAGAGGCGATCACAATCATACAGGCGAGAGTTCTAGGGTCTAGCTACAACGATCTCGTGGTAGATCAACTCTTGTAATCCTCATACTCATCAATATCAATCAAGTAGGACGTAGGGTATTACCTCCATCAAGAGGGCCCAAACCTGGGTAAAACATCGTGTCCCCTGCCTCCTGTTACCATCGACCTTAGACGCACAGTTCGGGACCCCCTACCCGAGATCCGCCGGTTTTTACACCAATATTGGTGCTTTCATTGAGAGTTCCGCTGCATCATCACTAGAAGGTTCGATGGCTCCATCAATCATCTACAGCAACGCTGCCCTAGGGGAGGTTTTCCTCCTCGGTCAGATCTTTGTGTTCGGCGGTTTCGCACTGCGGGCCAACTCGCTTGGCCATCTAGAGCAGATCGAGAGCTATGCCCCAGGTCACCATATTAGTTTTGGAAACTTGGATTATGTCTCTGACATCCGTGGTGTTGGGGATATAACTACCAGGTATGACCCGCCCAGGAGGGGCCGGGTCAATCACAATGGCGAGTTACTTAAAAGAAGCCTGACGAGTATACAAGGCGACGGTTCATGATAAGGTTTGTAGTAGGCCCAAGCCCAGAGGCGGCTTAAGGCCCGTAATTGTAAACCTCCATGTATGAATAAGACTTGTAAAACAAGGCATGTAAAAGAAGTCACCGAGCCGGACACGTTGTATGAGCCGGCCGAGACTCTGTAGGCCGCAGGGCGTCAACCCGTGTATATAAGGGGACGACCCTGATACGTCCATTTTGCATCATGCTTTTATATCAATATTTATTGCATTATGGGATGTTATTTCACATTATGTCACAATACTTATGGCTATTCTCTCTTATTTTACAAGGTTTACATAAGGAGGGAGAATGCCGGCAGCTGGAATTTTGGGCTGGAAAAGGAGCAAATATTAGAGACCTATTCTGCACAACTCCAAAAGTCCTGAAACTCCATGGAACAAATTATAATAAATAATGAAAAATCCTCGCCAAAGATGAAGAATAGGGGCCTACACCCTTCTCACGAGGGTGGGGGGGCACGCCCTGGCTCTTCGATGACCATCTTCTCCTATATGAAGTCTTTCGTCGAGAAAAAATAAGAAGCAACCTTTCGGGACGAAACTCCATCGCCACGAGGCGGAACCTTGGCGGATCCAATCTAGAGCTCCGGCAGAGCTGTTCGACCGGGGAAACTTCCATCCCGGAGGGGGAAATCATCGCCATCGTCATCACCAATGCTCCTCTCATCGGGAGAGGGCAATCTCCATCAACATTTTCATCAGCACCATCTCATCTCAAAACCCTAGTTCATCTCTTGTATCCAATTCTTGTCTTCAAGTCCGGGATTGGTGCTAGTAGGTTGCTAGTAGTGTTAATTACTCCTTGTAGTTGATGCTAGTTGGTTTAATTGGTGGAAGATCATATGTTCAGATCCTTTATGCATATTAATACCCCTCTGATTATGAACATGAATATGCTTTGTGAGTAGTTACGTTTGTTCCTGAGGACAAGGGAGAAGTCTTGCTATTAGTAGTCATGTGAATTTGGTATTCGTTCGATATTTTGATGAGATGTATGTTGTCTAGCCTCTAGTGGTGTTATGTGAACGTCGACTACATAACACTTCACCATTATTTGGGCCTAGAGGAAGGAATTGGGGAGTAATAAGTAGATGATGGGTTGCTAGAGTGACAGAAGCTTAAACCCTAGTTTATGCGTTGCTTCGTAAGGGACTGATTTGGATCCATATGTTTCATGCTATGGTTAGGTTTACCTTAATACTTTTGTTGTAGTTGCGGATGCTTGCAATAGAGGTTAATCATAAGTGGGATGCTTGTTCAAGTAAGAATAGCACCCAAGCACCGGTCCACCCACATATCAAATTATCAAAGTACCGAACGCGAATCATATGAACGTGATGAAAACTGGTTGGACGATATTCCCATGTGTCCTCGGGAGCGCTTTTCCTTATATAAGAGTTTGTCCAGGCTTGTCCTTTTCTACAAAAAGGATTGGGCCACCTTGCTGCACTTTATTTACTTTTGTTACTTGTTGCTCGTTACAAATTATCTCATTACAAAACTATCTGTTACCACTTATTTCAGTACTTGCAGAGAATACCTTGCTGAAAACCATTTATCATTTCCTTCTACTCCTCGTTGGGTTCGACACTCTTACTTATCGAAAGGACTACGATAGATCCCCTATACTTGTGGATCATCAAGACTCTTTTCTGGCGCCGTTGCTGGGGAGTGAAGCGCCTTTGGTAAAGAAAAATTTATATAGTGTGCTGAAATTTACTGTCACTTGTTACTATGGAAAGTAATCCTCTGAGGAGCTTGTTCGGGGTATCTTCACCCCGACCAGTAGAGCAAAGAGTTGCTCCTCAACCTACTGAACCTATTGAAAATGAAATTCCTTATGAGTATCCTTCGAGTATAATAGAAAAACTGCTAGCTGATCCTTTTACAGGAGATGGAACAAAGCATCCTGATGAACACCTAATATATGTGGATGAAGTTTGTGGATTATTCCCGATGATGTTGCTAAGAAGAAGGTCTTCCCTTTATCTTTGAAGGGAGACACATTGACATGGTATAGGTTATGTGATGATATGGGATCATGGAACTATAGAAGATTGAAATTGGAATTTCATCAAAAGTATTACCCTATGCATCTTGTTCATCGTGATCGCAATTATATATAAATTTTTTGGCCCCGCGAAGGAGAAAGCATCGCTCAAGCTTGGGGGGAGGCTTAAATCAATGTTATATTCATTCCCCAATCATGAGCTTCCAAGAGAAACAATTATTCAAAAAAATTATGCTCGGCTTTCTGATAACAATCGCACCATGCTTGATACTTCTTGTGCTGGCTCTTTTATGATGAAGACTATTGAATTCAAATCGGATTTATTGGATAGAATTAAACGCAACTCTGAAGATTGGGACCTCGACAATGGTAAGGAGTCAGGTATGACACCTAAGTTTGATTGTGTTAAATCTTTTATGGATACCGATATTTTCTGTAAGTTTAGCACTAAATATGGACTTGATTCTGAGATAGTAGCTTCTTTCTGTGAATCTTTTGCTACTTATGTTGATCTCCCTAAGGAGAAGTGGTTTAAATATCATCCTCCCATAGAATTAAAAGTAGCTGCACCTATTAAAGTTGAAGAAAATACTGTCACTTATAATGATCCTATTGTTCCTACTTGTTATGTTGAGAAACCACCTTTCCCTGTTAGGATAAAGGATCATGCTAAAGCTTCAACTGTGGTTCGTAAAAGCAATATTAAAACATATACACCTCCTGAGCAAGTTAAAGTTGAACCTAATATTACTATTGTTAAAGAGCTCTTGTCTGATAATATTGATGGGCATGTTATTCAGTTCTGCGGTGAAACTGCTAGAATTGCTAAACCTTGTGCTAAAGATAAACATAGACCTGTGGTAGGCGTGCCTGTTATTTCTGTTAAAATAGGAGATCATTGTTATCATGGCTTATGTGATATGGGTGCTAGTGCTAGTGTTATACCTTATGACTTGTATAAAGAAATCAAGCATGAAATTGCACCTGCTAAGTTAGAAGATATTGATGTCACAATTAAACTTGCTAATAGAGATACTATTTCAGCAATGGGAATTGTTAGATATGTTGAAGTCTTGTGCGGGAAAACTAAATATCCTACTGATTTTCTTGTTCTTAGTTCTCCACAAGATAGCTTTTGTCCCATTATATTTGGTAGACCCTTCTTGAATACAGTTAATGCTAGGATAGACTGCGAAAAGAATGTTGTTACTATTGGCTTGGATTATATGACTCATGAGTTTAATTTCTCTAAATTTAGTAAACAACACCGTGAAGAAGAATTGCCTAGTAAGGATGAAATTATTGGTCTTGCTTCTATTTCCGTACCTCCTAATGATCCTTTAGAACAATATTTGCTAGACCATGAGAATGATATGTTTATGAATGAAAGAAGGGAAATAGATGAAGTATTCTTTAAACAAGAACCTATGCTAAAACACAATTTTCCTGTTGAAATCCTAGGGGATCCCCCTCCACCTAAGGGTGATCCCGTGTTTGAGCTTAAACCGTTGCCGGATAATCTTAAATATGCTTATCTTGATGAAAAGAAGATATATCCTATTATTATTAGTGCTAACCTTTCAGAGCATGAAGAAGAAAGATTATTGAAAACTCTAAAGAAGCACCGTGCTGCTATTGGATATACTCTTGATGATCTTAAGGGCATTAGTCCCACTCTATGTCAACATAAAATAAATTTGGAAGCAAATGCCAAACCAGTTCGTGATCCTCAATGACGTATGAATCCTAAAATGAAAGAAGTGGTAAGAAAAGAAATACTAAAGCTTCTAGAGGCAGGTATAATTTATCCCGTTGTTGATAGTCAGTGGGTAAGTCTTGTTCATTGTGTCCCTAAGAAGGGATGTATTACTGTTGTTCCTAACGATAAAGATGAATTGATTCCACAAAGAATTATTACCAGTTATAGGATGGTAATTGATTTCCGCAAATTAAATAAGGCTACTAAGAAAGATCATTACCCCTTACCTTTTATCGATCAAATGCTAGAAAGATTATGCAAACATACACATTACTGCTTTCTAGATGGTTATTCTGGTTTCTCTCAAATACCTGTGTCGGCTAAAGATCAATCAAAGACTACTTTTACATGCCCTTTTAGTACTTTTGCTTATAGACGTATGCCTTTTGGTTTATATAATGCACCTGCTGCCTTTCAAAGATGCATGATGGCTATATTCTCTGACTTTTGTGAAAAGATTTGTGAGGTTTTCATGGACGACTTTTCCGTCTATGGATCTTCTTTTGATGATTGCTTGAGCAATCTTGACCGAGTTTTGCACAGATGTGAAGAAACTAATCTTGTCTTGAATTGGGAAAAGTGCCACTTTATGGTTAATGAAGGTATTGTCTTGGGGCATAAAGTTTCTGAATGAGGTATTGAAGTTGATAAAGCCAAGGATGATGCTATTGAAAAGATGCCATGTCCCAAGGACATCAAAGGTATAAGAAGTTTCCTTGGTCATGCCGGATTTTATAGGAGGTTCATCAAGGACTTCTTGAAAATTTCTCGGCCTCTGACTAATTTATTACAAAAAGATATACCATTTGTCTTTGATGATGATTGTGTAGAAGCAATTGAAATACTTAAGAAAGCATTAGTCTCTGCACCTATTGTTCAGCCACCCGATTGGAATTTACCCTTTGAAATTATGTGTGATGCTAGTGATTATGCTGTAGGTGCTGTTCTAGGGCAAAGAGTTGATAAGAAATTAAATGTTATCCATTATGCTAGTAAGACTCTAGACAATGCTCAAAGAAATTATGCTACTACTGAAAAAGAACTTTTAGCAGTTGTATTTGCTTGTGATAAGTTCAGATCTTATATTGTTGATTCTAAAGTAAATATCCACACTGATCATGCTACTATTAAATATCTTATGGAGAAGAAAGATGCTAAACCTAGACTTATTAGATGGGTTCTCTTGCTACAAGAATTTGATTTTCATATTGTTGATAGAAAAGGAGCTGAGAACCCCGTTGCAGACAACTTATCTAGGTTAGAGAACGTTCTTGATGACCCACTACCTATTGATGATAGATTTCCTGATGAACAATTAAATGTCATAAGTACTTCTCATTGTACCCCTTGGTATGCTGATTATGCTAATTACATAGTTGCTAAATTTATACCACCTAGCTTCACATACCAACAAAAGAAAAAAAATTCTTCTATGATTTGAGACATTACTTTTGGGATGACCCACATCTTTATAAATAAGGAGTAGATGGCGTTATTAGACGTTGTGTACCTGAGCATGAACAGGAATAGATCCTACGCAAGTGCCACTCTGAAACTTATGGAGGACACCACGCGGGAGATAGAACTGCACATAAGGTATTGCAATCCGGTTTTTATTGGCCTACTCTCTTCAAGGATGCCCGTAAGTTTGTCCTTTCTTGTGATGAATGTCAAAGAATTGGTAATATAAGTAGACGTCAAGAAATGCCTATGAATTATTCACTTGTTATTGAACCGTTTGATGTTTGGGGCTTTGATTATATGGGACCTTTTCCTGCCTCTAATGGATATACACATATTTTAGTTGCTGTTGATTACGTTACTAAGTGGGTAGAAGCTATTCCAACTAGTAGTGCTGATCATAACACTTCTATTAAAATGCTTAAAGAAGTTATTTTTCCGAGGTTTGGAGTCCCTAGATATTTAATGATTGATGGTGGTTCACATTTTATTCATGGTGCTTTCCGTAAAATGCTTGCTAAATATGACGTCAATCATAGAATTGCATCTCCGTATCACCCACAGTCTAGTGGTCAAGTAGAATTGAGTAATAGAGAACTCAAATTAAGTTTGCAAAAGACTGTCAATAGGTCTAGAAAGAATTGGTCCAAGAAACTTGATGATGCATTATGGGCCTATAGAACTGCATATAAAAATCCTATTGGTATGTCTCCGTATAAAATGGTATACGGAAAAGCATGTCACTTACCTCTCGAACTAGAACATAAGGCATATTGGGCTATTAAAGAGCTCAACTATGATTTCAAACTTGCCGGTGAAAAGAGGTTATTTGATATTAGCTCACTTGATGAATAGAGAACCCAAGCTTATGAAAATGCCAAGTTATTTAAAGAAAAGGGTAAAAGATGGCATGACAAAAGGATACAAAAGCATGAGTTTAATGTAGGTGATTATGTATTGCTATACAACTCTCGTTTAAGATTTTTTGCAAGGAAACTTCTCTCTAAATGGAAAGGCCCCTATGTTATCGAGGAGGTCTATCATTACGGTGCCATAAAAATCAACAACTTCGAAGGCACAAATCCGAAGGTGGTAAACGGTCAAAGAATCAAACATTATATCTCAGGTAATCCCATAAATGTTGAAACCAATATTATTGAAACCGTAACTGCGGAGGAATACATAAGGGACACTTCCCAGAATGTTTCAGACTCCGAAAAGGAATAGGTATGTGGTATGGTAAGTAAACCGACTCCAAAACAATTTTTAAGGCAATATTTCTCCGTTTTGGAATATTTAGAAAAATAGAAAATTAAGTAGTAGTCCGGGAAGGACACGAGGGCCTCACGAGGGTGGAGGGCGCGCCCTACCCCCCTGGGCGCACCCCCTACCTCATGAGCTCCTCGTGTGCCTTCCGGACTCTGTTTTCTTGCACGACACGTATTTTGGTCGGTAAAAATTCATTATATATTCTCCCGAAGGTTTTGACTCCCGTATCATGCAAAAATCTCCTGTTTTTGTTTCGAGCTGTTTTTCTGACAGATCTAGATTATCATGACGTCCCCAAGTGCTTCCAAGGACAAGTTCTTCGAGAAGGTCATCAACCCTTACCTCGCGGAGGTGCTGCGACACCCTCAAACCATTGAGATGCATGATGGGTTGATGCACATCCGCAATGCTGAGGGACCATAGGGAATCGGAAGCGTGGAGACAAGGCTCGAAGCAATGGAGCAACAAGTTTTCAAGTGCCAGGGGATGGTGGAGCGTGGAATCAACGCTAGCCACATGATGCTCGCGGAGTTCACTAACAACTACAAGCCGGATGCCAAGAACATCGAGGAGGCCATCTTCAAGCTATATGAGAAGATCGATCACCTCCAAGCCCAAATCTATGACCTGCAAAACCAAAACTGTGAGTATGTATATAGATTTAAAAGAATGAGTTTGGCTGCAGATTCGAGGATTCCGGAGACTCGATCATCTTTTTATGATGGTGAACCTATGCCTTGGAAGATGGATGACAAGCCCGCATCATCAACAACACCTCCACCGTCTCCTCCAACAAAGAAGAATTGAGTATCTGGGTATGGGCACTCCACTTGGCAACTGCCAAGCTTGGGGGAGTGCCCCGGTATCGTATCACCATCACTTTTATCTTTACCGTTTATCTTAGTTCGATCTTATTAGTAGTATCTTGATCTAGTAGAATAAAGTTTGTGGCATGATCTAGTTGTGAGTTTTGCTTTATTATCCTTCTATGTAATCGAGTCCGTGAGCTATATAATAAAGATTAGTGTTGAGTCAAGGGCTTGATTGTTTTGCCATGATCCTAAGTGAATAAAAGAAAGGATAAAGAAATAAAAAGAAACAAAGAGATCATATGGATCTCATGGAGAGTAATGAGCTCACATAGAAAAGTATGATGAATAAAAGTTGTTGAGAGTTGACAAGCATAGTTTTGGTCATCGTTGCAATTAATAGGAAGTAATAAAGAAAGAGAGGTCTTCACATATAGATATACTATCTTGGATATCTTTTATGATTGTGAGCACTCATTAAAATATGACATGCTAAAGAGTTGACATTGGACAAGGAAGACAACATAATAGGTTATGTTTTCTTACATCTGAGATAAATTATATTGTCTTGGATCTTCCAACATGTTGAGCTTGCCTTCCCCCCTCATGCTAGCCGAATTCATTGCACCAAGTAGAGATACTACTTGTGCTTCCAAATACCCTTAAACCAGTTTTGCCATGAGAGTCCACCATATCTACCTATGGATTGAATAAGATCCTTCAAGTAAGTTATCATCGGTGCAAAGCAATAAAAATTGCTCTCTAAATATGTATGATTGATTGGTGTGGGAGAAATAAGCTTTATACTATCTTGTGATGTGGAAGTAATAAAAGCGATGGACTGCATAATAAAGGTTCATATCACAAGGGGCAATATATAGTGACATTCTTTCGCATTAAGATTTTGTGCATCCAACCATAAAAGCACATGGCAATCTTTGCTTCCCTCTACGAAGGGCCTATCTTTTATCATTATCTTCTACCTTATGCAAGAGTCATGGTGATTTTCACCCTTCCTTTTTACACTTTATCCTTTAGCAAGCATAGTATGTTGGAAAGATCCCGGTATATATGGCTAATTGGATGTGAGTTTTCATGAACTATTACTGTTGATATTACCCTTGAGGTAAAATGTTGGGAGGCAAGACTATAAGCCCCTATCTTTCTCTATGTCCGATTAAAACTCCACACCCATAAGTATTGCGTGAGTGTCAGCAATTGTGAAAGATTATATGATAGTTGAGTATGTGGACTTTCTGAAAAGTTCTTATGCATTGACTCTTTCCCATGTTATGATAAATTGTAATTGCTTCAATGATCGAGATTGTAGTTTGTTAGTTTTCAATGAAGTTTACGATTCATACTTGATATTGTGATTGAATTATTACTCTAGCATTAGAGATCATATGACAAAAATTATATAAGTTGATGTTATAAGAATGATCATGATGCCCTCATGTCCGTATTTTATTTTTATCGACACCTTTATCTCTAAACATGTGGACATATTTTTCGATTTCGGCTTTTCGCTTGAGGACAAGTGAGGTCTAAGCTTGGGGGAGTTGATACGTCCATTTTGCATCATGCTTTTATATCAATATTTATTGCATTACGGGCTGTTATTTCACATTATGTCACAATACTTATGGCTATTCTCTCTTATTTTACAAGGTTTACATAAGGAGGGAGAATGCCGGCAGCTGGAATTCTGGGCTGGAAAAGGAGCAAATATTAGAGACCTATTCTGCACAACTCCAAAAGTCCTGAAACTCCATGGAACACATTATAATAAATAATGAAAAATCCTCGCCAAAGATGAAGACCAGGGGGCCACACCCTTCTCACGAGGGTGGGGGGCGCCCCCCTAGGGCACGCCCCCTGCCTCGTGGCCCCCCTGGTGGCTCTCCGATGACCATCTTCTCCTATATGAAGTCTTTCTCGAGAAAAAAAATAAGAAGCAACCTTTCAGGACGAAACTCCGCCGCCATGAGGCGGAACCTTGGCGGATCCAATCTAGAGCTCCGGCAGAGCTGTTCTGCCAGGGAAACTTCCCTCCCCAAGGGGGAAATCATCGCCATCGTCATCACCAATGCTCCTCTCATCGAGAGAGGGAAATCTCCATCAACATCTTCATCAGCACCATCTCATCTCAAAACCCTAGTTCATCTCTTGTATCCGATTCTTGTCTTCAAGTACAGGATTGGTGCTAGTAGGTTGCTAGTAGTGTTAATTACTCCTTGTAGTTGATGCTAGTTGGTTTAATTGGTGGAAGATCATATGTTTAGATCCTTTATGCATATTAATACCCCTCTGATTATGAACATGAGTATGCTTTGTGAGTAGTTACGTTTGTTCCTGAGGACAAGGAAGAAGTCTTGCTATTAGTACTCATGTGAATTTGGTATTCGTTTGATATTTTGATGAGATGTATGTTGTCTAGCCTCTAGTGGTGTTATGTGAACGTCGACTACATAACACTTCACCATTATTTGGGCCTAGAGGAAGGCATTGGGGAGTAATAAGTAGAAGATGGGTTGCTAGAGTGACAGAAGTTTAAACCCTAGTTTATGTGTTGCTTCGTAAGGGGCTGATTTGGATCCGTATGTTTCATGCTATGGTTAGCTTTACCTTAATACTTTTGTTGTAGTTGCGAATTCTTGCAATAGAGGTTAATCATAAGTGGGATGCTTGTTCAAGTACGAACAACACCCAAGCACCGTTCCACCCACATATCAAATTATCAAAGTACCGAACGCGAATCATATGAACGTGATGAAAACTAGCTTGAAGATATTCCCATGTGTCCCCAGGAGTGCTTTTCCTTATATAAGAGTTTGTCCAGGCTTGTCCTTTGCTACAAAAAGGATTGGGCCACCTTGCTGCACTTTATTTACTTTTGTTACTTGTTGCTCGTTACAAATTATCTCATTACAAAACTATATGTTACCACTTATTTCAGTACTTGCAGAGAATACCTTGCTGAAAACCGTTTATCATTTCCTTCTGCTCCTCGTTGGGTTCGACACTCTTACTTATCGAAAGGACTATGATAGATCCCCTATACTTGTGGGTTATCACACCCGGCGGCGGTTTAGGGCAAGAAACAACAGATCGAGAGCCAAGCTAGCGTATTTCGCTCCTTGGTCATCGAAACATAGCAATACCACATCAACTGGACTAGGCCTTACCTTCACCGCAAGGGGCCGAACCAGTATAAAAACCTCTCGTGTCCTTTGTCCTGATTAACCCCTTTAAGTTTCCTAGTTGCGATGGCTCCATGACTAAGTCCTTTCACTAGGACATCTGCCGTGATAATTCCAGGATAGTTGGCGCCCACCGTGGGGCCAGCGCACGGTGGATTTGAGTTCTTGAAGGGCAGCTTCAAAGGGCTCAAGGGATACGCTGTGGGCCGAATGACCAAGAGTCGTCACGGCAAGCTCTACATCGACGACGCAGGCTGGGGCCCCGACGCCGGCTCAATTGAGTACCGGTACTGTGTCCCCGTCGGTGGAATCCATGTCTTCATCGGCCGGATAGGCGAGCTGGGCCCTGAGCCGGACATCTACACCTACCTCATCGAGACGGCTCAGCGTGCGAGACCCGCCCGGACTCAGCCTGCCGTGAGGCGTGCCTTCGTGGGTTGCATCCATGGAGGGTAGTTTTCTGAAAGATCTGTTGATGGCGGTGAGACTGCCGTCCACTCTGACGGCGAGTCGTCCATAGGTGAGACGGATTCATTGTATCAACTACAGGATGGCGGGCTTGGGGGCTGTTCCGATGGCAGCAATATTCCAAACCCCTTCGAGCCGCCAAACAGAGCCGGGATCTTCATGGCTGGTATGCAGCCCGTTCAAAACTCTACGGCTGCAGCAGCGATAACTACCGGATCGGCAGCGGCCGGGTCAGGAGACCCCGTGCGCCCGCCGGTTCAGGTACTGATGGATCTCATGGATAGGATGACGACCCTATTGACCGCCGTGGTTGAACCGGCGGACAAATCTCAGCATGATGCGGATGTAGCACGGTTACGTGGGGAGGTAGCTCAAGCCAAGGAAAACTTGGTGGCGGAGGATGTCCGGATGGTTGCAGAATGGGCGGCTTTGGATGCTCGGGCTCAGTAGCTTCAATCAGAGGCTTTTCAGCTTTCGATGAATCTAAACGCGTCAAACGAGGTCATGAGGAGAAGGCACCAGAAGACTAAATCACGTCTGCCCCTGACTTATGATCCTAGGAATCTCTTCCACACACCCGGGGCTGGTCCCAGTAACCCGCCGGAGCCAAACCAGATTACAACACCCAGGGCTGGGGCGTCGGTTCAGTCGCGAGCTATGGAACCCCCTCGGATGAATACGGCTCCGCCTCGTTATACACCAACACCGCCGGGTCATTTTTCTAACCCTTTGGAGAATCTTATTGCTGCATCGGCACGTCTGGCAGCTCTCCCAATGGAAGGTGATTCCCCGACGGTGATCCAAACACGAAGGGTCAGAGATCTTCTTCAGACAGCTCTGGCACAGCAGGAGTCATACTCTTATAGTCGAGACATGATTCATCCAACCCCTCGCCCAAGCCGGAGCCCAAGCTATAGGAGGCATATGGTTTCAGTGGCCATGTCGAGCAATGCTCAACGTCGTAACCAGTTGAAGTGAGACGACGTTCAGCACTACAGACAAGCGGCATGAGGTCAAGGACAGTGGGTTTCGAAGTGCCAAGGGGTAAGCCAAGATACGTGAACGACATTGATCCAACAGAGAAACCAAACAAACTTGCGAAGGCATTAGCTGAGTCCGCTGAGAGATTGATAGGGATGAGTGTGGACTTATGGAAATTAATCCGAAGGCCAATGGATGAGGCATAGTTGGTAAGGATCTCTTTGATGATGGTTGCTTATTGTGCGCAAGCCGGCATTGCCAAGATTGTATCTTCTGTGTATTGAATTACTGGATATTCAGTTTGCCCTACACAGGGGAATGTAGGTGGATTCGGCCTTGTCTGAAGGCATCATTTATAGCGGCCTGGAGAAGATCAGCACCTAGCACAAAAATAAGCGGTGAGAGTGGATCCCCTTGGTGCACGCTGCTGCCGCAATGGAATTGATGTCGAGGAACCCCATTTAAGAGTACAAAAGATCGACCCGTGAAGAAGATACTATTAATCCATGAAAGCCACTTGTCATTGAAGCCCATGTGTTTCATGATGTTAAGCATGGGGGTGTGCTTGATCGTATCAAAGGCAGTGGCAAAGTCAAGTTTAAGTAGGATAATTTCTCTCTTCGAGGCTTGGCACCGATGAATGTATTGAAAAGCCCAAGCAAGACAGTCCTGCATCGTTCGCCCTTTGATGAAACCGTACTGGTTTCTGTGGATGATTTTTAGGATGATGCGCTGTAGGCGATTGGCAAGGAGCTTGGTTATCAGCTTGAGGCAGTAGTTGAGCAGCGTGATCGGCCTGTAGTCATTCATAGCCTCAGGTGAGTTTGTTTTTGGGATTAGGGTAATCAGCCCATCGTTTATACTTGTGAGATCCAAACTGCCTTCATGAAATTGGTCACACACGGAGTAAAAATCATGCTTGATGAGAGGCCAGCAGGCTTTGAGAAAGGCGCCACTAAATCCATCAGGTCTTGTGAATAGAGGGATTTTACTTACAATATACATAACACAAGCTATTGAGGCTACTATATTTCTATTGAAATGCATGTGATTTAAAATCTTGCTTTTCCCACAACACTGATGTTGCTAAAGTAGTTGGAATTGTAATCTATAATAAATCAATGCTATATGCCCAAATCATATGCATGTCAACCTCTCACACATTTTGGTCAAAATAACACTTTGGTACTGTCATTTGGCACAATTAAATCGCATGAAGATTGCCTAGAAAGTTGCACCCCTACCAGAAATGTCCGCAATCAGCAGAACCATGCACCCCACCCAAAACCAAATGAGCAGAAGTAAGCTAAGCGAACCGGCCATACGATTCACAGGCTAGGTGAGAGATCGACAAGTGAGAACACGCAGGCACACACACGAGGGTAGATCACGCAACATCGAAAGGCCGGGAAGACAAGCCAAAACACTCAATCTGGATGCTCGCACCCTACTTGACAATGGTGATTCCTGCAGGTCAAGCAAACTATATGAAACATAACATTGAAGTCAAATGAACTATTTGAAGAGACTAACTAACCAACTACATAATAAGGTTCCTAGTCTTGCCTCTAAGACTATCTCAAGTGTTGTTGGTGATCATGTTTTCCAGATCTTAGGATATTGTTAAGTGTAACGATAGTCCTAAAACAATATTGAGAGTATTACATTAGAAGAAAAATCATGTTGAATTGATCCAAACTTGTTTGTTATACTTTGAGATGATATCGTCACAAGTCAATTGCTATAACACGGAGTGTTAACATGCACTTTAGTTCCTTAGACCATGAGAGTACCGTAGTCACTTCATACCATACGATGAGCTTTGGGGTTGCTCAAACGTCATCAGTAAAATGGTGATCATAGCGATAACTTATAGGTTCATCAGAAAGTTTGACAAGGGACTTGATAAGTCGATAGTGGCATTTGCTCCTCCAATGATGGAGATATATTCTTAGGGCCTCTCGGTGTGACACCATCCATCATTGTCTACCCAGACAGAGGTAACAACGCCATGGGGATGCCGGAACACGATAACGAGAAAGAAGAACAAAACCGGTAATGAGGAGACCGGTATAATGAGCATGTGCATGACTCGAGAGGATACCGACACATCTCACCTCAGGTTTTGTAAAGTATTGCAAAGCAAAGGGAACATAACATGATAGCCAAAGGTTCACTCGAATATCATTCGTGTAATCATAGCGATTGATATGGACGTCCACAGTTCCGCTACCGGTCATTGAACGAAGGAGTTCCGTTCATGTCTATGATTTACCGAACCTACGTATGGGGTAACAAGCTTATGGTAATCATGAGCTGTTAAGCGTTAGTTGGACAAGAGTATCGAGGATTTATTTGTGGAATTGTTTCATTAATATTCAAAATAGTTCTAAGAGGATCCGGAAGCATTTCTAGGTCATCGAAAGGGTTCGTAGTTTATCGGGCAATACCGGGTATTACGGATAAATAATATATAGGTGGAAAATGTTTCCAGTGATGTTAAGTTAATAATAAAATGATCTAGTAATTATTAGGAGGCTTTTATATTTAATTAATATCAATGGGCCTTAAAAGGTTAAGTAGTGGAAAGAGAATTGGGTCACAAGGGCCCAATAGGGGTGGCACCTCCCTCTCCATGGAAAGAAGGGAGGGGTGGCAAAATTGGAGGGGGGGGTGCTCATCCTCTGAGCCAGCCAAGGAGGGAGGATTCCTTCCCTCCTTGTGCTGCCCATCCTTCTCCCCTCCAACCTATATATACCAGAGGTTTTGGCCACAATTTATACACACGTTTTGGAGCCTCCTCTATTTCTTCTAGTTCTAGTTGATCCGACACTACTAGGGAAAAGGCTAGGAGTAGCGCGGGCGCCGGCGCTACTGCTAAGGCGCTACAACTAAAATTTACTAGTAGCATGGATTTACCCGCGCTACTACTAACATACAGAGAAGTAGCGAGCTTGCTAGACCGCGCGCTACTACTAATAGCAGCAGCACCTCTTTGACCAGCGCGCTGCTGCTACTACATGGATGCCCACGCTACTGCTAAGTTTTCCTGTATTTTTTCTGCAACATATTGGCTCTGTATTTGTATAATTCTTATACAGTAGTCTCATCGTATGATTTTATGATCATGATGAGTTATTATATATATCGGCGTGTGAAAGAGACGTGGATTAGATCCAAGTGGAGGCAACAGGTGCAGATCCAAAGTACTACTAATCCAAACTTGATCACTTTAGTTTGGATTAGTAGTACTTTCGATCCGCACCAGGTTGCCTCCACTTGGATCTAAACAACGTTCATTTTACCCACTGATATATATATATAATAACTCATCATCCTCATCATTATATAACAACTTAGCATCATCATCATAATAATAACTCATCATCATCATAGTCATCTAACAACTTCTACTTGTTATCATAATAACAAGTCATACTCACCGTCATCATAGTCATCTAACCAACCCCGTTTAATTGTTCTTAGCACATGATCATGAGTATTAGCTAGGACAAGCTACCCTCTCTAAGGTAAACTAGCATAAAACAACATAGCCACCGATTCTCCATTATGGAGAATGGAGATTATCCTGTCTCCAATTCGTGGGCTTCGCACAATGTTGCTTCCAAGTAGCTCCCTATGATTATTCATAACTTTTTCCATTCTTTGTTTCTCTGGTCTTCATCAGTTCGAGAAATCTTGTATGAACAGCGCTGACCCGTAGGCAGACTTGGCCATAAGCTAACAACATCAATTTGACCTTCCATATGCATCAGATGAGGCACGGAATCCTTTGGGATTTTCTGTTGAAGAGCATAATAGTAATGTAGTTTAGCTTTAGAAGAATGTATGCAAAAGATGCACTAGTGTCATAATAATAAAAATCTTACCATGCCATTTCCATGTATGTTCCCGTAGTTCAACACGTGCACTAGTGGCACGTATTGACCATAATGTGGAGGAGTTTCATAATTATTATTGAAAGTATCAACATCAATAATAAAAGACACAAGATGATCTTTCTCCTCGTAAGTTAGTTCAGCGCCATCAGTGTAGTAGGATTTGTTTACAACTTTCCGAACATTTGTTGAAGAATGGAAATATAGAAGCTGTCAACTATTTTCATAAAACAATATAAATTACTTAATAAATATATTTGAGAAAATCACATAGAGGTAGAACTGGAAGCGTATCAACATCGACCCAAATGTTGATATTAGCTTCATCGATATTATCTTTGTCGACATTATCTTCGTCGATGTCATCTTTAGGATCACCCAGATCGAAGGTGACGTGCATACCCTCCTGAAAAACAGACGCCTTGCATAGTGCTGCCCAATTCGAGCAACCAAAATGGGAGTAGGTCACCGCATTATATAGGTTTATGTCAAAAGCATAACCATGATGGGTCCTGAGGTTAACTCTCTTTATCTCCACATTCTCATGATCTTCAAAATCCAGCTTCTCCAAGACATAACATCTTGCATGGCAGGGGATGCACTAGTCGAATTGTAGAAAATGGAAATTACACATTGAAGAAGCATAAGTCATGCTCAATTACGAAAAATACTTGTCATCATTGCGTAACATATAAACATCGAAGGTCTCGTCGAGCTTAATATTGAAGCGCCAACCCTCTTGCAGGTGAGGCATGTCGCACATTCCCTAGTCGTAGCCGTAGTAGTTGCACTCAGGGGTCCTATCATCGTTAGAAAATTCCTATGTTTCTAATTCAAAGATTAAACTTATGAAATTCAATATATGTACTACAAAAACTTAATTAGATCATTATTATTCATGACGGGTTGACTATCGGTCTGTCGAGTATTTTCTTGAAAACTCTCAGCTCACGTGGTGTATATGGCGGGCACTCCCTCTCTGATATATTTGACCGTTGGTGATGGTCGCTCCTCCCTTCGTCCTCGAGTGCATTACATCAAAATGTCTAGCACACGGAAACGAAGGAGAAGCGACCCCCACCACGTGATGATGGAAGCTCCTACATTTATTTGAAAGTGCATTACACCAAATTGTCTAGCACCTTCGAATGAAGAAGACGCTTCCCTCATGACAACAGTCGGGATTCTTCCTCTCTAATATGGTGGACACTCCCTCACAGTTATTTCAACCGCTGGTGATGGTCACTTCCCCTCCATCTCTCGTGCATTACCAAGGTATATCACGAGCAGATGGAAGAGGAGGCACGCCCGACAACAATCGGGATTCTTCCTCTATGATATTTCGACAGTATATGGTGGACACTCAAGTAGCGTCGACAAACTGAAAGTCAACCCATGAGATTAATCAACACTTCGACAAAACATAGGTGACTCGGAGTAACAGATAGACCATCTTAATTTACTCACTAGACGACTATCGAGGATGCCAGTGATCTTCTGCATGTTGTTGAGCGACACATCGGTGATCTTCCCTGCACACAAATAAAATAACTATATGATATGCTTGATACGCTATGCAAATCTTTATTATTATTCATCACAGGTTGACTTTTGGTTCGTCGAGTCTTCCTTGAAAACTCTCATCTCACGTGGTATATATGGTGGGCACTCCCTCTCTGATATATTCGACCATCGACGATGGTAGCTCCTCCATTCGTTCCCGAGTGCATTACACCAAAATGTCTAGCACATGGGAACGAAGGAGAAGCTACCCACACGACAATAGCCGGGATTCTTCTTCCTCTCTCATATATGGTGGAAACCCCCTCATAGATTTTTGGACCTTCGGTGATGGTCTCTACTCCTCCTTCCCCTAGTGCATAACAAAGTTCTAGCACAAGGAGAAGAAGGAGAAGCGACCCCCACGACAACAGTCGGCATTCTTCTTCTCTCATATATGGTGGACACTCTCCCTCACTGTTTTCTGACTATCATGTATGGAGCCCCGATAGACTTAAAGTCAACCCAAAATGTCGTTTAATTCTCTTTCCAGTAAATCCAAGGCACTCGATATTTCCTACATTCTAGCACAAGCCATGCTAAAATTCATGAAAAAATCCAGCATGACCTTTTCTAAAAAGGAGACATCGAGCGCGTGAAATTTGGCGGAAATGGAAAATTAATCAACACTCCGGCAAAACATAGACCACTCGGAGGTGTTCTCTCCATTCATAATGAAACAGAAGTGCATATAACAGGGAGTAGCCTCACAGATACTTTCCAAAAAAAACTAGCTTCATCACATTGTCACAGCTACTCATCTACTACTCTACTACATCTATGAAAACATCTACATCATCATCGACATCAATGACATGGGGATTTGGCTGGTCTCACCTCGAGGTCGGAGGGGGTCGGTGACGGGGAAGACGGCGGGGATGATGCAGGGGCTCCTTGATTTCTGCAAAAACAAAATATATAAAAAACATTATTATCCTGATTTTAAGACTTAGTGAAACCCTATAAGCTATCAACTAAACATTATCATGCTGATTCAAAAGACCTACATTTATTAAAAGTTTGTAAAACTAGTTTTTTTACTAAACATTTTTCTTACCAAATATACCCTATTTCTAACCCTAATAGCTACCCATCCATCCATCTATCTATCAAAAGCATACTAAAAAAAACCTAGTTTAATCCATCTATCTATCCAAGCATTACAAAAAAACCTAATTTCATCCACCCATTTATGCAATGCGGGAGGGAGGGAGGGAGGGATGGAGGTTGAGTGTCCGAGGGAGATGGTGGGAGGGAGGGAGGGAGGAGGGACAGGGTCAGAGGGATGGAGGAGGGAGGGAGGAAGGATGGCCGGAGGTAGGAAGGGAGACATACCAGAGGGGGCGACAACAATGGGCGGCAAATGCGGTAGGCGACGGCGGCAGTGGCGGGCGGCAATGCAGGGCCGACAGCGGCCGACAACGATGGGGATGGAGAGTGGAGAGTTGAGAGGGAGAGTGGGGGTCCCGTGCGGGTGAAGATAAGTTAGACTTACCAGTAGTGCGGGATAGGAAAAGGCGCTACTGTTAAACTCTATAGTAGTAGCGCTGTCCTATCGACTGGCGCTACTACTAATCAGGGCTCACCTGCTGGCCCCGTGCACACATAGCAGTAGCGGTGGGCCCAGGATATGCGCTACTGCTATCAAGTTAGTAGTGGCGCTCGTTTTCGTCAACCGCTACTACTACAGGTAGCCTGGTCAGCGACGATTGGACTGCTTAGCAATAGCGCTCCTTAGTACGCCCGCGCTACTGCTACTTCACAACCTGTAGCGCTAGTTGTGGCCTCGCGCTACTACTAAGTAGCAGTAGCGCTGCCTTTCTAGCCCTCTCTACTGCTAAGATTCTATCTATAAGCTTTCCCCTAGTAGTGCTAGTTGATCAATTAGAGGTTGATTATATCCTCTAATCCTCATAATTATAAGCCTAGTGTGGTTATAATCTCCTCCCTCTAATTCTTCCATGATGACAAGCTCTAGACAATGAAGCTCTACCGGATCATGAAGACAGTACGCTTGCAACTAAGTAGAGATGTCGTTCTTTCACTCTTCCGTTCGAGAAATCGTTCATGGGCGACTCGCGGGATCGTTAATCTACGGTATGAGGGACTTCAAGTATGATCTACACCGACTCATCTACTTCCCCTACTCTCTGGAGTCGGTAATGAGCATTATTGATCCAAACCTTATATGCATCTTCATAATGTTCCTAGGTCATTGTAGGGCGATTTTTTTGTTTTCTACTATGTTTCCCAATAGTGGCATCATGAGCGGTTCTATGAGTAGATGCAGGTTTCGATCTAGATCACATGTGGATGCGAGGGTTTTATGTTCTTGAGATGCTTCCCTCTAGTGTTTCTTCGGTTCAGTTCATTGACCGCATGATGTTGCTTCTCACAATGTTATGGGAATCGATCAGCTCTGGCTGTCGATGACCTGCTAACAGTTCTTTGGGCTTCATCATAGTCCAGAATAGTGAACTATCGTGTACACGTGAGGGCGATGAAGACGAATGATCTTCTAGGGGGTCATGCATATTAGACGAAGTTTAGTGTGGGGCTAGAGATTTTTAATTATGTCTCTTCCCTCACACACACTGAAAGTTAAGCTAGCACCAAGAATTATCGCCTTGATTATGTATGTAGGTAGCTAGTGTTATCCGGAAACCCTAGAAGCCACGTGATTAAAATTTGCCAAACTGATTACAGGACGTCTAACTTGGTTTTGCAGGTTTGCATACGATAATGAGTTTATGTATGAGATGGTTATATGCTGTAACATTAAGTAGCCTGCGCATCACAACATGATGGCGGAAACCACAGGATTTCCACTTTAATGTAAAAGATGTAGAGATTTCCTACAGGTTACTGGTGATGGTGGCAACATGGAGGACACCGACGTGGAGAAGGTGTACCAGGCGTAGGGGGAGGTGCTGAAATTTTTCGTGCCATGACAGCGTTTTCTGAAATTGGTGTCTGAGGACCCACAAGTATAGGGGATCAATCATAGTCCTTTTGATAAGTAAGAGTGTCAAACCCAACGAGGAGTAGAAAGAAATGGCAAGCGGTTTTCAGCAAGGTAATTTCTGCAAGCACTAAAATTGTCGGTAATAGGTAGTTTGATACACTCCAAAAAAAGACACTTCCGTGATGATACGTGTTTGTCACAGTAGGTCACGTTTTCTGTAATGCATGTACATCCATGACGATTTTATGAAAGAATCAAGATAGTCATACCTATGTTGTCGTAGAAGTGTTCCATGACATTACCAAAATTATTATCACGGAAGTGTTCACTTCCATGACGATAAATCATGCGTCATAGAAGTGTTTTCGTCAAGGGTGACCGACACGTGGCATCCACCATAACAGGCCGCCGTTAAGATATGGGGTCCGGTTTTGGATCTGATAACCCGTTAACAGCCCGGACCAATGGGGATTTTCCATGTGTAAAGTTCTCATTGGCCAGAGGAAACACGTGTTGGCTCACCGTTGGGACATATGTCATCCACTCATTCGACAGGAGGCACCTATGATACGTCGACATGTGGCATGGCCCAACAGAGGCCCATTCCGATGAAAAGGCTGGCCCGTTTGACTTGGTAAAAAGGTAACGGGCCGGCCCACGGAAAGCCTGTTAACGGCCTGTTCGTATTGCACCCATTTATGGCCCGCTAACTCTCGGCCCGTTACGGCCTATCGGAATTAAGCCCAGTAGCTTCATCTGGGCCGTCCAATATGATTCCAGCCCGTTGTTACTTTCGGCCCATGTATGGCCCATGATGTCTTTCGGCCCATATGAGGCCCTTCGTAAATCTGGGCCCAATAAAGGCCCGACATGAAACTGGCCCATAATGAATAGTGTATCGCTTTATACCCATTAACGACCGATTATTTCGTCGGCCGTTTCTAGCCTGTGTTAACTTTCGGCCTTTTAAGGACCCATTTTATTCTTGGGCTCATTTCTAGAATTCGGTTAGTTACGGTCTGTTACTGGCCTGTTCCGTTTGTGGGCCAAATTCAGCCCGTGGTTACATTGGGCCCGTTAACTCGTTGGGCTGTTTTCATAGCATTATCAAATATAGCCTATTAATGACCCGTTATGGTCCATGAATAGTATGGCCCATGTTTGGCGAAATGATTATACGCCCCATAGAAGGCCCATGGATCATACGGCCCATAGAAAACCAATGGACCCTACGGCCCGTAGAAGGCCCATGGATCATAAGGCTCGTAGAAAGTCCATGGATCCTACGGCCCGTAGAAGGCCCATGGTTCCTACGGCCCGTAGAAGGCCCATGGATCCTACGGCCCACAGGAGGCCCAAGGTTACAACAGTCCGTGTGTTGCCATGATTATTGTGGCCTAGTTACCAAAAATAGGTTATTGTGGCCACTAGAAAAACGCGGAAAAAGAACTGCAGTGACTACAAGCAAACTACTAAACAAGACAATAAGGAAATAAATAAGCAAGCAACTAACGCTAGCCTATTACAGCTATTACACATATTACTATTACATCCACTGGGCATCTAAGTTTGCCACCAGTGCAAATATAGGGAACAAAGTAGCATATTACATACACTGGCCGTCAAAATTGGCCACAAGTGCAAATAAACACGGCAACAAAACAAGAGCATAACTGAAAAAACTTCAGAAGAGCTCAAGAAACGTTATCCTGGGTATCCACCATGCTGGCAATAAGCTTAGCAAGCTTATTAGCTTTGTCCTGTTTAGCGCTAAAATCCTCCAACGCTTTCTGTTGCACCAGAAAGTATGCATCAGAATGCTCCAGGGATTTCCACAGTCCTTTCGCTTCTTGTCGCAGCACAGTTGATCGATGTCTTTCAGCTTGTGGTTGAGACTCAAGAAACCGAACTGATTCAGACAGTGAGTTTGAATAGCTTGTGCAAGCAGTAGTGGCCACCAACTCGAACACTAAACCAAGACAGGACTTTGGGGTTATCTCACTGTCTTCAAGATAGTATTCCTTAGCTTTTTTATCAGCTTTGTTGGAGACCAACAAGGATATCTCACTATCCTGCACCTTATCTGCATTACTTCCTTTACCATTGCGTAATGGGGCACTCTTCCCCAATATTCTGTCAGCATTCTAAAAGAAGAAACAAGCAGACACATAACATGTTTAGCATTTACTAGTATATATGAAACTCATTTCGGTGAACCAGTTCGTTAGTAAGGTGGAGAGGATTAAACTACCAAGTCTACTATTGCCAAGTACTAGTACATAATAAAAGCATCAAAAAAACATATATCTATGTCCTATGGTCACTTCATGGTCTTGCCAAATCAAAATAGAGACATGGTTCAAATCATATCAGTTCAAGACAAAGCAGTAGTGAAAGAATACAAAGCGTGGGAAACTACACAACACAACAAGATTTCGGATGGGTACCACGGATCTAAATGTACAACAACGTTATTGGCTCTATTGTGATGCTAGTAATGTGCATGATATGAGAAGTCAACTGTATACACAATTGAAATTGAAATCAACAGAGCTATTGATAAGAGAAAACCTGTTAAAGAAACGTGCGTGAACATAACTGCTGTGCCATTGGAGTTTCGATTGGATCCTTATATTTAAAAATACGTTTGTATGAGTAAATAAAGTGATACAAGAGCAAAGCAGTATGCACGATAGCAATGGACTCTTAAATTAGAACAGTTGTTCTTTAGGTTTAAGCACTTGTTCTACATGAACAGAGTACAGTAAGACACAAGATACAATACTTAAAAAATGAGCTCATAGACCTTCCCACATTCTTGGTTCGTGACGAGTACAGAACAAGGCGTTCCCATTCATCGTCCAGTAAATGTGTCTCAGGAGAACGTAAGGGAATTTGATGAGTTTCTTTGCCAGTGAAGTACGTTTTCTTCAGGTAATTCTGATACCACCACCAAGCATTCTTGAAGATAGCAGAGGTATTAGCACAAGTTACCTCATCCTGAGTTTCCAAATTGGTCCTTCTCTATAGAGAAAAATGGGAAAATTTGCTGTATTATAACCATCATGGAGGTAGAATGTATGGGACGAAGCAAAGTAATTGCCATGAATAACATTACTTACACATAACTCCTGGTCAAACACCTGCAACTGGCATTTTCCTTCATCTTCAGTATAATATGTCCAAGATGGGAAGATACGCACATAGGATTTAACAACATCAAATGCGATATATGCTAAACTACGAATGGCTAGTTGTGCTTCCTCCATAGGAATAGGCGTAGTAACTGGTGGAGTTGGGGTTCGTTGTGGTAGTACTGGCCCTTTGGGCACTGGATCTGCCTTACTAACTGCTCTTGTCTGGGAGCTCTGTGGTGGAGATGGTGCTGTGTCAACAGGAACTGGGTTACTATCTGCTGGGGTTGGGGTTAGATTGGGTGAAGTTGGTTCTCTGACCATCACAGTAGGGGTACAATCTGCGAGAGTCTGGGTTATGTGTGGTAGGGCTGGTTCCCGTGCATGTACAACCAGGGTGCTATCTCAACCAAGAGGTAGCACTATTTTATTTCAAGACCGTGTTTTTAGTCCGCTAGATACTGGCATCACCCGCTGAGGGAGTCCTGGATTAAGGGGTCCTTAGGCATCCGGGCTATGTAACATGGGCCGGACTAATGGGCTATGAAGATACAAGATAGAAGACTTCTTCCCATGTCCGGATGGGACTCTCCTTTATACGTGGATAGCAAGCTTGGCATTCGAATATGTAGATTCCTTCCTTTGTAAACCGACTCTGTACAACCCTAGGCCCCTCCCGTGTCTATATAAACTGGAGGGTTTAGTCCGTAGAGGCGATCACAATCATACAGGCGAAACTTCTAAGGTCTAGCTACAATGATCTCGTGGTAGATCAACTCTTGTAATCCTCATACTCATCAATATCAATCAAGTAGAACGTAGGGTATTACCTCCATCAAGAGGGCCCGAACCTAGGTAAAACATCATGTCCCCTGCCTCCTGTTACCATCGACCTTAGACGCATAGTTCGGGACCCCCTACCCGAGATCCGCCGGTTTTTACACCAACATTGGTGCTTTGATTGAGAGTTCCGCTGCATCGTCACTAGAAGGTTCGATGGCTCCATCAATCATCTACAACAACACTGCCCTAGGGGAGGTTTTCCTCATCCGTCAGATCTTTGTGTTCGGCAGTTTCGCACTTCGGGCCAACTCGCTTTGCCATCTAGAGAAGATCGAGAGCTATGCCCCAGGTCACCATATTAGTTTTGGAAACTTGGATTATGTCGCTGACATCCGTGGTGTTGGGGATATAACTACCAGGTATGATGTGCCCAGGAGGGGCCGGGTCAATCAGAATGGCGAGTTACTTAAAAGAAGCCTGACGAGTATACAAGGTGACGGTTCATGATAAGGCTTGTAGTAGGCCCAAGCCAAGAGGCGGCTTAAGGCCCGTAATTGTAAACCTCCATGTATGAATAAGACTTGTAAAACAAGGCATGTAGAAGAAGTCACCGAGCCGGACACGTTGTATGAGCCGGCCGGGACTCTGTAGGCCGCTGGGCGTCATCCCGTGTATATAAGCGGACGACCCGGCGGTGGTTTAGGGCAAGAAACAACAGATCGAGAGCCAAGCTAGCATATTTCGCTCCTTGGTCATCGAAACATAGCAATACCACATCAACTGGACTAGGCTTTACCTTGACCGCAAGGGGCCGAACCAGTATAAAAACCTCTCGTCTCCTTTGTCCTGATTAACCCCTTTAAGTTTCCTAGTTGCGATGGCTCCATGACTAAGTCCTTTCACTAGTACATCTGCCGTGACAATTCCATGATAGTTGGCGCCCACTGTGGGGCCAGCGCACGGTGGGTTTGAATTCTTGAAGGGCAGCTTCGAAGGGCTCAAGGGATACGCTGTGGGCCGAATGACCAAGAGTCGTCGCGGCAAGCTCTACATCGATGACGCAGGCTGGGGCCTTGACGCCGACTCAATTGAGTACGGGTACCGGGTCCCCTTTGGTGGAATCCATGTCTTCATCGGCCGGATCGGCGAGCCGGGCCCTGAGCCAGACATCTACACCTACCTCACCGAGACGGCTCAGCGTGCGAGACCCACCCGGACTCAGCCCACCGTGAGGCGTGCCTTCGTGGGTTGCATCCATGGACGGGAGTTTTTTGAAAGATCTGTGGATGGCGGTGATATGGCCGTCCACTCTGACGGCAAGTCGTCCACAGGTGAGACGGATTCATTGTATCAACTACAGGATGGCGGGCTTGGGGGCTGTTCTGATGGCAGCAATATTCCGGACCCCTTCGAGCCGCCGAACAGAGCCGGGATCTTCATGGCTGGTTCGCAGCCCGTTCAAAACTCTATGGCTGCAGCAGCGATAACTACTGGATCGGCAGCGGCTGGGTCAGGAGACCCCACCCGCCCGCCGGCTCAGGTACTGATGGATCTCTTGTATAGGATGGCGACCATATTGACCGCCGTGGTTGAACCGGCAGACAAAGCTCAGCATGATGCGGAGGTAGCATGGTTACGTGGGGAGGTAGCTCAAGCCAAGGAAAACTTGGCGGCGGAGGACGTCCGGATGGTTGCAGAATGGGCGGCTTTGGACGCTCGGGCTGAGCAGCTTCAATCAGAGGCTTTTCAGCTTTCGATGAATCTGAATGCGTCAAAGGAGGTCATGAGGAGAAGGCACCAGAAGAAGCAATCACGTCTGCCCCTGACTTACGATCCTAGGAATCTCTTCCACACACCCGGGGCTGGTCCCAGTAACCCGCCGGAGGCAAACCGGATTACAACACCTGGGGCTGGGGCGCCGGTTCAGCCGCGAGCTATGGAACCCCCTCGGATGAATACGGCTCTGCCTCGTTATGCACCAACACCGCGGGATCATTTTTCTAACCATTTGGAGAATCTTATTGCTGCATCGGCACGTCTAGTGGCTCTCCTAATGGAAGGTGATTCCCCGACGGCGATCAAAACACGAAGGGTCAGAGATCTGCTTAAGACAGCTCTGGCATAGCAGGAGTCATACTCCTATAGTCGAGACATGATTCATTCAACCCCTCGCCCAAGCCGGAGCCCAAGCTATAGGAGGCATATGGATTCAGCGGCCATGTCAAGCAATGCTCAGCGGCAAAGGATACATGCAAGCAGCCCATGTCGATTGTGGATTTGACTAATTGCAAGCAAGAGGAAGGTGAATCCACGATCCATTGGGTGCGCCGGGTGAAGGAAATAATACATTCATCTGATAAGATGGATGCCGGCTCTAATGTTGGAGAAAAAATGCCGTTTTGAACCTCTGAAACAGAAGCTGGGGCGGCTCAAGCGTGATTGTAATGACATGGGCCAGCTGATGGCGGCTCTGGTCAAGTACGCCAACTCTGATAGTACCAAGGATCCCGCGTCTGATGAAGAGAAGACAGGGAAGGGAAAGAAGAACAGCAACAACAAGGGTCACCAGCATAACTCGGCAAATCAAGGAGGTAACAATAAACGTAAGGCTGACGGTAGTATGGAGTTTGTGGCTAACACCAACACACAGGGCAACAATCAACGACATAAGGGGGTGCCACCTCCTCGATTAGGCGGGTCAGGTCCCACCCTCGAACAGTTGCTAAATGAACCCTGTCCGAGACACGACACCTGGTTGAAGCTGGCCACCCATCTATGGAAAGACTGTACGATCATGAAGGCTTTCAAGAATTCTAACATGTTCGACGGTAATCATGGACCTAGCAGTGGCTCAGGCGGTGGCGGTTTCCATGGCCCACGGCGGCTCAAGTGGTGGCGGTTTTCATGGCCTGGGCGGCGTCTCAAGTGGTGGAGGTTTTCATGGCCAGGGCCCTCAAGGCAATCAAGGCGGCTATAATCAGCAATCTGGCCAAGGTAGTCAACAACAGCAGCAATCCGGGTATCAGAGAAACCCAAAGTAGCTAAACAGTGGGCAGTACCACGTGTTCACCACCAGTTTATGCAAAAGGGACTAGAAACTTCATAAGAGAGTTGTGAATGCGGTTGAACCGGCGGTTCCACGTTATTTGAGATGGTCTGAGCAGCCTATTGTGTGGAGTAGGGAAGATCACCCTCCCCGGGTTGATAATCCGGGTCATCTGGCTTTGGTGGTGGCGCCTCAGGTTGGTGGATATAAATTCACTAAAGTACTCATGGATGGAGGCAGTAGCATCAACATCCTCTATTATGAGACGTTCCATCGCATGGGGTTAACTGACAAAAGTCTTAGGACGTCCAACACATGTTTCCATGGAGTAGTGCTTGGTAAGTTGGCATATCCAGTTGGTAAGATTGAACTGGAAATAGCCTTCGGAGATGAGCATGATTCTAGGGCCGAGAAGCTAACTTTTGAAGTGGTCAAGATAAAAAGCCCATATCACGCTCTATTTGGACGGTCGGCTTATGCTAAATTCATGGCACGGCCGTGTTATACTTATCTGCAACTCAAAATGCTGGGTTATAAGGGTGTCGGAGTAATGGGCCACGGGTAGCCTAACCCGAGCCCCCGAGCCTTTCAAAACATCGGGGCCGGCTGCGCCCCTCAAGACGGCAAGATGAAACGCCGCCTTCTGGTGGCCGGCTGGCAGAATGGCCGACTGCCAGAAGACGGCCATGCTCAGGAAGGCGGCTCCAAGACGGGCCGACTCCTAGCCAGCGGCCTCCAGAGAGGCCGGCTCCTAGCAATCGGCCCATGGCGCCCTCAAAGTCTGCGCCCCCATTAAGAAGACAAGACAGGGTACAACTACAGTGTGAGCCTTCCCCCTGAATCCAGGGATGGGCGTGGGCACAGTGCCCCGTACAGGCGGAGATCTCCACACGACGCGGCACTGTTGCCTCTCCCCCCACACGTCACAACTGACAGGCGGAGTCCTGTTCCCACGAAGGCCTGTCAGGTACGGCTTGCAGACGGTGGGCCCTACCTGGCAGCCAGAGCCCTGAAGTCGGAGGAGGTTGGGGCAGCAGGACCTTAGAGGAGCCGGCTACCAGCAGGCGGCCAATCCCTTCCTTGGTCCCCATGCGCCATCAACCAGATGAGACACAAGATGGCAACAGTGATCGCCCACCAGGCGGCGGGACTGTAGCCACGCCTCCCCGACCAAGCCTGCGTCATTAGCGTTACGGCTATAGTGATCAGTAGCCGGCAAGACCCGCAAGCGGCGGGAGCGGCTTGTCGGCTCCGTACCAGACCAGGCGGCGGGGCCCACCAGGCGGCGGGCCCCAGCTATCAGCCAAGAGGCTGGCGACCAGAGAGAATGACGGTCGGGCCCTACGCCCGGCCAGATTACCATTGTACCCCTGGGGGTAGGCCTATAGAAACCCCCTAGGGCACCCATGCAAAGGGTTCGGCCCTGTTAGGACTTGACTCATACCTAGAGGAGGAGAGGGCGTGCCTTCCTTCTTCCACCTCTAGCAAACAGCTCGAGGAGCACCATTGTACCACTTACACACTAGTGATCATGCGGAGACCCCGCAGAGCAGGACTAGGGGTGTTATCTCCTAGGAGAGCCCCGATCCTGGGTAAAGTACGTCGGCGTTCGTGTCTACGCCTTATCTCGCTTCCAGGCACCGACGACGTTCTACTCGCTCCCACCATGATAAGCCATCCTTTGGCATATGTCGCACCCAACCCTCGACATTTGGCGCCCACCGTGGGGCGAGGTGCACCGTCTCCCGGAGACCTGTTCTAGACGGGAACCCTATTCCTTCCTGGCAAGCGCAGCCAGCCCAGCACGCTGGACGGCGTCTGCGCCGAGGCCCTACACGGTGCGGAGATCGCCTGCGCAGCGAGCTGCCTCGCCGATCTTGTTGGCGAGATTCTCCTCTCCGACGAGCCCGCGTCCGACGCGGGCACCAACGACCTCGTAGGCTGCCTTGTGGGCCTCCTCGATCAGCTCCACGTCACTAGCGAGCCTGCTACTGACTTGGAGTCGGTTGGCTCCACCGACCCGTTGTTGGTCGACTCCGACACGGCTTCGCTCGACACGTTCCCCTCCAATGTGCTGGTCTACGATGAGCCGCTTTCTCGTGCGGACAACGGTGGCAGCACCATTACGGAGGTGCTCGTAATCAGCCACGGCGAGCACTCTGGCGGGGGCGGTCAGGACCCGTTGCAGACGACAATGCAAGACTTGGCTGTGCCAATCCCGGAAGACGCCGACGCCGAGACGCTGGAAGCGCGCCGCGTCCAGCCCGTTGAGAGGGCAAGCCGGCTGGCCAGCATGAGACGCCTTTCGGAGGCCTACCAGCGGGAGATGGACCGTGCTGTAGGCGGCACTCCGGCTCCTGGCGGGCCTAGCCACGTTGGCCCGATCAGGCAGCGTGGCGCGGCTGTCGCCAGCATGTTCCGGACAGACCGTCCCGTCTATGCCATGCCTGCAAAGAACATACGAGCTGCCCAGGCGGCAGCAGACGAGCTAGACAAGCTCGAGGGCGACGAGCATCACCACATGACGGAGCGAGTTCAGCAGCTCCTGGACGCGGCTGCTGAGCAGCAAGATGCCGGGTGCCGCAGTGAAGCGCCCAACCGACGAAATGATGACCCACCACCTCGCTGAGACCAAGGCGTGACATCCCGGACGCCGACTGGTGGCGTCCATGATATAAGAGACAAGGAGCCGGCAGCCAGCCGCAGCCGGACTCACGTCACCATCGAGCACGACCAAGACGGCTGCCCAAGAGCAGTGCGACGGCGGGATGACTGCCCGTCGCCTCCTCCCCGCAGGGACAGGCGCATCTCCCCGCCGCCTGTTGACGACCCGTCACCCGGCGACCGCCTTGGCCGCCGAGAAGGAATCAGAGAAAATGATGCTCGCCATCGGATCGACCGCCCTAATCGGTCCCTGGTGCTAGCAGAGGAAGACGAGCTGGGTCCACGTTGTTTTGGCCCCCGCATTCGAGATGAGCCCTTTCCCAAAGGGTTCACTCTCCCAAGAGATACCCCCAAGCACACTGGCTCCGTGAAGCCGGAGGACTGGCTGGTCGACTACTCCACAGCCGTCAGCATCGCCAACGGCAACAAGCGCGTCGCCGTGAAGTACGTCCCCCTCATGCTCCAGGGCACGGCCCGGACATGGCTGAACAGCTTGAAGCCCCGCATCGTCAACAGCTGGGTTGACTTTACTGAAGCATTCATCCGCAACGTCACCAGCATGTACAAGCGGCCGCCCAAGCCTCGCCAGCTCTCCCTGTGCGTCCAAGGCCCCAATGAGTCGACTCGCGACTATCTCACACGCTGGGCCGAGCTGCGCAACTCTTGCGAGGGCGTGCACGAGGTGCAGGACATCGAGTACTTCACTGCCGAGTGCCGAGAGGGCACCCTCCTCAAGCGCCGGCTCTTCTGCGACAAGCCAGCGACCCTTGACGAGCTGCTAATCATAGCAGACAAGTATGCCAAAGCCGACTCCTCAATGAAGGCGGAAATTCAAGTCAACGCGTCTGGCAAGGTGGCCCCCCAATCCCCTCGGACCCCGGCAGGCGACGCCAGTCGGCGGCAGTAGTCGAACGACAGCAAGCGCAAGGCCGCACAGCCGGCTTCCACAAGCCGGCAGGTGGCGGCAGTTGATGATGACAACCAGAAGAGCAGCCTCATCCCAAGCGTCAGAAGGGCGGCAAGCCTAACTGGCCGCCCACTTTCTCGTACGAACAGACTCTTGATGCTCCCTACAAGTTCCACAGCGGTGCAAAGCCATCCAATCACACCACTCAGAAGTGCCATTGGCTCACCAGGATTGCCAAGGGTGACAGACTCCAGCCCGCTCCTCCTGTCGGCTCGCCGCCTCCTCCCCCGCAGTAGCCGGCAGCTCGGCTAGTCGGCGCCGTGCAAGATGATTATCCCGAAGAGCACGGGGCCTATGTCGTGTTCACCAGCGTGACCGATGATAGGCGCAGCAGGCGGCAGCAGTGGTTGGACGTGAATGCAGTAGCATCAGAGACCCCCGAGTTCATGCATTGGTCAGAGAAACCCATTAGCTGGAGCAGAGCTGACCACCCAGAAGTGATGCCAAGCCCCAGCTCCTATGCCTTGGTGCTGGACGCCACGTTTGCTACAGAGAGGCGGGCTGCCTATTTTTCCTGAGTCCTGATAGATGGCGGTAGTAGCATCAACATTCTGCACAAGGATACCATGAAATAGTTCATGGCCTTTCCTGCTCACCAATCGACAAGACTAAGATAGATGTCCTCTTCGGGGACAAAACTCATTTCCACCGAGAGCCAGTCTGGTTTGAGGTGGTGGACCTTGAGAGCCCTTATCATGCACTGCTTGGCCGGCCTACCTTGGCCAAGTTCATGGTGGTCCCCCACTATGCTTACCTAAAGATGAATATGCCAAGCTCTAAGGGAATCAAGCAGAGACACCTTCAACCCAGTCGGACTGTTTTCCATGGCATAGTTCCTGGCCTTTCCTGCTCACCAATCGGCAAGACTCAGATAGATGTCCTCTTCAGGGACAAAACTCATTTCCACCGAGAGCTAGTCTGGTTTGAGGTGCTGGACCTTGAGAGCCCTTATCACGCACTGATTGGCCGGCCTGCCTTGGCCAAGTTCTTGGCGGTCCCCCACTATGCTTACATAAAGATGAATATGCCAAGCTCTAAGGGAATCCTGACCGTAGCAGGAGACTACAAGAAGTCGTCCGCCTGTGCAGCGGAGAGCAGCCGATTAGCCAAGTCCCTCGTAATCGCAGCAGAGAAACGGCTCCTTAACCGGGTTGTGGCAATGGCAGGCAAGCAGCCGGAAATGTCACCCGACCGCAAGGAGTCAGAAGCAGAGGGCTCGTTCGAGCCAGCCAAAGAAACAAAGAAGATACCTTTGGACCCAGAGCACCCGGAGAGGTATGCTGTCATTGGCGCAAACCTTGACAGTAAATAGGAAGGCGATCTCGTCGGTTTCCTCCATGAGAATCGGGACATCTTCACATGGTCCCCCGAAGACATGCCAGGTGTACCGACGGAATTCGCCAAGCACAAGTTACACGTACGATCTGATGCCAAGCTAGTCCGGTAGCCCTTGCGCCGCCTATCAGAAGAGAAAAGAAGAGTTGTTGGAGAAGAGATAGTCTGGCTCCTGGCAGCCGGCTTCATCATGGAGGTGTTCTTTCCAGAATGGTTAGCCAACCCAGTCCTAGTGCTGAAGAAGAACAAGCAATGGTGCATGTGCATTGATTATACCAGCCTCAACAAATCATGCCCCAAAGGTCCATTTGCTCTGCCTAGAATCGATCAAGTGATCGACTCTACAGCCGGATGCGAGCTGTTGAGTTTTTTTGGATGCATACTCTGGGTATCACCAGATCAAGCTGGACCCGTCTGACAGGATGAAGACCGCCTTCATCACACCATCTGGAGCCTTCTGCTACCTGACCATGACGTTCAGCTTAAGAAATGCCGGTGCCACCTTTCAGCGTTGCATGCAGAAGTGTCTCCTCAAACAACTCGGGAGAAACGCTCATGTCTATGTAGACGATGTGGTGGTGAAGACAAAGAAGCGCGGGACGCTACTGGAGGATCTCAGGGAGACTTTCGAGAACCCGCGCCGATTTCAGATCAAGCTCAACCTGGAGAAGTGTGTCTTTGGGGTACCAGCCGGCCAGCTTCTTGGTTTTCTGGTCTTAGGGCGCGGCATAGAGTGCAACCCTCTGAAGATCAAGGCCATCGAAAGGATGGAAATACCCACTCGACTGCTGGATGTGCAAAAATTTACCGGCTGCTTGGCATCTATTAGTCGTTTCATCAGTCGGCTGGGCGAGAAGGCTCTTCCCCTGTACCAGCTCATGAAGAAGACCACCTTTTTCGAGTGGAATGACAAGGCGGACGAAGCTTTTCTCCAGCTCAAGAAGATGTTGACCACCCCGCCTGTCTTAGCGGCCCCGACTCCTAAGGAACCAATGCTCCTCTACATTGCCGCTACCAGTCGGGTGGTTAGTACAGTCATAGTGGTGGAACGGAAAGAAGAAGGCAAAGCCCTACCAATCCAGAGGCCGGTGTATTACCTAAGCGAAGTACTGTCCGCCTCCAAGCAGAACTACCCCCACTATCAGAAGATGTGTTATGGCGTGCACTTTGCTGCCAAGAGACTGAAGCCATACTTCCAAGAGCACCCAATCACTATGGTCTACACAGCTCCGCTTGCTTAGATTATTGGAAGTCGAGATGCCTCGGGCCGAGTAGCCAAGTGGGCCATAGATTTGGCCCCCTACACCATCTACTACCAGCCTCGCACCGCCATCAAGTCACAAGCACTGGCCAACTTCCTTGTCGACTGGGCCGAGACCAGTACTTGTCACCAGCGCCAGATTCCACCCATTGGCGGATGCATTTTGATGGTTCAAAAATGCGCACCGGTTTGGGAGACGGTGTCGTTCTCACCTCCCCCAAGGGCGACAAGCTCAGATATGCGCTGCAAATTCACTTTGCCGCCTCCAACAATGTTGCTGAATATGAAGCACTCATTCACGGGCTCCGGCTTGCCAAAGAACTCGGCATTCGCCGGATCCTGTGTTACAGAGACTCCGATTTGGTGGTCCAGCAGTCATCAGGCGACTGGGACATCAAGGATGCAAATATGGCCAGCTACCGTTTTCTCGTGCAGCAACTCAGCGGAAACTTTGAAGGGTGCGAGCTCCTTCATGTGCCAAGAAATGACAATGAGCAAGCTGACGCCTTGGCACGAATTGGCTCTACTCGGCAAGCAATACCAACCAGCGTTGCCTTGCAACGACTCCTCAAGCCGTCCGTCAGGCCATCACCAGAGTCACATTCCATATTTGTGCTGGCTCATCCTGAAGCAGTCGGATCCAACTTAAGATCCCCACCAGCCGGCACGGGAACTTCGGCGGACAACCCGAGGACTATAGCAGTCGGCCCGGGGACTTCATCAACTCAGCAGGCGGCGGCCGACTCCAACCTACCGCATCCCAGCCCAGCCGCCCTCGTACAAGTGGCAGTCCTAGTAGTCGAAGAAATTGCAGCACCTTCATGGGCCCAGCCCATCCTCAATTTTTTGGTGAGAAAAGAGCTGCCAACCGACGAGATCTCGGCCCTGGCAAGTGCAACACTGGGCGGCAGCGTACACCATAGTCAACAAAGAGCTTGTAAGGCGTAGTATCACTGGTGTTTACCCGCGCTGCGTCGAGCCAGAACAAGGACATGCAATCCTCAAAGATATCCATCAGGGCGAGTATGGTCACCACGCGGCCTCAAGGGCTCTGGTGGCCAAGGCTTTCCGCCATGGTTTTTTCTGGACGACTGCCCTAGAAGACGCCAAGGACTTGGTCCAGAAATGCAAAGGGTGCCAGAAGTTTCGTTCAAAGCCTCACCAGCCGGCTTCTGCACTCAAGACTATTCCCATCACCTGGCCCTTTGCCGTCTGGGGCCTAGATATGGTGGGACCATTCAAGACAACAAGAGGTGGCTTGACTCATCTGCTTTTCGCGGTAGACAAGTTCACCGAGTGGATAGAAGCAAAACCAATCAAGAAGTTGAATGGTCCAACTGCTGTGACTTTCATCACCGACATCACCATCCGGTATGGCATACCACACAGCATCATCACCGACAATGGCACGAACTTCGCCAAAGGTGCGTTGGCCCGTTTTTGCGCGACACAGGGCATCCGACTGGACCTAGCGACTATTGCCCATCCGCAGTCAAACGGCCAGGTGGAGCGAGCAAACGGCCTCATTTTATCCAGCATCAAGCCCCGACTGGTCGAGCCTCTGGAGCGGTCGGCCGACTGCTGGCTCGACGAGCTTCCGGCTGTCCTCTGGAGCCTGCGCACAACTCCAAACAAGTCAACCGGCTTTACGCCTTTCTTTCTCGTCTATGGTGCCGAAGCCGTCATCCCGACGGACATAGAATTCGACTCCCCTTGAGTTACCATGTACACCGTAGAGGAGGCGGAAGAAGCACGACAAGACAACGTCAATCTGCTGGAAGAGGGCCGGTTGTTGGCACTCAACTGGTCCACCATCTACTAGCAGAGCCTGCGCCGATACTACAATAGAAAGGTCAAGCCAAGATCCTTCCAAGAAGGAGACCTTGTGCTCCGGCTGATCCAGCGAACAGCCAGACAACACAAGCTCCCGGCACCTTGGGAAGGCCCCTTCATCATCAGCAAGGTGTTGGGCAACGACTCCTACTACCTCATCGACGCTCAGAAGCCTCGAGCACGCAAAAGAGATGACTCCGGCAAGGAGATGGAGCGACCATGGAATGCGAACCTCCTTCGAAGGTTTTACAGTTGATGCAGTATGTACCACGCCAACTTTTGTATTAAGTACGAAGACTCCGGGTTCCCCGAGAAGACCTCGAGGACTGCCCTCTTTTATCTGTATGATAAGTATTACGTCTATCATTTATGTCATTTTATTAATCTGTCTGGCACCGGGTTCGACTAGTTGACCTGGGGACTTGCTGCCTTGTACTATGAGATGCTTCCTGCAGCCGGACAAGTAGTGTGTTGGCACCCTAGCTTTCTCCTACCAGAGGCCGCAGCCAGCAGAGTAGCTATTCGGTCGGCAGGAGTCAAGCCGAAAAGGGCGCCTGCATGAAACATGGCTAAGGACTTAAGGCATTTACATAGTCCAAGCCAGTTTCTCACCTCGCCAACCGGTTGCCGAGCAACCGTACGACCGGCTTCTACTTAACTTGCCAAGAAAACTCTAGCCGGCCAAGTACTTGCCTTCCCAAAAGTGGCTAAGTACTTGACCCAGCCACAGTCCGCAGAGCAGCAGTTCGGCTGGCAAGATGGCAACCAAGGGAAGGCGGCAAAGGAAAAAGCCAAGATAGTAGAAGGCAATGAAAGGTAGAACTCGGATAAAACATTTACACGTCAAAGGCCCTTGCCCGACATCCAACATAAGTTCCAAATACACCCCGCGGGTGGAATTGTGCGAAGCTAACAAAGTTTGTCGAGACTGATAAACAAGGAGAAATAAAAAGTAAAGTGGCAGCCTAGGGATCGGCGGACGGGTTCGGCGGAGTGGTGGAGTCGGTGGCGCCGGCTGGTCGAGCGGCCGACTGGTCGGTCCCCGCTTGGTCCCCTCCAGCGGCAGTCGGCTCATTCGGGTGCGGATCGTTGCTGGAGGCGTGGTCGAGATGGGGCTGGCCGTCCGCTCCGACCTTTGGCGCCCCTCTTCGCCTTCCTCCTCCTCCTCGTCTTCTCCCTTGTCACTGGAGTCGATCACCTCGGTCAAGTCCTCGCCCTCCTCCGGGTTCAACCCGAACCACTCTGGCGGCGCCTCGGTGCCGTCCTTAGCCGGCTCCGGGATGAAGACTCCGGTGTCGGTGTACTCGGTGATGGCTGCCACTCGCTTGACGAGTTCGCCCTCCACCGCCACCAGCTCCTCCCGGGCTTCCTGTCGGAACGTGGTCAACTGGGCTAGATCTAGCCCAGGGTACCACGCCTTGACGAACTCCAAGGCCCGGCGTGCTCCGGCCCGGGCCGAGGAGCCCTTCCACGCCTCAAGGCGGCCAGCCGCCACCTCCAGCCAGTCGGCAGTCCGGCTGGGGGTGCGCGGGGCCAGCCTGTCAGGCCATAAGGCGGCGATCGCCTGGGCGCTGACACGCTGAAGGCGGCGCAGCATCAGATGAGTCGGCTGAAGACGGGCCTAGATGCTGAGAAGCTGCTTGCGAAGGCTGCAAGGGGCATTGGCGGCAATAGCTTGGTTGGCGGCACCAGAGTGGCCTGGAAAGAAGTCTGCCAGGACTAAGCAAAAGAGTCAAAACAAGAAGAAAAGAAGTCGGATTGGCTAGAGGATGGCGACTTAAAAGAAAAGTAAAGAAGGTCGCCTATCGTCAACCATATCCTCGATTTCGCCAAAGCTGGCCGTCAGCATCGCCTCCTTGTCGGCCCAGGCGGAGCGTTTGATCTCGAACGCGGCGAGAAGACCCGCCTCCTTGTCCTCCGCCTCCTTCTAGGCCTTCTGAAGAAGCCCTGCCTGCTCCGCTAGCTGCATGGCCAGCCGGTCACGTTCTTCAGCCATCTTGCTGCAGTCCATCTCCTTGGCATGCAGCGCGGTGTTGGCTTCGCGCAGTTGCCGTTGAAGGCTGGATTTGGCCTCTGCAAAATCAGAAAAAGGAGGAAACGACAACAATCAGCAAAGAAAGATGTAGCGCCAAGAAGATCCGGCCCGACTGCTTAGCAGTCGGCCCGGATCTCGGGGACTACAACCCGCGGGTGCGCCAGCACAGAAATAAGAGGACTTACTCCGGCTCTCCGACAAGTTGGCGGCGCATTGATCCAACTCCTGGACTCTGGAGTTGAAGGCGGCCGCGCGGAGGTTATGATAGTCCTGCAGCAATTGTATTAGTACTTAGAGTTTGCGCATTAGAGTTCTAGGCCGCCTGCTAAGAAGCCGACCCTGAACTCGGGGACTACACCCAGTGGGTGCGCTGGCGCGCCCCCACGAAGCAATACAAAAATTGAAAATAAAGGAGCAAGAGGTATACCTGGATGACCTCTCGCGACTCCATGAACGCCTTATTACAATGCTTAAGAGCATCGGCCTCGGCACGAAGTTTGGCTTGGACCTCCAGGACCGCCTTGTTCAGGTGGGTCGTCCCGTCTCTCCGCGCCCATCCAGCGGGCGCGGCGCTGGTCGCCTCGGTGTCCAGGATGGAGGAGCTCATGACGCCGACCTCCAGTGGGCGTGGCGCCGAGGCCGCCTTCACAGGCCGGCGGCACAAGGGTGTGTGGGTCCCGGGAGTCGGGCCCGTCACCATCTCATTTCCAGCGGGCGGCACCAGTGGGTCGGCCGGCTTCTTGTCTCGCGCCTCCTCAGAAGGTGGTGGCGGGGGCACGATTACATCCGGAATGGTGGCGTCGCCGCCCTCCGTCTCCATAATAGGGTGCTCGCCGCCGGTTTCCCCAGTCTGCGCCACAAATTCCGGTGGTGGCGGTGCAGAGTTCAGGGGGACGACGAACATCGCTGACTGACGGCGTGGCTTCTTCAGCCTGCTTCTTCACCGCATCAGCGGCCTTGGCCTCCGCCAGCTTCTTCAGGGCGGCGGCCTCCGCCTTCTCCAGGAGGGCAGCCTCCTCGCGCGCCTCCCTTCACGTTCCGCTACGTCGCCTCCCGGAGGTCAGCGGCCGGATCGATCCGCCAAGTGATGGTGGAGGTCTCCGCCGACCTCATGACGGAGGTGGCGGCCGACTTCTCAAGAACGAGCGGGGCCCTAAATCAAGAGGAACAAAGTAAAGGAGACTTAGATAAGATCGGCAAGAAAGAGGAAGTACGAAGGAGGTCAGAACTTACGCAGAAACCAGCGGCAGCGTCTTCACCACCTTGCGAAAGCGGTCGGCTTTCGCGGCCTCTTCGTCCCGCTTGGTTGCCGCAGCCGAGCTCGTGGGTTTCTTCGCCCGGCTGCCAAACAGGCTCGGCGTGGCTCTACGCTTATGCGTGCCATCTCGGGCTGGCGGTGCGCCAGACGAGCTCGCGCCCTGCTGGTCGGAGCCCGGCTGGTGACGCGGGACGACTTCCCCCGCGTCGTCATCTGGCCAATGCTCGAGGCTGGCTCCGAGCCCCGAGCCACCCACAACGCCGGCTCCTCCCTCGGCACCGTCCTCCAAAGCTGCCGCCCCCAAGTCCGGGTCATCTACGTCGCTCTCCGCTCGGTCGGGGAGAAACCGGCGCTCCAGCCCTGCTGCGTCGGCTGCCGGCTGGAGGAGGGCGCTATGTCCAAAGAGCTGACTGGTCAGATTAAGAAAATGGAACCCGGTAAAGAGGAAGAAAAATAGAAGGAAGGGAAAATTATCATAGGCAGGGGGTTGGCACGGGAATACGGCTCCTTGCCAAACTGCCACTCCTCCGTGAGCTTGCAGTTCGCAAGGTAGTTCACCATGTGAGCTACCTCTGCGTGAGGCATCTCTTTGGTGCACAGCCGGCTTGGATCCCGATGACCGCTAATCTGACTTATCATATGAGGGCGGCCCTGGAGCGGGAACACCCGGCGCACCACGAAGGCGGACAGCAAGTCGGACCCGGTCAGGCCCTCCGACTATACCATCACCCGGAGCCATCTGACGGCGTCGGCTCCCGAAGGCGACAGCGTCTTGGCCCGGTACGACTAGTTAGGCCGCTTCCCAGTCGGCGGGCCGGCAACATAAGCCGGCAGGTTGACCCAGTCACCCTCCGCGAAGATGCTTGAGGGAGTCCTGGATTACGGGGTGTCCGGATGGCCGGACTATACCTTCAGCCGGACTCCTAGACTATGAAGATACAAGATTGAAGACTTCGTCCCGTGTCCGGAAGGGACTTTCCTTGGCATGGAAGGCAAGCTTGGCGATACGGATATGCAGATCTCCTACCATTGTAACCGACTTTGTGTAACCCTAACCCTCTCCGGTGTCTATATAAACCGGAGGGTTTTAGTCCGTAGGACAACATACACAACAACAATCATACCATAGGCTAGCTTCTAGGGTTTAGCCTCTCTGATCTCGTGGTAGATCTACTCTTGTACTACCCATATCATCAATATTAATCAAGCAGGACGTAGGATTTTACCTCCATCGAGAGGGCCCGAACTTGGGTAAAACTTCGTGTCCCTTGCCTCCTGTTACCATCCGGCCTAGACGCATAGTTCGGGACCCCCTACCCGAGATCCGCCGGTTTTGACACCGACATTGGTGCTTTCATTGAGAGTTCCTCCGTGTCTTCGCCGTCAGGCTTGATGGCTCCTACGATCATCAATGGCGATAAAGTCCAGGGTGAGACCTTCCTCCCCGAACAAATCTTCGTCTTCGGCGGCTTCGCACTGCGGGCCAATTCACTTGGCCATCTGGAGCAGATCAAAAGCTATGCCCCTGGCCGTCAGGTCAGATTTGGAAGTTTAAACTACACGACTGACATCCGCGGGGACTTGATCTTCGACGGATTCGGGCCACTGCCGAGCACGTCGCATTGTCACGACGAGCATGATCTAGCTCTGCCGCCGAATAGTGCCCTGGAGGCCGCACCCACATAGGCTTTGACCCTTAATTCGGAGCCAACTTCACCGATCGAGGATGGGTGGTTGGACGCCGCCTCGGGGGCTGCGATCCCAACGGCGATCGAGCCAAACACCAGCCCCACACTCTGCGAGACTCGTGACTCCAAGGAGCCGGACTCCTCTCCGGACTCCGAACCCTCCGCGCCCCTGCCGATCGAATCTGATTCAGCACTCGCCTTTCGGCGATATTCTAAAGACACTGAAGTCTCTCTCTTTATCTGGAGAGCCTGGCCGGACTACGGTCAGCAAGGTTGGGATTCGGACGATGAAGAAATTCAAAGCCCACCAACCACCCACTTTGTAGCCACTGTCGACGACTTAACTGACATGCTCGACTTCGACTCCAAAGACATCAACGGTATGGACGCCGATGAAGGAGACGATGAAGAACCAGTGCCTATCAGGCCCTGGAAAGCCACCTCGTCATATGACATATACATGGTGGACACCCCAATAGAAGGATATGGTGATGGAACAGCGGAGGATGACCCCTCCAAGAAACAGCCTAAGCGCCGGCGTCAGCAGCGCCGCTCAAAATCCCACCAAAACAAATACGGTGATTCCAGCACGAAGATAATAATACTCCGGAAAGTGCCGATGAAAACCCCCTCCAGCAAGATTTAGCACAGGAGGATGGAGAAACCAGCCCTCATGAGAGAGCGGTAGATAGAGAGGTTGAGGACGATAATTATATGCCTCCCTCCGAAGACGAGGCAAGCCTCGACGACGACGAATTCGCCGTGCCAGAGGATCCCGTCGAGCAAGAGCGTTTTCAACGCAGGCTTATGGCCACGGCAAGAAGCCTCAAGAAAAAATAGCAACAGCTTAGAGCTGATCAAGATTTGCTAGTCGATAGATGGACTGAAGTCCTTGCGGCCGAAGAGCATAAACTCGAACACCCCTCCAAGAGCTACCCAAAGCACAGGTTGCTACCCCGATTAGAGGAGGAAGCACTTGATGCAGCCAACCGGCCACCTCGTGGCCGCGACAGAGAGGCCTCTCGGCCCTCCACTCAAGCCGCACCCCGTACCAAGGCACGGGAATATGCGCCGGACTTACGAGATATGTTGGAGGACAAGGCAAGGGAAACAAGATCGATCTACGGATCGCGTGGGCGCCCCATGGCTCTAGACGGTAACCGTCACGCCGGCCACAAATTCGGCAGGGCTGAACACAGTAGACAAAGCTCATTGGAGCTACGTCGTGATATAGCCCAATACAGAGGCGCCGCACACCCAATATGCTTCACAGACGAAATAATCGATCATCAAATCCCCGAGGGTTTCAAACCCGTAAATATCGAATCATATGATGGCACAACAGATCTTGCGGTATGGATCGAGTTTTATCTCCTTCATATCCACATGGCCCATGGCGATGATTTCCACGCCATCAAATACCTCCCACTCAAGCTTAAAGGACCAGCTCGGCATTGGCTTAACAGCTTGCCAACAAGATCAATCAGTTGTTGGGAGGACCTGGAAGCCGCATTCCTCGACAATTTCCAGGGCACTTATGTGCGACCCCCAGGCGCCGATGACCTAAGTCACGTAATTCAGCGGCCAGAGGAATCGGCCAGGCAATTCTGGACATGATTCCTAACAAAGAAAAATCAAATAGTCGACTGTCCGGACGCTGAGGCCCTAGCAGCCTTCAAGAACAATATCCGTGACGAGTGGTTTGCCCGGCACCTTGGACAGGAAAAGCCGAAGTCTATGGCAGCACTCACGACACTCATGACCCACTTTTGCACCGGAGAAGATAGCTGGCTTGCTCGTAGCAACAATATGACCAAGAACCCTGGTAATTCAGATACTAGGGACAGTAGTGGCAGGTCGCGTCGCAACAAGCAGAAGCGCCGCATTAACAACGACAATGCTGAGGATACGACAGTTAATGCTGGATTCAGAGGCTCTAAATCCGGTCAGCGGAAAAAGCCATTCAAAAGGAATCCTAGGGGCCCGTCCAGTTTGGACTGAATACTCGACCACTTGTGCCAGATACATGGCACCCCCGAAAAGCCGGCTAATCACACCAACAGGGACTGTTGGGTGTTCAAGCAGGCAGGCAAGTTAAACGCCGAAAATGAAGACAAGGGGCAACATAGCGATGACGACGAGGAGCCCCGGCCGCCGAACAACAGTGGACAGAAGGGTTTCCCCCACAAGTGCGGACGGTGAACGTGATATACGCAACCCACGTCCCCAAAAGGGAACGGAAGCGCGCGTTGAGGGACGTATACACGGTAGAGCCAGTCGCCCCAAAGTTCAACCCATGGTCCTCCTGCCCGATCACCTTTGATCGAAGGGACCATCCCACTAGCATCCGTCATGGCGGATTTGCCGCATTGGTTCTAGACCCAATTATTGATGGATTTCATCTTACTAGAGTCCTTATGGACGGCGGCAGCAGCCTGAACCTGCTTTACCAGGATGCAGTGCGGAAAATGGGCATAGATCCCTCGAGGATTAAGCCCACCAAAACGACCTTTAAAGGCGTAATACTAGGTGTAGAGGTCAACTGTACAGGCTCAGTCACACTTGAAGTGGTCTTTGGATCTCCGGATAATTTCCGAAGCGAGGAGTTAATCTTCGACATGGTCCCATTCCGCAGTGGCTATCACGCACTGCTCGGGCGAACCGCATTTGCCAAGTTCAATGCGGTACCGCACTACGCATAACTTAAGCTCAAAATGCCAGGCCCTCGAGGAGTAATTACGGTCAATGGAAACACCGAATGCTCCCTCCGAACGGAGGAGCACACGGCGGCCCTTGCAGCAGAAGTACAAAGCAGCCTCTCCAGGCAGTTCTCTAGTCCGGCCATTAAACAACTGGACACCGTCAAGCGCGCCCGGAGTAACCTACAACAAGACCGCCTGGCACGACCTGAGCAGGCGTAGCAATGCGGCCCCAACCCCAGCCCTCGCAAAAATGCGATGCCAGTACTTCCCGTACATAACTACGCTCGAGAAATACCATGGGTACAGGGGGAGGGGCACCATCACGGCACGCCCAAAACACGGCTTAAACCGCACCAGGGGCTACCGATTTGTTAATTTTCTCTTACTTTCAGGACTCCACTCTTCGGAAGGCCCATTCGGCAGTTCAATTGCCGAACAAACGATGCAAGAACCAGGGAAGCAGACAAGCCACGCCGCATTACGGAACTCCCAGGTGGTCTCTATCACGAGCAGTATACCTGTTTCGCATACTATTCCGCAGCTTGCCCCTGGAACGGACACGTTAAATAGTCCAACCTTTTGCTTATCGCATTATTTGTATCGTTCTGCTTTGATCGCAGCCCTCTTTAATAAACAATTCATAGCTTTTGTCTATTTTTGCATTACTCTTTTTTAATATATGTTCCTTAATGACATGTTGCATCCGTACTCTTTGGTACGACCAAAACACGCCAGGGGCTTTAGTACCCCTCAATATGGTGTGAGAAGTCCGAACACTTTAACAAGTGCGGCACCCCGAACTTATAGCATTATATGCATCGGCTCTGAATCATGTCTTGGGTCAATAGTTGGGTTTGCCCGGCTCCTATGTTTTGGTGCCTTACGTTCCACTATATCGGCTAAGGTAGCACTAGGAGAACCACTATGATTGTGCCCCGGTTGAGCTGGGTCGAGCACCTCAGTGGAGAAAGCTAAAACTGACTGTCATGATGAAGCGAGAGCTGGTCGCTGTTTGACAGGTTTTTTGAGTCCCTAAAGACTTATGCCGCTTAGAGCGAGGAGCCGGCTCTGTCCGGCCAAGGCGTGGATAGCGCCCCGAACTCGGTCTTCCGAATACCAGGGGCTTCGCCGAAATTTAAAATTAAAGAATTCTATGGCCAAGTGAGAGTGTTCACGCATTATAGTCCGATTGTCTTGTTCGTTGGGCTGAGCGCCTCCCTCGAAGGACCCAAACATGGGAAAAAGAGCGCTCAGGTTTATCCCCGAATACCCCAGCACTAGCGGCACGGGGGCAGAAGCCGACGACTTGCCATCTCTCAGAATTGATAAACAGCCGCACAGAAGGTAATATTTTAAATTCCAACAGCATTGCTTAGTGCATATGAACAAGTTTTCAGCGCACAGGACAAAACGAGCAAGTTTCACTCAAAAATTACATCCCTAGAACATTCATCCGCCACAAGGCAGGCACCCTTCAGAACATCCTTATAATAATTCTCGGGCTTGCGATGCTCTTTCCCCGGCGGTGGCCCGTCCTTCACAAGCTTCTCAGCATCCAGCTTGCCCCAGTGCACCTTAGCACGGGCAAGGGGCCTACAGGCACCTTCAATACAGACGGAGCACTTGATGACTTCGAGCCTTGGACAGGCCTCCACCAGCCGCTGCACCAGCCCGAAATAGCTCCCAGGCAGAGCCCCTCCAGGCCACAGCCGAACTATGAGGCCCTTCATGGCCTGTTCGGCCGCCTTGTGGAGCTCGACCAGTTGCTTCAGCTGGTCGCTCAGGGCACGGGGTGTCCGCCCTCAGCATACTGAGACCAGAACACCTTCTCTGTCGAGCTGCCCTCCTTGGCTCGATAGAATGCGGCGGCATCGGACACACTCCGGGGAAGATCTGCGAACGCTCCTAGAGAGCTCCGGATTTGGGTAAGTAACAAGTAACTCACGTTTATGTGTTTGCTTTGCATAAAGAATGCCTTACCCGCTGCTATCTTCTTCACCTCATCCAACTCCTGGAGGGACTTCTGGGATTCGGCCTTGGTAGACTTGGCATTTTCAATAGCCACCGCAAGCTCGGACGCTCGCGTCTTTGAGTCAAGCTCCAAACTCTCATGTTTTTCCATGAGAGCATGGAGCTCTTGCCGTACCTTGCCAACCTCGGCCTCATACTTCTCCCGCTCGGTGCGCTCCGTGGCCGCCCTCTTCTCGGCCTCGACCAGCACTTGCTTAAGGGTCGCCACCTCAGACGTGGCCCCTATAATAGCCACGATAATCCTGTCATTTTTTGCAATTGCAACTTTTTATATATATTTAGACAAGGTATTTCTTACCTTCATTGTCCTCGAGCTGCTTCTTGGCACGCCCGAGCTCTTGCTCGGACCGCTCGAGGTTCTGCTTTAGCGTTTTCACTTCTGCAGTTAGTGCGGCGGAGGCAAGCAGAGAAGCCTGCATACGCATATTGACTCCTTTTTGTTAGACTCCTACGAATTTTATTTGATCCTCTATTCGGCTTTTCTTCCCGAACGCAAAACAGAGCATCATGGGCTACTGTCTATGCGGTAATATTATTTACACATTCTTTACTTACGTCAAAGCCTGTTAAAAGGCTAGTACAAGCTTCAGTCAGTCCGCTCTTGGCAGACTGAATCTTCTGGACCACTGCACTCATAATGGTGCGGTGCTCCTCGTCGATGGAGGCGCCTTGGAGCGCCTCTGAGGGAGTCCTGGATTAGTGGGTGTTCGGGTAGCCGGACAATACCTTCAGCCGGACTCCAGGACTATGAAGATATAAGATTGAAGACTTCGTCCCGTGTCCGGATGGGACTTTCCTTGGCGTGGAAGGCAAGCTTGGCGATGCGGATATTCAAGATCTCCTACCATTGTAACCGACTTTGTGTAACCCTAACCCTCTCCAGTGTATATATAAACCGGAGGGTTTTAGTCCGTAGGACAATTTCATCATACAACAATCATACGATAGGCTAGCTTTTAGGGTTTAGCCTCCTTGATATCGTGGTAGATCTACTCTTGTATTATCCATATCATCAATATTTATCAAGCAGGACGTAGGGTTTTACCTCCATCAAGAGGGCCCGAACCTGGGTAAAACATCGTCTTCCTTGCTTCCTGTTACCATCCGGCCTAGACGCACAGTTCGGGACCCCCTACCCGAGATCTGCCAGTTTTGACATCGACATTGGTGCTTTCATTGAGAGTTCCTCTGTGTCGTTGCTTTTAGGCCCGATGGCTCCTTCGATCATCAACAGCGATGCAGTCCAGGGTGAGACTTTTCTCCCCGGACAGATCTTCGTCTTCGGCGGCTTCGCACTATGGGCCACTTCGCTTGGCCACCTTGAGCAGATCGAAAGCTACGCGCCTGGCCATTAGGTCAGGTTTGGAAGCCTAAACTACACGGCTGACATCCGCGGGGACTTGATCTTCGACGGATTCGAGCCACAGCCAAGCGCGACGCACTGTCTCGATGGGCATGATATAGCTCTGCCGCCGAATAGCGCTTTGGAAGCCGCACACGCACCGGTTCCGACCATTGATTCGGAGCCTACTGCGCCGATCCAGGATCAGCGGTTGGACGCTGCCTCAGGGGCTGCGATCTCAGAGGTGATCGAGCCGAACTCCAACCCCGCACTCCGCATGGCCCATGACTCCGAGGAGCCGGATTCTTCTCCGAACTCCGAGCCCCCCACGCCCCTGCCGATCAAATCCGATTGGGCGCCGATAATGGAGTTCACCGCCGCGAACATCTTTCAGCACTCGCCCTTCGGCGACATCCTGAATTCTCTAAAGTCTCTCTCTTTATCAGGAGTGCCCTGGCCGGACTACGGTCTGCAAGGTTGGGATACGGACGATGAAGAAATTCAAAACCCAGCCACCACCCACTTCGTAGCCACTGTCGACGACTTAACCATGCTTGACTTCGACTCCGAAGACATCGACGGCATGGACGACGTTGCAAGAGATGAACAAGAACCGGCACCTGTAGGGCGCTGGAAGGCCACCTCATCATATGACATATATATGGTGGACACTCCAAAGGATGGAGACGGCGATGGAACCGCGGGGGATGATACCTCTAAGAAACAGCCCATGCGCCAGCGTCAGCGGCACCGCTCTAAATCCCGCCAAAGCAAAAACGGTGATTCCGGCATGGGAGATAATACTACTCCGAATAGCGCCGAAGAACACCCCCTCCAGCAAGATTCAGCACAGGAGGATAGAGAAGCCAGCCCTCACGAGAGGGCGGCGGACCAAGAGGTTGAGGACGATAATTATACGCCTCCCTCCGAGGACGAGGCAAGCCTTGACGACGACGAGTTCGTCGTGCCAGAGGATCCCGCCGAACAAGAGCGTTTTAAACGCAGGCTTATGGCCACGGAAAGCAGCCTCAAGAAAAAGCAGCAACAGCTTAGAGCTGATCAGGATTTGCTAGCTGACAGATGGACTGAAGTCCTTGCGGCCAAAGAGTATGAACTCGAACGCCCCTCCAAGAGTTACCCAAAGCGCAGGCTGCTACCCCGACTAGAGGAGGAAGCACCTACATCACCAACGCATGACATGGCCGACCGGCCACCTCATGGCCGTGACAGAGAGGCCTCTCGGCCCTCCACTCAAGCCATGCCCCGGCGCCGCGTCAAGCATACTAAGGCACGAGAAAATGCGCCCGACCTGCGCGACATATTGGAGGACAAGGCAAGGCAAACAAGATCGATCTACGGACCGTGCAGGCGCCCCACGGCACGCGACGGCGATCGTCACTCCGGACGCAATGAATCCGGCCGGGCCGAACTCAATAGACAAAGCTCCTTCGAGCTGCATCGTGATATAGCCCAATACAGAGGCGCCGCACACCCACTATGCTTCACAGATGAAGTAATGGAACATAAAATCCCTGAGGGCTTCAAACCCGTAAACATCGAATCGTACGATGGCACAATAGATCCTGCGGTATGGATCGAGGATTATCTCCTTCATATCCACATGGCCCGCGGTGATGATCTACACGCCATCAAATACCTCGCACTCAAACTTAAGGGACCGGCCCGACATTGGCTTAATAGCTTGCCAGCAGACTCAACCGGTTCTTGGGAGGACCCGGAAGCCGCATTCCTTGACAACTTCCAGGGCACTTATGTGCGACCGCCGGACGCCGATGACCTAAGCCCCATAATTCAGTAGCCAGAGGAATCGGCCAGGCAATTCTGGACACGGTTCCTAACAAAGAAAAACCAGATAGTCGACTGTCCGGACGCAGAGGCCTTAGCGGCCTTCAAGCATAATATCCGCGATGAGTGGCTTGCCCGGCACCTGGGACAGGAAAAGCCAAAATCTATGGCAGCCCTCACGACACTCATGACCCGCTTTTGCGCGGAGAAGACAGCTGGCTAGCTCGCAGCAACAACTTAACCAAGAACCCTGGTAATTCGAATACCAAGGACAAAAGTGACAGGCTGCGTCGGAACAAACAAAAGCGCCGCTTTAACAGCGACAGCAACAAGGATATGGCAGTTAATGCCGGATTCCGAGGCTACAAATCCGGTCAATGGAAAAATCCATTCAAAAGAAATACTCAGGGCCCGTCCAGTTTGGACCGAATACTCGACCGCTTGTGCCAGATTCATGGCACCCCCGAAAAGCTAGCCAATCACACCAACAGGGACTGTTGGGTGTTCAAGCAGGCAGGCAAGTTAAGAGCCGAAAACAAAGACAAGGGGCTGCATAGCGACGACGAGGAGGAGGCCAGGCCGCCGAACAACAGTGGACAGAAGGGATTTCCCCCGCAAGTGCGGACGGTGAACATGATATACGCAACCCACATCCCCAAGAGGGAGCGGAAGCGTGCGTTACGGGACGTATATGCGATAGAGCCAGTCGCCCCAAAGTTCAACCCATGGTCCTCCTACCCGATCACCTTTGATCGAAGGGACCACCCCACTAGCATCCGCCACAGCGGCTTCGCCGCATTGGTTCTAGACCCAATAATTGACGGATTTCATCTCACAAGAGTCCTCATGGACGGCGGCAGCAGCCTGAACCTGCTTTACCAGGATACAGTGTGAAAAATGGGCATAGATCCCTCGAGGATCAAGCCCACCAAAACGACCTTTAAAGGCGTCATACCAGGTGTAGAAGCCAACTGTACGGGCTCAGTCACACTGGAAGTGGTCTTCGGATCTCCGGATAACTTCCGAAGCGAGGAGTTAATCTTCGACATAGTCCCGTTCCGTAGTGGCTATCACGCACTGCTCGGGCGAACCGCATTCGCAAAATTCAACGCGGTACCGCACTATGCATACCTCAAGCTCAAGATGCTAGGCCCTAGAGGAGTAATCACGGCCAATGGGAACACTGAACGCTCCCTCCGAACGAAGGAGCACACGGAAGCGCTCGCAGCAGAAGTACAAAGCAGCCTCTGTAGGCAGTTCTCCAGTTCGGCCTTCAAAAAGCCGGACACTGTCAAGCGCGCCCGGAGTACCCTACAACAAGACCGCCTGGCACGTTCTGAGCTAGCGTAGCAATGCGGCCTCTACCCTAGCCCTCGCGATATAGCGAAACTAGTGCTTCGCGTACATAACTACGCTCTTGAAATACCATGGGCACAGGGGAAGGGGCACTATCACGGCACGCCCGAAATACGGCTTAAACCGCACCAGGGGCTGCCGGATTCCATTTTTTTACTCTCAGTACTCCATACTTCGGACGACCCGTTCGGCAATTCTACTGCCGCACAAACGATGCAAGATCCAGGAACGCAGACAAGCCACGCCGCATTATGGAACTTCCAGGTGGTCTCTATTGCGAGCAGTATACCTGTTTTTAATACAATTCCGCAGCCTGCCCCTGGCCAGGACATGTTAAATAGTCCAATTTCTTTTGCTTATCGCACTATTTGTATCGTTCCGCTTTCATAGCAACCTTTCTATAAACAATGCATAGCTTTTTGTCTATTTTTGCATTATCCTCTTTTTATATATATGTCTATCAATAACATGCTGCATCCGTACACTATGGTACGGCAAAATACGCCAGGGGCTTCAGTACCCATCAATATGGCGTGAGAAGTCCATACACTTTCACAAGTGCAGCACCCCGAACTTATAGCACTATATGCATCGGCTCCGAATCATGATTTGGGTCAATAGTTGGGTTTGCCCGGCTCCTATGTTTTGGTGCCTTACGTTCCGCTATATCGGCTAAGGTAGCACTAGGAGAACTACTGCGATTGTGCCCCAGTTGAGCTGGGCTGAGCACCTCAGTAGAGAAAGCTAAAACTGACTGTCATGATGAGGCGAGAGACCGGTCGCTGTTTGAGTTTTTTTGAGTCCTTAAAGAATTATGCCGCTTCGAGCGAGGAACCGGCTTTGTCCAGCCAAGGCGTGGATAGCGCCCCGAACTCGGTCTTCCGAATACTAGGGGCTTCGCCGAAATTTAAAATTATAGAGTTCTATGGCTAAGTGAGAGTGTTCAAGCATTATAGTCCGATTGCCTTGTTCGTTGTGCTGAGCGCCTCCCTCGACGGACCCAATCATGGGAAAAAGAGCTCTCAGGTTTATCCCGAACACCCCAGCACTAGTGGCATGGGGGCAGAAGCCGACGACTGGCCATCTCTCAATTTTTTGACAAACGGCCACACAGAAAGTAATATTTTAAATTCAAGCATTGCTTAGCACATATGAATAAGTTTTCAGCGCACAGAATAACACGAGCGAGTTCACTCAAAAATTACGATGCACCGACCAGAACATCCTTGGTGCATTCATCCGCCATAAGGCGGGCACCGACCAGAACATCCTTGTAATAGTTCTCGGGCTTGCGATGCTCCTTCCCCGGCGGCGGCCCGTCCCTCACAAGTTTCTCACCGTCCAGCTTACCCCAGTGCACCTTTGCACGGACAAGGGCCCTACGGGCACCTTCGATGCAGACGGAACGCTTGATGACCTTGAGCCTTGGACAAGCCTCCACCAGCCGCTACACCAGTCCGAAGTAGCTCCCAGGCAGGGCCTCTCCAGGCCACAGCCGAACTATGAAGCCCTTCAGGGCCTGTTCGGCCGCCTTGTGGAGCTCGACCAGCTGCTTCAGCTGGTCGCTCAAGGGCACAGGGTGTCCGGCCTCAGCGTACTGAGACCAGAACACATTCTCCGTCGAGCTGCCTTCCTCGGCTCGGTAGAATGCGGCGGCATCGGATACGCTGCGGGGAAGATCTGCGAATGCCCCTGGAGAGCTCCGGATTCGGGTAAGTAACAAGTAGTTTACTTTTATATGTCTGCTTTGCATAGAGAATGCCTTACCCGCCGCTATCTTTTTCACCGCATCCAATTCCTGGAGGGCCTTCTGGGCTTCGGCCTTGGCAGATTTGGTAGTTTTAAGGGCCGCAGCAAGCTCGGACGCTCGCGTCTTCGAGTCGAGCTCCAAACTCTCATGTTTTTTCATGAGAGCCTGAAGCTCTTCCTGCACCTCGCCGACCTGCGCCTCAAATTTCTCCCGCTCGGTGCGCTCCATGGCCGCTCTCTTCTTGGCCTCGGACAGTGCCTGCTTGAGGGTCGCCACCTCAGTTGTGGCCCCTACAATAAGCAGTATACTCCTGTCATTTTTTGCAATTGTGTCTTCTTATAGGCATTTTTTCTATAAGGTATCTCTTACCTTCTTTCTCCTCGAGCTGCCGTTTGGCAAGGCCGAGCTCTTGCCCGGTCCGCTCGAGGCCCTGCTTCAGGGCACCCACCTCCGCAGTCAGTGCGGCGGTGGCCAGCAGCGAAGCCTGCATACGTATATTGACTCCTTTTTAGTTAGACTCCTGCGATATTTAATACATCCTCTATTCGGCTTTTTCTTTCCGAATGCCAAACAGAGCATCAGGGGCTACTATCTATGCGGTAATATTTTTACATATTTTTACTTACCTCGAAGCCTGTTAGAAGGCTAGCACAAGCTTCAGTCAGTCCGCTTTTGGTGGACCGAACCTTCTGGACCACCGTACTCATAATGGTACGGTGTTCCTCGTCGATGGAGGCGCCCTTAAGCACCTCCAGCAGATTCTCCGGTGCCTCCAGTTGGGCGGAGGACGCCGGCTCAATAGGCTTTCTCCTCTTGGCAGGAGTTCACCTTCCGCGGTCCGGAATCATTGATGATTCCGGCACGGTGTCCGGCTTAAAGCCGGACTTGGAGCCCTAGGGGGTCTTGTCCCCTTTACTCCTGGAGTCCGGGAGGTCGCCTCGCGGCTCCTCCTGGACCACCTCCTCTTGCCCTGGAGCTTGTCGCGACGCCACTTCGGCGTCATCCACAGCACAGGGGGAGGCAGCGGGCAGAACTGAATTCACGTCCGATGAATCGAGGGAGCCGCTCGACGACTCGTCGAGCCCGTCCTTGGGCGGGCTGCATGATTATATTCGACATTAGGGAACGTTGTGCAACAAAAGGAATATCATGAGTTACTCTGGTATCCGAACACTTATGATTTCGCCGGACGCTTGGCCCTGTCCGGCCACTCCTCTTCGTCCTCGTCGGCGACGGGGGCGTAGTCCGGCGGAGGGGTTTTCCTCTTCTTGGACCCCTCGTCCTCCCCTACTGGGGTGGTCCTCCTCTTCTTTCCTCCCCCCACTAGAGGGGGAGAGGTTTCTTCTTCCTCCTCCTCGTCTTCACGGGAGGAGTGCGTCTCGGACTCGTCGGACGACAAGTCCGACACCACCATATGCCGGGAACTCTTTCGAATCCCCGTGGCCTTCTTCTTCTTGGCCTTCTTCTCTGGCACCACATAAGGTGACGGAACCAGCAGCTTCACTAGGAGAGCAGGGGCTGGGTCTTCGGGCAAGGGAGCCGGATAGTTAATCAGTCCGGACTTCGCCTCCCAATCCTGTCAAAGGTAAGGGAGTTTAGATCCCGCATAGAGTCAAACTATGAAAAAAACTCAACATCCTGTAAAAGATGAAAATATCATACCTCGCCAGCAGGACGCTACGAGCTGAATCTGCGGTCTTCGGAGGCGGATGTGGGAGCCTCGGCGCCTTTGGTTAGCCCCTTCCAGGCATCTTCGTACGTCGTGTCGAAGAGCCTGCTCAGAGTTCGGTGATGCGCCGGGTTGAACTCCCACAAATTGAAGTCATGTTCTTGACACGGAAGGATCCGGCGGACGTGCATGACCTGGACTACGTTGACAAGCTTGAGCTGCTTGTTCACCAGGGACGGGATGCATTTTTGCAGTCCGGTCACCTCTTCTTCATCGCCCCACGACAAGCCCGTCTCCTTCCAGGACATGAGCCGCGTAGGGGGTCCGGATCGGAATCCAGGGGCTGCGATCCACTTCGGATCGCGTGGCTCGGTGATGTAAAACCACCCTGACTGCCACCCCTTCAAGGTCTCCTCAAAGGAGCCCTCGAGCCATAGGACGTTGGCTATTCTGCCTGCCATGGCACCTCCGCACACCGCCTGGTTGCCGCGCACCATCTTTGGCTTGACGTTGAAGGGCTTGAGCCAGAGGCCGAAATGGGGGCGGATGCAGAGGAAAGCCTCGCACACGACGATAAACGCCGAGATATTGAGGATGAAGTTCGGGGCCAGATCATGGAAATCTAGGCCATAATAGAACATGAGCCCGCGGACAAATGGGTGGAGAGGAAAACCAAGTCCGCGGAGGAAGTGGGGAAGAAATACTACCCTCTCATGGGGCCTTGGGGTGGGGAGAAGCTGCCCCTCCTCAGGAAGCCGGTGTGCGATGTCTTTGGACAAGTATCCGGCCTTCCTTAGCTTTTTGACATGGCCCTCCGTGACGGAGGAGACGATCCACTTGCCTCCCGCTCCGGACATTGTTGGAGAAGGTTGAGGTAGGAAGTGCAGGCTTGGGCGCCGGAGCTCGGGTGCGCAGAAGATGGATAGGCAAAGGAGGAAGAAGGCGTAGGTAAAAAGGTGGATCCTTATCCCCTTATATGGGCGGATGCGACTATGCGTCTCCACCAGCCTAGTAAAACTCGCTTGCCTCCCAAGCGCCATGATAAATGGCGTGGTTGGGTTACCCACGTCCGTATTGATGAGAATCCCGTAAATGTGGGACACGATCTCTGCTTTAACAAGACGTGCCAAGGAAACCGCCTCGTAAAACACGCTGAGGTGGAAAAGTGAAAACGATTCGAATAAAGGCTTGGTCGTAGTGTGATGTCACGCTGCGGCATACGTCAGTAGATTAGATTTGTGTTAATATTATTGTCCCTATGGCAATACGTGGAAACTTAGTTTGCAGAGCCGGACACTACTCTTGGTGTTTACATACTTTTATGAAGAATTTGGAGGAGGAACCCGCCTTGCAATGCCGAAGATAATCTACGCGCCGGACTCGTCGTCATTGAAGCCTGGTTCAGGGGCTACTAAGGGAGTCCTGGATTAGGGGGTGTTCGGGTAGCCGGACTCCAGGACTATGAAGATATAAGATTGAAGACTTCGTCCCGTGTCCGGATGGGACTTTCCTTGGCGTGGAAGGCAAGCTTGGCGATGCGGATATTCAAGATCTCTTACCATTCTAACCGACTTTGTGTAACCCTAACCCGCTCCGGTGTATATATAAACCGAAGGGTTTTAGACCGTAGGACAACTTCATCATACAAAAATCATACCATAGGCTAGCTTTTAGGGTTTAGCCTCCTTGATCTCGTGGTAGATCTACTCTTGTATTATCCATATTATCAATATTAATCAAGAAGGACGTAGGGTTTTACCTCCATCAAGAGGGCCCGAACCTGGGTAAAACATCATGTTCCTTGCCTCCTGTTACCATCCGGCCTAGACGCACAGTTCGGGAGCCCCTACCCGAGATCCGCCGGTTTTGACACCGACAGCCTCCAACAGATTGTCCGGCGCCTCCGGTTGGACGGGGGTCACCGGCACGGTGGGCTTTCTCCTCTTGGAAGGAGGTCCCCCACCGGACTCTGGAACCTTTGAAGGTTCTGGAGCGGTGTCCGGCCTAGAGCCGGACTTGGAGCCCTGGGGGGTTTCATCCCCTTTACTCCTGGAGTCTGGGAGGTCGCCTTGTGGCGCCTCCAGGACCACCTCCTCATTGCTTGGAACCTGTTGGGATAACACTTCGGTGTCGTCCGTAGGGCGGGGGGAGGAAGCCGTCGGAAGCGAGTTCACATCCGACGAGTCCAGTGAGCCGCTCGACGACGCGTCGAGCCGGTCTTTGGGTGGGCTTCATAAACATATTCAACATAAGGGAAAGTTGTGCAATAAATGAATACTATGAATTACTCTAGTATCCGGATACTTACGATTTTGCCAGGGGCTTGGCCCTGGGCGGCCACTCCTCTCCACCGTCGTCAGCGTCGGTGGAGTAGTCCGGAGGAAGGGTTTTCCCCTTCTTGGACCCTCCAGCCTCCCTAGAGAGGGCAGCCTTCCTTTTCTTCTCTCCTCCCACTGGAGGGGGAGAGGTCTCTTCTTCTTCCTCCTCGTCTTCACGGGAGGAATGCGCCTCGGAACCGTCGGATGATGGATCCGACACCTCCTGGCGCCGGGCACTCTTTCGAGTCCCCGTGGCCTTTTTCGCGGCCTTCTTCTCTGGCACCACATAGGGTGCCGAAACCAGCAGCTTCACCAAGCGAGCGTCCACTGGGCCTTCAGGCAAAGGAGCCGGACAGTTGATCTGTCCGGACGTCTCCTGCCAATCCTGTCAAAGGTAAGGGATCTTAGATCCCGCATGGAGTCAAACAATGAAAAACCGATACCCTGTAAAAGGAAAAAACAGCTTACCGCATGAGCGTGACGCTGCGTACTGAATCCGCGATCCTCGGTAGCGGATGCGGGGGCCTCGGCGCCCTTGAAAAGCACCTTCCAGGCATCTTCGTACGTCGTGTCGAAGAGCCTGCTCAGAGTTTGGTGCCACGCCGGGTCGAACTCCCACAAGTTGAAAGCCCGTTGTTGACTCGGGAGGATCAGGCGGATGAGCATAACCTGGACTACGTTGACAAGTTTGAGCTTCTTGTCCACCAGGGTTTGGACGCATGTTTGGAGTCTGGTCAGCTCTCCTTTTTTACCCCACGACAAGCCCGTCTCCTTCCAGGAGGTGAGCCGCGTAGGGGGTCCGGATCGAAACTTGGGGGCTGTGACCCATTCGGGGTCGCGCGGCTCGGTGATGTAAAACCACCCCGATTGCCACCCCTTCAGGGTCTCCACAAAGGAGCCCTCGAGACATAAGACATTAGCCATCTTGCCCACCATGGCGCCTCCACACTCTGCCTGGTTGCCGCGCACCACCTTCGGCTTGACATTCAAAGTCTTGAGCCATAGGCCGAAATGGGGGCGGATGCGGAGGAAAGCCTCGCACACGATGATAAACGCCGAGATGTTGAGGACAAAGTTCGGGGCCAGATCGTGGAAATCCAGGCCATAGTAGAACATGAGCCCCCGGAAAAATGGGTGAACAGGGAAGCCCAGTCCGCGGAGGAAATGGGGGAGGAACACCACCCTCTCATGGGGCCTAGGGGTGGGGATGAGCCGCCCCTTTTCGGGAAGCCGGTACGCAATGTCGTTGGACAAGTATCCGGCCTTCCTTAGTTTTTTGATGTGTCCCTCCGTGTCGGAGGAGACCATCCACTTTCCTCTTGCTCCGGACATGGCTCGAGAAGGTTGAGGTGGGGAGTGCGGACTTGGGCGCTGGAGCTCGAGTGCGCGAGAATGGATAAGCAAGGGAGGAAGAAGGCGTAGGCGAAAAGGTGGATCCTTATCCCCTTATATGGGTGGACGCAACTACGTGTCCCCACCAGCCTGGTAAAACTCGCTTATCTCCAAGCGCCGTAATCAATGGTGCGGTAGGGTTACCCACGCCCGTATTGATGAGAATCCCGGAATAAGGGGACACGATCTCTGCTTTAACAAGACGTGCCAAGGAAACCGCCTCGCTTGACGGGCTGAGGTGGGATAATGAAACGACTCGGATAAAGGCTTGGCCGTGGTGTGTCACACTACGGAATACGTCAGCAGATTAGATTTGTGTAAATATTATTCTCTCTATGGCAATATGTGGAAACTTATTTTGCAGAGCCGGACACTATCTTTGTGTTCAAAATCTTCTATGAAGTACTTGGAGGAGGAACGCGCCTTGCAATGCCGAAGACAATCTGCGCGCCGGACTCGTCGTCATTGAAGCCTGGTTCAGGGGCTACTGAGGGAGTCCTGGATTAGGGGGTGTCCGAATGGCCGGACTATACCTTCAGCCGGACTCCTGGACTATGAAGATACAAGATTGAAGACTTCGTCTCGTGTCCGGAAGGGACTTTCCTTGGCGTGGAAGGCAAGCTTGGCGATACGGATATGCAGATCTCCTACCATTGTAACCGACTTTGTGTAACCCTAACCCTCTCCGGTCTATATAAACCAGAGGGTTTTAGTCCGTAGGACAACATACACAACAACAATCATACCATAGGCTAGCTTCTAGGGTTTAGCCTCTCTGATCTCGTGGTAGATCTACTCTTGTACTACCCATATCATCAATATTATTCAAGCAGGACGTAGGGTTTTACCTCCATCGAGAGGGCCCGAACTTGGGTAAAACTTCGTGTCCCTTGCCTCCTATTACCATCCGGCCTAGACGCACAGTTCGGGACCCCCTAACCGAGATCCGCCGGTTTTGACACCGACAATGCTCTTCACGTAAAAGTACGACTGCTGCCACAACTTCACCGATTGGATCAGCGTGATGGGAGGAAATGGATTGTCGGGCCCCGGCCTCTGCACCGCGATGAAGGCGCCACACTGAGCCGACACCTCCACGACGACGGTGCCGAGCTTGCTGTAGAAGAACTCCCCCAGAGCTGATGGTGTGGACGACACCGAGGAAGCCTTCACACAAGGTGACGAAGGCAGACAGCAGCACCACCGTGTTCGGGGTGAGGTGGTGCGGCTGGAGATTGTAGAATTCGAGGAAGGCTCGGAGAAAGCCGCTCACCGGCAGGCCGAGGCCGCGCAGGCAGTTCGAGCAGAAGATGACCCGCTCGCCTTCCTCCGGCGCCGGCGATATCTCCCCCCTCGGTGCGAAATGAACCCTCACGTACTCCACGCGGGGCAGCCGTCGCGTCTGGAGGAGGAAGTCGATGTGGTCCTCGTGAACTATGGAGCCGTCCCAGGCTCTGGCACGCGCCATGAGAACGAGGGGCTGACGGACGAGCTCGATGGAGACAAGCTGCGGCGGCGCTTCGGCAAGGCTCGGGCGCTGCGGCAAGGAGAAGGAGAAGTGGAAGAAAGAGTGGGGCGGAGGGGCGCGCGTGCGTTCCCGCGTCCTCTCCCCCCTACTTATAGCCTGCGGGCTACGAAGCCGAGGGGGTGGGCGTGGGAACGTGGGATTAACTATGCCCATGACCCCAAACCCCCACCTTTATCGCGCGAATATTGCACGCATTAACTCCACGGAGAAGCCCAACCCTCTACCTCGGCCGCCGCGGATCCGCTCGCTGCCCGAGGCCCGGTGGTGGCTGGCCGGGCCTGCGGTCGCGTCCCGTCATGCGCGTGGGCTGGCAGGCCGACCCGTCCCGCTAGCGCCACGTGGCATGCCTGCAACAGACGGCAGGCATATAAGCTTATCAAGCACACCGCCTGATTCCCATCAACGCATTCAAAATCCCAGCAGAGGAAACTGTTGAGGCTCCCCGGCTCCTCAACCGCGGCCCCTCACCAGCTTCGGGGACTACTGTCGGAGTAATGGGCCACGGAAAGCCTAACCCGAGCCCCCAAGCCTTTCAAAACATCGGGGCCGGCTGCGCCCCTCAAGACGGCAAGATGAAGTGCCGCCTTCTGGTGGCCGGCTAGCAGAATGGCCGACTGCTAGAAGACGGCCATGCTCAAGAAGGCGGCTCCAAGACGGGCCGACTCCTAGCCAGCGGCCTCCAGAGAAGCCAGCTCCTAGCAGTCAGCCCATGGCGCCCTCAAAGTCTGCGCCCCCATTAAGAAGACAAGATGGGGTACAGCTACAGTGCGAGCCTTCCCCTCGAATCCAGGGACGGGCGTGGCCACAGTGCCCCGTACAGGAGGAGATCTCCACACGACGCGACACTGTTGCCTCTCCCCCCACACGTCACACCTGACAGGCAGAGTCCTGTTCCCACGAAGGCCTGTCAGGTATGCTTGCAGACAGCGAGCCCTACCTGGCAGCCAGAGCCCTGAAGTCGGAGGAGGCTGGGGCAGCCGAACCTCGGAGGAGCTGGCTACCAGCAGGCGGCCAATCCCTCCCTTGGGCCCCATGCGCCATCAACCAGATGAGACACGGAATGGCAACAGTGATCGCCCACCAGGCATCGGGACTGTAGCCACGCCTCCCCGACCAAGCCTGCGTCATTAGCATTACGGCTACAGTGACCAGCAGCCGGCAAGACCCGCAAGTGGCGGGAGCGGCTTGTCGGCTCTGTACCAGACCAGGTGGCGGGTCCCACCAGGCGGCGGGCCCCTACTGTCGGCCAAGATGCCGGCGACCAGAGAGAATGACGACCGAGCCCTACGCCTGGCCAGATTACCATTGTACCCCTGGGGGGTAGGCCTATATCAACCCCCAGGGCACCTATACAAAGGGTTCGGCCCTGTTAGGACTAGGCTCATACCTAGAGGAGGAGAGAGCGTGCCTGCCTTCTTCCACCTCTAGCCAACAGCTCGAGGAGCACCATTGTACCACTTACACACTAGTGATCATGCGGAGACCCCGCAGAGCAGGACTAGGGGTGTTATCTCCTAGGAGAGCCCCGAACCTGGGTAAAGTACGCTGGCGTTCGTGTCTACGCCTCATCCCGCTTCTAGGCACCGGCGACGTTCTACTCGCTCCCACCATGATAAGCCATCCTTTGGCATATGTCGCACCCAACCCCCGACAAAGGGCACCATCACAGTGCATGGAAGCCGGAAGATAGCCTTGGAATGTGAAGAAGGTGATGCTGCTTACGCCGAATCTGTTTGTGCAAAAAAGGAATTGAAGTTTTACAAGTATAACATTGACCCGGCGGACATGACATCTTTGAAGAAGCCAACTACAGAGCATGAGCCGGCGTTGAAGTTTAAGTCAGCTGATGATACCAAGATGATTGATTTTGTGCCTGGCGACTCATCCAAACAATTCATTATCAGTGCTAACTTGGAGCCCAAATAGGAAAGCGTGCTCATCGAGTTCATCCATGAGAACCGGGACATCTTTGCATGGAAGCCTTCTGACATGCCGGGTATACCGAGAGAACTCGCTGAGCACACTCTCAATATTGATCCCAAGTTTAAGCCGGTCAGGCAGTTTCTCCCACGGTTCAACGAGGAAAGGCGCAAAGCTATTGGAGAAGAGGTGGCCCGGCTCTTGGCGGCCGGGTTTATTGTTGAAGTTTTTCACCCAGAGTGGTTGGCTAACCCGGTGCTTGTGCTAAAAAAGAACGGCACTTGGCGTATGTTTATGGATTACACCGATTTAAACAAGGCTTGTTCGGCTGATCCTTTTGCTCTCCCTCATATTGATCAAACCATTGATGCTATGGCGGGTTGTGAGGTTTGAGTTTTTCTGATGCTTATTCTGGCTATCATCAGATCAAAATGGTAGTTAAGGACCAGGAGAAGACGGCTTTCATTACTCCGTTTGGAGCCTTCTGCTATGTGTCTATGCCTTTTGGGCTTAAGAGTGCCTAGGCGACTTATCAGCGGTGCGTGCAGAACTGTCTCCATAATCAGATTGGGCGGAATGTTCACGCTTATGTGGATCATATAGTGGTGAAATCTAGAGAGAAGGAAACTCTCGTAGATGACCTAAAGGAAACCTTTGATAACCTCCGGGTCTACAAGATGATGCTTAACCCGGCCAAGTGTGTTTTTGGAGTCCCAGCTGGGAAACTTTTGTGTTTTTTGGTGTCTAACAGAGGCATTGAGGCTAACCCTGAGAAAATTAAGGTGATTACGTCTTTTTCTAAACCGGCGTGCATCAATGGCGTTCAATGCCTGGCGGGTCATGTTGCCCCTTTAAGCTGGTTCATAAACCGGTAAGGTGAGAAGGCTATGCCGTTGTATCAAATGATGAAGAAGACGGATAATTTTGTCTCGAGTGAGGCTACTAACTCTGCCTTTGAAGATCAGAAAAGACAGCTCGCCGAGCCGCCGATTCTTGCTGCTCATGTTGAGAAGGAGCCACTATTGTTATATGTGGCTGCAAACACACGTGCTGTCAGTGTGGCCATTGTTGTCGAGCGCAAGTAGGCTGACAAGGAACATCCGGTTCAACGCCTGGTTTATTACGTCAGCGAGGTGCTCATTGAGTCAAAACAGAGATATCCACATAGGCATAAGCTTGTTTACGGGGTGCTCATGGCAAGCCGGAAGCTTAAGCATTACTTTCAGGGTCATCCTATCACTGTGGTTAGCTCTGCTCCTTTAGGAGATATTATTCAAAATAGAGAAGCCACAGGACGAGTCGCCAAGTGGGCCATTGAACTTGGATCTCTTGGTTTAAAGTATTGTCGGAGTAAATAGCCATGAGTAGCCTAGCCGGCTTCCCCTGGCCCTTCTGAAAAAATTACGAGCCCGTCCGGCTCTCGAGAATCAAAGACATGGAGCCGCCTTCCCCTTGCTGGCTGCCATCCAGGCCGGCTTTCAGAAGGCGGCCCGACTTTCGCCCTCATGAAGGAAGCCACGGGAGGGCCGACTTCGGGAAGCCGGCCATGAGAAGGCCGACTCCAAGAAGCCGGCTCCCATAAAGCGGTCGAGACCGTACCCTCAAAGTTTGCACCCACCTAACGGCAGTGCGACGGGGCGTGGCTACAGTGAAGCCTGCCACCCCCGTATCCCGGAGCACGCCTGGCACAGTGCGCCGTACGGAGTAGCCATGACCCGTCCGGCGCGGCACTGTTGCCGTGTTGATCCTGATGTCACCCACGACGGGTCGCCAGCGCGGCCCACAGACGGTGGGCCCCTTCGGGCAGAGAGACGCCCGAAGGCGGCCACGCCTCCAACCAGTCGGCCCAAGACAGAGCCGGCTCCCCGCAGCCCGCTTGCCACCTCCCTTGAAGGATACGCCCCATTAAGGAGACAAGACGCGGTGAGGCTACAGCGATCGCCCGACGGGCGGCGGCACTGTAGCCGCGCCTACCACGACGAGGCCCACGTCACCAAGATGGAGCCACAGTAACCAGCCGCCGACCAGGCCCTGGACAGTGGGGTCTGCCTGTCGACCAAGGGGCCAACAGCCAGCGGGACCCACCAGTCGGCGGGCCCCAGCAGCCGGCCCAGAAGCCGGCGAGCGCAGTCACAGACAGCTGGGCCCCGCGCCCAGTCGGATTACCATTGTACCCCCAGGGAGTAGGCCTATATAAACCCCCCGGGGCACCCATGCAAAGGGTTCGACCCCCTGCTAGTCTTAGACACCACACAAGGAGAGGAAGCAGGCTAGCCGTGCCCTTCTTCCTCCTCCCACCAAACAGCTCAAGGAGCATTGTGTAGCTACTTGTTCATCTAGTGATCACGTGGAGACCCCGCAGAGTAGCAGTAGGGGTGTTATCTCCACGGAGAGCCCCGAAGCTGGGTAAGATCTGCCGGCGTGCATGTCTTCGCCTTATCCCGTTTCCAGGCACCGGCGATGTCTTACTGGCTCCCACAATGATAAGCCACCCATTGGCATATGTCGCACCTACCACCCGACATTTGGCGCCCACCTTGGGGCCAGGTGCACCGTCGTCCGGAGACCTATTCTGGACGGGAACCCTCTTCCTCCCCAGCGAGCGTAGCCAGCCCGGCACGCCCGATGGTGCTTGCCACGACACGCTGGAAGGCGTCGCCAAAGCCTGCGCAGCGAGCAGCCTCGCTAATCTCCTCGACAAGACCCTCATCTCCGACGAGCTCGCCTCCGATGCGGGCACCGACCACCTCGCCAACCTCCTCGGCCAGCTCCATGTCTCTAGTGATCCCGCTGTGGATCTGGAGTCGGTTGGCTCCACCGATCCGACGCCTGTCGACTCCGGCACGACCTCGTTCGACACCTTCCCCACCAACGTCGCGATCTACAACGACCCGCTTCCCCGAGCCGGTGGCTGCGACGCTGTCACCACCGAGGTGATGGTCATCGGCCACAACGGCGCTGCTGACGAGAGCGCCCACGACGCCCCGGACGCGGCGGCCCACGACTTGTCCACCCCCCTCCCGGCTGATGCCGACGACGAAGCACTGGAGGCGCGCCGCCTCGCCCTCCTCGTAGAGGGCCGGAGGCTGGCTTCTGTGAGACGCCTCACTGAGGCCTACCAGCGCGAAGCTCACCGCGCCGCCTTCGGCACGCCGGCCCCGGGCGGGCTAAGCCGGGCCAGCTTTGTCAAGCAACGCGGCGCCATCATCGCCGACACGCTGGGAGTCGACCGCCCAGTCTACGCCTCTCCACTCGAGAACCTGGGCGTGGCCCAGGCGGCCGTAGACGAGCTGGATGGACTGGGGGCCGAGGAACTTGCCCACATGGCCCGACGCATCCAATAGCTGATCGATGCAGCCGCGCAGCGGCACGAAGCCGACGCCCGCACGGGAAGCCCTCCCCCGCGCCGAGATCACGGCGCGACGTCCCGGACGCCGACTGCGGGCAGAGACCGCGCGCGGCGCGAGAAAGAGCCGGCTGCCAGCCGAAGCCAAACCCGAATCTCCATCGAGCGAGACGCGGACGGCCATCCCCGAGCCATGGAATGGCGGGGCAACCCGCCTCCGCCTCGACCCCGAGGAGAGAGATATCTCACCCCGCCGCCAGTGGTTCACCCGACTCTCAGCGGCCGACTAGGTCGCCGCGAAGGAGTCGGCGAGAATGATGCCCGCCATCGGATCGACCGCCTGGCGCGATCCCTGGCGCTGGAAGAAGAAGACGATGTCGGTCTGCCTTGCTTCGGCCCCCGCATCCGCGACGAGCCCTTCCCCAAAGGGTTCTCGCTCCCGAGAGACACGCCCAAGTACAACGGCTCCGTGAAGCCGGAAGATTGGCTAATCGACTACTCCACGGCGGTCAGCATAGCCAACGGCAACCGGCACGTTGCCGTGAAGTACGTGCCCCTCATGCTGCAAGGCACGGCGCGAACCTGGCTCAACAGCCTCAAGCCTCTCAGCATCAACAGCTGGCTAGATTTCACCGAAGCTTTCATCCGCAACTTCACCAGCACCTACAAGCGGGCTCCCAAGCCCAGACAGCTCTCCTTGTGCGTACAAGGCCCCGCCCAGTCCACTCGTGACTACCTCGCGCGTTGGGCCGAGCTCCGCAATTCTTGCGAGGTGGTGCACGAGGTGCAAGCCATCGAGTACTTTACAGCCGGATGCCGAGAAGGCAGCCTCCTCAAGCACAAGCTCCTCTGCGACGAGCGGGTACCCTCGACGAGCTTCTGGACATAGAGGACAAGTATGCCACCGCCGACTCCTAGATGAAGACCGAGCTTCGGGTAGACGCGTCCGGAAAGGTACTCAACCCGGCTCCCAAGACGCCGGCTGGGGATTCCGGCCGACGCCCCCACTCAAATGACCACAAGCGCAAGGGTTCCGCGCCGCCTCCCGCCAGTCGGCAGGTGGCCAGAGTTGAAGACGTGCCGCCTGAAGGGCGGCCCGCGGCCAAGAAGCCCAAGGGCAGCAGGCCGGCTTGGCAGCCCGCCTTCTCCTACGAGAAAACTCTCGACGCCCCGTGCAAGTTCCACAGCGGCGCGAAGCCGTCCAACCACACAACCCGGAAGTGCCATTGGCTCACCCGAATCTCTAAAGGCGAGGGGCTCGTGCCGCCTCCGCCTGCCGGCCCCGCCGCCTCCGGCCACTTGGCCCACAGTCGGAGCTGTGCACGATGAATTCCCCGACGAGCAAGCAACCTACATCGTCTTTACCAGCCAGCCGGAAGACCGGCGCAGCAAACGCCGAGAGCACCAGGAAGTCAGCATGGTCGTTGCCAACCCCGCCGGACACATGCATTGGTCAGAAAAGCCCATCAGCTGGAGCCGGGCCGACCATCCAGAGGTGATGCCGTCTCCCGGCTCTTATGCTTTGGTCCTGGAAGCCACCCTTACAACGGACAGACGCGCCGCCCGCTTCTCCCGTGTGTTGATAGACGGCGGGAGCAGCATCAACATCCTGTACCGTGACACCCTGGAGAAGCTAAACGTCAAGACGAAGCATCTCATGCCTACTCGGACAGTGTTTCATGGCATCGTACCCGGCTTATCCTGCGCCCCCATTGGCAAGATCAAGATCGATGTACTTTTTGGGGACAAGGAGCATTTCCGCCGGGAAGCAATCTGGTTTGAAGTGGTGGACCTGGAGAGCCCTTACCATGCATTGCCTGGCCGACCTGCCTTGGCCAAATTCATGGCAGTTCCCCACTATGCGCACCTCAAGATGAAGATACCAAGAACCAAAGGCGTCATCACCGTAGCCGGCGATTACAAGAAGTCCTCTGAGTGCGCGGCAGCCAGCAGCCGGCTGGCCGAGTCCCTTGTGATTGCTGAGGAAAAGAAGATGTTGGACCGAGTCGTGGCCATAGCCGGCAAGCAGTCGGCCATGTCCCCCGACCCCAAGGAGCACGATGCTCAAGGACCCTTCCAGCCGGCCAAGGAGCCGAAGAAGATACCTCTTGACCCCGAGCATCCAGAGAGGTTTGACGTCATCGGGGCAAGTCTAAACAGCAAATAGGAAGGCGAGCTCGCCGATTTCCTCCGTGAGAATCGGGACATCTTTGCATGGTCCCCCAAGGACATGCCGGGTGTTCCAAGGAAATTCGCCGAGCACAAACTACATGTTCGAGAAGACGCAAAGCCAGTCAAACAACCCCTTCGCCGACTGTCGGAGGAGAAACGCAGGATTGTAGGGGAGGAGATAGCCCGGCTTTTGGCGGCCGGCTTCATTATGGAAGTTTTCTTTCCAGAGTGGCTCGCTAACCCGGTCCTTGTGCTAAAGAAGAATAAAAAGTGGCGCATGTGTATAGACTACACGAGCCTCAACAAGGCTTGCCCCAAAGATCCCTTTGCCCTGCCAAGGATCGACCAAGTGATAGACTCCACAGCCGGATGCGAGCTGTTGAGTTTCTTGGATGCTTACTCCGGGTATCACCAGATAAAGCTGGATCCGGACGACCGCCTGAAGACCGCCTTCATCACGCCATTTGGAGCCTTCTGCTACCTGACTATGACATTCGGCTTGAGAAATGCCGGTGCCACTTTTCAGCGTTGCATGCAGAAGTGCCTCCTCAAGCAACTCGGCCGAAACACTCACGTTTACGTGGACGACATCATGGTGAAGACGGAGAAGCGTGGCACCTTGCTGGGAGACCTCAAGGAAACGTTTGAGAACTTACGCCGGTTCCAAATCAAGCTCAACCCCGAGAAATGCGTGTTCGGAGTGCCAGCCGGCCAGCTCCTAGGCTTCCTGGTCTCCGAACGTGGCATCGAATGCAACCCGGTGAAGATCAAGGCCATCGAGAGAATGGCGATCCCCACCAAGCTTCGAGATATTCAAAAGTTCACCGGGTGCTTGGCCTCCTTGAACCGCTTCATCAGCCGGCTCGGAGAGAAAGCTCTCCCCCTCTACCGCCTCATGAAGAAGAGCACTCACTTCGAGTGGAACGACCAGGCCGACCAAGCTTTTCACGAGCTAAAGAAGATGCTGGCCACGCTGCCCGTTCTGGCGGTGCCGACTGAGAAAGAGCCCATGCTCCTCTACATCGCCACAACCAGCCGGGTGGTCAGCACCGTCATCGTAGTCCAACGCCCAGAAGAAGGCCGAGCCCAGCCGGTCCAGAGGCCGGTGTATTATTTGAGCGAGGTGCTGTCCGCCTCAAAGCAGAACTACCCGCACTACCAAAAGATTTGTTACGGCATGTACTTCACCGCCAAGAAGTTGAAGCCCTACTTTCAAGAGCATCCCGTCACGGTCGTATGCACCGCCCCGCTGGCCGAGATCATAGGCAGCCGGGACGCATCCGGCCGGGTGGCGAAATGGGCCATCAAGCTGGCCCCTTACACAATCTTCTACTAGCCCCGCACCACCATCAAGTCCCAAGCCCTGGCCGACTTCCTCGTCGACTGGGCCGAGACCCAGTACCTGCCGCCGGCTCCCGACTCCACCCATTGGCGCAATCACTTTGACGGGTCCAAGATGCGCACCGGCTTGGGAGCCGGCATCGTCCTTACCTCTCCTAAAGTCGACAAGCTCAGATACATGCTGCAGATTCACTTTGCCACCTCCAACAACGTGACCGAGTACGAGGCGCTCATACACGGGCTCCGGCTTGCCAAAGAACTCGGCATTCGCCGGATCCTATGCTATGGCGACTCGGACTTAGTGGTCCAGCAATCATCCGGCGACTGGGACGCCAAGGACGCAAATATGGCGAGCTACCGCTTCCTGGTCCAACAATTCAGCGGATACTTTGAAGGATGCGAGTTCCTCCACGTAGCGCGAGCCGACAACGAGCCAGCTGATGCCCTGGCTCGAATAGGCTCTACTCGGCAAGCAATACCAACCGGCGTCGCTCTACAACGCCTCCTCAAGCCATCTATCAAGCCGTCTCCAGAATCTGACTCCATCTTCGTGCTGCCTGACCCCGATGCGGCTGGGTCCGGCTCGAAGAACCAAGCAGGCGACCCCGAGACTCCCGCAGCCGGCCCGGGGACTTTGGCAACTGGCTCGGGGACTGCCACACCCGGCTCGGGGACTACGGTAGCCGGCCCGGGGACTGCACCAGCACAACAGCCGGCATCCGACTCTAGCATTTCACCACCCAACCCGCCCACCCTGGTGGCAGTAGCCACATTGGCAGTAGAGGAAGTCGCGGCTCCGTCATGGGCTCAGTCCATCCTCAACTTCCTAGTAAACCAAGATCTTCCGGCTGACGAAACAGAAGCAAGACAAGTCCAACGTCGAGCCGGAGTATACACAATCGTCAACAGAGAACTAGTCAAGCGCAGTGTCACTGGAATCCTCCAATGGTGCGTCGAGCAAGAGAAGGGCATTGCAATCCTCAGAGATATTCACCAAGGAGAATGCGGCCACCATGCGGCCTCAAGATCACTTGTCGCCAAAGCCTTCTGCCATGGTTTCTTCTGGCCGACCGCTTTGGATGACGCCAAAGAATTAGTTAAACATTGCAAGGGGTGCCAACTCTTCAGCTCCAAGCAACACATGCCGGCTTCGGCACTCAAGACCATTCCCCTCACTTGGCCCTTCGGCGTTTGGGGACTGGACATGGTGGGCCCATTAAAAACGGCGCGCGGCGGCATGACGCATTTGCTCGTCGCCGTGGATAAATTCACCAAGTGGATTGAGGCAAAGCCGATCAAGAAGCTGAATGGGCCGACTGCTGTGACGTTCATCGCAGACATAACAACTCGGTACGGCGTGCCTCACAGCATCATCACCGACAATGGCACGAATTTTGCCAAAGGAGCCTTGGCACGTTTCTACGCAGCCCAAGGTATCCGACTGGACTTAGCATCCGTCGCCCACCCGCAGTCAAACGGCCAGGTCGAGCAAGCCAACAGCCTCATCCTCTCCGGCATCAAGCCCAGACTGGTCGTACCTCTGGAGCGCTCAGCCGACTGTTGGCTCGATGAGCTGCCGGCTGTCCTCTGGAGTCTGCGCACTACACCAAACAAGTCAACAGGCTTCACCCCTTTCTTCCTTGTGTATGGTGCCGAGGCGGTCATCCCAACTGACATCGAGTTCGACTCGCCTCGAGTAACCATGTACACAGAAGCGGAGGCCAAGGAAGCACGAGAAGACGGCGTCGACCTGCTGGAAGAAAGCCGGCTTTTAGCCTTCAGCCGGTCTGCCATCTACCAGCAAGGTCTGCGCCGCGACCACAGCCGGAAGGTCAGGCCAAGATCTTTCCAAGAGGGCGATCTTGTGCTCCGGCTGATCCAGCGAACAACCGGCCAGCACAAACTCTCGGCCCCTTGGGAAGGCCCCTTCGTCATCAACAGAGCTCTAGGCAACGACTCCTACTACCTGATCGACGCACAGAAGCCGAAGGCACGCAAGAGAGACGACTCCGGCAAGGAGTCGGAACGACCATGGAACGCCAACCTCCTTCCAAGATTTTACAGTTGAATTGCAGTATGTACCACGCTAACTTTTGTATTAAGTACAAGACAATAGGCTCCCCGAGGAGGGCTTGGGGACTGCCATCCCTTATCTATGAATGAAAAGTATCATGCTTATGACCTTGTCATTTCATTTACTTGTTCCGTACGGCACCGGGTTCGACTAGTCGGCTCGGGGACTGGCCGACTAGAGTTATATTAGAAGTCCTACCCACAGTCAGGCAAGTAGTGTGCCGGCTCCCAAGCCTTCTCTTGCCGAAAGTCGCAGTTTGAAGAACCAGCTATCCGGCTGGCAAGAGTTAAAGGCAGGAACGGGCGCCCACATGAAAAAACGGCTAGGGACTAACGGACTAATATAACAAAAGCTGGTTTTTTCTCCCACCGCCGACTGGCTACCAGAGTAGCCGGCTAGCCGGTTTCCATTCACTTCACTTCAATCCAAGAAAGCTCAAGTACTTGCCTCCCCAAAGAGGGAAGACGGCAAAGGAAAAGGCCTAAGGATAAAAAGCATACGCGAATGGAAACCAAACAGGCACATAACAATATTTACATAAAAGACCTCCGAGAGGCCAGCATTCAACATAGTTTGGATACACCCCCAGTGGGTGGAACTGCGAAAACTTAATGAAGATTGTTCAAAAGACAACAAGCAGGAAAGATAAAGACGGCAGGTCAAGCTGGCAGAGCGACCGACGTGCCGGACTGGTTGGCGGAGATGGTCGTGCCGGCTGAAGGAGCGGCCGGCTGGCGAACTTCGGCTTGGTCACCGCCTCCCGTAGAGGGCGCGCTTCCACGCGCCTCGTTGCTGGAGGCACGGTCGGCATGAGGTCGGCCGGTTGTTCCACCAGCCGGCTCGACGTCTTCGCCGTCCTCCTCTTCATCATCCTCGCCCACCGCCGGGTTCAGCCCGAACCACTCCTCCGGCTGAGCAACACCGTCATCATCGATTTCGGGTGCGAAAACGCTGATGTCGGTGCACTCGGCGATCGTCGAGGCCTGCTGCGCGATAGCCGGCCTGGCCTCCTCCAGCTCCGCGTCGGCCTCCATCCGCGAAGTGCGCAGCTGGTCTAGGCTCAGCCCTGGGTACCAAGCCCGAACGAACTCCAACGCCCACCCGGCTCCGAGACGGGCCGCTGACGCCTTCCAAGCCTCAAAGCGACTGACTGCGACCTCTAGCCAGTCGGCAGTTCGGCTTGGGGTGCGGGGGATCGTCTCGCCTGGCCAGAGGGCGGCCAGCACTTGCGCGCCGGCACGTTGGAGTCGGTGAAGCATCCGATGAGCCGGCTGCAACCACGCCTGGACAGCCAAGAGCTGCTCCTCAAGCGTCCGGTTCGCATCCGGCGCGATGTTGGCCCCCGCCTGACGGCGCGCCTCGCGATGGGCCTCAATGCTTTGGGCGGCGAAGGCGGAATAGCCGGGGAAGTAGTCTGCACCAAAAAACAAGCAGCAGCTCAAGTTAAGCCAAAAACCCAGGCGGCAAGGGGCAGGAGAGGGGCGAGGAAGGCGGCTTACCGTCGATCGAATCCTCGATCCAGCCGAAGCCTTCATCCAGGGCTCGCCGGGTCTCGGCCCAGCTCGCCGGGTCTCGGCCCAGCTCGCCGCCTCGGTCTCATACTCTGCCTTCAGGGCGGCTTCGCTATCCTGCGCCGCCTGCAGGGCCGCCTTGTGGCTCTTCTCTTGGTCGGCCAGCTTCTTGGCCAGGCAATCACGTTCCTGGACCAAGGCGGCGTACTCGGCGTCCTTGGTATGAAGGGCGGCCTTCGCTTCGCCGAGCTCCTTCCTCAAGTCGGCGTGTGCCCCTGAAGACAAAGAAAAAGAAAAATCAATAAGGAAAGAGTCGTCAAGAAAGATCCGACCCGACTGCTCAGCAGTCGGCCCGAATCTCGGGGACTACACCCAGTGGGTGCGCTGACGCGCCCCCACAGGAGACAGACAAGATCGAGTACTTACTTCGGCTGTCGGCCAGGTCGTCGGTCCTCCGGCTCAACTCCCGAGCCTGGGAGTTGAAGGCGGCAGCACGGAGGTTGTGATATTCCTGGAAGTTCAGACAAGAGGCAAAAATAAGGTAGCCGTCAAGAAAGATCCGATCCGATTGCGCAGCAGTCGGCCCAAATCTCGGGGACTACACCCAGTGGGTGCGCTGACGTGCCCCCACGGAAGAAATCAAGAGAGCAAGGCGGCCAAGAACAAGGACTCACCCGGATGGTGGCTCGCATCGACAAGAACTCCTGGGTGAACTGTTGCAGCAGGGCGGCCTGAGCTTGCAGCCGGCTCCGGACCCCTTGAGCCGCCACATTCAGCTCGCCAGTCCCCCCGCTGGGAGTCCACTCGGACGTGGCAGTGCTGGCCGCCTCCAGATCTTCCGCCGACTGGCCTACGCCCGCGACTCAGCGCAACTCCGGCAGAGCGGCGCCTCCCCCTGCGCGCCGGCCCGTCACCGGCTGCACCTCGAGGCCGACTCTGTTCTCCGGCTCACCCCCAGTCGGCCCCTCTAGCACTGCTGACGATTAGCCGCCTTAGCGCGCTCTGGTTGGCGCTGCTGGCGGCACTTTCCTCGCAAAGGCCACGGGGTCCTCCCCCCTTTCCATCAGCGGCGGGTCTTGGATGATCTCCTCCGCCAAGGGCAATGGGGTGTCGGGGGCCACGGCTCGGAGGGGAATGGCGAGCAGTGGAGGCGGGTTGCGCGAACCCTCCGCCTCCGTCTCCGCGGTCGCCGCCTCCGCCTGGGCCTTGGCTGCCGCGTCGGCTTGCTCCCTCGCTGCCTGGGCGGCCGCTTTCTCCGCCTCCTCGCGCTCCTCCCGCGCTTCACGGGCGTTCCGCTCTGTGGCCTCCCTAAGGTCGGCGCGGGGGTCCACGCGGCGGGAGCTTGAAGAACCTCCAGTCGGCCCAACTACGGAGCCGTCCGGACCACGCTCAAGGGAAAGCGGCGCCCTATCCAGCAAGCGGAAGAAGTTAAGAAGAATGCTCGAACAAGAAGAGAATGATGAAGAGCATGCGACAAGGCAATTGGCGACTTACGCTGAGACCGCCTGAGGCTGCTTCACCGCCTTGCGGAAGCGGGCCGCTTTCACAGCTGCCTCGTCTCGCTTGGTCGCCGCGGTGGAGGCTTTGGACTTTTTCGGCCGACTGCCGAAGAGGCCTGAAGCGGCCCGGCGCTTCTGTGCGCCACCGCTGGCAGCCGGCGCGACGGACGAGCCCGCGCCCTGATGGTCGGCTGCCGGCTGGTGACGCGGGGCGACTTCGGCTTCAGCATCATCCGACCAGTCCTCGAAGCTCGCGGTGAGCCTTGAGCCCCCGGGCTCGGCGTCGTCCGCCACGACGGCGTCTTCCATGGCGGCCGCCCCCAAGTCCGGATCGTCGACGTCGTCCGCCGTGCGGTCGGGGGCATACTGGCGTTCTATCCCCGCTGTCCCGGTCGTCGGCGGGAGAAGGGGGTTCTGCTAAGAAGGACCGACTGATTAGAAGCCGGCCATCATGAAGCCGGCTACCAATGAAAAGAAGAAAGAAAGGAAAGCTTACCACGGGCGGAGGGTTGGCGCGAGAATACGGCGCCTTGCCGTATCGCCAGTCCTCGGCGAGCTTGCAATTGGAGATGTAGTTTACCATATACGATACCTCCGCGTGAGGCATCTCCCTGGTGCTCAGCCGGCTTGGGTCGAAGCGGCCGTTCATCTGGCACATCATGTGGGGCCGGCTTTGGAGAGGGGATATCCGGCGCTCCACGAAGGCGGCCACCAAGTCGGCCCCGCTCAGGCCTTCCGACTGGATCATCACCCGAAGCCGGGAGACGGCGGCGTTCCCGGCCTGAGACAGCGACCAGGACCGGAAACTCCATGAAGGCTGCCTCCCAGCCGGCGGGCCGGCTACGTAAGCCGGCAGGTTGACATGGTCTCCTTGCTCGGCGACGTTCTTCACGTAGAAATATGATTTCTGCCAGATCTTCACCGACTGGATCAGGGGGATGGGCGGGAATGGGTTGTTCTCGCTCGCCCTCCTCATGGCGATGAAGGCCCCGCAGGTGGCGGGCATGCCTGCGACGACGGTGCCGAGCTTGCTCTGGAAGAACTCTCCCCAGAGCTCCAGCGTGGGGAACAGCCTCAAGAAACCTTCGCAAAGGGAGATGAAGGCCGACAGCAGCATCAGCGCATTGGGCGTGAGGTGATGCGGCTGAAGGTTGTAAAACTCAAGGAAGGAGCGCAGAAATCCGCTCGCCGGAAGGCCGAAGCCGCGCATGAAGTGCGAGCGGAAGACGACCCGCTCGCCCACCTCCGGCGCCGGCGAAATCTCCGTCTTCGGCGCCAGGCGGACCCGCACGACGTTGGCGTCGGGCAGGCGCCGAGTCTGGCGGAGGAATTCGACGTGGTCCTCATGGACGTTGGAGCCGTCCCACGAGCTTGACAGCGCCATGGGAGCGAGACGATGTGGAGGCGCGGCGGCGCTGAGACGGGAGGCTGCGGCGGCAACGAGAAGAAGAAACGAGGACGAGAGGGGGCGGAGCGAGAGGGAGCGTGCGAACCTCTGTCGCTCCCCGTCCTCCCCCTACTTATAGGCTCGCGTGGCGGAGCCGAGGAGGCGCGGCGTGGGGAAACGTGGGGATCGATCGTGCCCACTCCCCCACGTCCTGCGCTTGTTGCGCCCTAATGGCGAAATAAAATCGCCACGGGAAGGCGAGCGGTCCACCTGGGCCGCAGAAGATCAGCGTTCGGGCCGAGGCCTAGGAGTGGCGGGCCCGGGCCTGCAGCGGCGTCCCGTCGCGCGCGTGCGATGGCAGGGTCTCGCTGCCACGTGGCCCGCGGGAGGGCCCGCGGTCAGCACGCGGGTCGACCACTTTCCCGCCTGCGATACGCAGGGCTCCCCGAAATCGGCATTCGTCAGCAAAGCCGGCTCTTCAGGATAGGAAGCTGACCAAGCTTCTCGTCCCCTTGTCTGTCTCGAAGCTCGATCAGCTTCGGGGACTACTGTCGGAGTAAATAGCCATGGGTAGCCTAGCCGGCTTCCCCTGGCCCTTCTGAAAAAATTATGAGCCCGTCCGGCTCTCGAGAATCCAAGACATGGAGCCGCCTTCCCCTTGCTGGCTGCCATCTAGGCCGGCTTTCGGAAGGCAGACCGACTTTAGCCGTCATGAAGGAAGCCACGGGAGGGCCGACTTCAGGAAGCCAGCCATGAGAAGGCCGACTCCAAGAAGCCGGCACCCATAAAGCGGTCGAGACCGTACCCTCAAAGTTTGCACCCACCTAACGGCAGTGCGACGGGGCGTGGCTACAGTGAAGCCTGCCACCCCCGTATCCCGGAGCACGCCTGGCACAGTGCGCCGTACGGAGTAGCCATGACCCGTCCGGCGCGGCACTGTTGCCGTGTTGACCCTGATGTCACCCACGACGGGCCGCCAGCACGGCCCACAGACGGTGGGCCCCTTCGGGCAGAGAGACGCCCGACGGCGGCCACGCCTCCAACCAGTCGGCCCAAGACAGAGCCGGCTCCCCACAGCCGGCTTGCCACCTTCCTCCAAGGAGACGCCCCATTAAGGAGACAAGACGCGGTGAGGCTACAGCGATCGCCCGACGGGCGGCGGCACTGTGGCTGCGCCTACAACGACGAGGCCCACGTCACCAAGATGGAGCCATAGTAACCAACTACCAACCAGGCCCTGGACAGTGGGGTCTGCCTGTTGACCAAGGGGCCGGCAGCCGGCGGGACCCACCAGTCGGCGGGCCCCAGCAGCCGGCGCAGAAGCCGGCGAGCGCAGTCACAGACGGCTGGGCCCCGCGCCCAGTCGGATTACCATTGTACCCCCGGGGAGTACGCCTATATAAACCCCCCGGGGCACCCATGCAAAGGGTTCGACCCCCTGCTAGTCATAGACACCACACAAGGAGAGGAAGCAGGCTAGCCGTGCCCTTCTTCCTCCTCCCACCAAACAGCTCAAGGAGCATTGTGTAGCGACTTGTTCATCTAGTGATCATGCGGAGACCCCGCAGAGCAGCAGTAGGGGTGTTATCTCCACGGAGAGCCCCGAAGCTGGGTAAGATCCGTCGGCGTGCATGTCTTCGCCTTATCCCGTTTCCAGGCACCAGCGATGTCTTACTGGCTCCCACAATGATAAGCCACCCGTTGGCATATGTCGCACCTACCACCCGACAAGTATGTGCCACGCACTGCCACCGAATCTCAAGCACTGGTGGACTTCATTAATGATTGGACGGAGTTGCAGATACTTGAAGAGAAGCCAGACAACACATATTGGACGATTCATTTTGATGGATCCATACAACTAGAGGGCTCGGGGGCTGGAGTTGTTTTAACTTCTCCTCGAGGTGACAAATTTTGGTATGTGTTGCGATTGATGTTTCCTTGTACTAACAACGCAGCTGAATACGAGGCCTTACTCCATGGGCTTCGAATGTCTAGAGAGATGAGTTTAAGCCGTGTACGGTGCCTCGGCGACTCAGATCTGGTGGCTCTACAAGTATCAGGCAAGTGGGATTCCAAGGCCCCTCTCCTGGCGGCTTATCGCCGTGAGGTTGACGCTGTTGCTGGACACTTCAAGGGTTATCAGGTGGAACACATTGACCGCAGAAAGAATGAAGCGGCCGATGCTTTAAGCCGGTTGGGATCTCAGCGTAAGCCGGTGCCGCCTAACACCTTTTTAGATGTTCTGCATAACCCTTCTGTCAAGTTTCCTACAGAGGAGGACTTGGCTATTCCAGACACAGAAGCACACTTGGTGGCGGGTTTTCATGTCATTCCAGATTGGACAGTGCCATATTTGGCTTATATGATCCGGGGTGAGTTGCCGGAGGATGAGACTTTGGCTCGACAGATAACCCAGCGGTCTAAGTCAATGACAATTTCCAATGATGAGTTGTATCATCGCAATGTCACCGGGGCGTTTCAACGTTGTGTCTCTCCTGAAGAAGGTCAAGAAATTCTTTGAGTGATCCATGAAGGAGATTATGGCCATCATGCCGGTTCAAAGTCTCTTGTGGCTAAAGCTTTTTGTCATGGTTTTTACTGGCTAACGGGTCACGCTGATACGGAGGATCTGGTCAGTAGGTGCGATGGGTGTCAAAAGTTTGCACGACGAGCGCACGTGCCGGCTCAAGAATTGCGGATGATTCCAATCACTTGGCCATTTGCAGTCTAGGGGCTTGACATGGTTGGACCTTTCAAAAGGTCCAAAGATAAGAATACACACCTTTTGGTGGCAGTGGACAAGTTCACAAAATGGGTTGAGGCAGAGCCGGTCAGTAAGTGTGATGCGGCCACGGCGGTTCAATTCATGAAGAAGGTGATATTTCGTTTTGGCTTTCCACATAGCATTATCACTAATAATGGCACCAACCAGTCCCAAGGAGATATGGAAGAGTTCTGTCAACGGGAGCATATCCGGCTTGATGTTTCATTAGTAGCTCACCCCAATCCAATGGTCGAGCTGAAAGAGCCAATCAGGAAATCCTGAAAGGTCTAAAACCCCGGCTTATGGTCCCTTTACAATGGACGCTGGGTTGTTGGGTGGAAGAATTACCCTCTGTCATATGGAGCATCAATACTACCCCTAACAGGTCTACAGGTTATACGTCTTTCTTCATGGTTTATGGAGCGGAGGCAGTTCTGCCTAGTGACATCCGTCATGACTCGCCCCGCGTGGCGGCTTACGTTGAAGCTGATAACGAGCAAGCCCGACAGGATGCGCTTAACTTGTTAGATGAGGAGCGAGACTTGGCAGCGGCCCGATCAGCAATTTACCAGCAGGACCTGCGCCGTTATCACAGCCGCTGGGTTAAGTCCAGAACCTTTCAACAAGGTGACCTAGTGCTCTGGCTCATCCAGGATCATTCTGACGCGCAAAAGCTATCCCCAACTTGGGAAGGACCCATTGTGGTCATCAAGAACTTAAACAACGGGTCATATTTCCTTATCGATGTTCGAGAGCACAAAGACTCACGTAAGTCGAAGGAGGTGACCCACCGACCGTGGAATATTGCTCATCTTCGGCCTTACTACACTTGAGCCACCGGCTCTCATAATGTACATACTTTGACGTTGTATATATTATGATAAGTAATAAAAGTAGGACCTCTGTTCTTTTCATCTTCAATGATCACATATCTTTATTATTTTAATTATTAAACGACCAAATTGGGGGCTAATCGCATTTGAATCTAGCTTAACCCTCTCGGTCTGGCTCATGATCGTATTTGAATCTAGCCGTTAAACCTTATGGTCACTAGGGGGCTTCCTGTTCAAACATAGGTCGTATTCGAATGAAAGAGAACATAGATGTCATAAGCCTCTTGATCGGCGCAAAGCCAAACTCACTAGGGGTTTCTTGATCGTATCCGAATCATAGCTTAACCCCTTTTGAGTCCGACTTGGATCGTATTCGAATCAGGGTCGTTAAAAACCTCTCAAGGTCATTGGGTGGCTTCCTGTTCAAACATAGGTCGTATTCGAACCAAAGAGAACATAGCTATCGGTACCCTCTTGATCGGCGTAACGCCAAAGCCACTGGGGGCTACATGATCATATTCGGATCCTAGCTTAAACCCCTTTGGTCCAGTTTACTGATCGTATTTGAATCAGAAGCCTCCAAATTTTTTCTTAATGCTTGATTTACATTGTTTGAAAGATACTCTTTTGTTTTATTGGTTTTTTGTTGTCTCGAATCTAACTATAAGGTTGGTTTAAATTTAAACCGGCTTGGTTCTTTGACAATAAGTTGCCAATGTATAACAGTCATCAGGCATATGGAGTATTGACTTATCTAACGATTGGGTTGTCACCCTTACTGTCCGAGTTACACAAGTCGGCAGTCCAGAATCAAAGAACACAGGTATGACATTGTTGTTCGTAAACAGACTTATCTGTGTTTTTTCTTTAATCAAAGGCTTTTTCAGCCTTGTTCATCTTTATATCTGGTCCTGATTATTCCACTATGGTAATTTCATAGTTATATATTGGGTGTTTTGACCCGTCCAGTGATAAACCGCCAGGACCGTTTTTTATCTTTTACATACAGGAACAGATTTAAGCACTGCAGATATGAGAAAGGATATACAACATATGTTGACATGACGGATAAAATGTCATACGCAGTATCATATGCATGATGGCATAGGCAGAATATGCATGTTTTAAAGCTAGCCTATTACAAGGCGTTGGGAGCCCAAAAGGTTAAAATTGTTCTGTCTCCTAAGCAGATGCTAATAGTCGGTTCATTAAAATCTCAGCTGGATTAGTTGGATGGTTACGACTCCTCCCTCGCCGGTTCATCTTCCCCCACTAGTTGGAAACTGGGCTTGGACCAATCAAAGCCATGAAGAGCAACAAACTCAGCTTCATCATTAATTAGACCAGGCGGGTCAATTTTTGGGGCAAAGGTGTGTTGGTGAACCGGCGGGATGAGATTTGTCACTTTATACGATGGCGTCGCCATATTTTTATTCTCAACATCAAAACCCGGCTGATACTTATCAACATTGGTCTCATCACCAAGGATAGTAGCCTACGGACGAACTCCCCTCACACAAGCGACAAAATCGTCTTGATCAAACGGAGTCCCATCTTCTTTCAAGGGGGGATACCCCTTGGCTACATCCGCCGGGTCTAGTTCCGGCACCCAGGCTTTGGAGCGGCTTAGAGCAGTTAGGGGTCCGGCTCTTGCACAAGACCATTTGACCTCTTGGAATCTGGCGGGTAAGATAGATAATTTCTCGAAAACATCACTCAAGAGGTTTGGTCCTTGGTTGGTTGGGGAGATAATAGGAAGCGCCCGTTGAGCCCTAGTATACAGCTGATCCACCAGGGTGTACACCGCCTTGAGTTTTGTCACGCTGTTTTGACTCAGATTGCTGCTTCATGGACCTATGAGTATTTTAAAAAGGTTAAGCAGGCAGCTTATATTTCTAGCAAAAATAGAGTGTAAGTAACTAATACAAATGACTCACCAAAGATTGCGGAGACCATATGAGACACACGGTTTTTTAAACCGGTGAGCTCCGTAGTAACCTCCTTGAGAGCCGCCTCTGCTGTCTCAGCACGCTGTATCAGCAAGGTTTTCTCATCAGCCCAGGATTTCTTCTCCGCATCAAAACTGGTCTTCAGTTTTTCAGCTTCAGAGAGGCTCAACTGGAGTTTGGAGTCAGCGTTTTTTTATTTCAGCCTCTTGATCCGCCAGCCGGGTCTTTGCATCAGTCAATTGAGAACCCAATTCAGTTATGGCGGTCTACAGACATGCACAGGTGTGTTAAAAATTTATTTCAATAAAGGTCATAATGATTAAAGTCCCAAGTGCATTGCAATGCAACACCACTCGACACTTGGGGTCTAATGTCTGCCAAAGCAATTTTTTAAATACAAAATGGCTCTTCTATGATTAAAGTCCCAAGTGTTTTACAAGTAACAACTCTTGGCACTTGGGGGCTAATGCATGATATTAAGAAAGTTTTTTCATCTTGAGCCGGATCACATTATTTGTTTGGACTGATTCAAGACGGTTATGAAGTCAAGTACCGGCTCATTTATGATAATTAAGCTGGCCCTTGGGGACTATAGGTGAAATTTATGCTAATCCGTTGGACTTAGGGAAAATCTAAGACAGAGCATCAACCTATATCACAAGTCTATAGATCATTCAGGTTCATCATAATCCGGAGACATGGGGGCTAGCAGAGCATATGTAAACTACTGAAAGCCGGAGAGCATACCTCATATTTTAGTTGATGTTGCTTGAGCATCTCAATTTCAGAGTCATAGCTGGAATGCACATGACTGAGTTATCCAGACAACACGTCACTAACATTCAGATGATCATAGTGAGAGACGTCAAACCTCACTTTCTGCCTTTCCAAAGCTTCTTGTTTGGCAGAGTGCCTGGCCAGTACAGTTGGATTGCCCGGCTCAACGAATCTACTATCAGTGATTAGGACGTCATGGTCAGAAGGCGCCAGCGGGTTAGCTGAGCTGGACGGCCCGATGGTGGATGGATTGAGAATGGTCTCATCAGCAGATGGCTCAGGAAGGTCGGATTGAATGTTGAAAGCAGGGTCTTCTGGTGCTTCAGTTCGTTCAGGAGCAGGAGTTGGTATTGCCGATTCAGGAGCAGGGTCTTTCGGGTCCTCCGCCGGCTTAGCCACCCTGGTTTTCTTGGGCTTTGCTTGACCGCTAAGAAGGATTTCATGAGTTAGTATAAGGATGCAGATTTAAAGATGCAGAAGAAAGATTTTTTTTACCCAAGGGCAGTCTTGAGAGCCAGGAATTGAGTTTGTGAAGAATCGCCAGAAGAGCGAGAAACCTCCTGCAAAAGTAAAAATAAAAGTTAAGAGAGTAAGGAAATAGATTCATTGATAAAAACAAGAGACAAAGGTGAAAGAAACCTCATTCTAGCGTTTCCGAGGAGTTTTTGGTAAGCCGGGGGGCAGTTCATTATCGTTGTTGGTCCGGGCCTGATGGTGGCTCTCATGTTGCTATTTTTTCAAAAGAAAATGAGGATCCAAATAAGCCAAAGGGTGTGAAAACCTTATTTTCTGGGTTACCAGTCGAGGTTTCTGTCTTGGCAAAGGGGCTGAGTCGGAGGAAATAGTTACCTCTTCTTCTACTGCCTGGCTGGCCCCCGTGTCATCCTAGCAACAGTTAGTGTCAATAAGATTGTTAAAAAGCATGCCAAGAAAGTCAAGGGCTACCTCTGACTCAGAAATATCATCCAGCTTGAACATATCTGAAGCAGTTCTTTTCTTCTTGGATTTCTGGGTTGTCTTCTTGGCGGCTATGGCGGCGGCTCTAGCCTTCTTGGCAGCTTCATGATCATATTTGGCCTTCCAAAAGTCAGATTTGGCCTGTAGGCAGATAACAGGTTAAAAGTCAGACAAGTACTTAACTAATGAAGAAAAAAGGGAGTCAAGGTGACTTACCTCTGGTGCTGGGTTAAGCTTGCAGAAAGGATTCAATCCAACTTTACTGCAATCCTTGTATTTACTGTTTACGAGGGTGGTTGACATTTCAACAATGGCCTCTTCAGTTAGTTATACAGAGCTATGATGTAGAGGGTCATTTGGGCCTCCGCCATATTTATACATCAAGTTGGATCGGCGGCTCAGAGGGATGACCCGCCATGCGATCCAACAACGGATCAAGTCAACTCCAGTTAGGCTGTTTCCCAACAAGGCTTGTATCCTTTTGATGGATGGTATGAGCTTCTTATGTTCACCGGCAGTCAGCTTGTCAGGGAGCACAAACTTAGAGTCAAGACGCTCCACGCGATAACCCGGCAGTGGTTTTTCATCAACTGGTGACGTGTCTTTGCAGTAAAACCAAGTCTGGTTCCAATCCTCGGGATGGCTTGGTAAGACTACTAAGGGAAAGACAGCACCCTGTCGGCGCTGAATCAAAATTCCACCAAGTTCCAAGCTAGGGCCGTTGGTGCATTCATTCTGGCGGTTCAGATAGAAATACTCTCTGAAGAGTTCAACGGTCGGTTCTTCTTGAAGATAAACCTCACAGAGAACTTGAAAATTGCAGATGTTGGATATGGAGTTGGGTCCAAGATCTTGTGGATGAAGCTTGAAAAAATGCAGAACGTCTCTAAAGAACTTTGAGCCGGGTGGTGAAAAACCCCGATTCATGTGGTCAGTAAAGATGATGACTTCACCGTCTTTGGGCTGAGGCCGTTCTTCGGCCGGGTCAGGAGCACGATAGGACATAATATTCTTCTCCGGCAAATATCCGGTGGTGACAAAATGTTTCAAAGTGTCATTAGTAACTGTGGAAGGGACCCAGTTGCAGACTGTTGGCTCTTTTGACGGCATGATGAAAACGGACAAGCTGAAAAGAAAGTAATTTGCTGGTTCAAATTAATTAGTGGAATTACAGGTTAAATGATTATAGTAAAGATGAGTAATGGCGGCTTAAGTAAGGACTAATGATATATGAAGGAGAAATGAGCTGGTATGATAAGCTTCCATGGCTAAAGATATTTGAAGGTTGTCTGAGAGAGAATTGACTAAGTACTGAGATAAACAAGTTTCACAAGCTATTGCTATTATTTTAGATCAAGATGGTTCAAAAAAGAAAAATAAATCTGGACCTAAAAAACCGGTGCAGAGAAGTTCGTCAGATCCAAAGAGGCCTTTGTACAATAGAAAAGGATCTGCTAGCTTCTAAAATGGATGCTAAACAACTACCGCAATGAAATGTATAAGGGCAGGCGCAAAAATCGAGGAAGGCTAAAAGTAATTATTATCTGGCTAAATGGACGCCTCGATTTTCGGAAACCATTTAAGATAAGGATCCATTACAGATAACGTCGTGGCGGGTCTCCAAATTTTCTGAAGATGACGTCATGGCGGGTTCCAGAGCTTTTATGAACAATAGGAGATGGATTTCATCTAAGTGAGGAGATTGACAAGAACAAAGTTCAAATCAACATGGGGCCTAATGTCAGGGATATAACTACCAGGTATGACCCGCCCAGGAGGGGCCGGGTCAATCACAATGGCGGGTTACTTAAAAGAAGCCTGACGAGTATACAAGGCGATAGTTCATGATAAGGCTTGTAGTAGGCCCAAGCCTAGAGGTGGCTTAAGGCCCGTAATTGTAAACTGCCATGTATGAATAAGACGTGTAAAATAAGGCATGTAGAAGAAGTCACCGAGCCGGACACATTGTATGAGCCGACCGGGACTCTATAGGCCGCACGGCGTCAACTAGTGTATATAAGGGGACGACCCAGCGGCGGTTTAGGGAAAGAAACAACAGATCGAGAGCCAAGCTAGCGTATTTCGCTCCTTGGTCATTGAAACCTAGCAATACCACATCAACTTGACTAGGCTTTACCTTCACCGCAAGGGGCCGAACCAGTATAAAAACCTCTCGTGTCCTTTGTCCCGATTAACCCCTTTAAGCTTCCTAGTTGCGATGGATCCACGACTAAGTCATTTCACTAGGACATCTGCCGTGACAATTCCACGACACGTGGAGACTTGATCCTCCAAGGATTCACAACCCCAACTTCCGCTCTGGCCTTAGAGCAGGAGCACGACGCCAGGTCCGAAGATGGGATTTCTAAACCCGCTGGATTATCTGTGGCCATTAAGCCCAGTACGGGAGAGCCGGAGGAAGCGGCGTCACTGGATGATACGTCTCCGTCGTATCTACTTTTCCAAACACTTTTGCCCTTGTTTTGGACTCTAACTTGCATGATTTGAATGGAACTAACCCGGACTGACGCTGTTTTCAGCAGAATTGCCATGGTGTTATTTTTGTGCAGAAATAGAAGTTCTCAGAATGACCTGAAAAGTAACGGAGAATTATTTTGGAATAAAAAAATACTGGAAGGAAGATCCACGTCAGGGGGGCTCCACCTGTCCATGAGGGTGGGGGCACGCACTACCCCCTGGGCACACCCCCTGCCTCATGGGCCCCCTGACGCTCGACCGACCTCAACCCTGACTCCTTATATTCACTTTCGGGGAGAAAAAACTAGGGAGAATGATTCATCGCGTTTTATGATACGGAGCTGCCGCCAAGCCCTAAACTCTCTCGGGAGGGATGATTTGGAGTCCGTTTGGGGCTCCGGAGAGGGGAATCCGTCGCCATCGTCATCATCAACCATCCTCCATCACCAATTTCATGTTTCTCACCACCATGCGTGAGTAATTCCATCGTAGGCTTGCTGGATAGTGATGGGTTGGATGAGATTTATCTTGTAATCGAGTTAGTTTTGTTAGGGTTTGACCCCTAGTATCCACTATGTTCTGAGATTGATGTTGCTATGACTTTGCTATGCTTAATGCTTGTCACTAGGGCCCAAGTGCCATGATTTCAGATCTGAACCTATTATGTTTTCATCAAAATATGAGAGTTATTGATCCTATCTTGCAAGTCTATAGTCACCTACTATGTGTTATGATCCGGCAACCCCGAAGTGACAATAATCGGGACCACTCCCGATGATGACCATAGTTTGAGGAGTTCATGTATTCACTATGTGTTAATGCTTTGGTCCGGTACTCTATTAAAAGGAGGCCTTAATATCCCTTAGTTTCCAATAGGACCCCACTGCCACGGGAGGGTAGGAAAAAGATGTCATGCAAGTTCTTTTGATAAGCATGTATGACTATATTCAGAATACATGCCTACATTACATTGATGAATTGGAGCTAGTTCTGTGTCACCCTATGTTATGACTATTACATGATGAACCGCATCCGACATAATTCTCTATCACCGATCCATTGCCTACAAGCTTTCCATATATTGTTCTTCGCTTATTTACTTTTTCGTTGCTACTGTTACAATCACTACAAAACACCAAAAATAATACTTTTGCTACCGTTACTTTTTCTATCGTTACCACTACTATCATATTACTTTGCTACTAAATACTTTTCTGCAGATATTAAGTTATCCAGGTGTGGTTGAATTGACAACTCAGCTGCTAATACTTGAGAATATTCTTTGGCTCCCCTTGTGTTGAATCAATAAATTTGGGTTGAATACTCTACCCTCGAAAACTGTTGCGATCCCCTATACTTGTGGGTTATCAAGACAATTTTCTGGCCCCGTTGCCAGGGAGCATAGCTCTATTCTTTGAGTCACTTGGGATTTATATCTGCTTATCATTATGAAGAACTTAAAAGATCCAAGAACCAAGATTTATCCCTGAACTACGAGGGGAGGTAAGGAACTGCCATCTAGCACTGCACTTGATTCACCTTCTGTTTTGAGTAAGCTTGCGACACCTAAACCTGCTTCAGCTATTAATTCTGATATGTCGCATGTTATTGATGATGCCACTTCTGCTATGCATGATACTTATGATGAAACTACTTCTATGCTTGATGCTACTGTGACACTTGGTGAATTTCTTGATGAACAACTTGCTAGGGCTAGAGAGAATGAAATTATTGAAACTGATAATATTGATGAAAGTGATGATGAAGATTCTCCCCCTAGATATGAATTGCTTGTTGTTCTGGAAGGTTATGTTATGGATGAAGAAACTGCTAGAGGCTTTCTTGCTTGCAATGATAGGAGTGATCTTAAGAAACTTTTAGCTAAGCTAAAACAAAAAACTTTGAATGCTAGAATGAAATATGATCCTGCTTATGCTACTTCATCTATCTTTGTTACTGATAAGGATTATGAATTCTCTGTCGACCCAGATATAATTACTTTGGTTGAATCTGAACCTTTCTATGGCTACGAATCTGAAACTGTTGTGGCACATCTTACTAAATTAAATGATATAGCCACCCTGTTCACTAATGATGAGAAAACTCGCTATTATTGTATCCTTAAATTATTTCCGTTCTCATTAAAGGGTAATGCTAAGACATGGTTTAATTCTCTTGATCCTGGTTGTGTGCATAGTCCCCAGGATATGATTTATTACTTCTCTGCTAAATATTTCCCCGCTCATAAGAAACAAGTTGCTTTAAGGGAAATATATAATTTTGTGCAAATTGAAGAAGAGAGTCTCCCACAAGCTTGGGGGAGGCTTCTACAGTTACTTAATGCTTTGCTTGATCATCCTCTTAAGAAAAATGAAATACTTGATATCTTTTATAATGGACTAACCGATGCTTCCAGAGACCACCTGGATATTTATGCCGGTTGTGTTTTCAGTGAAAGAACACCAGATGAAGCTGAAATTCTATTGAATAATATGTTGACTAATGAAAATAATTGGACACTTCCTGATCCAATCCCTGATCCAATTCCTGAACCAACTCCTGAGCCAACTTTGAAGAAAAGGGGTATTCTATTTCTCAGTCCTGAAGATATGCAAAAGGAAAAGAAATCTACGAAAGAAAAAGGCATTAAAGCTGAAGATGTTAAGAATTTACCTCCTATTCAAGAAATACATGGTCTTAATTTACCGCCTGTTGAAGAAGTACATGGTCTTGATAACCCGACACATGTAGTAAAGGTAAATTCTCTCTATAGATATGATAAAGCTGAAATCCCCCCTACTATGTTTGCTAGCCAATGCTTAGATGAGTTTGATAATTTTATGGTTAAGAAAGAAGATTTTAATGATTATGTTGGTAGACAATTGAAACATAATGCTTATATGATTGAACACTTGACTGATTATATGGCTAATGTTAAAGGTGAACTAAAACTTATTAGTAAACATGCTTCTATGGTTACCACTCAAGTAGAACAAGTACTTAAAGCTCAGAATGATTTGCTCAATGAATTAAATAGTAAGAAAAATGATAATGATGTTAGAGTTATGACTAGAGGTGGTAAAATGACTCAGGAACCTTTGTATCCTGAGGGCCATCTGTCGTGGAATTGTCACGGTAGATGTCCTAGTGAAAGGACTTAGTCGTGGAGCCATCGCAACTAGGAAGATTAAAGGGGTTAATCAGGACAAAGGACACGAGAGGTTTTTATACTGGTTCGGCCCCTTGCGGTGAAGGTAAAGCCTAGTCCAGTTGATGTGGTATTACTAGGTTTCGATGACCAAGGAGCGAAATACGCTAGCTTGGCTCTCGATCTGTTGTTTCTTGCCCAAAACCGCCGCCGGGTCATCCCCTTATATACACGGGTTGACGCCCTACGGCCTACAGAGTCCGGGCCGGCTCATACAACATGTCCGGCTCGGTGACTTCTTTTACATGCCTTATTTTACAGGTCTTATTCATACATGGCGATTTACCATTACGGGCCTTAAGCCGCCTCTGGGCTTGGGCCTACTACAAGCCTTATCATGAACCATCGCCTTGTATACTCGTCAGGCTTATTTTAAGTAACCCGCCATTGTGATTGACCCAGCCCCTCCTGGGCGGGTCATACCTGGTAGTTATATCCCCAACATTAGGCCCCAGGTTGATTTGAACTTTGTTCTTATCAATCTCAACACTTAGACGAAATCCATCTTCCGCTGTTTGTAAAAGCTGTGGAACTCGCCATGACGTCATCTTCAGAAAATTTGGAAACCCTGCATGACATCATCTGTAACGGATCCTTATCTTAAATGGTTTCCAAAAATTGAGGCGTCCATTTAGCTGGATAATCATTACTTTTAGCCTTCCTCAATTTTTGCGCCTGCCCGTTCACCTATCTCCTTATAAATAGGCACGGCTGGTCCTTCCTCTTTCTTCTTCTTCCTTCTCTCACAACCTCTCTGCCGCTCGAGCTCCGCCGCCGTAGCGCTCACCGTCGTCCTCAACTTTCACCGCTGCATCACCCTGAGCTTGTCTATAGAACGGCGGCGACCCTCCGCAGTAGATCTACATCCGTAAGCCCTTGATTTCTCGCACCTTTAGATCTGCATTAGGGTTTGCGAGTTCTTTCTGTGTTGTTCGCTGTTCATCGCAGATTCCTTGCAGTTTCTCCACCACACCCTCCTTTCATCTAAAAGAAGTATAAAAGCTATGCGGTAGTTGTTTTGCATCCATTTCAGATGCTAGCAGATCCTTTTCTCTTGTACAAAGGCCTCTTTAGAACTGACGAACTCCTGTGAGCTAGTGTTTTAGGTCCAGATTTATTTTAATTTTTTGAACCATCTTGATCTAAAATAATAGCAATAGCTTGCGAAACTTGTTTATCTCAGTACTTAGTCAATTCTGTCTCAGACAACCTTCAAATAACTTTAGCCATGGCAGCTTATCATACCGGCTAATTTCTCCTTCATATATCATTAGCCCTTACTTAATTCGCCATTACTCATCTGTACTATAATCATTTAACCTGTAATTCCACCAATTAATTTGAACCGGCAAATTACTTTCTTTTCAGCTTGTCCTTTTTCATCATGCCATCAAAAGCGCCAACAGTCTAGAACTGGGTCCCTTCCACAGTTACTGATGACACTTTGAAAGATTTTGTCACCATCGGATATTTGCCGGAGAAGAATATTATGTCATATCATGCTCCTGACCCGGCCGAAGAACGGCCTGAGCCCAAAGAGGGTGAAGTCTTGATCTTTACTGACCACATGAATCGGGGGTTTTCACCACCCAGCTCAAAGTTCTTTATAGACGTTCTGCATTTTTTCAAGCTTCATCCACAAGATCTTGGACCCAACTCCATATCCAACATCTGCAATTTTCAAGTTCTCTGTGAGGTTTATCTTCAAGAAGAACCGACCGTTGAACTCTTCAGAGAGTATTTCTATCTGAACCGCCAGAATTAATGCACCAACGACCCTAGCTTGGAACTTGGTGGAATTTCGATTCAGCGCCGACAGGGCGCTGTCTTTCCCTTAGTAGTCTTACCAAGCCATCCCAAGGATTGGAACCAGACTTGGTTTTACTGCAAAGACACGTCGCCAGCTGATGAAAAACCACTGCCGGGTTATCGCGTGGAGCGTCTTGACTCTAAGTTTGTGCTCCCTGACAAGCGGACTGCCGCTGAATATAAGAAGCTCATACCATCCATCAAAAGGATTCAAGCCTTGTTGGGAAACGGCCTCACTAGAGTTGACTTGCTCCATTGTTGGATCGCATGGCAGGTCATCCCTCCGAGCCGCCGATCGAACTTGATGTATAAATATGGCGGAGGCCCAGATGACCCTCTGCGTCATAGCTCTGTACAACTGACTGAAGAGGCCATTGTTGAAATGTCAACCACCCTCGTAAACAGTAAATACGAGGAATGCAGTAAAGTTGGATTGAATCCTTTCTGCAAGCTTAACCCGACACTAGAGGTAAGTCCCCTTGACTCCCTTTTTTCTTCAATAGTTAAGTACTTGTCTGTATTTTAACCTGTTATCCACCTATAGGCCAAATCTGACTTTTGGAAGGCTAAATATGATCATGAAGCTACCAAGAAGGCTAGAGCCGCCGCCATAGCCATCAAGAAAACAACTCGAAAATCCAAGAAGAAAATAACTGCTTCTGATATCTTCAAGATGGATGATATTTCTGAGTCGGAGGTAGCCCTTGACTCTCTTGGCCTACTTTTTAACAATCTTATTGACACTGACTATTGCCAGGATGACATGGGGGCCAGCCAGGCAGTAGAAGAAGAGGTAACTATTTCCTCTGACTCAACCCCTTTGCCAAGACAGAAACCTCAACTGGTAGCCCGGAAAATAAGGTTTTCACACCCTTTGGCTTATTTGGATCCTCATTTTCTTTTAAAAAAGTAGCAACATGAGAGCCGCCGTAAGGCCCGGACCAACGACAATAATGAACTGCCCTCCAGCTTACCAAAAACTCCTCGGAAACGCCAGAATGCGGTTTCTTTCACCTTTTTCTCTTGTTTTTATCACCGAATCTATTTCCTTACTCTCTTAACTTTTATTTTTACTTTTGCAGGAGGTTTCTCGCTCTTCTGGCGATTCTTCACAAACTCAATTCCCGGCTTTCAAGACTGTCCCTGGGTAAAGAAAATTATCTTTCTTCTGCATTTTTAAATCTGCATCCTTATACTAACTCATGAAATCCTTCTTAGCGGTCAAGCAAAGCCCAAGAAAACCAGGGTGGCTAAGCCGGCGGATGACCCGAAAGATCCTGCTCCATAAATTTTTAACACACCTATGCATGTCTGTAGACCGCCATAACTGAATTGGATTCTCAATTGACTGATGCAAAGACCCGGCTGGCGGATCAAGAGGCTGAAATAAAAAATGGTGTCTCCAAACTCTAGTTGAGCCTCTCTGAAGCTGAAAAACTGAAGACCAGTTTTGATGCGGAGAAGAAATCCTGGGCTGATGAGAAAACCTTGCTGATACAGTGTGCTGAGACAGCAGAGGCGGCTCTCAAGGAGGTTACTACGGAGCTCACCGGTTTAAAAAACCGTGTGTCTCAGATGGTCTCCGCAATCTTTGGTGAGTCATTTGTATTAGTTACTTACACTCCATTTTTGCTAGAAATATAAGCCGCCTGCTTAACCTTTTTAAAATACTCATAGGTCCACGGAGCAGCAATCTGAGTCAAAACAGCGTCAAAAAACTCAAGGTGGTTTACACCCTGGTGGAGCAGCTGTATACTGGGGCTCAACGGGCGCTTGCTATTATCTCCCAGGCAACCAAGGACCAAACCTCTTGAGTGATGTTTTGAAGAAATTATCCATCTTACCCGCCAGATTCCAAGAGGTCAAACGGTCTTGTTCAAGTGCCGGAGCCCTAACTGCTCTAAGCCGCTCCAAAGCCTGGGTGCCGGAACTAGACCTGGCGGATGTAGCCAAGGGGTATCCCCCCTTGAAAGAAGATGGGACTCCATTTGATCAAGACGATTTTGTCGCTTGTGTGAGGGGAGTTCATCCGCAGGCTACTATCCTTGGTGATGAGACCAATGTTGATAAGTATCACCAGAGTTTTGATGTTGAGAATAAAAAGATGGTGACGCCGTCGTATAAAGTGACAGATCTCATCCCGCCGGTTCGCCAACACACCTTTGCCCCAGAAATTGACCCGTCTAGTCTAATTGACGATGAAGCGGAGTTTGTTGCTCTTCATGGCTTTGATTGGTCCAAGCCCAGTTTCCAACTAGTGGAGGAAGATGAACCGGCGAGGGAGGAGTCGTAACCATCCAACTAATCCGGGTGAGATTTTAATGAACCGACTCTTAGCTACTGCTAAGGAGACAGAAAAGTTTTAACCTTTTGGGCTCCCAACGCCTTGTAATAGGCTAGCTTTAAAACCTGCATGTTCTGCCTATGCCATCGTGCATATGATATTGTGTATGACATTTTATCTGTCATGTCAATATATGTTGTATATCCTTTCTCATATCCGCAGTGCTTAAATCTGTTCCTGTATGTAAAAGATGAAAAAGTGTCTTGGCGGATTATCGCTGGATGGGTCAAAACACCCAACATATAACTATGAAATTACCATAGTGGAATAATCAGGACCAGATGTAAAGATGAACAAGGCTGAAAAAGCCTTTGATTAAAGAAAAACATAGATAAGTCTGTTTACAAACAACAATGTCATACCTGTGTTGTTTGATTCTGGACTGCCGGCTTGTGTAACCCGGACAGTAAGGGTGACAACCCAATCGTTAGATAAGTCAATACTCCATATGCCTGGTGACTGTTATACATTGGCAACTTATTGTCAAAGAAACAAGCCAGTTTAAATTGCAACCAACCTTATAGTGAGATTCGAGACAACAAAAAACCAATAAAACAAAAGAGTATCTTTCAAACAATGTAAATAAAGCATTAAGAAAAAATTTGGAGGCTTATGATTCGAATACGATCAGTAAACCGAACCAAAGGGGTTTAAGATAGGATTCAGATACAATCGTGTAGCCCCTAGTGGCTTTGGCGTTGCGCCGATCAAGAGGGTACCGATAGCTATGTTCTCTTTGGTTCGAATACGACCTATGTTTGAACAAGAAGCCCCCAAATGACCTTGAGAGGTTTTTAATGACCCTGATTCGAATATGATCCAAGTCGGACTCAAAAGGGGTTAAGCTATGATACAGATACGATCAAGAAGCCCCCTAGTGAGTTTGGCTTTAAGCCGATCAAGAGGATTAAGACAGCTATTTTCTCTTTTGTTCGAATACGACCTATGTTTGAACAGGAAGCCCCCTAGTGACCATAAGGTTTAATGGCTAGATTCGAATATGATCATGAGCCGGACCGAGAGGGTTAAGCTAGATTTGAATGCGATCAACCCCCAATTTGGTCGTTTAATAATTAAAATAATAATGATATGTGATCATTGAAGATGAAAAGGACAGAGGTCCTGCTTAATATATACAACGTCAAAGTATGTACATTATGAGAGCCCGTGGCTCAAGTGTAATAAGGCCGAAGATGAGCAATATTCCACGGCCGGCGGGTCTCCTCCTCTGATTTACGTGAGTCTTTGTGCTCTCGAACATCGATAAGGTAATATGACCCGTTGTGTAAGTTCTTGATGACCACAAAGGGTCCTTCCCAAGTTGGGGATAGCTTGTGCGCATTAGACTGATCCTGGATGAGGCGGAGCACCAGGTCACCTTCTTGAAAGGTTCTGGATTTAACCCATCGGCTGTGATAACAGCGTAGGTCCTGCTGGTAAATTGCTGATCGGGCCGCTGCCAAGTCTCGCTCCACATCTAACAAGTCAAGCGCATCCTGTCGGGCTTGCTCGTTATCAGCTTCGACGTAAGCCGCCACGCGGGGCGAGTCATGACGGATGTCACTGGGCAGAACTGCCTCCGCTCCATAAACCATGAATAAAGGCGTATAACCCATAGACCTGTTAGGGGTAGTATTGATGCTCCATATCACAGAGGGTAATTCTTGCACCCAACAACCCGGCGTCCATTTTAAAGGGACCATAAGCCGGGGTTTTAGACCTTTCAGGATTTCCTGATTGGCTCTTTCTGCTTGACCATTGGATTGGGGGTGAGCTACTGATGAAACATCAAGCCAGATATGCTCCCGTTGACAGAACTCTTCCATATCTCCTTGGGACATGTTGGTGCCATTGTCAGTGATAACGCTGTGTGGAAAGCCTAAACGAAATATCACCTTCTTCATGAATTGAACCGCCGTGGCCGCATCACACTTACTGACCGGCTCTGCCTCAACCCATTTTGTGAACTTGTCCACTGCCACCAAAAGGTGTGTCTTCTTATCTTTGGACCTTTTCAAAGGTCCAACCATGTCAAGCCCCCAGACTGCAAACGGCCAAGTGATTGGAATCATCCGCAATTCTTGAGCCAGCATGTGTGCTCGTCGTGCAAATTTTTGACACCCATCGCACCTACTGACCAGATCCTCCGCATCAGTGTGAGACGTTAGCCAGTAAAAACCATGACGAAAAGCTTTGGCCACAAGAGACTTTGAACCGGGATGATGGCCACAATCTCCTTCATGGATCTCTCAAATAATTTCTTGACCTTCTTCAGGAGAGACCCAACGTTGAAACGCCCCGGTGACACTGCGATGATACAACTCACCATTGGAAATTGTCATTGATTTAGACCGCCGGGTTATCTGTTGAGCCAAAGTCTCATCCTCCAGCAACTCACCCCGGGTCATATAAGCCAAATATGGCACTGTCCAATCTGGAATGACATGAAGACCCGCCACCAATTGTGCTTGTGGGTCTGGAATAGCCAAGTCCTCTTCTATAGGCAATTTGACATAAGGGTTATCCAGAACATCTAAAAAGGTGTTAGGCGGCACTAGCTTATGCTAAGATCCCAACCGGCTTAAAGCATCGGCCGTTTCATTCTTTCTGCGGTCAATGTACTCCACCTGATAACCCTTGAAGTGTCCAGCAACAGCGTCAACCTCACGGTGATAAGCCTCCATGAGAGGGTCCTTGGAATCCCACTTTCCTGATACTTGCTGAGCCACCAAATCTGAGTCTCCGAGGCACCGTACGTGGCTTAAACTCATCTCTCTAGCCATTCGAAACCCATGGAGTATGGCCTCGTATTTAGCTGCGTTGTTAGTACAAGGAAACATCAATCGCAACACATAACAAAATTTGTCACCTCGAGGAGAAGTTAAAACAACTCCAGCCCCCGAGCCCTCCAATTGTCTGGATCCATCAAAATGAATCGTCCAATATGTGTTATCTGGCAGCTCCGTCCAATCATTAATGAAGTCCACCAGTGCTTGAGATTTGATGGCAGTACATGGCACATACTTTAAACCATGAGACCCAAGTTCAATGGCCCACTTGGAGACTTGCCCTGTGACTTCTCTATTTTGAATAATATCTCCTAAAGGAGCAGAGTTAACCACAGTGATAGGATGACCCTGAAAGTAATGCTTAAGCTTCTGGCTTGCCATGAACACCCCGTAAACAAGCTTCTGCCAATGTGGATATCTCTGTTTGGACTCAATGAGCACCTCACTGACGTAATAAACCAGCCATTGAACCGGATGTTCCTTGCCAGCCTCCTTGCACTTGACAACAATGGCCACACTGATAGCACGTGTGTTTGCAGCCACATATAACAATAGTGGCTCCTTCTCAACAGGAGCAGCAAGAACCGGCGGCTCGGCGAGCTATCTTTTCAGATCTTCGAAGGTAGAGTTAGCAACCTCACTCCAGACAAAATTATCTGTCTTCTTCATCATTTGATACAACGACATAGCCTTCTCACCTAACCGGCTTATGAACCGGCTTAAAGCTGCGACACGACCCGCCAGCCGCTAAACATCCTTGATGCATGCCGGTTTAGCCAAAGAAGTAATCGGCTTAATTTTCTCTGGGTTAGCCTCAGTGCCTCTGTTAGACACCAAAAAACCCAAAAGTTTGCCAGCTGGGACTCCAAAAACACACTTGGCCGGGTTAAGCATCATCTTGTAGACCCAGAGGTTATCAAAGGTTTCCTTTAGGTCATCTACCAGAGTTTCCTTCTCTCTGGATTTCACCACTATATCATCCACATAAGCGTGAACATGCCACCCAATCTGATTATGGAGATAGTTCTGCACGCACCGCTGATAAGTCTCCTAGGCACTCTTAAGGCCAAAAGGCATAGACACATAGCAGAAAGCTCCAAACAGAGTAATGAAAGTTGTCTTCTCCTGGTCCTTAACTTCCATTTTGATCTGATCATAGCCAGAATAAGCATCCTAAAAACTCAAACGCTCACAACCCGCCGTAGCATCAATGATTTGATCAATACGAGGGAGAGCAAAAGGATCAGCCGGAGAAGCCTTGTTTAAATCGGTGTAATCCACACACATACGCCAAGTGTCGTTCTTTTTTAGCACAAGCATCGGGTTAGCCAACCACTCTGGGTGAAAAACTTCAACAATAAACCCGGCCGCCAAGAGCCGGGCCACCTCTTCTCCATGCCTTGTTCTGTGATGACACATTTAGTATGGGCGCTATTGTTGCAAAGCGGTTAAATCTTAACTGTACTAAGGGCCCCGTCCTTGGAGGAATCATCGCCTCGCACCTCGCTGCACACTTTAATATACCTATTAGGCATTATGAGAAGGAAGAGAAGTTGTTGCCTCCTGTTTATCTAGATTATAAGAGTATGGTAGCACATGATTTTATTGTTAAGAATAGGGAAAAGGCGCTTAAGTACAAATTAATATTTCGTAAAAATCATCCTGAGACTATTACCTTGCCTACTCCTTCCTTGTTTGATTTATCTGCACGCAAGTACCATGTTCCGTTGGAGGCCATTCACACCTACCGGAACCCTACATCAGCTATAGAGCCAGAGCTGGAACCACAATTTGACCCTCCACGACAGTCTGTTTACTAATGGGATCCGGAGGTGATTGCCAACCAGTGGCAATCCGAGGCTTCTTCATAGTATGACCCCAACTATTACTTTGGATATCCGCCAAGCTACCCGTGTCCATAGACCAACTTAGGCCAAAAGCCTAAGCTTGGGGGAGTACGTATTTCTCACTGACATTACATTCATGTTCACACACTCATGCTAGTAGTCGGTGCTCATACTTTTTCACTGTATCATCCATGCTAGTTTATTTTCCTTTTTATGCTTTCTTCTTGTGTGTTTAATAAAGCTTAAGAAAAACAAAAAAAAATTAGTTGTAAGCTTTTAATTAGTTTACTTTCCATGCTTGTAGTAGTAATTAAAAAGAAAAACCAAAAAGATTTCACGTTCTTCTTTTGCTTGTTGGGAGCTTTCCCGTGTAAATAGTTTTATTTCTTTTCTTTTTCTTTGGGGGTCGATAGGAGAAGACCATAATGAAAATGTTGAGTGGCTCTCATATGCATTATTGTTGATCTAACAAAGAGCCCATATTACCTTGTCTTATCTCTTGAATTGAATGCTTGCAGATTCCAGCTTAGTCCAATGCACGTGCACTATTATTATTATCCACACTATTCGGTCGTGCAAGTGAAAGGCAATAATGATTATATGATGAACTTATTGAGATGAGAAAAGCCGGTATGAACTCGACCTCTCTTGTTTTTGTAAATATGATTAGTCCATCGTTCCTGATTCAGCCTATTATGAATAAACATGTTTGCAATGACAATTAGAGATTATAGTTGCTTATGCCATGTGTAACGCCCTCGATGCGGCTATATCTCCTACGTGTCGAAGCATGACTTAGAGGCATAACCGCATTCAAAGCAATGTCGCAAGTAAGGTAATCTTCACACAACCCATGTAATACATAAGGGAAAGAGATACATAGTTGGCTTAGAATCGCCACTTCACACAATTACAAGAATAAAGCATTACAACATCCAAATACAATCAAGGTCCGACTACGGAACCCAAAATAAAAGAAGACTACCACAAATGCTACACAGATCCCCGATCGACCCCAACTGGGCTCCACTACTGATCAACTAGAACGAAACAACACAAAGGACAAGATCTTCATTGAGCTCCTGCTTGAGCTGGGTTGCGTCATCTGCACGGACTCATCAGCACCTGCAAGCTGGTTTTGGAAGTATCTGTGAGTCATGGGGACTCAGCAATCTCGCACCCTCGCGATCAAGACTATTTAAGCTTATGGGTAAGGTAAAGGCATGAGGTGGAGCTGCAGCAAGCGACTAGCATATATGGCGGCTAACATACGCAAATGAGAGCGAGAAGAGAAGGCAAAGCACGGTCGATAAAATTATGATCAATAAGTGATGCTAGAACAACCTACGTCAAGCATAACTCCAACACCGTGTTCACTTCCCGGACTCCACCGGAAAGAGATCATCACGGTTACACACGCGGTTGATGTATTTTAATTAAGGTCAACTTCAGGTTTTCTACAACCGGACATGAACAAATTCCCATCTGCCCATAACCGCGGCCACGGCTTTCGAAAGTTCAAATCCCTGCAGGGGTGTCCCAACTTAGCCCAACACAAGCTCTCACGGTCAACGAAGAATATTCCTTCTAGCGGGAAGACCCGATCAGACTCGGAATCCCGGTTACAAGACATTTCGACAATGGTAAAACAAGACCAGCAAAGCCGCCCGATGCGCCGACAAATCCCGATAGGAGCTGCACATATCTCGTTCTCAGGGCACACCGGATAGGTCAAGCTACGAGTAAAACCAACCCTCGAGTTGCCCTGAGGTGGCCCCGCAGGCTGCCCGTTTCGGACCAACACTCAGAGGAGCACTGGCCCGGGGGGGTTAAAATAAAGATGACCCTTGAGTCTACAGAACCCAATGGAAGGTGGTAGGTTGTTAGTGCAAATGGTAAAACCAAGGTTGGGCATTGCTGGAGGAGTTTTATTCAAGGCGAACTGTCAAGGGGTTCCCATTATTACCCAACCGCGTAAGGAACGCAAAATCCGGGAACATAACACCGATATGACGGAAACTAGGGCGGCAAGAGTGGAAAGAAACACCAGGCATAAGGCCGAGCCTTCCACCCTTTACCAAGTATATAGATGCATTAATTAAATAAGAGATATTGTGATATCCCAACAAGTAAACATGTTCCAACAAGGAACAACATCTCCATGTTCCAACAAGGAACAAACTTCAATCTTCACCTGCAACTAACAACGCTATAAGAGGGGCTGAGCAAAGCGCTAACATAGCCAAACAACGGTTTGCTAGGACAAGGTGGGTTAGAGGTTTGGCTCAACAATATGGGAGGCATGATAAGCCAGTGGTAGGTATCGCAGCATAGGCATAGCAAAAGAGTGAGCAACTAGCAAGCAAAGATAGAAGTGATTTCGAGGGTATGGTCATCTTGCCTGAAATCCCGCAAGGAAGAAGAACGAGTCCATGAGGAAGACAAACGGGCGTAGTCGAACGGGTCCTCACAACGCGACGTTAACGGAACCAACCCGAAGAAGCAACACCGGAAAGAAGCACACAACATAGTAAACAACCACGACATGAACATGGCAGGATGCACAATCAAGTATGATGCATGTCCGGTTTAATGAAGCATGGCATGGCAAAGTGCACAAGCAACCCTACAAATTAAGTGGAGCTCAATATGCAACAAGTTGCATATTGAAGAAACACCACGACAAGTTATTTAGTTTGATCTCATTTATGTACGCAACAATATTAAATGTTGTTAAACATGGCAAGAGGGTGATGCAAAGAAAAACTACCTATCTAGTCAAGGTTAAATGAGGCCGGAAGCATCGAACAACAATTCCGGTAAATCCCCATTATGCATATATTAGGTTCGGTACTGTTCTGCCCTAAACAATATTTTAGAGTTGTTAAACATGCAAAGTAAAGCCACCATGTTAAACTAGGCATTTTTCTACCCCATTTACATATAAAGATTATTTAATTCGGAGCTACCGTTATTTAGTTATGAAATAAAGCATTTTAGCATGAAATAGGAGCAAATTTAATCAAACAACATTTTAAGCATTTTAAACATAGATGAAAGTTGGATATTATTAAACTAGACAAAATTTTAGACAAGTTTCATATATAAAGTTTTTACATGTGATGCTTAGTTTGTGAGTAATGAAATGCATGAAGACTAGGGTGTTTTCTGCAAAATAGGCACTCTCTGGAAAAATAGCTAAATTCGCAGTAGCAGGAAAAAAACAGAACGGGCTACATCTGAAACAGCCCACTTGGCGGCTTGCAGCTCACCTCGCTGGGCTCAGCCCAGGTCGGTGGAAGCGGCCCAGGGGGTGCTGGAGCAGGCCGCTGGAAAGAGGTGGTGCTGGGCCTAGCAGCTCTGGGCCACGGCGGGCCTACGAGTGGAGCGAGCAGCTCGTGCCCGTCATCCTCGTGCCCCCGCGCGAGCCAGGAGGAGGAATGACAGTCATGGCGGCGGATGACGGCGGGTCACCGACGGGGAGGCGCAGAGGAGGATCTGGGGCGCGGGTCCGGGCATGGAACAGCGGGAAAAGGATGGATCCACCTCGGATCCGATGAGGCAGGGCGTTCATGGCGTGGATGGGGCTCCTCCTGTGAAGATGATAGAGAGAGTTCATGAGGGAGAGAGGGCAAAGTGGAAAAATGAGAAGAGGAGAGGGAGCTGGATCAGCCTAGGACGTCCTCCGGTGGAGCTTGACGGCGACAGGATCTCCGGTGGCCGCCGGCGACGCTGACGGGGTGCGGCGCAGAAGCGAGGTGGCGCTCGGGGCGGAGGCCGTTGCCTCAATCCATATTGGATCGAGCGCTACGGGAGGAGCAGCGGAGCGCTTCGGGCGAAGATGGGCTTCCAGGGCCCCGATCCGGATCCTGGCGGGCCCGTGGGCTTCGCGGCGGCGCGGAGAGACCAAGGGCGACGTGGAGGCGCAGGAGCGGCCCTGAGCGGCGGCGCAGGTGGCGGCCGGCCCTGTGGGGCGGCGCCAAGTGGAGAGGAGGGGCTGGAGCGGCGTGGAAATTGATGGGGGAGGGGGCTAGAGGTAGGTGGAAGGCTAGGGATGTCCAAAATGGCAAGGGGACTATTTAAATAGGGTAGGGGTTAGGGTTTGGTGGATTTGAGGCCGTTTTCGGACCTTCGGATCGCGATCGTGCGGCTCCGGGCAGAGGGGGACTAGATGGACTGCAGGTGGGCTGGGCAGAGTTTGATGAGCTGAGAGGAGAGAAGAGAAAGCAGCCCGACAACTGTTTCCGGAGACCGAAAACGTCCGACGTAAAGACCGACTATAAAGTCGCTATAGTTATCCGGTTGGGCTATCAAACGAGCTCCGAATGCGATGAAACTTGGCAGGTGACCTACTAACAACATAACAACACCACATGCCAACTTTCATCCCATTCCAAGAACATTTTCCGGCCACTTATAAAATAATATTTCGGATATGCCGCGGGCGCGTGCAAGTGTGTCTGGGCTCAGAACGGACAATAGAGAGAACGAGGAGGCCGGGACGAATGCAAGTTTTGAAAAAATGATGATGCAATGCACATGATGACATGATAAGATGCAACACGCAAGCAAATGACATGGCAACGACGGCGAATAACTGGACGACAACTGGCACATCGGTCTTGGGGCGTTACAACATTCCACCACTATGAGAGGATCTCGTCCCGAGATCTAGAATGGCACCGGAGGGAAAATGGAAGAGAAAGAGAAGAGGTAAAACTAAGTTGCTCCTTTGACAAACGAGTGAGACCAAAGAACCTTGCGAGGTTGAACAATTTCAAGAAAAAAATACAACTGAGATGAACGAAGTTGAAAACACTCCGTTATCAAAGAGGAACAAGGAAGAACAACTTTGAGCAGCACTCCGAATGAAAAGAGATGCAAGAAAAGATAAGTAGAAAGAACTTTAAAAGGGGCACGACACTCCGGTTAAACGGATAAACCAAGAAAAGAACACGATCCTGACAAAACAAGAAGATGGGTTGAAGAGAGAAACATCGCAATGCCTCAGGAAGAAAGAAATAGAAGATAGATAATTGAAAGAAATAATGGAGAAGAAAATGCCAGTTTCTGCCACAAAAGAGCTTGAAAAAGCATCCTTAGGAGAAGGTTCAAACGGAGTTGTTAGGACACCAACAACGATAAGGAATAAGCTTGATATGGTCTTATGGAGTACATCTCAAATTATGAGGTGACAACCCACCACTCACGGGAAAAAGAATTGGATTGATAAGAACAAGGAGACGAGAAACTATTTCACCGGGAGGATAAATGAAAATCTTGGATCATATATTATCACCATTAATAGCATTACTCCTTAGGGAAAGCTTTAGGTGAAATATAACCCAAGATAACTCCAATGACGAGATTGATGGATTTAAAATATCTCATTCATGACAACATGTGAATCATGAAGCATGAATTCCAAATTATCAAGAATGACATAATACCACCTCCAATAATATGGTAGAAAGAATTTGCACTCCGGATTACAAGATGAAGAAACTTGAGCTCCTTTGAAAAGAATCTTGATGAACACTTCGAGAAGGAATTAATTCGTTGCTGAAGCATCATGTAGAGCCTCCATGAAGAACTCTGGTAAACAAAAAGGATGATCACACGAGAGGAAAGAGAAGTTGATAATATAAGGTGAAGCCTTGGAATGATTAAATGGAGCTTTGGGACGATCTAATGAGGAAACTTTGAACTCCGGAAAGAAAGATGAGCAAAAGAAACCAAGAATTTTTCAATGAACCTCCGGAATAAGGAATTGAATTTATTTGATGAAACAAAAATAAGAATTACATTATGCTTATCCTTCACCAATTAAATTGATGACAATCAACGGATTTGGCATATTACTTATTCTGGTAGAAAAGATTAAGAGAGATATGGCGCCAACTTGAGAAGGTCTTCAATGAACCACCGGTAGGATTTGGACAAAATGAATGAATTGATACAATAACAAAGGAAGAGAAATCTTGAACGAACCACCGTAGGAATTGGAAATTAATGAAATAAAGGGGTGAATCACCGAGTAAGAATTGGCGAATGAACGAAGATACATGAGAGAGTTTAGATGCAAGTGAACGAAGAGATCGCGAGCTGATTAGAGGATATTTGAATGATGCACTCGTAAGATTTACAGAACTAGAGCTGAAAGCTGAGAAATGAATAATTCTGAGAAGATGGGCTCCGGATAAACAAACTGAGAAGACTCTTGAACTGCTCCGGATAGGTGAAAAGAATTCTCACAATCCAAAAACAACTATGAGAGGATGGCAACAAGCTAGAATGACGAATCTTGAAGAGAATGGATCAAGAATGAGAGAAACTCTTCTTTGGTCTTCAAATGTTGAGAATGACGAGGAGAAACACCACCATGAATTATTGAGGCACACCGGAATGAAGAATGGAAAAGTTAAGCCAACGATGAAAAGAATTTGAAAGATCTTGGAGAAATACATATGACTGATGCTGAATCATTCTTACGTCAAACTTTGAAAAGAATTTGATTATAACTCTAGAAAAATAAGAAGAGTCAGGTAAGATCCTGGGAAAAGACCTGTGGGTTAGGGCCCACTCAAAAGAAACACTGTTGAAATGATTTAAAAGAGAGGTTGCACCGGTTGAATTAAATGACTTGAATGAGATAACAACCTGGAGAGATCTTGAACGAATGCAGAGTGGAAAACACGAATCTTCGAGATATCTTGAGCACTCCGGAACAAATGAATAGCGAGAAATGAATGGTTATGAGGTGCACCGGCACGAGAAAAGCATTTGAAACGATGAAAAAGGATATGATCAACACCAAAGCTTGATTTAAATCCACCGGAGAAGAAAAGAATGAAGAATGATGAACTTGAGGCCCGTTAGAATCTTCATGAGAATCACCGGGTAAGAACGTTAACGGAAAGGAATGGAGAGACTTCACATGAATAAAATGGATACTTGATAAAGAAATCTGATTCCTTGAAGAAAAACAAGGGAGGGAGGGCAGTAAAAACAAAAGCAACTTGGAGATGGATGAAACAAACACCGTTGAGAAGAACTGATAATTGATCTTGCGAATGTTGAAGTGATCGGATCCACTTGAAGAGAGACACACCGGTTGAAAAGGATTGACATGACAGACTCGATGATCGAGAAGGATTAGTATTCACATAGGAATATGAGAACACCACTTAGAAAAAGGTATGGAATCAACATTAGACTTCGAAGCAACTCGAATACCACAACTCAAAAACAAAAAAGGATTGGCTTGCAAAATAAGCCGGAACAAACATATGATAGAGATTTCGTCCGAAGTTTTCGTGGTGGGGCCTACACAGGCTCGATCGTACAGCACCATCATGTACAAGGCAGTGCACATGACATACGAAGCGTCCCCGAGTCGGCATAGCCAAGGACTCTTTAAGACACAACGAGACCACTATAAAACCAACCATGAATAGGCGGACCACTAGACGTCGAACCCCAATTTCACATCATACATCTGTCGGAAAGATATCCTAAGAGTACTTGAATTCCCACTTATAAACTCCCGAGATTTTCCGGTTATGCAATCAGGTGTTGGGGATACGGGGGAAGCATAATATCTCACCCAAAACTAGCAATTCATACATCCAACTGTATCCATCCTTCAACACATAACCAAGAAACCTTCGGAAATCGTCTACCTCAACCTTCGAAAAGCATCCATTATACGAGTTATGGCAATACTCCCGAACTCCCGCCCCAGTACTGGGTGGCATCGAGGTTATCTCACCAACAACTGCATAAAAGAGATTTTTGATGTCGGCGTACTAAACTCAGGTATTCCAGAACTGCAACGATAAAATTGTGACGACAACACCTCGGAGCTCAACTCCCCGGGACACTGCCACAACCCCTAAATGTCAGGAGGCACCAAGAACAATGTTCTCGTCACAAAACCATCAGAATGATTCCAAGATACCCGCGTGATCCTAAATTTTTTTTTGTAAAAATTTGAGAAGAGAAGAGTCAAAACTCTACGTCAGGATGCCTTACCAGAGCGATGAAGGGACTGGGGAGTAAAAAGAATTCCTAAACTCTCCGATATATAATTCCTAAAAGACTCAAAACATTTTTCTAGACTCAACAACGGCTGCTAATAAAGATCAAGCAATGGGGGCTCCTAAGGTCGAGGAAGGCTCTGATTACCAACTTGTAACGCCCTCGATGCGGCTATATCTCCTACGTGTCGAAGCACGACTTAGAGGCATAACCGCATTGAAAGCAATGTCGCAAGTAAGGTAATCTTCACACAACCCATGTAATACATAAGGGAAAGAGATACATAGTTAGCTTACAATCGCCACTTCACACAATTACAAGAATAAAGCATTACAACATGCAAATACAATCAAGGTCCGACTACGGAACCCAAAATAAAAGAAGACTACCCCAAATGCTACACAGATCCCCGATCGTACCCAACTAGGCTCCACTACTGATCAACTAGAACGAAACAACACAAAGGACAAGATCTTCATTGAGCTCCTCCTTGAGCTGGGTTGCGTCATCTGCACGGACTCATCAGCACCTGCAAGCTGGTTTTGGAAGTATCTGTGAGTCATGGGGACTCAGCAATCTCGCACCCTCGCGATCAAGACTATTTAAGCTTATGGGTAAGGTAAAGGCATGAGGTGGAGCTGCAGCAAGCGACTAGCATATATGGCGGCTAACATACGCAAATGAGAGCGAGAAGAGAAGGCAAAGCACGGTCGATAAAATTATGATCAAGAAGTGATCCTAGAACAACCTACGTCAAGCATAACTCCAACACCGTGTTCACTTCCCGGACTGCGCCGGAAAGAGATCATCACGGTTACACACGCGGTTGATGTATTTTAATTAAGGTCAACTTCAGGTTTTCTACAACCGGACATTAACAAATTCCCATCTGCCCATAACCGCGGCCACGGCTTTCGAAAGTTCAAATCCCTGCAGGGGTGTCCCAACTTAGCCCATCACAAGCTCTCACCGTCAACGAAGGATATTCCTTCTAGCGGGAAGACCCGATCAGACTCGGAATCCCGGTTACAAGACATTTCGACAATGGTAAAACAAGACCAGCAAAGCCGCCCGATGCGCCGACAAATCCCGATAGGAGCTGCACATATCTCGTTCTCAGGGCACACCGGATAGGTCAAGCTACAAGTAAAACCAACCCTCGAGTTGCCCTGAGGTGACCCCGCAGGCTGCCCGTTTCGGACCAACATTCAATGGAGCAATGGCCCGGGGGGTTAAAATAAAGATGACCCTTGAGTCTGCAGAACCCAAGGGAAGGTGGTAGGTTGTTAGTGCAAATGGTAAAACCAAGGTTGGGCATTGCTGGAGGAGTTTTATTCAAGGCGAACTGTCAAGGGGTTCCCATTACCCAACCGCGTAAGGAACGCAAAATCCGGGAACATAACACCGATATGACGGAAACTAGGGCGGCAAGAGTGGAACAAAACACCAGGCATAAGGCCGAGCCTTCCACCCTTTACCAAGTATATAGATGCATTAATTAAATAAGAGATATTGTGATATCCCAACAAGTAAACATGTTCCAACAAGGAACAACATCTCCATGTTCCAACAAGGAACAAACTTCAATCTTCACCTGCAACTAACAACGGTATAAGAGGGGCTGAGCAAAGCGGTAACATAGCCAAACAACGGTTTGCTAGGACAAGGTGGGTTAGAGGTTTGGCTCAACAATATGGGAGGCATGATAAGCAAGTGGTAGGTATCGCAGCATAGGTGGAGGTGCCACGGTGAACAAGCTCCCCAATGCTTTTTGGCCCAAAGGCTCTTTCACAAAAGTTTCCGACCTATGGCAGCAGGAGTGGTTTTACATCACCGAGCCTTGTGGTACAAAGTGGGCAGCCATAGCTGCGTTCCGACCTGGCCCTCCATTACAGCTCACATCATGGATTAATAAGGGGCTGGACTGGGGATCCATTGATGAAGTGCAGACGCTACAAAGCCGCATCCGGAGCCTCCTTGAAAAGGACACCGGTGTCATCAACGTAATCCAGGTAATGCTAGTCCGTCGGGTCCTGCCGTGCCAGCGACGACCCCTCCGCATGTGGGAGTTCAATCCAGAAGGACCACAGACCCTTCAGCACTTCTTCGGCATGACGCACAAAGGAATGTGGAAGTTATTCTTCGGGACACGAAGGTAGTGGCCGGATACCACCGAAGACATCGGCCTCGACTGCAATCATCCGGATACCTCGGTAAGCACTCGACTCCCAAACACAGCTTAGTTAAACATCCCGTAATACTAAGAAAACCATGTTTGCACAGGGCTGGGTAAAGAAGGCCGAATGAATTAGGTGTTCGGCCCCTCTTCCCGAAGACTCAGCCGATCCTATGTTAACAAGGATGCTGGATCCGGCGCCATATCAAGTGCCGGCAAAGGAGGACAAGGAGGAGAACAAGAAGGCCAAAGATGACCTCCATTCTAAAGGTACACTAGACATTATGTCCGGGGGGATTAGGGCTCCCTCTTCCGAAGACAAAAGAGAAGGGGAAGCCGACATCTCTTCCCCATATGCGAAGAAGTGGACCGCCTCTGAACGTTTGGAGGAAGGAGCTCCTAAGGGAGGGAAGATATCCTTGCCAAGCGGTTCGGGTTCGGAAGATGATGTCGACGTGCAGTTCCTCCGTAAGGACAAGCCTTTAGCCGAATCGTAAGTGAACACAGGTGTCCTAAACATATCATGTTCCTTTCCGCTTACAAGGGAAACATTTGAAAATATATGTTTGCAGTCCGGCGCGCGGTCTTCCTCAATAGTCCTCCTCGGGGGATCTTATTCCGGAGATGATGGAAAGCGAGACACCTCCCCAGACCCTCTCGCCCGATAGGGCGGACGACTTCGAGGTGTTGTCCCGGAGGATTTCTCCTGATCAACAAGTGGTGCGAGGGACAATGAAGACCGCGCCCGAAGGTGATACTTTGGTGGCCCAGGGTTCGGGGCACGCAGCCCCTTTGGGGACCAACAATAAAGGCCCCGAACTATCCAGTTTATAGCTGGAGACAATTCTAGAGTCGAGCAAACACATCCCTTCGAAGGGAGTCCGTACTCCCATCACCGCTTCAAGGAATTAGGAGGCGCTGGATACCTTGATGGATGTGTTGCAACATGCGTCCATCTTAGAGGAACATCGTACCTTGATGGGTATGGTAGCCGAGAGGATTCTGTCCGCGAGAAGCGGATTGAATGAAGCCTTCATGGGCCTGCTAAGAGGCTTCAAGGTATGCAATGTAATATCTTCAATTGTACTTTACATGCAAGGAGTGCACCCATGTATAGATAGTAGCCCCTGAGACTCTGGTTGTCATCCGATAGGAGGCAATCAGAGGATGAAAAAAGATATACCCAGGAAATAATCTAACTAAGTGGAACACAGGCTGTATCCATGGCGACTGCCCGTGCTATAGAGGTTGCCGATCTAAAGCGGAAACTTGATGTGGCAGATGACGACATCACGCTTATTAACAGGCGGCTTGACGAGGCGTAAGGTATGTTTTGGGGCAGTCAGTATATGTATGTATAATAATATGAGCACGAAGCCGGGAACTATATACTGAAATATGCATAACTGCGGATGGTGCTGCCGCGGTTGAGGCCCTGCGGGCTAAGCTCGTGCGGGCCAAGGAGCAAGTCAGGATGAGTAATGTGGTTGCCAAGAAGGCAGCTGAGGAGTTAAAGGCCGAACAGGCTACTCGGCGCCAGTGCGAAGAGAGAATATCTTGCATAGAGCAAGATCTAAAGGATTCCACTAGCAAAGGCTGAGCACTCGAGGAGGAGAACAAAGCCAAAGTAGCCGAAATCTAGAAGGCCTTACGAGAGGCGAGAGAGGCATGATCCGAGTCGAGAGCGGCTCGGGAGGAGATCCGGCAAGCCGGGGAGATAGCGGCCGGTAAGTCCTTTCTATTATAGATTAAATTCGGCTATCTGAAGTATGCCCTACTTAATAAAATATGGAGCTCTCCAGACGCATTCTTGGACTTGCCGAGGAGTACCTTCAATGCAGCGCAGTTTTACCAAGCGCAAGAAGAGTGTGTGATATGTCTCCAACGTATCTATATTTTTTGATTGTTCCGTGCGATTATATTATCTATTTTGGATGTTTAATGGGCTTTGTTATGCACTTTTCTATTATTTTTGGGACTAACCTACTAACCAAAGGCCCAGTGAAAATTGCATTTTTTTGCCTATTTTAGCGTTTTGCAGAAAAGGAATACCAAATGGAATGAAACCTCCGGGAGAGTTATTTTTGGAACAAACGCAATCCAGGAGACTTGGAGTGGACGTCAAGGAAGCAACGAGACGGCCATGAGGTAGGATGGCGCGCCAAGGGGGTAGGCGCGCCCCCCACCCTCGTGTGCCCCTCATGGCTCCATTGACCTACTTCTTTCACCTATATATACTCATATACTGAAAGTGCAACTATCCCTAGGTGGTTTTGGTAATTCATAACAACATATAGCTCATTGAGCTAATGCTATTCCAAGATGACTATTTCAGGAAAGCTCAATGATTGGCATGGCATGGATGTGAAAGTGGAACCCTCAAAATGATAAGGACAAAGGATTGGCTCAAGCTCAAAAGCTCAAGACTCTTCATTTTATATTTTAGTGATCCAAGATCACATTGAGTCTTTAGGAAAAGCCAACACTATCAAGGAGGGATGAGGTGTTGCTTAATGAGCCTCTTGCTTCATGTGCTTAATGATATGCTCCAAAATCCTCAGCTACTTTCCCACTTCCACATATGACCTAAACCCAAAGCCAAACTCGGTCCTACCGATTCTTTCTATCCGGCGCCACCGAGTTTCAGTTGTCATAAGCCACTGACAAACCCTAGCAATTCGGTTCTACCGATAGGGATCTCGGTCTCACCGAGATGGGATTGCAAACTCTCCGTTTCCCTTTCGTAACTTTTCGGTCTCACCGAGTTTGTGTAATCGGTCTCACCGAGATTACGTTATGCCCAAACCCTAACCATATCGGTCCTACCGAGTTGCATGTCAGTCCCACCGAAAATCTCTAACGGTCACTAGGTTTACCTTTTCGGTCCGACCGAGTTTGTTGATTCGGTCCCACCGAGATTGGAAAACTGTGTGTAACGGTTGGATTTTGTGTGGAGGTTATATATACCCCTCCACCTCCTCTTCATTCGTGGAGAGAGCCATCAGACTAAGCCTACACTTCCAGCATCCTATTTCTGAGAGAGAACTACCTACTCATGTGTTGAGGCCAAGATATTCCATTCCTACCATATGAATCTTGATCTCTAGCTTTCCCCAAGTTGCTTTCCACTCAAACCTTCTTTCCACCAGATCCAAATCCTATGAGAGAGAGTTGAGTGTTGGGGAGACTATCATTTGAAGCACAAGAGCAAGGAGTTCATTACCTACACACCATTTGTTACTTCTTGGAGAGTGGTGTCTCCTAGATTGGCTAGGTGTTACTTGGGAGCCTCCGACAAGATTTGTGGAGTTGAACCAAGGAGTTTGTAAGAACAAGGAGATCGCCTACTTTGTGAAGATCTACCGCTAGTGAGGCAAGTCCTTCGTGGGCGATGGCCATGGTGGGATAGACAAGGTTGCTTCTTTGTGGACCCTTCGTGGGTGGTTGCTTCTTCGTGGACCCTTCGTGGTGGAGCCCTCCGTGGACTCGCGCAACCATTACCCTTCGTGGGTGGAGCCCTCCGTGGACTCGCGCAACCGTTACCCTTTGTGGGTTGAAGTCTCCATCAACGTGGATGTAGGATAGCACCACCTTTCCGAACCACGGGAAAAACATCCGTGTCTCCAATTGCGTTTGAATTCTCCAAACCCTTCCCTTTACATTCTTGCAAGTTGCATGCTTTACTTTCCGCTGCCAATATACTCTTTGCATGCTTGCTTGAATTGTGTGATGATTGCTTGACTTGTCCTACAATAGCTAAAATCTTCCAAGAACTAAAATTGGTAAAAGGTTAAGTTTTTATTTGGTCAAGTAGTCTAATCACCCCCCCCTCTAGACATACTTTCGATCCTACATATACCCTGAAAACATCTGAGGGCACCACGAAACCCTATCTCCACCGTCGCAACCTTCTGCACCCGTGAGATCCCATCTTGGGGCCTTTTCCGGTGCGCCGCCGGAGGGGGAATCGATCACGGAGGGCTTCTACACCAACACCATAGCCTCTCCGATGATGTGTGAGTAGTTTATCACAGACCTTCGGGTCCATATTTATTAGCTAGATGGCTTCTTCTCTCTCTTCGGATCTCAATATAAAGTTCTCCTCGATTCTCTTGGAGATCTATTCGATGTAATTCTTTTTGCGGCGTGTTTGTCGAGATCCGATGAATTGTGGGTTTATGATCAAGATTATCTATGAACAATATTTGATTCTTCTCTGAATTCATTTATGCATGATTTAATATCTGTGCAAGTCTCTTCGAATTATCAGTTTGGTTTTCCCTACTAGATTGATCTTTCTTGCAATGGGAGAAGTACTTAGCTTTGGCTTCAATCTTGCGGTGTCCTTTCCTAGTGACAGCAGGAGCAGCAAGGCACGTATTGTATTGTTTCCATCGAGGATAAAAAGATGGGGTTTATATCATATTGCTTGAGGTTATCCCTCTACATCATGTCATCTGAAGGAAATATGCCCTAGAGGAAATAATAAAGTTATTATTTATTTCCTTATAATCATGATAAATGTTTATTATTCATGCTAGAATTGTATTTACCGGAAACATAATACATGTGTGAATACATAGACAAACAAAGTGTCACTAGTATGCCTCTACTTGACTAGCTCGTTAATCAAAGATGGTTATGTTTCCTAACCATGAACAATGAGTTGTTATTTGATTAACGAGGTCACATCATTAGTTGAATGATCTGATTGACATGACCCATTCCATTACCTTAGCACCCGATCGTTTAGTATGTTGCTATTGCTTTCTTCATGACTTATACATGTTCCTATGACTATGAGATTATGCAACTCCCATTTGCCAGAGGAACACTTTGGGTGCTACCAAACGTCACAACGTAACTGGGTGATTATAAAGGAGCATTACAGGTGTATCCGAAGGTAGATGTTGGGTTGGCGTATATCGAGATTAGGATTTGTCACTCCGATTGTCGGAGAGGTATCTCTGGGCCTTCTCGGTAATGCACATCACATAAAGCCTTGCAAGCATTACAACTAATATGTTAGTTGTGAGATGATGTATTACGGAACGAGTAAAGAGACTTGCCGGTAACGAGATTGAACTAGGTATTGGATACCGACGATCGAATCTCGGGCAAGTAACATACCGATGACAAAGGGAACAACGTATGTTGTTATGCGGTCTGACCGATAAAGATCTTCGTAGAATATGTAGGAGCCAATATGGGCATCCAGGTCCCGCTATTGGTTATTGACCAGAGTCATGTCTCGGTCATGTCTACATTGTTCTCGAACCCGTAGGGTCCGCACGCTTAAGGTTACGATGACAGTTATATTATGAGTTTATGCATTTTGATGTACCGAAGGTTGTTTGGAGTCCCGGATGTGATCACGGACATGACGAGGAGTCTCGAAATGGTCGAGACGTAAAGATTGATATATTGGAAGCCTATGTTTGGATATCGGATGTGTTCCGGGTGAAATCAGGATTTTACCGGAATACCGGGAGGGTTACCGGAACCCCCCGGGAGATATATGGGCCATAGTGGGCCTTGGTGGAAAAGAGAAGAGGCTGCCCTAGATGGGTTGTGCGCCTCCCCCTTCCCCTAGTCCTATTAGGACTAGGAGAGGTGGCCGGCCCCCTCCTCCTCTTTTCCCCCTCCGCGAATCCTATTCCGACTAGGATTGGGGGGGGGGGAATCCTACTCCTAGAGGGAGTAGGACTCTCTTGCGCCTCCCTCCTTGGCCGGCCAGCCTCCCCCCTCTACTCCTTTATATACGGAGGCAGGGGGCACCTCTAGACACACAAGTTGATCCACGTGATCTATTCCTTAGCCGTGTGCGGTGCCCCCTGCCACCATATACCTCAATAATACTGTAGCAGACTTTAGGCGAAGCCCTGCTGCTGTAGTACATCAAGATCGTCACCACGCCGTCGTGCTGACGGAACTCTTCCCCGACACTTTGCTGGATCGGAGTCCGGGGATCGTCATCGAGCTGAACGTGTGCTCGAACTCGGAGGTGCCGTAGTTTCGGTGCTTGATCGGTTGGATCGTGAAGACGTACGACTACTTCCTCTACATCGTGTCATCGCTTCCGCAGTCGGTCTGCGTTGGGTACGTAGACAAACACTCTCCCCCTCGTTGCTATGCATCAGATGATCTTGCGTGTGCGTAGGAAATTTTTTGAAATTACTACGAAACCCAACAGTGGCATCCGAGCCTAGGTTATTTATGTTGATGTTATATGCACGAGTAGAACACAAGTGAGTTGTGGACGATACAAGTGATACTGCCTACCAGCATGTCATACTTTGGTTTGGCGGTATTGTTGGACGAGACGACCCGGACCAACCTTACGCGTACGCTTACGCGAGACTGGTTCCCTCGACGTGCTTTGTACATAGATGGCTTGCGGGCGACTGTCTCTCCAACTTTAGTTGAACCGAGTGTGGCTACGCCCGGTCCTTGCGAAGGTTAAAACGGAGTCTATTTGACAAACTATCGTTGTGGTTTTGATGCGTAGGTGAGATTGGTTCTTACTTAAGCCCGTAGCAGCCACGTAAAACATGCAACAACAAAGTAGAGGACGTCTAACTTGTTTTTGCAGGGCATGTTGTGATGTGATATGGTCAAGGCATGATGCTGAATTTTATTGTATGAGATGATCATGTTTTGTAACCGAGTTATCGGCAACTGGCAGGAGCCATATGGTTGTCGCTTCATTGTATGCAATGCAATCGCGATGTAATGCTTTACCTTATTACTAAATGGTAGTGATAGTCGTGGAAGCATAAGATTGGCGAGACGACAACGATGCTACGATGGAGATCAAGGTGTCGCGCCGGTGACGATGGTGATCATGACGGTGCTTCGGAGATGGAGATCACAGGCACAAGATGATGATGGCCATATCATATCACTTATATTGATTGCATGTGATGTTTATCTTTTATGCATCTTATCTTGATTTGATTGACGGTAGCATTATAAGATGATCTCTCACTAAATTATCAAGAAGTGTTCTCCCTGAGTAAGCACCGTTGCGAAAGTTCTTCGTGCTGAGACACCACGTGATGATCGGGTGTGATAGGCTCTACGTTCAAATACAACGGGTGCAAAACAGTTGCGCACGCAGAATACTCAGGTTATACTTGACGAGCCAAGCATATACAGATATGGCCTCGGAACACGGAGACCGAAAGGTCGAGCGTGAATCATATAGTAGATATGATCAACATAATGATGTTCACCGATGAAACTACTCCATCTCACGTGATGATCGGACATGGTTTACTTGATTTGGATCACGTGATCACTTAGAGGATTAGAGGGATATCTATCTAAGTGGGAGTTCTTAAGTAATATGATTAATTGAACTTAAATTTATCATGAACTTAGTACCTGATAGTATCTTGCTTGTTTATGTTGATTGTAGATAGATGGCTCGTGCTGTTGTTCCGTTGAATTTTAATGCGTTCCTTGAGAAAGCAAAGTTGAAAGATGATGGTAGCAATTACACGGACTGGGTCCGTAACTTGAGGATTATCCTCATTGCTGCACAGAAGAATTACATCCTGGAAGCACCGCTACGTGCCAGGCCTGCTGTTGGAGCAACACCAGATGTTATGAACGTCTGGCAGAGCAAAGCTGATGACTAATCGATAGTTCAGTGTGCGATGCTTTACGGCTTAGAATCGGGACTTCAACGATGTTTTGAACATCATGGAGCATATGAGATGTTCCAGGAGTTGAAGTTGATATTTCAAGCAAATGCCCGGATTGAGAGATATGAAGTCTCTAATAAGTTCTATAGCTGCAAGATGGAGGAGAACAGTTCTGTCAGTGAGCATATACTCAAAATGTCTGGGTATAATAATCACTTAATTCAATTGGGAGTTAATCTTCCAGATGTTTGCGTCATTGACAGAATTCTCCAATCACTGCCACCAAGCTACAAGAGCTTCGTGATGAACTATAATATGCAAGGGATGAACAAGACTATTCCCGAGCTCTTCGCAATGCTGAAAGCTGCGGAGGTAGAAATCAAGAAAGAGCATCAAGTGTTGATGGTCAACAAGACCACTAGTTTCAAGAAAAAGGGCAAAGGAAAGAAGAAGGGGAACTTCAAGAAGAACAGCAAGCCAGTTGCTGCTCAAGAGAAGAAACCCAAGTCTGGACCTAAGCCTGAAACTGAGTGCTTCTACTGCAAGCAGACTGGCCACTGGAAGCGGAACTGCCCCAAGTATTTGGCGGATAAGAAGGATGGCAAAGTGAACAAAGGTATATGTGATATACATGTTATTGATGTGTACCTTACTAATGCTCCAAGTAGCACCTGGGTATTTGATACTGGTTCTGTTGCTAATATTTGCAACTCGAAACAGGGGCTACGGATTAAGCGAAGATTGGCTAAGGACGAGGTGACGATGCACGTGGGAAACGGTTCCAAAGTCGATGTGATCGCGGTCGGCACGCTACCTCTACATCTACCTTCGGGATTAATATTAGACCTAAATAATTGTTATTTGGTGCCAGCGTTGAGCATGAACATTATATCTGGATCTTGTTTAATGTGAGACGGTTATTCATTTAAATCAGAGAATAATGGTTGTTCTATTTATATGAGTAATATCTTTTATGGTCATGCACCCTTGAAGAGTGGTCTATTCTTATTGAATCTCGATAGTAGTAATACACATATTCATAATGTTGAAGCCAAAAGATGCAGAGTTGATAATGAAAGTGCAACTTATTTGTGGCACTGTCGTTTAGGTCATATCGGTATAAAGCGCATGAAGAAACTCCATACTGATGGACTTTTGGAACCACTTGATTATGAATCACTTGGTACTTGCGAACCGTGCCTCATGGGCAAGATGACTAAAACACCGTTCTCCGGCACTATGGAGAGAGCAACAAATTTGTTGGAAATCATACATACCGATGTATGTGGTCCGATGAATATTGAGGCTCGTGGCGGATATCGTTATTTTCTCACCTTCACAGATGATTTAAGCAGATATGGGTATATCTACTTAATGAAACATAAGTCTGAAACATTTGAAAAGTTCAAAGAATTTCAGAGTGAAGTTGAAAATCATCGTAACAAGAAAATAAAGTTTCTACGATCTGATCGTGGAGGAGAATATCTGAGTTACGAGTTTGGTGTACATTTGAAAAACTGTGGAATAGTTTCGCAACTCACGCCACCCGGAACACCACAGCGTAATGGTGTGTCCGAATGTCGTAATCGTACTTTACTGGATATGGTACGATCTATGATGTCTCTTACTGATTTACCGCTATCGTTTTGGGGTTATGCTCTAGAGACGGCCGCATTCACGTTAAATAGGGCACCATCAAAATCCGTTGAGACGACGCCTTATGAACTGTGGTTTGGCAAGAAACCAAAGTTGTCATTTCTTAAAGTTTGGGGCTGCGATGCTTATGTGAAGAAGCTTCAACCTGATAAGCTCGAACCCAAATCGGAGAAATGTGTCTTCATAGGATATCCAAAGGAAACTATTGGATACACCTTCTATCACAGATCCGAAGGCAAGACTTTTGTTGCTAAATTCGGAAACTTTCTTGAGAAGGAGTTTCTCTCGAAAGAAGTGAGTGGGAGGAAAGTAGAACTTGACGAGGTAACTGTACCTACTCCCTTGTTGGAAAGTAGTACATCACAGAAAATTGTTTCTGCGACACCTACACCAATAAGTGAGGAAGTTAATGATAATGATCATGAAACTTCAGAACAAGATACTACTGAACCTCGTAGATCAACCAGAGTAAGATCCGCACCAGAGTGGTACGGAAATCCAGTTCTGGAAGTCATGCTACTAGATCATGATGAACCTACGAACTATGAAGAAGCGATGGTGAGCCCAGATTCCGCAAAGTGGCTTGAAGCCAGGAAATCTGAGATGGGATCCATGTATGAGAACAAAGTATGGACTTTGGTTGACTTGCCCGATGATCGGCAAGCAATTGAGAATAAATGGATCTTCAAGAAGAAGACTGACGCTGATGGTAATGTTACTGTCTACAAAGCTCGACTTGTCGCGAAAGGTTTTCGACAAGTTCAAGGGATTGACTACGATGAGACCTTCTCACCCGTAGCGATGCTTAAGTCCGTCCGAATCATGTTAGTGATTGCCACATTTTATGATTATGAAATTTGGCAGATGGATGTCAAAACTGCATTCCTGAATGGATTTCTGGAAGAAGAGTTGTATATGATGCAACCGGAAGGTTTTGTCGATCCAAAGGGAACTAACAAAGTGTGCAAGCTCCAGCGATCCATTTATGGACTGGTGCAAGCCTCTCGGAGTTGGAATAAACGTTTTGATAGTGTGATCAAAGCATTTGGTTTTATACAGACTTTCGGAGAAGCCTGTATTTACAAGAAAGTGAGTGGGAGCTCTGTAGCATTTCTGATATTATATGTGGATGACATATTGCTAATTGGAAATGATATAGAATTTCTGGATAGCATAAAGGGATACTTGAATAAAAGTTTTTCAATGAAAGACCTCGGTGAAGCTGCTTACATATTAGGCATTAAGATCTATAGAGATAGATCAAGACGCATAATTGGACTTTCACAAAGCACATACCTTGACAAAATTTTGAAGAAGTTCAAAATGGATCAAGCAAAGAAAGGGTTCTTGCCTGTGTTACAAGGTGTGAAATTGAGTAAGACTCAATGCCCGACCACTGCAGAAGGTAGAGAGAATATGAAAGATGTTCCCTATGCATCAGCCATAGGATCTATCATGTATGCAATGCTGTGTACCAGACTTGATGTGTGCCTTGCTATAAGTTTAGCAGGGAGGTACCAAAGTAATCCAGGAATGGATCACTGGACAGCGGTCAAGAACATCCTGAAATACCTGAAAAGGACTAAGGATATGTTTCTCGTATATGGAGGTGACAAAGAGCTCACCGTAAAAGGTTACGTTGATGCAAGCTTTGACACTGATCCGGACGATTCAAAATCGCAAACCGGATACGTTTTTACATTAAACGGTGGAGCTGTCAGTTGGTGCAGTTCTAAACAAAGCGTCGTAGCGGGATCTACATGTGAAGCGGAGTACATAGCTGCTTCGGAAGCAGCGAACGAAGGAGTCTGGATGAAGGAGTTCATATCCGATCTAGGTGTCATACCTAATGCATCGAGTCCAATGAAAATCTTTTGTGACAATACTGGTGCAATTGCCTTGGCAAAGGAATCAAGATTTCACAAAAGGACCAAACACATCAAGAGATGCTTCAACTCCATCCGGGATCTAGTCCAGGTGGGAAACATAGAGATTTGCAAGATACATACGGATCTGAATGTTGCAGACCCGTTGACTAAGCCTCTTCCACGAGCAAAACATGATCAGCACCAAAGCTCCATGGGTGTTAGAATCATTACCGTGTAATCTAGATTATTGACTCTAGTGCAAGTGGGAGACTGAAGGAAATATGCCCTAGAGGCAATAATAAAGTTATTATTTATTTCCTTATAATCATGATAAATGTTTATTATTCATACTAGAATTGTATTAACCGGAAACATAATACATGTGTGAATACATAGACAAACAAAGTGTCACTAGTATGCCTCTACTTCACTAGCTCATTAATCAAAGATGGTTATGTTTCCTAACCATGAACAATGAGTTGTTATTTGATTAACGAGGTCACATCATTAGTTGAATGATCTGATTGACATGACCCATTCCATTAGCTTAGCACCCGATCGTTTAGTATGTTGCTATTGCTTTCTTCATGACTTATACATGTTCCTATGACTATGAGATTATGCAACTCCCTTTTGCCGGAGGAACACTTTGGGTGCTACCAAACGTCACAACGTAACTGGGTGATTATAAAGGAGCATTACAGGTGTATCCGAAGGTAGATGTTGGGTTGGCGTATATCGAGATTAGGATTTGTCACTCCGATTGTCGGAGAGGTATCTCTGGGCCCTCTCGGTAATGCACATCACATAAAGCCTTGCAAGCATTACAACTAATATGTTAGTTGTGAGATGATGTATTACGGAACGAGTAAAGAGACTTGCCGGTAGCGAGATTGAACTAGGTATTGGATACCGACGATCGAATCTCGGGCAAGTAACATACCGATGACAAAGGGAACAACGTATGTTGTTATGTGGTCTGACCGATAAAGATCTTCGTAGAATATGTAGGAGCCAATATGGGCATCCAGGTCCCGCTATTGGTTATTGACCAGAGTCATGTCTCGGTCATGTCTACATTGTTCTCGAACCCGTAGGGTCCGCACGCTTAAGGTTATGATGACAGTTAGATTATGAGTTTATGCATTTTGATGTACCGAAGGTTGTTCGGAGTCCCGGATGTGATCACGGACATGACGAGGAGTCTCGAAATGGTCGAGACGTAAAGATTGATATATTGGAAGCCTATGTTTGGATATCGGATGTGTTCCGGGTGAAATCAGGATTTTACCGGAATACCGGGAGGGTTACCGGAACCCCCCGGGAGATATATGGGCCATAGTGGGCCTTGGTGGAAAAGAGAAGAGGCTGCCCTAGATGGGTTGTGCGCCTCCCCCTTCCCCTAGTCCTATTAGGACTAGGAGAGGTGGCCGGCCCCCTCCTCCTCTTTTCCCCCTCCGCGAATCCTATTCCGACTAGGATTGGGGGGGGGGAATCCTACTCCTAGAGGGAGTAGGACTCTCCTGCGCCTCCCTCCTTGGCCGGCCAGCCTCCCCCCTCTACTCCTTTATATACGGAGGCAGGGGGCACCTCTAGACACACAAGTTGATCCACGTGATCTATTCCTTAGCCGTGTGCGGTGCCCCCTGCCACCATATACCTCAATAATACTGTAGCAGAGTTTAGGCGAAGCCCTGCTGCTGTAGTACATCAAGATCGTCACCACGCCGTCGTGCTGACGGAACTCTTCCCCGACACTTTGCTGGATCGGAGTCCGGGGATCGTCATTGAGCTGAACGTGTGCTCGAACTCGGAGGTGCCGTAGTTTCGGTGCTTGATCGGTTGGATCGTGAAGACGTACGACTACTTCCTCTACGTCGTGTCATCGCTTCCGCAGTCGGTCTGCGTTGGGTACGTAGACAAACACTCTCCCCCTCGTTGCTATGCATCACATGATCTTGCGTGTGCGTAGGAATTTTTTTGAAATTACTACGAAACCCAACATCATCTTGCCTAATGCGTTACTCTGTTCTTATGAACTTAATACTCTAGATGCATGCTGGATAGCGGTCGATGTGTAGAGTAATAGTAGTAGATGAAGAATCGTTTTGGTCTACTTGTCGCGAACGTGATGCCTATATACATGATCATGCCTAGATATTCTCATAACTATGCGCTTTTCTATCAATTGCTCGACAGTAATTTGTTCACCCACCGTAGAATTTGCTATATTGAGAGAAGCCACTAGTGAAACCTATGGCCCCGGGGTCTATCTTCCATCATATTATTTTACTATCTACTTGCTATGTTTCCGCCTTTTATTTTGCAATCTTTATTTTCCAATCTATACAACAAAAATACCAAAAATATTTATCTTATTATCTTTATCAGATCTCACTTTTGCAAGTGGCCGTGAAGGGATTGACAACCACTTTTATCATGTTGGTTGCAAGGTTCTTATTTGCTTGTGCAGGTACGAGGGACTTGCGTGTAGTATCCTACTGGATGGATACCTTGGTTCTCAAAAACTGAGGGAAATACTTACGGCACTTTGCTGCATCACCCTTTCCTCTTCAACGGAAAACCAACGCAAGCTCAAGAGGTAGCAGTGTGTAATGGAGAAACTTATCTGGTCACAATTCGGCACGCCAAAGCGCCCGCTGTTGCTGAATGAACAAATGGCCCAGTGGGCCGAGCTCCACAAGATATCTGGTTCTGACATGAAGGACGTCGTGGTCCGGCTGTGGCCGACTGAGCCAGTTCCGAATAGTTATTTTGGTTTGGTGCAGCGACTTGTGGATGTGGTGTCGCGTATCGACGCCATGAAGCGATCAGCGTGCATTGAAGGTGCACGGATGGCTTTGCCCGTGTCAAGACGTATTGGGCGAAGATGAAGGCCACCGATATTGCAGCGAAGAGTCCGCACGGGGCAAGGACAAACACATGCCGGAGCAGTATTCTGAAGATGTGCTAGAAGGCGCCCGCTTAATAGAGGGTCAGTGCTCAAAGGAAATGATCTTCGAGTGAATGTATCAAGATTGTAAAAAACAGTATTATGATATATTAAGGCTACGTTTTTATTATATTTTTTCCTAAAAGTTTTGCTTCCTCCTGTGCGGCCGTCCTTGTATAATTTGAAAGTTTTCCAGTCGTCGGCTTTGGCCCCCACGCATAAAATACGGGGGTGTTCGGAAAAGCACTTGATCACTCTTGACCCAACGTCTTGGCCTGTGAAGGAGGTGTCATGGCGGCGAACTAGGCAATCGTACTATAGGACTTTAACACTTTCACTTAGCCGTAGGAGTTTGACGGTGGGTCTACGATATAGCCCCTGGTATGTACGCGGTTATCCCAATACGATGCGCTACATAGGTGACCATAAAAACGGTCCTTCGTGTAATTCGGAAGGAATCGCAAAAGATTCTGATAAGTCATCGAGTGGTTGGCCAACTCTCGCCGCATCCTGATAGTCAGTTTTCGGCTTTCTCTACAGAGGTGCTTGACCAGATGAACCGGAAACACAATCGCAGTAGTTCTCCCTTTACTATCCTAGCCGATAGAGCGGAACGTAAGGTAGTAAGCACAGGAGCCGGGCAACCCAACTATTGACCAAAGACATGATTCGGTGCTGATGCATATTAGGACAAACTCATGACGCCGAAGTGTGTTGTAAAGCTATTCGGACTTGTCGGCGACTCACTGGTTCCCATATCGAGCCCCTGGCAATTATTGCTGAGGTGCGTGTGTGAAACAACCGAAGAAGAAAGATTCGGTTCTGTGGAAAAAACGAATAATGAATATAGATTATGTTCACTAGGACCTGATTGATACGTCAATCGCCATCTTACAGATAATAACGCCACAACCAAGGCTATTTGACATGCCGGGGGTCGAAGGCTGAGGAAAAAACGCACTTTACAGGCTCGAAATAGAGAGTGTGGTCTACAAAGAATTATTTGGACCTCCTGTCGCACGTCTGTGCCGCCTTACCTCGGTGAAAGGACTCCTTAACAGGAATAGCCTTTGAGTAAGTGTATGAAGCCGAACACCAAAAGAGTCCGAGAGATGACCAGCCTTTGAGCCACCTGTGGTAAAAGATAAAAAATGATTTAGAAAAGAGAAAGAGGCTATGGGAGTGCTTGTAGGCCTGTCTGTATTGTGCCTCCGTCGATGACCAGGGTATTTTAAATGCACAATTATGTATGTGCGGTATAGACTTCGCAGGCATATGAGGCGAACGATGAAGGCCGAACTGCTAATCCAGCCCTGAGATTGACCGGTCCTGTTTAATAGAGACCGGCGACTTAATGGCCGCTAAGATATGCGGCTTGATGAGGCCGCTTTGTACTTTGGCTTTATTAGTCGTAGTGTGACCCTCTGTACGGAGGGAGCGTTCCATATTTCCATTTATTGTTACGAAGCCGCATGGACCGGGCATCTTAAGTTTTGCATGGGCGTAGTGTGGGACTGCATTAAAACGAGCAAAAGAAGTACGCCCCAGAAGTGCATGGTAGCCAATGCAGAACGGGGCAATATCGAAGGTCAAGCCTCCGCTTCGAAAGTTGTTCGGCGAACCGAAAACTACTTCCAATGTGATGGAGCCCGTGCAGTGAGCTTCAACGCCAGGTACTGCTCCCTTGAGGGTAGTTGTGGTGGGCTTGGTTCTTGAAGTATCAATGCCCATTTTGCGGACGGTGTCTTGCCAGAGAATATTAAGGATGTTGCCATTGTCCATAAGGACTTTCGTGAGATGTAACCCATTGATGATTGGGTCGAGGACCAGAGCTACGTGACGGATACTGACTGGGTGGTCCTTGCGATAAAAAATGATCGGGTAGGCCTCCCATTGGTAAAAGTATGGGGGGACCAGCTCTATGGCGTAGGCGTCCCGTGGTGCGCACTTGCGCTCCCCTATAGGTGTGTGCATCTCGTATACCATGTTTACCGTGTTTACTTTGGGGGGAATTTTTTTTTGACCCCCGGTGTTTGGTGGGCTAGTCTCTTCGTCATCGCTGTCACTGGGCGGCCCCTTCCCTTTGTGTTCGGCATTAAGCTTGCCGGCTTTTTTGAAGACCCAACAGCTTCTATTGGTATGATTGGCGGGTTTATCGGGGGTGCCATGAATCTGGCAGGGCCGAACTAGTATCTTGTCTAAATTGGATGGTCTTTCTCTGTTTGACTTGAATGGATTTTTCTGTTGACCGGGTTTGGAGTCGCTGAATCTGGCGTTGACCGCCGTGTTGTGCATTCCTTCATTATTATTTCGACATTTATGTTTATTGCGTTGTGACATGTCATTGCCGTCTCGAACTTCGGAAGTGCCCGGGTCACTGGTGCTATTGCTTCTATGAGCGAGCCAGTTGTCCTCTCCTATGCAGAAGTGGGTCATCAGAGCGGGAAGGGCTGCCATGAATTTTTGTTTTTCTTGTCCGAGGTGGCGGGCGAGCCATTCGTCTCGGACACTATGTTTAAATGCCGCAAGGGCTTCGGCGTCCGGGCAATCGACAATTTGGTTCTTTTTAATGAAGAACCTAGTCCAGACCTTCCCTGGTGACTCCCCGGGCTGCTGGATAATGTGACTTAGGTCATCGGCATCCGGGGGTCAGACGTATGTACCTTGGAAGTTATCATGGAAGGCGTATTCCAAGTCTTCCTAGTTGCCAACACTACAAAAAAAAGACACATCCGTGACATTTTGGGCCGAACAAAAAAAATTATGTCATACATATGACACTTCTATGACCATAATTGTGACAAAACCCGGTATCATCATAGATGTGGTGGGCTCCTACTTCTATGACAAAAAAATCATGACAGAAAATGGGCTTTTCGTCCTGGGCGGGCCGAAGACGCAGCTGCATGACATTCTTTGGGCCGTCCATGACAGAAAAAACCGTGGTAGAAGCGAGGGCGAGGAAAATTTCGGGGAGTTCCTAGTTACGGTGGGAGGTCGGGGGCCGAGCGATGCGCGTTTCCCTCGTACACGTACGCGCCTGTGTGCGAGGCGTTGGCTCTAACTGAACCCGAGTGAGGCGTTGGGCTCTAACTGAACCCGAGCGACTGCACTGCAGGCTAAGCATTACTGAACCTGAGCGATCGATCGATGGCTGTTAACTGAACCTGATCGAGTGATTCCTTCGCTACTGCTGCTAACTGAAGCCGATCGATGCTACCTCTGGATGAACAGTGAGCGTTGCGGGGGGGGGGGGGGTGGATGAACAGTTCCTGGTGGGGGTGGATGAACAGGACCTCGTGGTGTTGCCTCTGGATGAACAAGACCCTGATCGATCAAGCCGGTTGGGGCTGGATGAACAGGACCCCGTGGAGGGCTGGATGAACAGGACCACCCTGTGGAGGGTAGGATGAATAGTAGATGGTGGATGGCAGGATGAACAGTAGCCCATGGAGGGGTGGTTGAACAGGAGCCCGTGGAGAGGGCTGGTTGAACAGTAGCCGGTGGAGTAGCGCGCGGTGGAGGCTGGATGAACAGGAGCCCGTGGATGAACAGTCGCAGGTGGAGACTGGAGGAGGTCGACGGTGGCTGAACAGTAGCTCGTGGAGGCCGGAGGGGGTCAACGGTGGAGATGAACAGTATCCCATGGAGTCCCGTTTTGCGGTACGCCACACCCCTCCCGATGAACAGGACCCCCGTTTTGACCGTAGCGCACCAACACAAGTCCATTTTGTCCGTTTTGCGGTACGCCACACCCTTCTCAATGAACCAGACCCCCGTTTCGACCATAGGAGGTCCGTTTCCTCCGTTTTGTGGTACGCCAGACCCCTCCCGATCAACAGGACCCCGTTCCGAACGTAGGAGGTCGGTTTCATCAGTTGTGCGGTACGCCAGGCCTCGTTTCCATCGCATGTTCCGTCCAAGCCCTCCCGATGAACATGACCACGCATTCCGTTCCGACCCAGCCAGTTGGCTCCCACGCGTTTTGTTGCCTCCCCATGAACACGACGCATTCCATTGCCTCCCCATGAACACGACGCATTCCGTTGCCTCCCCATGAACACGACGATGACGCTGTTTCTCCGTTCCGACCCAGCCATGTACACAAGCCCTGGCCGTACGTATGTGCGAGTAGGAGTTCGAAACCCCGCCCATATGTACACATACGTGGCCGTATTTTCTTTCTTGCACCCTGGCCGCTGTACGTACGTGTACATGCTACGCGCGCGCCTCTACTATGACACGTGTGCGCCTCTACTACGACATGTGCGCGCCTCTACATCGACCAGTATGTACGTACACGTTCGCAACCAAAATGACAATGCTACGTACGCTTCGACCAGGTGGGTCCCGACTGTCAGGCACTTCCTTGCCTGCGAAGATGTAGCTGGTGGGTCCCAGTAGTCAGGGGGTGAATCGTTTTTTTTGCCCGGACGCACTTCCTTGCATGCGAAGATGTAGCTGGTGGGTCCCAGCAGTCAGGGGGAAACGTTTTTTTTCGTGAAATACAGTGGCCCGTCCGGTGGGTCCCAGCTGTCAGGTGGAGGAATCATTATTTTTCGTCTAATAAGGAGGCACTTCCTTGCTGCGATAGTGGACCCAGCTGTCAGCCTCTCCACGTATAGTCCAGGTCCGTTGGAAGTCGTTCCTTGACCATGTTGACCACACCGCGCCGAGAGCACCAGGGCGGTGGACGATGACGAGGCCTAGGAAGGGGACGATACGGAGGCAGGGAAGACTCGGCAGTTGTTTCCCACGCGGAGGGGAGTACGACTGTACGAGGGTTTACTGGTTCGTCTGCCGTCGCCGGAGAATAACAACAGGTGTGGGTGAGTAGAGGGATGGCTAGGCCAGCGATAGGAGTACGGTCGGGCGGTGAGGCCTGCGCGGAAGTATAGCCGGCCGCGAGGAGGAGGGAGCAGGCAGTCCCACCGGCGCTTGTTTGAGCGACTAGAGAAGGAAGAGAAGAGATTGAAGAAGCACAACGGCCGTTGGATGGACATCCAACAGTCAGTGCTTGTGCGTAAACCTTTTTTTAGGAAAGCCTCAAATCTGTGGAAAACAGCATACATCCCATCGGCCATTATTTCTAATAATTTACAGCCCATTTGCTAATTCTTAAGGTTTTTTTGGAGCCCATATTCTTTTTGTTAGCATTACAGCCCATATTGCGGCAACGGTTAAAAAATTATACGAAATTTTGCATATTTCGGTGCGGTCCGAACTATTTTTAATCCCGAAATTTCGACTCACATTAAAACTGATTTTAAAAATAAATGTGTATCAATATAAAATCCAACAAATTCTCCACGCATAAAAATTAATGTAATTTAAAAGCTTGAAATGAAAAAAAAGATATTTGAAACTAATTTCCGGTTTGATGTGTTTTAAAAATGTACAACCCATTTCTCATTACTAATGGGCCATTTTCTCGGCCAGCCGAATGAAAGCTCTCCTCGTCTTGAAAGATTTGCAGCCCAACAGGCCTGACAAAGCGACTTACTTGGCAAATCACAAAAAAAACTGGGTTGTGGCCGTGGACCCAACTGTCAGCCTCTCCACGTATAGTACTCTTCCGATGGAAGTCGTTCCTTGACCATGTTGACCATGCCACGTGGAGAGCACCACGGCAGTGGACGACGGCGAGGCCTAGGAAGGGGACGACGCGGCAGTGGAAGCCCGCATGGAGAGGACTATGAGGGTTCATTGGTTCAGCTGCGGTGTGAGGCTGCCATCGCCGCAGGGCCTAGCCAGCGGTGGGAATAGTAGGGGGCGGTGAGGCCTCTGCGGCAGCACAGCCGGCCACGGGAGGCAGGAGCATGCGGCACGACCGGCACTACTTTGGGCGGCTGGAGGAAGAAGACCAGAGGTTGAAGAAGCACTACGGCCGTTGGATGGACATCATACGGTCACTGGAGCTAGAATCGTTCATATTGACTAAGTTGACAAAGCCCTTCGTCCTCGTCAACTTAGTAGGCCCACAAGTCAGCCTCCCAGAAAGGTGGGTCCCAGCTAGCCGGGGGAGTATTCATTTTTTTGTGCATAATAAGGAGGCACTTCCGGTGGGTCCGAGCTGACAACGGGGGGGGGGCGTTTTTTTCGCGAAATACGGTGGCCCGTCCGGTGGGTCCCAACAGTCAGGGGGAAACGATTTTTTTTCACAAAATACTGGTGGCCCGTCCGGTGGGTCCCTGCTGTTAGGTGGAGGAATCATTATTTTCCGCGTAATAAGGAGGCACTTTCTTGCTGCCGCCATGAACCCAGCTGTCATCCTCTCCACATACAGTCCACGTTCGATGGAAGTCGTTCCTTCCATGTTGACCACGCCGCGCCGAGAGCACCAGGGCGGTGGACGACGGCGAGGCCTAGGAAGGGTACGACGTGGAGCCAGTGATGATGCGGCAGTGGATGCCCACGCGGAGAGGAGTATGAGGGTTCACTCGTTCGGCTGCGGTGCGAGGCTGCCGTCGCCGCAGGGCCTGGCCAGCGGTGGGAATAGTAGGGGGCGGTGAGGCCTCCACGGCAGCACAGCCGGCCACGGGAGGCAGGAGCAGGCGACACGACCGGCGCTACTTTGGGCGGCTGGAGCAAGAAGACCAGAGGCTGAAGAAGCACTACGGCTGTTGGATGGACATCGTACGGTCACTGCAGCTAGAATCATTTATATTGACTAAGTTGACAAAGTCCTTGGTACGTCAACTTAGTAGGCCCACAGGTCAGCTTCTGAAACGGTGGGCCCCAGATGTCAGGGGGAGGAATCATTTTTTGGGCGGGTGAAGCTAGAATATCCGAGATTGAAGAAGAAGCACGGCATCCGTTGGATGGACATCCAACGGCCACTGCTGCTAGAACCGTGTGTTGACTATAAGTTGACAAAGCCTTGCATACGCGTCAACTCTGTTTTTTTAGGGGACGCATCAACTTAGTAAGGCCAGAAGTGTGTGGCAGAGAACTTATAGCCCATTTGCGATTTGTAAGAATGTGTAGCCCATTTTTGAATTCTAATGGAATTTACTACAGCCCATTTACAGTTTGTTAAAAGTACAGCCCATTTCAACCAACCGTTGAAAACAAAATTCAATAAAATTTCCCACATTTTGATGGGATCCAAAATATTTTTATCCCGAAATTTCTAGTCATATTAAATACAATTTCAATATAAATTTATATTACGTAAAAATCCAACGAAACATTGCGCTCGCAACAATTAATGAAATTAAAATTTTCAATATCCAAAAATAATATTTTATAAAGTAATCACGTGTTTGGTGCATTTTTTATAGTTACTGCCCAGTCTTTATAATTACATCACATTTATTATTTCTTAAAACCCATTTTCTTGTTAAGCCTAATGCATCCCTCCTAGGAAAGATTTGCAGCCCAGTTGGGCGGAGAATAACAACTTGACCTTGCCTGGGTTTTCCTAAAAAAAAGTATAGCTGGGCTAGCCATTTTCAGCTTGAAAAAAATTAATATCTTGGCTGGATATCTGGCCTGGGCTAGACGGGCCACAGCCCGCCCAGTTAATACCTGCATCGATGTTTTCGTTGTTGTTCAGAGGAGAAAAATTAATATCTGGGCTAAACATCGAAAAACTCTGCATTACTCACACCTCAAAAACACAAATACTGCTCGAGCTGGTTGGTCCCAGCTGTCGGCCGATTCTTGTGCAATTCTCTCATTTATTGACTAGTACTACATAGGTTGACAATGGTGTGGGACCGTGATGTCAGGAAACCAGGGGGAAGCAAAATAAATAACTCCAGCGAGCGCTTCCACCTCTGCCTCGTTATCTCCCGTGGAAACCCCTTTCCTCCCTTTTTTTCTCGGGCAAGGACCAATGCATGCAGCACGTCCATGCGGTTATTAGGCAAGAAATAAAAGCTCTTTGCATGCTATGAATTATGATGGCCTGCATGGGTAGCTAATATGGCATCCTCTTAACTGCTGTGATTAAATGTTGTGTTTAGAAGAGAGAAATATTCTTCTTTCCCACCAATCTACTTGCACCTAGGTCGTGATGCACCTTCTAATACGACTTATTCACCTAGACGGAGGGAGTATAGTTTTATACTGTCAGATTTCGGGTTCCGTCAGACCCTTAAGGTTTGAACACTGGGGTGCATGCGGAGATCTCTCCCCTACCGATCTACGTTCAATCTCCTCGCGTGATCTAAGCTGGGAACAACGAACAACACAAGGGACACAAGATTTATACTGGTTCGGGCCACCGTTGTGGTGTAATACCCTACTCCAGTGTGTGGTGTGGTGGATTGCCTCAGGGGCTGATGAGGAACAGTACAAGGGAAGAACAGCCTCGCGAGAGGTGTTCTTGAGCTAGTGCGATGAACTTCTAGGGTGAGTTCAGTCGCCTCTCTTTCTCTCTGCTAGGGTTCGACCAAATCTCTAGATGTCCGGGTGTGTTTATCTCTCCAGGGTCTGTCCTCTCTACTCTGTGGTGGCTAGCTCTATTTATAGAGGCCCTGGGCCTCTGTAACGCCCTCGATGCGGCTATATCTCCCACATGTCGAAGCACGACATAGAGGCATAACCGCATTGAAAGCAATGTTGCAAGTGAGGTAATCTTCACACAACCCATGTAATACATAAGGGAAAGAGATACATAGTTGGCTTACAATCGCCAATTCACACAATACATGAATAAAGCATTACATCATCCAGATACACTCAAGGTCCGACTACGGAACCAAAATAAAAGAAGACTACCCCAAATGCCACACAGATCCCCGGTTGTCCCAACTGGGCTCCACTACTGATCAACTGGAAACGGAAACAACATAACGAACACAATCTTCATCGAGCTCCTCCTAAGCTTGGTTGCGTCACCTGCACGATATCATCGGCACCTGCAAGCTGGTTTTGGAAGTATCTGTGAGTCACGGGGACTCAGCAATCTCACACCCTCACGATCAAGACTATTTAAGCTTATAGGAAGGGTAAAAGGTATGAGGTGGAGCTGCAACAAGCGACTAGCATATATGGTGGCTAACATATACGCAAAAGAGAGCGAGAAGAGAAAGCAAAGGCACGGTCGATAAACTATGATCAAGAACTGATCCTAGAACAACCTACGTCAAGCATTACTCCAACACCGTGTTCACTTCCTGGACTCCGCCGGAAAGAGACCATCACGGTTACACACGCGGTTGGTGCATTTTAATTAAGATGAACTTTAGGTTTTCTACAACCGGACATTAACAAATTCCCATCTGCCCATAACCGCGGGCACGGCTTTTGAAAGTTCAAAACCCTGCAAGGGTGTCCCAACTTAGCCCATCACAAGCTCTCACGGTCAACGAAGGATATTCCTTCTCCCAAGACAATCCGATCAGACTCGGCATCCCGGTTACAAGACATCCTCGACAATGGTAAAACTAGTCCAGCAAAGCCACCCAGATGTGCCGACAAATCCCGATAGGAGCTGCACATATCTCGTTCTCAGGGCACGCCGTATAGGTCAAGCTACTAGTAAAACCAGCCCTCGAGTTGCCCCGAGGTGGTCCCGCAGGCTGCCCATTTCGGACCAACACTTAGAGGAGCACTGGCCTGGGGGGGTTAAAATAAAGATGACCCTTGGGCAGGCCTACCCAAGAGAAAGAAAAGGCTAGGTGGCAAATGGTAAAACCAAATGTTGGGCCTTGTTGGAGGAGTTTTATTCAAGGCGAACTGTCAAGGGGTCCCACAATAACCCAACCGTGTAAGGAACGCAAAATCCGGGAACATAACACCGATATGACGGAAACTAGGGCGGCAAGAGTGGAACAAAACACACGGCATAAGGCCGAGCCTTCCACCCTTTACCAAGTATATAGATGCATTAATTAAATAAGAGATATTGTGATATCCCAACAAAATATCCATGTTCCAACAAGGAACAAACTCCAATCTTCACCTGCAACTAACAACGCTATAAGAGGGGCTGAGCAAAGCGGTAACATAGCCAAATAACGGTTTGCTAGGACAAGGTGGGTTAGAGGCTTGGCTTAACAATATGGGAGGCATGATAAGCAAGTGGTAGGTATCACATCATAGGCATATTAAAAGAGCGAGCAACTAGCAAGCAAAGATAGAAGTGATTTCGAGGCTATGGTCATCTTGCCTGAGATCCCGCAAGGAAGAATAAGAGTCCATGAAGAAGACAAACGGACGAAGTCGAACGAATCCTCACAAACGCGACGTTATCGGAACTAACCCGAAGAAGCAACACCGGAAAGAAGCAAACAACATAGTAAACAACCAACACATGAACATGGCATGATGCACAACCAAGTATGATGCATGTCCGGTTTAATGATACATGGCATGTCAAAGTGCACAAAGAAAACTACAACTTAAGTGGAGCTCAATACGCAACGGGTTGCATATTGATGAAACACCACAATCCATTATTTAATTCGATCTCGTTTATGTAGCCAACAATATTAAATGTTGTTAAGCATGTCAAGAGGTGAAACATAAAGGAATTATCTATCTAAACAATTTTAAATGGGGCCGGATATAACAAACAACAAATCCGGTAAATCCCCATATGCCTTAGTAATTTATTGCAACAACAATTTAAACATTTTAATTGTTGTTATCATGATGCGGATGACATGGACAAGTTTATCCAATTTTTATTAAAGTTGACAAGAGCAATATGAAGCATTTGTCACCGTGGTGGAAAGGAAAAGGGGTGCCATGAGAACGATAACGAATAGGTGCCACGCAACGTTCCGGTTCTGGCAACTCACTGAGACGTTGGTGCAAAAGAAAGTGTGGCAGGAGCGTGCAAAAGATGGTGGAGCGCTCCTGGATACCGGGTGTCCCAAGAGTCGACGACGGTGTCAAACGAGGGAACAACTAACGTTCACGGGCGGATTACAACAACCAACATGCATCTCATACAACTCATGCATACGGTCCACGAGTGGTCATCTCGAGGTTATACCTTCGAAGCGTGCCTTTTCGGAACGGATCAAGTTTGATGCGGTGTAGGGGAAGTAGACGTTCTCGGGACGTTCGTAGTGGAAGTAGTCGTTCTCGCATGCTCTAGGGTCGACGGTAGAGGTTCTCGCGATCTCGACGGCGGTAGTGATACATGTTTTCCTGTAGATGTTCAGGGTCACGGTGAGGAACTTGATGCATCGTTGAACTTGGTGTCCGAGGAATCCCGCGTAGTCGTACATGAGTCATAGTCGAACTTGACGGTTTCGTTACATGGTTCTTCGGAGACAGTAGTTGTTCTTGGTTCGTAGAAGAACTTGACGGATCCGAGGGCCATCGGGGTACTTGACGCAATGCCAAGTAGTCGTACGTTTTGAAGAGGAACTTGGTGTCCGAAGGTGTACTTGGCGAACAACGGTCGTCGTGGAAGTAGTGGTACTTAGGCGTTTCGGTCAGCACTCGTTCGGGCATCCTTGGTCTTGCCGGCGGTGTGGGTCTCCTTGGGTCAAACAAGATGTGCAAGGCTAGATTGGCGACGGGGACTTGAAGCATGGTTCCGGCAGCGCCGGTAACGGTGAAGACGAGCGGATCCAGGTCGGCCGGTGTCGGTGTCAAAACCGGCGGATCTCGGGTAGGGGGTCCTGAACTGTGCGTCTAGGCCGGATGGTAACATGAGGCAAGGGACACGAAGTTTTACCCAGGTTCGGGCCCTCTTGATGGAGGTAAAACCCTACGTCCTGCTTGATTAATATTGATGATATGGGTAGTACAACAGTAGATCTACCACGAGATCGGAGAGGCTAAACCCTAGAAGCTAGCCTATGGTATGATTGTTGTCTCCTACGGACTAAAACCCTCCGGTTTATATAGGCACCGGAGAGGGTTAGGGTTACATAGAGTCGGTTACAATGGTAGGAGATCTACATATCCGTATCGCCAAGGTAGCCTTCCACGCCAAGGAAAGTCCCTTCCAGACACGGGACGAAGTCTTCAATCTTGTATCTTCATAGTCCAGGAGTCCGGCTGAAGGTATAGTCCGGCTATCCAAACACCCCCTAATCCAGGACTCCCTCAGTAGCCCCCGAACCAGGCTTCAATGACGATGAGTCCGGCGCGTAGATTGTCTTCGGCATTGCAAGGCGGGTTCTCCTCCAAATTAGGCTTCAATGAGGCGGGAGAAGAACGATCTCCAAGATGCCAACACCAAGCTGGGCGTCAACCTGAAAGATGTTCGTGCCCAGCTGTCAAACTCCGTTAAGGAGAATCAGTGGCTTCGGTGCGGCATATTTAGTAAGTGCTTGAACGAACCTTTGAAAAAAAGTTCGGCGGGGAAGTCGACTAATAGAGTAATGTTTGTAGGTGTGCTAACAGGTCGTCCTGCAGAGGAGATGCCCAGTTCTACGGGTGACCTTCTTCCCGAGCTCTCGCAACTGCTCGAGCGAGTTCGACAGGCGATGCAAGGCGTCGCCCAGGCCTTGTGGCCATCCATCTCCATGCCCGAAGGTCTTGGAGAGCTTGCGGAGAAGCTAAAGGGAGCACAGCGGCGCTTCTGTTTGTGGAAGATATCGGCCTGCCGTCAAGGCTCTAGGGAGGCCTGGGCCATGGTGAAGACATGGTACACAAAGGCTGACCCCAACCACATGGCCGAGGTCGGTCCTGTGGGGCCCGATGGGAAGGAGATCCCTGTAAGCTTAGTATACGACCAAGTAGAATTGGCCGCAAAGTATTCCCAGCAGGACTGTAAATTAGATAGCCTGTTAGATGGTATTGAAGAGGAATACAATCAGTCAGAATGACTATGTAATTTAATTGACATTTATAATGCCTTCTAGCCGGATTGTAGATCGTTTGTCATGGCCGACCTTTTCGCTTCAGCCTCAGGACCTGACGGTCCGGAGTGTGTCCGAATTCCCATGCGGTTATATAAGAACCGGGGAATGCATGGAGACCAGGCGTAGGGGTCATTAGTGCGTGAACAGACAAGTGCCCGACTAGTTATGTTATATTACATGGTTAGTAAGAAACATCTTCCAGGGAGAATAGTTCCGTTAGGGGTTCCTTTCCCTGGGAGGCATGCCCATTCTGCGAAAAAGACGCGGGAAAAACATCTGGGGGCACATAAATAAATAAGTGAAAAGATCATATTTTAGGTCACCGACCGAATATTCCCTTAAGAACGCTAACTTTCGGCTTCACCCAGTCTGAGGTAGACATCTGGCTGATCCAGCAGTAACAATCACAGATGTGCTCCCTTTACCGCCTAGCCGAATAATCGGGAACGTAGGGGTAAGCACAGGAGCCAGGCAACCCAGCTTGGCCAAAACTTAAGTCATATCGATGCATGTAATGGTGAAATAAAAGGTACACGCGGAAGTGTAACACATGTGTCGGGCATGAAGCCCGTATAAATAAGCTTCTGTTAAAAGAAGCCCCCGGGTTTAATGAGTGTGAATAGCACGTCATTTGATGAGCCTTTAAAGGCTATAAGAGAAAGGAAGGGGAGAAGGAGATAAATGTAAGACAGACAGTATATAAAAATGGACAGAGGAAGGAGACGAACACAGAGTCCAGCGCTAGGCATAGAATCTTCGGAGACGGGCTGCGTTCAATGGGTTCGGCTCGAGTTAGTTATCCGATGCATCTCGCAGGCGGTACACTCCACTAGTCAGGACTTGGTCAATTATGAAGGGACCTTCCCACTTGGGCTTGAGTTTGTCCTTTTTCTTGTCCGGCAGGCGTAGAACTAATTCGCCAACGTTGTAATTTTGGCCCGTACTTCTCTGCTTTGGTATCTTCGAGCTTGCTGTTGATAGAATGTGGAACGGGCTTTTGCCACGTCATGCTCCTCCTCCAATGCGTCCAAACGGTCCTGCCGATCGAGCTCGGCTTCTCTTTCTTCGTACATGCACACTCGAGGTGAGTCATGAATTATGTCGCAAGGCAAAACTGCCTCTACGCCGTACACCATAAAGAATGGTGTGTATCTGGTGGTGCGATTCGGTGTGGTCCGCAGCCCCAGAGTACGGAGTCAATCTCCTCTACCCAGTGCGTGTTAGATTCCTTGAGGGACCGCACTAATCTGGGTTTGATGCCGCTCATGATAAGACCATTTGCACGTTCGACCTGGCCGTTAGTTTGTGGGTGATAGACGGAAGCATAATCGAGCTTGATGCCCATGTTTTTGCACTAGAGTTTTACATCGTCGGCCGTAAAGTTCGTGCCGTTATCAGTGATGATGCTGTGGGGGACGCCGTAATGGTGTACAACCCCGGATATAAAGTCTATCACCAGTCCGGATTCGGCCGTCTTAACAGGCTTGGCTTCTATCCATTTGGTGAACTTATCCACCATGACCAGTATGTATTTTTGCCCTTGGGTTCCGCCTTTAAGGGGTCCAACTATGTCAAGCCCCCAGACCGCGAAGGGCCAAGTGATGGGTATAGTTTGGAGGGCGGTGGGTGGCATATGGCTTTGGTTTGCAAAGAGCTGGCAACCGACGCATCGTTGGGCTAAGTCCTGGGCGTCTGCTCGGGCCGTCGGCCAATAAAAGCCTGCATGGAAGGGCTTGCTTACAAGGGACCGAGCTGCAGCATGATGACCGCCGAGTCCGGCAAGAATTTCAGCCAGGAGGTTCCGCCCTTCCTCTTCGGAGATGCACCTTTGAAGGACTCCGGTAGTGCTTTTCTTATAAAGCTCTCCCTCGTGGACTTTGTAGGCTTTGGATCGCCGCACTATGCAGCGTGCCTCATTTTGGTCCTCAGGGAGTTCCTGCCTAGTAAGGTAGGCGAGGAATGGTTCTGTCCACGGGGCGATGACGGCCATTATTACGTGGGCTGAAGGTGTTATTTCATTGGCACAGCCTCCGATTGTGTCAGAATGTTCGGTGTTGGGCAGTGCGGTTGGGTCCGAGCTGTTATTGTTCAGCTCCCCTTCCCATACTACAGATGGCTTGAATAGCCTTTCCAAGAAGATGTTGGGGGGGGGGGAGTACATCGCGTTTTGCACCGATGCATGCCAGGACATCTGCCGCCTGATTATTTTCCCGGGCTATATGGTGAAATTCAAGCCCTTCGAACCGAGCTGACATTTTTAGGACGGCATTGCGGTAAGCTGCCATTTTTGGATCCTTGGCATCGAAGTCTCCATTTATTTGGGATATTGCGAGGTTCGAGGCCCTGCGCACCTCTAGGCGTTGAATGCCCATGGATACTGTCGGGGATATACCCCATGGCGTAAACCGGCCGGGAGAATCCAAATTAAACTAGGGGCTAATGTCGGGGATATACCCCGTGGCGTAAACCGGCCGGGAGTATAAACCAGCCGGACTGGATGACTCACTGGTAACCCGCCCGGAGCTTGGCGGTTCACCGGCTACCCGCCCGGTCTTGGCGGTTCATTAGTAACCCGGCGGGCGGGTCAGATGGATGACGAGGCCCATGGCCCAGAAGGCCGGTTCATACTATGGTGGGCCGGTTTAAGAGGAAAGGCATGAGGAATATTTACCTTACAAGGAGTTAAGACCAGGACTTGTATCCGGTTTGTATTAGAGATAGACTAGTCCTAATCCTAATAGGACTCCACATGTAAACCGCCCCTTCAACATATATAAGGAGGGGCAGGGCTCCCCAAAGAGGGAGGGGCAAGAAGAAACAATCTTAGGGCTAGACACAAAGAGGAGAGCCGCTTTACGGCGACTCCCTCGTGATGATAATGAGACCTAGCCTCAAACAGCATGTAGGGCTATTACCGGGGCCCGAAGCTGTCTAAATCCTTGTCTTGCGTGTTGATCCGCCCTGCGTCTCTCGTCCCACTCAACCCCTCTCAAGCTACCACATAGATGCGTTGGCCTCGCGACTGAGTCCTGACACTAAGGACATCTACCGTGACAATTCCACGACAGTTGGCGCCCACCATGGGGCCTGCGCACGGTGGTGTTGAGTTCTTGAAGGGATTCTTCTTCAGAGTTTCGGGAAGTTCGCAATTGACTGGATGAAGAAAGTTCGGCAGGAAATAGTCTTTGGCAGAGCCGGGTTTGGAATTCTGCTGCGCGCCGCCAAGGCAAAGTGATCCATCGAATCCGATCTGGTATCTAGCAATAAAGTTTGGTTAAAAAATTCTTTGGAGGTAGGAGACCGAGCCGGACACCCAAATCGGGTCGGATCTGATAGAGAACCACGCATACAGCCGTTGAGCCCGCGTACAAGCAATATCGCCTGAGATATTGGCGTACTGGCCCAGACAGCAAAGCAAACAGCGACAGTGGCAGAAACGTCACATCAATCGTCAATCAGGATACAGCGGAAGCAGTGGATTTTTTTATCACAGTTTGATTTCCGATCTGACGTTGCCACTACTAATCAGAGTCAGTAGATGCTAAAATAAAATACGTCCAAGGAGTACTACTTCTCTTGAGCAATTCAAGTCCCAAAGGGAATCAACGTATGGAAAGCAAGAGCTGTCAAGGGAGCCGGATTTGCCACCTCAGCGGCCGTGTCGCCTCTGCCATTGCGGCCACGTTTTTTCTTGTATATACGAATGAAGCAAGCTCAGCAGCGGCTCGAGAGTACCATGCATATCCACCATTACTGTTCAGAGAGACACCACTGTCAAAGTCTGTCCGCTGCGTCAAATCGCCCTCGTCGTGAGCGGTCTCGCCTTCGCTGTAAGCCGGCCGGGGCCCTACTGTCGCCGTTGTTGTGCATTGAACCGGCGCGCGCTGGGTCGCCTCTACTTCCGTTGACCCCACTATCATTGACCCATGGGTGCCGCCGCGGTCCAGGAGCAGTGCGCTGCTGCAAAACGGATCAGTGATTCAGAGTCAGATGAATCAAATCATGGAGACTAACGGGAGCGCGGCGTACTGTGTGCCTCGTGGTACCAGCGACAAGCCAGCCTACCGGCACCGCATAATATTACGAGGTGCTATCCTTCCTACATATTTTATTTGCATAAATAATGTTTCTCCAAGAATAATTACTCTGGTCTTTGCTATTTTTGGGCAGAACCATTATTTGTTACAAAGGTGTCGCAAAGGGGCGCGCCAATATTATTGCACTAGGGTTGGTCCGTGCCATGCTGCTGGACGGCTACATGGGCAAGTCGTCGTCCCCCGCTTCATCAGCGTCGGGGCCAACTCGTCCGTCCGCACCAGCTTACCACGCCACGGACGACACGCCCGTCCGCTCTCGTGGCCGGGTCAGGCGTCTGCACCGGCTTACAACCGTCACCGAGGTGATCATCAACTTAGCGGCGGATAATTTCCGACCTCACATATCAGGTGAAATCTATCTAAGTCTATTTTTGACACATATTGTTTTTGTCAAAGAACAAATTACTCCGGCCTGCGATGTTTTTGATGCAGGACAATTGTTCACTACATCAACACGACGTGGTTAACTTGCTCGTCCGCGCCGGTTTACGACACCGGTGCCGATCTTCCCCGTCCGCACCGGTTTACAATGCCGCGGCCGGTTCATCTATCCGAGCTGCCTCTGATGTTGCGGTCGCTTTTGTCGTCCGTCTCTCGTGGCCTGGTCTACATCAACATACCGGGCCGCACCTGTCTGCATGAGTTGTTTATTGGGCGCACAAGTCGCTTCCACTACAGTTTTGATTAACTTCAAATCGCCAGTTGGAAGGAACCATTGGCCGAGTTGCTGACACGGCTCATATGGGATCATTTACAACCCGCTGCAGTCACCTCAACCTTCTATGGATTCACATCGTGCTATCAACGCCAATGATATACAAGTTATGCCGGTTTATATCATGGACAAATATGGAGAGCCTCAAGCCAACTCCTCAAGTCACCTTTGAGACTCGGGGGCTATGATGACATGATTCAGCGAATATTGCCATTTCAGCAAATTTAAAAACCCCAGGACGATGAAGGGAAGGATAACCCGGTCCCGGAGGCTACTGTTATATTGATGAAAGTTTAAAGGCCGTCAGAAAATTTTCGGTTTAGAAATTATATGACAGTTACAAAATTCCGGCTCAATGAAGAAGATCCGGGTCATCAGAAAGGATTCTGATTTAAAATCCGGCTCAAGGGAAGTCAGTCTGACTGAAGCTCTCAAATGTCCGGTTTACAGTCCGGTTCAAGGGAAATCTGTTCTCCCACAAAGCTCTGAAGCGCTCAAATCCAGTTTAACAATGTCCGGTTCTAAAAAGGAATTAACTTCTCGCAAGTTCGGGTTTAAAGGCCGTCAGAAAATTTTCCGGCTGAAAATGAAGATTCCGGTTTAAAATCCGATTCAAAGGAAAGATGTCTCCCACAAAGCTTTGAAGCTCTCAATATCCGGTTCAAGATCCCGGTTCAAAAAGAATTTATCTCTTGCAAAAAGTTAAAAAATTGCCAAAGAGGACCTGCTGCCATGATGCGCGGTTCAAACATGGGTATCCCGCCTTACTGGCCTGACATATTATTGATCACATGGGGGCTTCTGCTTCATAATGCGGGGTCTCTGTTCTTTTACATCATGTGAGGTTACACGGAGTTGCTCTAAAGCGGCCTCCGGTTTACCCCTTGAGTTCGCTTTGCTAAAAGCATCGTGTTATATCACTTGGAGGATTGGTCGTGTCCGAACCAATACCATGCCTCTTGATAGGCGAAACCTACCAGATCACTTGGGGACTTGGTCATGTCTGAACCAGTCACGCCTCTTGGTCGGCCTAAGGCCACAGAATCACTTGGGGGCTTGGTCGAACCCGAACCATGACCACGCCATTTGGTCGGCATAAATGCCACGGTTTCATCTGGGGACCTGGCTGACTAGAACCATAGTTACACCTAACGAGAGCTTGGTCGTGTTTGGCCATGGTAACGCCATTTGATCAGTTTAAATAAAACTTTTCTTTTGCTTCACACTTTTCTTTGAAGGGGGGTTTTTTCTTTTCATTGTGTTTTTTAAACCGACAAAAGTTTTTTAACCAATCAATTGACGGAACACAGTTCACGTCAATCCGGAGACTATTTGCCCGGTTTGATCCTTGTTGTTAACATCCTCTTATGGAGTAACACGGTGTTTATCACAACCCGGCACGGTTTTATCATAAACTGGCACAATATGGAAGGAGTTATCAGTACTCGAGATTTGGGTTATCACCCTTACTAAAAAAGAAGTTGGTAAACCAACGATGTGATTCAATGTCGCAGGTATGATATGTTTCGTATTCAATTATTCTAAATGCAGCCTTGGTTATAAACCCAGGTTATATGTTGGGCATTATGACCCGTCCGGCGGTAAACCGCCAGGACACTTTAAACTAGTTGTATGCAGAAATAGGTTTGTTAACCCGGCCTGGTTTTTGGACTATAAGTCGCCAGCATATATATATATATATATATATATATATATATATATATATATTTGGATTGCGCCATCGGAATTATGCGCTTATAAATCATTGGGTTATATTATTCAAGTAGCCAAACTTGGCTGGCTTTTCATTATGATATTGAATGAATAAGATTTTCATACCGGATTATATTATCTTGAATAGCCAACATGGCTGGATTTTTATGGTTATTAATAACCGGTATTATTGAGTTTTCAAAGTCGCTTTAGCGCAACAGTTATTATTTTATCAAAGGATATGATTTATTCTACAATGGAAGGAATAGTCCTGAGTCGCTGCAGGCTCACGACCCGGCACTTGGGGGCTATATTATTCAAATTGAGATTACATGCAAGTCTCATGTCGCTGCAAGCATGCACCATGACACTTGGGGGCTAATGCAAAGTCATTTTTACTAGTCTTATTGAAGACCCGACTCATCATATTATAATGAGCCGGCCCTTGGGGGCTACCAATTGCTCTTGTCAACAATTAAAGGTACACAAATTTTCGTCCATAATAGTGAAGGATTCATTGCTCAGTTGGTAAAGCACAAAACTCTTAACCTTGTGGACGTGGGTTCAAGCCCTACGATGGAAGCTACATTATAAGGTGTTATTTTCATTGAAGTATATATCAAGTCCCGGTTCAGTATTATTTTACTAAGCCGGCCCTTGGGGGCTACACATCACTGCTCAAGTCTACATGATTATATTTATAAAGTCCCTGCTAATTATTGCATAATGACCCGGCACTTGGGGGCTACACTGATTGAAGTTTTTAAGCAATTACAAGTCCCAGGTTGCTGCAAGCATGACAACCCGGCACTTGGGGGCTACATATATGGAGTATTCAGTTTATATGATTGAGATGAACAAACCGGATTTCTTCAAGGTTGAAACACTTATTGGAGCAAGTCTTAAGTTATCACTATGTTCTCCTATTAAGACTTGGGGGCTACAGGTATTATGCATATAAAGGAGGAACATCTTCTTTTTATCAGTTTTGAGCAAATCAGGAAGATCAATTACACGACCCGGTGTTGATAACAATTATGACCTGGTGCCATCAATATTTATAAACCGGCCATTTTTGGTAATATTAAACTGGCAAGTTTTACATCTTTAAACCGGCTGAATATTAGTTAAGTATTTTCAGACCCATATTTCTTAAATCGGCGCTTTGGGAGCTGAGTCAAAGGAGTTATTCTTCACAATATTTCTCGGTGACAAACCAATGTCGGCAAATTGATTATGAAGTTGGCTTATTGACCTGGATTTTCTAGAAGAAGGAAATGGCAAGGAATTAAGGATGCTCAGATGCCGGTTTACAAGAATTCTTAACCCGGAGCATAATCTATCAAATTTGTTCTTGTACTTGTTTTACAGGATCAGTTTAACATGGATAAATCCAAATTAAACTAGGGGGCTAATGTCGGGGATATACCCCGTGGCATAAACCAGCTAGGAGAATCCAAATTAAACTGGGGGCTAATGTCGGGGATATACCCCGTGGCGTAAACCGGCCGGGAGTATAAACCGGCCGGACTGGATGACTCACTGGTAACCCACCCGGAGCTTGGCGGTTCACCGGCTACCCGCCCGGTCTTGGCTGTTCATTCGTAACCCGGCGGGCGGGTCAGATGGATGACGAGGCCCATGGCCCAGAAGGCCAGTTCATACTATGGTGGACCGGTTTAAGAGGAAAGGCATGAGGAATATTTACCTTACAAGGAGTTAAGACCAGGACTTGTATCCGGTTTGTATTAGAGATAGACTAGTCCTAATCCTAATAGGACTCCACATGTAAACCGCCCCTTCAACATATATAAGGAGGGGTAGGGCTCCCCAAAGAGGGAGGGGCAAGAAGAAACAATCTTAGGGCTAGACACAAAGAGGAGAGCCAGTTTACGGTGACTCCCTCGTGATGATAATGAGACCTAGCCTCAAACAGCATGTAGGGCTATTACCGGATGATGTTTCCCGGGGCCCGAAGCTGTCTAAATCCTTGTCTTGCGTGTTGATCCGCCCTGCGTCTCTTGTCCCACTCAACCCCTCTCAAGCTACCACATAGATGCGTTGGCCTCGCGACTAAGTCCTGACACTAAGGACATCTGCCGTGACAATTCCACGACAGATACTACCATCCGGAGACCATGTAAAAGGGCCTCATATTCGGCTGCATTGTTGGAGTCTGTGTACATAATCTGGAGTACGTATTGAACTGTGTCTCCTGTGGGGGACGTCAAAACGACGCCAGCCCCTAGTCCGGCCAACATCTTGGATCCATCGAAATGCATGATCCAATTTGAATATGTGTCGTACTCTTTAGGGAGTTCGGCCTCTGTCCATTCTGCGACGAAGTCGGCCAAAACTTGCGACTTGATGGTTCGCCGTGGCTTATAAGTTATGTTGAATGGGAGGAGCTCAATGGCCCATTTTGCAATCCGGCCCGTTGCGTCACGGTTGTTTATAATATGTGGTACTTCCGAGGCTACTGTTATTGAACACTCTTGAAAGTTGTGTCGTAGCTTCCAGGATGCCATGAATACCGCGTATGCAATCTTTTGATAATGCGGGTACCGTGATTTGCACGGAGTGAGGACAGTGGACACATAATAGACCGGCTTTTGAAGGGGGAATTTATGTCCGTCCGTTTCTCGTTCGACGACGAGCACTGCGCTTACAACCTGATGTGTTGCTGCAATGTACAATAGCATTGGTTCGCCAATGTTTGGCGCGGCCAGGACTGGGTTTGTTGCCAATATGGCTTTTATTTCATCGAGTCCGGCCATGGCTGCATCCGTCCATTCGAAGTGTTTGGTGTGCCGAAGGAGACGGTAAAGGGGTAGGGCCTTTTCTCCCAAGCGGGAGATAAAGCGGCTTAGAGCCGCCACGCATCCAGTTAACTTTTGTATTTGTTTGAGGTCCTTTGGGATATCCAATTGTGACAGAGGTTGGATCTTGGCTGGATTTGCTTCAATTCCTCTACCGGATACAATGAAGCCCAAGAACTTTCCGGCTAGAATGCCGAAAACGCATTTTTCCGGGTTGAGCTTGATGTCGTATGTTCGGAGGTTATCAAATGTGAGCCTCAAGTCGTCTACTAGAGATTCGACATGTCTTCTTTTGACGACCACATCATCTGCATATGCCTCCACTGTTTTGCCGATCTGGTTTGCCAGACATGTCTGAATCATGCGCTGATATGTTGCGTCGGCGTTTTTGAGCCCGAAGGGCATTGTGTTGAAGCAGAATGGGCCGTATGGTGTGATAAATGCCGTTGCGGCTTGGGCTGATTCTACCATCTTGATTTGATGGTAGCCGGAATATGCGTCGAGGAAACACAACGAATCGTGTCCTGTGGTAGCATCGATAATTTGATCAATGCGGGGGAGGGGGTAGGGATCCTTTGGGCAAGCCTTGTTAAGGTCTTTAAAATCAACGCACTGGTGCCAGGATTTGTCCTTCTTTGGTACCATCACCAGGTTTGCTAGCTAGTCCGGATGTTTTATATCTCTGATGAATCCGGCCTCCAATAGCTTTGCTAGCTCCTCTCCCATGGCCTGTCTCTTAGGTTCGGAAAAACACCGAAGAGCTTGTTTGACAGGTTTGAATCCTTTTAGGATATTTAAGCTATGCTCGGCCAGCCTACGTGGGATTCCTGGCATGTCTGAAGGGTGCCAGGCGAAAATGTCCCAGTTCTCTCGTAGGAACTCTCGCAGTGCGGCGTCTACATCAGGGTTTAACTATGCCCCGATGGAAGCTGTTTTATTGGGGTCCATTGGATGGACCTAGAATTTGACTATTTCGTCCGCCGTTTTAAAGGAGGTGGACTTGGATCTTTTGTCGAGTACCACATCGTCCCTATTCACCATGGAGTGCAACGCAGTCAGTTCCTCAGCCGCTAGGGCTTCGGATAGTGCCTCGAGGGCCAGTGCGGCTATCTTGTTTTCGGCGCGGAGTGCTATGTTCGGATCACTAGCGAGAGTGATGATCCCGTTAGGCCCGGGCATCTTGAGCTTCATGTACCCGTAATGGGGTATTTCTTGGAAGATTGTAAACGCTTCCCGCCCTAGCAGAGCGTGATAACCGCTGCTGAATGGAGCCACATGGAACGTGACCTCTTTGGACCTGTAATTATTCGGCGTGTCGAACACCACATCTAGTGTGATTTTTCCTGTACAGCGCGCTTCCCAACTGGGGATTATTCCTCTAAAGGTTGTGCTGCTTCGATCAATGCGGTTCCAGTCTATTTCCATTTTTTGAAGGGTTTCCTCATAAATGATCAATCCGCTGCCGCCGTCCATGAGTACCTTGGTAAGACGAAAGCCGTCCACTATTGGACTGAGGACTAATGCGGCTGGTGCTCGGGTTGTTCAGAATTTAGGTTCATCACTGGCGTTAAAGGTAATAGCCGTGTCACTGCATGGGTTTATTGTTGCTACTTGGTAGACTTCGGCAAGGCTGTGGAGTGTCCTTTTTCGCATATTATTTGATGCGAAAGTCTCGAAGACTGTTAATACCATATTGGTGTCTCTGGGGTGGCTTTCTGTGGCCTCCGGAATTAGGAGATCTTCGCCAATTTTGGCCACCTGCCGGAGTATCCAACATGCTCTAAGGCTGTGAGTTGGTGTGGCATCCTCTGTACTGTGAATTTTACAGGGTCCATTAAGCCATCCTTCCAGTACGGTTCCATGCCCTATAGAGGGTTTTTGCTTTTTGGTGTTTGACCCGGGTGTCTGGCGATGATGCACCCTTTTATTTCGGAATGAGTTTGTATTCAGGGCCGGATCGTCCCAAAATTTTATTTCGGTTTTCCAGGCGCTTTCCATCGCACAGTACTTTCGTACAATGGACGCCAAGTCAGCGAAGCGTGTAATATCATGGCAACTTATGGCGTTGAGGATTCCCTTGTCCGTGCAATTATTGCAGAAGATTGAGATTGCGTCTTCCTCGCGGCAGTCCCTTATCCTGTTCCTAACCAGGAGGAATCTATCCCAGTAATGATGTACTGTTTCTTCGGGCTCTTGCCTGATTTGGGATAGATCGCTTATGTTCGGGTGGGTGGGTGGAATTAAATCCGAAGCCTCACCCAATCTGAGGCTCAGACGCCGAGGAATTTCCGAACTTGAAAATTTGGATTCCTGGATGTTGTCCAATGTATCCAGCCCGTCGCCTGACTCTAAGTTTAGGTCTTGAGTGATATCCTCCCCTCCGCGGGTATCCGGCTTGGAGGGATCGGGAATCTGGATGTGGCTAGTCCTTAAGATAGATGAAGGGTCGCCGCACTGTCCCTCTACCACGGCAACGTGATGGGTGACTTGCGGAGAGTTAATATCTCTCACATCAGGTTTAGGCCCAATCTGGTCGTAATCCGTAGCAACTCCCAGGGTGGCAATACGATCTAAGAGCTCGTTTATGGAGGAGAGATCCATTGGATCTAACTGCTCAGCGATTTCCAAGCTGACATGAAGATTGTTTTCGATGGCTCAAGAGGTCATCGTCGGCGCAGAAGCCGAACAGGCGGTCATAAGAAAACTACCTAGCCGGAGGGTTTGGCCGACAGCCAAAGCTCCCTTAGCAACGGTGCCGTCTTTAAAGACGGGGCGAGGCATCCTTCCTGATGGCGACGACACAGAGGAACTCTCAATGAAAGCACCAATGTCGGTGTCAAAACCGGCGGATCTCGGGTAGGGGGTCCCGAACTGTGCGTCTAGGCCGGATGGTAATAGGAGGCAAGGGACACGAAGTTTTACCCAGGTTCGGGCCCTCTTGATGGAGGTAAAACCCTACGTCCTACTTGATTAATATTGATGATATGGGTAGTACAAGAGTAGATCTACCATGAGATCGGAGAGGCTAAACCCTAGAAGCTAGCCTATGGTATGATTGTTGTCTCCTACGGACTAAAACCCTCTGGTTTATATAGACACCGAAGAGGGTTCGGGTTACATAGAGTCGGTTACAATGGTAGGAGATCTACATATCCGTATCGCCAAGTTTGCCTTCCATGCCAAGGAAAGTCCCTTCCGGACATGGGACGAAGTCTTCAATCTTGTATCTTCATAGTCCAGGAGTCCGGCTGAAGGTATAGTCCGGCTATCCGAACACCCCCTAATCTAGGACTCCCTCAGCCGGCGTAGGATCCGGGCAAACGGCGGCGCGAACGGAGCCCATGGGCCGAGGAGCTTGAGCGCGGGATGACGGCCTGGTGGTGTTGGCGCTCCTACAACAGTTCACATGAAGGAAGAGCGACGGGGAGGCATGGGAGAGGAGGTGGACGCCGGCAGCGGCAGCTCCATGGCAGGAGGCCAGGGCGAGCAGGCGGTGGCCATGGACAGCGAAGCAGCACGGCGGCACGCTCGCAGCAGGCTTCTGCAGCCACAGAAGAGGACGAGGCAGGGGTGTCGAGCTCCCAGAGGTGGGCGCTGGTCGTGTTCGCCGGCGATGGAGGCGGAGCAAAGGAGGCGGTCGAGGCCGGCGCTGGTCGGCGCTGCGGCGGCGTCCTGCTGGTGGCCGGCGACGTGGACATGGGGCGGCGGAGCCGCAGGTGAGGAAGCAGAGGCACAAGGAGGACCATGGCGACACGGGCGACGAAGCAGCAGCGGCGCTGGCACCGAGCCATGCGGCGGGGAGGCGAGGAGGTGAAGAGGGATGCGGGCGCCATGAGAGGAGCCCGGAGGGCTCGAGCGAGGGAGGGATCGAGAGGGAGAGGCTGCGGGAGGAAGATGGGATCGAGGGAGATGGTGGTTCGGGTGTGCAGTTCCCTGGCGGCGCGAGGGAACGAGGAGGACGGGCGCAGGGGATTGAGTGGGAGGCCTCCCCTGGCGCTAGGATTAGGATTAGATGGGCTTGGAGGCTGGCCCAGTGGGGAGGGCGCCGGCTGGGCCTTAGAAGGCTGCGGGCCTGCTGGTGTTTCTTTCCTTCTCTCTCTTTCTCTAAAATCTCTTTTTCCATTAAAAAATAAAAAAGAAAATGAGAAAGAAAAGAAAGGGAAGTTAGGGATGGAATCTGGGCATGTGGATAATTTTCCCGGACTCGTAAAAATATGCATGGTCCGAGAACATTAGAAGTGGCAAGATCGGAAGATATGAATTCAAACTCATTTGAATTTAATCAAATGGTTTGAACTAGGGCTACGGTTTTTAAGTGCCCAGAAATGTTGAGAATTTAGGTGGAGCTCGGGGAAGTGATGAAAGAAATTATAGTAAAAGTTTGGGGACCAAGCTTGAAGCGGAAAAGGGCATGTGATCAATTGCAAGTGTGTTATGGTTGATTCCGAAAATGGAATATATAATACAGCTCCCTAATATCGGGAGGATATGTTATAAAGAGAATCACCAAGTGAATTCCCTCGGTTTAAATGGATCAAAGATCCATGCCATTTATTTAGATGAGATGCAAAAGATTTATGACATGATGACATGATGCAATGCACATGATGCAATGAACCAAAACGAAACACCCGACAACACTCGGAAACATGGAAGGCATCTGAAGCTCTGGTCTTGGGGTGTTACAACACTCCACCACTACGAGAGGATCTCGTCCCGAGATCTAGAATGGCACCGGGGGAAACAGAAAAGGAAGAGAACAGGTAAAATTAAGTTGCTTCTTTGACAAACGAGTGAAACCAATGAATCTTGAGATGTTGAACAAATTGAAAGAAACAAACAACGAAGATGGACAAAGTTGAGAGCACTCCATTAAAAAAAAGAGGAATAAGAAAGAACCGATTCGGGTAGCATTCCTGTTGAAAAAAGATGAAAGACTTGATAAGATGAAAGAACTTGAGCAGCGGCACACACTCCGGTTAAATGGATAAACCAAGAAAAGAACGCGATCCTGACAAAACAAGAAGATGGGTTGAAGAGAGCAACATCACAATGCCTCCGGAACAAAAGTAAGAATGGAATGGAATGAACAAAGGGAAACAAGATCTTGAGAGTGCACGCTTACAACAAATGCTAGAACAAAGTTGTTGGAAAACCAACAACGAAAAGAGTAAGCTTGTTGTGGGCTTATGGAAAACATCTCGAAATTATGAGGTGCAATTCTGCCACTAACGAAAACAATGGATTTGGATTGATATGAACAAGGAGACGACAAACTTATTCACCGGGAGGATAAAAGAAGAACTTGGGTCCTTTATGATCACCCTCAATAGCAACAATCCTTAGGGAAGGCTTTAGGTGAATTGTAACCCAAGATAACTCCAACTAAGAGGTTGATGAATTTAAAATATCTCAATCTTGACAAACACGGGAATCATGAAACACAAACTCAAATTGTCAAGAGTGACATAACACCATCTCAAAAGATGAGGTAAAAAGAATTGCACTCTGGATTGCGAGATGAAGGATGCTTGAGCTCCTCTGAAAAGAATCTCGATGAACACTTCGAGAAGGAATTAAATCCTTGATGAACCAAAATGTAGAGCCTCCATGAAGAACTCCGGTAAAAAAAAGAATGATCAATCAAAATGAATGAGAAATTGAAAACACAAGGTGAAACCTTGCACTGATTTAGATGGTACTTTGCGACGAGATAAAATGTAAAACTTGGGGCTCCGGAAAAGAAAGATGAAGCAATTGAAAAGCGAGAACTTGATGAGCCTCCGGAAGACAGAATTGAGTTTACTCGATGAGACAAGAATAAGAATTACATTATGCGTATCCTTCACCAATTAAATTGATTACAACCAATGGATTTGGCACACTACTTATTCTCGTAGAAAGAATTAAGATAGATATAGCACAAACTTGAGAAGGTTTTCAACGAACCACCGGTAGGATTGAAACAACGAATAAATCAATATTATACCAAGAGAAAAGGAATATTGGATGAACCACCGTAAGAATTGAAAATGAATGAAGAAGAAAATAAAGAAAAAGCGGGAAGAATTAGCATATGAACGAAGATGCTTGCTAGGATTTAGATATATGAAAACAAAGAGATCACGAGCTGATTAGAGATCACTTGAACGATGCACCAGTAAGATCAGAGAATGATAACTGAAATCTGAGAATGAATAAACCTGAATTGATGGACTCTGGATAATCAAACTGAGAAGAGTCTTGAATTGCTCCAGATAGGTGAAAAGAATTCCCACAATCGAAAATAATAATGAGAGGATGGCAACAAGCTAGAATCACGAATCTCCGAGAGAACGGATAAGATATGGAGGTAAAACTCTTCTTCGGTCTTCAAACGCAGAGAATGATGATGAGAAACACCACCATGAATTGTTGAGGCACTCCGGAATTAAAATTGGAAAGGTTGAGCCAACGATGAAAAGAATTTGACAGATCTTGGAGAAACACATCTGACTGATGATAATTCATTCTTACGACAAACTTTAGAAGATTTGAGAATATCTCCGGGAGAATAAGAAGAGTCAGGTAAGATCCTGGAAAAAGACCTGTGGGTTAGGGCCCACTCAAAAGAAGCACCATAGAACGATTTTGAAGAGAGATTGGACCAGTTGATTTAAAAGGCTTGAATGAGATAACATCCTTGAAAGAGTTTGAACGAAAGCAGAGTGGAACACGAATCTTCGAGACATCTTGAGCACTCCGTAACAATTGAATAGTGAGAAATGAGGAACACCGGCATGAGAAGGTGTTTGAAATGAGCAAAATGGGTATGATCAACACCAAAACTTGATTTGGATCCAGCGGAGAAGAAAAAGAATGAAGAATGGTGAATTTGAGGCTCCGTTAGTATCTTCATGAAAATCACCGGATACGAACATTAACAGAAAGAATGGCGAAGCTTTACATGAATAAAATGGAAACTTGATTAGAAGTCTAAGTCCTTGAAGAAATAAGGGTGGGAGGGCGGGTAAACAAAGACAACTTGGAATGGATGAAGCAAACACCATTGAGAAGAACTCATAATTGATCTTGCGAATGTTGAAGTGATCGGAACCACTTGAAGAGAGACACACCACTTGAAAAGGATTGACATGACAATCTTGATTATCATGAAGGATTGGTATTCACATCGGAGTATGAGAACACCATTTAGAAAAAGTATGGAATCAACACTTGACATTGAAGCAACTCGAATACCACAACTCGAAACAAAACAAAGGATTGGCTTGCAGAATAAGCCGGAACAAACATATGATAGAGATTTCGTCTGAAGTTTTCGTGGTGGGGCCTACACGGGCTCGATCGTACAGCACCATCATGTACAAGGCAGTGCACATGACATACAAAGGGTCCCCGAGTCGGCATAGCCAAGGACTCTTTAAGACACAGCGAGACCACTGTAAAACCAATCGTGGATAGGGGGACCACTAGACGTCGAACCCCAATTTCAGATCATACATCTGTCGGAAAGATATCCTAAGAGCTACTTGAATTCCCACTTATAAACTCAGGAAATTTTCCGGTTATGCAATCAGGTGTTGGGGATACAAGGGAAGCATTATATCTCACCCAAAACTAACAAATCCTACATCCAGCTGTATCCATCCTTCAACACATAACCAAGAAACCTTCGAAAATCGTTTACCTCAACCTTCGAAAAAGCATCCGTTATACGAGTTATGGAAATACTCCCGAACTCCCGCCCCAGTACTGGGTGGCATCGAGGTTATCTCACCAACAACTGCATAAAAGAGATTTCCGATGTCGGCGAAACTCAGGTATTCCAGAACTGTAATGATAAAATTGTGACGACAACACCTCGGAGCTCAACTCCCCGGGACACTGCCACAACCCCTAAATGTCAGGAGGCACCAAGAACAATGTTCTCGTCACAAAACCATCGGAACGATTCCAAGATACCCGCGTGATCCTAAAACAAATTAGTGAAATTTGAGAAGAGAAGAGACAAAACTCTACGTCAGGAGGCCTCACCAGAGCGACGAAGGGACTGAGGAGTAAAAAGAAGTCCTACTCTACGATATATATAATTCCTAAATGACTCAAAACTTTTTTTCTAGACTCAACAACGCCAGCGATTCGATCAAGCAGGGGGCTCCTAAGGTCGGGGAAGGCTCTGATACCAACTTGTAACGCCCTCGATGCGGCTATATCTCCCACGTGTCGAAGCATGACTTAGAGGCATAACCGCATTGAAAGAAATGTCGCAAGTGAGGTAATCTTCACACAACCCATGTAATACATAAGGGAAAGAGATACATAGTTTGCTTACAATCGCCACTTCACACAATACATGAATAAAGCATTACATCATCCAGATACACTCAAGGTCCGGCTACGGAACCAAAATAAAAGAAGACTACCCCAAATGCTACACAGATCCCCGATCGTCCCAACTGGGCTCCACTACTGATCAACTGGAAATGGAAACAACATGACGAACACGATCTTCATCGAGCTCCTCCTGAGCTTGGTTGCGTCACCTGCACGATATCATCGGCACCTGCAAGCTGGTTTTGGAAGTATCTGTGAGTCATGGGGACTCAACAATCTCACACCCTCGTGATCAAGACTATTTAAGCTTATAGGAAGGGTAAAAGGTATGAGGTGGAGCTGCAGCAAGCGACTAGCATATATGGTGGCTAACATATACGCAAAAGGGAGCGAGAAGAGAAAGCAAAGGCATGGTCGATAAACTATGATCAAGAAGTGATCCTAGAACAACCTACGTCAAGCATTACTCCAACACCGTGTTCACTTCCCGGACTCCGCAGGAAAGAGACCATCACGGTTACACACGCGGTAGGTGCATTTTAATTAAGATGAACTTTAGGTTTTCTACAATCGGAAATTAACAAATTCCCATATGCCCATAACCGCGGGCACGGCTTTCGAAATTTCAAAACCCTGCAGGGGTGTCCCAACTTAGCCCATCACAAGCTCTCACGGTCAACGAAGGATATTCCTTTTCCCAAGACAATCCGATCAGACTCGGCATCCCGGTTACAAGACATCCTCGACAATGGTAAAACAAGTCCAGCAAAGCCACCTAGATGTGCCGACAAATCCCGATAGGAGCTGCACATATCTCGTTCTCAGGGAACACCGGATAGGTCAAGCTACGAGTAAAACCAGCCCTCGAGTCGCCCCGAGGTGGCCCTGCAGGCTACCCATTTCGGACCAACACTCAGAGGAGCACTGGCCCCGGGGGGGTTAAAATAAAGATGGCCCTTGGGCATGCCTACCCAAGAGAAAGAAAAGGCTAGGTGGGAAATGGTAAAATCAATGTTGGGCCTTGCTGGAGGAGTTTTATTCAAGGCAAACTGTCAAGGGGTTCCCATAATAACCCAACCATGTAAGGAATGTAAAATCTGGGAACATAACACCGATATGACGGAAACTAGGGCGGCAAGAGTGGAACAAAACACCAGGCATAAGGCCAAGCCTTCCACCCTTTACCAAGTATATAGATGCATTAATTAAATAAGAGATATTGTGATATCCCAACAAAATATCCATGTTTCAACAAGGAACAAACTCCAATCTTCACCTGCAACTAACAACACTATAAGAGGGGCTGAGCAAAGTGGTAATATAGCCAAACAACGGTTTGCTAGGACAAGGTGGGTTAGAGGCTTGGCTTAACAATATGGGAGGCAAGATAAGCAAGTGGTAGGTATCGCATCATAGGCATAGCAAAAGAGCGAGCAACTAGCAAGCAAAGATAGAAGTGATTTCGAGGGTATGGTCATCTTGCCTGAGATCCCGCAAGGAAGAAGAAGAGTCCATGAAGAAGACAAACGGGCGTAGTCGAACGAATCCCCACAAACGCGACGTTATCGGAACTAACCCGAAGAAGCAACACCGGAAAGAAGCAAACAACATAGTAAACAACCAACACATGAACATGGAATGATGCACAACCAAGTATGATGCATGTCCGGTTTAATGATACATGGCATGTCAAAGTGCACAAACAAAACTACAACTTAAGTGGAGCTCAATGTGCAACGGGTTGCATATTGACGAAACACCACAATCCATTATTTAGTTCGATCTTGTTTATGTACCCAACAATATTAAATGTTGTTAAGCATATCAAGAGGTGAAACATAAAGGAATTATCTATCTAAACAATTTTAAATGGGGCCGGATATAACAAACAACAAATCCGGTAAATCTCCATATGCCTTAGTAATTTATTGCAACAAAAATTTAAACATTTTAATTGTTGTTATCATGATGCGGATGACATGGACAAGTTTATGCAATTTTTATTAAAGTTGACAAGAGCAATATGAAGCATTTTTCACCGTGGTGGAAAGGAAAAGGGGTGCCACGGCAACGATAACGAAATGGTGACACGCAATGTTCCGGTTCTGGCAACTCATTGAGACGTAGGTGCAAAAGAAAGTGTGGCGGGAGCGTGCAAAAGATGGTGGAGCGCTCCCGGATACCGGGTGTCCCAAGAGTCGACGACGGTGTCAAACGAGGGAACAACTAACGTTCACGGGCGGATTTCAACAACCAACATGCATCTCATACAACTCATGCATACGGTCCACGAGTGGTCGTCTCGAGGTTATACCCTTGAAGCGTGCCTTTTCGAAACGGATCAAGTTCGATGCGGTGTACGGGAAGTAGACGTTCTCGGGACGTTCGTAGTGGAAGTAGTCGTTCTCGCATGCTCTAGGTTCGACGGTAGAGGTTCTCACGATCTTGACGGCGGTAGTGGTAGATGTTTTCATGTAGATGTTCAGGGTCACGGCGAGGAACTTGATGCATCATTGAACTTGGCGTCCGAGGAATCCCGCGTAGTCGTACACGAGTCATAGTCGAACTTGACGGTTCCGTTACACAATTCTTCGGAGACGGTAGTTGTTCTCGGTTCATAGACGAACTTGACGGATCCGAGGGCTCCGGCCATCGGGGTACTTGACGCAATGCCGAGTAGTCGTACGTTTTGAAGAGGAACTTGGCGTCCAAAGGTGTACTTGGCGAACAACGGTCGTGGTGGAAGTAGTGGTACTTAGGCGTTTCGGTCAGCACTCGTTCGAGCATCCTTGGTCTTGCCGGCGGTGTGGGTCTCCTTGGGTCAAACAAGATGTGCAAGGCCAGATTGGTGACGGGGACTTGAAGCATGGTTCCTGCAGTGCCGGTAATGGCGAAGATGAGCGGATCCTCGTCGGCCGGCGTCGGATCCGGGCAAACGGCGGCGCGAACGGAGCCCTGGGGCCAAGGAGCTTGAGCGCGGGACGGCGGCCTGGTGGCGTTGGCACTCCTGCAGCAGTTCACGGTAAGGAAGAGAGACAAGGAGGCATGGGCGAGGAGGCGGTAGCTCCGTGGCAGGAGGCCAGGGCGAACAGGCGGTGGCCATGGACGGCCAAGCAGCACGGCGGCACACTCACGGCAGGCTTCTGCAACCACATAAGAGGACGAGGCAGGGGCGTCGAGCTCCCAGATGTGGGCGCTGGTCATGGTCGCCGGCGATGGAGGCGGAGCAAAGGAGGCAGTCGAGGCCGGCTTTGGTCGGCACTGCAGTGGCGTCCTGCTGGTGGCCGACGACATGGACATGGGGCGGCGGAGCCGCAGGTGAGGAAACAGAGGCACAAGGAGGACCATGGCGACACGGGCGACGAAGTAGCAGCGGCGCTGGCACCGAGCCATGCGGCAGGGAGGCGAGGAGGTGAAGAGGGATGCGGGCGCCATGAGAGGAGCCCGGAGGGTTCGAGCGAGGGAGGGATCGAGAGGGAGAGGCTGCGGGAGGAAGATGGGATCGACGGAGATGGTGGTTCGGGCGTGCAGTTCCCTGGCGGCGCGAGGGAACGAGGAGGACGGGCGCAGGGGATCGAGTGGGAGGCCTCCCCTAGCGCTAGGGTTAGGATTAGATGGGCCTGGAGGCCGGCCCAGTGGGTAGGGCGTCGGCTGGGCCTTAGAAGGCTGGGGCCTGCTGGTTTTTCTCTCCCTCTCTCTCTTTCTCTAAAATCTCTTTTTCCATTAAAAAACAAAATAGAAAAAGAGAAAGAAAAAAAGAGAAGTTAGGGATGGAATCTGGGCATGGGGATAATTTTCCCGGTCTCGGCAAAATATGCATGTTCCGAGAAAACTAGAAGTGGCAAGATCGGAAGATATGAATTCAAACTCATTTGAATTTAATCAAATGGTTTGAACTATGGCTAGGGTTTTGAAGTGCCCAGAAATGATGAGAATTTAGGTGGAGCTCGGGGAAGTGATGAAAGAAATTACAGGAAAAGTTTTGGGACCAAGCTTGAAGCGGAAAAGGGCATGTGATAAATTGCAAGTGTGTTATAGGTGATTCCAAAAATGGAATATTTAATATAGCTCCCTAATATTGGGAGGATCTGTTATAAAGAGAATCACCAAGTGAATTCCCTCGGTTTAAATGGATCAAAGATCCATGCCATTTATTTAGATGAGATGCAAAATATTTATGACATGATGACATGATGCAATGCACATGATGCAACGAACCAAAATGAAACACCCGACAACACTCGGAAACATGGAAGGCATCTGAAGCTCTGGTCTTGGGGCATTACAGCCTCTCCCCAAAAAATGAGAGGGAAGGGCGCCAACAATTGGCCATTTTGAAGGGGAACATCTAGTACAAATTATCCTGACCAAAGGTGGTCTTTGGCTGCCAAAAGTACTGGTGATGACGTCGTCTTGGGCTCCACGGTGACCTCCGTCCTGCCACTCTGCTGGTCTTGGTCTCGTTGCACCGGAATAGAAACCTTTGCCCGATGCCTTGGCCTGTGCTTGCCCCCTTTGCACCAAAGAGGAAACAAGGACACTGCGCTGGCCGGTGCCCGCCTGGTGCCTGCCTAGTCTCGAACGTCATGGCTTGCGTCACAGGCTCCTCGCAAGGTACCCTCTGCCTTGATATCTCCGCCTCCTCGCGAGCCTGCCTGATGAGGCTGCCTCTGAGGAAGCTCTCTGCCGTCCGCCCCGCGAGGCTTGGCCCCTCGCGAGGGTCTTGAGCTTGAGTCGGTGAAGATGGGCCGCACTGGGCCCCCACTTGAGCCACGCCGCAGGCCGCAGGCAGGCATGTCTGGGGACCCCCGTTCCCAGAACACCGACAGTAGCCCCCGGGCCCAAGGCGCGCCCGGGCTTGGCCTAGCAGGAAAGCGAAGGGGCAAGCGTGAAGCGCCACGGGCCCTAACAGACTGCGGCCTTGGGGGCTGCATGGCGATTGATTGGACGTGGGCGTCTGAGCTTCCCCACGACGCCTCGGCAACTGTCCATCTGACAAAAGAGGTGCCCGAGCCAGACTTACTTGCTTTGTTCTCGTTTGCTTGGCTCCAGATCCCCTTTCTCGCTCTCCTCCTTCTTGCTTCCGAAATCCTCCAGATCTGTCTCAATCCTTCTCATCTAGCATGCCATGGCGCCTCGCAAGTCCTCGACCGAGGCTTGGTACTCTCCGGCTCTGGATTCCCCGAACCTGTCAGAGAAGAACCTTGCCCTCACGCGCCTAATGACGGTGGCGCAGGGCAGCAAGGGGGCGACTGTGCTCAAGGCCGGCTCCGACCAGCCTAAAAGCGGGGGGAGCACCTTCTATCCGCTCTTTGTGAGCGCCATCATCGCCGGTCTGGTGCCTCCTTTCTCTGAGTTCTTCTTTGCTGTTCTCCGCCAGTACAACTTGCAGGCTCTGCATCTCCACCCCAACTCTGTTCTTCTCCTGGCGATCTTTGCCTACTACTGTGAGGCTCATGTCGGGGTAAAGTCCTTGGTGGCCTTGCTGCGCCACTACTTTTCCCTCCGGGTTTCTGGTGGCCATGTCACCGCGTGTGCAAGCTTCATCGCATACTCCAATTGCAATGCCATCTCGATGCATGGGAAGAGAATCGAAGGCTTCCGGAGCAAGTGGGTCATGGTGGACGTCGGGCGCCTCCACCCCCATATGGTGTTGCCTACGGGGCAGCCCAAGGTTGTCGACGCGTGGTCCCGCGCGGAGCTCGTCGACCCCCGTGCGAGGGCGGTGCTGAAGAGGATGAACCCGGACCTGAGGCCGAGCAACTTGGGGTGGCGAAGCTGACTGGAGCCACGCTCCTGAGGGAGTTCTTGGAGCACCGGGTGGCTCCACTCCAGGAACTCCCGCTCCCGTTGTGGAGGCTTGGGATAGTGGACTCCGCCTTGTGGCTAAGCTCTAAGGCCCTGACTGATGAGAATCTGGTCGCGGCCCTCCATTCCTTGGTTGGGGGAGACGTGGCGAACCCGGAGGGCGCCCCTGTCCCCCTGTTCCTTCGCGACGACTGGGAGCAGGTGGTGAACGCCATGCCCACCTTTAATGGCGATGGGCTGGTCCCCGCGGAAGATCCTGAGGGGTCTTGCAGCGATGGTGAACGTGTCCTCCGGAGCTCCAGCGAGAGCGAAGAGGCATAGGAAGAAGAATCCGACTCTGAGGCGACTAGCGAGGAGTTGAGTGAGTCTTTCCCTCGGCGCAGGTCCCATGTCCTCCACTCCATGCCAGACGACGACGATACCAGCGCCAGGCGAGGAGGGGAGGACTCTCCCTTGGTCGCGAGGAAGGGCAGGTCGGGGCTGGTTCCCCCAGGGTCTGCTCTTGTCCCTGAGCGATTCGAGGCCAGCTCCAGCCCTCCTGACGTGCCTTCTGCTTCCGGGCCTCCCGAGGCTGACCCCAGCTGCAGGCTCTCGGGCTTCAAGTTCGGCCGGAGGTTGCTTGGGTCTGCAAGCGACGACCAGTAAGTGCTCGATTAGTGCTTTGCTTGGTTCCTGCCGCGGAGGCTTGACGTCCATATTCTTTTGTCAGGCTGGCGCCTGCGGCGAAGAGGTTGAAAGGGGCTTCTGCGGCCCCGCCCGGGGCGAGTCCACCTGCCGGGATGGCGCCTTCGTCCACTGAGGGGAAAGACGGCGCGGCTTGCGCCTCCCCTGCCCGGTCGTCCTCGCGAGGCCGACTGGGACGCCTTGGCGAGGGGTCATCCCCCGTGGCTCCGCTGACCCTGAAGTCGACTGCGCTCGATGCTGGAGCCGGGGCAGCCAAGGCCCAGGGTGTTCCTTCCTGTCAAGCCATGATCACGCTGCCGTCTTCTTCGCCTGCTCCGCCAGTTCCTGCTTCTTCTGTTTCCTCTGCCGCCGTCTTGGACCAGGTCGCCAGCGAACTGAGCCAGTTGCGGGAGGATCTTCTGAGCGCGGACCCTCGCCTATCGGCCGGGCGTCCGGAGTTAGCTTCTGGCTGGGCCCGTTCTGCTGCCTCCCTCCGAGCAGCGTTGAGCCAGGTCGTGGCGGCCTCCGAGGGGGAGAAGCAGACCACCAACCAAGCCAAGGCCGCTCGCGACGCTGCCCTGGGCGACGCTGAGGCTCCCGAGGTTCGCTGTGAGGCGCTGGAGACCGAGCTGCAAGGCGTGCACGATGAGCTCGCCAAGGAGGTCCACGGCCACCAGGAGAAGGAGAAGGAGATGAAGGCTCGGGAGGCTGCCGTCAAGGACCGGGGCATCAAGCTTGATGACCGCCATGGCCGGTTGGAGACGCTGGAGCGGTCACTGCAAGCGGAGAGGACCGAGCTGGACGCCAAGGCGAAGGTCCTGGCGAAGGATCGGGTGGCCTTCGCAAAGATGGAGAAGAGGGCTCGTGCCGCGCTGAAGACGCTTTACGAGAGCGGCTTGGAGGAGCCGCTGGCCGGTGCGGAGGATGACCCCGCCAAGCTACTTCCCTTCCTAGTCCGCGTGCTTGAAGATGTCGTAGACGGCCTTGGCCCCACGGCCGAGGCCGAGGCGCGTGCCCTGTCTTCTACGGTGCTGACGCATGTCCTCAGCCACGTCTACCTCCGCGACCCCGACGTCGACTTCAGCGTCTTGCCCGGGCGCGGTGCCGCCAGCCTCATGGCCCCGGGAGGCGGAGTCGTCCAGCGTGACTCCACCACAGGCGGCGGCGCCACTCAAGAGTGATCCCTTCACATCTTTTGTCCTGTTTTTACTCCTGCAACATGCACCATGCCTCGCCGAGGCATTTAAACTTGTGTTTGGCTTGTGAAACAATCTATGGCTTGTAATATTTGCTTTGAATTTCCTGGAATTTGCATTTTTCTCCCCTACTTGCTTGCGCTCTACGTCGGCAGGGCCCGACCTCACCCAGCGTTAGCCCCGACCGGAAACCAGGACGGGACTACGGAGTGAGGGGCTACGTGGCAAGTTAGGCTCCTGAGTCGTGATGCTCAGGAGTCCCCCTTGATGCACAAGCAACAAGTACGAAAGGGGGGAATGAGTGGATTGATCATTCTGCGTCGGCATGGCCCGGCCCCGCGCATACCTCACCCAGCGTTAGCCCCGACCAGAAACCAGGACGGGACTAAGGAGTGACAGGCTACGTGGCAAGTTAGGCTCCTGAGTCGCGATGCTCAGGAGTCCCCCTTGACGTTCAAACGGGTTTCCATACCTTGCCTCCGCTCGGGGAGGGGCGCGTGATGACCAGGTCCGAGGGACCTGGCTGGGTGGCGTGCACTCGGGCGAGACCCGGGCGTAGCCCCCGTGTCCAGCCCCCTCGCACGGCGCTCCTGAGGGGAGGCATTGCGATGGTGCCGGGCATAGAGATCTGGGCTCCCTGAGGTTGGTACGGCCGTAGGCCGCCCTCAGCTGTTTATCACCAGCGCGGAGCATAGCGCTTCTGTATGTGTACGGGCATAGCCGCTCCTCGGCAGTGTCATCAGCCAGCACGGAGCATGGTGCTTCCACTGGTACGTGGGAGGGGGCTCCCCTCCGGGAGGAGCCCCCGGGGAGTGTACAGCCCCGCCCTGACACGTTGCCGGCACGGTAGGGCTAGGAGAGGTGTATCTAGGCACTCGTGAGGCAGCGCGGGACTCACGAGGCCCTACCTCGAGGCGGGTTGCGCCTGGCTCTGGGCCTTTATCAATGGTGTGTTCCTGCAGGGTGGTTAGAATGCAAATGCTCTACGTCCTCAGGTCCCGGCCCTCGAGCTAGCTCAGCCGCCGCTGGTATGACAGGTCGCGATGTCGTGGGTCAAGGCCAGGGGTGAGGGCTGGAGAGCCAGTAGGAGCCCATGAGTCGCGATGCTCAGGTACCCCCCTTTTAACGTGCAAGCGCTTTGCATGAAAGCGGACAAGTCCGCGATAGGAAGCAGGTGACAATTAAGCGCGAAAGAGCGAATTCATTTTAAGTAGACGCGGGAAAAGCAAACACCGTTGGGCCAGGCCCGAGTAGCTCGGGGATGATGCAGCCCGAGGGGCGCCCCCAACAAGGTAAGTAAAGAGCATAAGCAAAACGGATACATGCCGCAGGGACGGACCCACGCGGCCTGGGAATGATGCGGCCCTATGGGCGCTCCCAGCTAAAAATGGAACTTAGAAAGATGTCACCTGGTGCTTTTGAAGATGAAGTGGTGTTGAAGAAGCGGGCGATGTGTGATGAAGGCGTCGACCCTCACGAGCCCCAGGCCCAGGAGCCTCGGGAGGCTCTGGGGGCACAGGTGGGTCTCCGAGAGCCATCTCCATCTCCGCCAGGACCGCACCATGCCTGACCTCCTGAGCCTCCAGAATGCTCCTCAGCAGACACTGATGAGCGGCGACCATGTTCGGCAGGCCGAAAGGCATGCGAACATAGCTGTGAGGTGGACCCTCACAACGCCCCACGCGCGAAGGCCAGTGGCGCTCCTGAGACGCGGCTCGGTTGAGCCCTGGTACGTCGATGCAGACGCGCAGCCCACCATCCTCGCCTGGATGTGGGGCCATGGCAGGCAAGCGGCGGCTGCCACGCATGACTCTCGACTCATGTAGCTCCTGAGTGTTGCTTGTGATGAACTCCTGAGGGTTTGGTCTTCCTTGCTTTGTACCTTTTGGAGGGAAACGTGCCTGGAAGCACCCCTCCAAGTGGTGCCCGAGCGCCTCCGTCTCGACCTTGGCAAAGTCGGTGGCTCTCCAAGAAAAAGCCCCCGAGCCCTGCCTGAGGAGGGCGCCGAGCGTGCCTTCCTGCAAGAGAGGGTGGCGCTTCCTGATTGGGCGCAGATCCTGACGCAACACCTCCGGAGGCGCCTGCCTCCTTTTGGCTTGGGCCAGGCGAAACCTTCTTCTTCTTAAGGGTCGCCTCGGGAAGTCTTCCGTTCCTGTGGTCCGGGTCTTCGATTGCTGTGGCTTGGAATGCGTGCTCAAGTGAACACACTGCGTCCCTTTCTTCACAGGGTACGGTGATGACTCCACCGCTTCCTGGCATCTTGAGGACATTGTATCCATGGTGAGTAACTGCCATGAACTTGGCCAGGGTTGGGTACCCGAGGATGGCGTTGTATGGCAGATGGATCTGGGCGACATCGAAGTCGATGAGCTCGGTGTGGTAGTTGTTGCGCTGCCCGAAGGTGACTGGAAGGCGAACCTGCCCTGTTGGAACAGTGGAACCATCAGTGACTCCTGAGAATGGCTTGTTTGGCTGAAGCTGATCATACGGCACTTGGAGATTGTCGAACGTCTCGACGGATAGGACGCTGAGTCCTGCTCCGCCATCAATGAGGGTCCTGGTGACCTGCACGTTGCTGATGACTGGGGAGCAAAGCATCGGGAGGGCTCCGGCCGTTGCCGCGCACTTGAGTTGATCCGCTGAGCTGAACGTGATAGCGCACGCAGACCACCTAAGAGGGCGCATGGCCTCAAGCTTGGGGAGGACTGCATTCACCTCGCGAGCAAACTGCTTGAAGATGCGTTGTGAGGCTGGGGCCTGCGCGCCACCCAAGATGCAAGCGATTGCGCACGGCTCCTGGAAGCCCCCAGCTCCCTCGTCTTGATGTTGGTCTTCGTTCCTCCTTGGCGGTGGCGGCAGAGGAGGAAGGCCTGCATTGCCGTGCGGGCGATCCTCATGAGGCTGATCTCTCGAGCCTCCCTCGCGAGGTTGGTCCTTCCAGTGATCCTCGCGAGGTCGGTCATGCCACCCTTGGCGAGGGACACGGTCTTCCCATCATCCGCCACCTCTTCCTCCTCCTCGGCCATAGCCCCTGTCGTTGCGCTCGGGGCGTCGGCCGACACGCCCATCTCTCACAGCCCTGAGCTCTTGACATTTGTTGGTGTTGTGGGTGTGGAGGTCGTGGTACACGCAGTACCGGCTGCCCTTGGATGACTCAGGCTGATCCCTACCTCGCTTGGTGTCTGGTTCCGCTGCAAGCACGGCAGCCCCCTTGCGCTTCACGTCCTTGGCCTTGGGCTTCTTCTCTTCTGGGTCGGCAGCCGGGAGTTCGAGGAGGGAAAGGCACCCTTCCTCAGCCCTGGCGCACTTGGTAGCCAAGTTGAACAGCTCCAGGGATGTGCACATGTCTTCATGGATTGCTAGCTCCTCCTTCATCTTGATGTCGCGTACACCGTCGGAGAAGGCCGAGTTGATGGCTTCTTCAGTCACCTTGGGGATCTTGAGGCGAGCGTTGTTGAAGCGCCGGATGTATTTCTGTAGGGTTTCCCCTTGCTGCTGCTTGATGCGGCACAGATCGCTCACGGCCGAGGGCCGGTCGCGAGTGCCCTGGAAGTTGGCGATGAAGCGAGCGCGCATCTCGTCCCAGGAGGAGATCGTGCCAGGAGCCAGGTTCAGGAGCCAGGTGCGGGCCCCGTCCTTGAGCGCCATGAGGAACCAGTTCACCATGACCCTTTCATCTCCATCGGCGGCTTCGATGCATAGCTCATAGAGCTATAGGAACTCTGCGGGGTCCGCCGTGCCATCATAGTGAGGGGGCAGGTCAGGCTTGAACTTGCCTGGCCATGCGACGCTGCGTAGCTCGGGGTGAGAGAACGGCAGCCTGCTGTGGCCACCGGTGCCTTTTGCTGGTATTGGGCTTGTTCCTACGGATTACCACGCGCCGCCGCTTGGAGCAGCATGGGGTTTTGGTGTGGAGGTGCAGGGACGCGATCTTGGCGCGCCGGTGCTGGGAGCGTGTGAGCACCTTCTTGAGGACGAGGGATCTCTTGGCAGCTCCTTTCTTACTGCGCAGGCGCCGGATGCGGAGGGTCTCGCCCTGGGGCAACGCACCTTGGAGCCAGGGCGCCTTCTTGGGGAGGACGTGGTGGAGGCACCTGCTGATCCTTGCCTCCCGCGCGGAAAGGAGGGCGAGGCAGCGAGAGGGACGACAAGGGGGAGCCCCCTGCAGCGCTGACGAGCTCGGTGATGCGGGTGAGCCAGTCTTCGTAGAGGTCGTCGACGGGGCGGTAGTGCAAGAGCTCTCTTACCAGGAGCAGCGCGGCGTGCGCGTCCGTGGGGGCGTGACGAGCATGGGACGATGAAGCGGCTGGAGTTGGCGATGGTGTGGTGGTGCGGCCTTCCCGCCGTAACGAAGGATGCTGGACGAGGCCTGCTGCTCGTTCCCCGCCGGGCCGGTGGCGGCGTTGGCGGCAGGCGACGGGGAATGACGTGGGCGTCCGCCGACGGGTGCCGTCTGGACGATGCGGGTGGCGAGAGCAGCCCAGCGCTCGGCGCGAGCCCGGCGAGCGTCAGCCATGGACACGACGGAAGATCGTACGCGGACAGCGGAAGGAAGATTCCAGCGCACCCCTACCTGGCGGGCCAAATGTCAGATTTCGGGTTCCGGCAGACCCTTGAGGTTCGAACACTGGGGTGCGCGCGGAGATCTCTCCCCTACCGATCTACGTTCAATCTCCTCGCGTGATCTAAGCTGGGAACAACGAACAACACAAGGGACACAAGATTTATACTGGTTCGGGCCACCGTTGTGGTGTAATACCCTACTCCAGTGTGTGCTGTGGTGGATTGCCTCAGGGGCTGATGAGGGACAGTACAAGGGAAGAACATCCTAGCAAGAGGTGTTCTTGAGCTGGTGCGATGAACTGCTAGGGTGAGTTCAGTCGCCTCTCTTTCTCTCTGCTAGGGTTCTACCAGATCTCTAGATGTCCGGGTATGTTTATCTCTCCGGGGTCTGTCCTCTCTACTCTATGGTGGCTAGTTCTATTTATAGAGGCCCTGGGCCTCTCCCCAAAAAATGAGCAGGAAGGACACCAACAATTGGCCATTTTGAAGGGGAACATCTAGAACAAGTTATCCTGACCAAAGGTGGTCTTCGGCTGCCAAAAGTACTGGTGATGACGCCGTCTTGGGCTCCGTGGTGACCTCCGTCCTGCCGCTCTACTGGTCTTGGTCTCGTTGCACCAGAATGGCAACCTTTGCCCGATGCCTTGGCCTGTGCTTACCCCCTTTGCACCAAAGAGGAAACAAGGACACTGCGCAGGCCGGCGCCCGCCTGGCGCCCGCCTGGTCTCGAACGTCATGGCTTGCGTCACAGGCTCCTCGCGAGGTACCCCCTGCCTTGATCTCTCCGCCTCCTCACGAGCTTACCTGATGAGGCTGCCTCTGAGGAAGCTCTCTGCCGTCCGCCCCACGAGGCTTGGCCCCTCGCGAGGTTCTTCAGCTTGAGCCGGTGAAGATGGGCCGCACTGGGCCCCCACTTGAGCCACGCCGCAGGCCGCAGGCAGGCAAGTCTGGGGACCCCCGTTCCCAGAACGCCGACATACACATATATATAAAATAAGGAGGCACTTGCGTACGTGAGGCTATGGACCTGGTGGGTCCCCATTGTCATCCTCTCCAAGTAAAGTCATCTCCTCGCCCGCACGCGCTTTCCGCCCGAAACAGTCAGCGCCGCCCGCCCCGCTTCCCGGTGCCGACGATTGCTCCGGCTTCAAACGACACAAGTGCCGTCCGTCCGTCCATCTGCCGCCCACATTAATGATACAGGGTTGCCGATGCGGCTACTCTGGCGCCACACGTCTGTCTCTCCGCCCGCCCACCATTGCTATATAAACTGCTGCAGTGGCCATAGCCGCAGTCATCCGCATCCGTTCCCTTTCTCCTGTCCACACCACAACTGCCCACCATGGCTTCCTCGCGCTCCAGCGCTCTTCGGGACGGGTGGACGACGGACCACAAGGAGATGGCAGCCATTGCTACCGACCGGCTGGCCGGCAGGCAGCCGGAGGACGACGACATCCCAATGGAGAACATAGTAGTCGATGATCCGGCGCCAACCCCCTCCTCCGCGCCATCCTTGTCGGTGCATTGCACCATGACCATCGGCGAGGACCGTGCCCAATATATGGATAGTGTGAGGCAGATGCGTCAGGAGCAGTTCCAGGAGGCGCAAGCCAACCCCGCCTACAACCACCATCTCCTAAAGGAGCACATGCAGGGGGAGGACTAGATCACCGCAGAGCGGGTGGAGCAGGAGGCGCTGCTCGACTCGTACCGCTCCGCCCGCAAGGGCCGCCTGGAGCGCTGGCGGGACCGCATGCGGGTGGCGGAGGCTGCGGCCGCCTACAAAGAGGCTAGCAAAGAGGGCGATGAAGCGGGCGAGGCGCTGTTTGGCGAGACCAAGGACGAGTCAGAGGACAATGCCGGCTCCGACGAGTCCCCCCTCCGCTGGCGTCGATGAGGCCCCGCGGTGCCAACAACGAGGCAGAGGACACCGCCGGCTCCGCCGAGGCTCCGCCCCACAAACAACAAGGCAGAGGACATCGCCGGCTCAGCCAAGGCCCCACCCTCCCGGCAACGTGGGGGAGGATTTCCACTGCTCCGCTGAGGCACCACCTGCCGGCAACGAGACAGAGGACATCGCTGGCTCCGCCGACGCCCCGCCCCGCTGCTAACGAGGCCGCGCCACACAGAAAACAAGGAAGAGTAGAACACGGTAGGTCGCCGCCACTCGGGTCCAAGTAAGGCCACCGCTGCTACCCTCCTGTTGAAGCCAAGATAGGCGGGTTGACCATTGACGGCCGGTTAGCTTCTTGGCGGCGACATGGAGTCGGGGAGTTCTGCTGGAGAATAATGCTGCTTCTACTTAACTGCTGGTGCAGTTGGCTGACTGACACGTGGGCCCAACAGGCCACATGTCAGTTACGCAACTGCACCTGCAGTTAAGTCACTGAAGCTTCTGTTTGGCTCAGTGGGACACAGGTGGGTAGCTTCGGTTTATTAATTATACCTCCAGTGCACCCCTTTTAGTTGAAGAATGTATGAAATGTAATGAAATCTGGCATGTTTATATGAAATCCGACTTTGTATGAATGAATTTATTTCAATTAGTTCTAATTCCTGTATCACTGGCATTGGATGAACATGCAAAACAATTCCTGTATCACTGGCATTTGATGAACATGCAAAACAATTCCTGTATCACTGGCATTGGATGAACATGCAAAACAATATCTAGGGTGATCACCTCGTTTGCAGCAGTTTCACATGTACTCCCTCCGGCCCTTTCTTGTCTGTATACAAGTTTTTTCTGCAGTCAAAGTATCTCTACTTTGACCAATCTTATACAAAAAGGTATGCACTTTCACAATGTGCGAAGCAAAAAGGAACAGAAGGAGTACAAAGAGTTTGAGCAGGTTTTTAGCGTTTCTGTACATTGTAATCAAACACACAGGCCTGGCAATTCATAGAGAACATTCAAAACAATCGATGATTATGCATCTCAGCGACTCACATGTCAGAGGAAATATTTACTTCACAACTAAAGAATAAAGAAAAAATTGATCGGCGCTGCTGACAGCAAGGGCGTCCCATTCGAAAATATCAAACACATGTCTTGCTAAAATCAATGAGAAAAATTTGACAAGGTTGTCCCATTCCAAAATATCAAATGCCTATGATTGTGGAATGGGCAGGGTTTGCCATCAGTTCGAACATTGACATGGCACCTCGTGCTAAATAAACCAGTTGTTCCTTTTGTGCAGTTCCACCAAAATCGACCAAATTCGCGCGTAGCTTGTATGATTTCGCCCTTATATGTTGCAACACCTTGAATTTATTGGCACCTCCTTTCTTGTGGTGGAAATGAATGATTCAATGTATTCATGAACATTTTGTGCAGTTCCCATTGAAATCAAGCTGAGCACCCCTGTTTGCACAAATACAAAAAAGTGATTAGTATTGAGCAAACTATACTATGAATTGACAGTTTCAACAGGCACATACATGGTCCATGTAGAGCACACTTTTAGAAAAATGGAACTCACCAGAAAGAATCCTAGAACAACATTGTACTCGCGCATCACAGCAAAAAAATGGTGATTTTGTCAGTCCTTCTGAGCTGAAGTTAGTTTGGTCTTGTGGGGAGTAATGTAACCATCCTTCAACTGCTCCTTCTGATGATAAGATAGACAGGGCTTCTTCATCCTGGCATAATCGGAACTAGTCACTTCACGTACTCCATATTCTTCTTCAGAGGAAGATGATCCTGTTGTGCAAAGACAAGAGGACTACTAAATGCTAGCATCACTGTTTGCTCGAAAAAAAGGAAAGGAAATATTTAAAATAGCACAGATGAAGCACTTCTCAAGGACAATACCACTTTTTCATGACAGTATCTAAACAGTATCACAACACCAATAGAGATGGCAAAGCTCAATCATATGGATGAAATCAGTGGGCGAGTACCAACCTTTGTCAGGAGGCTTATTGTGTAGAGCATACAGATGAAGCAATTCTCCGGAACCATCAGTTGCAATCTACGGTGGTGGCCATGCTTACTATATACTCCTCGATTAGTTTAATGTTTCCAACATCTTCTTGTGCAGTTCCACTAAAATATATGGTATCTTCATAGAAGATCCCTGTTTGCACAAGTAGAGATAATTACATATTACATTAAGAGTGGCATCAAATCAGTGGCAAAACAATTGCTCGTTCCAGCCATAGCAATAAATTAAGATGCAAAACTATATCATTACTTGTGTCATCACAGTTCCAGTGCTTCATTACAGCACCGGGAGTTGATTTTTTGTTTTTCTTCCACTTGTTCTTCCCCTTCATCACTTGGTTCAATAACAAACAAGCTTCGCCTTCAATGTAAGATTTGGCATGTCAATTAGGGAGCACAAGTATAGTACTAAACTAAATTTTCTGATGAAAGTGGCAAAATACAGGCCAGCAGTTGTGAAATATCCTTATCTTACCTCAGTGGGATATTACGGTGCACATATAGATTGGAAGTCTTGTCTCCATTTGTGTAGTTCACTAAAATCAAGCAACATTATCGTACAAGTAGCACAACATATGAATGCACACTACAGAATCATGTGAAAGAAGGCTAGTACTAACCTCTCATGATGCGGAATTCAAACAACTCACAAGAAGAAGATCTGAACCAAATTTGCCTTAACGGATAGGAAGTAAGATCTCCTCTTGTGCAGTTCCACTAAGATCAAGCAATCAAGCAACGTTGTCGGTGTGACATTTTGGTTGAACTGCACAAAACACTCTTAAAACAAAAGTGTTTTGTGTAGTGCAACAAAAGGTCACAATGGCAATGAGGTGAAGCAGATAACCCTGTTTACACAGGGGTGCAAAGGAAACAATTAGTGGTCAATAACGGTGGATGACACAGAAGCCAACAAAAAGAAGCATCTACCTTATCTAAGTGGGAAAGAAAGCAAGACAGTAGCATTTCTAAAACGGTGGCATTGATTAATATTAAAATAGAGATTATATTAACAACAAAATTTGTTAAACATGTAATTTGCTTTTAACTGTGGCTCTGCATCAATTTTCCAGCGGCATTATTAGAGGGTGTTTGTTTATAGGACATTTTGGTGTAGGGACTAAAAAAACTCCATGTCAGTCCCATCTAAACCAAAGAGGAGGGACTTTTAGGGACTAAAAGTGGGCATTTGGGACTAAAGAAAGAAGACCCCGAGGGAGTCTTTTTGGGAATTTTTTCCAACAATTGCCCCTGCCACGCATCGCACCTTGTCTCTATAAGTTCATTACTAGGGGTAACATGGTCTTTTAGCATGTCATTTAATAACCTCTAGCCCATGATTAGTCCCTGGAACCCAGCAGGTAGGGACTAGAGAGTTTTTAACCAAACCGGGCCTTAGATTAACAACAGCTAATGAGTTGCACGGGACAGTGGATGCACCAGCACCATGTGCATCTACCAATGTACTGTGGTCATGCACAGTCTGTTGCAACAAAGAACAAGCAACCAAGGAGCATATTTGTGTTGGTCCCAGTTTTGTTATCTTTAGACGCCTTTCCCTATGTGAGCGTAGCAAATCTAGTCCTGCTCAAACTCTACAGCCGTGTCCCTTCCTTTCCTTTTTGAACTAGTAATTTCGCCCCTTCCTTTCCTCTTTGAACCACGTCCTAGATTTATGCGATACAACTTTCCCCACTACTTTCCCCCATTCCTTTCCTCTTTGAACCACGTCCTAGATTAATGCTATATAACTTTCCCCCTTCATTTCCTCTTTGAACCACGTCCTAGATTCATGCTATATACAACTTTTCCCACTACTTTCCCCCACTCGTTTCCTCTTTGAACCACGTCCTAGATTCATGGTATACATGCAGCTAGAGCAATGCATGTGGAGTAAGTAAATTATACCTTAAGGTTCTTGGGGCGCAGTTTGGTGGGCGACGGGACAGCGGCGAAGAAGAAGGGGTCAGAGGCCCTCCCGCACCGCCGCTGGGTGGAAAGTGAACAGCTACGCCGGTAGTCCCTCGCCGACGGCGACAGCGTTAAGCCTCCTTCCCTTCCCAGCAGACGGATCATGCCGGCTCTTTGAGCAGCAGTGAGGGGAGAGAGAGGCCAACGAAGTCTTGTTTAGATCTGGAGAGGGCGAGAGAGTGTGAAGAGAGCAACTACAAGCGCTGAGGCTCCAGCGGGAGAGGCGAGAGAGTGAGCGAATAGGCTAACCAGCTACACAACCCTCCCGTTATGTTCAACGAGAGGGAAATAACCTTTTATACATTCCTTCGTGTGACAAGCATGTCATGTTTTTTTGTGTGTGTGGGAGTCATTGGGATTTCAATCATAATCGTGTCATGTGGCTTTGGTGGTAAGACTATCCACAGTGGTGCAGAAATAATGCAGCCTTAGTCACCTTACCTCTCTCCACGTAGTACATTGGGTCCCACCAGTCAGAGGGTGAAACAAACAAATTAATAAGAAAAATTAAAAGCGCCAGCAGTGTATCTTACCTCACACATCTCACTACTACTCGGGAACACTGTCCAATTGATCCCTCTATTTGCTCACATACTATTTTAAGTGAATCCTTATTATAACATGCACACAAATTTTGGGCACTTGTATTCGACTTAAGTCAGTGTGCCACTGTATCTCGTATACTTACTACTCCCTCTGTCTAGGTGTAATAAGTCACGTTAGAAGGTGCAACGGGACCAAGGTGTGTGCGTGTGTGTGTGTGTGTGTGTGTGTGTTTAACACCATGTGTGTGTTAGAGAGAGCGACAGATCGACCTACTCCTACAGAGAGATGTTGTGTAGTGTACGATTTTAGCCGTGAGAGTCGGTGCATCCTGTCGTTTCCGGGCGTGTCCGGTAGGGACATGCGGACAGCTGCCACGCCCGCTCCTGACCAGCCTGGCCCACCCAAAGCCCCTCCATCGCCCGTGTGTGCTTCCCGCCCGAAACGGTCAGCGCCGCTCCAAAGAATTGGTGCCGCATTCATGCCCGGGCAGAGCGGACGCGACCTCTCACTGGCGCAAGAGTGATGGTTGCTTCGTCCGTCCAACTTACTACTGGGTCTATGTGATTTGACGGCTCATTGGTCTTTATTACTGAGGTGGTAGGACTGCTGCATGTCCCACGCTTTCAGCGAAAGGAGGTATACTACTACAACTAGATTACAATTTTCTCCATTCTTACAGCGGAGGCGTGCAAGAGCAGTGAAAACACGTAGGCTCGGTGATTACATGGCCCACCTCACACTATCACCGTGCGACACCTAACTCTTTACATAGTACTCCCTCCGTTCCTAAATATTACTAGATGAGTCCCTGTGCGTTGGCGCGGAACAGCGGTATATCTCTCTGCGCAAAATTATCGATTTCATAGAACAAAAAAACTCTATAACCGCATGACAAATGTGGTAGCCAAACTAAATAAACTCCCATCATCATTTAGATCATCCCACGTAAGGAAAAAGATCATCCAACTCCTACTGCATAATGGGATTATATTTTTCTTTTTGACATGTTAATGGGACTTAAAAGCCCACTTACATGCATGCTACCGGTGCATGCTTGCATGCAGACATGTTGATGTGATTTAAAACCCACTCACATGCATGTGGCACGGTATTTCTTCATGCTTGCATGTGGCTTAGTGCGGAGCCTCTCAACGTCAAGATCAGACGGCTATTATGGACCGATTTACTTCATCTAACGGCTACATCAATTTTGATGACGTGGCTCAAGGAGAGGATAGAGAATTCCTAGTAGTAGGGGCTAGCTATTACTAGTAGATATAAGTCTTTGTAGAGATTCCACTACATACGGAACAAAATGAATGAATCTACACTTAAAATGCATCTATATACATCCGCATGTGGTTCATGGTGAAATCTCTACAAAGACTTATATTTAGGAACGGAGGAAGTACTAGTATAGTACGTACTGTAATTTATCAGCGAGATAAATTTGTACAATGCTATGAAGCTTCCAGCTTCTGTTACATGTATCTTGCCTCCAAGGTTGCCCGTTGCAACATTTCATCAAATACAGAGACTAACATGCATGCTATTGCATCTCAATGATTGACAGATCATAGCAAATATGTACTCCCTCCGTTCCAAAATAAGTTTCTCAACTTTGTGCAAACTTTAGTACAAAGTTGTACTACTACTAAAGTTGACACTTATTTTGGAACAAAGGCAGCTAAAGAAAAAAACGATCCATGCAGTCCCTGGCCCTTGAACCGTGAACCCTGACCAGGCTTCAATTTGCTGGCAACGTTTGAGCTTCCTAATAAATGAAGTTTGCAACCTTTTGACCATCGGATCATTTTGTGTAGTTTCACCAAAATCGAGATGAGCATCCCTGTGGCAAAGAAATTGAACAAGCGTGATTAGAATAAGATTACTGGGACTAGTTGACGAGACATAAACTCATCACAAATACAGTATGTAGAAGCCAGTAGAGGTATGTGCGGGGCAAAGAAGTAGAGAAATATCCACAGGGAGTGATGTGGGCAGCTGGAGCAGTGGTGCAAGCCGGCTGTAAAGGGAGTTGTACCTAAGGGACGTAGCTCAACCTTGAGGAGGGCGGCGGGAGGCGGCAACTACCCACATCGTGGCAGTGAGCAAGGGACGAAGGCAACCTCACTGGCTTTGTGAGAGAGAACGGCGGGGACCCCTGATCGGGACGTGCCGACAGTGGGTTTTCGCCGTCGGCGACGGCCACCGCATCTACACTAAGCATCCACCCCTTCCCCAAGAGGACGTGATCCGCCGGGATGTTAGAGATGTGGCCATAGTCGTTTTGTGCGAGAGAGTGTGAAGAGAGCAACCCCAGCAAGCAACCGTGTAGGCTGGCCCATCCTGACTATGTATATAGTGGAGCGGTTTCCTTTTCTCTCCATATGAACCTATCATATTGCGTACGTGCCACTGAAGAAAAAAAAACTTTATTTATAAATGATGCTGCACCTACTACTCGTTCTCCTATAACCTTGCGCTTGGCATCTCCAAAATATTGACCTTCGATTGGCTCTTCGCCTCTTCGGGAAGTCGAGCAATAATGGTAGTGCAGTATATATCGTTCTGGCTATATGAGACCAAATGAATTGCTGCACGTCCACCACGTGGGCGAGGGTCGAGGGGCGAGGGAGCGTGCTACATACGGAGCAAAATGAGTGAATCTACACTCTAAAATACGTCTATATACATTAGTGTTTGGAGTATGTACTAGTAGTTCATATTGAAATCTACTAAAGGACATATATATTCCAAACAATATGATATAATCTCTATAACCAAGGTAGTAGGGACGAGGAGTAAACGGAGGGAGTAGTAAATTTTTCTCCCCGTCCTGTGAGCCACCGCGCGCATGGGCGAGGGAGCGCGGGTAAGGCGTAGTAAGCAAGCTTCGCCTCATCCTGCGAGCCACCACGCCCCTGGGCGGGGGAGACAGCGTACTAAGAAAGATTCTCCTCGTTCTGCGAGTTGACGGGACACACCAAAATTACTCCAGTGTATAGAGCCTTACCTCTAAGGTAGGCCCCACATGGTTTGCCTAACATGTCAAGTCACAATTTGTTTGTTCACCCATGGTAGACGATCCCCCCTCCACCAAGTGGACAACCAGTACACGTGCCAAATTACCACGTGGGCTGCCTTTTTCGTAAAGAAATGAGCTCCACCGTGTACCCGCGCGGGTGTGGTTGGGAAAGAGACAGGAGTACTTGCACCGTGCATGCACCTCTTCTCTTCGTGCACGTCCCCCACCTACGTGGGTGTGTGTGAGAGATACAAACCATGTTCGTGAGTGTTTTTTGTTTTGGGGTGGGGGTGGGGTGGGGGTTGATTTCGTGAATTATTTGTGGGAATATGTGTCGATGACATCTCAAACAAAATTTTGCATGCAATGTGTGTGAAATGGAGGCCTATCCATATCATACATAGAGGGTCGGGCAATCCACGAGAAGACAGCAAGGGGTCATAGCTATCGATAGAGTCGAAGAGAGGATCAAGTGGGTGGGTGCGAGATCGATGAAGAGAGCCATCGAAATTGTGTGTGTGTACAAGTCAAAGATATAGGGCGACTGGCCTACCGGAACTTTAGAGGGCACACGTCAAGTTTGTGTGTGGCAGGGAGACATGACTAGAGCGCTCGATGTATCGGTGTGTGTGGGGGGAGGGGGTGGTGGGAGGGGTAGGCAGAGGCCTAACTATAGAGGTAGAACGACTCGTATATGTGTTGAGAAGGAGAGACCCAGCTATGTCTTGAGGGAGATCGGTCGACAACCATACATAACTGAAGGATGGGAAATACGATGGGAGATAGAGAGAGGAGAGAGAGGGAAGGAGAGGGAGGGAGAGGGGTAGAATGCTGGATGGGTGATGGAGTTGCTTCTCGAAGATGGTGGGAGAGGCCTACTAGACAAACTGAGGGTGGAACTGCAATGTTATCAATAAGAGTGGGGATGTGTTTCTGTGTGTGCCTATGCGTGATAGATCTGTCGGGACGCATCCATGGATGATGAAGGGGAACCATGTGTTTGGTAAGCAAACCTAACTAGACCGGTAGATCAATTGTTGTTTGTCGGAGGAAGGGAGAGACAAAACTAATGAGGTAGATCGATTGACGTGTGCGTAAAAATGAGTATTAAGGACCTAGCTAGCGATATGTATAGCGAGAGATCGGTCGGTGTACGTCCATTTGTTAGAGGCAAATAAGGCCCAGCGAGACGGATAGACAGAGAGAAGGGAGCTAGGAGGTGGTGCGAGAGGTCCAACCACTAGCTAGATAGGGGGAGGAGTGTCCGGTTGTGAGAGCAATGAAAAGAGGGGCGAGATTTTACATGTGTGTCTGACCGTATGAGAGACACGAGGCAAGGACACATAAAGGAGGAGATTGAAGGTGTGTTTGTATGTTGTAGGCAGGCATCGCTGGAGAGGTTTATCTATTGGTGTCTGTCGGAAAGGAGTTGTGGAGACTCTGGGAGAATGACCTAAAGAAAAAAATGAATGTGCCCGGTGGATAGAATGCCGAGGGAAGGGGAGGGTGAGGAGGGTGTGTGCATGCATGAGAGAAAGTTAGTGGTAGCTACAAAGGTTAGAGGATTGTGTGGGTGTAAGAGACTAACAAAGATCATAATTTGATATGAAAGCGGATTCATATATTTGAATAGGAGATCATAGTGTTTTAAACATTGCATGCATGAATATAGCGGCGATACACGTGTTGTGCACATGTTATACCATAATGTGATAGTGCATGGTGTTTGCAACTCACAACTAAATGCCGAACAATCTAAACCATACAATACATCAACCAATCTCACATTTTATTTGAATTTCTGATAATGTGTGGCATTTTCAGCTTACAACTAAATATCGAACAATCTAAACAATACTATATATCGAACATTCTCACATTTTATTTGAATTTGTGGTAATGTGTGGTGTTTGCAACTCACATCTAAATACTTGTAGGCGTAGGGGGCGGGGCACCATACATAATGTGATAAACACATTATACATATGAGACATGGTTTAGATTATTAAGATCTAGCTAGAGCTAGAAATGTAATGTGATTTGAAATCAAAATAAAGTGGATTCAAAAAATCTAGTTCGAGTTCATATAGTACACATAGTTCATATGTAACTCGAGAATAATCATGTGGTGTGCTGTGAAGATAATACACAAACGATGGTTTAACTTGACAATAATGATGATTGTAGATCTTATTAAAACAGAGAAACGAATTCAAATGCTTTGACATCACAACAATCATTACTGTAGATCTTATTTAAATAGAGAAACGAATTCAAATTTAGTTCATATTGAAGCGGTAGTATATACATTTGGAATGCACTAAAATGTTCATTTGAGTAGTAGGTTGCATGCATTATACACGTAGCAAAATATTTTAATTGAACATAACATGAATTAAAAGTTTTGAATGACATTTGTAGGGCGCATTGATTTGGTACAGTACACGTTAGGCTTGTCCGAAAATTTCAACCCGCGCCTTGTTAGCCCGAAATATTTAAGATATATCTTTGTCTCGTTGTGCTCCGACAACTCCCTCCATCTCAACCCGCGCCTTGCTATTCCGAAATTACAACGCGCGCGAAAACTCCCACCTCCTGTGAAATCCCGACACGCAAAATGCCCGTGGTACCCCTGAACCAAAAGAACCGCCTCAAATCAGTGGGGGTACTTTCGTAACTTACCCCACATTTCGGACAAGCGCATCTCTAAGCCATGGTTCCCCACTGCCATCCCATCCGCCCACCCATTCGTACACCGAGGCTGCGAAAACCCGCGACGAAACCCCACACCCTGCTCCGTCCACCACCCAGTCGGAGCCTCTTCCCCGACGACGTCGTCCACAGCAACACCTCGACGTCCCTCATCCACCATACCGAATGAGGATCCGTCGTCGATCTCATCATCCCACCGGTTCAGCCACCCCGTCCTCCACCTCCAAGGAGCTGCCCCGACGTTCCCCTCGTCTTTCGGGCCACCTCCATTCCCACACCGCCGTCTTCACCTACACCACCAGAAGAGCATCATCATCACCGTTTCCTCGTATGAAGCTGCGGCCTAATCGGCGCCACCAAAGAGGTTGTACACTAATCGCCGCATTTTCTTCTTGATTCGATCTCACGGTGCTGCCGGCGCTCGGTCCCGACCGACACGGCGCGGCTCCATCCACGGCGGCGTCGCCAGCCACTTCCTCCACGGCGTCGCTCCCTCGGCGGCGATGTCCACATCAGTAGGACCTGCTGCTGCTTTAGCTCTTGCTCGCGCTGCTACTCTGCTCTTGCTCTCGGTCCCCTGCCTGGTCTGCTCTTGCTATTGCTCTTGCTCACGCTGCTGCTCTTGCTCTTGCTCTTGCTTGCGATGCTGCTCCGATTTAGCTACACTTCACTCCGATGTCGCCGAGGTGAAGGAAGAACCAGCCGCAGCGGGGAGGGGGGCTCGCCGGAGAGGTACCCCACTATCTATCTTAGGGTTCAGGATGGGGGTGGTGGTCGCCGGCGGTGGCAGGGCGTTGGCGGGGCGGTGGCATGGGGATGGAGAAAAAGCTCGACACGGGGGGGGGGGGGGGCTAGAGGGATGGCCGGGGCGGCGGCGGACCGGCAGTGGGGAGTGTTTTCGGGGCGGGCGGGGCGGCGCACCGCCGGCCACGGGAGGCGGGGGGCTGCTGTTTGGCCGGCTCAAGGGGGTGGAGGTTGAAGATGAACCGCAGGCCCTTGATTTCGTATCCAACGGCTGCAAAATCGACTGACCAGAGATGAAAAAGTCAGTCGACCGACGTGTAGCCTCACCTTGCTAGTGCGTTCCGTTTCGACACCAAAATTCAGTTTCGACAGCAAAATTCAGTTACGACAGTTAAGTTCAGTTTCGACAGTTAAGTTCAGTTTCAACAGTTAAATTCAGTTTCGACAGTTAAGTTCAGAGATGAGCGGCTGATGTATTTTACATCTAGCACTTTGTGGTTATGTATTTTACGTCATGTATAGGAGATGCTATTAGAATTCCACTCAGGTTAATGTTGTTCGTTGTCTCTCTTGTCCTGCTTCAGCCTCGGCGTCGTACAACTCACCGGAGCTGCTCCAACGACAAAACCCTCCATCACAGCGGAGCAGTACCTCGGGCTCCATCTCCAGACGCCTAAGATCTTCTTCCCCTCCTCCGACAGCCAAGTCAGCCGGAGCATCCTCACCGGCCAACCCAATCACACTGAGATCGACATGGCTTCGCCAAAGAGGTTGTACACTTGTTGCATCTCTTTTTTACTCTACATGTTATATATATTGTCCACTGAGCACACATATTTGTTCCTTTAGTGTCTTCTTGAAATAAAAAACATAGGAATTTTAATTTTCACTTGTCCTCCTTTTCAAATTCCTATTCATGAAGCACATGACTAAGAGATAGTAGCATAATAGCATTATAACCTTACATTTTCTTGTGGTTTGACTTAATATCACCATGCTTCTTTGCATCATGTGATCTTCCAATTGTTGTGAATCAAACACCCAGATTGGCAGAAATCCTGTGTTTTTAAATTCTCTGTTTTGCACGTGCATTCCTATCCTATTCCTGTCTATTTCCTATCCCTGCATTGGTGGAATCCTCCAATTCAAACGAGCCCTTACAGAATTACTTCTCTTACAGATAGTTGTCAAAGAAAACCTTGGGTGGTTTGTCCCGCTCCTGCTGCGCCGTCGTCCACCCCAGCTCAGCTGCTCCAACGACAGAAGGGTCCAGCACAGTAGGGATCCGGCCTCCAAACGGTCTTTTGCCGCCTCGGATCTTCTTCCCCGCCGCTGGCAGCCATGAAAACTGCACTACCATCATCAACCGAGCAGATGACCTCGAGGACTACACGGGTCCGCAAGAGAGGTCGCATTCTTTCGTGTCTGCTTACGTTATGCATCACTTAATATTACATGCTACTTTATCATCCTGTTCACCAATTAGACTCTGAGTCAGCTGCAAACTAATGGTCAAACTTGAGTTTTTAAATGATTGTGGGGTACATATCGGGGCCGCTATCAATAGTATCTATCTACTATCTGGTTAATCTCCGGTGTCTACTATGAGTTTCGTGTTGGGTGGGAAACAAATAGTAAAGAAGCGATTATCTGTATTTTTTAACTGAAGCCATTATCTGCCTGCTATTATTAGTTTTGGGTCTATCCACAGGTTGCTACCATCACTCTGGATTTCTTCATGCACTCCTTACATAATCTCACTATGTTTTATTCCTATGCATGATAGTTATTGTAAACAATGGAACTGAACATGTAGAGCAAAAGAGACGAGCCTTGCGTGGCAATAAAATTTCATGCAGACGTCGCTCCATGGTAGGCACAAAGGCAGCCCCCTCCATGCATTTTGGATTGTAATCGAGAGGAAGATATCTGTTCTGAGGGGGATTCAGAAGGATAAGACAACCCCTATTTACCCCCTGAGGTCTTCGCTCTAACTTGGCATGCTGATGTTGGTTATATCATGCATATGGTGTCTTGCATTGCTTACTTTATACATCAGATATGTCATCTGCTTAGTTTAGACATCCTTTGTGCAAATGCCATCTGTTTAGTTTATTCATCGTTTATGTGAATTATGCAACGCCATGTTGTTTAGCCAGGCATCATATATGTGAATTTTGCAATGCCGTCCTGCTTAGCCAGTCATCTTATATGTAAATTATATCAGGCCATCCTTTTTTCGTTACATATTACATTTGTCAACAATGTTATTACATTCAACTGCTCTTCGTGTCCATCAGCCATTTGACATGGTGATGGCAAATTCTGGAGTGAAAACAAGGTCTTCAGAGCAGACTATGCTATCTGACGAAGCACATATCTCGCTGGTTACGGATAGCTTCTCAGAGGAGGATTCAGAGACAGATGACCAGTCCTATTCCCCCTCGAAGTGTATGCTCTAACTTGGCAGGGTTATGTTGCTCATATCGTGCGTATGGTGTCTCTCATTGCTATGTCATTTGATTAGTTTAGACATGCTTTGTGTGAATGCCACCTGTTCAGTGTCTAATTACCATATATGTGAATTATGCATTTCCATCTTGTTGCAAGACATTATATATGTGAATTATACAATGCTATCTTGTTGCAAAGGCATTATATATGTGAATTATGCAATGCCATGTTGTTTAGCCAATCATCATGTATGTGAATTATATCATGCTATCATTTTTTTGTATTACGTGTTCCATTTGGCGACAACGTTTGTATATTCAACTACTCTTCCTATGCATCAGCCATTTGAAGCAGTGATGGAAGTATTTGGAGTGAAAACAAGGTATTCAGAGCAGACAATGCTACCTGCTGAAGTAGACATCTTGCAGGTTACAGAGAGCTCCTCAGAGGAGGATTTAGATACTGATGACCAGTCCTATTTTCCCCCTGAGGTCTATGCTCAAACTTGGTAGGGTTATATTACCCATGTCATGCATGTTGTCTTGCATTGCTTAGTTTTTACATCATATATGGATTGCCATCTGCTTACTTTCTTACTATATAAATCATATATTTGAATTATATCATGCCATCATGTTTACATAGTACGTACACATCGTCTATCTAAATTATGGCATGGCAACCCATTTAATAAAGACATCATATAGTTATATCATCTCATCCTATTTAGTGTTTACAGTCATCATATTTTGAATTATGGCATTCTATCCGTGAATGTATGTGAATTATGGCATGCCAACCTATTTAATAAACACATTATATAGTTATGTCATGTCATCCTGTTTACATAGTCTCATATTTTCAACTATGTCTTTCCATCTTTTTTAGTTAGCCATCATAATGTGAAATTGTGTCATGCTATCCTGTTTAGTTAGCCATCATATATGTGAAATTGTGCCATGCTATCCTGTTTGGTTAGACAACATAAATATGAATTATTTCATGCCCTCTTTTATTCCCCACTATCCATTGCACCTGTCTATCATACAATGTCTATACTTTCAATTACTTTTCTTGTTTATCAGCCATTTGAATTGGAGAGCGTGATGGCAGTATCTAAGGGAGTAACAACACGGTCTTCAGAAAAGATAGTGCTACCAGTTGATGCAGATAGAACCACGGTTGTACTTGCCCAAGGACCAGATCCACCACACATAACCCAGACTCTCGCAGATTGTACCCCTACCCAGTTGGACAGAGAACCAGCTACACCCCTTCTAACCCCAACCCCGGCAGATAGTAACCCAGTTCCAGTTGACACAGCACCGTCTCCACCATAGAGCACCCAAACACGAGTAGTTAGTAAGGTAACTGCAGTGCCGAAAGCACGAGGACCACCACTCTGAATCCCAACTCAACGCTTAAAGGAGAAGAAGATTTGTTCTCAGGTCAGGTTCTGTAGCTATGGTTCATACTCCTTTGCTCTTGCATGACTGTATTTACTCATAACAACTATTTTCAAATTTGAAGGATGGAATTGAAACTCCAATGGCGCAACAGGTATGTTTTAAACCTGTTTCTTTAACTAGTTTGATATTGTAACCTGCTCTATGTTGATTTTAGTTTCAATTGAATAAACAGTTATGTTCTCATGTCATACGCCTTACAAGTGTTGTTATTTCTCTATAGTTACCCACACTTATATTCTGTCTATTCTGCTTTGTCTTGAACAAATATTATTTGAACTGTGTCTCTATCTTGATTTGGCAACAAAAACTAGAATGATATAGACCATAAAGTGACCATGGTACATAGATATATGTTTGTTTCATGCTGTTATCCTGTCCACTTTACTACTGAACTCATTTACCAAAATGAGTTTCATATACAACATGGTAAACATGTGATGTGTCTGCTTGTTTCTCTTTTAGAATGCGGACAAAATATTGGAGAACAGTACCGCGTTATCCAATGGTAAAGGAAGTAATGCAGATAAGGTTCAAGATAGTGAGATATCCTTCTTTGTCTCCAAGAAAGCTGATAAAAACTATCTTGACGATAGTGAGGGAAACCAAAAGTCCTGTCTTGATGTAGTGTTCGAGTTACTGGCCACTACTGCTGGCACAAGCTCTTCGAACTCGCTACCTGAATCAGTTCGACTTCTTGAGTCTCAACTTGAAGTTGAAAGACACCGATCAGATGTGCTGCGACAGGAAGCTGAAGGACTGAGGAAGTCCCTGCAGAATTCAGATGCTTTTTTTCTGGTGCAACAGCAAGCGCTAGAGGATTTAAGCGCCAAACAAGAGAAAGTTTATAAGGTTGCTAAGCATCTTTCCAGCATTATGGGTACCCAGGATATTGTTTCTTGAGATCTTCTGAAGTGGTTTCAGTTCTGGATTTGTTTTGCTGTGGCGTTTATTTGCGCTGGTCGCCAACTTTGACAACCAGTGTATATGATATGTTGCTTTGTTCCCTATATTTGCACTGGTGCCAAACTTTGATGCCCAGTGGATGTAATATGTGTAATAGCCGTGATAGCCTAGCGTTAGTTGCTTGCTTATTTATTTCCTTGTTGTCTTGTTTATTTGTTTGCTTGTAGTCATTGCAGTTCTTTTTCCGTGGTTAGCTAGTGGCTGCAATAACCTATTTTTTAAAACTAGGCCACAATAACCATGGGCTAATATTTACTGTAGTGACACTGGGCCTCCTACTGGCCGTAGAAACAGTGGGCCTTCTACGGGCCGTAGAAACAATGGGCCTTCTGTGGGCCGTATTATCAAAGGGCCTTATACGGGCCGTATAATCAATTGGCCAAACATGGGCCAAACAGACTGCATTATGGCCGTAAACGGGCTAGAGTTGGAATCGTCCGTTCATGGGCCGACCATAACGGGCCATCGTTAATAGGCCATATTTGATGACGCTATGAAATCGGCCCAATGTATTAATGGACCACAAACGGGCCGACTGTAACCACGGGCTGAATTTGGCCCACAAGCAGAAAATGACAGTAACGGGCCGTAAGTAAACGAATGTTGGGAATGAGCCCAAGAATAAATGGGCTCTGAGAAGGCCGAAAGATAACATGGGCTGGAAACGGCCCAACAGAATAATGGCCGTTAATGGGTATAAAGTGATACATTGTTCATTACGGGCCAGTTTCACCACGGGCCGTTAATGGGTGTAAACTGATACACTGTTCATTACGGGCCAGTTTCACCATGGGCCGTTAGTAGGCCAAGAGTTACATAGGGCCTCATATGGGCCGAAAGGCGTCATGGGCGATACATGGGCCAGAAGCGAAAACGGGCTGGAATCATATTGGATGGCCCAGATGACGCTAGTGGGCCTAATACGGATAGGGCGTAACGGGCCTTGGGTTAGCGGGCTGTAAATGGGCTATATTCGAACAGGCCGTTAACAGGCTTTCCATGGGCCGGCCTGCCAGCTTTTGACCAAGTCAAACGGGCCGGCCTTTTCACAGGAATGGGCCTCTGTTGGGCCGTGCCATGTGTTGACGTATCATAGGTGCCTTCCGTCCAATGAGTGGTTGACATCTGTCCCAACGATGAGCCAACACATGTTTCCTCCAGCCAATGATGATTTTACACGTGGAAAATCCCTATTGGTCGGGGCTATTAACGGGTTATCGGATCCAAAACCCGACCCGATAGCTTAACGGCGTTCCGTTACGGTGGATGCCACGTGTCGGTCACCCTTTACGAAAGCAATTCTGTGACGCGTGATTTATCGTCATGGAAGTGGACACTTTCGTGACGATAATTTTGGTAATGTCATGGAACACTTCTACGACAGCACATGTATGACAATCTTGATTCTGTCATAAATTTGTCATGGATGTACATGCATGACAAAAAAAGTGACCTACTGTGACAAACACGTATCATCACGGAAGTGTATTTTTTTGTAGTGCAATGGAATTCTCGGGCAGACTGTTCAGCTAGTGCCGAGCTGCCCCCTTGAGTTTGAGCAGGAAGTATTTGATGGCATGAAGGTCGTCGCCGCGGGCCTGATGAATATGGAGGATAAAGTCTTCAATCCATACCGCGGGATCTGTGGTTCCATCATATGATTCGATATTCACGGGTTTGAACCCTTCTGGGAATTCATGTTCCATTACTTCATCAGTGAAGCGGAGGGGGTATGCGGCGGCTCTATATCGGGCCAGGTCATGACGTAGTTCGGATGGAGTCCGTCTACGGCTTTCGGCTCGGACGTGATTGTGCTTGCCATGTCGGCTTGATAGCCATCGTCGCGCGTTGGGGCACGACCCCGTGATCCGTAGATCGATCTGGTCTGACCTGCTCCACTGACCAGGTCCTTCCGTAGGTCGTATGTATGTCCCTAAGCCATTTTCTTTTTGCATTTATGGTGAGGTAGTGCTAGCTAGTATTCGTCTTGAGTTGCCGCTTTATCTTGGCCATGTTGTGGTCGATCAACCACGTTACGTACTGACGGTACAGGCTCCACCACCTCGTCGTCCAATTGAGGTAGCAATTTGTGCTTCAGGTAACTTTTGAATGGACGCTCGAGGCCGTATTCCTCGGCTGCCAGGACATGACTCCATCTATCATTGAGTAGTTCTTTGTCAGCTTTAAGCTGCTGCTGCTTCTTTTTCAGGCTCCTTGTAGTGGCTATTAGCCGGCGCTTGAAGCGCTCCTGCTCGAGAGGTTCCTCAGGCATGATGAAATCCTTGTTGCCGACGCTCTCCTCATCCTCAAAGAGCAGAAGATAATTACTGTCCTCCGAGTCTTCATTTATGGCCTGTTCATCAGGCCTAAATTGCCTGTCTTCCTGTTCGTCCTGTTCTGAAGTTGGCCTAACGGGGTCTTCATTGTCTTCGGCATTGTTCGGAGTATTGTTTTCTCCTATGCATGTGTGGCTATCTTTTCCACGGCGTTACTTGGAGGGGCGTCGCTGACGTCGGTGCTTTGATTATATCTCAGGAGGTTTATCCTCGACTAGGTCTTCCTTGTCGTCGCTGCTATTCTCTTTAGGTGTATCCACCATGTATACGTCATATGAGGGGGTGGTGGTCCAGCACCCGGTAAATGGTGGGTTTTGGGCCTGCTCCTCTTCGGCATCGTCGTCCATACCGTCGATGTCCTCGAAGCCGTAATCAGGCATGTCGGTTAGGTCTTTGACAGTGGCTATTAAGTGGGAGGTGGGTGGGAAGCGAAATTCCCCGTCGTCAACCCCCAGTTCAAACCGGATATAATTCGGCTGTGAGTCCACTGCTAAGGAGAGGGTTTTTAATGATTTTATCACATTGCCTAAAAGGTGAGTGCCGGAAGATGTCTGCAGCACTGAATTCGACGATCGGCGGCTGATCAGGCTCAGCGGACACGGGTGCGCATAGTTCGGTGCTAGTGGCTAGAGACGAGTCTGGGGTTCCAGTGATGCGGATCCCGCACGAAATTGGGTCTGTGCACGGCTCCAACGCCGCTGATTCTGCGGCCTCCGTAGTGGGGCTGAGCTTCCCATCTTTGGATGGCGCAGTCTACTACGAATCTAGGGCCGGAGCACATACAGGCGCTATCTTCTGAGCATGGTTCGATGACAGATTTATGTCATGCTCATTGCGGTGGCAGGGACCGGCTGCCAGGGGCGTAGCTGTCGATCTACTCTAGATGGCCAAGCGAGTTGGCCCGCAGTGCGAAGCTGCCGAACATGAAGATCTGGCCGGGGAGAAAGACCTCCCTCAGGGCCGCATCGTTGTAGATGATGGATGGAGCCATCGAACCTTCTGACGGCGACACAGTGGACCTCTCAATGAAAGCACCAATGTCAGTGCCAAAACCGGTGAATCTCGGGTTGGGGGTCCTGCACTGTGCATCTGAGGTTCATGGTAACAGGAGACAAGGGACACAAAGTTTTACCCAGGTTTGGGCCCTCTCGATGGAGGTAATACCCTACGTCCTGCTTGATTAATATTAATGAGTATGGGGGTTAGAAGAGTTGATCTACCACGAGATCATAATGGCTAAAACCCTAAAAGTATAGCCTATATGATTATGATTGCCCCTACGGACTAAGCCCTCCAGTTTATATAGACACCAGAGGGGACTAGGGTTGTACAAAGTCAGTTACAGAGAAAGGTATCTTCATATCTGAACGCCAAGCTTGCCATCCACGCCATGGAGAGTCACATCCGGACATGGGTGAGAGAATCTTTAGTCTTGTATCTTCATGGCCCAACAGTCCGGCCCATGTCAACAGGCCGGACGCCCGAGGACCCCTTAGTCCAGGACTCCCTCAGTAATTCCCTTATTCGCTAACTCAAGTTTCTACATTAAATCTGCAACTTCCGTAGCATGGGCAGTCGCCGTTGACATACCTTCCTGTTTTCAAATTAATCATGTCATTTCCTGAGCATGCCTTTTTGATCCTCTGATCGCCTCCCTGTGGAGACCGACCAGAGTGTCAGGGGCTACTATCTATACACAGGCACATTCTGCATGTAAAGGGCGGTTAAGATATTACATTACATACCTCAAAGCCTCTTAGCAGGCCCGTGAAGGCTTCATTCAATCCGCTTCTTGCGGGCAGAATCCTCTCAACTACGATACCCATTAAGGTACGATGTTCCTCTGAGATGGACACCTTCTACAACATGCCCATTAATGTATCCGGCGCCTCCGGACTCTTGGAAGCGGTTGCAGGAGTATGAACTCCCTTCGAAGGGATATGTTCACTCGACCCTAGAGTCGTCTTCGGTTGTAAACCGGATAGTCCGGGGCCTTTATTGTTGGTCTCTGTAGGGGCTGCACACCCCGGACCCATGAGGACCGAAGTATCACCTTCGGGCGCTGCCTTCATTGCCCCCCGCGCCACTTGTTGATCGGGGGAGACCCTCCGGGATGACACCTCGAAGTCGTCCGCCCCGAGGGGCGAGGAAGCATGTGGAGGCATCTCACTTTCCATCATCTCCGAAAGCAGGTCACCCGAGGAGGATTGTTAAGGGAGACCGCGGGCCGGACTGCAAACATATATTTAAGAGGTTACCCTTGTGACCTGGAAAGAACGGGATATGTCAAGAATATCCTTGTTCACTTACGATTCGGCGAAAGGCTTGTCCTTATAGAGGAACTGTGCGGCAACGTCGTCTTCCGAACCCGAACCATCTGATAGGGACATTTTCTCTCTCTTGGAAGCCTCCGCCTTAAAATCTTTGGAGGCTGTCCTTTTCTTCCCATGGGGAGAAGGGATATCAGCTTCTTTTTCCCCTTCGTCTTCAGAAGAGGCAGTTCCAGTCTCCCCGAACATAGCGTTCGATGTACCTTTAGAGTGGGAGCCACCCCTGGCCTTTTTGCTCTCCTCTTTGTCCTCCTTTGCCGGCACTTGATACAGCGCCAGGGCCAGCATCCTTGTTAACACGGGATCGGCTAAGTCTTCGGGAAGTGGGGCCGAACACCTAATTCGTTTCTCTTTCTTTATCTATCTCTAGTCGAGGATAGGTTTCTCAGTATATTGATACGGGATAATCAACTAAGTTGTGTTCAGGAATCGAGTGCTTACCGAGGTATCCGGATGGTTGCAGTCGAGACCGATGTCCTCGGTTGTATCCGGCCACTGTTTTCGGGTCCTGAAGAATAACTTCCACATCCCTCTGTTCGTTGTGCCGAAGAAGTGCAGAAGGGTCCATGGTCCTTCTGTATTGAACTCCCACATGCGGAGAGGCCTTCGCTGGGACGGCAGGACCCGGCGGACTAGCATTACCTGGATCATGTTGATGAGGCCGGTGTCCTTTTCAAGGAGGCTCTGGATACGGCTTTGTAGCGTCTGCACTTCGTCAATCAATCCCCAGTCCAGCCCCTTATTAATCCATGATGCGAGTCATAATGGAGGGCCAGATCGGAACGCAGGTGTAGCTTCCCACTTGGTACCACGGGGTTCGATGATGTAAAACCACTCCTGCTACCATAGGTTGGAAGTTTCCGTGAAGAAGCCCTTTGGCCAAAGAGTATTGGCAAGCTTGCTCACCATAGCACCGCCACACTCCGCTTGCTCCTCGTCGACTACCTTTGGCTTCACATTAAAAGTCTTGAGTCATAAGCCGAAGTGTGGGGGAATCCGAGAAAGGCCTCGCACATGACAATGAACGCCGAGATGTGAAGAAAGGAGTCGAAGCCAGATCGTGAAAATCTAGCCCGTAATAGAACATGAGACCACGAACGAAGGGGTGGAGAGCAAACCCTAGTCCCCGGAGGAAGTGGGAGATGAATACAACCCTCTCGCCGAATCTAGGTGTAGGACTAACCTGCCCCTTAGCAGGGAGCCTGTGGAGGATTTCCGTGGTCAGGTACCTTGCCTCCCGAAGCTTTGCGATATCCTCCTCTATGAGAGAGGAGGCCACCCACCGGCCTGGAAGGCTAGGTCCGAACATGACTGGGAGGCTTGGAACGATTAAGTTGAAACCTGGGTGCTGGAGCTCGAGTTCGTAAAAGTCGAGGAAGAGGTGGGCGTAGAGGAGAAGGACGGGTCTATGCCCCTTTATAAAGGCGATGAATATCGAACGCCTCCTCATGAGCCTTAAAACTTGCCTATTCCCTAGGAATTGTACCAACGGGGCGGTTGGACTACCCATGCCCGTATTGATGAAAATTCCGTAATAAGGGGACACAATCTTTGCTTTGACAAGACATGCCAATAAAACCGCATCTTGAAACATGGAGCGGGAGGCTAAACAAATGGTTCGAAATAAGGATCGGGCAGGGACGTAATGTCACGCTGCAAAAGCTGTCAGTAGATTGGACTCATGAAATATTATGCTCTCTACGGTTGTGTATGGTATTTGCTTTGTAGAGCCGGACACATTTTCTATGTTCGAAGGCTTTTTTGGAGTATTCAGAGGAGGAACCCGCCTTGCAATGCCAAAGACAATCTGCGTGCCAGACACATCATCATTGAAGCCTGGTTCAGGGGCTATTGAGGGAGTCCTGGATTAAGGGGTCCTCAGGCGTCCGGGCTATGTAACATGGGCCAGACTAATGGGCTATAAAGATACACGACAGAAGACTTCTTCCCATGTCCGGATGGGACTCTCCTTTACGTGGATGGCAAGCTTGGCATTCGGATATGCAGGTTCCTTCCTTTGTAAACCGACTCTGTACAACCCTAGGCCCCTTCGGTGTCTATATAAACCGGAGGGTTTAGTCCATTGAGGCGATCACAATCATACAGGCTAGACGTCTAGGGTCTAGCTATAATGATCTCATGATAGATCAACTCTTGTAATCCTCATACTCATCAATATCAATCAAGCAGGACGTAGGGTATTACCTCCATCAAGAGGGCCCGAACCTGGGCAAAACATCATGTCCCCTGCCTCCTGTTACCATCGACCTTAGACGCACAGTTCGGGACTCCCTACCCGAGATCCGCCAGTTTTGACACCGACACCAGCTCCAATTCAAATGGCTGGTAAACAGGAAACATAGTTAAATGTACAGATATTGTATGAGAGACAGATGCAATAGATAGTGTGGAAAAAGAGGGCATGAAACAGTTGACATGTATATTGTTTAACTACAACGGATAGCATGACATAATTTCACATATATCATGTCTATCTAAACTGGATAGCATAGCATAACATAATTCAATGATATGATGAATAACTAAACATGATCGCATAACATAATTCACATACATGTTATCTAAGTAATCAGGATCGCATGATTTAATTCACATATGTGATTTATATGCTAAATAGAGGGGATTCGATATGATGTCTGAACTTAGAACATGGTGTTGAACATTGTGTGTATGATGTCTAAACTATGCAATGCAAGACACCATATGCATGAAATGAGCAGTATAGCCATGCCAAGTTAGAGCATACACCTCGGTGGGGGAATAGGACTGGTCATCTGTCTCTGAATCCATCTCTGAGGAGCTATCGGGACCCAACAAGAGATCTGCTTCAATAGGTAGCATTGTCTGCTCTGAAGGCCTTGTCTTCACTCCATATTTTGTCATCTCCCACCCAAATGGCTGATTCACGGGAAGTGTAGTTTAATGTACAAACATTATCGACAAATGGAAATGTTATGAAGAAAAGGATAGCAAGATATCATTCAAATATATGATGCCTTGTTAAACAGGATGGCATTGCACATTTCACATATATTATGGCTGGCTAAAAGACATGAGACTGCATAATTCCCATATATAATATAGAAACTAAACAGGTGGCATTACAGAACATGTCTAAACTAAGAAGATGACATATATGGTGTCAAAAGTAGGCACTACAAGGCAACATATGCATGATATGACTAACATCATGATGCCAAGGTAGAGCAAACACCTTAGGGGTTTAATAGGAGTGGTCAGCTACGTCTGAATCCACCTTAGAATAGACATCTTCCTGTGGATTATAATCTGGAGAGGGGGGAGGGTTTGCCATTGAACCCACCATGGAGCGATGTCCACATGACATTGTATTGCCGCACAAAACTCTTCTCTTTTTATCTACATGTTCAGCATGACTGTGTACAATATCTGACATGCATACGAAAAATAATATGGTGAGATTATGTAAGGAGAGCATGCAGAAATCTAGAGTGATGGTAACAACCAGTGGATGGATCCAAAAACAATGATAGCAGGCTGATGATTGATTTAATTAAATAAAAAGACAGATGATGAATGCTTTACTATTTGTTTCGCACCCAAGATGAACAACATAGGCATACCCTAAGTGAACCAGATATTAGACAGAGATACTATTCATTGCTGCCTCAATATGTGCCCCACAACTAATTTAGAACTCAAGTTTGAACATTAATTTGGACCTGAGTTGGATTCTAAGAGGTGAACATGATGATAAAGTAGCAGGTAAATTTACGCAATGCATAACATAAGCGTAAACAAAAGAGTGCAAGCTCTCTTGTGGACCCGTGTACTCCTTAGGTTCATCTGCTGAGTCGATGATGGTGATGCCATTGCGGTGGGTACCGGTGGCAGGGAAGGAGATCTGAGGCGGCGAAAGACAGTTAGGAGTCGTGATGTCTGGTTTGGTGGATGCTTCTGTCGATGGAGCAGCTCAGGTGAGGTGGACGATGTCGCGGCAGGAGCAGGACAAACCACACAAAGTTTGCTTCGACACCTACCTGTAACTGAAGTAATTCTGTAAGCGCTCATTTGGCTTGCATGATTCTAAAAACGCAGGGATAGGAAAAACACCAGAATAGGATAGGAATGCACATGGTAAACAGAGCATTTGTAAACACAGGATTTCTTTCAACATGGGTGTTTGGTTCACAGGAATTGGAAGAGCAGTGGAATGCAAAGAAACATGGCCAAAATAAAGTGAAACTATATGAAAGCGTGTATGGTTAGAATGTTATTCTGCCACTAATGCACTTGGTCTTGTTTTCATGCATAGGATTTTGAAAAGTAGGTCCAGGTGGATCTTTTGCTCCATTCCTTTCAACAAAATGCATGAATAATTGAATAGTAGAGTGCCATAGGAAAATTTCCTATTGCTATGTTTTTCCGTTGAACGAAAATAGCCCTAATGGATCGACATGAATTTCGAGTAATAAGTGATGCAACAAGTGTACAACCTCTTTGTCGTAGCCGTGTCGACCTCAGCATCATTGGGTTGGTCGCTGAAGAAGTTGAGGCAGAGGTGGCTGTTGGAGGTGTGGAGGAAGATTTGAGGAATCTGTAGACGGTGTCTAGGGAACTGCTCTGTTGTGATGGATCGTTCTATCGTTGGAGCAGCTTCGGTGAGCCGTAAGACGTCAAGGATGAAGCAGCACAAGACTGACATCGTTAATCTCAAGTGGGATTCTAATAGAACTCCAATAGATGATGTAAAATAGATGTAAAATTTACATCACCAAAAACCACCTGACTACAACAATTGAGGTAAAATCTGTTGACTCTGAACTTAACTGTCGAAACTAAAATTTACTGTGGAATCTCAATGTTACTGTCGAAACTGAACGCAATGGTAGCAGAGAGGCACTTGACATGTAGTTTAGGGAGGGCCTACAGTTCATCTTCAACCCGCACCCCCTGAGCCGCCAGCCACCATCGGCCAAACCGCCGGCCCCCACGCCGCCTCGCTGCCCCGAAACAACTCACCACCGCCGGACCGCCGCCGCCCCGGCCAGCCCTCTAGCCCCCCCCCCCCCACTGTCGAGCTTTTTCTCTGACGATCCCCATGCCACCGCCCTACCACCGCGCCCCCACCGCCGGCGACCACCGCCCCCCACCCTGAACCCTAAGATAGATAGTGGGGTACCTCTCCGGCGAGCCCCCCCCCCTCCCTGCTGCGGGTGGTTCTTCCTTAACTCCGGCGAGCCCCCACCCCCTGAAAATCGACTGACCCAAAAGTCGATTCAGTCGACTAAAGTGTAGCTAAATCGGAGCAGAGCAGCAGCATGAGCAATGGGGAGAGTAGCAGTAGTAGTGCGAGTGAGCGAGAGCCGGAGCAGCAGCGCGAGCGAGCGAGCGAGAGCTGGAGAAGAAGCAGTTGGGCAAGTGAGCGAGAGCCGGAGCAGCAGCAGCAGCGTGAGCGAGCGAGAGCCGAAGCAACAGCAGCAGATCCGGCTGGTATGGATGCCGCCACTGAAGGGGCCTCGCACTGGGGGAGAGCCGCCATGGAGATGTCACCCGCGGCGGCGGCTTCGAGGTAGCCGCTCCATGGGGGTGCGGGATGGAGCACCGTCGGCGCCAGGAGGTCAAGTTAAGGAGAAGGTGCGGTGGGATGAGTGTACAACCTCTTTGGTGGCACCAAGTAGGCCTCGGCTTCGTCCGAGGAGTCGGTGAGGATGGTACGGTTCTGGTGGAGTAGGTCAAGGCAGCGTTGTGGGGATGGAGTAGCCGCAATAGACGAGGCGATCGTCGGAGCAGCTCCTTGGAGGTGGAGGACGGGGCGGCTGAATCGGCGGGACCACGAGATGGACGACGGATCCTCATCTAGGGAGGTCGATGAGGGACGTCGAGCTGTAGCGGTGGACGACATCGTCGGGGAAGAGGCTCCGGCTGGGCAGCGGTGAGGTGGCGGACGGAGGAGGGTGGGGTTTCGCGGCTGGAGCGGAGAGGTTATGGCGGCCTGGGATTTCGAATGGCGAAAAGGAGGTGGTGGGAGGGGGGAACCATGACTTATGAAAGCGCTTGTCCAAAATGTAGGGTGTGTTACAAAAGTACCCCCACCTATTTGAACTAGCGGCCCTTTCGGCTCAGGGTTAGAAGGGGGATTTCATGTGTCGAGATTTGGCACCTAGAGGGAGTTTTCGTGGGCGGAAATTTTTTGGAATGCCAAGGCGTGGGTTGTGAAGGCGCCAGTTTTGGGCGCACGATATCTGAATTTTCGGGATATAACAAGGCGCGGGTTGAATTTTAGGGACAAGCCTAACATGTAATATTACACTTGTACGTACCGAATCAATTCGCACTTCCCTCGTCGAAAAAATGAAAAAAATAAAACTATTCACACCACACAAAGAGCGAGTCTTGTCCCGGTTTACTATACAAATGCTATTCAAAGCTACTAATACCAACATGTTATGTCCAATTAAATTTTTTTGTTGGCTGTATAATGCATGTAACCTACTCATACCAACATTTTAGTGCATTCCAAATGTCTATACTGCCGCTATAATTCACACTAAATTTGAATTCGTTTCTCTATTTCAATAAGAATCTACAATCATGATTGTTGCCAACTTCAACCATCATTCGTGTATTACCTTAACAACACACCACATCATTACTATAGAGATAGATATGAAATATGTGTACTATATGAACTCGAATTCAATTTTTTTAATACACTTGATGTTGATTCCAAATAATAGTACATTTGATGTACTAACTATATATTCATAATCTAAACCATGTTCCATACGTACACCGTATTTATCACACAAAGTATAGTGCCCCCCCCCCCACATCATGACAAGTATTTAGCCCTGAGCTATAAAAGCCACACATTAGCCCAAATTATAATCAATGTTCTACATTATGATATCTTCTTCAAGCATCTGTATCCACTTTTTTATAACGAATTATGATCTTTGTTCGTCTTTTACACCTTCACGATCCTCTTCTCTTTGTAGCTAGCTAGCGCTAACTTTCTATCGTGCAATCGTGCATGCACACGCCCGCCCCCCTCTCACCCTCCCTCAGCGTTCCCTCCATCGCGCACGTTCGTTATTTATCTTTAGGTCATTCACCCGCGGTGTGTGTAGGCCCCCCGGCTCCTTCTTTCCGGCACACACCAGTCGATATACCTCTCTAGCCAAGTGTGCCTACCACAAACACATACTTCCCCTCTTCTCCTCTCACCATCCATGCCCCAATATGTCCAATACGGTTCCACGCAGATGCACACTCCCGTCCCTCGTTTCATCGATCTCATACTCACACACTCCTCCCCCTCGACATGGTAGGCCTCTCGCACCACCTCCTAGCTGCACTCCTCCCCCCTATCTGTCTCTTCGGACCTTATTTGCGTCTAACACATGCATGCATGTATACGTACCGATCTCCCTACATATAGCCAGGTCAACTATAATTCGTTTCCCCCACGCACTGATAGACTTACCTCACTAGTTATGTCTCTCCCTTTTTCGGACACACACCGGTTGATCTTCCTATGCAGTTACGTATGCTTACCACAACCATATCGTCTCCCCTCATCATCCTTGCATACCTCCCGACCTGTCTCTCACACGCACGTGCATAGACAGTCAGACATCCCCCGCCCTCTCTTATCGATATTGCACTCGTACCCTCCGTGTGTCTAGCAGGCCTCTCCCACCATTTGTCAGACGCCACTCCACCATCAACCCTCCGATGATCTTCCTTTGTATGTCTCCCAACCTTATTCCTCTGCTACACATATCCATGATGCCGATCGATCTCCCTCAATACATAGATAGGTCCCTATCCTTCCCCACACATATACTAGTCGACTGGTCTCTGCCCCCCCCCCCCCACACACACCGATTGTCGAACGTTGTAGGTAGGTATCCATGCCACAGAGAAAACCTGCACCTCTGCCCTCTCCAATTCCAGTAGGCCAGCCGCCCAGTATCTTTGACGTGGGCAAACACAAATTCAATGGCACTCTTTATCAATCATGCAGCCACACACATCATCCTTGTTTTCGATTCTATCGATATCTCACGTCCATGACTCTGTTTCAGACACATTGCATATGTTATGTTTTTTATTTGAGATATCATTGACACATTGCCTCTGTTTCACACAAACCATCTCTCTCACACCCACCCACGTATAGATCTACACCTAAAGAAGAGGTGCACACAGGACGCACGTACTCACGTCTCATTCCCGGCCACACCCGCGTGGGTACACGATGGAGTTTGTTCCTGTACGAAAAGGAAGCCCACGTGATAATTTGACACGTGTAGCGCTTGTTTACTCGAAGGAGGGTCGGGTACCACCCCTAGACGGAACAAAGTTTGAATTGACGCGTTAGTATTAAATAAAGTTATATATTCCTTAATGGCACGTACAGAATATAAAAACAATTGTTGTGGGGAAAATGGAAAAAATCCTCTCCACTATATAGAACGGAGCCTGCCTGCCGGGGTGATGACCCACAAGTATAGGGGGTCTATTGTAGTCCTTTGGATAAGTAAGAGTGTCGAACCCAACAAGGAGCAGAAGGAAATGACAAGCGGGTTTCAGTAAGGTATTCTCTGCAAGCACTGAAATTATTGGTAATAGATAGTTTTGTAATAAGGTAATTTGTAACGGGTAACAAGTAACAAAAGTAAACAAGGTGCATCAAGGTGGCCCAATCCTTTTTGTAGCGAAGGACAAGCCTGGAAGAACTTTTATATAAAGGAAAACTCTCCCCAGGGCACATGGGAATTATCGTCAAGCTAGTTTTCATCACGCTCATATGATTTGTGTTCGTTACTTTGATAATTTGATATGTGGGAGGACCGGTGCTTGGGTACTGCCCTTCTTTGGACAAGCATCCCACTTATGATTAACCCCTCTTGCAAGCATCCGCAACTACAAAAGAAGTATTAAGGTAAACCTAACCATATCAAGAAACATATGGATCCAAATCAGCCCCTTACAAAGCAGCGCATAAACTAGGGTTTAAGCTTCTGTCACTCTAGCAACTCATCATCTACTTATTACTTCCCAATGCCGTCCTCTAGGCCGAAGTAATGGTAAAGTGTCATGTAGTTGACGTTCACATGACACCACTAGAGGAGAGACAACATACATCTCATCAAAATATCGAATGGATACCAAATTCACATGACAACTTATAGCGAGACTTCTCCCATGTCCTCAGGAACAAACGTAACTACTCACGAACCATATTCATGTTCATAATCAGAGGGGTATTAATATGAATAAAGGATCTGAACATATGATCTTCCACCAAATAAACCAACTAGCATCAATTACAAGGAGTAATCAACACTACTAGCAACCCACAGGTACCAATCTAAGGTTTTGAGACAAAGATTGGATATAGGAGATGAACTAGGGTTTGAGAGGATATGGTGCTAGTGAAGATGTTGAATGAGATTGACCCCCTCCCGATGAGATGATCAATGGTGATGACGATGAGCGTCATCTCGTCGATTTGTGTTGCAAACTTTCCTTTCAGACATGTTGAGTTTGAAGTATCCTATCACCAATCGGATCTGAATCTCAGGCAGATATGATGATTGGAACATTCCCAACAGTTGCATTTTGTTCCCAGCTTGCACCGCCATTGTGCCAATTTCCCATGGGCTGCCCTTCTCAGCAATTGATGTTCAGGATCATCTTCAGAAGTGGTCCTACCATGGGTTCCATCCATTTTCGACGATAAGAAAATCATCCATCGCGTTTTCTTCAACAAGGTAGTCCACATCATCCATTCTAGCCCGAGTATGTTGTTCTCCCGAACTCTGTCAAATGATCATTTGTGAATTGCCTTAGGTTGGTATAGAGAGTTTCAATGATCGATGTATCAAAAGTAATTCTTTTTGCCACTTAAGGGAATAATTCTACCAGTCATCTTCCCAAAGGTGCCCCGTTTGTTCCGAAGGGCAACCAACTCCTTACTACGTTGACACCGTTCACAACCCTCCTAAGTGTGAAATTGTTGCCTACCTAGTGAACCTTCGTCATCTGTTACAATCCATCCCTCTGGATGTATGTCTCGTGTCTCAGCTCAGGAGATGTTTCAATGTCTCACTCCATGAGTTGATCTTGAGTTGTTCGATCTTCGAGAAAATCAATCCTTCTGGAGTTTTCCATTTCCTCTCACTGTCATGTTAGTTGGAGTTCTCAGAGCAAGACATCGAGACAAAGATGGTGATCGTGTCAACGTTCTTATGAAGTGCAACCTGGATCGTGAAGACCGTGTTAGTTTGTGTCCCCTTCGTCCCCTTACCTCACGTCTTGAATCTCGGGACGAGATTCTTGTTTAGTGGGGGTGAGTTGTCACATCTCTAGCTAGTCACTGCTTGACCTTGCATCAATCATCTTGCATCATGTTTAAATTTATGAAAGTTGAATCGGGGAAAGTGGAAAGCCTCAGAAATCATTTCTAAAAATGTTCAACATTAAAAATTGCTTCAAATAAACCCAAGAAAATGTTCCAGTTCATTTCTGAAAATATTGGCAAGAGGTAAAATTCAAACAAATATTTTTTGAATCACAGAAATATTTATTTGGGTCTTTGAATTAATTCAATACTTATATGAATTGGAGATATAAATTTCTAGAAATACTTTTATAACTCCAATAATTCTGAAAACTTGTGAGTGGCTCTGAATATGTTGTATCAGGCCACATGATAATTTTCAGAAGCTACAAAAATGATTTGGTTTAGAAACTAAATCAAAACAGAGGAATAAAAATAGAAAATAGTAAGAGAAATAAAAAGACAGAGAGAGAGAGAGAGAGATAGTACCTGGGCCTTACCTAGAGCCCAAGTGACTGGTCCAGGCCACCTTCCCGGCTCCCTGTCGTCTTCCTCCCCGCGCCAATAGGCAGCGCGCGTGGCCGAGGCACGCCGGCACCCGCCCGGCCACCTCCTGCTTCCTGACGCTTCCCCCTCGTCGCCCTGGGCCTCCCTCGCGACGCCACGCAGCCCCGACCGCTCTCTCACTCTCTCCCGTGCTTTCTCCCCTCCTCTGTTGCTCTCGCGCGCAACCACCCGAACGCGCCGTCGCTGTCGCTCGTCGTTGCCGCGACCATCAGCCCTCCCTCACTTCCCCGACTGGTCCACGAGCTCCGCGACGTTGTCCTCGACCCCCTCACCAAGCAACACCCCGCCGGAAGCCCTACAGCGTCGCCCTCGAGCTCGTCTTCGACCTCCGGCCGCCGGCAACCTCACCTTCAATTCGCCGTCGTCTGTACTTCCCCGGCCTCCCTGAGCTTCTTTTTAGCACACCTGTGAGCTCCTGATCCTCCCCCTATGCTCTCCCCATCCGTTCCCATTCTCTATCTGCCATCCCCGTGCACCCGAGCTCCGCCGCCGCCATGACCAGCGAGCCTTGCGCTCGCGAGCTCCTCTGCTCAAACCCGCCGCACGGTTGTGCTCCTGGAGTTCCCAGGAGTCCAAAGAACCCCTTTGGCCAGCCGCTAGCACTCCGTAGCCTCGTCCCGCTCGACGTCCAAACACCGGCCGCCGCGCTTGTCATCGCCAGCGACGATCCCAGCCACCATAGGCCCGGCCTCCACCACCACTCGACGCGCGCCTGCAAGAGCTCTCCAACGAGCCCAAGAACGGCCTCGTCCGTGCCCTATGGGCGTATCCAGAGCCATGCCGCCATCTCGGGCCTTGCTAGCGTAGAGTCGCCGGTGGGTTTGACCCACTTTAACCCCGGCTGGGCCCCGCCCAGAGACTATGACATGTGGGGCCGGCCCTAACTGGATTAGTTAGGTGTTAGTTAGTGCTAATCACCGTTGTTAGGTGTTAATCCCCTCGCTAAACTAACCCTGAGCCACTGACATGTGGGCCCAGACCTGCTGACATTTTTGTTAGAATTAGTCTAACCCTAATTATCCCAGTTAACTAACTAAGTCACTGGCCTGTGGGCCCCACTGGTCAGGTTTGACCCTAGGCGACCCAGTTGACTTGCTGATCTCACACCAACGTCATGCTTACGTAGTAAATGTTTTCTGGGATTTTAAATAAATCAGAAATGATTTATTTATTTCAGAAAATACCCAAAACTTCTAAAATTCATAGAAAATCAACCGTAGCTCCAAATCAAATAATTTATATATGAAAAATGATCAGAAAAATCCAAAGAATCTGATTATGGCATTATCATGCATGTTTGAACAACTTATGCCTGCTGATCGGGTCAAATCAAATAAGTGGCATTTAAATAATCATATATGGAGTTGGAATTTGAATCATGTATTCAAACCAACTTCATTTAAATCATGGCTATATGCATTAGCTCAAATCACAGCATATTGCCATGTCATGATCATGCATCATATTGTGGCATTGCATTGATTGTGTTCTTTCTCAGTTGTCGGTGATTGTTCCCTCTCGATAGACGTGTTTCCGATGATGAGTTTGATGAAACCGATGAAGAACTATACTATCTTCAGAAGTGCCAAGCAAGCAAAACCCCCTTGTTCATTCCGATACAATCCCACTCTCTCGCTCTTGCTCTCTTTTACTGCATTAGGACAACAGCGATTCAACTGTTACATGCTACGGTAGTTGAACCCATTTCCTCTGCATGACCTGTCATTGCCATAGTAAATAGATGAAACCCACTAGCATCAGTAGGAGTTGTTTGAGCCCTGATGTGCCTACTCATTCATGCTTGTTTGTCATGCCTGCTACTGCTTAGAGTTGAGTCAGGTCTGATTCATCGGGAATGAATTGGAATGGTGATGAACATGTCCTACTGTGTGTGAGCTAAGTGTGTGAACACGATTTGGTAAAGGTAGCTGTGAGAGGCCATGTAGGAGTACATGGTGGGTTGTCTCATTGAAACCGTCCTCAGGAACCGAGTTCTGTGTTTGTGATCCATGAACAGCTACTACCACGCATTGGGCCCGAAACCAATGGATCCTCTCGACTTATTAACTGCCTTGCCCTCTGTCCAGGAGTTGCAACTAGTTTCTGGTGTTTGTAGGATATGTGTTGGCGGCCGTGCGTAGCACTGACCCTAGGGGTGGGCTATGATGCGGTAGATACACCATGGCACGGTATACCAAGCACCCGTTTGGTGTCTCGGGAATGCTGCACACATCGTTTGGGGCTGTGAGCGAAACTCCGGCCGGATCTGCTCGCAGATGGAACCTGAATAGGCGATAAACCTGGACTAGAGACTTGTGTGGTTAGTCATGTCGTGGCCGACTCCCTTGCCAGGCTTCCGCTTGAAGGTTGCTGAGATACACGACGTGTACATGGTGGTAAGTGGCGAGAGCATGTGTGAAGAAGTACACCCCTACAGGGTTATAAATGATCTATTCGAATAGCCGTGTCCGCGGTAAAGGACTTCTGGGTTGCCTGTACAGTTCATAGACAACTTGAAGTGGATACTCTAAAATGCGCAAGATAAGTGTGAGTGTTATGGATGGCCTTCTCGTAGGGAGACGGGAGCGGATCCATAGTGGTGTATTGAATGGTGAATATGTGGACTCGTGTGCGCCACCTCAAAAGAGTTGCTTGCGGTCGTAGTTTAGGTTAGCCACTGAGTCAAAGCTGGCTTGCTGCAGTTAAACTCCACCACCCCACTTGTTGATACCGATGCATATGTAGTTAGTTCTGATGTAAGTCTTGCTGAGTACATTTGTACTCACATTTGCTTAATTTATGTTTTGCAGAGAGACGTCAGTCTCGCTAGTAGTTTCGTGTGGACTTCGACATTTAGCTTGCTACCTCAGCAACGATCTTGTGCCCTCGGCAGGGTCTTGTAGATAGTCAGGCTTCTTGGCCTTCTTCATTTGTAGTTGTCTGTACTCAGACAGGTTAAGCTTCCGCATGTGCTTGTTGCTTGTATGCTCCGAGACCATGCTTGTAATACTTGGCTCCTCGGAGCCTAATGAATAAATACTCTGAGTCGTAGAGTCTTGTTGTGATGCCGTGTTGTATTTGCACATATCGAGCATATTGTGTGTATGATTGAAATGCTTGGTATGTGTGGGATCCGACAACCTAGTTGTTTATCCTTGGTAGCCTCTCTTATGGGGAAATGTAGTCTTGTGCTTCCATGAGCCATAGTAGTCCGCTACAGCCCGGTTCACCGGAGTCCTGCTAGCCCAGCACTACTGCTCCGGAACACTTGACTGGCCGGCATGTGATTCACTTCGTTCCTGTGTCTGTCCCTTCGGGGAAATTTCACGCAGTGACATCTGGAGTCCTGCCTAGCCTGCTACAGCCCAGGTTCTCGGAGTCCTGTTAGCCCAGTGCTACAGCCCGGATTCGCACGCTCCTGACCGACATGCTCGATGTTGATTCATGTATGCTTGTCCCCATAAGTTAGTGCCACTTTGGGTTCACGACTAGTCATGTCGGCCCGGGTTCTTTGTCATATGGATGCTAGCGACACTATCATATACATGAGCCAAAAGGCGCAAACGGTCCCGGGCCATGGTAAGGCGGCACCCGTGGGTATACCGTGCGTGAGGCCGCAAAGTGATATGAAGTGTTACATGCTAGATCGGTGTGACTTAGGATCGGGGTCCTGACACAACTATCACCCAAGAAGATCCTGAAGGCTTTACTTGGCGCATATACTAATTAAAACATAAAAAACAAAATCATAACAGTGGCATAATTGTGCTAACTCAAGAACAGGAAGCAAAAAGCAAAAAATAAAATTTATTCATTGGGTTACCTCCCAACTGTTGGGGATCGTTGTAGAAATTAAAAAATTTCTATGCATCACCAAGATCAATCTATGTAGTAACTAGCAACGAGAGGGGAGTGCATCTTCATACCCTTGAAGATCGCGAGTCAAAAGCGTTGCAAGAACGCGGTTGGAGGAGTCGTACACGTAGCGATTCAGATCGCGGCCGAATCTGATGTAAGCACAGAACAACGGTGCCTCTGCGTTCAACACACATGCAGCCTGGTGACGTCTCCCGCACCTTGATCCAGCAAGGAGGAGGGAGAGGTTGAGGAAGAAGGCTCCAACAGCAGCACGACGGCGTGGTGGTGATGGAGTGGCAGTTCTCCGGCAGGGCTTCGCCAAGCTCACGCAGAGGAGGAGAGGTGTTGGGGAGGGGAGGGGCTGCGCCTTGGATGTGGTCGTGCAGCCCTCCCCTCGCCCCTCTATTTATAGGGAGAAGGGGGAAGGGGGCCGGCCCCTCTAGATGAGATCTAGAGGGGGGCGGCGGCCAAGGGGGGGGCTTGCCCCCCAAGCAAGGGGGCGCCCCCTTTAGGGTTCCCCCCAAACCCTAGGCGCATGGGCCCTAGGGGGGAATGGCGCCCAGCCCACTAGGGGCTGGTTCCCTTCCACCTACAGCCCATAAGGCCCTCCGGGGCAGGTGGACCCTCCCGGTGGACCCCCGGAACCCCTCCGGTGGTCCCGGTACAATACCGGTATACCCCCGAATATTTCCGGTGACCGTATGATGACTTCCCATATATAAATCTTCACCTCCGGACTATTCTGGAACTCCTCGTGATGTCCGGGATCTCATCCGAGACTCCGAACAACATTCGGTAATCACATACAGATCTTCCTAATAACCATAGCATCATCGAACCTTAAGTGTGTAGACCCTACGGGTTCGGGAACCATGCAGACATGACCGTGACAACTCTCTGGCCAATAACCAACAGCAGGATCTGGATACCCATGTTGGCTCCCACATGTTCCACGATGATCTCATCGAATGAACCACGATGTCGAGGATTCAAGCAATCCCGTATACAATTCCCTTTGTCAATCGGTACGTTACTTGCCCGAGATTTGATCATCGGTATCCCAATACCTCATTTAATCTCGTTACCGGCAAGTCACTTTACTCGTTCCATAACACATCATCCCATGACCAACCCTTTAGTCACATTGAGCTCATTACGATGATGTCTTACCGAGTGGGCCCAGAGATACCTCTCTGTCATACGGAGTGACAAATCCTAGTCTCGATTCGTGCCAACCCAACAGACACTTTCGGAGATACCCGTAGTGCACCTTTATAGCCACCCAGTTATGTTGTGATGTTTGGCACACCCAAAGTATTCCTACAGTATCCGGGAGTTGCACAATCTCATGGTCTAAGGAAAAGATACTTGACATTAGAAAAGCTCTAGCAGACGAACTACATGATCTTGTGCTATGCTTAGAATTGGGTCTTGTCCATCACATCTTTCCCTTAATGATGTGATCCCGTTATCAATGACATCCAATGTCCATAGTCAGGAAACCATGGCCATCTGTTGATCAACAAGCTAGTCAACTAGAGGCTCGCTAGGGACATGTTGTGGTCTATGTATTCACACATGTATCATGATTTCCAAATAATACAATTATAGCATGAACAATAGACAATTATCTTGAACAAGGAAATATAATAATAACCATTTTATAATTGCCTCTAGGAAATATTTCCAAAAGTCTCCCACTTGCACTCGAGTCAATAATCTAGTTACATTGTGATGAATCGAACACCCATAGAGTTCTGGTGTTGATCATGTTTTGCTCGAGGAAGAGGTTTAGTCAACGGATCTGCGACATTCAGGTCCATATGCACTTTACAAATATCTATGTCTCCATTTTGAACATTTTCACGAATGGAGTTGAAGCGACGCTTGATATGCCTGGTCTTCCTGTGAAACCTGGGCTCCTTGGCAAGGGCAATAGCTCCAGTGTTGTCACAGAAGAGAGTCATCAGGCTCGATGCATTGGGAATAACTCCTAGGTCGGTAATGAACTCCTTCATCCGAATTGCTTCTTGTGCTGCCTCCGAGGCTGCCATGTACTCCGCTTCACATGTAGATCCCGCCACGACGCTTTGCTTGCAACTACACCAGCTGACTGCCCCACCATTTAAAATATACACGTATCCGGTTTGTGACTTGGAGTCATCCAGATCTGTGTCGAAGCTAGCATCGACGTAACCCTTTACGACGAGCTCTTCGTCACCTCCATAAACGAGAAACATATCCTTAGTCCTTTTCAGGTACTTCAGGATATTCTTGACCGATGTCCAGTGTTCCATACTGGGATTACTTTGGTACCTTCCTACCAAACTTACGCAAGGTTTACATCAGGTCTGGTACACAGCATGGCATACATAATATGCCCTATGGCCGAGGCATAGGGGACGACACTCATCTTTTCCCTATCTTCTGTCGTGGTCGGGCATTGAGCCGTGCTCAATCTCATACCTTGCAATACAGGCAAGAACCCCTTCTTGGACTGATCCATATTGAACTTATTCAATATCTTGTCAAGGTACGTACTTTGTGAAAGACCAATGAGGCGTCTCGATCTATCTCTATATTTCTTGATGCCTAATATATAAGCAGCTTCTCCAAGATCCTTCATTGAAAAACACTTGTTCAAGTAGGACTTTATGCTTTCCAAGAATTCTATATCATTTCCCATCAATAGTATGTCATCCACATATAATATGAGAAATGCTATAGAGCTCCCACTCACTTTCTTGTAAACAAAGGCTTCTCCATAAGTCTGTGTAAACCCAAACGCTTTGATCATCTCATCAAATCGAATGTTCCAACTCCGAGATGCTTGCACCATCCCATAGATTGAGCGTTGGAGCTTGCACACCTTGTCAGCATTCTTAGGATCGACAAAACCTTCTGGCTGCATCATATACAATTCTTCCTTAAGGAAACCATTAAGGAATGCCGTTTTGACGTCCATTTGCCATATCTCATAATCATAGAATGCGGCAATTGCTAACATGATTCGGACGGACTTCAGCTTCGCTACGGGTGAGAAAGTCTCATCGTAGTCAACCCCTTGAACTTGTCGATAACCTTTAGCGACAAGCCGAGCCTTATAGATGGTCACAGTACCATCTGCGTCTGTCTTCTTCTTAAAGATCCATTTATTTTCTATGGCTCGCCGATCATCGGGCAAGTCAGTCAAAGTCCATACTTCGTTTTCATACATGGATCCTATCTCGGATTTCATGGCTTCCAGCCATTTGTCGGAATCTGGGCCCGCCATCGCTTCTTCATAGTTCGAAGGTTCACCATTGTCTGACAACATGATTTCCAGGACAGGGTTACCGTACCACTCTGGTGCGGAACGTGTCCTTGTGGACCTACGAAGTTCGGTAGCAACTTGATCTGAAGTTTCATGATCATCATCATTAACTTCCTCTCTAGTCGGTGCAGGCACCTCAGAAACATTTTCTTGAGCTGCGCCACTCTCCAGTTCAAGAGGCAATACTTCATCAAGTTCTACTTTCCTCCCACTTACTTCTTTCGAGAGAAACTATTTCTCTAGAAAGGATCCATTCTTGGCAACAAAGATCTTGCCTTTAGATCTGAGGTAGAAGGTATACCCAATAGTTTCTTTAGGGTATCCTATGAAGACGGATTTTTCCGATTTGGGTTCGAGCTTTTCAGGTTGAAGTTTCTTGACATAAGCATCGCATCCCCAAACTTTCAGAAACGACAGCTTAGGTTTCTTACCAAACCACAATTCATACGGTGTCGTCTCAACGGATTTCAACGGAGCCCTATTTAAAGTGAATGCATCAGTCTCTATAGCAAAACCCCAAAATGACAGCGGTAGATCGGTAAGAGACATCATAGATCGTACCATATCCAATAGAGTGCGATTACGACGTTTGGACACACCATTACGCTGAGGTGTTCCAGGCAGCGTGAGTTGTGAAACAATTCCGCATTTCCTTAAGTGTGTGCCAAATTCGTGACTCAAATATTCTCCCCCACGATCTGATCGTACGAACTTGATTTTCCTGTCACGTTGATTCTCAACCTCACTTTGAAATTCCTTGAACTTTTCAAAGGTCTCAGACTTGTGTTTCATTAAGTAGACATACCCATATATACTCAAGTCATCAGTGAGGGTGAGAACATAACGATAGCCTCCGCGAGCCTCAACACTCATTGGACCGCACACCTCAGTATGTATGATTTCCAATAAGTTGGTTGCTCACTCCATTGTTCCAGAGAACGGAGTCTTGGTCATTTTTCCCATGAGGCATGGTTCGCACATGTCAAATGATCCATAATCAAGAGACTCCAGAAGTCCATCTGCATGGAGTTTCTTCATGCGTTTGACACCAATGTGACCAAGGCGGCAGTGCCACAAGTATGTGGGACTATCTGTAACACCCCAGATGTAATTTACCTTATCTGTATCCCAACTCTTGCCGTTTCCGGCGCTAAGTTAATTTTTTTCCTTGGTTTCGGGTTTTGTCTCCGTGTGTTTTTGCTTTTGTCATGCATCTCATATCATGTCATCATGTGCATTGCATTTGCATACGAGTTCGTCTCATGCATCCGAGCATTTTCCCCGTTGTCCGTTTTGCATTCCGGCGCTCCTATCTCCTCCGGTGCCAAGCGGCCTTGGTTTACTACCGGTAGACCGCCTCTCAAGTTTCGTGCCATTTGGACTTCGTTTGATACTCCAACGGTCAACCGAGGGACCGAAAAGGCCTCGTGAGTGTTGCAGCCCAACACCCTTCCAATTTGGCCCAAAACCCACCTAAACCCTCTCCATCATCTAGAGCGTTCGATCACGATCTTGTGGCCGCAAACCGCACCCCATTTGGAGCTCCCTAGCTCCCTCTACCTCTATATAAAGAGCCCCCATTCGAAATCACGGGCGAAACCCTAAATTTCCGCTCCCCGCACCGCCGGACACGTCCGGAGTGGACCGGACGCGTCCGCCACCGCCTCCGCGCCTCTCACCATCTGCCACGTGGCCCGCCGACCTCCACCGCCGCCGCGGCACGTCCCGGCCCGTGACGGGCTCTCCCCGTCGCCTCCTGGGCCGCGCCCCCGCGTTCGATGCCGCCGCCTCTTTCCCGTCGCCCGGCGACGCCGCGCCGCCGCCCGGACTCGACGCTGGCCACCACCCGACCCGACCAACGTCGCCGCCCGCCACCTGCTCCGGCCGGCGAGCTCCTCGCCGCCCGCGAGCGCCGCCACCTACTCCGGCGACCGCGCCCGCGCCGCTTGCGGTCACCTCGTCATCGGCGCCGCCCCCTCACCGCCTCCTCGTCGCCGGCGCACCCCGGCGATCTCTCCCACCGAGTCCGGCCACCGTCGCCCCATTTCCGGTGAAGAACAGCTCCGGCGACTCCCTCCTGCTACAGCGCCGCGCCAGATCTCAGAACCAAAAAACCTTAGGGTTGACTTTCCCCTCTCCCATTATTTTTTTGCAATCTTCACCATGTCATATCTCTGCATCCGTAGCTCCGATTTGCGCGTGTAGCATATCAAAATGTTCTTGACGAGTACATCATTTCATCTTATTTGCATCATTTTCATTTGAGCTCATCTTGATGCCCGAAATGCTGTTGGAAGAGGGCTATGTGGTGAATTTGTCAGATCTGTTTCATCAAATAGCTATTTGTCATTTTTGCCATGTTTAATGTGTGCATGCTATGCTCCTGAGCTCTACATGAGTTTTGTTATATGCCATGCCATCTTTACAATGGTGCTTGCCATGTATTTTTGTGACATTTGTGGTGACTAGCACAAGCTTGCAAAGTAGCATAATCGGTAATGCTGATTTCAGGGACTTAGAATTTCACGAAGTCCTTGTCCTGATTTTGTCGTTATGCCATATGTTCATGTTGTTTCCTAGTGATCCGTGCCTCTTTTGAGGATGATCAGTAAGGATGTTTAGTTAAAATTGTGGTGATATATCCATCCATGTCTTTGTTTGCATTTATGGAACACCCTAGCTTGAGTCAATCTAGCTCCACTTTTGCTATATCGTGAATCCTGGCAGATTGTTCACATGATTAGCGATTTTGCCGAGGATGTTGCTATTGATCCGTGCATGCTATGTTGTTGTTCTTGCCATGTCTAGCTTCTATGCTATGTATTCTTGATGGGTGTATGCTTAGTTTGTCATGCCATGCTCTGTAGTGAGTGCATCGAGCTCGTAAACATGCCTACTCGTTAACTGATTTGCATGCTCCAGTTTTTCACTAAGTGTGAGATCTGTTTATGTTTTTGGCATGTTCACATGCTTGCAATTGTATTTTCTGATCCCTTCTGGCTCAAGGTCACTAAGGGACTCTTGTTAAGTGATTTGAGTAGCTTCATGCCATGCCTTGCCTTGCCATGTTAAGTTCCTGTAGCATGTAGTTTTCATGCTCTAAAGTGTGCTTCCTAATGGTAAATTCTAGACTTGTGTTAATTTCACTAAGTCTGAAACCTGTTATCAATTGCACTTTCTCCATGCTTGTTTGAATTAATGGATGAATTAGCCATAGCTCACTGTTCATCTTTTTTCAAGCATCATGAGTGGATCCCTGCCATGTATTTTTTTGCCATGTTTAAGTGCTGTAGCATATTTATCTTGTTGCATTTAGATGGCTACTTGCTGATTATCACACACCGGTGCCATATTTGTTTTGCTTGCCATTTTCAAACCGTGCATCCGATTCCGGTGATCTTTATATCGATTTCAACCGAAATCACCTCACCTTTCCAGTGGCACTTTTGGATTTCCAATTTGAGTCCAGGTTCAATCGTTCCTTGCCAAATCTTGCATATGCATCACATATCGCATCCCGCATAGCATACCATGTTTGCATCATGTTGCTTGAGCATTGCACGTGGTTGATTGTGTCCTGTTTGCTTGTTGTTCTTGTTTGGGTAGAGCCAGGAGACGAGTTCGTGAACGATGATCCCGTTGAGTTCGCTTACGAGGATCAAGTGAACTCTGACAACTTTGCAGGCAAGATGATCATACCCTCGAAATCACTTCTATCTTTGCTTGCTAGATGCTCGCTCTTTTGCTATGCCTATGCTATGATGCCTACCACTTGCTTATCATGCCTCCGAAAATTTCCATGTGAAACCTCTAACCCTCCATGTCCTAGCAAACCGTTGATTGGCTATGTTACCGCTTTGCTCAGCCCCTCTTATAGCGTTGCTAGTTGCAGGTGAAGATTGGAGATCGTTCCTTGTTGAGACATTGTTTATTGTTGGGATATCACCATATTATCTTGTTATCTTAATGCACCTATATACTTGGTAAAGGGTGGAAGGCTCGGCCTTTTTCCTAGTGTTTTGTTCCACTCTTGCCGCCCTTGTTTCCGTCATATCAGTGTTATGTTCCTGGATTTTGCGTTCCTTACGCGGTTGGGTTATAATGGGAACCCCTTGATAGTTCGCCTTGAATAAAACTCCTCCAGCAATGCCCAACCTTGGTTTTACCATTTGCCACCTAGCCTCTTTTTCCCTTGGGTTTCCGGAGCCCAAGGGTCATCTTTATTTAAACCCCCCCCCCCCGGGCCAGTGCTCCTCTGAGTGTTGGTCCACCTCGTCAGCCGCCGGTGGCCACCAGGGGCAACTCTGGGCTGGCCTACCAGAAGTTTGGACAATCTGAGTGTGCCCTGAGAACGAGATATGTGCAGCTCCTATCGGGATTTGTCGGCACATTCGGGCCGTGTTGCTGGACTTGTTTTACCATTGTCGAGGATGTCTTGTAACCGGGATGCCGAGTCTGATCGGAATGTCTCAGGAGAAGGAATATCCTTCGTTGACTGTGAGAGCTTGTGATGGGCTAAGTTGGGACTCTCCTGCAGGGATTTGAACTTTCGAAAGCCGTGCCCGCGGTTATGGGCAGATGGGAATTTGTTAATGTCCGGTTGTAGATAACATGAAACTTAACTTAATTAAAATGAATCAACCGCGTGTGTAACCGTGATTGCCTCTTCTCGGTGGAGTCCGGGAAGTGAACACGGTGTTGGAGTAATGCTTGACGTAGGTTGTTCTAGGATCACTTCTTGATCATAGTTGCTCGACCGTGCTTTTGCCTTCTCTTCTCGCTCTCTTTTGCGAACAGGTTAGCCACCATATATGCTAGTCGCTTGCTGCAGCTCCACATCATACCTTGCTTTTCCTATAAGCTTAAATAGTCTTGATCGCGAGGGTGTGAGATTGCTGAGTCCCTGTGACTCACAGTTTACTTCCAAAACCAGATGCTGGATCGATGATACCGTTCCAGACGATGCACTTGAGCTCAAGTGGGAGTTCGTTGAAGACTCTCGCCATTACTATGTGTCTTTCCCAGATGATCAGTAGTGGTGCCCAATTGGGGCGATCGGGGACCGTGTCGCATGTGGGGGTTGATCTTTATTTTGGTACCGTGGTCGGACCATGATTGTATTGGATGATTGTAATGTTATTCATGTATTTGTGTGACATGGCGAGTGTAAGCCAACTATGTATCCTTTCCCCTTTTATATATTTACATGGGTTGTTGTGAAGATTACCTTACTTGCGACATAGCTTTCAATGCGGTTATGCCTCTAAGTTGTGCTTCGACACGTAGGAGATATAGCCGCATCGAGGGTGTTACAAGTTGGTAATCAGAGCCTTCCCCGACCTTAGGAGCCCCCTGCTTGATCGAATCGTTGGCGTTGTTGAGTCTAGAAAAATGTTTGGAGTCATTTAGGATTATATATATCGAGAGTTTAGGAATTCTTTTTACTCCCCAGTCCTTTCATCGCTCTGGTGAGCCATCCTGACGTAGAGTTTTGACTCTTCTCTTCTCAAATTTCACTAAAAAAATTAGGATCACGCGGGTATCTTGGAATCGTTCCGATCAATTTGTGATGAGAACATTGTTCTTGGTGCATCCTGTCATTTAGGGGTTGTGGCAGTGTCCCGGGGAGTTGAGCTCTGAGGTGTTGTCGTCACAATTTTATCATTGAGATTCTGGAATACCTGAGTTTCGCCGACATCGAAAATCTCTTTTATGCAGTTGTTGGTGAGATAACCTCGACGCCACCCAGTACTGGGGCGGGAGTTTGGGAGTATTGCCATAACTCGTATAACGGATGCTTTTCGAAGGTTGAGGTAAATGATTTCCGAAGGTTTCTCGGTTATGTGTTGAAGGATGGATACAGCTGGATGTAGGATTTGCTAGATTTGGGTGAGATATTATTCTTCCCCTGTATCCCCAACACCTGATTGCATAATCGGAAAGGTTCGGTAGTTTCATAGGTGGGAATTCTTGTAGCTCTAGTTCTTCTTCCGCGGATATTTGGTTTGAGATTGGGTGATCCTTACCGAGTATTCGTTCTTGTTCCGTATCTTGTTGTTTTTCTTCTACCTCAATTCTAAGTGGCTTCTCAATTTATGGATATGTGACCATTTCAATTGGAATGCATTCGTTCATTTGGTTCGGATGTGAAGAATATATGTTGCAATTTCAATCCGTTTGATTCAGCTTCAATATTTGTCTGTCAATGTGCTAACGGATGTCAACCTCTTCAGGATGGCTCCTCCAACGCGCACGACTCCGAATCCTGATCCGCCACCACCAGCTCCACCTCCGGAGGCATGGCAAGCTGTGATGGCCGTTAGCAATGCAAACACGCAGCTGATCATGCAACTTCTTCAAGAGCGCAACCAAGGGAACCAGGGCCATGGCAACAATCAGAATCAGTTTGCTACACTCAACCAGTTCCTTGCTAACCAGCCAAAGACCTTCAGCAATTGTGTTGAAGCAACAGACGCTGATGATTGGCTTGTGGACATATGCAAGCATTTCGAGTGTAGTAACGTCAGGCCTGAGGACTTTGTCAAGTTTGCCTCCTTCCAACTCAAAGACCAAGCTGCAGAATGGTTTCAGCAGTACAAAGACTCCAGAGGAGGCCGTGTGATTACCTAGGATGAATTCCGTCAAGACTTCAAAGCTCATCATATTCCTCAGAGCATGGTTGAAAGCAAGCGTGAGGAATTCCGCAACCTGAAGCAAGGCACTATGTATGTTTACGAGTACAACAAATTGTTTCAGAAGCTTGCCCGTTTTGCTAAGCAAGACGTCCCTGACGAGAAGAGCATGATATACCAGTTCAGGGGTGGTCTCAGAGAAGAAATCCAGCTAGCTCTCGTCCTCTTTGAGCCCAAGAGGTACGATGAGTTTTACAACATGGCAATGAAGCAAGAGACTGCTCAACTGAAGTGCGATGCTTCCAAGAAGCGAGTCAGAGATGCAACTCCTACTTCCTCAACTCGAGTGGCTAAGCACAAAAAGTATTGGTTTCCTCCTCCTCCGTTCCGTCAGCCTTATCTGCAGAAGAGCAAAGGTGGCAGTGGATCTTCCCACCCACCCAAACCTGGCTTTCAGAACAAGACTTTGTCTCAAGCTCCAAGATCAAGTGCTACGTATCACCGTCCGCTATCAGAGGTCACGTGCAACAAGTGCCAACAGAAGGGTCACTATGCCAACAAATTCTTCAATCAGAGGTGTCACCCTCCTCCTCCTCCTGTGAGATCGGCAAGTACAGTTGTGGTCAAGCATAACCCCAAGCACGCCAAGGTCAACTTGATGAATGCAGATCAGGCAGAGGACTCGTCAGATGTCATCATGGGTAACCTTCGTGTTAACGATGTTCCTGCAAAAGTACTTTTTGACATTGGTGCATCGCATTGTTTCATCTCGAGACCTTTTGCATCTAAGCATGAGTTGTCTTCTCAAGTTTTGCATAAATCGTTAGCAGTTGTCTCATCGGGTAAATGTTTGCTCGCAAACTACAAGATTCCAAATATTTCTATCATCATGGGTGATTTCAAGTTTCTGGCTTCTCCAATGGTCTTGGTAACTCGGATATTGATCTTATTCTTGGAATGGACTGGCTTTCTAAGCACAAGGCTCATCTTGATTGTGCAGCCAAGCAGATTCAATTGACTCATTCGTGTGAGGATGTAATTGTCTTTGCCGCTCGGGATAATACCATCCATTTGTTTTGTCTCAATGAGAAGGATGAACTGGATGCCATCTCTCAAATTCCGGTCGTTTGCGAATATCAAGACGTCTTTCCAGAAGAGCTTCCAGGAATGCCTCCGCACCGGCAAGTTGAATTTGTCATCGATCTTGAGCCTGGCACAGAACCTGTTTGCAAACGTCCTTACAAGTTGCGACCCAAAGAGTTGAAGGAGCTGAAGAAGCAACTCGATGAACAAGAGAGAATGGGTCTCATCCGACCTAGTTCTTCTCCGTGGGGTTGTGGAGTTCTTTTTGTGAAGAAGAAGGATGGAATGGACCGACTTTATGTTGACTACCGTCCATTGAACGAGAAGACTATAAAGAACAAGTACCCACTTCCCAACATCAATGAGCTGTTTGAACAACTCAAAGGTGCTCAAGTATTCTCCAAGCTTGATCTCCGTATGGGCTATCACCAGATTCAAATTCGTGAGCAAGATATCCCCAAGACGGCTTTCAGAATAAGCTATGGTTCATATGAATACACTATCATGTCTTTTGGCCTCGTCAACGCTCCGCCGACTTTCTCTCGCATGATGAACTTCATCTTCAACCCCTACACAAATGACTTCGTCTTGGTCTACCTCGATGACATTTTGGTCTTTTCCAAGAACAAGGAAGATCATGCCAAGCACTTGCGTTTGGTGCTGGATAAGCTCAGAGAACATTAGTTCTATGCCAAGTTTTCAAAGTGTGAGTTTTGGCTCGATGAGGTTCTCTATCTTGGACATATCATCTCTGCCAAGGGCATAGCGGTGAATCCTAAGAAGGTGTCTGCAATTGTGAATTGGGAACCACCTCAGAACGTGAAGCAACTCCGCAGCTTCCTTGGTCTCGCAAGCTACTGTCGAAGGTTCGTTGATAACTTTTCAAAGATCGCGAACCCTCTTTCAAACCTTCTCCAGAAGCACGTGAAGTACGTTTGGTCTCCTGAATGTGACATCGCTTTCAACACCCTGAAAGAGAAATTAGTCACTGCTCTAGTTCTGACTCCTCCTGATGAATCCAAACCGTTTGAGGTCCTCTGCGATGCCTCTCTTCAAGGTCTTGGTGCAGTGTTGATGCAAGAGAAGAAAGTTGTGGCTTATACCTCTCGCCAGTTGAAGCCCAACGAGAAGAACTACCCCACTCATGACCTCGAGTTGGCGGCAGTTGTGCATGCTCTTTTGACTTGAAGACATCTCTTATTGGGAAGAAAAGTGGACATCTTCACTGACCACAAGAGTCTCAAGTACATCTTCACTCAGCCTAATCTCAACCTCAGGCAGACTCGTTGGGTCGAAATGATTCAAGAGTATAATCCGAGCATCGAATATACTCCAGGCAAGGCCAATGTAATTGCTGACGCATTGAGCAGGAAGGCTTACTGCAACAGTCTGATTCTCAAGCCTTACCAACCCGAGCTTTGTGAAGCTTTCCATAAACTCAATCTGCAAGTTGTTCCTCAAGGTTTCCTCGCCAACCTTCAAGTCTCTCCTACTTTGGAAGATCAGATTCGCAAGGCTCAACTTCTTGATGCTATGGTGAAGAAGGTGAATATTGGGATTGCCAGGAGTCAATCCAAGTACAAGTGCTATCGCCTTGATGACAAGGATACTCTCTTCTTCGAGGATCGCATTGTTGTGCCTAAAGGTGACCTTCGTAAAGTCATTATGAACGAGGCTCACAATTCACTCCTCTCTATCCACCCTGGGAGTACAAAGATGTACCAGGACCTCAAGCAGGCATATTGGTGGACTCGAATGAAGCGCGAGATTGCTCAGTTCATGAATGAATGTGATGTCTGCAGAAGAGTGAGGGCAGAACACCAACGACCAACTGGTCTCCTCTAACCTCTTTCCATTCCAGAATGGAAGTTTGACCACATTGAGATGGACTTCATGACGAGATTTCCAAAGTCTAAACGTGGCAATGATGCTATATTCGTTCTCATCGACAAACTCACTAAAGTGGCTCATTGTCTGCCTATCAAAGAGTCTATGACAGCAGCTCAATTGGCGGAGCTTTATACCTCTCGGATTGTCTCTCTGCACGGTATTCCACAGTTGATTTCTTCAGATCATGGCAGCATCTTCACCTCGAAGTTTTGGGATTCTTTTCAGAAGGCCCTGGGCACCAACATCCGTTTCAGCACAGCTTTTCATCCTCAAACTAGTGGCCAAGTCGAGCGTGTCAATCAGATTCTGGAAGATATGCTCAGGGCTTGCGTTATCTCTTTCGGTATGAAGTGGGAAGAGTGTCTCCCATATGCCGAGTTCTCCTACAACAACAGCTTTCAAGCGAGTTCGGGCAAGGCCCCATTTGAAATTCTCTATGGCAGGAAGTGTCGTACTCCTCTTAACTGGTCAGAGACCGGTGAACGTCAACTTCTTGGAAATGACTTGATCACAGAGGCAGAAGAGATGTGCAAAGTCATTCGTGATAACCTCAAAGCAGCACAATCGCGCCAGAAGAGGTACTATGATAGCAAGCATCGTGATTTGGCTTTCGAGATCGGAGACCATGTTTACCTCTGCGTTTCTCCAATGAAAGGTACTCGTCACTTCAGTATCAAAGGGAAGCTTGCCCCTAGATGCGTGGGTACTTTCAAGATCGTCAGCAAGAGAGGCGATCTCGCCTATCAACTCGAGCTTCCTTCAAACTTTGCAAACATGCACGACGAGTTCCACGTCTCTCAGCTCCGCAAGTGCTTCAAGACCCCTGACCGCACTATCAACTTCGAATAAATTGATCTCCAATAAGACCTTTCTTATCGTGAGCACCCAGTTGCTATTCTTGAAGAAACTGTGCGCAAGACTCGCAATAAGTCAATCAAATTCCTCAAAGTCAAGTGGTCACACCATTCCGACCGTGAAGCCACCTGGGAATGCGAGGATCACCTCCGTTCTGAGTACCCGGCGTTTTTCCAGTCCTAGATCTCGGGACGAGATCCTTTCGTAGTGGTGGAGTGTTGTAACACCCCGGATGTAATTTACCTTATCTGTATCCCAACTCTTGTCGTTTCCGGCGCTAAGTTATTTTTTTCCTCGGTTTCGGGTTTTGTCTCCGTGTGTTTTTGCCTTTGTCATCCATCTCATATCATGTCATCATGTGCATTGCATTTGCATACGTGTTCGTCTCATGCATCCGAGCATTTTCCCCATTGTCCGTCTTGCATTCCGGCGCTCCTATCTCCTCCGGTGCCCCTTTCCACCTCTTTTCATGTGTGGGGGTTAAACATTTCCGGATTGGACCGAGACTTGCCAAGAGGCCTTGGTTTACTACTGGTAGACCGCCTGTCAAGTTTCGTGCCATTTGGACTTCGTTTGATACTCCAACGGTTAACCGAGGGACCGAAAAGGCCTCGTGAGTGTTACAGCCCAACACCCTTCCAATGTGGCCCAAAACCCACCTAAACCCTCTCCATCTTCTAGAGCGTTCCATCACGATCACGTGGCCGCAAACCACACCCCATTTGGAGCTCCCTAGCTCCCTCTACCTCTATATGAAGAGGCCCCATTCGAAATCACGGACGAAACCCTAAATTTCCGCTCCACGCGCCGCCACCGCCTCCGCGCCTATCACCGCCTGCCACGTGGCCCGCCGACCTCCACCGCCGCCGCGGCCCGTCCCGGCCCGCCACCGGCCCTTCCCGTTGCCTCCTGGGCCGCGCCCCCGTGCCCGACGCCGCCGTCTCCTTCCCATCGCCCGGCGACGCCGCGCCGCCGCCCGGACTCGACGCCGGCCACCGCCCGACCCGACCAACGTCACCGCCCGCCACCTGGTCCGGCCGGCGAGCTCCTCGCCACCCGCGAGCGCCGCCACCTACTCCGGCGACCGCGCCCGTGTTGCTCGCGGCCACCTCGTCGCCGTCGCCGCCCCCTCGCCGCCTCCTCATCGCCGGCGCACCCCGGCGATCTCTCCCTCCGAGTCCGGCCACCGTCGCCCCATTTCCGGCGAAGAACAGCTCCGGCGACTCCCTCCTGCTACGGTGCCGCGCCAGATCTCAGATCCAAAAAACCCTAGGGTTGACTTTCCCCTCTCCTCTTATTTTTTGCAATCTTCATCATGTCGTATCTCTGCATCCGTAGCTCCGATTTGCGCATTTAGCATATCAAAATGTTCTTCTCGACGAGTACATCATTTCATCTCATTGCATCATTTTAATTTGAGCTCAGATTGATGCCCGAAATTCTGTTGGAAGAGGGCTATGTGCTGAATTTGTCAGATCTGTTTCATCAAATAGCTATTTGTCATTTTTGCCATGTTTAATGCGTGCATGCTATGCTCCTGAGCTCTACATGAGTTTTGTCATATGCCATGCCATCTTTACAATGCTGCTTGCCATGTATTTTTGTGACATTTGTGTTGACTAGCACAAGCTTGCAAAGTAGCGTAATCGGTAATGCTGATTTCAGGGACTTAGAATTTCACCAAGTCCTTGTCCTGATTTTGTCGTTATGCCATATGTTCATGTTGTTTCCTAGTGATATGTTCCTCTTTTGAGGATGATCAGTAAGGATGCTTTGTTAACATTGTGGTGCTCTATCCATCCATGTCTTTGTTTGAATTTATGGAACAATCTAGCTTGAGTCAATCAAGCTCTACTTTTGCTATATCGTGAATCCTGACAGATTGTTGACATGATTAGCGATTTTGCCGCGGGTGTTGCTATTGATCCGTGCATGCTATGTTGTTGTTCTTGCCATGTCTAGATTCTATGCTATGTATTCTTGATGGGTGTATGCTTAGTTTGTCATGCCATGCTCTGTAGTGAGTGCATCGAGCTCGTAAACATGCCTACTCGTTAACTGATTTGCATGCTCCAGTTTTTCACAAAGTCTGAGATCTGTTTATGTTTTTGCCATGTTCACATGCTTGCAATTGTATTTTCTGATCCCTTTTGGCTCAAGGTCACTAAGGGACTTTTGTTAAGTGCTTTGAGTAGCTTCATTCCATGCCTTGCCTTGCCATGTTAAGTTCCTGTAGCATCTAGTTTTCATGCTCTAAAGTGTGCTTCCTGATGATAAATTCCAGACTTGTGTCAATTTCACTAAGTCTGAAACCTGTTATCAATTGCACTTTTGCCATGCTTGTTTGAATTAATGGATGAATTAGCCGTAGCTCAGTGTTCATCTTTTTTCAAGCATCATGAGTGGATCACTGCCATGTATTTTGTTGTCATGTTTGAGTGTTGTAGCATATTTATCTTGTTGCATTTAGATGGCTACTTGCTGATTATCGCAAACCGGTGCCATATTTGTTTTGCTTGCCATTTCCAAACTGTGCATCCGATTCTGGTGATCTTTATATCGGTTTCAACCGAAATCACGTCACCTTTCCAGTGGCACTCTTGGATTTCCAAGTTGAGGCCAGGTTCAATCATTCCTTGCCAAATCTTGCATATGCATCACATATCGCATCCCGCATAGCATACCATGTTTGCATCATGTTGCTTGAGCATTGCACGTGGTTGGTTGTGTCCCATTTGCTTGTTGTTCTTGTTTGGATAGAGCCGGGAGACGATTTCGCGAACGAGGAGCCCATTGAGTTCGCCTACGAGGATCAAGTCAACTCTGACAACTTTGCAGGAGAGATGATCATTCCCTCGAAATCACTTTTATCTTTGCTTGCTAGATGCTCGCTCTTTTGCTATGCCTATGCTACGATGCCTACCACTTGCTTATCATGCCTCCCAAAATTTCCATGTCAAACCTCTAACCCTCCATGTCCTATTAAACCGTTGATTGGCTATGTTACTGCTTTGCTCAACCCCTCTTATAGCGTTGCTAGTTGCAGGTGAAGATTGGAGATCGTTCCTTGTTGGGACATTGTTTATTGTTGGGATATCACCATATTATCTTGTTATCTTAATGCACCTATATACTTGGTAAAGGGTGGAAGGCTCGGCCTTTTTCCTAGTGTTTTGTTCCACTCTTGCCGCCCTAGTTTCCGTCAAATCGGTGTTATGTTCCCGGATTTTGCATTCCTTACGCGGTTGGGTTATAATGGGAACCCCTTGATAGTTCGCCTTGAATAAAACTCCTCCAGCAATGCCCAAGCTTGGTTTTACCATTTTCCACCTAGCCTCTTTTTCCCTTGGGTTTCCGGAGCCCAAGGGTCATCTTTATTTAAACCCCCCCGGGCCAGTGTTCCTCTGAGTGTTGGTCCACCTCGTCAGCCACTGGTGGCCACCAGGGGCAACTCTGGGCTGGCCTACCGGAAGTTTGGACAATCTGAGTGTGCCCTGAGAACGAGATATGTGCAGCTCCTATCGGGATTTGTTGGCACATTCGGGCGGTGTTGTTGGACTTGTTTTACCATTGTAGAGGATGTCTTGTAACCGGGATGCCGAGTCTGATCGGAATGTCTCGGGAGAAGGAATATCCTTCGTTGACCATGAGAGCTTGTGATGGGCTAAGTTGGGACTCCCTTGCAGGGATTTGAACTTTCGAAAGTCGTGCCCGCAGTTATGGGCAGATGGGAATTTGTTAATGTCCGGTTGTAGATAACATGAAGCTTAACTTAATTAAAATGAATCAACCGCGCGTGTAACCGTGATTGCCTCTTCTCGGCGGAGTCCGGGAAGTGAACACGGTGTTGGAGTAATTCTTGACGTAGGTTGTTCTAGGATCACTTCTTGATCATAGTTGCTCGACCGTGCTTTTGCCTTCTCTTCTCGCTCTCTTTTGCGAACAGGTTAGCCACCATATATGCTAGTCGCTTGCTGCAGCTCCACATCATACCTTGCTTTTCCTATAAGCTTAAATAGTCTTGATCGCGAGGGTGTGAGATTGCTGAGTCCCTGTGACTCACAGTTTACTTCCAAAACCAGATGCTGGATCGATGATACCGTTCCAGACGATGCACTTGAGCTCAAGTGGGAGTTCGTTGAAGACTCTCGCCATTACTATGTGTCTTTCCCAGATGATCAGTAGTGGTGCCCAGTTGGGGCGATCGGGGACCGTGTCGCATGTGGGGGTTGATCTTTATTTTGGTACCGTGGTCGGACCATGATTGTATTGGATGATTGTAATGTTATTCATGTATTTGTGTGACATGGCGAGTGTAAGCCAACTATGTATCCTTTCCCCTTTTATATATTTACATGGGTTGTTGTGAAGATTACCTTACTTGCGACATTGCTTTCAATGTGGTTATGCCTCTAAGTCGTGCTTCGACACGTAGGAGATATAGCCGCATCGAGGGCGTTACACTATCATTATCAACCTTACATCTTTTGGCATTCACACTATGAATATGTGTAACATCACGTTCGAGATTAAATAAGAATAAACCATTGACCAGCGGGGCATGACCATAAAACATGTCTCTCATATAAATAGAACAACCATTATTCTCAGATTTAAATGAGTAGCCATCTCGCATTAAACGAGATCCAGATACAATGTTCATGCTCAAAGTTGGTACTAAATAACAATTATTGAGGTTTAAAACTAATCCCATAGGTAGATGTAGAGGTAGCGTGCCGACGGCGATCACATCGACCTTGGAACCATTCCCGACGCGCATCGTCACCTCGTCCTTCGCCAGTCTCTGTTTATTCCGCGGTTCCTGTTTTGAGTTACAAATATGAGCAACTGCACCGGTATCAAATACCCATGAGCTAGTACAAGCGCTGGTTAGGTACACATCAATAACATGTATATCACATATACCTTTGGAATTGCCGGCCTTCTTATCCGCTAAGTACTTGGGGCAGTTCCGCTTCCACTGACCGTTTCCCTTGCAATAAAAGCACTCAGTCTCAGGCTTGGGTCCATTCTTTGGCTTCTTCCCGGCATCTTGCTTACCGGGCGCGGCAACTCCCTTGCCGTCCTTCTTGAAGTTCTTTTTACCCTTGCCTTTCTTGAACTTAGTGGTTTTATTCACCATCAACACTTGATGTTCCTTTTTGATTTCCACCTCCACTGATTTTAGCATTGAATATAGCTCAGGAATGGTCTTTTCCATCCCCTGCATATTGAAGTTCATCACAAAGCTCTTGTAGCTAGGTGGGAGCGACTGAAGGATTCTTTCAACGACCGCATCATCCGGGAGATTAACTCCCAGCTGAGACAAGCGGTTGTGCAACCCAGACATTTTGAGTATGTGCTCGCTGACGGAACTATTCTCCTCCATCTTACAACTGTAGAACTTGTCGGAGACTTCATATCTCTCGACCTGGGCATGAGCTTGGAAAACCATTTTCAGCTCTTGGAACATCTCATATGCTCCGTGTTGCTCAAAACGCTTTTGGAGCCCCGGTTCTAAGCTGTAAAGCATGCCGCACTGAACCTGGGAGTAATCATCACTACGCGTTTGCCAAGCGTTCATAACGTCTTGTTCTGCTGGGAAAATAGGTGCTTCACCTAGCGGTGCATCAAGGACATATGCTTTCCTGGCAGCTATGAGGATAATCTTCAGGTTACGAACCCAGTCCATGTAGTTGCTGCCATTGTCTTTCAGCTTGGTTTTCTCTAGGAGCACGTTGAAGTTGAGGGCAACATTAGCGTGGGCCATTTGATCTACAAGACATATTGCAAAGAATTTTAGACTATGTTCATGATAATTAAGTTCATCTAATCAAATTATTTAATGAACTCCCACTCAGATAGACATCCCTCTAGTCATGTAAGTGATACATGATCCGATTCAACTAGGCCGTGTCTAATCATCACGTGAGACGGACTAGTCATCATCGGTGAACATCTTCATGTTGATCGTATCTTCTATACGACTCATGTTCGACCTTGCGGTCATCCGTGTTTCGAGGCCATGTCTGTACATGCTAGGCTCGTCAAGTCAACCTAAGTGTATTGCGTGTGTAAATCTGGCTTACACCTGTTGTATGCGAACGTTAGAACCTATCACACCCGGTCATCACGTGGTGCTTCGGAACAACGAACCTTAGCAACGGTGCACAGTTAGGGGGAACACTTTCTTGAAATTATTGGAAGGGATCATCTTATTTATGCTACCGTCGTTCTAAGCAAATCAGATGTAAAACATAATAAACATCACATGCAATCAAATAGTGACATGATATGGCCAATATCATTTTGCTCCTTTTGATCTCCATCTTCGGGGCGCCATGATCATCATTGTCACCGGCATGAAACCATGACCTCCATCATCATGATCTCCATCATCGTGTCTTCATGAAGTTGTCTCGCCAACTATTACTTCTACTACTATGGCTAACGGTTAGCAATAAAGTAATTACATGACGTTTATGTTGACACGCAGGTCATAAATAAATTAAGACAACTCCTATGGCTCCTGCCGGTTGTCATACTCATCGACATGCAAGTTATGATTCCTATTACAAGAACATGATCAATCTCATACATCACATATATCATTCATCACATCCTTTTGGCCATATCACATCACACGGCATATGCTGCAAAAACAAGTTAGACGTCCTCTAATTGTTGTTGCAAGTTTTTACGTGGCTGCTATAGGTTTCTAGCAAGAATGTTTCTTACCTACGCCAAAATCACAACGTGGTATGCCAATTTCTATTTACCCTTCATAAGGACCCTTTTCATCGAATCCGATCCGACTAAAGTGGGAGAGACAGACACCCGCTAGCCACCTTATGCAGCTAGTGCATGTCAGTCGGTGGAACCAGTCTCACGTAAGCGTACGTGTAAGGTCGGTCCGGGCCGCTTCATCCCACGATGCCGCCGAATCAAGATAAGACTAGTAATGGCAAGTAAATTGACAAGATCGACGCCCACAACAACTTGTGTTCTAGTTGTGCATAGAAACTACGCATAGACCTAGCTCATGATGCCACTGTTGGGGATCGTTGCAGAAATTAAAAAATTTCTATGCATCACCAAGATCAATCTATGGAGTAACTAGCAATGAGAGGGGAGTGCATCTTCATACCTTGAAGATCGCGAGTCGAAAGCGTTGCAAGAACGTGGTTGGAGGAGTCGTACACGTAGTGATTCAGATCGCGGCCGAATCCGATTTAAGCACCGGGCAACGGTGCCTCCACATTCAACACACGTGCAGCCCGGTGGCATCTCCCGTGCCTTGATCCATCAAGGAGGAGGGAGAGGTTGAGGAAGAAGGCTCCAACAGCAGCACGACGGTGTGGTGGTGATGGAGTGGCAGTTCTCCGGCAGGGCTTCGCCAAGCTCACGCGGAGGAGGAGAGGTGTTGGGGAGGGGAGGGGCTGCGCCTTGGATGTGGTCGTGCAGCCCTCCCCTCGCCCCTCTATTTATAGGGAGAAGGGGGAAGGGGGTCGGCCCCTCTAGATGAGATCTAGAGGGAGGGGGCGGCGGCCAAGGGGGAGGGGGAGGGGGCTTTCCCCCCCAAGCAAGGGGACGCCCCGTTTAGGGTTCCCCCCAAACCCTAGGCGCATGGGCCCTAGGGGGGAATGGCGCCCAGCCCACTAGGGGCTGGTTCCCTTCCACCTACAGCCCATAAGGCCCTCCGGGGCAGGTGGACCCTCCCAGTGGACCCCGGAACCCCTCCGGTGGTCCCGGTACAATACCGGTATACCCCCGAATATTTCCGGTGATCATATGATGACTTCCCATATATAAATCTTCACCTCCGGACTATTCCGGAACTCCTCGTGACGTCCGGGATCTCATCCGGGACTCCAAACAACATTCGGTAATCACATACAAATCTTCCTAATAACCCTAGCGTCATCGAACCTTAAGTGTGTAGACCCTACAGGTTCGGGAACCATGCAAACATGACCGAGACAACTCTCCGGCCAATAACCAACAGCGGGATATGGATACCCATGTTGGCTCCCACATGTTCCACAATGATCTCATCGGATGAACCACAATGTCGAGGATTCAAGCCATCCCGTATACAATTCCCTTTGCCAATCGGTACGTTATTTCCCCGAGATTCGATCGTGGGTATCCCAATACCTCGTTCAATCTCGTTACCGGCAAGTTACTTTACTCGTTCTGTAACACATCATCCCGTGACCAACCCTTTAGTCATATTGAGCTCATTACAATGATGTCTTACCGAGTGGTCCCAGAGATACCTCTTCGTCATACGGAGTGACAAATCCCAGTCTCGATTCGTGCCAACCCAATAGACACTTTCGGAGATAACCGTAGTGCACCCTTTATAGCCACCCAGTTACGTTGTGACGTTTGGCACACCCAAAGTATTCCTGCAGTATCCGGTAGTTACACAATCTCATGGTCTAAGGAAAAGATACTTGACATTAGAAAAGCTCTAGCAGACAAACTACAAGATCTTGTGCTATGCTTAGGATTGGGTCTTGTCCATCACATCTTTCCCTTAATGATGTGATCCTGTTATCAATGACATCCAATATCCATAGTCAGGAAACCATGACCATCTGTTGATCAACGAGCTAGTCAACTAGAGGCTCACTAGGGACATGTTGTGGTCTATGTATTCACACATGTATCACGATTTCCGGATAATACAATTATAGCATGAACAATAGACAATTATCATGAACAAGGAAATATAATAATAACCATTTTATTAATGCCTCTAGTGCATATTTCTAACACCAACAAGCGCCATGGTTTTACGCCCTTGGCTAGGCATAAAGCAAGGATCTAAGTTTTCTCATCCTTCTTCTTAATTCCCTTAGAGGTGTTTTCATCATGAGGTTTTGTATAAACAACATAAAACATATTATCCATAGAAACCTTAGCATTATTAAGTTGCCCATTATCATAATCACGTTGATTTCCGGCAACAATCCAAGAATAATGTTGATTAACATTATTTAAAACTTTTTGAATTACATCTAGGATTGGGACTTACTTTTTACAATTCTCATCAAAGATCTTATTGTCCCCAAGCAAATTTCTTAACACATAATTACTATTGTAAAGAATTTCATCTATCATGGGCTTTTCACGATTCATACCATAAAAATCAAAGATTTCCCTAGCTTCCCGTATGATATAGTCAAACTCATTCATAAGAACGAGATTGGCCCAATTTTTAGCCATATGATTCTTTATAACGGGGAGCTCAAAAAACAATCTCTGCAAAGTAGGATGAGTATGGATAAATTTAATTTCAAGTTTCAGAACTAGTGCTGAAATAGCATCCGTAGAAGTTCTAGTAATTTTAAGTATAGGAGCATCATCAAGACATAAATTTCCAACACAATAAAAAAATTCTTGGATACGTTCCTTTCCCATAACATTCCCTTGCCCCAAGATAAAAGTTTTAGCATCCAAATTGCCCATACATTCAATCTTAGGAGTTAGGCCATCATCTGTTTGTGCCATACCAAAGTCACTCATGATTGCAAGCGAAGGATAGATCTGACAAGAAAACGGCGAATGGAAAAGAGGAGCGAATAAAACGGAAAATTTTTGTGAAGTGGGGAAGAGGAAAACGAGAGGCAAACGGCAAATAAAGTAAATTGTGAGGAGATGAGATTTTTTATTAGGAACCTAGTATATGTTGAAGATCCTCCCCGACATGGCGCCAGAAATTCCTTTTCATGCGCCTTGAAGCTACATCGGTATTTCCCCAAAGAGGAAGGGATGATGCAGCACATCAGCGGTAGGTATTTCCCTCAGATGTGAAACCAAGGTTATCGAACCAGTAGGAGAACCAAGCAACACAACGTAAACAACACCTGCACACAGATAACAAATCCTCACAACCGGACATGTTAAAGGGGTTGTCAATCTCTTCTGGGTACGGCGCCTCAAACTTAGCAAATGGACCTGAGATAAATTGTAGTAGATTGGTAGATCGAACGCCAAATAAAATAAAGAAGAATAAATTGCAGAAAGGTATTTTTGTGTTTTTATTTTAATAGATCTGAAAATAAAAGAAAAGGAAAATAGATCGCAAAGGCAAATAATATGAGAAAGAGACCCGGGGGCCGTAGGTTTCACTAGTGGCTTCTCTTGAGAAAAATAGCAAATGGTGGGTAAACAAATTACGATTGGGCAATTGGTAGAACTTCAAATAATCATGACAATATCCGGGCAATGATCATTACATAGGCATCGCGTCCAAGATTAGTAGACCGACTCCTGCTTCCATCTACTACTATTACTCCACACATCGACCGTTAACCAGCATGCATCTAGTGTATTAAGTTCATGGAGAAACAAAGTAATGCAATAAGAACGATGACATCACTACTAGAAAAAACGCTATAGCTAATATGGACATTAATGGCGCACTAGAGATAGACCCCATCGTTTTATCCTTAGTAGCAACGATACATACGTGTCGGTTCCACTTCTGTCACTGGGATCAAGCACCATAAGATCGAATCCACTAAAAAGCACCTCTTCCCATTGCAAGATAAATATATCAAGTTGGGCAAATGAAACCCAAATATCAGAGAAGAAATACGAGGCTATAAGCAATCGTGCATATAAGAGATCAAAGAAACTCAATTAACTTTCATGGATATAAAAAGATAGATCTGCTGATCATAACCTCAAAGTTCATCGGATCCCAACAAACACACCGCAAAAAGAGTTACATCATACGGATCTCCAAGAGACCATTGTACTGAGAATCAAACGAGAGAGAGGAAGCTATCTAGATACTAACTACGGACCCGAAGGTCTAGAAAGAACTACTCACGCATCATCGGAGAGGCACCAATGGAAGTAGTGAACCCCTCTGTGATGGTTTCTAGATTGGATCTGGTGGTTCTGGACTCTGCGGGGGCTGGAATTGATTTTCGTCCACTCCCCTAGGGTTTTGGGAATATTGGGGTATTTATAGAGCAAAGAGGCGGTCCAGGGGGCACCTGAGGTGGGCACAACCCACCAGGGCGCGCCTGGGCCTCTTAGCGTGCCCTGGTGGGTTGTGCTCTCGTGGGAGCACCCCAGGCACAGCCAGGGCCCATTACGTGTCTTCTGGTCCATAAAAAATCTTCATAAAGTTCCGTGGCATTTGGACTCCGTTTGGTATTGATTTTCTGTGATGTAATAAACATGAAAAAAACAGCAACTCGCACTTGGCACTATGTCAATAGGTTAGTATGAAAAAATGATATAAAATGATTATAAAATATCCAAGATTGATAATATAACAGCATGGAACAATCAAAAATTATATATACGTTGGAGATGTATCAGCAACCCAATGAATAAAATTTATTTTTGTCTTTTCTTTCTGTTCTTGAGTGTTTGCACAATTATGCTACTATTACGGTGTGATTTTTATGTTTTAATTAGTGTTTGTGCCAAGCAAAGCCTTTGGGATCATGTTGGATGATAGTTGATTTGATATTTTTTAAAACAGAAACTTTCATGTCCAGAAAAACTACTTTCATTTTTAACAGAAACGCGATAAAATCATGATTTTCATGCACAAGATTGATATAACAATTGCCCATGTTTTCCTAATTGTTCAGAATTTTTGGAGTTATAGAAGTATTTGCAGGTTTTAGATTACTACAGACTATTTTGACACATTGTGTTTTCTTTGCGTTGTATTCTTATTTCGATGAATCTCTAGTTTGTATTGGATGGTATAAGCTATAGCAAAGTTGGAATACATCGGATGTAATGCAAAAATAAAATATGAATGGGTTTGCAACAGTACTTAGAGTAGTGATTTTCTTTGTTATACTAACGGATCTCACGAAGGTTTTGTTGAGTTTTGTGTGATTGAAGTTCTCAAGTTTTGGGTGAGATCACGATGGATGAAGGAATAAGGAGTAAGAAGAGCCTAAGCTTGGGGATGCCCCATGGCATCCCAAGCTATTATCTAAAAGTGAAGCAAGCAACTAATCTGGGGGATGCCCGAGTGGCATCCCCTCTTTCTTCTAATGACCTCGGTATTTTACTTGGAACTATATTTTCATTCGTCACATGGGTTTTGCTTGGAGTGTCTTGTATGATATGAGTATTTGATTGTTTCTATTTTTTATTTTAAGTCATCTATCCTTGCTGGACGCACCTATTTGAGAGAGCCAAAATTATGCTATGATTTCTTAGAATTGCTCTCTATGCTTCACTTATCTTTTTGAGCTATGGAATTGCCCTAGTGCTTCACTTATATTTTTTTAGCACTGTGTTCTTTAGTATTTTTGAAGAAATGCTCTCATGCTTCACTTAGATTTATTTGAGAGTTAGTAATTTTTTGATGAAATTCTCTCATGCTTCACTTAAATTATGTTGGGAGAAGAAAATTTTATGCTCATGTTCTTCAGTTAGATTTGTTTGAGCTATCAAAAGCAACATATGAAACTAGTTCCAAAGTGATAGATATTCAAGAGGGATATAATAAAAACTTTCATGAAGATCATTGGACAAAATAAACTTGATTCCTTGTAATAGTTTTGCGATATGATGATATAATATGTGAGTCATGTTGATGAGTAATTATGCTTTAGTAAGAATATTGATGTTAAGGTTTGTGATTCCCTATGCAAGAATGAGAGTCAATTGTTATGCAATGAAATTATATCCTACTTGTGGTGCATTATTCGGTGTTAATTATGCTTAATGCCCGCTTATCAGATTTTTCCTTTCTTGGTTGGATGCTTCTCAATCTTTTGCTAACCTTCACTTGCACTAAGTATGATCACTACTTGTGCATCCAAAATCCTTAAAACAGTTTTGCCATATGAGTCCACTATACCTACCCATATGTGGTATTCTTTTGTCATTCTAAGAAAATTTGTATGTGCCATCTCTAATTTTGAAAATAAATTTCATTTTTGTGTGCTCGTACCGCTCATGAAATGGTTGGGGGTGGCTGATATGTTTTCATGCTAGATGTGTTATTCTCGAGATGAGTGTTTATTCACTTGTCATTGCACAAGAGTACGACAAAGGTATTGGTGATGCCCAGTCACGAAATAAAAAATGAATTTACTTTATGTTGTCAAATAATAAATTCCTTGGAAAGTGTTGGTATGGACGACACCCGTGGATTCGGTTAGCCGTGGAATGTGAAAGTATGGTGGAAAAGGAGTAAACTTTATTTTTTGTTAGGGAACCGCCTATGATATATCTAGCATGGAAAGCATTGGGATCGTTTTCATTGACAAAAAAAGCACGCCACCCAAAATGTTTTTATCTCTATCTTTTTCGCTTTGAGCTCTGGCACACGAAGGGCCTTTCTTTTACTTTATGCAATTTTTATTTTTATTTGACTATCCATCTTCTCTTATAAAGCAACAACTAAGGGGCACTATGATCGTAATTGAGAATTGGGTGTAGCTAATATGTTAGTGTGTTTCATGAATGGATGAATGAATGAGCATAATGAGCTAGGGATAACTTGCTTTAGTGTTGATATTTTGAAAGACATGGTTGCTTGTTGATATGCTTGAGTATTGAAATCTTCATGTCAAAACTATACTATTGCTTTGAATCATATAAAAGTCCAAATGTCCATTCTACAAATAAAAGAATATGTGATGAACATGTTAGGTAGCATTCCACATCAAAAATTCTGTTTTTAACATTTACCTACTCGAGGACAAGCAGGAATTAAGCTTGGGGATGCTAATACGCCTCCAACTCATCTATAATTTTTTATTGTTCCATGCTGTTATATCATCATTCTTAGATGTTTTACAATTCATTTTATAGCAATTTTATATCATTTTTTGGCACTAACCTATTGACATAGTGCCTAGTGCTAGTTGCTATTTTTTGCTTGTTTTTTACTTCGCAGAAAATCAATACCAAACGGAGTCCAAATGCAGCGAAACTTTTTGGACAATTTTTCTGGGCCAGAAGACATAGGAAGGGCCAAAGAAGTACCAGAGGGGTGCCCCGGGGGGCACAACCCACCTGGGCACGCCTGGGGGCCTAGGCGCACCCAAGTGGGTTGTACCCACCTCGGTGGCCTCCCGCACCACCTCTTTGCTCTATAAATACCCCAATATTCCAAAAACCCTAAGGGAGTTGACGAAACACAATTCCAGCCGCCGCAAGTTCCAGAAACCAGAGATCCTATCTAGACATCATCATGGAGGGGTTCATCATCCTCATTGGTGCCTCTCTGATGATGCATGCTAGTTCATTGTAGACATACGGGTCCGTATTTAGTAGCTAGAGGGATTCCTCTCTCTCTTTTGATTCTCAATACAATGGTCTCTTGGAGATCTATTTGATGTAACTCTTTTTGTGGAGTGTTTGTTGGGATCCGATGAACTTTGAGTTTATGATCACATTTATGTTTTTATCCATGAAAGTTATTTGAGTCCTTTAATCTCTTATATGCATGATTACTTATAGCCTCGTATTTCTTCTTCGAATCTTTGGTTTAGTTATGCCGACTAGATCAATTTTTCTTGCCACGAGAAGAGATTCTTTGTGATGGGTTCGATCTTACGGTGCTCAATCCCAGTGACAGAAGGGGAAATGACATGTATGTATCATCTACTCCCTCCGTTCCAAATTACTTGTCTTAGATTTGTCTAGATACGGAGGTATTAGCACTAAAATGAGTCTAAATACATCAGTATCTAGACAAATCCAAGACAAGTAATTCGGAACGGAGGGAGTACTATCTACTATCTATCTACTATCTACTATCTATCTACTACCCCTATAAAAGCAAGAGAGGGCGAAGAACTAGATCATCCTATCCATCGAAACCTGCAATCTGATGGTCTACATCCCTCCAGCATACTAAACGCGTTTTATGCTTTAATTACCCACCATGCCATTGTCTTAATTAATTACCAGTCATGCCATTGGGTTAACATCGTTCCCGAACACGTCGCTGCCCTCTCGCTACCACGCCGTCGGGACAGTTTGGCCACCGCCCCCACCTCGCCCCACCTCTTTCCTACAACCTCCGCGCCAGCCACCGCCTCGACTGCCGCCGGACAACCTCCACCTGTGCCTCTCCACAAGCGCTGCTGGACAACCGCGCCGTCCACGCGCCGCCGCGCCGTCCACACCCGCGACGCCCGAACCGCCATGCCGTCCGCACCCGCGTCGCGCGGACCGCCGCGCCGTCCACGCGCCGACCGGGCCGCCACGTCCACTCGCCGCCAGGACACAGCCCGCGCCAACCAGGCCACCAGGACGCAGCCCACGCGGGACCTCCATGCTGCAGGTGCTTTGCCCTCACATTCTTCCTTCTTGCAGTGACAACTTTTGGTAATTGTACGTGGTTTGGCCTCACGTTCGATCAATTGGCCGTGGAAGAGAGAGAGAGCGAGACAGCAATGGTGCATCTAGACGAGGGGTTGCCATCCCTTTCATTGCATCCACCAGAAGAGAGAGATCAAACGGAAGAAACTTGACTATGGTGCCCCGGCCCGGCGCCTCTCCGCACCCGCTCCTTGGTAGTGCGCCTCCGCACCGGGAAGCCCTTGCTCCTTCGCCAGCGCACCTCCATGCCTGGCCGTCGCTGCTCCTCCGCCAGAGCCCTGTCGCAGCCTCACGCGTCTCTGCGCTGGCCCTCCATGCCTCCCAGCGCACGGCGCTGACGGCCCTCCACACCTCCCACGACACACCCGGGGAGCTCACTGGCACCGATGACACCCATATCTTTTATGGTAAATCATGTTCCGGTATTCATGTTCAGTTATAGGCTTGTACTGATTTCTTCACTTCCACAAGTATTTATGTTCAGTTGTATGCTTCTACTGATTTCTTAACTTCCCCATGGTTTTACCTTCATCCACATGCATCTTGACGGTCATAAAAACAAACACTACTGTTTTATCATCTGTTCAGATGCATTTTGGGGATTTTCTGATTTTCACAATAAAAAAGAACTTCTGTTGAAGATAAATATCATGACAAATGCCACCAAACCAGAAGTGAAATCACCTATCAAATATAATGCAGTCAGATGCAATCCTGAATCTCTCATCAATGGAGAGATGAGTGGACGTTCCAAAAGCTTTGTCTCCGTTCCTGCTGGTTCGAGATCCGCACAAGTTTGCTCCCTTCCGTCATCGGCCTCATCTGAAGGTATTCTTCCCCAGCCTGGTCGTTCTGCAGGAGACGCTTGAATATTTCGACATGGATCTCAACAGACGAAGTTCTGCACTCATATGGTGCATTCTTTTTCTGTTCCACCTCCATTTAGTTTCGACTGTAGTTGCCTGATAAACCGTGGAGGACAAGCTCCCTAGCAAACCATAGAAATTTATTGTCAGAACTGCTTTTTATGCTTGTTTGATTCTGATGCTTCCAGTTGGCATTTGCATATCATCTTTTCATAGTTGCTGAGGCGCTTCTTTTCTTAAAAGTTGTACGCATACAAGCTGCAACCATGAGTGGGCACAATTGTCCTATGGCACATAAGTTAGAGTTTAACTTTTTAATACTTAACAAGTGCTATTTTTCTTGAAATTGTCCAAATACATGCTTCTGCTCTGAGTCAGCACAACTGTCAAAATTCAGAGTTTTGCTACACATTCAGATTACTGATAATGCCATAATTGCAAATACTTTAGAAGCATGCCATGTAATTGCAACAATTATGAATAATAAGGTCATATATTTTTTGTAATTTTCATCCTTTGATCGATCTATTCTGCGTTGAAGGTCCCGTTCGTCTCTGGCAAATTCCGCTGCAGCCTCAATTGTATGTGCGCTTCAATCTATTTTCATGTTGTTTTCTTGGGCCTTAGTTTTTTTTTCTTAGGTGTTTGATGAACGCTTCACAAATTAAGCTTCTTGGGCCTTAGTTTTTTTTTCTTAGGTGTTTGAAGAAGAAGAATGATTTTATTTTATGATGTTGAAGTTAGTATTTATGGCATGAATACTCGCTAGCATATTATTTCCTCAAATTACTAAAGGGAAATCTCACCACCTCAACAAAAGAGGTTATTGCAACAACCTATTTACTCTTTATTCCTTCAACCAAACACCTAGATGGCTATCTCTAACCATTTGGCATCTCACCCAACCAAACAGAAAAAATAGCTATCCCTAGCCAGGTGGTTAGGGATATCTATAGCCACTCAAAGCTATCCCGCGAACCAAACACATTCTAAGGGGACTTATAACATGGCTACAGAAAATGCTAATAAGTGATCATTGTGTAGTAGCTCCATATGTTACATATAAATGGGTTATTTTCATCTTATTTTCACCTTCTTCATTGTTCATGTCATTTAGTTTTGCCTCCACTTGAAACACATTATTTTTGGAGATATGTTATGTATGGATGAGAAACTATGTAAATATCAACCCATATTTTGGTAATTATTTGATGACAAGTGAGACGTGAGTTGCACGTGCAAGCTTACTAGTTGCTATTAAGGATAACAAGATGGGATCTATTCCTATATAAGTAGATCTGTCTACATCATGTCATCGTTCTTATTGCATTACTCCGTTTCTCCATGAACTTAATACACTTGATTCATGCTGGATAGCAGTCGATGTGCAGAATAATAGTAGTAGAAGCAGGCAGGAATTGGTCTACTAATCTTGGACGTGATGCATATATAATGATCATTGCTTGGATATCATCATGATTATTTGAAATTCTATCAATCGCCTAACAGTAGTTTGTTTACCCACCATATTCTATTTTTCTCGAGAGAAGCCACTAGTGAAATCTATGGCCCACAGGTCTCTTCTTTATCATATTTGCCTTCAAGATCTATTTTTATTTGCTTTTATTTTTAGATCTATTAATCCAAAAACCAAAAAATACCTTGCTGCAATTTATAATTATTTATTTTATCTCGCGTTGCCGCGAGATCTATTTATCCAATCTACTCTAATTTTATCTATCTTTTTATCCGGGAGGGATTGACAACCCCTCTTTTATGTCAAGTTGCAAGTATGTGTTCTTTGTGTTCAGGTGTCGTTCATGTAGTGTTGTGTGGTTCTCCTACTGGTTCGATAACTTTTGTCTCATCATTGAGGGAAATACCTACCGTAGTTGTGCTGCATCATCCCTTCATCTTTGAGGAAATACCGACGTAGTTCAAGCCGCATCAAAAAGGGATTTCTGGTGCCGTTGCCGGGGAGGATCAAGTCAAGATAGTCTCCCGTCAACTTGCCAATTTCTGGCGCCGTTGCTGGGATACATCATCAACATCTACCAGGTTCTGAATCACAAATCTCTGCAACTTTTTTGATGTCATCTCTTGAAAGTCAATCAGTGTGAAGCATCTCTAAAGGCTACAGGAAGAGATCGTTGTGATATTAAATGAGCTTCAGATGTACTTCCCTCCCATATTCTTTAACGTCATGGCGCATCTGTGTGTCCATATTGTGGATGACATAATAGACCTGGGGGCATCATTCCTGCACAACATGATGTCGTTCGAGAGGATGAATGGGGTCATCAAAGGATTTGTTCGTAACATGTCCCGTCTGGATGGAAGCATCGTCCAGGGCTATTTGACACAAGAGTGTATCTCTTTCTGCGAGAATTATCTATATGGTGGAGACTGGCCTAGTGTTCGTTTGCTCGTTAAGAAGCACCTTGGGAGGCTCGAAGGAGAAGGTCACTCTAACGGTTGCAGGGAACTGCATGTGGCCTACTTGAATCGACGCGATGACTTTGACAGAGCAAACTTAGCAGTGCTACAACACCTAGATAAGGTAGATCATTTCGTGACAATACACAAAGAAAGTATCGCAAAGAAGTATCATGACTGGGGGGCTATGCAAGACGGACGCTGAAGTTACTAGAGAGAACAACTCCACTTTCCTGCATTGGTTCAAAGAGCATATTCATGCTAATCCCCCGAAAGAGGGCTTAAGGATGGATTGCTCATATACGCCTTAGCACATGGCCCCTCGGCCAACCTCGCGACCTATCAGGCATACAGTATCAACAGATACACATTCTACACGGAGGCCAAAGATATGAACAGTGATTTTTCAGAACTCAGGGGTGACGATGGAATGCATGACCGACATCGACAACGGCGCAACTAAGAGATTCTACGGAAGGGTCGAGGAGATCTGGAAGCTTGACTACTCTGGACTACATAGCGCAACGATGTTCCGTGGCAGATGGGCTAAGAATGCTGAAAAAGAAAACTGATATTTTACTACCATGTCTATACCCGACGCCAAGAGCGCTGTCGTGAACGCCATCGCAAAAACGAGCCATTGGTACACGCTAAGCACGTGACACAATGCTTCTTCATAACCGACCCGAGCATTCCCAGTCGTGTTGTCGTGAGGAGAGGCAAAAGGAACATCATTGGAATGGATGCAATCGCCAACGAGAAAGACTACGACCAGTATGGCAACCCAATGAGGGAAGATGACGATGATGATGAAGTATACGTAAAAAGAAGAATCAATATTACATTACCTAAGAAAGATCGTACTCCATGGAAAAGGAAAAGCCGCAATGAGGGGCTCAATTATTCATCAACGAATAAGAAGGGAAAGAAGGTCACTCAAAAACGGAAACATCTGAGAAACCATTATGGATCAAATGATGTAATATATATATATAAAAGATGGCACTATTCTAATCCTAGAATTAAAATAGTTATTTGGATCACGATCTCCCTATATAGGCCCGATTCGGTGTCCCCGAACTACCGAACCCGCTGGAACAGAAAAAAACAACAATTGACCGTCCCTCACCTTCGTGATCCCCACCTCCCGCACGTCCTCGATCCCCACCTCCCACTCACCGACCCGTCAGCACCAGCCCCCGGAACCGCCGCCAGCTCCGACGCTTGTGACCCCACGCGCCACTCTGCCAGATCCCGCCGTCGTGCGACCTCCTAGCGCCGCCTCCCCCGCCTCCTCCTGGCACTAGCACCACCGACCTGTCTACGCCCGGCGCGCACCGCCCCCAAGCCTCCTCCGGGCGCGCGGCCGTCGGTGCCCCTGCCTGCTTCCGGCGGCGCGAGGACGCCGTCACCGCCCCTCCCCACCCCACTTCCTCCTGGCCCGCCGGTGACCCTGCCTCTTCCTGTGTGAGCCGGCACGCCGGGCCCCTGCCTACTTCTGGTGCGAGGCCCCAACCTTCTTCCTGCGCGCCACCGGGATCCAGTCGCTGCACTTCCGCCATGTCCATGCTTGGCTTTGAGCCCAACCGCCACAGCCGCGTGCAGTCCAGGGCCACCTTCCATCGTAGTCCCCAGCTTGCTGCTGACACAGATGCAGTCAATCCACCTCCTCGGCGTCGAGGTATTCCACCAAGGCAAGCTTGTCGTGCTCGAACCTGCGTGAGGATGTAGCGGGCCAGACTATGAAGAAGCAGCAGGTCAGACCGTGAAGAAAAAGCAGGTAGATATATTTGTCCTCCGGCGGGGATGTAGGCCACCGCCTAGTCAAGCAAGGGCCTCCCTGGCCTGCAGAGCCACCTCTACACCATAGCATCGTTCAACTCGATGCCCTGCCTCACCTGCTGAAGTGGAAGTTTAGTTTTGCTTGCAAGATCCGGTCACCTGAGAGACAGGGGCAACTTTAACCGCGCCTCGGGTTCCTCGGCAAGTGCATGAAATTTCTTGGGTGAGCTGCCGTCGCTGAATAGCTGCAGGGCGATGCAGCAGGGGTGCGACAGGATAGAAGCAGACAGTTGAGAAGCTTCGGGGCTGGGGATGGATCTGGGCTCAAGATGTCGCGAGGTCAGCGGGGGAAGAGCGAGGTTGAGCCATTTCCCGAAGCATTCGTTCCCGCAGCGCTCCTGAACCTGAACTTTTGTAGCAATGGTTGTTGCATCCATTTTGCTAGCTATCGTATTATTGAGTAGAGAAAGTGGCAGGGAGTTGAGAGAACAAGGAATAAATGTGTGGTGGTGGTTACTTCTAGTAGATAAGAAGGAGAGATAAGGACTAAAAGGTGTGGTGAAAAAGCAAACACGACTTTGTGTATAAAAATTACTATTTGTTTGGAGAAGAGCATACATTAGTACTTCTAGTGCTACTTGCATTTTATGGACGATGCACTAGTTAAAGCTTTCTTTGATTGACGAGTGTTGATCTCACGGGAGATAAATCCAAAACCATAGCCACACAAAAAAGAGTTGTTTCTCAAAAAATATATTAGAGGTGAAAATTGTCATTTTGCCAAAGATATATTAGCAGGTCAAAGTTTACAAAAATTTCAAAAAAAATTGTATCTAAAGAAAAGCAAGAAGTTCAAATTAACATAACACATGACTTTGATATTTATTTTTCATAAAAAGAACATTGTTTTACCATTTCAAAAAATGGAAAAAAAGTATTTCCAATAAACCAAGAAGTCCAAATTATAAAAATAGAGAAGTTCGATATTTATAAAAAAACACAGGTTTTCTTCGTTACTAAAGAATAAAATTAAAGAAGTTCAAATTAAAATAAAAGGAGTACTTTGATGTTTACGGAAAACTCAAATTCTTTCCATTTTCTAGGAAAAATAAAAGTAAGAAGTTCACGTGCACCTTCGTGCATGGTTTAGAATTTATATAAAACCAAGAAGTTCAATTTAAAAACATGGAGAAGTTTGATAAGTTTAAAGAAATTGTTTTTTTATTTTAAAATAATTCTTTCAATCCGCAAAGAAGTTCAGTTATTATTTGGGAGCAATTTTATTTCAAAAATAAAATAAAAAATTCAAATAATAAAGATTAAGAAATAAACCAGGAATACCATATTAAAAAGATGAAGAAGGTCGATGATTATAGAAAACTCAGATTTTTCTCGTTATTAAAAAGTGGAAACAAGAAGTTCAAAAATAAAATAACAAGAAGTTCAACTTTTAAAAATAGAGCTCTTCAAAATTTCATAAAGAAAATTAAGAAATAAAATTAGGAAGTCCATATTAAAAAGATGGAGAAGTTCGATCATTATAGAAAACTCAGATTTTTTCCTCGTTATTGAAGAATGGAAACAAGAAGTTCAAAAATAAAATAACAAGAAGTTCAACTTTATAAAAAACAGAGCGCTTCAAAATTCATAAAAATATTAAGAAATAAAACCAAGAAGTCCATATTGAAAAGATGGAGAAGTTCGATGATTATAGAAAACTCAGATTTTCTTCGTTATTAAAGAATGAAAACTAGAAATTCAAAAATAAAATAACAAGAAGTTCAACTTTTTTAAAAAATAGCGCTTCAAAATTTCATAAAAAATATTAAGAAAATCAGATTAAAAATTCATAAAAAAACTCAGATATTTTCACGTAACCGAGAGAAGTTCAGATTGATAACTGCCAGAAGTTCACGTTCTACACGGTGTGCATTTTATATTAAAAAAGAATAAAAAAGCAAAGTCTAAAAGTTTTGTTGTTATAACTTCAAGTCCTCCGTCGGAGAAAGTTGAAAAAATTATTGTGAGAGAGGTTTGTACAAAAAGAATATCGTTTGTGTAACACGGACGAATGAAGGAGAAAATTACAAATGAAAAATACGTGACCGAAGTTCAACGCGAAAACAGTAGGAAGTTCGACTACTATAGTGAATGAATTTCAGATGAAAAACTTTTAAAATCGTCGCGAGTATGAAAAAACGATCAACACGGGAAAGTTGTGTGTTTACATCAGCTTTCCACCGGTATATTACTTGCTCAATTCCGGTGAGTGTTCCGGTGAGTGGATGGAGAGCTACGGGTAAAAAATCACGTGAAAAATAGAGTGAAGTTCAGGTACACACGACGAGAAGTTCAGGTTCTTCACGCGGTGCATTTTGAAGAATCTATTTCGCGATAAAGACAGAATGAATGATCTCGCTATTTTCGAAATTACATGAAAACGACTAGGAATCAGAGAAAATCATCAACATGAAAAAGTTTCGCATTTTCTGTAGCTTTTCAACGGTATATTATTATCCTCATTCTTTGTAGAAAATACGGCGAAAATATGTTTTTCGCCATTTTCTAAACTGACTTAAAACCGTAAAGAATTGGGAGAAATAATACATAACTAAAAGTTTCGCATTTGTTCAAGCTTTCCAACGCCATATCATTTGCTGCATTCGGACGCACGGTTAAAAAAATAGCTCGAAAATACAAACTCGATAGGACTTGGACCATTTTCTAAATTACTCTTAAACAATTCAAAATTAGAAAAAAAACTTTCAAGATGAAAAAGTAGCGCATTTTCATAAGTTTTCCAACGCCATATCATATGCCTCAATTGGATTAGTCGTTTAGAAATGACATCGAAAATATGGACTCAGCTGTTCGGTTTACGAAATTTTACGTTTTTCAAATTACTCTTTAACCATAGGGAATTAGAGAAAACTTTCAACATGTGGAAGGAGCGGTTTTGTAGCAGCTTTCCAACGCCATATTATATGCCTCATTCCGATAAACGGTTCAGAAATGCGATCGAAAATACGATTCACGTTTTTGTGTGAAGAAAAAACGGTTTTCAAAACTGCTCTTAAACCGCTTATATTTTGCCAAAAATTTAAGTTGGGTCATGATATTGGTGTCCATAGCTTTCCAACGGTATATCTCAAGCCCCATTTGGGCAATGTTAGCGGGAGGTCATGAAGGAAATATGCCCTAGAGGCAATAATAAAGTTATTATTTATTTCCTTATATCATGATAAATGTTTATTATTCATGCTAGCATTGTATTAACCGGAAACATAATACATGTGTGAATACATAGACAAACAGAGTGTCACTAGTATGCCTCTACTTGACTAGCTCGTTGATCAAAGATGGTTATGTTTCCTAGCCATAGACAAAGAGTTGTCATTTGATTAACGGGATCACATCATTAGGAGAATGATGTGATTGACTTGACCCATTCTGTTAGCTTATCACACGATCGTTTAGTATGTTGTTATTGCTTTCTTCATGACTTATACAGGTTCCTATGACTATGAGATTATGCAACTCCCGTTTACCGGAGGAACACTTTGTGTGCTACCAAACGTCACAACGTAACTGGGTGATTATAAAGGTGCTCTACAGGTGTCTCCAAAGGTACTTGTTGGGTTGCCGTATTTCGAGATTAGGATTTGTCACTCCGATTGTCGGAGATGTATCTCTAGGCCCACTCGGTAATGCACATCACTATAAGCGTTGCAACTAATGAGTTAGTTGTGGGATGATGTATTACGGAACGAGTAAAGAGACTTGCCGGTAACGAGATTGAATTAGGTATTGAGATATCGACGATCGAATCTCGGGCAAGTAACATACCGATGACAAAGGGAACAACGTATGTTGTTATGCGGTTTGACCGATAAAGATCTTCGTAGAGTATGTAGGAGCCAATATGAGCATCCAGGTTCCGCTATTGGTTATTAACCGGAGACGTGTCTCGGTCATGTCTACATAGTTCTTGAACCTGTAGGGTCCGCACGCTTAACGTTACGATGACGGTTATATGTTTTGATGTACCGAATGTTGTTCGGAGTCCCGGATGTGATCAAGGACATGACAAGGAGTCTCGAAATGGTCGAGACATGAAGATTGATATATTGGAAGCCTATGTTTGGATGTCGGAAGTGTTCCGGGTGAAATCAGGATTTTACCGGAGTACCGGGAGGTTACCAGAACCCCCAGGGAGCTTAATGGGCCTATATGGGCCTTAGTGGAAATAGAGGGAAGCAAGGGGAGTGTGAGGCGCGCCCCCAAGGCCCAAACCGAATTGGTTTAGGGCAATGGGGCCGGCCCCCTGTTTCCTTCTTCTCCTCTCTCTTTCCATCTCCCGAATCCTATTCCAACTAGGAAAGGGGGGAGTCCTACTCCCGATGGGAGTAGGACTCCTCCTGGCGCACCCTCTCCCTGGCCGGCCGCACCCCCCGTGCTCCTTTATATACTGGGGCAGGGGGCGCCCCAGAGACACAACAATTGATCTGTTTGATCTTTTAGCCATGTGCGGTGCCCCCTCCACCATAGTCCACCTCGATAATACTGTAGCGGTGCTTAGGCGAAGCCCTGTGTCGGTAGAACATCAACATCGTCACCATGCCGTTGTGCTAATGGAACTCTCCCTCAACACTCGATTGGATCGGAGTTCGAGGGACGTCATCGGGCTGAACGTGTGCTGAACTCGGAGGTGACGTACGTTCCGTACTTGATCGGTCGGATCGTGAAGACGTACGACTACATCAACCGCGTTGTGCTAATGCTTCCGCTTTTGGTCTACGAGGGTACGTGGACAACACTGTCCCCTCTCGTTTCTATGCATCACCATGATCTTGCGTGTGCGTAGGAAATTTTTGAAATTACTACGTTCCCCAACAGTGGCATCCGAGCCAGGTTTTATGCGTTGATGTAATATGCACGAGTAGAACACAAGTGAGTTGTGGGCAATATAAGTCATACTGCTTACCAGCATGTCACACTTTGGTTCAGCAGTATTGTTGGATGAAGCGGCCCGGACCGACGTTACGTGTACGCTTACGCGAGACTGGTTTTACCGTCATGCTATGCACACAGGTGAATAGCGGGTGTCAGTTTCTCCAACTTTAGTTGAACCGAGTGTGGCTACGCCCGGTCCTTGCGAAGGTTAAAACAGCACCAACTTGAAACAACAAAGTAGAGGACATCTAACTTGTTTTTACAGGGCATGTTGTGATGTGATATGGTCAAGACGTGATGAGATATAAGTCGTTGTATAAGATGATCATGTTTTGTTGAAGTTATCGGCAACTGGTAGAAGCCTTATGGTTGTCTCTTTATTGCATAAGATGCAAGCGCCAAATAATTGCTTTACTTTATCGCTATGCGATAGCAATAGTTGCAAGAGCAATAGTTGTTGAGACGACCATGTGATGACACATTGATATAGATCAAGATGATGGAGATCATGGTGTCATGCCGGTGACGATGGAAATCATGACGATGCTTTGGAGATGGAGATCAAAGTCACAAGATGATGATGGCCATATCATGTCACACATTTTTATTGCATGTGATGTTTATCTTTTATGCATCTTATCTTGCTTTGATTGACGGTAGCATTATAAGATGATCTCTCACTAAATTTCAAGATAAAAAGTGTTCTCCCTGAGTATGCACCGTTGCCAAAGTTCATCGTGCCCAGACACCACGTGATGATCGGGTGTGATAAGCTCTACGTCCATCTACAATGGGTGCAAGCCAGTTTTGCACACGCGGAATACTCAGGTTAAACTTGACGAGCCTAGCATACGCAGATATGGCCTTGGAACACTGAGAAAGGTAGATCGGTTATGGTTTAGTTGATTTGGATCACGTGATCACTTAGAAGATTAGAGGGATGTCTTTCTAAGTGGGAGTTCTTAAGTAACATGATTAATTGAACTTAAATTTATCATGAACTTAGTCCTGGTAGTATTAGCATATCTATGTTGTAGATCAATAGCTCGCGTTTAGCTCCCATGTTTTATTTTTGATATGTTCCTAGAGAAAACTAAGTTGAAAGATGTTAGTTGCAATGATGCGGATTGGATCCGTGATCTGGGGTTTATCCTCATTGCTGCACAGAAGAATTATGTCCTTGATGCACTGCTACATGACAAACCTATTGCAGGAGCAGATGCAGATGTTATGAACGTTTGGCTAGCTCAATATGATGACTACTTGATAGTTTAGTGCACCATGCTTAAACGGCTTAGAATCGGGACTTCAAAGACGTTTTGAATGTCATGGACCATATGAGATGTTCCAGGAGTTGAAGTTAATATTTCAAGTAAATACCCGAGTTGAGAGATATGAAGTCTCTAACAAGTTCTATAGCTAAAAGATGGAGGAGAATAGCTCAAGAGTGAGCATGTGCTCAGATTGTCTGGGTACTACAATCTCTTGAATCAAGTGGGAGTTAATCTTCCAGATAAAATAGTGATTGACAGAATTCTCTAGTCACCATCACCAAGTTAGTAGAACTTCGTGATGAACTATAATATGCAAGGGATAACGGAAACGATTCCCAAGCTCTTCGTGATGCTGAAATCGACGAAGGTAGAAAACAAGAAAAGCATCAAGTGTTGATGGTAAACAAAAGCACTAGTTTCAAGTAAAGGGACAAAGGGAAGAAAGGAGAACTTCAAGAAGAACGGCAAACAAGTTGCTGCTCAAGTGAAAAAACCCAAGTCTGCACCTAAGCCTGAAACTGAGTGCTTCTATTGCAAAGGGACTGGTCATTGGAAGCGGAACTACCCCAAGTAATTGGCGGATAAGAAGGATGGCAAAGTGAACATACGTATATTTGATATACATGTTATTGATGTGTACTTTAATAATGTTTATAGCAACCCCTTAGTATTTGATACTAGTTCAGTTGCTAAGAATAGTAACTCGTAACGGGAGTTGCAGAATGAACAGAGACTAGTTAAGGGTGAAGTGACGATGTGTATTGGAAATGGTTCCAAGATTGATATGATCATCATCGCACACTCCCTATACTTTCCGGATTAGTGTTAAACCTAAAATAAATGTTATTTAGTGTTTGCGTTGAGCATGAATATGGTTGGATCATGTTTATTGCAATACGGTTATTCATGTAAGTTAGAGAATAATTGTTGTTCTGTTTACATGAATAAAACCTTCTATGGTCATACACCCAATCAAAATGGTTTATTGGATCTCGATCGTGGTGATACACATTTTTATAATATTGAAGCCAAAAGATGCAAAGTTAATATTGATAGTGCAACTTATTTGTGGCACTGCCGTTTAGGTCATATTGGTGTAAAGCACATGAACAAAATCCATGCCGATGGGCTTTTGGAATCACTTGATTATGAATCAGTTGATGCTTGCGAACCATGCCTCATGGGCAAGATGACTAAGACTCCGTTCTCTGGAACAATGGAGCGAGCAACAGATTTGTTGGAAATCATACATACTGATGTATGTGTTCCGATGAATATTGAGGCTCGCAGCAGGTATCATTATTTTCTGATCTTCACAGATGATTTGAGCAGATATGAGTATATCTACTTGATGAAACACAAGTATGAAACATTTGAAAAGTTCAAAGAATTTCAGAGTAAAGTGGTGAATCATCATAACAAAAATAAAAGTTTCTATGATATGATCGCAGAAGTAAAATATTTGAGTTACGAGTTTGGCCTTTAGTTAAAACAATGTGAAATAGTTTCACTACTCACGCCACCTGGAACACCACAGTGTAATGGTGTGTCTGAACGTCGTAACCATACTTTATTAGATATGGTGCGATCTATGATGCCTCTTACCGATTTACCACTATCGTTTTGGGGTTATGCATTAGAGGCAGCTACATTCACATTAAATAGGGCACCATCTAAATCCGTTGAGACGACACCGTATGAACTATGGTTTGGCAAGAAACCTAAGCTGCCGTTTCTTAAAGTTTGAGGTTGCAATGCTTATGTGAAAAAGTTTCAACCTAATAAGCTCAAACCCAAATCGGAGAAGTGCATCTTCATAGGATACCCAAAAGAAAATGTTGGGTACACCTTCTATCACAGATCCGAAGGCAAGATATTCATTGCTAAGAATGGATCCTTTCTAGAGAAGGAGTTTCTCTCGAAAGAAGTGAGTGGGAGGAAAACTTGATGAGGTAACCGTACCTGCTCTCTTATTGGAAAGTAGTTCATCACAGAAATCTGTTCCTGTGACTACTACACCAATTAGTGAGGAAGCTAATGATGATGATCATGTATCTTCAGACCAAGTTACTACCGAACATCGTAGGTAAACCAGAGTGAGATCCGCACCAGAGTGGTACGGTAATCCTGTTCTAGAGGTCATGTTACTTGACCATGATGAGCCTACGAACTATGAGGAAGCGATGATGAGCCCAGATTCCGCGAAATGGCTTGAGGCCAAGAAATCTGAGATGAGATCCATGTATGAGAACAAAGTATGGACATTGATTGACTTGCCCATTGATCGGTGAGCCATTGAGATTAAATGGATCTTCAAGAGGAAGACAGACGCTGATAGTGGTGTTACTATCTACAAAGCTAGAATTGTCGCAAAAAGGGTTTCGACAAGTTCAAGGTGTTGACTACGATGAGAGTTTGTCACTCGTATCTATGCTTAAGTCTGTCCGAATCATGTTAGCAATTGCCGCATTTTATGATTATGAAATTTGGCAAATGGATGTAAAACTGCATTCTTGAATGGATTTCTGGAAGAAGAGTTGTATATGATGAAACCGGAAGGTTTTTTCGATCCAAAGGGAGCTATAAAAGTGTGCAAGCTCCAGCGATCCATTTATGGACTGGTGCAAGCCTCTCGGAGTTGGAATAAACGCTTTGATAGTGTGTTCAAGGCATTTGGTTTTATACAGACTTTTGGAGAAGCCTGTATTTACAAGAAAGTTAGTGGGAGCTCTGTAGCATTTCTGATATTATATGTGGATGACATATTGCTAATTGGAAATGATATAGAATTTCTGGATAGCGTAAAGCAATACTTGAATAAGAGTTTTTCAATGAAAGACCTCGGTGAAGCTGCTTACATATTGGGCATCAAGATCTATAGAGATAGATCAAGACGCTTAATTGGACTTTCACAAAGCACATACCTTGACAAAGTTTTAAAGAAGTTCAAAATGGATCAAGCAAAGAAAGGGTTCTTGCCTGTGTTACAAGGTGTGAAGTTGAGTAAGACTCAAAAACCGACCACGGCAGAAGATAGAGAGATAATGAAAATCATTCCATATGCCTCAGCCATAGGTTCTATAAAGTATGCCATGTTGTGTACTAGACCTATTGTATACCCTGCCCTAAGTTTGGCAAGGCAGTACAATAGTGATCTAGGAGAAGATCACTGGACATTGGTTAAAATTATCCTTAGTGGAATAAGGATATGTTTCTCGATTATGGAGGTGACAAAAGGTTCGTCGTAAAGGGTTACATCGATGCAAGTTTGACACTGATCCAGATGACTCAAAGTCTCAATCTGGATACATATTGAAAGTGGGAGCAATTAGCTAGAGTAGCTCCGTGCAGAGCATTGTTGACATAGAAATTTGCAAAATACATACGGATCTGAATGTGGCAGACCCGTTGACTAAACTTCTTTCACAATTAAAACATGTCACAACTTAGTACTCTTTGGGTGTTAATCACATAGTGATGTGAACTAGATTATTGACTCTAGTAAACCCTTTGGGTGTTGGTCACATGACGATGTGAACTATGGGTGTTAATCACATGGTGATGTGAACTATTGGTGTTAAATCACATGGCGATGTGAACTAGATTATTGACTCTAGTGCAAGTGGGAGACTGAAGGAAATATGCCCTGGAGGCAATAATAAAGTTATTATTTATTTCCTTACATCATGATAAATGTTTATTATTCATGCTAGAACTGTATTAACCGGAAACATAATACATGTGTGAATACATAGACAAACAGAGTGTCACTAGTATGCCTCTACTTGACTAGCTCATTGATCAAAGATGGTTATGTTTCCTAGCCATAGACAAAGAGTTGTCATTTGATTAACGGGATCACATCATTAGGATAATGATGTGATTGACTTGACCCATTCTGTTAGCTTAGCACACGATCGTTTAGTATGTTGCTATTGCTTTCTTCATGACTTATACATGTTCCTATGACTATGAGATTATGCAACTCCCGTTTACCGGAGGAACACTTTGTGTGCTACCAAATGTCACAACATAACTGGGTGATTATAAAGGTGCTCTACAGGTGTCTCCAAAGGTACTTGTTGGGTTGGCGTATTTCGAGATTAGGATTTGTCACTCCGATTGTCGGAGAGGTATCTCTGGGCCCACTCGGTAATGCACATCACTATAAGCCTTGCAAGCATTGCAACTAATGAGTTAGTTGCGGGATGATGCATTATGGAATGAGTAAAGAGACTTGCCGGTAACGAGATTGAACTAGGTATTGAGATACCGACGATCGAATCTCGGGCAAGTAACATACCGATGACAAAGGGAACAACGTATGTTGTTATGCGGTTTGACCGATAAAGATCTTTGTAGAATATGTAGGAGCCAATATGAGCATCCAGATTCCGCTATTGGATATTGACCGGAGACGTGTCTCGGTCATGTCTACATAGTTCTCGAACCCATAGGGTTCGCACGCTTAACGTTATGATGATAGTTATATTATGTGTTTATATGTTTTGATGTACCGAAGGTTGTTCGGAGTCTCGGATGTGATCAAGGACATGACGAGGAGTCTCGAAATGGTCGAGACATGAAGATTGATATATTGGAAGCCTATGTTTGGATGTCGGAAGTGTTCCGGGTGAAATCAGGATTTTACTAGAGTACCGGGAGGTTACCAGAACCCACCGGGCGCTTAATGGGCCTATATGGGCCTTAGTGGAAATAGAGGGAAGCAAGGGGAGTGTGAGGTGCTCCCCCAAGGCCCAAACCGAATTGGTTTAGGGCAAGGGGGGCCGGCCCCCTCTTTCCTTCTTCTCCTCTCTCTTTCCTTCTCCCGAATCCTATTCCAACTAGGAAAGGGGGGGAGTCCTACTCCCGATGGGAGTAGGAATCCTCCTGACGCGCCCTCTCCCTAGCCGGCCGCACCCCCCTTGCTCCTTTATATACGGGGGCATGGGGGCACCCCAGAGACACAACAATTGATCTGTTTGATCTTTTAGCCGTGTGCGGTGCCCCCCTCCACCATAGTCCACCTCGAAAATACTGTAGCGGTGCTTAGGCGAAGCCCATCGTCGGTAGAACATCAACATCGTCACCACGCCGTCGTACTGACGAAACTCTCCCTCGACACTCGGCTGGATCGGAGTTCGAGGGACGTCATCGGGCTGAACGTGTGCTGAACTCGGAGGTGCCGTACGTTCGGTACTTGACCGGTCGGACCGTGAAGACATACGACTACATCAACCGTGTTGTGCTAACGCTTCCGCTTTCGGTCTACGAGGGTACATGGACAACACTCTCCCCTCTCGTTGCTATGCATCACCACGATCTTGCGTGTCCGTAGGAAATTTTTGAAATTACTACGTTGCCTAACAGTTCAACCTAGTACAGGGGAAGTTCAACGTACTACTAGCGGGGCAGGTCAGAATAGTGTTTGTTTGTGTGTGTGTATATATATTCCTATTTTGTATGAGCACTTATCCGTTATGGGTCAAATGATGTAACATATATGTTCCTATTTTGTATGCTCACTTAACTGTTTTTGGTCAAATTATGCAATATATATCGCCTTAGTTATATACATTGTATCATCTTCCCATCGTTCCGGCTCACAGAAAAAAAAGGAAAAGAAAAGAAAAGGAAGAGAAGAAAAGGAAAAGAAAATAGAAGAAACAAACATGAAAATAAAAGAAAAGAAAAATGAAAAAATGAAAACAATAGCAGCAGCGCCTGTTGAAGAAAAGCACTATAGCTACTGGTGATAGCAGTAGCGCGGCTACGGAGCATGTGCTGTAGCTACTTTAGTCACCAGTAGCACTTTTTCTAGAAACGCGCTATAGCTACCTTAGCTATAGCGTGTGTTTCGGAGCCGCGCTACTGCTACGTTGACATAACCCCCCCCCCCCCCCCCGCGGGCTTCCCACCTCTGCTTCCTTCCTTAAATCTCAACCCCCTCTCTTTGTGCCCTCGCTGCTGGAGCCCCTACCCTCGCCCCACCCGCCCTCGCCGCCGGATCCCCCGCCGTCGAGCATCACTAGAGCCCCTCCCCTCGAGCATCGCCAGAGCACTCGTCGCGTCACCGCCTCACCTCTGGTGCGCCAGCCTTGTCGCCGCCGCACCACCGTCTGCCCTGACAGCCACCGCCACGCCAACCTCGTCCCTTCCTCCTACACCTCCCTGTTGTCGTCTCCCCCGACAACCACCTTCCTGCTGTAAGGCCTCCCCTCCCCTCCCCTCTCTCTGATCTCTATAATTTGAACCCTAGGTTAGTTAGGCTATATTATGAACCCAGTGCCATTTGAACCCTAGCTAGTATGAACCCTAGTTCGGATTAACCCTAGTTAGTATGAACCCTAGGTTTCAAACTAGGACATAAATTTATCTAGGTTTTGAAATTCGGACAGAAATTTAGGGTTAGGTGTTTTAGGTGTAGTTAAAAGAAAAAACAGAATTAATTATATAGGTTTCTTGCATTTTTCTTCAAGTTCTATGAATGTTGATTCATGTGAACCCTAACTATTTAGTGCTAGTTAGTATGAATTAGTATGAACCATGGGCTATTTTATAGTGCTATTTAGTTAACTAGAATTAGTATGAACCCTAGGACAGATTAGTTAAAGCAATTGTTGATATTTAATTTTTTTAGTTAAAGCAATTGTTGCTATTTTAAAAAAGACAAAATTAGTATGACCCTAGTTAATTAGGTGGTATGAACCCTATTTAAAAAACAGAATTAGTATGGGTTAAATGAATTCTAGGTATTTTAGGTGTTCTAGGTGTAGTTAATAGAATTCTAGGTATTTGTTTAGTTAAAGCAATTGTTGCTATTTAAATATGAAACATAATTTGCACATAAATCTAGCTAAGTTTTCAAATTAGGACAGAAATTTATCTAGGTTTCAAATTAGGACAAAAATTTAGGTAGGCTGAATTTAGTTTAAAATATTGTGAAGCAAATTTGGATTAGACATGGGATATGTGGACATGTGATTTGGACATGTCATGTTTGGAATTTGGACATGTCATATTTGGACATGTGATGTTTTGGACATGTCATATCTGGAAAATTATGATTATGTGCAGGGTAAATGATCCGAGTGGCCTATGTTTCGCTGGAATGTTGTTTCATTTCCATTCGGTGAATTTCAGGCGCTCGATAAGCCCAATTTTTTTATCAAAGGTCATGCCAAAATTTCCCGTGAATTTTGGCATGACTTGTTCTAGAAAGTAGGCATATCGAGTGCCGGGATTTGCTGGGAAACGACATTCCAGTAAACCATAGACCTTTTTTATGTCATTACTCATTTTTATTATAGTTTAAAAATTAAACAAGGAGACTTAATCATAGGAAACATGTCGAACAATGAAGAAACCAGGCCTTCTGACCACGATGCAGACGTGATGGATTATGAGGGGGAACAACTGTACCTCGACTATTTGTATGCTAAGCATAGTCAAGGTTTGTAGGGCGGCCTCGATGATGGTACTGACACCGACATCGACATCGACATTGACGGCACCGACACAGATGGCGGCACCGAGACTGGCGGGGAAGGTACCGGTACCGAAGCCGCTAATGAAAAGAAGAAGCAGAAGAAGCAGAGGATGCCAAAACCTAACAAACTTGGTATCAGACGACTGGTGATCGCAAACATGGCCCCTAGCAAGTTTGAGCCATTAGAGCCGAAAGAACCTTGCAAGTGCTAAGGGAATCAAGTCGGATGCATCCTACGGGAAACCATGAGCATCAACGACGATCACTTAAGGGGTAAACAACATTTGACGTAGTTGCTCCTAATGAAGCTGCACAAGAGATTCAAGTTCCCCGACCGGGATGACGACATAGAAAAACCATGGGATGATCCGAAGATGTAAAAGATAACAATCATGTCATGGGCATGTTCAGCAATGATTTCTCCTCCTAGAAAGGGAGGGTGAAGTGAGCTATTGAGGCTGAGGAACCCCTGTCCAAGATTCTGGAGGAAAATCTGACACTTACGGAGAGGAGTTCCAAAAGTTCAAGGACACTAGCGCTACCGAGGCAGCCAAGGCTAAGGCTGCGAAATTCAAGAGCCTTCATTAAAGGAACACGGGGAACCAACTCCTCGGAAGCCATGGCTACCTTAGCAAAAGGCCCATATGGGATAAGGAGGACGCGGAACATGAAGTCGCGGGTTTCCCAGACCCATTCGCGAAGTTCACCAACCCCTTGGAGCATGACTTCATCATGGCCTCACTACAAAAAAAAATAAACTTCCGTGATGATACGTGTTTGTCACAGTAGGTCGCGTTTTCTTTCATGCATGTACATCCATGACAAATTTATGACAGAATCAAGATAGTCATACCTGTGTTGTCGTAGAAGTGTTCCATGACATTACCAAAATTATCATCACGGAAGTGTCCACTTCCATGACGATAAATCGCGCGTCACAGAAGTGCTTTCGTCAAGGGTGACCGAAATGTGGCATCCACCGTAGCGGAACGTCGTTATGCTATCGGGTCGGGTTTTGGATCCGATAACCCGTTAACAGCCCCGACCAATGCGGTTTTTCCACGTGTAAAATCATCATTGGCTGGAGGAAACACGTGTCGGCTCATCGTTGGGACAGATGTCAACCACTCATTGGACGGAAGGTGCCTATGATACGTCGACATGTGGCACGGCCCAACAGAGGCCCATTCCTGTGAAAAGGCCGGCCCGTTTGACTTGGTCAAAAGCTGGCGGGCCGGCCCATGGAAAGCCTGTTAACGACCTGTTCGAATATAGCCCATTTACAGCCCGCTAACCCAAGGCCCATTACGCCCTATCAGAATTAGGCCCAGTAGCATCATCTGGGCCATCCAATATGATTCCAGCCCGTTTTCACTTCTAGCCCATGTATGGCCCATGACATCTTTCGGCCCATATGAGGCCCTATGTAACTCTTGGCCTACTAACGACCCATGGTGAAACTGGCCCGTAATGAACAGTGTATCACTTTACATCCATTAACGGCCCGTGGTGAAACTGGCCCGTAATGAATAGTGTATCACTTTATACCCATTAACGGCCCGTTATTCCGTTGGGCCGTTTCCAGCCCATGTTATCTTTCGGCCTTCTCAGAGCCCATTTATTCTTGGGCTCATTTCCAGCATTCGTTTACTTACGGCCCGTTACTGTCATTTTCTGCTTGTGGGCCAAATTCAGCCCGTGGTTACAGTCGGCCCGTTTGTGGTCCGTTAATACGTTGGGCCGATTTCATAGCGTCATCAAATACGGCCTATTAACGATGGCCCGTTATGGTCGGCCCATGAATGGACGATTCCAACTCTAGCCCGTTTACGGCCATAATGCGGTCGGTTTGGCCCATGTTTGGCCAATCGATTATACGGCCCATATAAGGCCCATTGTTTCTACGGCCTGTAGAAGACCCATTGTTTCTATGGCCCGTAGAAGGCCCACTGTTTCTATGGCCAGTAGGAGGCCCAGTGTCACTACAGTAAATATTAGCCCATGGTTATTGTGGCCTAGTTTTAAAAAATAGTTTATTGCAGCCACTAGCTAACCACGGAAAAAGAACTGCAATGACTACAAGCAAACAAATAATCAAGACAACAAGGAAATAAATAAGCAAGCAACTAACGCTAGGCTATCACGGCTATTACACATATTACATCCACCGCGCATCAAAGTTCGCCACCAGTGCAAATATAGGGAACAAAGCAGCATATCATATACACTGGTTGTCAAAGTTGGCGGCCAGCGCAAATAAACGCCGCAGCAAAACAAATCCAGAACTGAAACCACTTCAGAAGATCTCAAGAAACAATATCGTGGGTACCCATAATGCTGGAAAGATGCTTAGCAAGCTTATTAACTTTCTCTTGTTTGGCGCTTAAATCCTCCAGTGCTTGCTGTTGCACCAGAAAATATGCATCTGAATTCTGCAGGGACTTCCTCAGTCCTTTAACTTCCCATCGCAGCACATCTGATCGATGTCTTTCAACTTGAAGTTGAGACTCAAGAAGACGAACTGATTCAGATAGCAAGTTCGAAGAGCTTGTGCCAGCAGTACTAGCCAGTAACTCGAACACTACATCAAGACAGGACTTTTGGGTTCCCTCACTGTCGTCAAGATAGTTTTTATCAGCTTTCTTGGAGACCAACAGGGATGTCTCACTATCTTGAACCTTATCTGCATTACTTCCTTTACCATTGGATAACGCGGTACTATTCTCCAATATTTTGTCCGCATTCTAAAAGACAAACAAGCAGACACATCACATGTTTACCATGTTGTATATGAAACTCATATTAGTAAATGAGTTCAGTAGTAAAGTGGACAGGATAACATCATGAAACAAACATATATCTATGTACCATGGTCACTTTATGGTCTATATCATTCTAGTTTTTGTTGCCAAATCAAGATAGAGACATAGTTCAAATAATATTTGTTCAAGACAAAGCAGAATAGACAGAATATAAGTGTGGGTAACTATAGAGCAATAACAACACTTGTAATGTGCGTGACATGAGAACATAACTGTTTATTCAATTGAAACTGAAATCAACATAGAGCAGGTTACAACAGCAAACCAGTTAAAGAAACAGGTTTAAAACATACCTGTTGCGCCATTGGAGTTTCAATTCCATCCTTCAAATTTGAAAATAGTTGGTATGAGTAAATACAGTCATGCAAGAGCAAAGGAATATGAACCATATCTACAGAACCTGACCTGAGAACAAATCTTCTTCTCCTTTAAGCGTTGAGTTGGGATTCCGAGTGGTGGTCCTCGTGCTTTGGGCACTGCAGTTCCCTTACTAACTACTCGTGTTTGGGTGCTCTGTGGTGGAGACGGTGTTGTGTCAACTGGAACTGGGTTACTATCTGTCGGGGTTGGGGTTATAAGGGGTGTAGCTGGTTCTCTGTCCAACTGGGTAGGGTACAATCTGCGAGATTCTGGGTTATGTGTGGTGGATCTGGTCCTTGGGCAAGTACAACTGTGGTTCTATCTGCATCAACTGGTAGCACTATCTTTTCTGAAGACCGTGTTGTTACTCCCTTAGATACTGCCATCACGCTCTCCAATTCAAATGGTTGATAAACAAGAAAAGTAATTGAAAGTATAGACATTGTATGATAGACAGGTGCAATGGATAGTGGGGAATAAAAGAGGGCATGAAATAATTCATATTTATGTTGTCTAACCAAACAGGATAGCATGACACAATTTCACATATATGACGGCTAACTAAACAGGATAGCATGACACAATTTCACATTATGATGGCTAACTAAAAAAGATGGAAAGACATAGTTCAAAATATGAGACTATGTAAATAGGATGACATGACATAAATATATAATGTGTATATTAAATAGGTTGGCATGCCATAATTCACATACATTCACGGATAGAATGCCATAATTCAAAATATGATGACTGTAAACACTAAACATGATGAGATGATATAACTATATGATGTCTTTATTAAATGGGTCGACATGCCATAATTCCGATAGATGATGTGTATGTACTATGTAAACATGGTGGCATGATATAATTCAAATATATGATTTATATAGTAAGCATGTAAGCAGATGGCAATCCATATATGATGTAAAAACTAAGCAATGCAAGACAACATGCATGACATGGGTAATATAACCCTGCCAAGTTTGAGCATAGACCTCAGGGGGAAAATAGGACTGGTTATCAGTCTCTGAATCCTCCTCTGAGGAGCTCTCTGTAACCAGCAAGATGTCTGCTTCAGCAGGTAGCATTGTCTGCTCTGAATACCTTGTTTTCACTTCAGATACTTCCATCACCGCTTCAAATGGCTGATGCACATGAAGTGTAGTTGAATATACAAATGTTGTCGACAAATGGAACACGTAATACAAAAAAATGATAGCATGATATAATTCACATACATGATGATTGGCTAAACAGCATGGCATTGCATAATTCACATATATAATGCCTTTGCAACAAGATAACATTGTATAATTCACAGATATAATGTCTTGCAACAAGATGGCAATGCATAATTCACATATATGGTAATTAGACACTGAACAGGTGGCATTCACACAAAGCATGTCTAAACTAATCAAATGACATAGCAATGCGAGACACCATACGCATGATATGAACAACATAAACCTGCCAAGTTAGAGCATACACCTCGGGGGGGGAGAATAGGACTAGTCATCTATCTCTGAATCCTCCTCTGAGGAGCTATCCCTAACCAGCGAGATATGCGCTTCACCAGATAGCATAGTCTGCTTTGAAGACCTTGTTTTCACTCCAGAATTTGCCATCACCGTGTCAAATGGCTGATGCACACGAAGAGCAGTTGAATGTAATAACATTGTTGACAAATGTAATATGTAACGGAAAAAAGGATAGCCTGATATAATTTACATATAAGATGACTGGCTAAGCAGGATGGCATTGCAAAATTCACATATATGATGCCTGGCTAAACAAGATGGCGTTGCATAATTCACATAAACGATGAATAAACTAAACAGATGGCATTCGCACAAAGGATGTCTAAACTAAGCAGATGACATATTTGATGTATAAAGTAAGCAATGCAAGACACCATATGCATGATTTAACCAACATCAGCATGCCAAGTTAGAGCGAAGACCTCAGGGGGTAAATAGGAGTTGTCTTCTCCTTCTGAATCCCCCTCAGAACAGATATCTTCCTCTCGATTACAATACAAAATGCGTGGAGGGGGGCTGCCTTTGCGCCTACCATGGAGCGACGTCTGCATGAAATTTTATTGCCACGCAAGGCTCGTCTCTTTTGCTCTACATGTTTAGTTCCATTGTTTACAATAACTGTCATGCATAGGAATAAAACAAAGTGAGATTATGTAAGGAGTGCATGCAGAAATCCAGAGTGATGGTAGCAACCTGTGGATAGACCCAAAACCAATAATAGCAGGCAGATAATGGCTTCAGTTAAAAAATACAGATAATGGCTTCTTTACTGTTTGTTTCCCACCCAACATGAAACTCATAGTAGACACTGGAGATTAACCAGATAGTAGATAGATACTATTGATAGCGGCCCCGATATGTACCCCACAACTAAATCTGAGAATGGTTACATAACTCAACCATAACTAAACCATACCTGTATGTGTATCCCTCTAAACCAAACTTGAACCGTAACTATTTAATATTGTTTTCAGCCCAACCAAACCCAAACCCAATATGTTTTTCACCCAAACCAGTTTAAAACTAGTACATAACCATGTGTTTAAACCCAATACAAAACCATTTTCAACTTCAGTTGAATAGTGAAACAATACAACTTCAGTTGAACAGTGAAACAATACAACTTCAGTTGAACTATGAGACAATACAGAAGACACTCTGCACACAGCAGGACACTCTATCAGATCCTAACTTTTTTAGAATGGAGAAGCATAATGGTATGTTCATGTTGAATATAAGATGATCTCAAACCTTAAATCGACACTAAATCTACCTGCTGCTGCATCAATTTTTTTGACACCCCCACTACTAGGAAAAGGGCTACTAATGGTGCACCAGTTTTGCCTACTAATGGCGCATCACTGGTGCGCCATTAGTATCACGCCACTAGTATTTTTTACTAATGGCGCACCACTGGTGCACCATTAGTATCTGGTATACTAATGGCGCACCACTGGTGCGCCATTAGCATAGGCCACGGTGCGCGATAAGTATAGGCCACTGGTGCGCCATTAGTATAGGCCACGGTGCGCCATTAGTATTTTTGAATTTTGAAGGCGGGAAAATAGTAGTGGCGCACCGTCTAACCCCCACCGTGCGCCATTGCTATTTTTGAATTTTGAATTTGGATCTGGATCGTGATTTTTTTGCCCATTTTTTGCTCGTTTTTTGGCATGATATTATTTCAAATTTTGTTCCTGTTTTTGGATCTTGTACGTTCTTTTGCCATGTTCTTTTGCCGGAGAGGAGTTCGCCGGAGAGGAGGAGGACGAGGTCACCAGAGAGGCGCTCACCTACATCGCCGGAGAGGAGGAGGAGGAGGTCGCCGGAGAGGAGTTCACCGGAGCATCGGAGAGGAGGAAGGAGAAACCATGAGGGGATGGGAGGAGAGGAGGGAGGAGGAGCTCACCGGAGAGGAGGGAGGAGGAGCTCACCGGAGAGGAGGGAGGAGAAACCGTGAGGGGAGGGGAGGGGAGGAGAGGAGGGAGGAGGAGGTCACCGGAGAGGAGGAGGAGGCCGCCGGAGAGGAGGAGGAGGTGGTCGCCGGAGAGGAGGAGGAGGAGGTCGCCGGAGAGGAGGAGGGTAGTATGGTGGAGGAGAGAAGGGAAGATGGAGTGGAGGAGAGGAGGAGATGGAGTGGAGGAGAGGTGGAGTGGAGGAGAAGAATGAAGAGGTAAGGAGGAGTGGAGGAGATGGAGTGGAGGAGGTGCGCCCAGCCATATATATGACATAGTAATGGCGCACCGTGGGTAGGTGCGCCATTACTAACTTTTTTTTATTTTTTTATTTATTTTGAATTTTGAAGGCGGGAAGATACTAATGGCGCACCATGGGCAGGTGCGCCATTAGTAACTTTTTATTTTTTTGACTTATTTTGAATTTTGAAGGCGGGAAGATACTAATGGCGCACCATGGGCAGGTGCGCACCATGGGCAGGTGCGCCATTAGTAAGTTTGAATTTTTTTGAATTTTTTTGCCTCTCCCGATCTTAAGAGCCCCGTATCTTTTTTTCTGTTAGGTTTTTGAGGATTTTGAAGATGTTTAACGGGGTTCCCCCGGTTAAATTCGGATGTAACTTTTCGAGTAGATGATTTTTCATTTAAAAAACTTTTTCATCCGAGTTCGTACGCAAAAGTTATGCCCATTTTTACAAATTCTTGAGAGATTTTGCAAAAAAGTGGAAAATTCATGTCTGTAAATTTTGCTAACAACTAGACCACATATCACATGGGAATCTTATTTTCTTTTATTTTTTGACATTTCTATCATTTTCTTTTATTTTTTTTTAAACTGAAAAGGCGGTCCACGGGGAGGGGGGTGCATTCGGGCGAATGTTTGGACCAAGTTACTAATGGCGCACCGTGGCATGGTGCGCCATTACTAGTTCAACTAGTAATGGCGCACCACTCCCACAGTGCGCCATTAGTAGTTTTGAAAAAAATTAAATTTTTTTACTAATGGCGCACCGTGGATGTGAACTAGTAATGGCGCACCACTCCCACGGTGCGCCATTAGTAGTTTTGAAAAAATTAAATTTTTTTTACTAATGGCGCACCGTGGACGTGGTGCACCATTAGTATTTGCACACTAATGGCGCACCAACACATGGTGCGCCATTAGTATATAGTAATGGCGCATCATATGTCTGGTGCGCCATTAGTGTCAATTCCATCTATAGCCCTTTTCCTAGTAGTGCCCAGCCCAACCATTTGTAGCTTACAAGAAGAAGAAGAATCACTGGCTACAAAACTAGTAAAGTGCCTGAATGTTCATGTTAAAAAATAATGCAGCTTCAGACTTGGCACAGAAGAGTACTGAATCTACACTAAAAAGACAGAATTAAAAGAGTTGGAATTCAGCTCACTGGAGCAGCGCGGAAGCCGCCGCCTCGTGGTCGCGGAGGGGCGGACACGGAGCAGCTCTGGCGGGTGGCGGCGGTGGCTGCAGGAACGGCGCTCTGCGTCGGTGAGCCATGGCGGCAGCGTCAAGTACAGGGCAGGGTGGGCGCGACCACGCCTGAGGCCCTGATTGGCAGAGGAGCAGCTGGCAGGTTTCTGCCCGCGAGGACGACGTAGAGGAGCAGCCGGCCGTGAGGACGAAGCAGAGGAGCAGCCAGCGGCGCCGATCAAGGGAGAGGAGCAGCCGCCGCGGATGCGGGGAGCCCTGCTCACGAAGGGGATGGGAGGGTCGCGGGCCTACCCACCGGCCATCTCGCGGGCGACGGCCGCGTCTGGGAGCGCCGGCTCAGGTGACGGCTGCGTCAGGGAGCGGCGTTGCGGCGGCGGCGTGCTGCGACCTAGCTCGGAGTGCGGGAGCCAGGAACAAGACGGAGATGGAGGTGGGGCTCTACTGGGTTTACTCCGAGCCGAGAACCGGTTCAGACCTATAGTTTGCACCCATATTAGACAAAACTTTTTAAACCCATAACCAACTATACCCGACTTGGTTTTTCTATGGACCCAAACTAAACTAAACTAAGAAAAAATTCAGTTTACCTGAATAAAAACCAAACCATTTTACCCGGTTTTTTCAAAACCGTTCTCAGATTTACCCACGACCATTTAAAAACTCAAGTTTGACCATTAGTTTGGAGCTGCCTCAGAGTCTAATCGGTGAACAGACGATAAACTAGCATGTAATATTAAGCGATGCATAACGTAAGCAGACACAAAAGAGTGCGACCTCTCTTGCGAACCCGTGTAGTCCTCGAGGTCATCTGCTCGGTTGATGATAGTAGTGTAGTTTTCATGGCTGCCAACAGCGGGGAAGAAGATCTGAGGCGGCGAAAGACAGTCTGGAGGCCGGATCCCTGCTGTGCTGGACCCTTCTGTCGTTGGAGCAGCTGAGCTGGGGTGGACGACGGCGCAACAGGAGCGGGACAAACCACGCAAGGTTTTCTTTGACAACTATCTGTAAGAGAAGTAATTCTGTAAGGGCTCGTTTGAATTGGAGGATTCCAATAATGCAGGGATAGGAAATAGACAGGAATAGGATAGGAATGCACCTGCAAAACAGAGAATTTAAAAACACAGGATTTCTGCCAATCTAGATGTTTGATTCACAACAATTGGAAGATCACATGATGCAAAGAAGCATGGTGAGATTAAGTCAAACCACAAGAAAATGTACGGTTATAATGTTATTATGCTACTATCTCTTAGTCTTGTGCTTCATGAATAGGAATTTGAAAAGGAGGACAAGTGAAAATTAAAATTCCTACATTTTTTCTTTCAAGGAGACACTAAAGGAACAAATCCGTGTGCTCAGTGGACAATATATGTAACATGTAGAGTAAAAAAGAGATGCAACAAGTGTACAACCTCTTTGGCGAAGCCATGTCGATCTCAGCGTGATTGGGTTGGCCGGTGAGGATGCTCCAGCTGACTTGGCTGTCGGAGGAGGGGAAGAAGATCTTATGCGTCTAGAGATGGAGCCCGAGGTACTGCTCTGCTGTGATGGAGGGTTTCGTCGTTGGAGCAGCTCCGGTGAGTTGTACGACGCCGAGGCTGAAGCAGGACAAGAGAGACAGCGAACAACGTTAACCTGAGTGCAATTCTAATAGCATCTCTAATACATGACGTAAAATACATAAACACAAAGTGCTAGATGTAAAATAAATTAGCCGCTCATCTCTAAACTTAACTGTCGAAACTGAATTTAACTGTCGAAACTGAACTTAACTGTCGAAACTGAACTTAACTGTTGAAACTGAATTTTGCTGTCAAAACTGAATTTTGCTGTCGAAACTGAACGCACTAGCAAGGTGAGGCTACATGTCGGCCGACTGACTTTTTCATCTCTGGTCAGTTGATTTTGCAGTCGTTGGATACGGAATCAAGGGCCTGCGGTTCATCTTCAACCTCCACCACCTGAGCCGGCCAAACAGCAGCCCCCCGCCGCCCGCGGCCGGCGGTGCGGCGCCCCGCCCGCCCCGAAAACACTCCCCACCGCCGTTCCGCCACCGCCCCGGCCATCCCTCTACCCCCCCCCCCCCCCCCGTGTCGAGCTTCTTCTCCGGTGATCCCCACGCCAGTGCCCCGCCAACGCCCCCCACCGCCGGCGACCACCGCCCCCATCCTGAACCCTAAGATAGATAGTGGGGTACCTCTCCGGCGAGCCCCCCTCCCCGCTGCGGCTGGTTCTTCCTTCACCCCGGCGGCATCGGAGTGAAGTGTAGCTAAATCGTAGCAGCATCGCAAGCAAGAGCAAGAGCGAGAGTAGTAGCGCGAGCAAGAGCAATAGCAAGAGCAGACCAGGCAGGGGACCGAGAGCAAAAGCAGAGCAGCAGCGCGAGCGAGAGCTAAAGCAGCAACAGGTCCTACTGATGTGGACGTGGCCGCTGAGGGAGCGATGCAATGGAGGAAGTGGCCGGCGACGCCGCCGTGGATGGAGCCGCGCCGTGTCACTCGGGACCGAGCGTCGGCATCACCGTGAGATCGAATCAAGAAGAAAATGCGGCGATTAGTGTACAACCTCTTTGGTGGCGCCGATTAGGCCGCAGCTTCATCCGAGGAAACGGTGATGATGATGCTCTTCCGGTGGTGCAAGTGAAGACGGCGGTGTGGGAATGGAGGTGGCGCAAAAGACGAGGGGAACATCGGGGCAGCTCCTTGGAGGTGGAGGACGGGGTGGCTGAACCGGAGGGACGATGAGATCAACGACGGATCCTCATCCAGTGCGGTGGATGAGGGACGTCGAGGTGTTGTTGTGCACGACATCGTCGGGGAAGAGGCTCCGGCTGGGTGGTGGACGGAGCAGGGTGTGGGGTTTCGTCACGGGGTTTTGCGGCCTCGGTGTATGAATGGGTGGGCGGATGGGATGGCGGTGGGGAACCATGGCTTAGAGACGCGCTTGTCCAAAATGTGGGGTAAGTTACAAAAGTACCCCCCACCGATTTGAGGCGGCTCTTTCGGTTCAGGGGTACCACAGGCATTTCGTGTGTCGGGATTTCACAGGAGGTGGGAGTTTTCACGCGCGTTGTAATTTCGGAATAGCAAGGCGCAGGTTGAGATGGAGGGAGTTGTCAGAGCACAACAAGACAAAGATATATCTTAAATATTTCGGGCTAACAAGGCGCGGGTTGAAATTTCCAAACAAGCCTAACGTGTACTGTACCAAATCAATGCGCCCTACAAATGTCATTCAAAACTTTGAATTCATGTTATGTTCAATTAAAATATTTCGCTACGTGTATAATGCATGCAACCTACTACTCAAATGACGTTTTAGTGCATTCCAAACGTATATACTACCGCTTCAATATGAACTAAATTTGAATTCGTTTCTCTATTTGAATAAGATCTACAGTAATGATTGTTGTAAAGTCAAAGCATTTGAATTCGTTTCTCTGTTTTAATAAGATCTATAATCATCATTATTGTCAAGTTAAACCATCGTTTGTGTATTATCTTCACAGCACACCACATGATTAGTCTCAAGTTACATATGAACTATGTGTACTATATGAACTCGAACTAGATTTTTTGAATCCACTTTATTTTGATTTCAAATCACATTACATTTCTAGCTCTAGCTAGATCTTCATAATCTAGACCATGTCTCATATGTATAATGTGTTTATCACATTAGGTATGGTGCCCCGGCCCCTACGCTTACAAGTATTTAGATGTGATTTGCAAACACCACACATTATCACAAATTCAAATAAAATGTGAGAATGTTTGATATATAGTATTGTTTAGATTGTTCGATATTTAGTTGTAAGCTGCAAACACCACACATTATCACAAATTCAAATAAAATGTGAGATTGTTTGATGTATAGTATGGTTTAGATTGTTCGGCATTTAGCTGTGAGTTGCAAACGCCATGCATTATCACATTATGGTATAACATGTGCACAACATGTGTATCACCGCTATATTCATGCATGCAATGTTTAAAACACTATGATCTCCTATTCAAATATATGAATCCGCTTTCATATCAAATTATGATCTTTGTTAGTCTCTTACACCCACACAATCCTCTAACCTTTGTAGCTACCACTAACTTTCTCTCGTGCATGCACATGCCCTCCTCGCCCCCTCCCTCGGAATTCTATCCACCGGGCACATTCATTTTTTTCTTTAGGTCGTTCTCCCAGAGTCTCCACAACTCCTTTCCGACACACACCTATCGATAAACCTCTCCAGCGATGCCTGCCTACAACATACAAACACACCTTCAATCTCCTCCTTTATGTGTCCTTGCCTCGTGTCTCTCATATGGTCAGACACACGAGTAAACTCTCGCCCCTCTTTTCATCGCTCTCACAACCGCACACTCCTCCCCCTATCTAGCTAGTAGTTGGGCCTCTCGCACCACGTCCTAGCTCCATTCTCTCTGTCTATCCGTCTCGCTGGGCCTTATTTTCCTCTAACAAATGGAGGTACACCGACCGATCTCTCGCTATACATATAGCTAGCTATGTCCTTATAACTCGTTTTTACCCACACGTCAATCGATCTACCTCATTAGTTGTGACTCTCCCTTCCTCCGACAAACAACAATTGATCTACCGATCTAGTTAGGTTTGCTTACCAAACACATGGTTCCCCTTCATCATCCATGGATGCGTCCCGACAGATCTATCACGCACAGGCACACACAGAAACACATCCCCACTTATTGATAACATTGCAGTTCCACCCTTAGTTTGTCTAGTAGGCCTCTCCCACCATCTTCGAGAAGCAACTCCATCACCCTACCCCTCTCCCTCCCTCTCCCTCCCTCCCTCCCTCTCTCTCTCTCTCTATCTCTCTCTCTCTCTCTCCTCTCTCTCTCCCATCATATTTCCCGTCCTTCACTTGTGTATGGATGTCGACCGATCTCCCTCAAGACATAGCTGGGTCTCTCCTTCTCAACACATATACGAGTCATTCTACCTCTATAGTTAGGCCTCTGCCTACCCCTCCCACCACCCCCTCCCCCCCACACACCGATACATCGAGCGCTCTAGTCATGTCTCCCTGCCAAACACAAACTTGACGTGTGCCCTCTAACGTTCCGGTAGGCCAGTCGCCCTATATCTTTGACTTGTACACACACACAATTTAGATGGCCTTCTTCATCGATCTCGCACCCACCCAGTTGATCCTCTCTTCGACTCTATCAATAGCTATGACCCCTCCCTCTCTTCTCGTGGATTGCCCGACCCTCTATGTATGATATGGATAGGCCTCCATTTCACACACATTGCATGCAAAATTTTGTTTGAGATGTCATCGACACATATTCCCACAAATAATTCATGAAATCAACCCCCCACCCCACCCCCACCCCAAAACAAAAAAAACTCACCAACGCGGTTTGTATCTCTCACACACACCCACGTAGGTGGGGGGGCGTGCACGAAGAGAAGAGGTGCATGCACGACACATGCACTCACGTCTCTTTCCCAACCACACCCGTGCGTGTACACGGTGGAGCTCATTTCTGTACGAAAAAGGCAGCCCACATGGTAATTTGGCACGTGTACTGGTTGTCCACTTGGTGGAGGGAGGATCGTCTACCACGGGTGAACAAACAAATTGCGACTTGACGAGTTATGTTAAAAAAAGAGGCAAACCATGTGGGGCCTACCTTAGAGGCAAGGCTCTATACACTGGAGTACTTTTGATGTGTCCCGTCAACTCGCAGAACGAGGAGAAGCTTGCTTAGTACACCGTCTCCCCCGCCCACGGGCGCAGTGGCTCGCAGGATGAGGTGAAGCTTGCTTACTATGCCTTACGCCCGCTCCCTCGCCCATGCGCGCGGTGGCTCGGAGGACGAGGAGAAAAATTTACTACTCCCTCCGTTTACTCCTCGTCCCTACTACCTTGGTTATAGAGATTATATCATATTGTTTGGAATATATATGTCCTTTAGTAGATTTCAATATGAACTACTAGTACATACTCCAAACACTAATGTATATAGACGTATCTTGGAGTGTAGATTCACTCATTTTGCTCCGTATGTAGCACTCTCCCTCGCCCCTCGACCCTCGCCCACGTGGTGGACGTGCAGCCATTCATTCGGTCCCATATAGCCAGAATGATATATACTGCACTACCATTATTGCTGGACTTCCCGAAGAGGCGAAGAGCCAATCGCAAGGTTAATATTTTGGAGATGCCAAGCGCAAGGTTATAGGAGAATGAGTAGTAGGTGCCGCGTCATTTATAAATAAAGTTTTTTTTCTTCAGTGGCACGTACGCAATATGATAGGTTCATATGGATAGAAAAGGAAACCACTCCACTATACATAGTCAGGATGGGCCAGCCTACACGGTTGCTTGCTGGGGTTGCTCTCTTCACACTCTCTCGCACAAAACGACTGTGGCCACATCTCTAACATCCCGGCGGATCACGTCCGCTTGGGGAAGGGGTGGATGCTTAGTGTAGATGCGGTGGCCGTTGCCGACGGCAAAAACCCACTATCGGCACGTCTCGATCAGGGGTCCCCGCCATTCTCTCTCACAAAGCCGGTGAGGTTGCCTTCGTCCCTTGCTCACTGCTGTGACATGTGTAGTTGCCGCCTCCCGCCGCCCTCCTCAAGGTTGAGCTACGTCCCTCAGGTACAACTCCCTTTACAACCGACTTGCACCACTGCTCCAGCTGCCCACATCACTCCCTGTGGATATTTCTCTACTTCTTTGCATAGACCAATGAGCCGACAAATCACATAGACCCAGCAGTAAGTTGGACAAACGAAGCAACCATCACTCTTGCGCCAGTGAGAGGTCGCGTCTGCTCTGCCCGGGCATGAATGCGGCACCGATTCTTTGGAGCGGCGCTGACCGTTTCGGGCGGGAAGCGCGCGGGGGCGATGGAGGGGCTTTGGGTGGGCCAGGCTGGTCAGGAGCGGACGTGGCAGCTGTGCGCATGTCCCTACCGGACACGCCTGGAAACGAGAGGATGCACCGACTCTCGCGGCTAAAATCGTACACTACACAACATCTCTCTGTAGGAGTAGGTCGATCTGTCACTCTCTCTAACACGCACATGGTGTTAAACACACACACACACACACACGCACACACGCACGCACCTTGGTCCCGTTGCACCTTCTAACGTGACTTATTACACCTAGACGGAGGGAGTAGTAAGTATACGAGATACGGTGGCACACTGACTTAAGTCGAATACAAGTGCCCAAAATTTGTGTGCATGTTATAATAAGGATTCACTTAAAATAGTACGTGAGTGAACAGAGGGATCAATTGGACAGTGTTCCCGAGCAGTAGCGAGATGTGTGAGGTAAGATACACCACTGGCGCTTTTAATTTTTCTTATTAATTTGTTTGTTTCACCCTCTGACTGGTGGGACCCAACGTACTACGTGGAGAGAGGTAAGGTGACTAAGGCTGCATTATTTCTGCACCACTGTGGATAGTCTTACCACCAAAGCCACATGACACGATTATGATTGAAATCCCAATGACTCCCACACACACAAAAAAACACGGCATGCTTGTCACATGAATGCAGGAATGTATAAAAGGTTATTTCCCTCTCGTTGAACATAACGGGAGGGTTGTGTAGCTGGTTAGCCAGTTCGCTCATCAAACTTGAGGTCTCGGGTTTGATAACTACACTTGAGCATAATTTGTGCCAGGAGGATTCTTTGACTGGTCAAAATGTTTTCCAGGGTTTGCACGCTTCACACTCTCTCTCCAGTATATATATACACGCTGGAGCCTTAGCGCTTGTAGTTGCTCTCTTCACACTCTCTCGCCCTCTCCTGCTGGAGCCTCAGCACTTGTAGTTACTCTCTTCACACTCTCTCGCCCTCTCCAGATCTAAACAAGACTTCGTTGGCCTCTCTCTCCCCTCACTTCTGCTCAAAGAGCCGGCATGATCCGTTTGCCGGGAAGGGAAGGAGGCTTAACGCTGTCGCCGTCGGCGAGGGACTACCGGCGCAGCTGTTCACTTTCCACTGAGCGACGGTGCGGGAGGGCCTCCGACCCCTTCTTCTTCGCCGCCGTCCCGTCGCCCACTGAACCACGCCCCAAGAACCTTAAGGTATAATTTACTTACTCCACATGCATGCTCTAGCTGCATGTATACCATGAATCTAGGATGTGGTTCAAAGAGGAAAGGAGTGGGGGAAAGTAGTGGGAAAAGTTGTATATAGCATGAATCTAGGACGTGGTTCAAAGAGGAAATGAAGGGGGAAAGTTGTATAGCATTAATCTAGGACATGGTTCAAAGAGGAATGGAATGGGGGAAAGTAGTGGGGAATATTGTATCGCATAAATCTAGGACGTGGTTCAAAGAGGAAAGGAAGGGTCGAAAGTACTAGTTCAAAAAGGAAAGGAAGGGACAAGGCTGTAGAGTTTGAGCAGGACTAGATTTGCTGCGCTCGCATAGGGAAAGGCGTCTAAAGATAACAAAACTGGGACCAACAAAAATATGCTCCTTGGTTGTTTGTTCTTTGTTGCAATAGACTGTGCATGACCACAATACATCGGTAGATGCACATGGTGCTGGTGCGTCCACTGTCTCGTGCAACTCATTAGCTGTTGTTAATATAAGGCCCTGTTTGGTTAAAAACTCCCTAGTCCCTACCTACTGGGTTCCAAGGACTAAATATGGACTAGAGGTTATTAAATGACATGCTAAAAGACCATGTTACCCCTAGTAATGAACTAATAGAGACAAGGTGCGATGCGTGGTAGGTGCAACTATTGGAAAAAGTCCCAAAAAGACTCCCTCGGGGTCTTCTTTCTTTAGTCCCAAATGCCCACTTTTAGTCCCTAAAAGTCACTCCTCTTTGGTTTAGATGGGACTGACACAGAGTTATTTAGTCCCTACACCAAAATGTCCCTGTAAACAGACACCCTCTGATAATGCCGCTGGAAAATTGATGCAATGCCACAGTTAAAAGCAAATTACATGTTTAACGAATTTTATTGTTAATATAATCTCTATGTTAATATTAATCAATGCCACCGTTTGAGAAATGCTACTGTCTTGCTTTCTTTCCCATTTAGATAAGGTAGATGCTTCTTTTTGTTGGCTTCTATGTCATCCACTGTTATTGACCACTAATTGTTTCCTTTGCACCTCTGTGTAAACAGGGTTATCTGCTTCACCTCGTTGCCATTGTGACCTTTTGTTGCACTGCACAAAACACTTTTGTTTTAAGAGTGTTTTGTGTAGTTCAACCAAAATGTCACACCGACAACATTGCTTGATTGCTTGATCTTAGTGGAACTGCACAAGAGGAGATCTTACTTCCTATCCGTTAAGGCGAATTTGGTTCAGATCTTCTTCTTGTGAGTTGTTTGAATTCCGCATGATGAGAGGTCAGTACTAGCCTTCTTTCACATAATTCTGTAGTGTGCATTCATATGTTGTGCTACTTGTACGATAATGTTGCTTGATTTTACTGAACTGCACAAATGGAGACAAGGCTTCCAATCTGTATTTGCACCATAATATCCCATCGAGGTAAGATAAGGATATTTCACAACTGCTGGCCTGTATTTTGACACTTTCATCAGAAAATTAAGTTTAGTACTATACTTGTGCTCCCTAATTGACATGCCAAATCTTACATTGAAGGTGAAGCTTGTTTGTTATTGAACCAAGTGATGAAGGGGAAGAACAAGGGGAAGAAAAACAAAAATCAACTCCCGGTGCTGTTATGAAGCACTGGAACTGTGATGACACAAGTAATGATATAGTTTTGCATCTTAATTTATTGCTATGGCTGGATTGAGCAATTGTTTTGCCACTGATTTGATGCCACTCTTAATGTAATCTGTAATTATATCTACTTGTGCAAACAGGGATCTTCTTTGAAGATACCATATATTTTAGTGGAACTGCACAAGAAGATGTTGGAACCATTGAACTAATCGAGGAGTATATAGTAAGCATGGCCACCACCGTAGATAGCAACAGATGGTTCCGGAGAATTGCTTCATCTGTATGCTCTACACAATAAGCCTCCTAACCAAGGTTGGTACTCGCCCATTGATTTCATCCATATGATTGAGCTTTGTCATCTCTATTGGTGTTGTGCTACTGTTTAGATACTTTCATGAAAAAGTGGTATTGTCCTTGAGAAGTTCTTCATCTGTGCTGTTTTAAATATTTCCTTTCCTTTTTTTCGAGCAAACAGTGATGCTAGCATTTAGTAGTCCTCTTGTCTTTGCACAACAGGATCATCTTCCTCTGAAGAAGAATATGGAGTACGTGAAGTGACTAGTTCCGATTATGCCAGGATGAAGAAGCCTGTCTATCTTATCATCAGAAGGAGCAGTTGAAGGATGGTTACATTACTCCCCACAAGACCAAACTAACTTCAGCTCAGAAGGATTGACAAAATCTCCATTTTTTTGTTGTGATGTGTGAGTACAATGTTGTTCTAGGATTCTTTATGGTTCCATTTTTCTAAAAGTGTGCTCTACATGGACCATGTATGTGCCTGTTGAAACTGTCAATTCATAGTACAGTTTGCTCTATACTAATCACTTTTTTGTATTTGTGCAAACAGGGTGCTCAGCTTGATTTCAATGGGAACTGCATAAAATATTCATGAATACATCGAATCATTCATTTCCACCACAAGAAAGGACGTGCCAATAAGTTCAAGGCGTTGCAACATATAAGGGCGAAATCACACAAGCTACGCGCGAATTTGGTTGATTTTGGTGGAACTGCACAAAAAAAATAGCTGGTTTATTTAGCACGAGGTGCCATGTCAATGTCCGAACTGATGGCAAACCCTACCCATTCCACAATCGTAGGCATTTGATATTTTGGAATGGGACAACCTTGTCAAATTTTGCTCATTGATTTTAGCAAGACATGCGTTTGATATTTTCGAATGGGACGCCCTTTGCTGTTAGCAGCGTCGATCAATTTTTTCTTTATTCTTTAGTTGTAAAGTAAATATTGCCTTTGACATGTGAGTCGTTGATATGCATAATCATCGATTGTTTGAATGTTCTCTATGAATTGCCAGGCCTGCGTGTTTGACTGCAATGTACAGAAACGCTAAAAAGCTACTCAAACTCTTTGTACTCCTTATGTTCCTTTTTACTTCGCACATTGTGAAAGTGCATACTTTTTTGTATAAGATTGGTCAAAGTAGAGATACTTTGACTGCAGACAAAACTTGTATGCAGACTAGAAAGGACCGGAGGGAGTACATGTGAAACTGCTGCAAACGAGGTGATCACCCTGGGAATAATGCTAGTACGTATTGTTTTGCATGTTCATCCAATGCCAGTGATACAGGAATTCGAACTAATAGAAATAAATTCATTCATACACAGTCGGATTCATATAAACATGCCAGATTTCATTACATTTCATACATTCTTCAACTAAAAAGGGGTGCGCTGGAGGTATAATTAATTAACCGAAGCTACCCACCTGTGTCCAGCTGAGCCGAACAGAAGCTTCAGTGACTTAACTGCAGGTGCAGTTGCGTAACTGACATGTGGCCTGTTGGGCCCACGTGTCAGTCAGCCAACTACACCAACAGTTAAGTAAAAGCAGCGTTATTCTCCAGCAGAACTCCCCGACTCCACGTCGCCGCCAAGAAGCTAACCGGCCGTCAATGGTCAACCCGCCTAGCTTGGCTTCAACAGGAGGGTAGCAGCGGTGGCCTTACTTGGACCCGAGCGGCGGCGACCTACCGTGTTCTACTCTTCCTCATTTTCTGTGTGGCGCGGCCTCGTTGGCAGCGGGGCGGGGCCTCGGCGGAGCCGACGATGTCCTTTATCTCATTGCCGGCGGGCGGCGCCTCAGTGGAGCGGTGGAAATCCTCCCCCGCATTGCCGGTAGGGTGGGGCCTCGGCTGAGCCGGCGATGTCCTCTGCCTCGTTGTTGGCGGGGCGGGGCCTCGGCGGAGCCAGCGGTGTCCTCTGCCTCGTTGTTGGCGCCACGGGGTCTCGGCGGAGCAGGGCCTCATCGACGCCAGCGGAGCGGGGACTCGTCGGAGCCAGCATTGTCCTCTGCCTCGTCCTCGGTCTCGCCAAACAGCGCCTCGCCCGCTTCATCGCTCTCTTTGCTAGCCTCTTTGTAGGCGGCCGCAGCCTCCGCCACCTGGATGCGGTACGTCGAGCGCCCGAGGCGGCGGAGCAGTACGAGTCGAGCAGCACCTCCTGCTCCGCCCGCTCCGCGGCGATCTGCTCCTCCGCCTGCAGGTGCTCCTGGAGGAGACGGTGGTTGTAGGCGGCGTCGGCCTACGCCTCCCAGAACTGCTCCTGACGCATCTGCCTCACACTGTCCATATATTGGGCACGGGCCTCGCCGATGGTCATGGTGCAATGCACCGGCGAGGATGGCGCGGAGGAGGGGGTTGGCGCCGGATCGTCGACTACCATGTTCTCCATTGGGACGTCGTCGTCCTCCGGCTGCCTGCTGGCCAGCCGGTCGGCAGCAATGGCTACCATCTCCTTATGGTCCATCGTCCGCCCTCCCGAAGAGCGCTGGAGCGCGAGGAAGCCATGGTGGGCAGTAGTGGTGTGGACAGGAGAAAGGGAACGGATGCGGATGAGTGCGGCCATGGCCGGCGCCGCAGTTTATATAGCAATGGTGGGCGGGAAGAGGGACGAACGTGTGGCGCCGGAGTAGCTGCCTCGGCAACCGTGTATCCTTAATGTGGGCGGCAGATGGACGGACTGACGTCACTTGTGTCATTTGAAGGCCGAGCAATCGTCTGCACCGGGAAGCGGGGCGGGCGGCGCTGACTGTTTCGGGCGGAAAGAGCGCGCGGGCGAGGAGATGACTTTACTTGGACAGGATGACAATGGGGACCCACCAGGTCCATAGCCTCACGTACGCAAGTGCCTCCTTATTATATATATATATGTATAAAACTATACTCCCTCCGTCTAGGTGAATAAGTCGTATTAGAAGGTGCATCACGACCTAGGTGCAAGCAGATTGGTGAAAAAGAAGAATATTTCTCTCTTCTGAACACAACATTTAATCACAACAGTTAAGAGGATGCCTTATTAGCTACCCATGCAGGCCATCATAATTCATATCATGCAAAGCGCTTTTATTTCTTGCCTAATAACCGCATCAACGTGCTGCATGCATTGGTCCTTGCCCGAGCAAAAAAAAGGCAGGAAAGGGGTTTCCACGGGAGACAACGAGGCAGAGGCGGAAGCGCTCGCTGGAGTAATTTATTTTGCTTCCCCCTGGTTTCCTGACATCACGGTCCCACACCATTGTCAACCTATGTAGTAGTCAATAAACGAGAGAATTGCACAAGAAGCGGCCGACAGCTGGGACCAAGCAGCTCGAGCAGTATTTGTGTTTTTGTGGTGTGAGCACTGCAGAGTTTTTCGATGTTTAGCCCAGATATTAATTTTTCTCCTCTGAACAACAACGAAAACATCGTTGCAGGTATTAACTGGGCGGGCTATGGCCCGTCTAGCCCAGGCCAGATATCCAGCCCAGATATTAATTTTTTTCAAGCTGAAAATGGCTAGCCCAGCTATACTTTTTTTAGGAATACCTAGGCAAGGTCAAGTTGTTATTCTCCGCCCCGCTGGGCTGGAAATCTTTCCTAGGAGGGATGCATTAGGCTTAACAAGAAAATGGGCTTTAAGAAATAATAAATGGGATGTAATTACAAAAACTGGGCAGTGACTATAAAAAAATGCACCAAACACGTGATTACTTTATAAAATATTATTTTTGGATATTGAAAATTTTAATTTCATTAATTGTTGCGAGCGCAATGTTTCGTTGGATTTTTACGTAATATAAATTTATATTGAAATTGTATTTAATCTAACTAGAAATTTCGGGGTAAAAATATTTCGGATCCCATCAAAATGTGGAAATTTTTATTGAATTCTGTTTTGAACGGTTGGTTGAAATGGGCTGTATTTTTAACAAACTGTAAATGGGCTGTAGTAAATTCCATTAGAATTCAAAAAAGGGCTACACATTCTTACAAATCTCAAATGGGCTATAAGTTCTCTGCCACACACTTCTGGCCTTACTAAGTTGACGCGTCCCCTAAAAACAGAGTTGACGCGTATGCAAGGCTTTGTCAACTTATAGTCAACACACGCTTCTAGCAGCAGTGGCCGTTGGATGTCCATCCAACGGATGACGTGCTTCTTCTTCAATTCGGATATTCTAGCTTCACCCGCCCAAAAAATGATTCCTCCCCCTGACATCTGGGGCGCACCGTTTCGGAAGCTGACCTGTGGGCCTACTAAGTTGACGTACCAAGGGCTTTGTCAACTTAGTCAATATAAACGATTCTAGCTGCAGTGACCGTACGATGTCCATCCAACGGCCGTAGTACTTCTTCAATCTCTGGTCTTCTTGCTCCAGCCGCCCAAAGCAGCGCCGGTCGTGCCGCCTGCTCCTGCCTCCCGTGGCCGACTGTGCTGCCGCGGAGGCCTCACCGCCCCTACTATTCCCACCGCTGACTAGGCCCTGCGGCGACGGCAGCCTCACACCGCAGCCGAACGAGTGAACCCTCATACTCCTCTCCGCGTGGGCATCCACTGCCGCGTCTTCACCAGCTCCGCATCGTCCCCTTCCTAGGCCTCGCCGTCGTCCACCGCCTTGGTGCTCTCGGCGCGGCATGGTCAACGTGGTCAAGGAACGACTTCCATTGGACATGGACTGTACGTGGAGAGGCTGACAGCTGGGTCCACGGCGGCAGCAAGGAAGTGTCTCCTTATTATGCAGAAAATAATGATTCCTCCACCTGACAGCAGGGACCCACCGAACGGGCCACCAGTATTTTGCGTAAAAAATCGTTTCCCCCTAACTGCTGGGACCCACTGAACGGGCCACCGTATTTAGCGAAAAAAATGTTCCCCCGCTGTCAGCTCGGACCCACCGGAAGTGCCTCCTTATTACGCACAAAAAAAATGAATACTCCCCCGGCTAGCTGGGACCCACCTTGCTGGGAGGCTGGCTTGTGGGCCTACTAAGTTGACGGGGACGAAGTGCTTTGTCAACTTAGTCAATATGAACGATTCTAGATCAAGTGACCGTACGATGTCCATCCAACGGCCGTAGTGCTTCTTCAACCTCTGGTCTTCTTGCTCCAGCCGCCCAAAGCAGCGCCGGTTGTGCCGCATGCTCCTGCCTCCCGTGGCCGGCTGTGCTGCCGTAGAGGCCTCACCGCCCCCTACTATTCCCACCGCTGGCCAGGCCCTGCGGCAACGGCAGCCTCACACCGCAGCCGAAGCAGTGAACCCTCGTAGTCCTCTCCGCGCGGGCTTCCACTACCGCGTCGTCCCCTTCCTAGGCCTCGCCGTCGTCCACCGTCGTGGTGCTCTCCGCGCGGTGTGGTCAACGTGGTGAAGGAACGACTTCCATTGGAAGAGTACTGTACGTGGAGAGGCTGACAGCTGGGTCCACGGCCACAGCCCAGTTCTTTTGTGATTTGCCAAGTAAGTCGCTTTGTCAGGCCTGTTGGGCTGCAAATCTTTCAAGACGAGGAGAGCTTTCATTCGGCTGGCTGAGAAAATGGCCCATCAGTAATGAGAAATGGGTTGTACATTTTTAAAACACATCAAACCGACAATTAGTTTCAAATATCTTTTTTTCATTTCAAGATTTTAAATTACATTAATTTTTATGCATGGAGAATTTGTTGGATTTTATATTGATATACATTTATTTTTAAAATCAGTTTGAATGTGAGTCGAAATTTCGGGATTAAAAACAGTTCGGACCGCACCGAAATATGCAAAATTTCGTATAATGGCAGATGGGCTGTATGCTGTTTTCCACAGATTTGAGGCTTTCCTAACAAAAGGATGACACACAAGCACTGACTGTTGGATGTCCATCCAACGGCCGTCGTGCTTCTTCAATCTCTGCTCTTCCTGCTCCAGCCGCTTAAACAAGCACCGGCAGGACTGCCTGCTCCCTCCTCCTCGCGGCCGATTGTGCTGCCGCGCAGGCCTCACCGCCCGACCGTACTTCCATCATTGGCCTAGCCATCCCTCTACTCACCCACACCTGCTATTATTCTCCAACGACGGCAGACGAACCAGTAAACCCTCGTACAGTCATACTCCCCTCCGCGTGGGAAACAACTGCCTTCCCTGCCTCTATGTCGTCCCCTTCCTAGGCCTCACTGTCGTCCACCGCCCTGGTGCTCCAAGCACGGCGTGGTCAACGTGGTCAAGGAATGACTTCCATCGGACGTGGACTGTACGTCGAGAGGCTGACAGCTGGGTCCACCGCCGCAGCAAGGAAGTGCCTCCTTATTACGTGGAAAATAATGATTCCTCCACCTGATAGCTGGGACCCACCGGACGGGCCACTGTATTTCACGAAAAAAACGTTTCCCCCAGACTGCTGGGACCCACCAGCTACATCTATGCACGCAAGGAAGTGCGTCCGGGCAAAAAAAACGATTCGCCCCCTGACTGCTGGGACCCACAAGCTACATCTTCGCAGGCAAGGAAGTGCCTGACAGTCGGGACCCACCTGGTCGAAGCGTACGTAGCGTTGTCATTCTGGTCGCGAACGTGTACGTACATACTGGTCGATGTAGAGGTATGCACATGTCGTAGTAGAGGCGCGAACGTGTCGTAGTAGAGGCACGCACGTAGCATGTACACGTATGTACAGCGGCCAGGGTGCAAGAAAGAAAATATGGCCACGTATGTGTACATACGGGCATGGTCTCGAACGCCTACTCGCGCATATGTACGGCCAGGGCTCGTGTACATGGCTGGGTCAGAACGGAGAAACAACGTCGTCGTCGTGTTCATGGGGATGCAACGGAATGCGTCGTGTTCATGGGGAGGCAACGGAATGCGTCGTGTTCATGGGGAGGCAACAGAACGCGTGGGAGCCAACCGGATGGGTCGGAATGGAATGCGTGGTCGTGTTCATCGGGAGGGCTTGGACGGAACAGGCGATGGAAACGAGGCCTGGCGTAACGCATAACGGAGGAAACAGCCTTGTGTTTGACCGGCCACGTTCGAAACGGGATCCTATTCATCGGGAGGGGTCTGGCGTACTGCAAAACGGAGGAAACGGACCTCCTACAGTCGAAACGGGGGTCCTGTTGATCGGGAGGGGTGTGGCGTACCACAAAACGGAGGAAACAGAGTTGTGTTGGAGCGCTACGGTCGAAACGGGGGTCCTGTTCATCGGAAGGGGTGTGGTGTACCGCAAAACGGGACCCCACGGGATACTGTTCATCTCCACCGTCGACCTCCTCCAGCCTCCACGGGCTCCTGTTCATCCAACCTCCATGGGCTCCAGTTCATCCAGCCTCCACCGCGCGCTACTCCACTGGCTACTGTTCAACCACCCCTCCACCGTCTACTGTTCATCCAACCCTCCACACCACAGGGTCCTGTTCAACCACCCCTCCACGGGCACCCCTCCACTGTCTACTGTTCATCCAGCCCTCCACACCACGGGGTCCTGTTCAACCACCCCTCCACCGTCTACTGTTCATCCAGCCCTCCACACCACGGGGTCCTGTTCATCCACCCCTCCACGGGCACCCCTCCACCGTCTACTGTTTATCCAGCCCTCCACCACACCACGGGGTCCTGTTCATCCAGAGGCAACGCCACCGCTCACTGTTCATCCAACCCCCCCCCCCCCCCCCCGCAACACTGATCACTATTCATCCCATCGATCGGCTTCAGTTAGCAACAGTAGCGAAGGAATCGCTTGACCAGTTCAGTTAACAGCCATCGATCGATCGCTCAGGTTCAGTAACGCGTAGCCTGCAGTGCAATCGCTCGGTTCAGTTAAAGCCCAACGCCTCGCTCGGGTTTAGTTAGAGCCAACGCCTCGCACACACACGCGTACGTGTACGAGAGAAACGCGCTTCGCTCGGCCCCCGACCTCCCACCGTAACCGGGAACTCCCCGAAATTTTCCTCGCCCTCGCTTCTACCATGGTTTTTCCGTCATGGATGGCCCAAAGAATGTCATGCAGCTGCGTCTCTGGCCCGCCCAGGATGAAAAGCCCATTTTCTGTCATGATTTCTTGTCATAGAAGTAGGAGCCCACCACATCTATGATGATACCGGGTTTTGTCACAATTATCGTCATAGAAGTGTCATATGTATGACAGAAAAAAATTTGTTTGGCACAAAATGTCACGGATGTGTCTTTTTTTTGTAGTGCATGCTACAAGTGGGGCAAGGAAAAGAAGGTTTTTTACACGGACCCGATCACGAGGAAATTGATTAGAATACTGGTAATTATTCTTTTACCACCTTACATTTAGCTTCTGATCAAGTCAACTACACATTCATAAACGGTTCATGTTCCTTCTGCAGGACAAGAAACACAAGCTTGCAGCCGAAAGCCAGTCTTTGTCGATGAGGCCCAAGTGGGACACCCCTCTCAACCGGGCCTTGAACGAACTTAAGGAACTCGCTTTGGATTAGCGGCCGCAATATGGACGTATGCACGGTGCCAGAGACGGTGCCACATGGAACGTATTTTACGATGAGTGCCCGGAGGCCAAGAAGCAGAAAAAGAAGTTTAGTCAGACAGACATCAACGAGAAGGTGAAGCTTGTGTTCGAGGAAAAAACAGCCGAGGACGCAAAGAAAGCAACTGAGGAGAAAAATGAGTTGCTACATCAAGCAGTTGCTGCAGTTGTAGATGCCTGCGGAAATGATTTCGCTACTAAGTTGATCCCGGCTATCATCAAATGGACGAAGGAAAATCCATACAAGAGGGTAGATGATTTCCCCATGCCCATCTTCGTCGGGAGCAACTTGGTGAACAGCACAACCGCACCATCACTTGCTCACGCAACCGTGCCCGTAACAACACCCGCACCCGCTCATAGCAGGTCGTCCTCGGTATTTGGCGCACTAGGCGGGCCTTCGTCTTTGCTGATCTCGACGCCCTCACGGTAATTACACGTTGCACCAACATATATCTAGAATATTCTGTTTTCATTGCCTTTCGGAAGTTTTATGCCACATACATGTCTTTGCAGGCCAACAAAACCCCGTGCACCGTACTCTACTAGATCAAAGGCCAGAAGGTGGACGTGGGAAAGGCAGTGATAACGAAGCCCTTGGAACTCATGTTCCACGGCCAGCCGATCCCTGGTGGCAATTTCAGGGTTACCTTGTCGAGTGTGAAATCGGGGCATGAGGATTTTCCTCTGTTGGGGAACGCAGTATGTCAAACAATTTACCCGCGATCATGCAAGATCTATCTAGGAGATGCATAGCAACGAGAGGGGAGAGTGTGTCTACGTACCCTCGTAGACCAAAAGCGGAAGCGTTTAGTAACGCGGTTGATGTAGTCGAACGTCTTCGCAATCCAACCAATCCAAGTACCGAACGTACGGCACCTCCGCGATCTGCACACGTTCAGCTCGGTGACGTCCCTTGAACTCTTGATCCAGTTGAGGCTGAGGCAGAGTTTCGTCAGCACGATGGCGTGGTGATGGTGATGATGAAGTTATCGATGCAGGGCTTCGCCTAAGCACTACGACAATATGACCGAGGTGTAAAACTGTGGAGGGGGCACCGCACATGGCTAAAGATCAACTTGTGTGTCTATTGGGTGCCCCCCTCCCTGTATATAAAGGAGGGGAGGAGGATGCCGGCCGGCCCTAGGGGCACCCCCAAGGGGGGGAGTCCTACTCCAAGTAGGAATCGGCTCCCCCCTTTCCTAGTCCAAGTAGGAGAAGAAGGAAGGAGAGGGAGAGGGAAAGAGGGACCGCGCACCCTCCCCTAGTCCTAGTCGGACTCCCCTTAGGGGGGGTCGTGCCACCTCCTGGCTGCTGCCCTCTCTCTCCCCTAAGGCCCACTAAGGCCCATTACTTCCCCGGGGGTTCCAGTAACCCTTCCAGCACTCCAGTTTTATCCGAAACTATCCGGAACACTTCCGGTGTCCGAATAACATGGTCCAATATATCAATCTTTATGTCTCGACCATTTCGAGATTCCTCGTCATGTCCGTGATCTCATCTGGGACTCCAAACAACCTTCGGTACATCAAATCACATAACTCATAATACAAATCGTCATCGAACGTTAAGCGTGCGGACCCTACGGGTTCGAGAACTATGTAGACATGACCGAGACACATCTCCGTTCAATAACCAATAGCGGAACCTGGATGCTCATATTGGTTCCTACATATTCTACGAAGATCTTTATCGGTCAAACCGCATAACAACATACGTTGTTCCCTTTGTCATCAGTATGTTACTTGCTCGAGATTCGATCGTCGGTATCATCATACCTAGTTCAATATCGTTACCGACAAGTCTCTTTACTCATTCCGTAATGCATCATCCCGCAAGTAACTCATTAGTCACTTCGCTTGCAAGGCTTATAGTGATGAGCATTACCGAGGGCCTAGAGAAAGCTCTTCGAAATACGGAGTGACAAATCCTATTCTCGATCTATGCCAACTCGACAAACACAATCGGAGACACCTGTAGAGCACCTTTATTATCACCCAGTTACATTGTGACGTTTGATAGCACACTAAGTGTTCCTCTGGTATTCGGGAGTTGCATAATCTCATAGTCATACGAACATGTATAAGTTATGGAGAAAGCAATAACAATACACTAAACGATCATAGTGCTAAGCTAATGGATGGGTCTTGTTCATCACATCATTCTGTAATGATGTGATCCCGTTCATCAAGTGACAACACATGTCTATGGCTAGGAAACTTAACCATCTTTGATTAACGAGCTAGTCAAGTAGAGGCATACTAGGGACACTCTGTTTGTCTCTGTATTCACACATGTACTAAGTTTCCGGTTAATACAATTCTAGCGTGAATAATAAACATTTATCATGATATAAGGAAATATAAATAACAACTTCATTATTGCCTCTAGGGCATATTTTATTCAGTCTCCCACTTGCACTAGAGTCAATAATCTAGATTAAATAGTAATGATTCTAACACCCATGGAGTCTTGGTGCTGATCATGTTTTGCTCGTGAGAGAGGCTTAGTCAACGGGTGTGCAACATTCAGATCTATATGTATCTTGCAAATCTCTATGTCTCCCTCCTTGACTTGATCACGGATGGAATTGAAGCGTCTCTTGATGTGCTTGGTTCTATTCTAAAATCTGGATTCCTTTGCCAAGGCAATTGCACCAGTATTGTCACAAAATATTTTGATTGGACCTGATGCACTAGGTATTACACCTAGATCGGTTATGAAATCCTTCATCCAGATTGCTTCATTTGCTGCTTCTGAAGCAGCTATGTATTCCGCTTCACACGTAGATCCCGCCATGATGCTCTTCTTAGAATTACACCAACTGACATCTCCACCATTCAATAAAAATACGTATCTGGTTTGTGACTTAGAGTCATCCGGATCAGTGTCAAAGCTTGCATTGACGTAACCGTTTATGACAAGCTCTTTCTCACGTCCATAAACGAGAAACATATCCTTAGTCCTTTTCAGGTATTTCAGGATGTTCTTGACCGCTCTTCAGTGATCCACTCCTGGATAACTTTGGTACCTCCCTGCTAAACTAATAGCAAGGCACACATCAGGTCTGGTACACAACATTGCATCCATGATATAACCTATGGCTGAGGCATAGGGAATGACTTTCATTTTCTCTCTATCTTCTTTAGTGGCCGGGCATTGAGTCTGACTCAACTTCACACCTTGTAACACAGGCAAGAACCCTTTCTTTGACTGATCCATCTTGAACTTCTTCAAAACTTTGTCATTGTATGTGCTCTCTGAAAGTCCAATTAAGCGTCTTGATCTATCTCTATAGATCTTGATGCCCAATATATAAGCAGCTTCACCGAGGTCTTTCTTTGAAAAATTCTTATTCAAATATTCTTTTATGCTATTCAGAAATTTAGTATCATTTCCAATCAACAATATGTCATCCACATACAATATCAGAAATGCTATGGAGCTCCCACTCACTTTCTTGAAAATACAGGCTTCTCCAAAAGTCTGTATAAAATCGTATGTTTTGATCACGCTATCAAAGCGTATATTCCAACTCTGAGAGGCATGCACCAGTCCATAAATGGATCGCTGGAGCTTGCACACTTTGTTAGCACCTTTAGGATCGACAAAACCTTCTGGTTGCATCATATACAACTCTTCTTTGAGATATCCATTATGGAATGTAGTTTTGACATCCATTTGCCAAATTTCGTAATCATAAAATGTGGCAATTGCTAACATGATTCAGACAGACTTAAGCATCGCTACGCGTGAGAAGGTCTCATCGTAGTCACCTCCTTGAACTTGTTGAAAACCTTTTGCAACAAGTTGAGCTTTGTAGACAGTAATATTACCTTCAGCGTCAGTCTTCTTCTTGAAGATCCATTTATTCTCTATGGCTTGTCGATCATCGGGCAAGTCAACCAAAGTCCACACTTTGTTCTCATACATGGACCCCATCTCAGATTTCATGGCCTCAAGCCATTTCGCAGAATCTGGGCTCATCATTGCTTCCTCATAGTTCGTAGGTTCATCATGGTCAAGTAACATGACCTCCAGAATAGGATTACCGTACCACTCTAGTGCAGATCTTACTCTGATTGACCTACGAGGTTCGGTAGTAACTTGATCAGAAGTTTCATGATCATCATCATTAGCTTCGTCACTAATTGGTGTAGGAATCACTGGAACTGATTTCTGTGATGAACTACTTACCAATAAGGGAGAAGGTACAGTTACCTCATCAAGTTCTACTTTCCTCCCACTCACTTCTTTCGAGAGAAACTCCTTCTCTAGAAAGGATCCATTCTTAGCAACGAATGTCTTGCCAGAAGGTGTACCCAACAGTCTCCTTTGGGTATCCCATGAAGACACATTTCTTCGATTTGGGTTTGAGATTATCCGGTTGAAGATTTTTCACATAAGCATCGCAGCCCCAAACTTTAAGAAATAACAATTTGGGTTTCTTGCCAAACCACAGTTCATATGCTGTCATCTCAACGGATTTTGATGGTGCCCTATTTAACGTGAATGCAGCCATCTCTAAAGCATAACCCCAAAACGATAGCGGTAAATCAGTAAGAGACATCATAGATCGCACCATATCTAATAAAGTGCGGTTACGATGTTCAGACACACCATTACGCTGTGGTGTTCGAGGTAGCGTGAGTTGCAAAACTATTCCGCATTGTTTCAAATGAAGACCAAACTCATAAGTAAAATATTTACCTCCATGATTAGATCGTAGAAATTTAATTTTCTTGCTATGATGATTTTCCACTTCACTCTGAAATTCTTTGAACATTTCAAATGTTTCAGACATATGCTTCATTAAGTAGATATACCCATATCTGCTCAAATTATCTGTGAAGGTTAGAAAATAATGATACCCGCCGCGAGCATCAGCACTCATCAGACTGCATACATCAGTATGTACTATTTCTAATAAGTCTGTTGCTCGCTCCATTGTTCCAGAGAATGGAGTCTTAGTCATCTTGCCCATGAGGCATGGTTCGCAAGCATCAAGTGATTCATAATCAAGTGATTCCAAAAGCCCATCAGTATGGAGTTTCTTCATGCGCTTTACACCAATATGAACTAAACGGCAGTGCCACAAATAAGTTGCACTATCATTATTAAACTTATATCTTTTGGCTCCAATACTATGAATATGTGTATCACTACTATCGAGATTCAATAAAAATAGACCACTCATTAAGGGTGCATGACCATAAAAGATATTACTCATATAAATAGAACGACCATTATTCTCTGATTTAAATGAATAACCGTCTCGCACCAAAGAAGATCCAGATATAATATTCATGCTTAACGCAGGCACCAAATAACAAATAATTAGGTCTAAAACTAATCCAGAAGGTAGATGTAGAGGTAGCATGCCGACCGCGATCACATCGACTTTGGAACCATTTCCCACGCGCATCGTCACATCGTCCTTAGCCAATCTTCGCTTAATCTGTAACCCCTATTTCAAGTTGAAAATATTAACAACAGAACCAGTATCAAATACCCAGGCAGTACTGCGAGCATTAGTAAGGTACACATCAATAACATGTATATCAAATATACCTTTCACTTTGCCATCCTTCTTATCCGCCAAATACTTGGGGCAGTTCCGCTTCCAGTGACCAGTCCCTTTGCAGTAGAAGCACTCAGTCTCAGGCTTAGGTCTATACTTGGGCTTCTTCACTTGAGCAGCAACCTGCTTGCCATTCTTCTTGAAGTTCCCCTTCTTCCCTTTGCCCTTCTTCTTGAAACTAGTGGTCTTGTTGACCATCAACACTTGATGCTCCTTCTTGATTTCTACCTCCGCAACCTTTAGCATTGCGAAGAGCTCCGGAATTGTCTTATCCATCCCTTGCATATTATAGTTCATCACGAAGCTTTTGTAGCTTGGTGGCAGTGATTGAAGAACTCTATCAATGACACTATCATCAGGAAGATTAACTCCCAGTTGAGTCAAGTGGTTGTGGTACCCAGACATTCCGAGTATATGTTCACTGACAGAACTATTCTCCTCCATCTTGCAGCTGTAGAACTAATTGGAGACTTCATATCTCTCAATCCGGGCATTTGCTTGAAATATTAACTTCAACTCCTGGAACATCTCATATGCTCCATGACGTTCAAAACGCCGTTGAAGTCCCGATTCTAAGCCGTAAAGAATGGCACACTGAACTATCGAGTAGTCATCAGCTTTGCTCTGCCAGACGTTCATAACATCTGGAGTAGCTCCGGCAGTGGGCTTTGCACCTAGCGGTGCTTCCAGGACGTAATTCTTCTGTGCAGCAATGAGGATAATCCTCAAGTTACGGACCCAGTTTGTGTAGTTGCTACCATCATCTATCAACTTAGCTTTCTCTAGGAACATATCAAAAATAGACGGGGAGCTATAACGTGAGTTATTGATCTACAACATAATTTGCAAAGACTATTAGGACTAAGTTCATGATAAATTAAAGTTCAATTAATCATATTACTTAAGAACTCCCACTTAGATAGACATCCCTCTAGTCATCTAAATGATCACGTGATCCATATCAACTAAACCATGTCCGATCATCACGTGAGATGGAGAAGTTTTCAATGGTGAACATCACTAGGTTGATCATATCTACTATATGATTCACGCTCGACCTTTCGGTCTCAGTGTTCTGAGGCCATATCTGCATATGCTAGGCTCGTCAAGTTTAACCTGAGTATTCTGCTTGTGCAAAACAGGCTTGCACCCGTTGTATGTGAACGTAGAGCTTATCACACCCGATCATCATATGGTGTCTCGGCACGACAAACTGTAGCAACAGTGCATACTCAGGGAGAACACTTATACCTTGAAATTTAGTGAGAGATCATCTTATAATGCTACCGCGGAACTAAGAAAAATAAGATGCATAAAAAGATAAACATCACATGCAATCAAATAAGTGATATGATATGGCCATCATCATCTTGTGCCTTTGATCTCCATCTCTAAAGCACAATCATGATCACCATCGTCACCGGCTTGACACCTTGATCTCCATTGAAGCATCGTTGTTGTCTCGCCAACTATTGCTTCTATGACTATCGCTACCGCTTAGTGATAAAGTAAAGCAATTACATGGCGATTGCATTTCATACAATAAAGCGACAACCATATGGCTCCTGCCAGTTGCCGATAACTGTTACAAAACATGATCATCTCATACGACAATTTATATATCATCACGTCTTGACCATATCACATCATAGCAAGCCCTGCAAAAACAAGTTAGACGTCCTCTACTTTGTTTTTGCAAGTTTTACGTGGCTGCTACGGGCTTCTAGCAAGAACCGTTCTTACCTACGCATCAAAACCACAACGATTTTTCGTCTAGTGTGTTGTTTTAACCTTCAACAAGGACCGGGCGTAGTTACACTCGATTCAACTAAAGTTGGAGGAACAGACACCCAGTAGCCACCTGTGTGAGAAGCACGGCAGTAGAACCAATCTCATGAACACGGTCATGTAATGTCGGTCTGGGCCGCTTCATCCAACAATACCGCCGAATCAAAGTATGACATGCTGGTAAGTAGTATGACTATTAGCAACCACAACTCTTTGTGTTTTACTCATGCATATAACATCTACGCATAGACCTGGCTCTGATGCCACTGTTGGGGAACGAAGTATTTCAAAAAATTTACCTACAATCATGCAAGATCTATCTAGGAGATGCATAGCAACGAGAGGGGAGAGTGTGTCTACGTACCCTCATAGACCGAAAGCGGAAGCGTTTAGTAACACAGTTCATGTACTCGAACGTCTTCGCGATCCAACCGATCCAAGTACCGAACGTACGGCACCTCTGCGATCTACACATGTTCAGCTCGGCGACGTCACTCGAACTCTTGATCCTTTTGAGGCTGATGGAGAGTTTCATCATCACGATGGCGTGGTGACGATGATGATGAAGTTACCGGCATAGGGCTTCGCCTAAGCACTACGACAATATGACCAAGGTGTAAAACTGTGGAGGGGGGCACCGCACATGGCTAAAGATCAACTTGTGTGTCTATGGGGTGCCCCCTCCCCCGTATATAAAGGAGGGGAGGAGGAGGCCGGCCGGCCCTAGGGGGGCGCCCAAGGGGGGAGTCCTACTCCAAGTAGGAATCGGCTCCCCCTTTCCTAGTCCAAGTAGGAGAAGAAGGAGGGAGAGGGAAAGAGGGGCCGCGCCCCCCTCCCCTAGTCCTATTCGGACTCCCCTTGGGGGGGCATCTCCTAGATTCTACCCTCTCTCTCCCCTAAGGCCCACTACTTCCCCGGGGGGTTCCGGTAACCCTTCTGGCACTCCGGTTTTATCCGAAACTATCCGGAACACTTCCGGTGTCTGAATAACATGGTCCAATATATTAATATTTATGTCTTGACCATTTCGAGACTCCTTGTCATGTCCGTGATCTCATCCGGGACTCCGAACAACCTTCGGTACATCAAATGACATAACTCATAATACAAATCGTCATCGAACGTTAAGCGTGCGGACCCTACGGGTTCGAGAACTATGTAGACATGACCGAGACACATCTCCGGTCAATAACCAATAGTGGAACCTGCATGCTCATATTGGTTCTTACATATTCTACGAAGATCTTTATTGGTCAAACCGCATAACAACATATGTTGTTCCCTTTGTCATCAGTATGTTACTTGCCCGAGATTCGATCGTCGGTACCATCATACATAGTTCAATCTCGTTACCGGCAAGTCTCTTTAGTCGTTCCGTAAAGCATCATCCCGCAACTAACTCATTAGTCACTTTTCTTGCAAGGCATATAGTGATGAGCATTACCGAGAGGGCCCAAACATACCTCTCCGAAACACGGAGTGACAAATCCTATTCTCGATCTATGCCAACTCAACAAACACCATTGGAGACACTTGTAGAGCATCTTTATAATCACCCAGTTACGTTATGACGTTTGATAGCATACTAAGTGTTCCTCCGGTATTCGGGAGTTGCATAATCTCATAGTCATAGGAACATGTATACGTTATGAAGAAAGCAATAACAATAAACTAAATGATCATAGTGCTAAGCTAACGGATGGGTCTCATCCATCACATCATTCTCTAATGATGTGATCCCATTCATAAAATGACAACACATGTCTATGGCTAGGAAACTTAACCATCATTGATTAACGAGCTACTCAAGTAGAGGCGTACTAGGAACACTCTGTTTGTTTATGTATTCACACATGTACTAAGTTTCCGGTTAATACAAATCTAGCATGAATAATAAACATTTATCATGATATAAGGAAATATAAATAACAACTTTATTATTCCCTCTAGGGCATATTTCCTTCAGCCTCCTTTAGTATGACTCGGGGGAGAGGACGATGAGACCCCGCCACAACTTGGAAACTGCAAGGGTTGGATGCTGCTATTGCCGAAGAATCTTCTTCGTCCAGATGCGGCCAAGAGCACACCAATAACCACACATCAGCAAGCAGGTATCAACACCACCACCCCGCCTATGCAACTACCAGTGCCTGTAGTGCCAGGTGAGAGCGGCGGACGATGCAGGGAAGGGGGTTCAATAGTGGTTGATGTCATCGCCCCTGTAGAACAAAGAATGAATGATGAGATGGACGAGGATGAACCTCTTCGGTTCCTCAATATAGGCACCTATGATGACGACTTAGAAATGATGAGTCAACCATATGACAATTCAGGCTATCAGCATGCTGATGAGGAGATGGATGATGTGCCCGGGCAGGAACGTCCTAGCAGGGTTGATTGCAAGAAGTCTCTCTTCATGCAATCCTCACAGGACACGCCTGAAGATGCCGGCTCAACGTAGGCTCAACTAGCTGGGGGTCGTAAAGAGCTTAGCCCGACAACACTAGGGCAGGGGTTAAGGAAGGGTCTGGAAGGTCAGCCCAAGAAAAAGGAGAGGAGGAGACCGACGAATAAAGGTTCTGCTGCCTTGCTACCTCTTGAGCATGCGTTGGTTTTCCCTCAAAGAGGAAAGGGTGATCAATCAAAGTAGCGTAAGTATTTCCCTCAGTTTTTTAGAACCAAGGTATCAATGCACTAGGAGACTACACGCAAGTCACCTAGTACCTGCACAAACAAACAAGAACCTCGCAACCAATGCAATAAAGGGGTTGTCAATCCCTTCACGGTCATTTACGAAAGTGAGATCTGATAGAGATAATAAGATAAATATTTTTGGTATTTCTGTTGTATAAATTGAAAAGTAAAGATTGCAAAATAAATAGTAAACTAGAATTGTAGATCGGAAACTTATATGGTGTAAAGTAGACCCGGGGTCCATAGGTTTCACTAGTGGCTTCTCTCAAGATAGCAAATATTACGGTGGGTGAGCAAATTACCGTCGAGCAATTGATAGAAAAGCGCATAGTTATGAGAATATCTAGGAATGATCATAAACATAGGCATCACGTCCGTGACAAGTAGACCAAAACGATTCTGCATCTACTACTATTACTCCACACATCGACCGCTATCTAGCATGCATCTAGAGTATTAAGTTCATAAGAATGGAGTAACACATTAGGTAAGAAGACATGATGTAGAGGGATAAACTCAAGCAATATGATATAAACCCCATCTTTTTATCCTCGATGGAAACAATACAATACGTGTCATTTCCCTTTCTATCACTGGGATCGAGCACCACAAGATTGAACCCAATGCTAAGCAGTTCTCCCATTGCAAGAAAGATCAATCTAGTAGGCCAAACCGAACTGATAATTCGAAGAGACTTGCAAAGATACCAAATCATGCATATAAGAATTCAGAGAAGAATCAAATATTGTTCATAGATAATCTTGATCATAAATCCACAATTCATCGGATCTCGACAAACACACCACAAAAGGAATTACATCGAATAGATCTCCAAGAAGATCGAGGAGAACTTTGTATTGAGATCCAAAGAGAGAGAAGAAGCCATCTAGCTAATAACTATGGACCCGAAGGTCTGTGGTAAACTACTCGCACATCATCATAGAGGCTATGGTGTTGATGTAAAAGCCCTCCATGGTCGAATCCCCCTCCGGCGGAGCACCAGAAAAGGCCCCAAGATGGGATCTCACGGGTACAGAAGGTTGCGGTGGTGGAAAAGGTGTTTCATGGCTCTCCTTGATGGTTTCATGGTATAAGAGTATATATAGGCGAAATAAGTAGTTTGATGGAGCTGCGAGGAGCCCACTCCAAGTCTCCTGGATTGCATTTGTTCCAAAAAATATCCTGGCGAAGGTTTCGTTCCGTTTGGATTCTGTTTGATATTCCTTTTCCGCGAAACACTGAAATAGGCAAAAAAAACAACAATTTGCACTGGGCCTTCGGTTAATAGGTTAGTTCCAAAAATAATATAAAAGTGCATAGTAAAGCCCATTAAACATCCAAAACAGATAATATAATAGCATGGAACAATAAAAAATTATAGATATGTTGGAGACGTATCATGCCTACAAACAAGCCAGTGTAGAGAGCATCCTGACAGCGGATTCTAAACAGTGTGTACCCGTCAAAGGTGCGGCCATGTCCCATGTCATAGGCAAGCCAATGCTACCGCCGAAACCGCCGGAGGCCATATTAGGGGATCTCAGGAGACTGCATGACCATGTGCCGTCGACTAAGATAAGCCTACTAGGCTCGAAGGATCTAGGGTATCAGACATACGCGGCTCGTGTGCCTAAGGGGAAGTGCTATGTTGACACACGGCCCATGGAGGTTTTCTTCCTACCGTTTGAGCATATCTTTGAGATGTTTCTAACAAGGCGGCTCGATTTTACAATCGTCCGCCTTTTTGCGCTACATATGAGCTCTGTCATGAAGAGAGAACAAGTCTCGCAAATCTGTGTGGCGGATCCATACTACATGCACGAGTCCTTCTTGAGTCTCAGCGACTTTGAGCGTAAAACTGCTAGGGAGTACCTCCAAAACTTCATGGTACAGAATAAGGACCAAGAAATTGTCCTCCTTCCTTATTATCCAATGTATGTCAGTGCCGGACAACCCTTTCGTACATTTCAATCATTCCTTCTCGCTCATATGGAGAATAATTTGAGGTGTTTTTTTCCCAGCAGCAATGAACATGCCATCCTTATTGTTGTTTACCCACGAGTTTCCCATTCCGTGTAATTCGACCCTACAAGAAACTACGTGAAGAAGGACTACACCCACGTAATGACTATTTTAGATGATGATCTCCAAGGCTTCAGCTTGAGGGGTGGCCACATGCAGATCAAGAAACAAAGGAATTTCAAGATGGGTCTCTCACATAAAACTAACTTCTGTTGCATCCATGTCCCGAAACCAAGCAGGAACGATGGATTCTACCTCCTCCATCTCATGATGGAGTTCAGAAGGGATCACGAAAAGCTTTGCATGACAACCAAAAGCGATTATCATATCCGCAGGTGGGTAGAATCTCAAGGAGAAGTGGATTATAAACTTAGAGATGAGTTCTTTCGCATCCAGAGGGACATTGCGATGATCATCATGAAAGAAGTCATCGAAGAGAAGGGGATGTTCCACCACGACCATATATCGCGAGCTGAAATTCCGAATTCGCATAGGCATGCAACGTCGGGACCTCACACCATTCGAGAAGCTAGGGTGCATCCTCGATGATACAGAAGGATGGAACTTCTAGTGATACGATGCCGATGATGATGATATGTGTCGGTTCAACTTGTATACTTTGTGTAGCGATGAAACTTTGTGATGTCCACGCTCCCTGCCGAACTTGTGTAACACTACTTTGTTAGTTTGGGTACGATGACCTACGTAGCTCTAGTTAATTAGCTTGCGTACAATGAAACTGCATTGATTATCTATGTTTACTATATGTTGCACCTATTTGCTAACCCTTTCTTTTCATGTTGCTCAAGTATGTTTTGTTGCATATGATTGTACATTCTCTTGATGTAAGATGCATCTCTAACAGGTACCTAGATCCTTGATGGTGAAGAAGCAGTTCTATGTCGTGTACATAGGGAAGGTTCCGGGAGTGTACGACGAGTGGCCCGAATGTCAGGCGCAAGTGGAACGGTTCTCGGGCGCCAGCCATAAAGGGCACAAAAGCAGTCAAGAGTAGAAGCTAGTTACTTGAGGTTCATGCTAGCGCGAGAGAGGTTCATGCTAGCGCGAGTGATAGGTCTTCTCGTGTATATCATTGTTTAGATGGATGTGATAACCCACAAGTATAGGGGATCGCAACAGTTTTCGAGGGTAGAGTATTCAACCCAAATTTATTGATTCGACACAAGGGGAGCCAAAGAATATTCTCAAGTATTAGCAGCTGAGTTGTCAATTCAACCACAACTGGAAACTTAATATCTGCAGGAAAGTATTTAGTAGCAAAGTAATATGATAGTAGTGATAACGGTAATAAAAGGTAACGGTAGTAAAAGCAATGTTTTTGGTATTTTCTAGTGATGATAGCAATAGCAACGGGAAAGTAAATAAGCGAAGAACAATATGTTGAAATCTCATAGGCAATGGATCGGTGATGGAGAATTATGCCTGATGCGGTTCATCATGTAACAGTCATAACCTAGGGTGACAAAGAACTAGCTCCAGTTCATTGATATAATGTAGGCATGTATTCCGAACATAGTCATACGTGCTTATGGAAAAGAACTTGCATGCCATCTTTTGTCCTACCCTCCCGTGGCAGCGGGGTCCTTACGGAAACTAAGGGATATTAAGGCCTCCTTTAAATAGAGAACCAGAACAAAGCATTAACACATAGTGAATACATGAACTCCTCAAACTACGGTCATCACTGGTAAGTATCCCGATTATTGTCACTTTGGGCTTAACGGATCATAACACATAATAGGTGACTATAGACTTGCAAGATAGGATCAAGAACACTCATATATTGATGAAAACATAATAGGTTCAGATCTGAAATCATGGCACTTGGGCCCTAGTGACAAGCATTAAGCATAGCAAAGTCATAGCAACATCAATCTTAGAACATAGTGGACACTAGGGATCAAACCCTAACAAAACTAACTCAATTACATGATAGATCCCATCCAACCCATCACCGTCCAACAAGCCTATGATGGAATTACTCACGCACGGCGGTGAGCATCATGAAATTGGTGATGGAGGATGCTTGATGATGACGATGGCGACGGATTCCCCTCTCCGGAGCCCCGAACGGACTCCAGATCAGCCCTCCCGAGAGGTTTTAGGGCTTGGCGGCGGCTCCGTATTGTAAAACGCGATGATTTCTTCTCTCTAATTTTTTCTCCTCGAAACTCAATATATGGTGTTGGAGTTGGCGTTGGAGAGGCGGCAGGGGGCCCACGAGGTAGGGGGCGCGCCCTAGGGGGGCAGGCGCGCTCCCACCCTCGTGGAGAGACGGTGGGCCCCCTGGCATTCATCTTTTGCAGGTATTTTTCTTATTTTCTAAAAAGTGGCTCCGTGAAGTTTCAGGTCATTCCGAGAATGTTTGCTCCTGCACATAAATAACACCATGGTAATTCTGCTGAAAATAGCGTTAGTCCGGGTTAGTTCCATTCAAATCATGCAAGTTAGAGTCCTGTCGGTGTTAAAACCGGCGGATCTCGGGTAGGGGGTCCCGAACTGTGCATCTAGGCTGGATGGTAATAGGAGGCAAGGAACACGATGTTTTACCCAGGTTCGGGCCCTCTCAATGGAGGTAAAACCCTACATCCTGCTTGATTAATATTGATGGTATGGGTAGTACAAGAGTAGATCTACCACGAGATCAAGGAGGCTAAACCCTAGAAGCTAGCCTATGGTATGATTTTTGTATATATTGTATATCTATCGACTAGCCTGGCCTCGGTTTATATAATGCACCGAAGGCCTAGGATAACAAGAGTCCTAGCCGAATACGCCGGTGGGGAGAAGTCCTTGTCTTGATCGCCAAGTCTTGTGGAATCTTCCTTGTATGCGGCAGCCGTCCGAACTGGCCCATGAGTATACGGCCACGGGGGTCCTCGGCCCAATCTAATAGATCGGGAGACGACGTGGTGAGTACCCCCTAGTCCAGAACACCGTCAGTAGCCCCGTGAACCGGTCTTCAAGTTAGGGACGCACCTCGATTCTTCTGAACTGTTCTTCATCTTCGGTTGCCGGTCTTGAAAACTGGTTTAACAAATCTTCTTTATCTTCAATCTTGAGGATCGCCGAAATGCATTCGACGAGTTTACACGTCGGGTATCCGAGGAGCCCCTTTAAGTTTCCGGCCTTTATCAATGCCTTGTTTATTTTTATGCCACACCTCGGGTTTGAAGTTGTTCCCGGGAGGCAGGGTCCTCTTGCGTCCGAGCTCCAACGCCGGACTGCATTCGAGGTATCTTTTGCAGCCGAGCACCAACGCCGGACCGCTTCCCAGCTCTAGCGCCGGAATGTATCCGAGCTCCAATGCCGGACTATTTATCTGAGCTCCAACGCCGTAATATATCCGAGCTCCAACGCCGGACTGTGTCCAGGCTCCAATGCCGGACTATATCCGAGGCATATCACCTTGGTTCAAAAAAGTTGAAGGAGTTTAGCCGACCTTAATGCCGAAAATGCCCTCTATGGAGCCAGCCACTAGCGCCCGAGCTTTATGCCGGACTGCTTCCGAGGTGGTGCACCACCCCAACTATGGGCCGATTTTTTGTTAATATTTTTTATTGGTGCAATTTATTCTCTGCCGAGATATATAGCCAGTAGCCCTCAAGGTGTGTATCGGTCTAAAACCCGAGATGCACATGAAGGATGACATAAGACCGCTGATCCTAGTAGCCGCTGAGACTCAGGTTGATTTGCAAAATCGGCCTGAGGATCAAGTCCTAGCTCGGCAGAATACTTCGGGATTAAGCAATGCAGTAGCCCCCAAGACACTGGTCGGTTGGCAACACCAGATCAGGGGATCGATGTGCCCCTTTAATATTTGTAAATAATAAGCCCGAAGCCCAGTAGCCCCCGAGCCTTAATGCGGGCACGGGTGGCCGAATTAAGGATCAATATCCATAGTAAAATCACAAATTATGTGTAATGACTCTATGTATCCAAGTACTTTACGTCATTAATGCTCAGATCCGCATAGTACAAAACTTTGTTGACCGACCATCGGCTTCCACCTCCTTGGCCAGTAGCCGAGGAGTGTTTGTCCTACTTTATGAGGGCAAAGATTTATGACAAACAAGGCAATCTGGCCACAGGGTCTTATAAACAAAGGTACGCAGAGAGATATGTTATATTACTGTTTAACAGAAGAAATGTATTCCAAAGAAAAATAGTCCCGCTATCGGTTCCTTTCTTTGGGTTGTCATGCTAAGCATGATCATGAAACCTCAGCTCGAATGTAAGAGCAAAATATCGAGGATTTAGTTTGGGAGGCCAGTTAATAGCCCCCGGTAGTGTTCGGCGACAGTCGAGGTCAAGCCGTAAACACTTCGGCCAATGTTATGAACGGCCCATCATTTAACATAGTCATCGGATCACTGACCAGTTTACGCTTATTGTGAAAGTCAGTTTTCGGCTTTCTCCGCTGAGGTGCTTAACCATGTGAGCTGGAAGCACAATCGCAGTGGTTCTCCCTTTGCACGCCTAGCCGAACAAAACGGAACATAGGAAGCAAGTACAGGAGCCGGGCAACCCAACTATTAACCGAAGACACAATTCGAAACCGATGCATATATAGCAATATCTGAGGATGTTTTTGCCGAATCCCTAAAGGTGTCCGGCGTTGCACTGTGAGACTAATGCTGGAAAAGCACAAATAGTTTAAAAGTGCCAAAAAGCTTGGAAAAACAAGAAACGTCAGTAAAAACATGACGTCCGAACAATATCAAGTGTTCGGTGCCAATCCGAAAGTTGGTCTTAGAAAAAAGAAGTGCTTATGTCGTGCTTTAACATGATACATCCTATCTCAAGACTTCGAGCGGGTCAGCCTACGGCTTGAACCTCCTATCACGAGGGCGGAGTACTTCTCATCAGGCCAGTTTAGCAAACTAAACTCTAGCGGCTTTGAGAGAGAAATTAGGCTCCCCGGCTAGTGACCGCACACTCGTGTCGAAAAAAGGAGTGATAAATAATAATAATAATAATAATAGAACTTTGCAACGACTGAGAAGAAGAACACTTATTATAAAACGGCTCAAATAAACTTAAGAGCCCTCAAGTGACTTGGGTAGAAGAATGATTTCATGTACCGAAGTACTTATATCATAACTATGTTCAACCGAACTTTAAACGCGTCTTAACCGACCGTCGGCTTCTCCCTCTTCGGTTAAGGACCGAAAATTGTTATGTACTCCATCGGTCGAGAATGTCGACGGTTTTTCCGATAACAAGGCAATCAGGCCATAAGGCTGTAACAGACAAAGCGCGCTCAGGGAACTTATGCTATATTACTACGAAGAGTAAGAAGCATCTTCGAAGAAAATAGTACCCCCACCGATACCTTTCTTCGATGCTCATTGTTATTATGAGACTTGTGCAATAGATTTTTTGTACTCATGAGTTCCGTTGTGTGCCGACCATCATTGAATAACTATAAGAGCGCTAGCTTTCGGCTTCACCCAGTCTGAGGTCCGGCTCAGGTGACCCGATCGTGACAATCGCAGAGGTGCTCCCTTTACTCCCTAGCCGAACAATTGGGAATGTAGGGGTAAACACAGGAGCGAGGCAACCCAGCTTGCAAATCGCTTAAGTCAATATGCTGCATATGGTGGCGTAATACATGAACAAGGAACGAAGCCGTACAAGTATAATCATATGCAACAGGAAAAGCTTCATAAAGGAAGCCCCCAAGTAAATGGGGTATTTGAATTTATGCGTCACAAACAAAGTTTGGACAAGGAAATTTTTTAGAAGCAAAATTTCCAAAAAAGTATAATGCTTGGTCGAACCGAACGCAAGTTAGAAATTAAAGCTTTGAGCATGAAAGCGACTTAGCTGGTTAATCTGTTCGGTATTGATGACGCGGTCCGAGCTTGATGCGGGGCAAGGTTCCATCCCCTAAGCTGGTCCCGAGGTGGCGGAGCGGAGAGCTCGACACGCCGAAGTCCCCGGATCATTTTCCTGTGCACAAAAAATAGTGCAAACCGGAGATAATAGTAATAATGATAATTAAAAAAATGTTGCATAATAAATAATTTATGCAAAGTGAGGAATAGAAGAAATATGGCCTGGCGCCGAAGTCAATGTCGACGCAGGGCGTCGGCGTGATGTAGTAAAGGCGTGGCAAAGACTGAATTCACAAGTCGGTCCGAGCTCCGGATGCGGCGTTCGCCGGACTATGTACGGAAACTGATCGAACCACCATGCGACCTCGTTAATGCGATCACCATTTGATAGACCTGTGTACATATCATGGACAAATCAGAGTAATAATTCCTTGGGAAAAATGAACCCAAACAAGCAAAAAATACTGGGATTAATAGCACCTGGTTTATTTGTTGTAGCAATCCGAAGTAAGGTGATTCCCAAAATTGGGACTCCCTACGCACACCCATTGCCTGATGGGCGATAAAACGACGACATGGCAATGCTGGTAAAGGTTGACTCACCGAGGCAAAGCCCTCGGCCCGGCTAACGTGACGGAGCTGGTCGGTTAGTGACGCTGAAGTGTCCGGAGTAGGTTGATGAAGAGATGGCGAAGCCCCCGGTCCAGCCGAGATGTCGAAGCCTCAACGTCAGCCGATGAGTCGAAGTAGGTCGGCGTGATGGACACCAGCTTGAAGAAGCAATAGTGCAGCCCTGTCGATGCAGGTTGTGACGTGGTCAATGCCGGCTTGATGAAGCGACCGTGCGGCGATGCCGGTATGCCCGCTCTGTGTAATCCGTGGGGCGGCGATGTTGATGATGATTTACCCTTCGCGATGCCAGACTCTTGTTCGGCTTGCCGAGATGATGATCCGAAGAAGTTGAGCTCGGCTAAAGTGACGACGTGTCTAGCGTAGGTCGGCAGCCGTGGAGTAATATTGCCGGACTGGTTTGACACCAGCATGATGTTGAAGATCATGTTCAAAAGATTTTAAAGTTAGTGTGGTGTGTTCGAGAACAAAACACAATACCCCATACAAAACCTCCTTCAAAAGGGATGTCCGAAATCCCGTTCATAAAAAAGATGAACTCGGGTCGGATATGTTTTCGCGCAGAAAATAGATCCGAAAAGTGATGCACTAATCGGAAGGTTCCCGGAGTTTGGATGGTCGGATCAAGCTGAAATTTTGAGAGGTGGTAGATATAGGAATTCTACAGCGGATCAACGGTTGGATCTTCCAAAGGACGTCCGAGCAAGAAGCTGGACACCACGCCATAAACTCATCCAAATTCCCATCTAGATTTGACAGGGCTCCGGTATATCGTGGATTGCCAGAGATTCCTTCATCGGAACTCGACGAAAATTTCCAGGGTTGTTATAGACCCAATTCCGCACAATTCCACAAAAGCGATCGTCAAAGCGATACTCGAGGAGGTAGTGGTGGCAGATACGAGTTCGCTGTCCAGAAAAACAGCACAGTCGCTTGAGGGCAATGTTGACGTTGAGCCCCGAGCTCCATAGATGATTCCTCCGTGATCTTGATAGAGATCGGAGTTGATGTTTGATGAAGGCCCTCGTCCGGACATGGTGATCCAAACACGGGGCGCAATTCTTGATCGAACCAAGGTGACCAGTCGAGCTGGTGACGAAGATGCCAAAGTCGCAGTTGATCTGCAGGCGAGCCATCGATCCTTTTGTCGATCACACAGCGGAACTCTCAATGAAAGCACCAATATCGGTGTCAAAACCGGCGGATCTCGGTTAGGGGGTCCCGAACTGTGCGCCTAGGCCGGATGGTAACATGAGGCAAGGAACATGATGTTTTACCCAGGTTCGGGCCCTCTCGATGGAGGTAAAACCCTACGTCCTGCTTGATTAATATTGATGGTATGGGTAGTACAAGAGTAGATCTACCACGAGATCAAGGAGGCTAAACCCTAAAAGCTAGCCTATGGTATGATTGTTGTATATATTGTATATCTATCGACTAGCCTGGCCTCGGTTTATATAATGCACCGGAGGCCTAGGATAACAAGAGTCCTAGCTGAATACGCCGGTGGGGAGAAGTCCTTGTCTTGATCGCCAAGTCTTGTGGAATCTTCCTTGTATGCGGCAGCCGTCCGAACTGGCCCATGAGTATACGGCCACGGGGGTCCTCGGCCCAATCTAATAGATCGGGAGACGACGTGGTGAGTACCCCCTAGTCCAGGACACCGTCAAGTCCAAAATAAGGGCAAAAGTGTTTGGAAAAGTAGATACGTTGGAGACATATCAACTCCCCCAAGCTTAAACCTTTGCTTGTCCTCAAGCAATTCAGTTGATAAACTGAAAGTGATAAAGAAAAACTTTTACAAACTCTGTTTGCTCTTGTTGTTGTAAATATGTAAAGCCAGCATTCAAGTTTTCAGTAATGATTATAACTAACCACATTCACAATAACACATTGGTCTCAAGTTTACTCATATCAATAGCATAATCAACTAGCGAGCAATAATAATAAATCTCGGATGACAACACTTTCTCAAAACAATCATAATATGACATAACAAGATGGTATCTCGCTAGCTCTTTCTAAGACCGCAAAACATAAATGCAGAGCACCTTTAAAGACCAAGAACTGACTAGACATTGTAATTCATGGTAAAAGAGATTCAGTCAAGTCATACTCAATGAACTAATAGTAATGAATGCAAATGACATCGATGCTCTCCAACTGGTGCTTTTTAATAAGAGGATGATGACTCAGCATAAAAGTAAATAGATAGGCCCTTCGCAGAGGGAAGCAGGGATTTGTAGAGCTGCCAGAGCTCAGTTTTGAAATAGAGGTGAGTAATATTTTGAGCGGTATAGTTTCATTGTCAACATAACAACCAAGAGATGGCGATATCTTCCATGCTACACACATTATAGGCGGTTCCCAAACAAAATGGTAAAGTTTATACTCCCCCTTCCACCAACAAGCATCAATCCATGGCTTGCTCGAAACAACGAGTGCCTCCAACTAACAAGAGTCCCAGGGGAGTTTTGTTTGCAATTATTTTGATTTGATTTGCATAAAGCATGGGACTGGGCATCCCGGTGACCAGCCATTTATCTCGTGAGTGAGGAGCGGGGTCCACTCCTCTTGAGAATAACCCGCCTAAAATGGAAGATACAGGCAGCCCTAGTTGATACCTGAGCTATTCGAGCATACAAAACAGGATATTCATTTGAAGGTTTAGAGTTTGGCACATAAAAATTTACTTGGAACGGCAAGTAGATACCGTATATAGGTAGGTATAGTGGACTCATGTGGAATAACTTTGGGGTTTAAGGAGTTTGGATGCACAAGCAGTATTCCCGCTTAGTACAGGTGAAGGCTAGCAAAAGACTAGGAAGCGACCCGCTAGAGAGCGACAAAGTCATGAACATGCATTAAAATTAATCAACACCGAATGCAAGCATGAGTAGGATATAATCCACCATGAACATAAATATCGTGAAGGCTATGTTGATTTTGTTTCAACTATATGCGTGAACATGTGCCAAGTCAAGTCACTTAAATCATTCAGAGGAGGATACCACCCTATCATACCACATCATAACCATTTTAATAGCATGTTGGCACGCAAGGTAAACCATTATAACTCATAGCTAATCAAGCATGGCACAATAAACTATGATCTCTAGTTGTCATTGCAAACATATTTATTCATAATAAGCTAAATCAGGAACGATGAACTAATCATATTTACAAAAACAAAAGAGGTCGAGTTCTGTTGGGGATATTACTACTGGAGGTAAACCAGCCTTGTGTAGCCGGGTTGACTCCTTGAAGATTAGAAGCCCATAAATATGCAAGGATGATGGCGCGTCATGGAGGCCCAAGGCCCGAAGGCGGGTTAAAGCCTGTAAATGTAAACCGGCTTAGTCATGTAATTTGTATTGTAAGATAGGAAGGATAGAGACCGAACTGGATATGTTTACGATTCGGCTTCGGGACTCTGTAAACCGGCGGGCGTCAACCTATGTATATAAAGGGACGACCCGACAACAGTTTAGGGACAGACAACAACTCGAGAGCCAGACAAAGCGGATTCGCTCCCTGGCCTTCGAAACCCTAGCAATACCAATCACAACTAGACGTAGGCTTTTACCTTCCTTGAAGGGGCCGAACTAGTATAAAATTCCCCGTGTCCCCTTGTCCGGTTTAACCCCTTAAAGCTAACCCGTAGAGATGGCTCCACGACTAAGTCCTTTCACAAGGACATCTGTCATGACAAACCCACGACAAGTTCATACCAGCTTTTCTCATCTCAGTCAGTCCATCATATATCATCATAATTGCCTTTCACTTGCACGACCGAACGACGTGAATAGTAATAATAGTGCACATGCATTGGACTAAGCTGGAATCTGAAAGCATTCAATAAATAGGAGAAGACAAGGCAATATGGGCTCTTTTGTCAGATCAACAATAAGGCATATAATTGCCACTTAAATAATTTAATTATGGTCTTCTCCTATTGACCCCCAAAGAAAAGAAAAGAAATAAAACTATTTACACGGGAAATCTCCCAACAAGCAAAAGAAGAACATGAAATCTTTTTGGGTTTTCTTTTTAATTACTACTACAAGCATGGAAATTAAACTAACGAAAAGTTACAACTAATTTTTTTGGTTTTTTCTTAAGGTTTATTAAACACACAAGAAGAAAGCATAAAAAGGAAAATAAACTAGCATGGATGATACAATGAAAAAGTATGAGCACCGACATCTAGCAATGAGTGTGTGAACATAAATGTAATGTCGGTGGGAAATACGTACTCCCCCAAGCTTAGGCTTTTGGCCTAAGTTGGTCTATGGCCACGGCTGGCCTGGCGGATATCCATAATAGTAGTTGGGGTCGTACTGAGAGGAAGAAGAGGAAGACTCCTCTTGCCACTGGCTGACAATCATCTCCGGATCCCACTGGTAATTAGACTGTCGTGAGGGATCAACTCGTTGTGCCGGTTCTGGCTCCTCAGCTGGTGTAGGGTTCCGGTAGGCATGTATAGCCTTCAACGGAACAAGGTACATGCCTGAAGACAAATCAAACAAAGAAGGAGCAGGCAGGGTAATAGTCTCAGGATGATGTTTCTTAAAGAACAATTGATATTTAACTTCTCCTTCCCTATTCTTAACAATAAAATCATGTGCCACCATACTTTTATAATCTAAATAAACATGAGGCAGCACCTTTTCTTCCTTCTCATAATGCCTAATAGGTATGTTAAAATGTGCAGCTAGGCGTGAAGCATATATGCCTCCAAAGATGGGGCCCTTTGTATGGTTCAGACTTAACAGTTTAGCAATAATGCCGCCCATACTAACAGAGTTATCACCATATAAACCGTGGAGCAAAATAATAATATCAGGGATACTAAGGTTTCCACAGTTTCCGTGGCCAATTAAGGAACGACTAGCAAATAATGCAAAATAACGTAAAACAGGAAAATATATGCTAGTGATTCATGCATCGGAAACCTTCCTTGTTTCCCCTACAGTGATCGTATCAATAAACCCTTCCACATCATCGTGATGTGGTTCTTCTGTCTTGCCCTCAAAAGGGACTAAACAAACCCGACAAACATCATAAAGTGACATCTCCTTATGCTCATCATATAAATAAAACTCCACCGTAGGTGGTGAGCTCCTAGAATGGAAATGAAAGTTTTGCACAAAGATATTTGTGAGTAAGAGATACTGATCACATTGGTCATGGAGGAAAGTGGTAAGGCCTGCATTCTGAGCCAATTCATGAAAATCTTCATAAATCTCGGCTGCTCTCAAGAAATACTCAGAGGGCCATTCACATGCCCGAACCTCCACGGTGCGAGGCAGATTATACTTAGGCTTCGGTGCCTTTTCCTTCGAGCTTTGGCTCGATGAGCCCCTCAAAAGTCTCCTCATCATTTTATGAAAAATTCTGAAATTTTTAGTAACTTCAAAATAAAAGTAAACCAAACTCAATAATATTGATAGCAACTACTCCTACAAGTGCCTAGGGCCTATATCATGCATCAAAACTACTTTTGACCATATAAATTTGACATGCAAGCTCAAGAACAGTGTAACCTAAGCAGCAAAAATTTAAAATGAATAAGGAACTAGAACAAAAACTAATTGGACCAATGGAGGAGTCACATACCAAGGAACAATCTCCCCAAGCAGTTTTGTGAGAGGTGCTTTGAGCAAGGAGATCGAAAATGGCAGCAAGATGAGCTAGAACTCGTGCTTGAGCTGGATATTCATGTTTGTGGGAGGAAGATGAAGTGTGTGGGTGTAGGAATAAGTGGAGGAGGGCCACTGTGGGCCCACGAGGCAGGGGGGAGCGCCCAGGGGGTAGGGCGCGCCCTCCACCCTCGTGGGCAGGTGGTTGACCCCCCTGCTGTGTTCTCAGTGCCAAATATTCTCAAATAATCTAGAAAAAATCATATTTAAATTTCAGGGCATTTGGAGAACTTTTATTTTCGAGGTATTTTTATTGCACGGATAATCAAATAACAGACAGAAAATATTTATTTTTATTTTATTTAATATAAATAACAGAAAGTAAAAGTGGGGTACAGAAGGTTGTGCCTTCTAGTTTCTTCCATCTCATGATCATCAAAAGGAATCCACTAACAAGGTTGATCAAGTCTTGTTAACGAACTCATTCCGAATAACATGGAACCGGAGAAATTTCGAATAACACTATGTTACCTCAACGGGGATATGCACATCCCCAATAATAAGAATATCATATTTCTTCTTGACAGTAGGAAGAGGAAATTCAAAACCTCCAAATATAATCGATGGTATTTTTCCAATAGAGTTGATACTATGAACTTGAGGTTGTTTCCTCAGAAATTGTACCATATGCTCATTACCATTAACATGAAAAGTGGCATTGCCTTTAGTGCAATCAATAGCAGCCCCTGCAGTATTCAATAAGGGTCTTCCAAGAATAATAGACATAATATCGTCCTTAGGAATATCAAGAATAACAAAGTCCGTTAAAATAGTAACGTTTGCAACCACAACAGGTACATCCTCACAAATACCGACATGTATAGTAGTTGATTTATCAGCCTTTTGCAAAGATATTTCAGTAGGTGTCAACTTATTCAAATCAAGTCTACGATATAAAGAGAGAGGCATAACACTAACACCGGCTCCAAGATCACATAAAGCAGTTTTAACATAGTTTCCTTTAATAGAGCATGGTATAGTGGGTACACCGGGATCTCCAAGTTTCTTTGGTATTCCACCCTTAAAAGTATAATTAGCGAGCATGGTGGAAATTTCAGCTTCCGTATCTTTCTTTTATTTGTAATAATATCTTTCATGTACTTAGCATAAGGATTGGTTTTAAGCATATCAGTTAATCGCATACGCAAAAAGATAGGTCTTATCATTTCAGCAAAGCGCTCAAAATCCTCATCATCCTTTTTCTTGGATGGTTTGGTAGGAAAAGGCATGGGTTTCTGAACCCATGGTTCTCTTTCTTTACCATGTTTCCTAGCAACAAAGTATTCCTTATCATAACGTTGATTCTTTGATTGTGGGTTATCAAGATCAACAGCAGGTTCAATTTCTATATCATTATCATTACTAGGTTGAGCATCATCATAAACATTATCATTAACATTATCACTAGTTTCAGGTTCATTACCAGATTGAGTTTCAACATCAGAAATAGAAATATTATTTGGATTCTCGGGTGTTTCAACAATAGGATCACTAGAAGCATGCAAAGTCTTATCATTTTTCTTTTTCTTCTTTTTAGAAGAACTAGGTGCATCTATATTATTTCTTTGAGAATCTTGCTCAATTCTCTTAGGATGGCCTTCAGGATACAAAGGTTCCTGAGTCATTCTACCAGTTCTAGTAGCCACTCTAACAACATAATCATTATCTTTACTGTTCAATTCATTGAGCAAATCATTTTGAGCTTTAAGTACTTGTTCTACTTGAGTGGTAACCATAGAAGCATGTTTACTAATAAGTTTAAGTTCACCTTTAACATTAGCCATATAATCACCCAGGTGTTCAAGCATATTTGAATTGTATTTCAATTTTCTACCAAAATAAGCATTAAAGTCTTCTTTCTTAGCCATAAATTTATCAAACTCATCTAAGCATGGGCTAGCAAACTTATGGGTTGTTCGGTAATCCTCCCACTCCGTGAAATCTCAGGATCTGCGGAGCGCCTCCTTCCCCACTTTGCGATTTTGAACTGCCGCTCCTCCAGCTCCGGGAGCGGAGTTGTGGAGAGGAGGGAATCCGAACAGGCCTTTAGTAAATGGGATTACAGCTTTATCATATCTATAGAGAGAATTTACCTTTACTACCTGTGTCGGGTTATCAAGACCATGAGTTTCTTCAATAGGTAAAGGATTAAGATTATATGTTTCTTCAACAGCAGGTAAATTAAGACCATGCACTTCTTCAATAGGAGGTAAATTCTTAACATCTTCAGCTTTAATACCTTTTTCTTTCATAGATTTCTTTGCCTCTTACACATCTTCAGGACTGAGAAATAGAATACCCCTCTTTTTCGGAGTTGGTTTAGGAATAGGCTCAGGAATTGGCTCCGGAGGTGTCCAATTATTTTCATTTGTCAACATATTATTCAATAGAATTTCAGCTTCATCAGGTGTTCTTTCCCTGAAAACAGAACTAGCACAACTATCCAGGTAATCTCTGGAGGCATCGGTTAGTCCATTATAAAAGATATCAACTATTTCATTTTTCTTAAGAGGATGATCAGGCAAAGCATTAAGTAATTGGAGAAGCCTCCCCCAAGCTTGTGGGAGACTCTCTTCTTCAATTTGCACAAAATTATATATATCCCTTAAAGTAGCTTGTTTCTTATGAGCAGGGAAATATTTAGCAGAGAAGTAATAAATCATATCCTGGGGACTGCGCACACAACTAGGATCAAGAGAATTAAACCATATCTTAGCATCACCCTTTAATGAGAACGGAAATATTTTAAGGATATAAAATTAACGAGTTCTCTCATCTTTAGTGAACAGGGTGGCTATATCATTCAATTTAGTAAGATGTGCCACAATAGTTTCAGATTCATAACCATGAAAAGGATCAGATTCAACCAAAGTAATTATATCAGGATCAACAGAGAATTCATAATCCTTATCAGTAACAAAGATAGGTGAAGTAGCAAAAGCAGGGTCAGGTTTCATTCTAGCATTTAGAGATTGCTTACTCCATTTAGCTAATAATCTTTTGAGTTCATTTCTATTTTGGCAAGACATAACCCTTAGGAATAACAAGTGATTCTTCATCATCACTTTCATCAGTATCATTAGATTCAATATTTTCAATCTCTCTAGCCTTAGAAAGTTGTTCATCAAGAAAATCACTAAGTGGCATAGTAGTATCAGGCATAGAGGTAGTTTCATCATAAGTATCATGCATAGCAGAAGTGGCATCATCAATAACATGCGACAAATCAGAACAAATAGCAGAAGCAGGTGTAGGTGTCGCAAACTTACTCATAACAGAAGGTGAATCAAGTGCAGAGCTAGATGGCAGTTCCTTACCTCCCCTCATAGTTGAGGGATAGATCTTGGTTTTTGGATCTCTCAAGTTCTTCATAATGATAAGCAGATATAAATCTCAAGTGACTCAAAGAATAGAGCTATGCTCCCCGGCAATGGCGCCAGAAAATAGTCTTGATAACCCACAATTATAGGGGATCGCAACAGTTTTCGAGGGTAGAGTATTCAACCCAAATTTATTGATTCGACACAAGGGGAGCCAAAGAATATTCTCAAGTATTAGCAGCTGAGTTGTCAATTCAACCACACCTGGAAACTTAATATCTGTAGCAAAGTAATATGATAGTAGTGATAACGGTAACAAAAGGTAACGGTAGTAAAAGCAATGTTTTTGGTATTTTGTAGTGATGATAGCAATAGCAACGGGAAAGTAAATAAGCGAAGAATAATATGTGGAAAGCTCGTAGGGAATGGATCGGTGATGGATAATTATGCCGGATGTGGTTCATCATGTAACAGTCATAACCTAGGGTGACACAGAACTAGCTCCAGTTCCTTGATATAATGTAGGCATGTATTCCGAACATAGTCATACGTGCTTATGGAAAAGAACTTGCATGACATCTTTTGTCCTACACTCCCGTGGCGGCGGGGTCCTTACGGAAACTAAGGGATATTAAGGCCTCCTTTTATTAGAGAACCGGAACAAAGCATTAACACATAGTGAATACATGAACTCCTCAAACTACGGTCATCACCGGTAAGTATCCCGATTATTGTCACTTCAGGGTTAACAGATCATAACACATAATAGGTGACTATAGACTTGCAAGATAGGATCAAGAACACTCATATATTGATGAAAACATAATATGTTCGGATCTGAAATAATGGCACTCGGGCCCTAGTGACAAGCATTAAGCATAGCAAAGTCATAGCAACATCAATCTCAGAACATAGTGGACACTAGGGATCAAACCCTAATAAAACTAACTCGATTACATGATAGATCCCATCCAACCCATCACCGTCCAGCAAGCCTACGATGGAATTACTCACGCACGGCGGTGAGCATCATGAAATTGGTGATAGAGGATGGTTGATATTGACGATGGCGACGGATTCCCCTCTCCGGAGCCCCGAACGGACTCCAGATCAGCCCTCCGGAGAGGTTTTAGGGCTTGGCGGCGGCTCTGTATCGTAAAACACGATGATTTCTTCTCTCTGATTTTTTTCTCCCCAAAACTCAATATATGGAGTTGGAGTTGGCGTCGGAGAGGCAACAGGGGGCCCATGAGGTAGGGGGGCACGCCCCCACCCTCGTGGAGAGACGGTGGGCCCCCTGGCGTTCATCTTTTTCAGGTATTTTTCTTATTTTCTGAAAAGTGGCTCTGTGAAGTTTCAAGTCATTCCGAGAACGTTTGCTCCTGCACATAAATAACACCATGGTAATTCTGCTGAAAACAGCGTCAGTCCGGGTTAGTTCCATTCAAATCATGCAAGTTAGCGTCCAAAACAAGGGCAAAAGTGTTTGGAAAAGTAGATACGTTGGAGACGTATCAGGATGACGATATAGTTGCAAGTATTCGAGACTTGTATCGCTATTTCGAGATGATGACGAGAGACCACTTTCTGTTGGATGATGATTATGATGATGACATGATTTGATGAGACTATTTGTATGTGTATGCTATGATTACATTTGTATGTGTATGGTATGCTAGATATTATTGTATAAAGCCTGTACAAATACAAAAGAAATATGTAGAAAAAAACCCAGAAACTAATTAAACTAGCAGTAGCGAGGGGAATGAAATTAGCAGCAGCGTGCACTTAGTAGTAGGGCTGCTTATGTTAAAGTGCTATAGCTATTAATAGTAGCGAATTTAGGTGAAGCACGCTACTGCTACCCATGTATAGCAGTAGCGCGGTCCAACCCACGCTACTGCTACAAGTTAGATGTAGTGTCGTATTAGTCGCTGATGTCGCTTGAAGCTACGTCGGTATTTCCCCAAAGAGGAAGGGATGATGCAGCACAATGGTGGTAGGTATTTCCCTCAGATATGAAACCAAGTTTATCGAACTAGTAGGAGAACCAAGCAACACAACGTAAACATCCCCTACACACAAATAACAAATACTCGCAACCCGACGTGTTAAAGGGGTTGTCAATCCCTTTCGGGTAATGGTGCCAGAAATTGGTGCGTTGACGGGAGAAAGTTGTAAATATTGATAGATCGAATGCCAAATAAAATAAATTGCAAAAAGGTATTTTTGTATTTTTGGATTTAATAGATCTGAAAATAAAAGCAAAGGAAAAGAGATCGCAAAGGCAAATAATATGAGAAAGAGACCCGGGGGGCGTAGGTTTCACTAGTGGCTTTTCTTGAGAAAAATAGCAAATGGTGGGTAAACAAATTACTGTTGGGCAATTGATAGAACTTCAAATACTCATGACAATATCCAGGCAATGATCATTACATAGGCATCACGTCCAAGATTAGTAGACCGACTCCTGCCTGCATCTACTACTATTACTCCACACAGCGACCGTTATCCAGCATGCATCTAGTGTATTAAGTTCATGGAGAAACAGAGTAGTGCAATAAGAACGATGACATGATGTAGACAAGATCTATCTATGTAGAGATAGACCCCATCGTTATATCCTTAGTAGCAATGATACATACGTGTATGTCTGCGTTCTGGGAACGGGGGTCCCCAGACTTGCCTGCCTGTGGCCCACGGCATGGCTCTGCGAGCGGGCCCGTACGGCCCGTCTTCACCAACAAGCGCTCAAGACCCTCGCGAGGGACCAAGCATCGCGAGGCGGACGACACAAGACCTCCTCAGGAGCGTACTCACCAGGATTGCTCGCGAGGGGCGGAGAGTTCAAGGCAAGGTAAACCTCGCGAGGTTCCAGTGATGTGAGCCATGATGATCAAGATCAGGCGGGCGCCAACGCGCACAGTGTCCTTGTTTCCTCTTTGGTGCTAAGGAAGCAAACGCAAGCGCGGAGTACCGATGCGTCAAGCAAAGGTTTCTATATCAGTGCAACGAGACCAAGACCAGTAGGACGACAAGGTGGAGGTCACCATGGAGCCCAAGGTGGCGTCACCACCAGAGCCTTTTGCAAGCGAAGACTGCTTTTGTTAGGATAAGTTGTACTAGTTGTCCCCTTTCAAATTGGCCTTTGTTGGCTCCCTTCCCACTCTATATTTTGGGAGAGGACCAGGGCCTCTATAAATAGGATTAGCCACCATGGTAGAAGGGGGGACGGGCCTGGAACTCATTCAGCTCACCCTCACACCCACCAAGCACAAGAACACCTCTCCTCAGGAGGCTGTTCTTCCCCTTGCACTGTTCATCCTCAGCCCAAGAGGCAATCCACCACACCACACTGGAGTAGGGTATTACACCACAACGGTTGCCCGAACCAGTATAAATCTTGTGTCCTTTGTGTTGCGAGTTCATCAAGTTAGCCCGTGAGATCTTAGCGAAGCTAGGACATGGATCGGTAGGGGGTGATCTTCGCGCGCACCCCAGTGTTCGAACCTTGAGGGTTTTTCTGGAACCTGAGATCCGACATTTGGCGTGCCAGGTAGGGGTGCGTCGGAGTTTCCCTTCCGTTGCTCCGCATCCCGTTGCTCCATCGTCTCCATGGCAGACGCTCGCTGCGCTCGCGTTGAGCGATGAGCTGCCCACGTTGTCCGCATCGCTCAGACGGCTCCCATCGGCGGGCCACCCCATTGTTCTCCGTCGCTTGCCGCCAACGCCGCCACCGGCCCGGCGGGGAACAAGCAGCAAGCATCCTCGCTGCACACCTCGGTGCGGCAGAACGGCCGCACCGCCACTCCATCGCTGACCCCAGCCGGTTCGTCATCCCACGCTCGTCGCGCTCCCGTGGACGCGCAGGCCGCTCTGTGCATGGTGCGCGAGCTCCTGCGCTGCCACCTCGTCGACGACCTCTATGACGACTAGATCGACCGCATCACCGAGCTTGTCAGCGCCGCAGGGGGCTCCCCTGTGCCGTCCAACTCGCCGCCTCGCCCTTCGCCAGCCGCGGGCGGCGTGGCCCATGGAGCGGCTCCACCACCTCTGCCCCAAGATGGAGTCGTGGCGCCTAGGCGCGCGGCCCCATGGCGCGACCTACCGCGTCTGGCTCCCGCGCAAGAAGAAAGAAGCTGCCAAGAAGTCCCTCGGCCGCAAGAAAACGCCCCCGTGCTCCCTGCGGCACCATGACAAGACCGCGTGCCGCCTGCGGCGGCGGTGCACGGACCCCATCAAGGACAAGTTCTCCACCAGCACAGAGTCCCGATGACCACGACAGGCTGACGTGCCTTCACCCCTGAGCTGCATAGCGTCGCTTGGCCGAGCAAGTTCAAGCCGGATCTGCCTCCTCGCTATGACGGCACCCCGACACCGCAGAGGTCCTGCAGCTCTATGAGCTGGGCATCGAGGCGGCCAATGGTGATGAGAAAGTCATGGTGAACTGGTTCCCTATGGCTCTCAAGGATGGTGCCTGCTCCTGGCTCCTGAACCTGCCTCCAGGCTCAATCTCCTCCTGGAATGAGATGCGTGACCGTTTTGTCGCCAACTTCCAGGGCACTCACGACCGCCCACCGGCTGCGGGTGACCTGCGCCGCGTCAAGCAACAACCAGGAGAGACCCTCCAGAAGTACATCCATCGCTTCAACAATGTTCGCCTCAAGATCCCCAAGGTGACGGATGAGGCCATCATCTCCGCGTTCTCCGATGGCGTCTGCGACGTCAAGATGAAGGAGGAGCTCGCCATCCACGAGGAGTTGTGCATGTCTCTGGAGCTGTTCAACCTGGCGACCAAGTGCGCAAGAGCTGAGGGGGGGCGCCTCTCCCTCCTCGAGCTCCCGGTTGCGGACCCGGAGGAGAAGAAAGCCAAGGCCAAAGACGTGAAGTGCAAGGGAGCAGCCGTGCTCGCGGCGGAGCCAGACACAAAGCGCGGCAGGGACCTTCCCGGGTCATCCAAGAGCAGCCGACCATTCTGCGCCTTCCATAACCTGCATAGCCACAACACCAGCGACTGTCAAGAGCTCAGATCCATTCGAGAAGGACACTTCAGTCGACGCCCCAAGCACAACGATCGGGGCTACGGCCGAGGAGGAGGACATGGTGGCGGACGCTGGGATGACCGTGGTCCGTGATAGGAGTGGCACGACCGGCCTCGTGAGAACCGCTGGCAGGATCAGCCTCGCGAGGGCGCCTGGAGGGATCAGCCTCATGAGGATCGTCCTCAGGGCAACGCCGGTCTCCCTCCACTACTACCACCACCAAGAAGGAATGACGACCACAATCAGGACGAGGGGCTGGGGGCTTCTAGGAGCCGCGTGCCATCGCTTGCATGTTGGGCAGAGCTCAAGCCCCAGCCTCATAGCGTATCCTCAAACAGTTTGCTCGTGAAGTGAATGCAGTCCTCCCAAAGCTCGAGGCCACGCGCCCGCTCAGATAGTCCCAGTGCGCCATCACATTCAGCTCGGCAGATCAGCTCAAGTGCGTGGCTACCGCCGGCGTCCTCCCAATGCTCTGTTCACCACTCATTAGCAACGTGCAAGTTACCAAGACTCTCATCGATGGCGGTGCAGGGCTCAACGTCCCGTCCGTCGACACGTTCGATAACCTCCAAGTGTCGTATGATCAGCTTCAGCCCACCAAGCCTTTCTCAGGAGTGACCGACGGCTCCACCACCCCAATCGGGCAGGTCCGCCTCCCAGTCACCTTCGGACAGCACAACAACTACCGCACCGAGCTTATCGACTTCGACGTCGCCCACATCCGTCTGCCATACAATGCCATCCTTGGGTATCCGGCCCTGGCCAAGTTCATGGCCGTGACGCACTATGGCTACAATGTCCTCAAGATGCCAGGAAGCGGCGGGATCATCACAGTCCCCTGCGAAGAAAGATGTGGTGTGCTCCCTCGAGCGCGCCTTGCAAGCAGTGTCAATCGAACACCCCGGCAACAATGCAGCTCGGTACCCTCCTGAGGTCGACCCCAAGAAGAAGAAGAAACTACTCTGTGCTGGACCTCAGGAGGGCACTGCCGCAAGTGGCACCTCGTCAGGATCAGCGCCCGCACCTGGGGCGTCTCCGTCTGTCGCATAGGAAGACGCGTACGGCGCCCTCCTCGAGCAGGGCTCGGTGGCTCCCTTCTGGAGGGCCTCAGACCTTGCCAACGTCACGAGGGAGGCGCTTGGGCACCACTTGGAGGCGTGTTTTGCGGCACGTCTCCCTTAGGAGGACACTGGGAAAGGAGCGCCCGGCACTCAGGAGTTCATCACCAAGGCATCTCAGGAGCTTCAGGAAGCAAGAGCAATACGTGGCGACCACCGCCCACCTGGCGTTGCTCCCCAGGTTGCGACCACATACCCGGGCTCAATCGAGCCGCATCTCAGGAGCGCTTCTGGCCTTCGCATGTTGGGCGTTGTGAAGGTCCACCTCACAGCTACGTTCGTATGTCGTTCGGCTTGCCGAGCATGGCTGCAGCCTTCTAGCGCAACCTGCGGAGCGTCATGGTGGGTTAGGAGGCCAGGCACCACGCAGTCTTGGCGGAGATGGCGACGGTCCTCAAGGAACCGCCTGGACCCCCAGAGCCTCCCGAGGCTCAGGGCCCCGGTGGCTCGTGAGGGGCAACCCCTTCGCCGCGTACCTTCAGCTGCATCAACACCCCTTCATCAACGGAACCAGGTGACATTTTCCAAGTTCATTTAGCTGGGAGCGCCCCCCGGGCTGCATTATTCTCAGGCTGCGTGGGTCCGTCCCTGTGGCATGTATCCCTTCTTGTTTATGTCTTTAGCTTACCTTGCCTGGGGCACCCCCCGGGCTGCATCATCCCCAAGCTGCTCGGGCCTGACCCAGTGGCATGTATCGTTCATGCATTTACCTAAGCTAGTTTGCTTTCCATGCTTAATCTATCTATGACCATCACCTGCTTGATTCTCACCCGCCACGGGGGCTACTCACACTGGCACAACGCTTGTGCTCGGGTCCGTCCCTGCAACGTCGACAAACCTGAGCGGTTGAGCTCTGGCTCGCGGCCTTCCCCGCACACGTCGCCTCACCAGGCCCTCAGTGCCTTCATCTCTTCGCGGAGTGACCAGCGGCGGACCAGCAACTGTAATGGCAAACTGTGTCTCTCCTTGTGCTGGCTTGCAGGAATCTCCTGAAGGCGACGGCAAGCGGGACCGCGAGCCCCCTCTTCTCCCATTCAATCCACTTGCGCGTTAAAAGGGGAGCTCCTAAGCATTGCTACTTAGGAGCTCTTACTGGCTCTCCAGCCCTCACCCCCTGGCCTTGACCATGGCATGCGACCTAGCATACCAGAGGCGGCTGAGCTCGCTCGAGGGCCGGAACCTGAGGACGCAGAGCACGAAGGAGAGCATGGAGAAGGGGGGATGCTCGCATGGGCCTGGCTTAGCTATGCTTCGGACGCCTATGCATGAATCTGGCGCATCATGAGAAATCAACTATGGACCGTCAAGATAAGTCATGAGCCCGGGTTGGCTAAACCACGTAGGACTAAGAACCATACTAACTGCAACCCTGCTGCAGCAATGTCACCCCCTTTCTTACCTCCCGACGACTTCTTGAGTGCTAAAGGGGACCTCCTGAGCATCGCGCCTCAGGAACTCTTACTGGACCTCGGGCCGGTCACCTCCTGGCCTTGACCACGTCACGCGACCTTGCATACCAGCGATAGCTGCAACCTGCATGGGGACTGGGACCTATCAGCGTAGAGGGCCAAGTCGTCGTGAGGTCGGAAAGGGAAACCGAGCTGAAGTAGGACTCACGCTCGCGCCAGTTCATAATAAGGACAATATTGACAAGAGGCATTACAAAACCTTTACACACCCCCACGGGGCATTTCTTGATTCCCCGCAGGGAACAAAAGGCAAGAACTTAGGGAATCCTAACTACACGTGCCCCCGTGGGTGACGCCATCATCAACAGTGGGCCACCAGAGGCCGGCGCCAACCCCATCTAGATCAGTGACGACGGTGGCCTGACACTGCAGCCTTGCTCCAGGCTCGGCGGGAGCTCGGAGGCACGTAGCTGTTGTCGCTCGTCTCCGGAGACTCCACGAGCGAGGGAGAGTCATTGGACCACCAGGAGTCGCCGCTGTCGCTGGGGAGCTACAGGCGAAGCCTGTGGCAGGCCCAGCGCCCGCTGCTGCGCTGTCCTAGCGACCTCCTTCAGGACAACACTCCAGGTGGCGGCCTTCCTCGTCAAAGACCTTGAAGAGCAGCACGGAGGCGCCATCGTACTCGAAGTGGATCGCGAGGGCGCCCTCCGTGTGACAGACTTGGGCAATCTCGCCCTAGCCTCGGGTCATGAAGATCCTCCTGGAGGCGACGGCTTCAATCTCCGCTCCAGTCGCCGGGGCGTCGCAGTTGGCGTGCTGCAGCCAAAGCTCGAGAGGGCCCCTCGGCGGCATCTCGGCGGTGAAGAACTGTGGGAGGCGAATCCAAGTGCTCGGGGGCATCACCGACCACAACACGAACTCGCGTGAGGAGTCCGCCACGTGGATCACTGGGGCGACAGCGTGCGCCTCCGCGGCACGGCGGCCACGTCCCTGATGCGGGCGGCGACGCTCGTCGCTCCCCCCTCCAAAATCATCAGCGTGAGTATACAAGGGCAGCGGGTACCTAGTAGGAGGCCTTTTGTACCAAGGTCGCGACACCACCGGCGTCACGACCATCTCGCGGCGATGAGACCTCCTCTTCTTTGGCGGGAGCAGCTCGGGCTTGTTGAGGGGAGCCTTGCCCTTATCCGTGGCCGAGAACCTCCGAATCGGCACCAAGACTGCAACAGCATGGAGTGGAGAAAGGAAGGAGAAGCAAGCGGAATGGGAAGAGATGGGCGACGGGGGCTCCGCCACCCTCCCATTTATAGCCCAATGGAGGCTAACCAACGCCCCCACTGTAACGCCCGGGTAATCAAGCTATAGTAAATCCACGCTAATGGTGCCATGTCACCACGGTTACCGTTGCTAATCTACCGTTAGTTCAATACCGAGTCAAATTCAAATTTAAAAAAAAGTTAAATAATAAAGGTTTTCAAAAGTTAAAACAAAAATGTTCGGGCTGTGCCAAAAATGGCAAAGGTAATTATAGTGCAGTAAACTCTTTTTTAGAAATTTCCTAAATGACTTAAAATAAAATAAAACAAAATAGAAAATAAATAAAAGAAAGAAAATACAAAAGAGAAAACAAACTAACAAAAAAAGAGAAAACCCAGCAGGCTCCCTGGCCAACTGGGCCAGACGGCCCAGCTCACACGCCCGGCCAGGCCCACCTGGCCCAGCCGGGCACCACCGTCGTGCCCTTATCCACTCGCCACCCCACTTCCACTCCACCGACACCCCCACTCGCCCCACGAAAATATCTCCCCCCTCTCCCCGATTGGATCGGGATCGAGGAGGAGGTCTCCGCCTCGCCGTTGGACACCACCACGCCGGAGCCCCTCCGCCGGCCTGCCTCCTCTACGATGTCGTCCCCGTCACTCCCCTCGACCCCCGCTGCCACGAACCCTGCTACCCGCTGTGAGGCCCCGACCTCTCGCGCGCGCTCGTCCACGCCGTCCCGCGCCGCAGCCTCCTCCCCGCTCGGCCCGTCCCTGCCGCCACGCGCCCGCTCTGGCCACAGCCAGCGCGCCGCACCGCCTGGCCTCGCCGTTCCGCTCAGCTTGCCTAGCCCCTGCTGCATCTGCGCCGCCCCGCCGCACGTAGTGCGCGCCCGCACCGCCATCGCCCCGGCGACGCCGCTCCCTCCCTGGAGCTCTGCATTCCCCGCTACACCCCGCTCGCGCAGCCCTGCACCCGTGTTCCGCTCGCTGCCGCTGTCGCTTCCCTGGCTCGGCCTCGCATGGCATCTGCCGCCCCGCTGCTCGTCAGCCGCCGGCGCCCGCTCACGCAACCCCGCACCCCCCCCCCCCCCGCACGCGTGTTGCGCCACGCCCCTGTCCCTGCATCGCCGCGCGCACCCCGCGGCCACGCGATGCGCCCGCCAACCTCCTCGCTCCGGCCACCACCCGCGGCCGCCTCCTCCCATGCTGCTTGCTCGCCGCCGATAACCCCCCCTCGCCCGGCGCTGCTGCTCGCTGCGGGGCTCGGCCGAGCGTCCGCGCCCCTGTTGACCTCGTCTCCTCGCGCCCTCTCGACCGGCTGTGCCCTGGCCGTGGTCGCCGAAGCCCCACCACTGTCGTGCCGCCGCTCCTGCTACACGCTGCTTGCCGCGGCTCGCCCGCCTGCTGCGTCCACGTGCCCGCGGTGCTTGCCCGCCTAGCCGCCGCCCTCCCGTTCGTCGCTCCTGTCGGCTGGCCGTGCGCCGTGGCTGCCGGCCAGCCCGCGCGTGCCCGGTTCTAGGCGACTCGGCGCCCGCGCCCGGAATCGCTGACCAGCACCCGCTATGGCCCCCTATGCCAATGACAAGGGGGCCCCACACCCAGAACGTTTAAAAAAAGGATTTAAAAATGAATAATAAATAAAATAATAATTAATTAATTAATTAACTTAATTAATCTTGATTAATTAAACTAAACAATTAATTAAACTAATTAATCATGATTAAGATTAACCAAATAACTAATTAAACTAACTACTATTAGTTAATTAACTAGTCAATGACAGTGGGGCCCACCCTCCTAATTAATCCTGATTAGGTTAATTAAACTGGATAATTAAATGTGTCACTGACAAGTGGCACCCACCTGTCAGGTTGACCAGGTCAACTGCTGATGTTATGCTGACGTCATGCTGACGTTAGTAAACACTATTCTGGATAATATTGATTTAATTAATTAAATAAATCCTAAAAATGATTTAAATCTTTTAAAATTAATATAAAATAAATCGTAGCTCGGATGGAAAAACTTTGTACATGAAAGTTGCTCAGAACGACGAGATGAACCCGAATACAGAGCTCGTTCGTCCGCCACGCATCCCTAGCATAGTGAACACGCAACTTTCCCCCTCTGGTTCATCTGTCCGAAAACGCGAAACATCGGGAATACTTTCCCGGATGTTTTCCCCGTTCACCGGTACCACCTCGTACCGCATTAGGGCACACCTAGCATCACTCTTTGTCATGTCATGCATCGTCATGCATTTGTTTGCATTATATTTATTGTTTCTTCCCCCTCTTCTCTCGCTAGACACCGAGACCGATGCCGGTGCTACCCACTACGACTACGGTGTTGACGACCCCTCTCTCTTGCCAGAGCAACCAGGCAAGCCCCCCCCCTTGATCACCAGATATCGCCTACTTTTATCTATACTACTTGCATTAGAGTAGTGTAGCATGTTATTGCTTACCGTTAATCCTATTCTGATGCATAGCCTGTCATTGTTGCTACAGCTGTTGACACCTTACCTGCAATCCTAAATGCTTAGTATAGGATGCTAGTTGCCATCAGTGGCCCTACATTCTTGTCCGTCTTCCATGCTATACTATCGGGCCATGATCACTCAGGAGGTGGTCACGGGTATATACTTATATACATAATATATGATACTTGTGGTGACTAAAGACGGGTCGGCTCATAGGAGTACCCACGAGTGATTCACGGATTGGATCCGAAAGGACGTTTGTCCTGACGGCCCTCTGAGTGGATCGTTGTGGCGAAGCGACAGGGTAGGTTGAGACCACCTAGGAGAGAGGTGGGCCTAGCCCTGGTCGGCGTACGTAGTTATTTCAAGATAACACATTTAATGAGATCTTGGTATTTGATCTGAGTCTGGCCACTGGCCTATACACACTAACCATCTACGTGGGGAAAGTTATGGGCACTCGATGTCGTGGTATCAGCCGAAGCCCTCGTGATGTCAGCGACTGAGTGGCGCGCGCCGGATTGGACCGTAAGCCTGCTCTTGTATTAAGGGGGCTAGTTCTGCTTCCGGCCGCGTACGCAACGTGCAAGTGTGCAATGGGCGATGGGCCCAGACCCCTGTGCCATAGGATTTAGACCGGCGTGCTGACCTCTCTGTTGTGCCTAGGTAGGGCTGCGACGTGTTGATCTTCCGAGGCCGGGCATGACCCAGAAAAGTGTGTCCGGACAAAGGGGATCGAGTGTGTTGGGAAATGTGGTGCACCCCTGCAGGGAAGTTGATCTATTCGAATAGCCGTGTCCCTTGGTAAAAGGACAACCCGGAGTTGTACCTTGACCTTATGACAACTAGAACCGGATACTTAATAAAACACACCCTTCCAAGTGCCAGATGCAACCGGTGATCGGTCTCTCACAGGGCGACGAGGGGAGGATCATCGGTTAGGATTATGCTACACGATGCTACTTGGTGAACTTACCATCTACTCTCTTCTCCTGCTGCAAGATGCAAGTGGCCAGAAGTGTAGTCTTCGATAGGACTAGCTATCCCCCTCTTATTCCGGCCTTCTACAGTTCAGTCCACATATGATACCCTTATTCCATTTGATACCAATGCATAGATATGTAGTGTAGCTCCATGCTTGCGAGTACTTTGGATGAGTACTCATAGTTGCTTTGCTCCCTCTTTTCCCCCTTTCCATACTCGATTGCTGCGACCAGACGTTGGAGCCCAAGAGCCAGACGCCACTGTCAATGACGACTACTACTACTCAGGAGGTGCCTACTACTACGTGCAGCCCGCTGACGACGACCAGGAGTAGTTTAGGAGGATCCCAGGTAGGAGGCCTGCGCCTCTTCCGATCTGTATCCCAGTTTGTGCTAGCCTTCTTAAGGCAAACTTGTTTACTTATGTCTGTACTCAGATATTGTTGCTTCCGCTGACTCGTCTACGATCGAGCTCTTGTATTCGAGCCCTCGAGGCCCTTGGCTTGTAATATGATGCTTGTATGACTTATTTTATTTGTAGAGTTGTGTTGTCATATCTTCCCGTGAGTCCCTGATCTTGATTGTACACGTTTGTGTGTATGATTAGTGTACGATTGAATCGGGGGCATCACAAGTTGGTATCAGAGCCGACTGCCTGTAGGAATCCCCCTTCCACACTCCTTGGCCGAAGTCGAGTCTAGACATTACAAAAACTTTTACTAACATGGTTGTGTGCCTTATGGGCCCATGGCGCCATCTGGGTAATATTAGGATCTTTTACTCCTCGATCCTTACTCTGGGACTCTGAACTCTCTTCTAATCGGGTTAAACGATTTTACTAACTTTAACATTAGGATCCCGTGACCACGTTCACCCCAGAGTTGTATAAGCCCTAACTATTCTTTAGAGTATTATATTGAACATTATCCGCACTGTCAGTTGACTCCTTTGAAACATCTTTGTCTTCAGATGGAACCCACGAGACAGGTCGTGCACCACACGACGGCCATTGGTGCCTCAGGATCACCTGCTGTGTTGGTTGAGATGATGACCTACCTGGGTTATAGTTGGCACCCTGAGTACACTGTCTATGAGGAGTACTAGGACTTCAACCAAGAGCAGTACCATGCCATCGTCCACCTCTACTCTCTGGAGTATGACTCCACTACCGTGTTGCACACTGCTCATGGTGTGGGAGTGACTATCGACATGGCGGTCCACGATGCTGCTTATGCTACTCTGACACGTCTTCGTGGAGAGTATCAGGAGTTGGACACCTCCCCCTTCAGACACATTGCTATTGCATCCGATGTTGGTGCGGAGGGATACTACACTGCTACCTACTCCACTGTCACCCGAGAGCCCTTCTACCATCAGAACCTGGTTCTGCATGATGATGGGCTGGATAGAGCTAACCGAGCTCTTCGCCACGAGTTGTACACCACCCGTCAGCACCTGTATCGTGCTCTGATGCTGTTGCACCCCTTTGTCTGATCTGGTGATCTGTCGCGTTCTGCGATATACCCTGCCAGGACCGTGATGCCCCAGGGCGTCGGCTGGCCAGATGTGGGAGGCTACTCTCCCGCACTTGGTCCTCTTTTGCCACCTGCACGTCGGGTTCCGCACCAGAGTATCTGTGGACCCCAGGCTACTCGCGTGGAGGTCTTCCCTTCGCGTCACTACCAGCTGTCGGGCTACACCTACCTCCACAGTTCCTCCTGGGACTGATGTAGGCTTGCTTGTTGGTGTTAGATGCATTCACCGCGAGCCTGCGTGCCGCCTATGATGTTCTTAGCCTATGTACTGAACTCTGTGTACTGAACTCTATGCATGATCTCTTTTGTAAGATATGCCAACCACTATGTAGTATCTATCTTGTTCCTTTCATTATGCATGTTTCATCATGAATGATTTTTGCCCTTGCAAATTCTCAATGCTGAATCACCCCTGTTATATATTAGCAGGATGGTTAGACCAGGTGGTCGTGGCCGTGGTGACCCTCCCCCACCCCCGCCTGAGTACATGGTTGGGATGATGCAACAGTTTGAGCTGAATCGCCAGTTCATGGAGAATATTATGGCTCAGTTTCCTCGCCCCAATATGAACTAACAGCCAACCCAAGTGACTCTGCAGGATTTTATGCACCTCAACCCAACCATGTACCGCAGCTCAACTCAGCCTCTGGATGCTGATGACTGGCTCCGTGACATCACCTATGAGATGAAGTCGGCTGATGTAGCCCCTGCCAGCTATGTCACCTTTGCTTCCTTCTTCTTGAAGGGACCCGCTGCTCAATGGTGGGACAGTCACAGCATACTCTGCCAGTTGGAACAATCATCACCTGGCCAGACTTCCAAGCTGCTTTCCGTGCTCGCTTCATTCCTCAGGGAGTCATGGACCGTAAGAAGCAAGAGTTCCGCAGCCTCACCCAAGGCAAAAAAAACTGTGGAAGCTTATCAACAGATGTTTCTAGACTTGTCCTGCTATGCTGAAGAAGACATTGCAACTGATGCACGCAGACAGGAGAAGTTCCGTGATGGCCTTCAAGCTGATATCAAGCTCGCACTTCTAGTGCACGACTTTGCCGATTTCGCCACCTTGGTGAACAAGGCCATCAATGTTGAAACAGGTCTGCAGGAACACCAGAGCTCTCACAGGTGCAACCGTGACACGGGCTCATCTTCGGGCCCGTCTTTGCAGAAGCGTAGGATATGGATTCCCAACAGCATGTATCAGTCAACTGCACCTGCTCCAAGGCAGTCCTATGTTGCACCGCGTCTGCCTCCCCCACCAACTAGGCAACCAAGACTTCCAGCTCCACCACCCCAAGCTCCTGTTCCCACTACCAATAATGGTCTCTGCTACGAGTGTGGTCAGCCAGGTCACCGTGCCAGAGACTGCAATCAAAATCAGAATCAACTGGCCCTTCCTGCAGCTGGCCGCGGAAACAACCAGCCTTGCAACAACAATGCCAGGTCTTATGGTCATGTTCATGCCAACCACGTTGATCTTAATGAAGCTCAAGACCAGCCTGCCACTGTGATGGGTACACTCCTCGTAAATTCAGTACCTGCATCTGTTTTATTTGATTCAGGAGCATTGCATTCATTCATGTCAGAAGATTTTGCATACAAGCATGACGTTAAATGTGAGGAGATGAACACTTCGGTATTGTAAAAAAACCCGTGGGACAATGTCAAACCTCACTAGTTGGCATCGACGTCCCCGTCGAAATCGAAGGGTTGGAATTCTATGCCTCTCCCATTATCCTGAAGTCGTCTAACATCGACCTCATTCTGGGGATGGATTGGTTGAAAGCGCATACTGCTTCTATAGTTTGCGCCACTAAGACCGTCCATCTGCTACATCCTTCCGACAAAATAGTTACTTACCAGGCTCATCTAGTTCAAAATGCCGAGGCACGACTTTATGCCTTGAATGCGTTGAACGCTGCACCACTCGAGGGCATTGAAAACATTCTCGTCGTTTGTGAATTCCAAGACGTCTTTCCGGAAGAACTTCCAGGGATTCCCCCTGCTAGGGCTGTCGAATTCATTATCGACTTGAAACCAGGCACCACCCCTATAGCCAAATGACCCTACAAGATGCCGCCACATGAACTCATTGAGCTTAAGGAGGAAATTGACAAATCTCTTGTCAAAGGTTTCATTCGCCCAAGTTGCTCTCCTTGGGGAGCACCTTCTCTCTTTGTTAAGAAGAAGGATGGGATGAACCGATTAGTCCAAGACTACCATCCTATAAACCAAGCTACCATTCAGAATAAATACCCTCTTCCTCGGATCAATGATCTTTATGATCAACTGGCTGGCTCATCAGTGTTCTCCAAACTCGACTTGAGGTTGGGTTACCACCAGATCCGTGTTCGTGAAGAGGATATCCCAAAAACCACCTTCGTGACTCGGTATGGATCATACGAGTACACCGTCATGTCATTCGGCTTAACGAATTCTCCCGCCACCTTCTCTCGTCTGATGAACTATATATTCATGGATTACCTCGACAAGTTCGTTGTGGTTTATCTGGATGATATCCTTGTATTTTCCAAGAACAAAGAAGAACATGCTGAACATCTTCGTCTTGTGTTGGAAAAGCTGCGAGAGCATCAACTGTATGCTAAATATTCCATGTGTGAATTCTGGCTCCCCGAAGTAACCTATCTTGGGCATGTCATCTCCAAGGATGGTATTTCCATCAACCCTGAACGAGTTCAGGCTATTCTCGATTGGACTCCTCCGAAGAATGTCAAGCAAGTCCGAAGATTTCTTGGTCTCGCCAGCTATTGTCGTCAATTTGTTGAGAACTTCTCCAAGATTGCCAGGCCTCTGACTAATCTGTTGCATAAGGGCGTCAAGTTTGAATGGACAGAGAAGTGTCAGGAAAGTTTCCAGGTGCTCAAAGACAAGTTGACTTCTGCCCAGTGCTTGCTCCACCTGATACTAAGAAGGACTTCGTCATTTACTGCGACGCTTCCCGTCAAGGATTAGGTTGTGTCCTAATGCAAGAGCGCAGAGTGATTGCTTATGCCTCTCGTCAACTGCGCCCCCATGAAGAAAACTACCCAGTTCACGACCTCGAGCTTGCTGCTGTCATTCATGCTTTGAAGCAGTGGCGAGATTACCTTCTCGGTAATCGTTGCGAGATCTTCACCGACCACCAAAGTCTGAAGTATCTGTTTACTCAGCCAGATCTGAACCTCCATCAGCAGAGATGGATGGAGACTGTTGCAGACTTTGACGTGGGTATATCCTATACCCCCGGCAAGCCTAATGTAATGGATGATGCCTTGAGCCGCAAGTCTTACTGCAACCACCTCCAGGTTCACAAAGTTCAGCCCTCGCTTGTCGAAGAATTTAGAAAGTTGAACCTTCATATTGTTCCCCCTGGTGCACTCGCTTCCCCTCCCCCAGAGTTTCAGAAGATGAATCTTCGTGTTGTTACTAAGGGTTCTCTAAATACCTTGGTTGTCGTACCAGATCTCGTAGATGGTATAAAGACTATTCAAGGTTACGACTCGGAAGTCCATAAGATTAAACGCCATCTAGCAGAAGGAAAGCCCTCATTCTTCACTATCGCCGATGATGGCGCCTTGTACTTCAAAGGCCGCCTAGTGGTACCACGCTCGAGGAAAAACCTGGATCAGACTAGAAAGGTTATGAAAGAAGCTCATGATACGCCTTTTTCTATTCATCCCGGTAGTACAAAGATGTACCAAGATATCCGTCTGAGATTCTGGTGGTCTAATATGAAGCAAGACATTGCTCGATATGTTGCTGAGTGTGACGTTTGCGGCCATATCAAAGCAGAGCATCAAAGGCCTGCTGGAACTCTGCAACCTATCTCTATTCCTGAATGGAAATGGGACCATGTTGAAATGGACTTCGTCACTGGATTTCCCAAATTGCAGAAAGGTAATGATGTTATTCTAGTCGTCATTGACCGGCTTTCTAAAGTTGCACATTTTCTGGCGGTCAAAGAGACAATCACTGCTAGTCAGCTTGCTACTCTCTACATGTCCAGAATTGTTTCACTTCACGGTATTCCACTGGTTATCAGTTCGGACCATGGCAGCTTATTCACTTCAAGATTCTGGGCTAGTTTCCAAGAAGCTATGGGAACTCATCTGTCGTTCAGTACTGCGTTTCATCCTCAGTCACAAGGTCAAGTTGAACGCGTCAACCAAGTTCTCGAAGACATGCTTCGAGCTTGTATAATTTCCTTCAGCAAGAAATGGGAGGAATCTCTTCCATATGCCGAGTTCTCTTATAATAATAGCTATCAAGCTAGTCTGAAGATGTCCCCCTTCGAAGTGTTATATGGACGAAAGTGTCGGACCCCTCTAAACTAGTCAGAAACTGGGGAACGTCCACTCTTCGGTCCGGATATTATCCAACAGGCTGAAGAACAAGTTCTCATTATTCGTGAGAATCTCAAGACTGCTCAGTCACGTCAGAAAAGTCAGTATGACCGTCATCACCAAGACATGGTCTATCAACCTGCCGAAAAGGCTTATCTTCGAGTTACACGAATCAAGGGTGCTCACCGCTTCGGGATCAAGGGCAAGCTAGCTCCTCGCTATATCGGTCCCTTCACTATTCTCGAAAGGCATGGAAAAGTGGCATATCAACTGGAGCTTCCGCCGAACCTTTCCCAGGTTCATGATGTGTTCCACGTGTCACAACACTGCCATTGCTTCAAGGATCCAATCCGAGCAGTGGATCGTGGAGTGCTCGAATTGCAACAGGACCTCTCCTACAAAGAGCATCAGGTCTGCATTCTTGACCAAGCTGAACGCCGCACATGTCAAAAGGTGATCAAATTCCTCAAAGTCCAGTGGTCGCATCACTCTGAAGACGAAGCCACTTGGGAACGCGAGGACCGCCTGCGTGATGAATACCCCGCACTGTTTCCTTCTACATCCTAAATCTCGGGACGAGATTTCTTGTAGTCGAGGAGTTTTGTAACGACCGGGTAATCAAGCTATAGTAAATCCACGCTAATGGTGCCACGTCACAACAGTTACCATTGCTAATCTACCGTTAGTTCAAAACCGAGTCAAATTCAAATTTAAAATAAAGTTAAATAATAAAAGTTTTCAAAAGTTAAACAAAAATGTTCGGGCTGTGCCAAAAATGGCATAGGTAATTATAGTGCAGCAAACTCATTTTTAGAAATTGCCTAAATGACATAAAATAAAATAAAACAGAATAGAAAATAAATAAAAGAAAGAAAATACAAAAGAGAAAACAAACTAACAAAAAAAAGAGAAAACCCAGCAGGCACTACAAGAAATATGTCAACTTGTGACCTTGACTATTGGTCACTGAAAGGTCATTGTTTTTCATTTGCGACCTTTTTGTGACCAAAAACAGAAGGTCAAAAGCTGGCGGTCGTAAACTGAAATTAATGGCCTTCTCTGTGAGAAGGTCGTAGACGTTTACGACCAAAATATGCCTATTGTTTTGTTTTGGTCACTAGCAGCCTCCCCAGGCCATGTAGGCATCCGACGTGGCACAAGAATCAACCCGGTCCAATTCGATTTTCTACATGGGCCTAGCCCAACAATTCAGCCCATTTATATTTTTTTGCTGCTAATTTTGGTGAACTACACGGGCCAAGCCCTACAATTTGGCCTTTTTATTTTCTGGGCCATGGCCTTTTTGTACTAGCAGTTTTAGTTTTCTTTTTTTATAAAATGGGTCCATTAGTCAAACAGGTCCCACTTGTCAGGTTCTGATAAATGGGTCCCAGCTATTAGGCTCAGATTCTTCATATTTCAATTTGACATCATATTTGGATTTCATAGTAAGAAAATAACCAGTATTTAAATAGGCAAGCAGAAAACACACATAATTATTCAAATAACAATAGTCAGATTCACTACAAGCTCTACAAATGACACGTGATACAAGCTCTAACGTATACAATGCTTTACAAGCTCTACAAATGCAAAGCTCTACAGTACTTTACAAGCTCTCCAAGTAATGTTACAAGCTCTACAGGTGTTTTCTTCTTCAGGATGGAGCTCCTTCAACAGCGATCAAATGTCGGACTCACGGACAGACATAGTCAGGACTAGGCTGACAGAAATACAACATGCCTTACACAGTCGCCCTGTTACATGAATCGGCTGAGAAGAATCGGAAAAACTAGAGCCAATATAATATGAACATTCCATTCAAAAAAGTAGTAAAGGAGTAAAGGACAATTCTTTATATAATGGTAAACAGACTTCAGCTAGTACCAAGCTTTTTTAGCCGAGCTAGTTAAAATGAGATATTCATACAAGACAATAGAGACTATATGAATATGCATGGCACAAGTGCAGGTCCTGGTTACTAGCTACACATGTAACACCAATAAATGGATAGAATAATAATGGGAACAACTCCAGATTACACACAAAGCCCTATCCATAGTTCCAGCTATGGATAAAATCATGCACGCTCCCAACAGAACTCAGTCACACAGTATAATTCCGACTATAATATAACCAGAGAACTAAAGATTCTACGTACTTAGAACTCAACTAATAAGTGAGAATGATCTGATTGTATGCAAACAATCTTGTTTTATTTAAAACAGACATATATTCCTTTATGTGAAGAAGTCTGCTTCCTTCTTTAGTTAGTAGTAATCATTCCATGCAAATCAACCATGTGTGTTTGCTTGATCATGGTTTGGAGATTACACGCATAGAGGAATAGAATCCTAAACAAAATAGTATCAAACAGCGGTGGGTGCTCAACCTATTTACCATACACAAGCAACACTTAAATCATAGCATGTGCATATACTTGTGTCACATCAGGGGGTTCAGAATGTACTCAACATAATCTAATAAAAAGGATTGGGAGCAGAGGGAGAGGGAGGTGGAGATGGACGTGCTACCTGTTGCTACGGTGGTGCCTCTTGGTGGTCATGCTTGAACTCCTCCTGAAGCTGCTCACTAACCTGCAAGACAAACAAGACCATGGGTGAGCTGCAGCACAGGCACATACATTAAGTGAAGATAAGGAGAAGAACCTGGAAGAAGAGAGGTGCTCTGTCCTCCGTCCGTGCCCGTCCTCCTCCTCCTCCGTGCCGATGTCAAACAACCTCCGCTCGTTGCTTGCGAGCACCATGCGCCTTGATTGGCCATGACGCCCTTGTCCTCTGCTGCACGGATTAAAACCAAAGAATCAGTACAGCTACACTGGCACATAATACAGACATGGTTCAGTTGAGATCTACTAAACTACATCATCACAGGAACGATGAGCAGTTTTAGATCTTAAAAACTAATGTTCCATGCATAGTCTTAGTGCTCCATCAAAGAATCAACTAAATTTTCTCTCAAGCATACAAACAAAGTTTAGGGAAAACCAAACATGAACAAGCACTTATTGTGCAGGACACATAGCTATTTCATAAGCACTCAGTGTGGATATGTGTGCTAAATGTATTGTGCACAAAAAGGTGAGGCTCCCAACAGCCCAATATTATGACTACTACAGTTCAGATTTTGATAATAAAACTGACATGTGTGGACGCTGCGGAGCAGCCATGGAGTCTGACGGATCAACAAGCGTGTAAGAACATAAACAACAATAGTTTATGTTGGGCTTGCTCCCCTCTTCTCCTGCTCGTAGTTTTTCTCCTGGGCTTGCTCCTTCTTCTCCTGGGCATGCTCCTTCTTCTCCTACAACAGTAGCAACAGCAGGTTAATGACAACAGTAGTTTGACAAAAGCAGCAGGTCAATAACAAAAAATAGTTACTAAATCTGACTAATACTACAAAAACAACAAAGCATTTAGTCCCAAACTAAATCAGATGCATTCTTTCTTTGTCCTTTTTGATGATTAGAAATGCTCAGGTTCTGAAGTGCCAATGGTTCTGGTTATCAACAAGGTAGATTGCACACCATTTGTTTCAGGAGAAGAGTTTGAGAAATTCAGTGGAATTTTCAGAAACCATCTGAGCACTACACCATGAACAAAGCCAGCTAATTTGATTCACTAGTACACATTTAGCACACCACCAGGCTTTATGGATCAAAATAAATTGATGTGAACACGATAGCTAGCTGGTACCAGTAGCGATGCTCCTGTTCTTGTGCTAACAACGACGCATAACCAGCAGTCAAATTCAGGGCGCGTGTGTGCCCAAACAGGAAAGAGATCATCACCACTTATGAGTACATGACTAAACAAAACGCCCAAAAGGTGGTGTCCCCATCACATGTCAGGTGGCACCGCGAACGCCATTGGTGATCTCGCGGGCGGCACAAGAGTAGGGGAGGAACCCGGTCGGTTGGATGGGTGGGTGGGTGGGCGGGATTGGTGGGTACCTATGACGACGATGGTGAGTCCAGCGGCGTAGTTAGATGTCCTCGGTTCGAACCGTAGCCACCTCTGTCTTCATCTTCAAGGGCATCACCTGACCGCACACACACACGCATCGAACATGGAGGGTCACACATATGCATAACGCCTCGTGAAATCTCGAGCGAATCGAACGGGGGCAGAGAAGATCTAGCGACTCACCAGCCCGGGGGCTTGGTCGGGCAGCGCCATGCCCAGCTTGGACCCCGCGTCGATGACCATCGCCTCCATGCCCGGCGGCGGGTGTAGGTGTTTAGACGCGCACATCGGCGAGCCATCCGGCCACAACGCCGTGGCTGCTAGGCGGCGGAGGACCTGCCGGGAGGAAGGACCTGTCGATCCGGATCTGGATCTGAGTCGAGTGGGAGAGAGAGGAGGGGACGAGCATCTGAGATAGGGAGGGGAGGTGTGGCAGAGGTGGGTGGCGGCGAGGGGAGGTGTGGCAGAGGTGGGTGGCGGTGAGGGGAGGTGTGGGTGTCGGCTAGGGCGCGGGGCGGCGAAGCGAGAGGCGTGGTTGAGAGGTTAGAGAGGAAGGAGGAGGCAGCAGGGAGGGGGTTGCGGTGGATCTGGCCAGCGACAGTGTTCGGAGGGCAGGGGGAGGGTTCGAGGCCGGCGGCGAGCGGTGGTGGATGGCGGTGAGGGGAGGGGAGGGATCTGGATCGGGGAACGCTAGGGTTCGCTGCGCCGGGGAGAGAGAGGAGTGGTGTGTGGGGAGAGAGGAGCTAGCAGTGGATGGGTGTGCGTGGGTGAGAGGGTGAGGGGTGTGGGCCGTTGGATATGAGGGTATCCGACGGTCTCTAATGCTTGATCTGCGTGACATGCTCATAGACCAATCAGAACAAAGTATAAGTTTTGACGACGTTATGACCATCTAAATTGGTCGTAAGATTAACAATAGGCGGCTGCTACAAGTCAGCCAGATGATTTTGTCTACAAAACATCTGCGGCGTGCCAAGAGCTCCAACGCAGCACCACGGTGCCCGGCGAAGCTCCATTGCAGTGTCGGGGAGCTCCAACGCAGCACCTCGTAGTTTGCTCTTTATTTTTTCCAAAAATCATTTCTAGGTACGTAAGTATCTATTTAATCATAGAAACACCAAAAAAATTCCAAGATTCAACCACTTGCTAGGAACGGTCATTCCCGCCGTTTTGACCGCATTTTGAAACGGGCATAAAAAATTCAAAGAAATCAAAAAAAGGAAAACCTTCGCATTGTTTCATCATATGTGGCCAAGTTACCAGCAAAGATAATAAAATTGTAATACGGTAATTATTTTTAAAAAGTGTTCTCAGAAATGAGCTATCATGCGTGAAGATTCGTGGCTTTCAAGCCAAATGATCACTCTTATGGCCACATTCATGGCATAGTTTGTTCAAATGATCTCATATTGTGCACAAGGGTGCATCTTGGAATTCCAAACAATATGGCCTAAGGGAGTTTTCATTTTCTTTGCATGGCAAATTCATTTTCTATTTTTTGAGTGCCCGAAATGAGGTTTTTTGTGAAGGACCTACCATATATTTGTTGCAAAATTGTAACAAATCAATTTTCTAAAATACTAGGACATATTTACTGCACAATTGACAAAATGGTTGGGTGTCAAAAGTTTTGAACCACCTCTGGTGAAAAAGACAAATTTCCGTCGATTCAGTAGGAAGAGGGGCAAATTTGAACTGCAGCCCCCTCATAGTTTGCTCTTTATTTTTCCAAAAATCATTTCTAGGTACATAAGTATCTATTTAATCATAGCAACACCAAAAAAATTCTAAGATTCAACCACTAGCTAGGAACGGTCATTCCCGCCGTTTTGACCGCATTTTGAAATGGGCATAAAAAATTCAAAAAAAATCAAAAAATTGGAAAACCTTCGCATTGTTTCATCATATGTGGCCAAGTTACTAGCAAAAATTATAAACTTGTAATACGGTAATTATTTTAAAAAAAGTGTTCTCAGAAATGAGCTATCATGCGTGAAGATTCATGGCTTTCAAGCCAAATGATCAATCTTATGGCCATATTCATGGCATAGTTTGTTCAAATGATCTCATATTGTGCACAAGGGTGCATCTTGGAATTCCAAACAATGTTGCCTAAGGGAGTTTTCATTTTCTTTGCACGGAAAATTCATTTTCTATTTTTCGAGTGCTCGAAATGAGGTTTTTTTGTGAAGGACCTACCATATATTTGTTGCAAAATTGGACCAAAACAATTTTATAAAATACTAGGACATATTTAATGCACAATTGACCAAATGGTTGGGTGTAAAAAGTTTTGATCCACCTCTCGTGAAAAAGACAAATTCCCGCCGATTCAGATGGAAGCGGGTCAAATTTGAACTGTAGCTACCTCGTAGTTTGCTCTTTATTTTTTCCAAAAATCATTTCTAGGTACATAAGTATCTATTTAATCAGAGAAACACCAAAAAAAGTCCAAGATTCAACAACTAGCTAGGAACGGTCAAGCCCGCCGTTTTGACCGCATTTTGGAACGGGCATAAAAAATAAAAATAAAAAAATTTGGAAAACCTTCACATTGTGTCATTATATGTGACCATGTTTCCAGGAAAAATAATAAACTTGTAGTACGACAATTATTTTAAAAAAGTGTTCTCAGAAATGAGCTATCATGTGTGAAGATTAATGGCTTTCAAGCCAAATGATCAATTTTATGGCCACATTCTTGGCATAGTTTGTTCAAATGATCTCATATTGTGCACAAGGGTGCATCTTGGAATTCCAAACAATGTTTCCTAAGGGAGTTTTCATTTTCTTTGCACGGAAAATACATTTTCCATTTTCCGAGTGCCCGAAATGAGTTTTTTTTGTGAAGGACCTACCATATATTTGTTGCAAAATTGGACCAAATCAATTTTCTAAAATACTTAGCCATATTTAATTCACAATTGACAAAATGGTTGGGTGTCAAAAGTTTTCATCCACCTCTTGTGAAAAAGACAAATTCCCACCGATTCAGCTGAAGCGGGTCAAATTTGAACTGCAGCTGCCTCATAGTTTACTATTTATTTTTTTCCAAAAATCATTTATAGTTACATAACTACCTATTTAATCATAAATACATGGTTTTGTGGCGATACGTCAAGGTTTCGGCGGGGGCCGAGGCCCCCAACTCTAGAGCGCGTAAACTCGCATGCCCGCCACGTGGTCACCGCATGACCGTGGCGTTGCCATGTGTTCTGGGCAGCCTAGGCATGTCTAGTGGGTTGGGCACTCCCCAGGTAGGTGCTAGGAAGAAAATTACAACATAAGATTCTCACAAGGAGACCGATCGATGCTCAAACATGAATTAGCAGCCAAGTGTTTGATTAGTAGTACGGGAAATGTACATGGCTAATGGGCGTGAGTTTTGGCTGAGGATGATCAGTTACTAAGAAGACAGTCTTCACAAATTTTCAGCTCAAAAGGAGGAGCCTAGGTGGTACTTGCTTTGCAAAGTACCACACTGGACATAAATACGGATGTTGAAGTTGGGCTCAAAATGATGAATGGATTGAGCTGGCATTTGGTGGAGGATGGTTATTTGGGCATAGGAAAGCATTGTAGAAAATGGATACTATTTGGACATCACAAAGTGGTACTTCCTTCACAAACTGTTGTTCTGAACAGAATAGGAAAATGAATATTGTTGAATTATTTTTGAACTAGGCAAGGAAGGTTTTTTACATATTTGACAAAGATATGACCCAAAGAATTTATGAGATTTTTTGGGGAATTTTGAGAATGACATAAATATAGGTTGCTTCACAACCTAGCGCAAAAACTGCCACATGGACATGACACATAGGCAAAACTGATGAGGTGGCGCCTAGTCATAGCAACCCACCACAACTTACATGGTTATGAACATCTATATTGGTCATGATCAGCTAGAAATAAGGCAGCAGACCAGTGCTATCTGCTTTATGACCATTTTGTGTAAGGAAATTACGACCTTTCTGACCAAAATGGTCGTTATAGTTTAGGGTTTGGAGCCCCCCGAACAGCTTTTGACCAATTGGTCTGAAAAGGTCATAGATCTATGACCAATTCTTCCAGGGTCACTGACAGAAGGTCACTAGTTGACATATTTCTTGTAGTGAGGCTCCCTGGCCAATTGGGCCAGACGGCCCAGCTCATAGGCCAGGCCAGGCCCACCTGGCCTAGCTGGCCACCACCGTTGTGCCCTTATCCACTCGCCACCCCACTCCCACTTCCACTCCACCGACACCCCGACTCCCCCCACGAAAATATCTCCCCCCTCTCCCCAATTGGATCGGGATCAAGGAGGAGGTCGCCGCCTCGCCGTTGGACGCCGCCACGCCAGAGCCCCTCCGCCGGCTTGCCTCCTCTACGCCGTCGTCCCCGTCACCCCCCTCGACCCCCGCTGCCATGAACCCTGCTACCCGCGGTGAGGCCCCGACCTCTCTCGCGCGCTCGTCCATGCCGTCCCACGCCGCAGCCTCCTCCCCGCTCGGCTCGTCCCTGCCGCCACGCGCCCGCTCTGGCCACAGCCAGCACGCCGCGCCGCCCATTCCGCCCAGCCTGCCTAGCCCCTGTTGCATCTGCACCGCCCCGCCGCACGTAGTGCGCGCCCGCACCGCCATCACCCCGGCGACGCCGCTCCCTCCCTAGAGCTCTGCCTCCCCCGCTACACCTCGCTCGCGCAGCCCTGCACCCGCGTTCCGCTCGCTGCCTCTGCCGCTTCTCTGGCTCGGCCTCGCTTGGCCTCTGCCGCCCCGCTGCTCGTCAGCCGCTGGCGCCACCCCGCAGCCCCTCCCCCCCGCTCGCGTGCTGCGCCACGCCGCGCCTCTATCCCTGCATCGTCGCGCGCACCCCGCGGCCACGCGATGCGCCCGCCAACCTCCTCGCTCCGACCACCACCCGCGGCCACCTCCTCCCATGCTCCTTGCTCGCCGTCGATCACCCCCACCCCCCGCTCGCCACTGCTGCTCGCTACGGGGCTCGGCCGTGCGTCCGCGCCCCTGTTGACCTCGTCTCTGCGTGTCCTCGCGACCGGGCTGTGCCCTGGCCGTGGTCGCCGGAGCCCCACCACTGCCGTGCCGCCGCTCCTGCTGCACGCTGCTTGCCATGACTCGCCCGCCTGCTGCCGCTGGCCGCTTCTACTTGTTGCGTCCAAGCGCCCGCGGCGCTTGCCCACCTAGCCGCCGCCCTCCCGTTCATCGCTCCGGTCGGCTGGCCGTGCACCGTGGCTGCCGGCCCGCCCGCGCGTGCGTGGATCCAGGCAACTTGGCGCCCGCGCCCGGAACCGCTGACCAGCACCCGCTATGGCCCCCTGTGCGAATGACAAGGGGGGCCCACGCCCAGAACGTTTTTTAAAAAAGGTTTTTAAAAATGAATAATAAATAAAATAATAATTAATTGATTAATTAACTTAATTAATCTTGATTAATTAAACTAAACAATTAATTAAATTAATTAATCATGATTAAGATTAACCAAATAACTAATTAAACTAACTACTATTAGTTAATTAACTAGTCAATGACAGTGGGGCCCACCCTCCTAATTAATCCTGATTAGGTTAGTTAAACTGGATGATTAAATATGTCATTGATAGGTGGGACCCACCTGTCAGGTTGACTAGGTCAACTGCTGATGTCATGATGTCGTCATGCTGACGTCAACAAACACTATTCTGGATAATGTTGATTTAATTAATTAAATAAATCCTAAAAATGATTTAAATCTTTTAAAATTAATATAAAATAAACCGTAGCTCGGATGGAAAAACTTTGTACATGAAAGTTGCTCAGAACGACGAGACGAACCCGAACACGCAGCCCGTTCATCCGCCACACATCCCTAGCATAGCGAACACGCAACTTTCCCCCTCCGGTTCATTTGTTCAAAAACGCGAAACACCGGGAATAATTTCCCGGATGTTTTCCCCTTCACCGGTACCACCTCGTACCGCGTTAGGGCACACCTAGCATCACACTTTGTCATGTCATGCATCATCATGCATTTGTTTGCATTATATTTATTGTTTCTTCCCCCTCTTCTCTCGCTAGACACCGAGACCGACGCCGCTGCTACCCAGTACGACTACGGTGTTGACGACCCCTCTCTCTTGCCAGAGCAACCAGGCAAGCCCCCCCCCCCCCTTGATCACCAGATATTGCCTACTCTTCTCTATACTGCTTGCATTAGAGTAGTGTAGCATGTTACTGCTTTCCGTTAATCCTATTCTAATGCATAGCCTGTCATTGTTGCTATAGCTGTTGACACCTTACCTGCAATCCTAAATGCTTAGTATAGGATGCTAGTTGCCATTACTGGCCCTACATTCTTGTCCGTCTGCCATGCTATACTATCGGGCCGTGATCACTCGGGAGGTGGTCACGGGTATATACTTATATACATAATATATGATACTTGTGGTGACTAAAGATGGGTCGGCTCGTAGGAGTACCCGTGAGTGATTCAGGGATTGGGTCTAAAAGGAAGTTTGTCCCGACGGCCCTCTGAGTGGATCTTTGTAGCGGAGCGACAGGGTAGGTTGAGACCACCTAGGAGAGAGGTGGGCCTGGCCCTGGTCGGCGTTCGCGATTATTTCAAGATAACATGTTTAACGAGATCTTGGTATTTGATCTGAGTCTGGCCACTGGCCTATACGCACTAACCATCTACGCGGGGACAGTTATGGGCAATCGACGTCGTGGTATCAGCCGAAGCCTTCGTGATGTCAGCGACTGAGCGGCGCGCGCCGAATTGGACCGTAAGCCTGCTCTTGTATTAAGGGGGCTAGTTCTGCTTCCGGCCGCGTACGCAACGTGCAAGTGTGCAATGGGCGATGGGCCCAGACCCCTGTGCCATAGGATTTAGACCGGCGTGCTGACCTCTCTGTTGTGCCTAGGTAGGGCTGCGACGTGTTGATCTTCCGAGGCCGGGCATGACCCAGAAAAGTGTGTCCGGACAAAGGGAATCGAGTGTGTTGGGAAATGTGGTGCACCCTGCAGGGAAGTTGATCTATTCGAATAGCCGTGTCCCTTGGTAAAAGGACGACCCGGAGTTGTACCTTGACCTTATGACAACTAGAACCGGATAGTTAATAAAACACACCCTTCCAAGTGCCAGATACAACTGGTGATCGCTCTCTCACAGGGCGACGAGGGGAGGATCATCGGTTAGGATTATGCTACACGATGCTACTTGGTGAACTTACCATCTACTCTCTTCTCCTGCTGCAAGATGGAGGTGGACAGAAGCGTAGTCTTCGATAGGACTAGCTATCCTCCTCTTATTCCGGCCTTCTGCAGTTCAGTCCACATATGATACCCTTATTCCATTTGATACCAATGCATACATATGTAGTGTAGCTCCTTGCTTGCGAGTACTTTGGATGAGTACTCACGGTTGCTTTGCTCCCTCTTTTCCCCTTTCTATACTCGATTTCTGCGACCAGACGTTGGAGCCCAGGAGCCATACGCCACTGTCGATGACGACTACTACTACTCGGGAGGTGCCTACTACTACGTGCAGCCCGCTGACAACGACCAGGAGTAGTTTAGGAGGATCCCAGGCAGGAGGCCTGCGCCTCTTCCGATCTGTATCCCAGTTTGTGCTAGCCTTCTTAAGGCAAACTTGTTTACTTATGTCTGTACTCAGATAGTGTTGCTTCCGCTGACTCGTCTATGATCGAGCTCTTGCATTCGAGCCCTCGAGGCCCCTGGCTTGTAATATGATGCTTGTATGACTTATTTTATTTGTAGAGTTGTGTTGTGATATCTTCCCGTGAGTCCCTGATCTTGATCCTACACGTTTGCGTGTATGATTAGTGTATGATTGAATTAGGGCCGTCACACCCACGATCACAGGTAATGATGGTTTTTCCATACATGTCGCAGGGACTTGTCAAGTCGGGCAGTTGCCGAGGCTGCGTGAGGAAGCAGAGACGCCCACGTCCAATCAACCGCCACGCGTCGACCAAGGCCATAGGCTATTGGGGTTCGTGGCGCTCCGCACTTGCCCTTTGGCTTCACCTCGAAGCCAAGCCCAAGCGCGCCTTGGGCCCGAGGGCTACTGTCGGCATTCTGGGAACGGGGGTCCCCAGACTTGCCTACCTGCGGCCAACGGCGTGGCTCTACGAGCGGGCCCGTACGGCCTGTCTTCACCAACAAGCGCTCAGGACCCTCGCGAGGGGCCAAGCCTCGGGAGAAGGACGACACAAGACCTCCTCAGGAGCAGCCTCACCAGGTTGGCTCATGAGGGGCGGAGAGTTCAAGGCAAGGTATATCTCGTGAGGTTCCAATGACGTGATCCATAACGATCAAGATCAGGCAGGCGCCAGGCGGGTGCCAGCGCGCACAGTGCCCTTGTTTCCTCTTTGGTGCTAAGGAAGCAAGCGCATGCGCGGAGTACCGAGGCATCAAGCAAAGGTTTCTATATCAGTGCAACGAGACCAAGACTAGGAGGACGGCAAGGCGGAGGTCACCATGGAGCCAAAGGCGGCGTCACCACCAGAGCCTTTTGCAGGCGAAGACTTCTTTTGTCAAGATAAGCTGTACTAGCTGTCCCCTTTCAAATTGGTCGTTGTTGGCTCCCTTCCGGCTCAATATTTGGGGAGAGGACCAGGGCCTCTATAAATAGGATTAGCCACCATGGTAGAAGGGGCGGGCCTGGAACTCATTCAGCTCACCCTCACACTCACCAAGCATAAGAACACCTCTCCTCAGGAGGCTATTCTCCCCCTTGTACTGTTCATCCTCAGCCCAAGAGGCAATCCACCACTCCACACTGGAGTACGGTATTACACCACAATGGTGGCCCGAACCAGTATAAATCTTGTGTCCTTTGTGTTGCGAGTTCGTCGAGTTAGCCCGTGAGATCTTAGCGAAGCTAGGACGTGGATCGGTAGGGGGAGATCTTCGCGCGCACCCCAGTGTTCAAACCTTGAGGGTTTTGCCAGAACCCGAGATTAGACAGTGTCGGTTCCCCTTCTGTCACTGGGATCAAGCACCGTAAGATCGAACCCACTACAAAGCACCTCTTCCCATTGCAGGATAAATAGATCAAGTTGGCCAAACAAAACCCAAATATCGGAAAAGAAATACGAGGCTATAAGAAATCATGCATAAAAGAGATCAAAGAAACTCAAATACTTTCATGGATATAAAAAGATAGATCTGATCATAAACTCAAGTTTCATCCGATCCCAACAAACACACCGCAAAAAGAGTTATATCATATGGATCTCCAACAGACCATTGTATTGAGAATCAAATGAGAGAGAGGAAGTCATCTAGCTACTAACTACGGACCCAAAGGTCTACAAAGAACTACTCACGCTTCATCGGAGAGGCACCAATGGAGGTGGTGAACCCCATCTGTGATGGTGTCTAGATTGGATCTGGTGGTTCTGAACTCTGCGGCGGCTGTAATTGATTTTCATCGACTCTCCTAGGAATTCTGGAATATTAGGGTATTTATAGAGCAAAGAGACGGTTCGAGGGGCACCCGAGGTGGGGACAACCCACCAGGGCGCGCCTGGGCCTCCTGGCTTGCCCCGGTGGGTTGTGCTCTCCTCGGAGCACCCCCCAGGCGTAGAGTTGGCCCATTAGGTGTCTTCTGGTCCATCAAAAATCTCTGTAAAGTTTCGTGGCATTTGTACTCCGTTTGGTATTGATTTTCTGTGATGTAAATGAAGGAAATATGCCCTAGAGGCAATAATAAAGTTATTATTTATTTCCTTATATCATGATAAATGTTTATTATTCATGCTAGAATTGTATTAACCGGAAACATAATACATGTGTGAATACATAGACAAACAGAGTGTCACTAGTATGCCTCTACTTGACTAGCTCGTTGATCAAAGATGGTTATGTTTCCTAACCATGGACAAAGAGTTGTTATTTGATTAACGGGATCACATCATTAGGAGAATGATGTGATTGACTTGACCCATTCCGTTAGCTTAGCACCCGATCGTTTAGTATGTTGCTATTGCTTTCTTCATGACTTATACATGTTCCTATGACTATGAGATTATGCAACTCCCGTTTGCCAGAGGAACACTTTGTGTGCTACCAAACATCACAACGTAACTGGGTGATTATAAAGGAGCTCTACAGGTGTCTCCAAAGGTACATGTTGGGTTGGCGTATTTCGAGATTAGGATTTGTCACTCCGATTGTCGGAGAGGTATCTCTGGGCCCTCTCGGTAATGCACATCACTTAAGCCTTGCAAGCATTGCAACTAATGAGTTAGTTGCGGGATAATGTATTACGGAACGAGTAAAGAGACTTGCCGGGAACGATATTGAACTAGGTATAGGATACCGACGATTGAATCTCAGGCAAGTGCGTCTTCATAGGATACCCAAAAGAAAATGTTGGGTACACCTTCTATCACAGATCCGAAGGCAAGATATTCGTTGCTGAGAATGGATCCTTTCCAGAGAAGGAGTTTCTCTCGAAAGAAGTGAGTGGGAGGAAAGTAGAACTTGATGAGGTAACTGTACCTACTCCCTTATTGGAAAGTAGTTCATCACAGAAATCTGTTCCTGTGACTACTAGACCGATTAGTGAGGAAGCTAATGATAATGATCATGTAACTTCAGATCAAGTTACTACCGAACCTCGTAGGTAAACCAGAGTGAGATCCGCACCAGAGTGGTACGGTAATCCAGTTCTGGAGGTCATGTTACTTGACCATGACGAGCCTACGAACTATGAGGAAGCGATGATGAGCCCAGATTCTGCGAAATGGCTTGAGGCCATGAAATCTGAGATATGATCCATGTATGAGAACAAAGTATGGACTTTGATGGATTTGCCCGATGATCGGCAAGCCATAGAAAATAAATGGATCTTCAAGAGGAAGACGAAAGCTGATAGTAGTGTTACTATCTACAAAGCTCGACTTGTCGCAAAAGGTTTTCGGCAAGTTCAAGGGATTGACTACGATGAGACCTTCTCACCCGTAGCGATGCTTAAGTCTGTCCGAATCATGTTAGCAATTGCCGCATTTTATGAAAACCAGCAAATGGATGCCAAAACTGCATTCCTGAATGGATTTCTGGAAGAAGAGTTGTATATGATGCAGCCGGAAGGTTTTGTCGATCCAAAAGGAGCTAACAAAGTGTGCAAGCTCCAGCTATCCATTTATGGACTGGTGCAAGCCTCTCGGAGTTGGAATAAACGCTTTGATAGTATGATCAAAACATATAGTTTTATACAGACTTGCGGTGAAGCCTGTATTTACAAGAAAGTGAGTGGGAGCACTACAGCATTTCTGATAAGTATATGTGAATGACATATTGTTGATCGGAAATAATGTAGAATTATTCTGCAAAGCATAAAGAAGTGTTTTTAAAGAAGTTTTTCAAAGAAAGACCTCGGTGAAGCTGCTTACATATTAAGCATCAAAATCTATAGAGATAGATCAAGACGTTTGATAAGTTTTTTCAATGAGTACATACCTTGACAATATTTTGAAGTAGTTCAAAAATGGAACAGTCAAAGAAAGAGTTCTTGGCTGTGTTACAAGGTATGAAATTGAGTAAGACTCAAAGCCCGACCACGGCAGAAGATAGAAAGAGAATGAAAGTCATTCCCTATGCCTCAGCCATAGGTTCTATAGAGTATGCCATGATGTGTACCAGATCTATTGTATACCCTACACTGTGTTAAGCAAGGGAGTACAATAGTGATCTAAGAGTAGATCACTGGACATTGGTCAAAATTATCCTTAGTGGAATAAGGAAATATTTCTCGATTATGGAGGTGACAAAAGGTTCATCGTAAAAAGTTACGTCGATGCAAGTTTTGACACAGATCTGGATGACTCTAAGTCTCGATCTAGATACATATTGAAAGTGGGAGCAATTAGCTAGAGTAGCTCTGTGCAAAGCATTGTAGACATAGAATTCGCAAAATACTTACGGATCTGTATGTGACAGACTCGTTGACTAAAATTATCTCACAAGCAAAACATGATCACACCTTAGTACTCTTTGGGTGTTAATCACATAAATGATGTGAACTAGATTATTGACTCTAGTAAACCCTTTGGGTATAGGTCACATGACGATGTGAACTATGGGTGTTAATCACATGGTGATGTGAACTCTTAGTGTTGAATCACATGGCGATGTGAACTAGATTATTGACTCTAGTGCAAGTGGGAGACTGAAGGAAATATGCCCTAGAGGCAATAATAAAGTTATTATTTATTTCCTTATATCATGATAAATGTTTATTATTCATGCTAGAATTGTATTAACGGGAAACATAATACATGTGTGAATACATAGACAAACAGAGTGTCACTAGTATGCCTCTACTTGACTAGCTCGTTGATCAAAGATGGTTATGTTTCCTAACCATGGACAAAGAGTTGTTATTTGATTAACGGGATCACATAATTAGGAGAATGATGTGATTGACTTGACCCATTCCGTTAGCTTAGCACCCGATCGTTTAGTATGTTGCTATTGCTTTCTTCATGACTTATACATGTTCCTATGACTATGAGATTATGCAACTCCCGTTTGCCAGAGGAACACTTTGTGTGCTACCAAACGTCACAACGTAACTGGGTGATTATAAAGGAGCTCTACAGGTGTCTCCAAAGGTACATGTTGGGTTGGCGTATTTCGAGATTAGGATTTGTCACTCTGATTGTCGGAGAGGTATCTCTGGGCCCTCTCGGTAATGCACATCACTTAAGCCTTGCAAGCATTGCAACTAATGAGTTAGTTGCGGGATAATGTATTACGGAACGAGTAAAGAGACTTGCCGGGAACGAGATTGAACTAGGTATAGGATACCGACGATCGAATCTCAGGCAAGTAACATACCGATGACAAAGGGAACAACGTATGTTGTTATGCGGTCTGACCGATAAAAGATCTTCGTAGAATATGTAGGATCCAATATGAGCATCCCGGTTCCGCTATTGGTTATTGACCGGAGACGTGTCTCGGTCATGTCTACATTGTTCTCGAACTCGTAGGGTCCGCACGCTTAAGGTTACGATGACAGTTATATTATGAGTTTATGCATTTTGATGTACCGAAGGTTGTTCGGAGTCCCGGATGTGATCACGGACATGACGAGGAGTCTCGAAATGGTCGAGACATAAATATTGATATATTGGAAGCCTATGTTTGGATATCGAAAGTGTTCCTGGTGAAATCGGGATTTTACCGGAGTACCGAGAGGTTACCGGAACCCCCCGGGAGGTACATGGGCCTTAGTGGGCCTTAGTGGAAGAGAGGAGAGGTGGCCAGAGATGGGCCGCGCGCCCCTCCCCCCTTGGTCCGAATAGGACAAGGAGAGGGGGCCGGCCCCCTTCCTCCTCTCTCTCCTCTTCCCCCCCCCCCTCCCCCCCTCCGCGAATCCTATTCCAACTAGGAAAGGGGGGGGGTGTCCTACTCCCGGAGGGGGGGGAGGGTGTTGTACCGAAATGCACCTCATGCAGAAAACCCTATAGGGCCGCTCTGCAGCGGCCAAGCGGCATTTTCCTGCCTTGCAGGTTTTATATATATGGCCTTTTTTCCCTAATCGGTGGTGGACGCATCTACGAGCGCGCAGCTCTCTGAGGTGATGCTGTTCTTTCATGGTGGATTTGCGAGCATTGAGTAGTTAGTGCACTAGGTTAAATCAGAAAAAGGGAGAAAAGAGATGGCTGCAAGTTCCAGTTCTATGTTTTTTACTTTCTAGCATTCTAGTGTGTTCCCGTTCATCCTATACCCAGAATCCCAGATGGGAAACAGCAAAAGCAAAAAAGAATGGCCGTCAGCGTTAGCAGTACTAGTTAATTACTGAAAACACCGGCCAAATGAATTGCCTCTCAATTAAAAAACAAAAGAAAATGCGAATAGTTCCGCTAAAATTAAACATATTATATCACACGAGGATGTGAATCAATATACTAAAAAAACCGACCAGACGCATTGCCTGTTTAAAAACATAAGAATGCGCACGTTTCCCCTATAATGAAGTAGTATATACTCCTTCCGTTTTAAAATAAGTGACTCGAATTTGTACTAACTTTGTACTAAAATTAATACAACATTCTAAAATAAATGACTCAACTTGGGACGAGGGAGAATCACGCAAGGATGTAAATCTCAACAATTAAGGCGTCTGATCTGAGGCACAGGTGTCTCTCATCAGTATACTAGCTAGTGCTGTGCTGTGCTAGTAATTTTCACTCTATCTAAACAGGAGTTCCCTAGGACAAGGCCCTACCAACGGCAATTGGTCATGTAAATCCGGAAGAGTTAAACTGATCATGAGAAACCCTTGAAGCAACAAGGAGGCAGCTAGGTAGTTGAATTAGTTAACCAGAACTGGGAATGTAAAGAGTTCAACATTACTCTAGATTTATCAAAGAGATAAGTTATTCTAGGACCGCACATTTTGTCATTTACAGGCAAGAACTAGTAGATTACTGCAAACAGTTCCATAAAATAAAAGGCTTCTGATCAGTATAGTTAACAATATCCATGCATGGAAATACCTGAAGATCGAGTACAGTTTCAAGCCCATTGCAGAAACCAGCCAACAACAATAATTAACCTGATAAGCGATAGCAGAAACACACACAAGAAATGACGCGCAGAAATGAAACAAATGGAAGAGGGGAACTTCATGCCGCTCGGGCCAAGCTAGCTAGCCCATGCTCCTGCATCTGAATCGAGCGATCATAGCTTCAGGGACAGGTCAATCATCTCATCCGCAAGCTCTTCGTTGCCTCTTGCCGCACCGGACGAGGCTGCTCCCGAGCCCTGCTGGCGATGAGGAGGGTAGACCCTCCCCCCTCCCCACGCGTCGGCGGCGTCGGGGTCCGCTGGGCGCAGCGGAGCGCTGTCGTCATCGACGGCGGCCTTACCTTGATCTCCCGCCGCCGCCAACGACAGCGCCGTGGTGGCGTCCCGGCCTCGCCTGGCCAGGTTGCGCTGGACCTTGTGCGCGTTCTGGTGGCCGCCGAGCGCCTGCGAGCTCCTGAACTTCCTGGGGCAGTAGCAACAGGCGAACACCGCCTGGAACCTCGGCGGCGACGAAGGCGACCGCTGCAGTGACAAGCTGAGGTTGAGCCCGTCCTCCCTGTCCATCCCCCTCCCCATCCCCATCCCCATCCCCATCCCCCTCCCCATGTCCATGTCGCAACCGGCGCCGGGCGACAGTCTAGCTACCTCAGGTACAAGAGAGAACCCACAAATGAGACTGGAAGTGGATATACACAATGTGGCAATCAATCAGGCAGCTCCCTCCCCCGGAGAGGTGCCATGATATTATGGCGCGGCCGGGGGTGGATGTGGGGCTGCCCTGTCGGAGACCAAGCCAAACAGTGGAGACTCCATGGACACATATTTGCAGTAAAAACCAGCTATGAAACTGACGGCACTCAACGCAACGCCCGGCGCCCGAGCCTGACTGCCTGAGACGCTGCGTCCTGCACTCCTGGCGCATGCATGCTTGCCGAGGATGGTTAATCCGCGCCTCTCTTTCCTGGCCTGTTGCCTGGTCAGTGCTCTCGCGATCAATGACCACCCTACACATCTACTACTGATCTACATGTCCCCGAGCCGTTTCCGCCTTATAGCTAGCTTTCACCTCGGAACTGTTCGATGTGTATGTGCATGGCACTGTGCTGGCTGCGCTCCTATGCAGTTGCGGTGCAGCACGGGTCCAAAGGCCAACACGGGTAGGCTTTCATGGCCACAGACATGGCCGATGTCCTATTAGGAATGCACTAGATCAATCTACCTAGCTAACATTGATATGTACTGGGTACATAGCCCAGCAAAAGCCAAGCCCCTGATCGAACCATGTAGAGATATGCATCATTGCATGGGTATGTATGGTCCCTGTCTCCTCGGGCATGTGCTTTTCTAAGAGATCATTATGCATGTTCTAATGGAATACATAGTGTTTTTTCGGGTCTCAGCGTTAGGCATGTGATAGTATGTCACGCAGGATAAATAAACTAGAAAAAAAAAGTTTTACCTTGAGATTTTTGTTTTGTAAATTCTCTTAATTAAGATATCATATATCTTAGAAATGGTATCTCTCACCACATAATTAGGATACATCTAGTTTATAAGACGGCTTTATATATATTCCATGCCATTTAGAGAAGGCTAAAATATATTATACACAGTGGATTATCTCTTAGTGTTACCTTTTAACTACTGTTATTGGGCAACTGAAGCAATAACTCAAAAGCATGTGGATAAGAGAAGACATCTCATACAATTGATGCGAGGTCAGGATACATCATTAAACTTGTAGGTGTAGCGACAGAGATCGCCACGGAGATGGCTTTGGGTTGGTCCATATATTTGTTTTGTCAGGTTCGAATCTCCTTTTCTAAAAACAATCTCATGCAGCTGAATGAAATGCCTTATCTTTTTCTTAAGAGACTATCTCTTAGCTAAGACAAGTAAATGGTCTTTTTTCTCTCTTTTCCACCTCACAAATTATTCTACATGGCATCTCTCTAGGATAACACCATAGTATAGTTTTTGTAAGAACACATGAGAGTTAAATGAGGCCATCAACAACCATGGGAGTGGTTTTTCTACCATGCATATGGGATATTCCGTGCAAAGATCCAACATCCATACCCCATGACCCGGTTCAGCCACATATTCTTTGTGGGGATTTTGGACTTTACCCATAGACCCACATCCAACTTCAATTTTTAGTTTGTCCCCCAAAAAAAACTTCAAACATTGCAAGTCAATATACTAGAAATATAATATTTTTAAGATCAAGTTTTTGTTTAACATAAATACTTCAAATGATGTGGCATATTTGGAAAAATATCTCATTTTATTCTTTATGTTGGATATTATTGTTTATGCTGCACCAAAAAAACGCACATTATAGATCTAGAGTTTCATTGACCTGCAAAGTTCTAAGTTTATACAGTATTTTGTTAAAAAAAGCATGAAGTGGGGATGAAAGGTATTTTATTCTTCCAAACAAAATGGAGAACTGGACTACAATTGGTCCGATTCTTTGTAGTGAAGCCAGCCCATTCGAGTTCAAATCCTTGACTTGACATGAGTGATCGCCCTTTTTTGAATTTGTTTTAGGATTTACCTAATTTATTCTTTTAGTGGTAAGCAACATGTACATCAACAGCAAGGCGTCTGTGATGACTTTGTAAATCTACACTACCAGCAACCCACATGTACTAATATGAGGTTTTGATACAAAGATTGAATACAAGACATGAACTAGGGTTTGAGATGAGATGGTGCTGGTGAAGATGTTGATGAAGATTCGTCCTCCCACGATGAGAGGGTTGTAGGTGATGATGATGGCTTTGATTTCCCCCTCCCGGAGGGAAGTATCCCCGGCGGAATCGCTCTGCCACAGAGCAAAAGTGGTCATGCCCAAGTTCCGCCTCGAGACGGCGGCGCTCCGTCCCGAAAGTCTTATCCTTGTCTATTTTTCTAGGGCAAATGGGCTTATATACTAGAAGATGGGCACCGAAGGATGGCCAGGGGCCCCACAAGGCGCCCTAGTGCCTCATGGGCACCTGGTGGCCCCCTCTGGTATTGCTTTTCTCTAATATATTTTTATTTATTCCAAAATAAATATCCTTAAAATTTTAGCTCATTTGGAGATGTGCAGAATAGGTATCTCTGACATAGCCTTTTCAAGTCCGGAATTCTAGCTGCCAGCAATCTCCCTCTTCATGCAAATCTTGCGTATTAAGAGAAAAAAGGCATTAGAATTGCTCCACAAAGTGTTATATTGATTAAAAACATTATAAATAACCATAGGAAAACATGATGCAAAATGGACGTATCACGCACAACCACGCGCATGCTAGGGGCGGAGATGCCAGATCTATTGTACCTGCACCACTCTCCTCCGTAGATGGCCGATTCACCATGCGCACCATCATGCACCCGCCTCCCATTCCCCAGGTCTCAAAGCTACCCATATATGCATCGAGGTGCCGGATCCGCCGCACTTCACTATGACGCATGTCATGCGCCCGCTCTGGAGGTGGCCACTATGAAACTGATGCTTGTGTCACTAGGCTCCTTGCCCCTGCCTGCCTATACCGCCCACCAGATGGGACTGCAAATGCCATGCTCGCCCTGTGCCACGCGAGGCCGCCACAAGTCGCCACAATGCTCAGCGTCCCCAGATGCCGCATCCAATAGATTGGGCACCACGTGGGGGAAGACCCCACAACTACCACCACTGTGTGGGCTTTCCCCAATGGTGACCACCAATGGCGGCGATAGGGATGAGTAGGTTGGAGACTGCTGCTGGCGGGGCTCGGGTCGCCGCCCCTGTTGCATTCTAGAAGTAGTTATTTCCCATTCAAGTGCTTATGTTTCTGCCGGATTTCGGGCTCCGCGGATCCTTGATAGATTCGAACTCTGGGGTGCGTGCGAAGAACTCAACCTCCCCAGTCTGCCTGCTCGCCAATCTCACGGCCTAGCTCGATGAACAGGAAGGAAATGGGACACATCAGTTTACCCAGGTTCGGGCCACCTTGCGGTGTAAAACCCTACTCCTGCTTTGTGGTGGATTGGCCTCGAGGTGGGCTGAGGATGAACTAGTACAGTGGAAGAACAACCTCAGGAGGTCTGCTCTTATGTTGGTGTGAGCTGGTGAGGGTTGGAATGGGTCTGTCCCATCCTATGATGGTGGCTAAGCTATATTTATAGTGGCCTTGGTCCTCTTCCCAAATGATGGCGGGAAGGGATCCCACAATGGCCAAATTCGAAGGGAGACAACTAGTACGTCTTATCCTGACAAAAGCAGTCTTCGCCTAGAAAGCTTCTGGTTGTGACACCGTGGTGGGCTCGGCGATGACCTCCATCCTGCCGTCCTGGCGGTCTTGGTCTTGTTGCATGGGAATGGAAATCTTTGGTTGATTCCTCGGGACTCCGCGCATGGGTATGCCTCCTTAGCACCATAGAGGAAACTGCTGTCCTGCGCCCGCTGGCGCCCGGCTGGCCTTGGTCGTCATGTCTCACGTCATCTGAACCTCACGAGGTGAGGCTTGCATAGAGATCTCCGCTCCTCAGGAGCCGGCCTGAGCAGGCCGCTCCTTCTGTAGGTCGTGGTGTCGTCCGCCTCGCGACGGTCTTGAGTTTGTTGATGCTGAAGGTGGGCTGTACTGGGCCGTTGATGGAGCCACGCCGTGGGCCGCAGGCAGGCAAGTCTGGGTACCCCCGTTCCCAGAACGCCGACAGTTTCGGGTCAAGATTTCTCATCCGTCTCGCACTCGTAAGAATCATGAAGTATGATCAGAAGTCCTCGATCATGATCTCCATTCTTGTTGGATATTTTGACTGAGCAGCTAATTAATTTCACTTTGATTCGTGATATTTTCTTTCTTCTTTCATTATTTCCTTTTGCATCTTTTTTTTTGAACCCTATACTTGGAACCATTCTTTTCATGGTTCCCATTAGAATGTCATTCCTTCTATTCTACGAATCGTCCACAATAATTATCCCTTGATCAACCCTTTTCTTCAAAGACGGCCCCTTAGGGCCCGAATCACTAAAAAGGTGGAATATAAATTTTTTGGTTAATTTGCAAAAACCCGGGCGGGAACTGTTACAACAATCCCACAAGAAAGGCATAGCTGCCAGCCGAGCAACCCACAAGACCCACACACCGTCAAGGAGAAGAAACCATTGGGGTCGCCTGCAATGGCACCATCCTCACCTCTCCTCGAGCACACTGACTCTAGCTTCACCATGGACAAACCATCAAAACCCCCCCGAACGATTAGCACGCAAGAATGGTTCCGGCCAAAGCCAAACAGCTGGCCAAACACGTCGAGGACAAGACAGCTCCGACTTTGGTCATTAGTCTGTCAGGAGAAAGAAGTTCTCCTTGCACCAACGTAGCTAGACCAGTCCACATCAGCTCTTGTGGTGACTTATATTTTTGAATTTTTGGTGACTTGGAAATAGTTATTTCCCAGTCGCCTAAGGAACAACAGAACAAACAACTATAAGAACAACAAAATACAAATACAGCTAATTAGACCACTACCAATCTAAAACTAGTGCTCCTAGAAGTTTGTGCAACCCAATAGATGGATAAGCCATGGACCAAACATATCCTCTCTGACATGCAGATGTGCTTGAAACTCCTTATCCTAGCCCTCTGTGGATCACTAGCCGTGTGGTCAAAGTTCACAAATACGTACTCCTATATATATTAACCGCACGAATCCTATGCGCTGGCGGATATGTACTGGAATGTCCGTAGCTAGCTAACGGCGACACAGAGCGACTGCGCGCATGCGCGCGGAGACAGAGCAATGGGAAGGCGGAAACCGGAAAGGACAAGTCCAGAGCCCTGGCGCGGTACAACGTTGTGGAACAGTGGGGAGGGTGTGTACGATGAGGAAGTTAAGGTTGCACGGGAGGCTATAGGCCCAGCCAGTTGCCCGGGCGGACGGACGAGATCAGTCCGGCGACTGTTGCGGTGAACAGGGACGCATCACCCGCTGGGAATCCATGGACGGGCTAATTATGGAGACGAACATGGGCTGGTCGATCTCGTGGAGTCAGACGAATGCAGCATGCATAGGCAGCTAGACGGAGGGAGCCTCTTTTCTAGGGGCTATACGTAGTACTACGTCTACTGTGTCCCAATGCATGCATGCCCTTGCCTCCGTCAGATCACAAAATTCCGTATTCTCAAAAGTATACAAATCTGTTTGCACGTACAGGCCGCTATACAGTAGTACTGTCACATCGCACATGGGCACAACATAGATGTGCACGAAACGTGTCTCATACTGTATGTAGTAAGTTTTCCTTCACCTTTTCTAAAAAGCTACTCCCTCCGTTTTAAAATATTTTTCTTGTTTTTGTTCAAACTAAAATCACAAATATGAACTAAAACCACGACAACTATTTTGGTGCCGAGGGAATACGAGAGATACAGCCGTCATTTCCTGCCTGTTTACATTTTCTTTTTGGAAAGGAACACACGTATGGCTACCAGGAGATGATCATCCCACAAACAGCAGACCTTAATGAACGGCCACATGATCGACCCCTCGCCAACCACATGGTCGCATACATGCAGAAGGGAAGGAAATAGTTGGATATCCCCACCCATGAGGCCAGCGATGACCTGCATGAATTAATGTAGCAGCTACACGTACGTCCTGTTTGATTTCGCTGCGTTTCTGTATGCGTTTTCGGCGTGTATCCTTGTATCGACCCCCTGGGGGGTCTCACATGGCCGCAGCTACAGCTAGCGCTGCCGGAGTAACGTCGTACGTGCGTGCGTGCCGCTGGTTTAGTCCTGTCACCGTTCACAGTACGCCCTGTGCCACTACAATCTACAAGACGATGCTCCCAGCCGGCCAGGGCATGGCATGGCATGGCATGCAGCTGCTAGCGGCGAGACCTGATCAGATCAGAACGGCAATGTCACAAGACGATGTCGGATCGGCCCACTAAAGTGTAGAATCCAGGTTTTGAACGTACGCGCTGGCGAAAGTCGATTGGGTCGTCTCCGGCTATCGGCCCCCGATCGGTCGACACTATTCATATGACTCGTGTCTACAGCCGCAGACGATGTTCCGTCACGCATCCAGGCCCCGGCCGGCCGACCGGCACTCCTCCACTAGTGGAGTTATACTGGTTGTCTTTTTTACCAGTCGAGAAATCATGGGTCCAGGTTTTGTAATGACCGTTATAGTAGATCCGGCTTAGCCGGTGGCACCTTTCGACTTAGAGTAATTCCACCGGACTGACCCAAATGAATGACAATTTTGTCCTTTTTTGTCTGTTTGGGTGGGCAAGATGGACACGGACGTCCGCTTTCGCGTTTGGTCGGCGCGTGTGTCCAACGCTGGCCCGATCCATTTTGACGGCGCTAGAAAAAAAATGCATGCATATTTAAAAAAACATTAATTAAACATTACAGCCGGCCACGAAGGCCCACGAGAGTCCACGCGTCCACATTAGCATTTAAAAAAAATAAAAACAACCTAAACTACGAGGTGGCACGCTGCCCTAGGCGTCGTCGTCGTCCTCCTCCTCCTCGGGGTCGATGAGCGTCAGCGCAGGGCCGGGAACGCCGTGTTCCAGGCGGCGGCGATGTAGGCCGCGGGCAGCTGTTCTGACGCGGGCAATGCCGTCGCGGGGGGCTATGCGGCCACCTGTGCAGTTGTGGCCTGGCGCGCCTCCTTCTCAGCCTCGCGTTGCTCCTCCTCGAGGTCGCGCTCGAGTATCTCCTCGTACTCGTCGTGACGGCGCTCCTCGGCCAACCGTCGCTGGCGCCACATCTTGAGGTACGCCGCCTCCTGCGCTGGCGTCGCCCCCATCCAAATCGGTGGCGCGGACACCCACTCGCGCAGTACTCCCGTCTAGGAGTAGCGCTCGATGGGGGACCGCTCCGGCTCGGGCTCCGGCTATGGCTCCGGGTCGGCCTTGACGCGGCGTCAGGAAGGGGACGGCGGGGCCACCGGTGGCATCACGCAGTCGCCGGCCGCGGAGAGGGCAATGGCATGCGCCGCTCGTCCTCCTTGCTCACGCGGTAGACCGCCGCAATGGCCGCCTAGTAGGCGTCCTCCGTCGCCTGGTCCTCCTCGCGGACGACGAGCGGGGGCGGCGGCAGGCTGCGGTCGACCTCGCGCATGCCGTGGCGCCTCGCCTCCTCATGCTCGAAGGCGAACCACCTCTTCCAGTTCGGTGAGTCGGAGGCATAGGTGGCGTCATGGCGCTGCTCCGGCGTCAGCAGCGCCCGCCGGTGCCACACCTCCTCCGTGTGCGCCCTAGCTGACCACGGTGCCGCCAACACTGGGATCCTCTCTAGATCCAGATGCTAGTCGTGCGGCAGGGTGACGTCGGGGTACGACATAGACACGCGGTGCTGCCAATGCCACTCCGCCTGGTGCACTAACACGTTCACACGCTGCCTCTACCGGCAAGCCGGCGGCGGCGAAGGCGGGAGGAACTCTGAGGGGAGAGGGATGGCGGGGGCCTTGCCCTTGGCCTTGCTGCTGCCGGCGCCGGAGAAGAGCCCCATCTCGCTGTGGTAGTGGTGGCTAGGGTTTGCCGGCGACGGTGGAGCAGAGCTGGATAGATGTGGGCGGCCCCGCCGCACGGTCGGCTTAAAAAAGGACGACTGCCGTCGCGGACGCGTGGGCCCATGGTCATAAATTAAGCTGACCGCATGGGCAGCGGGCAGTTGGGCGGCTGCCAGGTGGGGACGCGGCAGACGCCAAGAAGGCGCGCGTGGCGTCCGTTCTGCGTCCGCGCCGACGCATTTGGGGCGCAAATTTGGGCCGCAAATGCGTCGGCGCGGATGCAAAGCGGACGTGATTTGGGTTTAGGTTGGCGCATTGGGCCGCCACTTTTGTCCACACCGACCCAAACGGACACAGTCGGACGAAATGGATCGCCCCATTAGAGTTGCTCTTAGGACACCCAGAAAATGCTACAAAACATATATAACACATATGTAGCCGCTAACAGCATCTATAACCGGACCCCTCAATCCCTGACTCTACACTAGGGTAGACGGGTTGGTCACTGTCCAGTCACAAAAATATCATCGAACCAGGCCCCTCAAATCGGCCCTATGCATTCGGCCTATTCGGCACCCTCCATATCCAGTTCATATGTGGGGCGGATATGGGGATGTCCAGATGCGTCTACCACGTCGGACTGGCGGTAGGTTCCCATCCCAAATCTCTTCAAGAGGTCCCCGACTTAGCCCGATCTTCCCTCTTCCTATCCTCTTTACCGCCTTATTCGTACAACTGTCAATGTAGTTCCGCCACCACTCTAGCTCCGATATCATTCCCAACCCACAACATCGCCATCGGAGGGCCCAACCCACAATGTCGACCGTTGTGTCGCCATCGGATGCCGCACCGATATGTCCAACTCCCCCGGACACACACATCCACTATGTGTGTTTGGTGAAATGTTCGAGCAGTTTTATTCTATTTGTTTGCTCATTTGTAGGCAAAGGATGGATTCATCATCGGATGATGAGTATGTAAACAAAGATCTTAATGGACTAGATAATACCCCACGCATTGCGGCGGGAATTTGTCAAAATATATTTCAATGAGATCTGGGTTGTATGAAACATTTGGCAGAGAGACCGATCTAGGTTATATGTCTCCTTACTCGGTCACGGTTCATCGCTGCAGAGAGACCGATCGACCAGTATGTACGTACACGTTCATGACCAGACAAACAACCCAACGTACGGTTCGACCCGGTGGGTCCCAGCTGTCAGGGAGGATAAGGAGGCACTTCCTTGCGTGTGAAGATATAGCTGGTGAATCCCAGCTGTCAGGGGGAAGAATAATTTTTTTTGCCCGTAATATGGACGCACTTCCTTGCGTGCGAAGATGTAACTGGTGGATCCCAGCTGTTAGGGGGGAAACGTTTTTAGGCCCTTCTAGTAGGTCCCACTGTTAGGTGGAGGAATCATTATTTTGCGTGTAATAAGGAGGCACTTCCTTGCTGTGGCCATGGACCCAGCTGTACAGTGGCTCTTCCGATGGAAGTCGTTCCTTGACCATGTTGAGCAGGCCGCGCTGTGAGCACCAAGGCGGTGGACGACGGCGAGGCCTAAGATGGGAACGTTCTGGAGTCGTGGAACAAGGGGTACTGGAGACCCTGGCCGAGGGGAGCACGAGGGATTGGTTCGGCTGCCTGGTGAGGTTGCCTTCACCGAAGAATAACAGAAGGTGTGGGTGAGTACATGTATGACCTAGTCATCGTTGGGAGTAGGGTGGCGCGTGCGAGGTCTGCGCGGCAGCACAGCCGGCCACGGGAGGCAGATGTAGGCGCTCCTGTCGGCGATGGTTTTGGCGGCTGGAGCAAGAGCAACTAGATCAGAGACTGAAGAAGCAGGATGGTCGTTGGATGTCAATCCAACTACTACAGCTATCAAAATAATTTGTTGACTTTTTGTTTTAGACCATTAAATTGTTTTGTTCACTAAATGGACAACATCTTGCGCAGGCTTCGTCTAGTGGGCCAACAAAGTCAGCTTTGAAAGTTGTGGCGGAATTCAGCCCATTTATTTAGGTTTTACAACCCATTTCATTTTGTTTGCCAATATATCTATTTCATGGGCTTTGACTAAAAAATAATCTATTTTTCTGGGCTGGGTAAAAATAATAATAGCCGATTTACTACTTATGATAATTTATAGCACACTTGATTATTTATTTGAATACACCTATTTACTGAGCTGGGTGAAAAATAATATTGCGTACATGCAACACATTTATCATTTTTGATAATTTACAAGCCATTTGATTTTAGTATAAATGGACCCATTTTGGGGATGGGTGAAAAAACAATGATGGTCTGGACTGAGCATTTATTATAAAAAATAATGTTGAGATACGAACATTATTAAAAAATTAAGCTGGGCTTGGTAATCTTATTATATAAAAAATGAACTGGGCTCTGCATTTTATTAAAAAAACATAGGCTAGGCTACGCTTATTTTAATATCTTGTGTACAATTATCGGTTCAGTTGCATTGCTGATGTTCAACAAAAAAGGCCTGTGTAGTACAATACAACTTTACATGTCTACTCAGCCCACATTCAATAACGGCTAAAAAGACCTAAACAAGGCTTCTGTACAACTTTTTAAAGTCACTGAGCTCAATTAATAACTTAATAAAAAAATTAGAGTACAGTGGAACCTAATTAAAAGCTGTCATGAGCGAAGAAATAATTCAACGGGTCCCACTTGTGTGTGTGCGCGCGCATGTGTGTGTGAGAGAGAGACCCATCGGTCGATGCTCATAAATACATCTTTCAGCCATATGCATTGCTAATGCTCAGTAAAAACTTATATAGTTAACACGTCATGTAGAACATCATAGCACACTGAATTTGCATACAAAAATTTCACGCAAGCGGCACAATTAGGGTGGAAGCAATGGATCGCTACGGGTAGGGCTATATTGAAACCAACGAACTCGTACATAATGGTTCATTGTATTTATCAATGACGGGGAAATATCTTGAATGTTGTGCAAAGAAAATAGACAGTCAACACAATAAGTTCTCCTAGCACATTGAGTTGACGTACACCCATTTCTAAAAAAGTTCAGGTACAAAAATAGAACAAGTCACATCAAAGTACTGGCACATCAGTGCTTCACACCAATAGCTTGGATTTAACTAGTATCTGAGAAGGTTCAGTTAATACCTCAAATTAGAGCACATCCAGGCAGCCAGCCCTTCCTCTTCTTTCAAAGAAGTAGTGTCCTCCGCCGCGAGATGGAGTAGGCCCTGTGCCATCCATCGTTCCGAGCAACACGAGGAAAGTCTGACGTTGACTCCTGTAATGGACGTCGTCGGCGGACCCTGGCAGCAGCGGCGGTGGCAGGACTTCGATTGATGGATTGACCACTTCTTGGACATGCACGAACACTTGATACAGGTACATCCCTAACGTGGTCTGCGGCGGGCATGGTGGCGACGAATAGTACAACCCCAGTTTCTGCACCAGTATCTTCATCCATGCCATAACCGTCAGAGCCTAGCTGTCTCGAGGAACAAACATTCTTACAAGCTCACCTCCAAAGTCATTGATAAGCTCATTTATGGACTCACTGTTCCAAACACATCGAGGCAATCCGTGGAAGGTAAGATTTGTTAAAAACTCAAACTCAGAGGGCACCGAGCCCCATCCTGCACTAGTAGAAAAAGGGTCAAACGTGAAGCACATTAGTGCCGGTTTGAATTTGAGCCGGCACTAATGTGTGCATTAGTGCCGGTTCCAACGGCTAGCCGGCCGCTCTCATTAGTACCGGTTCGTGGCGAACCTTTAGCACCGGTTCGTGCCACGAACCGGTACTAAAGTGAGTGGTGGCAGGATGTTGTCAGTCCGGGGCCCCTCTAGCACCTTTAGTACTGGGTCGTATCACGAACTAGTACTAAAGGTCGTCCTACATAGACCCTTCGTCCACCTGAGCTCGCTCTGTTCTTCCCCTTTCCCCTCTCCTCTCTGTTCTTTTCCCTCTTCCTCTCAAGCTCATCACACATTTTGCCCAAAATTTGTCAAGATTTGAAGGCCCCCATCCATTCAAATGATCACAAAGGTTAGCAACTTTGTCCTTTCATCTCTCATTGCTAGATTAGCTCGTGCAATGCTTTATATAGTGATTGATTTTTGAGTTTAGTAATTTGGGAGGAATTATATATATGTGCTAGTATTTGATTTATATGCAATTTGAGGTCAAAAATAACACTTAGTTTGCATATGTAGGTGTGGTTTACTTAGTACCTTCTAAATCTCCGTCGTAACCACCGTCGATCGCTCGCAACGTCCCGTCGCCGGCACCACCTTGTGGTGAGCCTCTTGTTCATGAAGTTTTATATAAAAAATTGATGTTTGTGTGATTTGGATATATATAGTTACTCGTATAATTATCTTACCCATATGTTGTTTGTTATACATAGTGCCATGGTTTTGATATCCGTCCCCGTCGGCCCTCGTCCGGGTTATGATTCGGATGTGGTATATTCTCTTTTAGAACTATTCATTGCATTTCGTGTTTATGAAAAATTATGCCCATCAAGTTGACATAGATATTTGTATGTAGGAGGTAGTTGAACCGGAAATTCCAACCGACCCTATTGTCGAGATGTTAAATTTAGTTGAAAGAGAAAACAAGGATTTGAAGGAAAAATTGAAAAGAATTGAGGGGGAGAAGATGGAATTGGAGTTGCATGTTGCCGATGTCGTCGATGATCACAAGATTAAGATGGAGAAAATGCGCTTGAAGATTAGAAAGATTAGAAAATATTCCATTCATAGTGAGGCTTGGTATCATTATGCTGTTGGATCAATTGTTACCTTAGTTGCGATCTTGATCGCATTTGTTGTTGCATTTAAATTCTTTAGCTAGAGAGTTATTTGTTTGTTGCATTTAAGTGTTGTATGTTATTTATTATGAACTTTATGTATTGTATTAATTTGGTGTTTTCGGTGCTGTGTATTGAAGATGGGCCGGCAATGGATGTACGATGACTGATGCTGTCCCGAGTTCATTAATGGCGTGCGTACTTTTCTGCTTGCGGCTGAGGCAAACAAGCGGGCGGATGGTTTTATGCCTTGTCCATGTGCTGGCTGTAAGAATGGTCACAATTACTCTACGTCAAGAACCATTCACGTCCACCTGTTTGAGTCCGGTTTCATGACCCACTATAATGTTTGGACCAAGCATGGAGAAAGAGGGGTTATGATGGAAGACAATGAAGAAGAAGAGGACGACGACAGCTATCCTGGCCATGGGTTCCCTGAATACGATGATACAACAGTGAGGGAAGAAGCTGAGCCGGTAATGCGGGAAGAAGCTGAGCCGGCAATGCGGGAAGAAGCTAAAGAAGAGGCATCGGATGAGCCCGTTGATGATCTAGGTCGGGCCATTGCCGATGCAAAGAGAAACTGCGCAAGTGATTTGGAGAAGAAGAAGTTGCAGCGCACGTTAGAGGATCAAAAAAAATTGTTGTACCCAAATTGCGTAGGTGACAAGAAAAAGCTGGGCACCACACTGGAGTTGCTACAGTGGAAGGCAGAGAATGGTGTATTTGACAAGGGATTTGGAAAGTTGCTGGTAATGATAAAGAATATGCTTCCAAAGGACAACGAATTGCCCGAGAGTACGTACGAAGCAAAGAAGGCTGTCTGCCCTCTAGGGTTAGAGGTGCAGAGGATACATGCATGCCCTAATGATTGCATCCTCTACCGCGGTGAGTACGAGGATTTGAACGCTTGCCCAGTATGCGGTGCATTGCGCTATAAGATCAGCCACGATAACCCTGGTGATGTCGAGGGCGAGCGCCCTAGGAAGAAGATTCCTGCCAAGGTGATGTGGTATGCTCCTCTAATACCACGGTTGAAATGTTTGTTCCAAAACAAAGAGCATGCCAAGGCGATGCGATGGCACAGAGAAGACCGTAAGAAAGATGGAAAGTTGAGAGTACCCGCTGACGGGTCGCAGTGGAGAAAAATCGAAAGAAAGTATGGGAAGGAGTTTGCAGATGATGCAAGGAACGTATGGTTTGGTCTAAGCGCAGATGGCATTAATCCTTTTGGGGAGCAGAGCAGCAACCATAGCACCTGGCCTGTGACTCTATGTTTGTATAACCTTCCTCCTTGGTTGTGCATGAAGCGAAAGTTCATTATGATGCCAGTGCTCATCCAAGACCCTAAGCAACCCGGCAACGACATTGATGTGTACCTAAGGCCATTAGTTGAAGAACTCTTACAACTGTGGAATGGAACAGGTGTACGTGCGTGGGATGAGCACATGGGGGAAGAATTTGACCTAAAGGCGTTGCTGTTCGTGACCATTAATGATTGGTCTGCTCTCAGTAACCTTTCAGGACAGACAAACAACGGATACCGCGCATGCACGCACTGTTTGGACGATACCGATGGTATATATTTGGCTAATTGTAAGAAGAATGTGTATCTGGGACATTGTCGATTTCTTCCGAGCAGGCATCCCGTAAGAAAGAAAGGCAAGAATTTCAAAGGTGAGGCGGATCACCGGACGAAGCCTCGCCACCGTACTGGTGCTAATGTACATGATATGGTCAAGGATTTGAAGGTGGTCTTTGGAAAGGGTCCTGGTGGACAACCTGTTCCGAATGACGCTAACGGATGCGCACCCATGTGGAAGAAGAAATCTATATTTTGGGACCTGCCCTATTGGAAAGACCTAGAGGTCCACTCCGCAATCGACGTGATGCACGTGGCGAAGAATCTTTGTGTGACCCTGCTTGGCTTCTTGGGCGTGTATGGGAAGACAAAAGATACACCTGAGGCACGGGAGGACCAGTAACGTATGCACGGAAAAGACGGCATACATCAGGGTCATGCAAGCTACGCTCTTACCAAAGAAGAGAAGGAAATCTTCTTTGAATGCCTGCTCAGTATTAAGGTACCGTCTGGCTTCTCGTCGAATATAAAGGGAATAATAAACATGGCAGAGAAAAAGTTCCAGAACCTAAAGTCTCATGACTGCCACGTGATTATGACGCAACTGCTTCTGGTTGCATTGAGAGGGCTTCTACCGGAAAACGTTCGATTAGCCATTGTGAAGCTATGTGCATTCCTCAATGCAATCTCTCAGAAGGTAATCGATCCAGAAATCATACCAAGGTTAGAGAATGATTTGGTGCAATGTCTTGTCAGTTTCGAGTTGGTGTTCCCACCATCCTTCTTCAACATCATGACACACGTCCTAGTTCACCTATGTGAAGAGATTAACGTTTTGGGTCCTGTATTTCTACACAATATGTTCCCCTTTGAGAGGTTCATGGGAGTCTTAAAGAAATATGTTCATAACCGTGCTAGGCCAGAAGGAAGCATCTCCAAGGGCCATGAAAATGAGGAGGTCATTGAGTTTTGTATTGACTTTATTCCTGACCTTAAGTCGATTGGTGTTCCTGAATCGCGGCATAAGGGCAGACTGGATGGAAAAGGCACGCTAGGAGGGGAACAAATAATATGTATGGACGGACATTCTCTCACTGAAGCACACTACATAGTTCTACAGAATTCCGCCTTGGTGGCTCCGTATATGGATGAACACAATAATTTGCTATGCTCCAAACACCCGGAGCGGTCTGATGACTGGATTACACGTGAACAAACCAGGAGTTTCGCCAGCTGGTTGCAGACACGTACCATGCATGACGCCTCTATTGAAGATGACCTGTACTTGCTGTCCCAGTTACCATCTTCGAATATAATGACTTTCAAAGGGTACGAGATAAATGGTAATACATTTTACACGATCGCCCAAGATAAGAAGAGCACCAACCAAAACAGTGGTGTCCGCTTTGATGCAGAAACCAAGACGGGAAAGGAAACATATTATGGTTATATACAGGACATATGGGAACTTGACTATTGACGTGGTTTGAAGGTCCCTTTGTTTCGGTGCAAATGGGTCAATATGACACGAGGCGGGGTAACGGAAGACCCGTAGTACGGAATGACAACAGTGGATCTCAACAATCTTGCGCATGCAGACGAACCATTCGTCCTAGCCAATGATGTGGCACAGGTTTTCTATGTGAAGGACATGTCTACCAAGCCAGGAAAAAGAAAAGATAAGGAAGCGAATGCATCGTACGATGAGCCAAAGCGGCACATAGTTCTTTCTGGGAAGAGAAACATCGTGGGAGTGGGTGACAAGACAGACATGTCAGAAGATTATGAAAAGTTTGATGAAATTGCTCCATTCACAGTGAATATTGACCCGAGCATCCAGTTAAATGATGAAGATTTTCCATGGCTACGGCGCAAAGGGACACACGCGAAGAAAAAGTTTCACACCCAAAGATCTGGGATGTGATCGGCTTCACTATCATCACTTTCTTCTGTGTTTCACACCCAGGAGGGAATCTCTGTAATAGTTAGGGTAGCTAGTTATGTGTTTTGGCATTTGAAACGTGAAGAAATTTTATGTGCAAGCAAATTCTTTCATGCATTTACTGATTTTTTCAGCTAAATGACCCTGAAATTGAAAAGCATTTCAAATGAACTCAGAAAAGGTTGAAAGTTGGCATGGTATCATAATTTCACCCACATAGCATGTGCAAAAAAGTAGAGAGGGTTATCGCAAAAACTGGATGCACTTCGTGTACAAAATGGACAATCTCTTTCGAAGTATCAGGGTTTCGGACGAAAACTCATCCGTTACAAAGGCATTTCATTTTTTAAATAACCTAAGCATTACCAAATTGAATATAATGATAAAACACACTAATATTAAACATAAGAAAAAAGAATCACTGAAAAATCTATTTTCAAAGTTAAGTTATTCACAACTAGTGATTCACACAAATTTCGAATAATTCAAAATTTAAACTATTCAAATTTGTAAACTACCGGTACTAACAGAAAGTTTGTAATTTTTTGTACCTAAAGCAAAAATATTCACAAACAAACTCTAAATACAACAAAAAACAACTCTAAAATAAATAAATAAAAATAAATAAAGCAAAAAATAAGAAAAAAAAGCCCACCTACTGGGCCATAGCGGCCTGCATATGACTAGAAACCCAAATTCTAGTTGGGCCAGGATGCAGGCCCGCTAGCCCAGTAGGCCCAACAGGGCATCGCAGAAGAGGTAGGCCCAAAAGGCCTTCTTAAGAGGGGAACTCGAGACAGCAGCGACGGCGGGGCTTATAGGCAGGTGCGAGTGCCCCTCGGCTAGCGAGGTGGGACTAAACTTTTGCGCCCCTCGCCTGGCAGGGCACACCCTTTAGTACCGGGTCGTGGCTCCAACCGGTACTAAAGGGGGGTCTTTAGTACCGGTTGGAGCCACCACCCGGTACTAAAGGGGTGCCGTTCTCGGCGCTGGGCCTGGCCAAAACAGACCTTTAGTACCGGTTGGTGACTCCAACCGGTACTAAAGGTTGTTCTATATAAGAAAACACTTCAAAAAACTTGTCGGTTTCTCATCTCTCCCTGCTTCTTTCTCCTCTGCCCTATTGCCGCCGCCCCTCGTCGCCTCCCCCGTTGCCGTCCGTCGCCGTCCCCATCGCCATCCGTCACCGTCGCCGTCCCCGTCCCCGTCGCCGCGCCGCACCCCGTCGCCGTGCCCCGCCCCGTCGCCGCGCCCTGCCCCGTCCTCCTGTCGTCCCCGCCCGGCCCGTCCTCCCGTACGTCGTCCCCGCCCATCCCGTCCCCGTCGTCGCCGCCCTGTCCCCGTCGTCGCCGCCCCGTCTCCGTCCCCATCCCCATCGCTGCCCACCGTCGTCGCGCCTCGCCGGTGAGCTGTGCCCCGACCGCCAACCACACACACACACATTGTTATAGAATTGTTACCAATCTTTCTGTTTTTTAGTTATAGAATTATTAGAAATGTTAGTTTTAGTTATAGAAATGTTAGTTATATAGAAATGTTAGTTATATAGAAATATTATAAATGTTAGTTATATAGAAATGTTTTTTAGTTATAGAAATATTAGAAATGTTAGTTTTAGTTATAGAAATATTAGAAATGTTAGTTTTAGTTATAAAATTTAGAATTTGCATATATGAAATCACAATCCATCGTTTAAAAAATGTTACTTTACTTTTGCGGCATATAGTATTTGTTGTCGACGATGCCCGGCCCGCATCCTCGCCGTCGACCCGTTCGCGACGACGTCCTGCTTCAGAGGACCCATGCCCGGGATTGGGCTCCGCCGGGCTGGCACTAGGAGGTGCTACCTTCAGGGGCGCGGCGCTTGGTGAGGAACCCGGCCCCGGGTCCCGTCGTCGACCCTCATCTCCTTTGGTGGCATTCGCGTGGGCCACTTTCGGTGCGGAGGGAGCCGGCCCCGCCGGAGGTGGTACGTCGCCGTGTCAGGGAGGAGGACGAGCAGGTCCATCACTACATGGCTGCTATGGATGTCAGGTTCTCCAATACCTGGCAGGTTCTTTTGGGAGATCACCCGAGCTATGATCCAGTGATGGTTCTTTCTCTTTGGGTGTCCACCGCCCGCACCTCAGGAACCGCGAGTGGCCTAGATTACTCTGTAGTATTCGATCTTTATTAGCTTGCCAGCTAGCTAGCTAGTGATGTATTTGATATTATATCCATTATTTGAGACGATGTATTCGAGATTATATCTATTATTCGAGACGATGTATTCGAGATTATATCTATTATTCGAGACGAGATATTCAAGATTATATTCGATGATGCTTATTATGTACTATGATTGATTCAGTTTTTCCTTATTAATTGATTGCATCCATGCATTGTAATTTGAATATATTTCTTTTGGATTAGTTAAACAAAACCTATGGCGGACAATACCGACAGAGAGGGAGAAGAGGCCCTGTTCAATATCATACACAATCCTCGCGGGCCAGATGATGATCAGAATGAAGAAGATTATGACGGCTCCGAATATCTAAACAACACCGGGGAGAGTGATATGATATTCGATCGCGACGACTGAATTGATGAAGTCATGAACTATGAACATGACAAAGAAAATGTTGATCTTGAAACAACAAAGACCGGCGAGGTATATATATTTATATAAGGAGGCATCTGGTGATCATCACATGTTTGAAATGACTGGAAGATATATTAACGAATCGATCTTTCTTCTTTCAGCCATCCAGATCGAGCAAATCTTCAGGCAACAGGAAACGTGGCCCGAACAAAAAGTTGAAGGAGGGCGTAAAGTACAATATCGAGGCCATCAGACCTAATGGCGACCCATTAGCGCCTAAGAAGATTGCGGACAAGTTCATTCGTCAGTGCGGAGTTCTTGTGAAGGACCAACTCCCGATCTCCCTTCAAGAATGGAGAGAGCCAACAAAGCCACGTCCAGGAGTTACTTTTGTCGACGACAGAAAAAACCTTCTTCTTTGGGAAACGCTCATGAAACATTTCACCCTACCAGATCATTTCACAGATGCAAATGTGGAGAAAGTCAAGGACGCTGCTCTTAGGAAGATGGCGGTTGCATTCAAGAACCACAAGATTCGTGAATGGGCCAAGTACGTCAACGGAGGAAGGAAGACTCCAGTATTCGAGGGAACACTAGAGAACCAAAGTCCTCATTGGGACGATTTCATGAAATTCAAGGATTCAGAATTATCTAAGGAACGGTCGAGAATAAACAAGGCCAATGCCGCAAAAAAGGATAAGTTCCATAAGCTGGGGCCAGGTGGCTATGCGGTGGGAATGCCTAAGTGGGATAAGTCAGAGAAAGAGATGCTGGATGCAGGTGTCACTCCAGAAACATTGAGCTGGCCCCCCATGTGCAGGACTTGGTTCTATGCGCATGGGGGGAGTTGGACCTGAAGACAGGCAAAGTTTCAAAGAAGGCATGTCTGGACGGAGCCGAAGATAAGCTACTTGTTGCAATAGAAGAGGCTCGATCGGGGTTGTTCGAGCCCAACAGAGAGAACGACGAGCTTACGCGTGCCCTGGGAAATCCTGAACACACAGGAAGAACACGAGGCATGGGTGCTATTCCATGGTATGAGGGGTTTTCGGACTGGAACGCCGACTACAGAACCCGTGCGAGAAAGAAGATTGCGGAGGAGAAGAAGAGGAAGATGGAGGAGGAGCAGAGGAAGCTAGACTATGAACGCCTTCAAGGCCTAGAATCAGCGCACGCGGACTTGGCAGTCAAATTCCAATGGCACCAGGAGCAGATCGACTCACTTAGCCAGCAAAGGGGGTCTCAGCAGCTAGCGGATGATCCACCATTGGATAGCACCGTCCCATCCATGCCGAGAAGCAGCGTGGGTTCCACCCCGGGCGACGCATTGCTGGATAGCTACCCAGTGGATGACATCATGGAGAACACTAACTGCGAGCTACACTTCAAAATGAAGAACATATCCATGAAGGTGGCGGACGCCCTTGCTTTTACAAATCCCCCCGAGGCAACCTTCCATTGCAACCCGATTCCAGCGGGCTATGCTCGTGTCTTGGTTGATGAGGTCGTGGACCAATATTCGGAGCTAGAGCTTGACATTCCTGGAGGTGAAGATGAGCACACACTAGGAGAGGCCAACCATCGTATCATCCTATGGAGAAAGGATTGCATCATCTTTTGAAGGCCACCGACACCGCGTCATCCGACTCCTCGTCGCAGTCCGCCACCGAGTCAGCAGACTCCCGCTCCTCCAAGTCCACCAACGCGTCAGGCCACTCCTCCTCCAAGTCCGGCATAGCTTCAGGCCACTCCTCCTCCTCCATGTCCGGCAAAGCGTCAGGCCACTCCTCCTCCAAGTCTGGCACAGCTTCAGGCCACTCCTCCTCCAAGTCCGGTGTCGGTGTCAAAACTGGCGGGTCTCGGGTAGGGGGTCCCGAACTGTGCGTCTAGGCCGAATGGTAACAGGAGACAAGGGACACGAAGTTTTACCCAGGTTTGGGCCCTCTCGATGGAGGTAAAACCCTACGTCCTGCTTGATTAATATTGATGATATGGGTAGTACAAGAGTAGATCTACCACGAGATCGAGGAGGCTAAACCCTAGAAGCTAGCCTATGGTATGATTGTTGATGTGTACGTTGTCCTACGGACTAAAACCCTCCGGTTTATATAGACACCGGAGAGGGTTAGGGTTACACAAAGTCGGTTACAATGGTAGGACATCTTCATATCCGTATCGCCAAGCTTGCCTTCCACGCCAAGGAAAGTCCCTTCCGGACACGGGACGGAGTCTTCAATCTTGTATCTTCATATTCCAGGAGTCCAGCTGAAGGTATAGTCCGGCTATCCGAACACCCCCTAATCCAGGACTCCCTCAGTACCCCCTGAACCAGGCTTCAATGACGACGAGTCCGACCCGCAGATTGTCTTCGGCATTGCAAGGTGGGTTCCTCCTCCAAGTACTTCATAGAAGATTTTGAACACAAAGATAGTGTCCGGCTTTGCAAAATAAGTTTCCACATATTGCCATAGAGAAAATAATATTTACACCAATATAATCTGCTGACGTATTCCGTAGCGTGTCACACCACGGCCAAGCTTTTATCCGAGTCGTTTCATTATCCCACCTCAGCGCGTTATGCGAGGTGGTTTCCTTGGAACGTCTTGTTAAAGCAGAGATCGTGTCCCCTTATCCCGGGATTCTCATCAATACGGGCGTGGGTAACCCAACCGCGCCATTGATTACGGCGCTCGGAGATAAGCGAGTCTTACCAGGCTGGTGGGGACATGTAGTTGCGTCCACCCATATAAGGGGATAGGGATCCACCTTTTCACCTACGCCTTCTTCCTCCTTCGCCTATCCATTCTTGCGCACTCGAGCTCCAGCGCCCAAGTCCGCACTCCCCACCTCAACCTTCTCCAGCCATGTCCGAAGCAGGAGGCAAGTGGATGGTCTCCTCCGCCACGGAGGGACACATCAAAAAGCTGAGGAAAGCCGGATACCTGTCTAACGACATCGCATACCGGCTTCCCGAAAAGGGGCAGCTCATCCCCACACTACTAGAAAAAGGGCTATAGATGGGATTGACACTAATGGCGCACCAGACAAGCGGTGCGCCATTAGTATATACTAATGGCACACCACCTTCTGATACGCCATTAGAGTTGAAACTACTAATGGCGCACCTGGCCCAGGGTGCGCCATTAGTATCAAATTTTTTTTGAACTAGTGCGCCTGTCCAAACATACTAATGGCGCATCCAGACACAGTGCGCCATTACTAGTTGTAACTAGTAATGGCGCACCTGTCGGAAAGTGTGCCACTAATGTTGTTTTTTTATTATATTTTTTATTCCTTTTTTTGCAAAACTACTAATGGCGCACTGTTCCACCGTGCGCCATTACTAGTTTAAACTAGTAATGGCGCACTGTGGGACAGTGCGCCATTAGTATGTTTTTTTTTGCAAAACTACTAATGGCGCACCACCAGAAGGTGCGCCATTAGTAACCTGGATTACTAATGGCGCATTTAGAGTTGGTGCGCCATTAGTAAGTGGGCAGCAACAAGATATTTTGGACAGCCTCTCCTACCCACACTCACTTTCTCCCCACTTCATTCTCTCCACCTCCTCCTTTTCTCGGGTGCCTCCTCTTTTTCACCTCATTTCCACCATAGATTCATTCAATTTAAGTGGTTAAATTACCTTGTTTTGATAGGTAAGTAAGGGGGGAAGCTATATTTATGTTGTTCTCCCTACAACAATGTGCACATGCACTTTTTATGGCCTAGCTAGATCTATGTATGTTCGTGGTGTTGCATATGTTTGTGGTGTTGCATATGTGTTTGTGTTTGGAGGTGTACCGGTATTTGAAATGCGATAGTTGCCAATATTTTGCCGGAATGTTGATTCATTTCCGTTTCAGCGAGAATTTTGGCATTAAGCATTCTTTTTGGTCCTATTTTTAGGGAAAGTCATGCCAAATTTTTTCTTGGTTCTAAAATATCGTTTTGCTCTACCCCGCAGGCGACCATGGTCCGCGCGATGACCGAAGGCATCGTGAATAGGTTTTTGAGGTCCGCGAAGGCCGAGATGCTTCAAAAGAACGAGACGGAGATAAGATGTCCGTGTCGAAGATGCAAGCTGAAGAGCCTTATTGCGGACCCGGATTCCGGGCAGGTGCGGGACCACGTGCTCTTGCGTGGTTTCATGGATGGCTATCGGTGGCAAGGTGATGAAGATGACTACGAAGTCGTCCATGGGGGCCGGGCACGAAATGAGGAAGGGCAGCAAGACAACCACTGCGGCTCAGGCGGGCGAGAAGACGAAGAATCCCCAGGAGATGATCATGACGGTGATGCTGTACACAGTCATCATGTAGAAGATGCAGGACATGATGATGAGGAAGATGCTGGAGCAGACGACGGGCATGATCATGAAGATGATGATGCCGGCGGAGCAGACGACGCTGGACCATCGATGGGCTGGGTGCAGGACCCTCATATTCAAGAGCTGCTTCTCAAGCAGACGGATAATGCAAGAGCTGCCGCCCGAGAGAAAGCCAAGATGGATCAACTTGAGTTAGACGCGGTTAGTCCATTGTATGAAGGATGCAGGCCCGAGGATACCCGCCTGAAAGTAACGCTCATGGCTCTGGAGATGAAGGTAAAACACAAAATGACCGACGCATGCTTCGACGAGAACATGTCATTCTGGCACGAACGTCTTCCCAAGGGGAACAAGTGCCCGACCAGTTTGGAGGAGGCAAAGAAAATCGTGTGTCCTCTGGATTTACCGCACGTGAAATACCATGTGTGCATGAACAATTGCATCATTTATCGGGACGAGCACGCGGAGTCTACCATATGTCCGGTGTGCGGCGTCACTCGATACAAGAAGAGGAAGAAAGCTCCTCGAAAAGTGGTGTGGTACTTTCCGTTCACTCCTCGTCTGCAGCGGTATTTCGCGGACCCTAAGGTAGCAAAGCTCCTGCATTGGCACGCGGATAGGGAGGAGAAGAAGCGAGAAGATGACGCAAATGATCCGGAGATAGATAAAAAAGACAAGATGCTGAGTCACCCTAAGGATGCGAGCCAGTGGCAAGCGATGAACTTCGAAGACCCAGAATTTGGGAACGATCCAAGGAACATCGTGCTGGGCGCGAGCACCGATGGAGTCAATCCGTTTGGCAGCCAGAGAAGCACACATAGCACCTGGCCTGTGTTTGTGTGGATGTACAACCTTCCCCCCTGGTTGTGCATGAAGAGGAAGTACATTCACATGAGTATGCTAACTGAAGGACCGAAACAACCAGGGAACGACATCAATCTGTATCTGGGGCTGCTAAAAGAGGAGCTTGACACGCTGTGGAAAACGCCAGCCAATACGTGGGACGCCGCAGAGAAAGAATATTTCCCTATGAGAGCCGCGCTGCTCACGACGGTGCACGACTATCTCGGTTACGGATATGTCGCGGGGCAGGTGGTCCACGGATTTTCTGGATGCGTCAGGTGCATGGATGACACAACGTATCGCCAGCTAGATAGAGATCCCGGGTCTTCGAAAACCATGTTCATGGGACATCGAAGGTGGCTTCACGACGATGACCTGTGGAGAAAACGCAAGGATCTGTTCGATGGTGAAACCGAACCCCGAGGACGCCCGCGTACGAGGAGCGGCGAGGAAATAGACGAGCTGTTGAAAAATTGGAAAGACTGCCCACTGCCGGGAAAGAAGCAAAAGGCACCAGAGCCGGGAAAGAAGCGAAAGGCGCCAGAGCCGCTGCTGAAGGTATGGAAAACGAGGTCTGTTTTCTGGGACTTGCCGTACTGGAAGATCCACCGTGTGCCTCACAGCCTTGATGTCATGCATATCACGAAGAACGTGTGCGAGAGTCTGCTTGGTACCCTGCTCAACATGCCAGAGAGGACCAAAGATGGGCCGAAAGCAAGGGCAGACTTGAAATCAATGGGCATCAGGCAGGAGCTTCACGCTATATATGATGATCATGATCATGATGATGATGATGATGATGATGAGGCGAAGCAGGACACAGAAAGTCGTCGCAAAGGCAAAAAGGCCAAGAAGACCGGAAATGACTACCCTCCCGCGTGCTTCACTCTAAGTCAGGAGGAGATCGAGCAGTTTTTCACCTGCCTCGTAGGAGTAAAACTTCCTTACGGTTACGCGGGGAAGATAAGCAGATACCTAGACCCAGCGAAGCTGAAGTTAAGCGGGATGAAGTCTCACGACTGTCACGTGCTGATGACGCAGATACTTCCAGTTGCAATCCGTGGGATCATGGACGCGCATGTCCGTGAAACCCTATTTGGCCTATGCAACTTTTTCGACGTCATCTCTTGGAAGTCTGTTGGCGTGAGGCAACTCAGAAGGCTACAGGAAGAGATCGTGGTGATACTATGCGATCTTGAGATGTACTTCCCGCCCGCATTCTTCAACGTTATGGTGCATCTGCTGGTCCATATCGTGGACGATATCATCCAACTCGGGCCGACATTCCTGCACAGCATGATGCCGTTCGAAAGGATGAATGGTGTCATCAAAGGATACGTTCGCAACATGTCACGTCCAGAGGGAAGCATAGCCAGGGGCTTTCTGACCGAAGAGTGCATCTCCTACTGCACGAATTATCTAGGCATCGAGAACCCCGTTGGTCTGCCCGTCAACAGGCACCTCGGCAGGCTCGCTGGATGGGGTCACCGTGAGGGTCGCCGCGAAATGCATGTCGACTTCGAGGGTCGACTCGCCGACTTTGAAAGAGCAAACCTAGTCGCGCTACAACACATAGACGTGGTCGATCCTTGGGTGGTAGAGCACAAAACCTTTATTAAGAAGACGTACAATGACCGAGGCCAACAGAGGACGGACGGAGATATACTCAAAGAGCACAACTCATGTTTCACGCATTGGTTCAAGCAGAAGCTTCTGTCGTACCCTTTACATGAGGATTCTTCCGCGGAAGAACAACTCATATTCGCCTTGTCACAGGGCGCCGAGCACAACCTGATGACCTATGAGGCGTACGATATCAACGGCTACACATTCTACACCGAGGCCAAGGACATGAAGAGCGATGGTTATCAGAACTTCGGGGTAATGATGGAATCCTACACCGGTAACGACAAGGACAGATACTACGGAAGGATCAAGGAGATCTGGGAGCTGAGCTACGCTGGAGAGAAGGTCCCGATGTTCCGTGTCAGATGGGCCAAGAGCGTCCTAAAAGAAGACCGGTATTTCACCACCATGGTTATACCCGAAGCCAAATCCAAGACCGCGGGCGCAAACGTCACCGCGAAAAACGAGCCATGGGTACTGGCTTCCCAAGTGGACCAATGCTTCTTCATTACCGACCCGTCAAAGCCCAGTTGTGTTGTAGTGAGGAGAGGCAAAAGGAAGATCATCGGAATGGATGGAGTAGCCAATGAGCAAGACTTCAACAAGTACGGTGACCCGAGGATCGAACATGACGACGATGATGAAGTAGCAGCATACACCACAAGAAGAAGCAGGACCACCCTACCTAAAGGACGTCCGTTCCACAGAAGAACTCCATTTGCGAAAAAGAAGGGCAAGAAGATTGTGAACAGATAGCTAGCTAAGATCGATTGTATTTAAATCGTAGCCTTCATTTCTCGATTGTATTTCATGGGCACTTTTTGAACTATCATGAATATTTTTAAATTTCATGGACACTCGATCTCGATCCCCCTCCATCTCGATCGCTATCCCACCTCGCCAGATCCGGTCCCCCTCGCCGCCGAGCACCCCCCGGTCCACCGGCCGCCGCCGCCGACCCCCCGCACCCTCAATTCCCCTACTCAACCGCCGCCGCCGACCCCCCGCACCCCTCCCCTTCTCAACCGCCGCCGCCGACCCCCCGCACCCCTCCCCTACTCAACCGCCGCCGCCGACCACCCGCACCCCGCGCACCCTCCGCCGCTCCACCGGCATTACTGCTTGATGATATTTTTAAAAAAATTATTACTGTCTTATAAAAAAATATTACTGTTATGATTTAAACAAGTTTGAACATATTTAAACACAAATAAGTATCAAACAACATTTTAAATGCATAAAAAAAATTTATGGAGCCTAGGAATCGAACCCAGGACCTCCTGGTGTGAGAACTGGCTGCTGACCAGTCGAGCTAGTAGAGGGAACTTGGTGTGGATCAGGTCAGGTGGAAGATAACATATCGGCTCGAGCAGAAATCAAAAAAAATACTAATGGCGCACCAGGGTGAGGTGCGCCATTAGTATGGATGTACTTATGGCGCACCGAGGGGTGGTGCGCCATTAGTATTGTGGCACCCCCATCCATATTTCCACCCCGGCCCAAACCTATCCCCTCTCTCTCCCTCGCCCTCGCCCTCGATCCCCTTCCCCTCTCCTCTCCCGACGCCGCTGCCCCGCCGCCTGACGCTGCCCCGCCGCCTCAACGCCACCCCGACGCCGCCTCGACCCCGCCGCGACGTCTCCAACCACCGCCGCCTGAGGCCCCGACGTCGGCGCCGCTCTCCCCGTTGCCCCACCTCATTGGACGCCATCGCCCCGCCACCCTCGTCGCCGGCGGCCCGGACGCCGCCCCGTCCACACCACCGTCGCCGGAGCACCACCACCACCCGGACCTCGTCGCCTCCTCCCTTGCGTCGTCGTCGTCCCCGACATCCTCCCCGCACCCCACTGCCCTATCCCTACGGCCCCCGTGAGCTCCCCCTCCTCCTCTCCCCCTCTCCCCCTCGTGCGCACATGAATGTATTGTATGGATGTGCTGTGCTGTGCTGTGCATGCATGCAAGGCAGAACTGAATGGATCTTTTGTGGTCTTGTTCATACAGCAAATGTGAATTATCTAGGGATAGCATTACCATACAGTAATGAGTTTCTTGATGGCTGTTATTTCCAAAAAAAAGAGATCCATGGGCACTAGCACGCTGGACATATTTTTATAGAAGAAGCCCACCCAAGTGAGGCGTCAGAAATTCGTTCCGGACGGGATTCGGACTCTGGACACAGGGTGCACCATTGTGAACCTTGGCACTAGGCTACTGCCTAGTTGTCAATTCGCTGTTATTTCTCATAGTGATGATTTGGATCATGTCAATGTGTTCTTCTTTGCTTAAATTGGGCTGAAGATTCAGATAGATTTACTATGTCTAGTAGGGTTAATTATACGTGTGAGTTCTTCAGATATATTATATAGATGAGTTGACGATGCACCTTTTCACAAGCTGTTGAGAGTTGTCACATGTCAGTCATGCTTCTACTGAATGCTACTAAAGAAGTAAACAACCTATAAATAGAAATTAAGAATGTACAGTTTGACCTGTTAGTTTCTCAAGTAATAACGGTTTAGAGTTTCATTGCCATGGGGTGCATGCCTATTTTGAATGGTACTGTAGTTGTATAGCAGAATTGGTTGCGCACAGCTTCTAGAATCTACATTAGTTTATATCATGATATGAACAGTAGTAATCAACGTATCCTAAAGGCGCCTATCTACCACATGGCTAGTGGCACATGTTCATATCTGGAAAGAGAACTAGAGTGGAAAACAGCACCACACATGCAAGGTAAAATTAGTAACATGAGCATACTGGACAGGCACACAATGCCATACATGGGAATTGAACTCATATCCTTAGGAAATGGTGTGAAACAGAATATTGCCATTTTAGTCATATCCTTAGGAAATGGTGTAGGTTGTTTCCTAAGTTATGCCTATCAACACAATAGTTGTTCTAATGGCGTAGTGGGTGATTTGGGGATCTTTGCAAACCTGCCTCTGAACTGATTTTATTTGTTCATCATGCTTTTGTACTATTGGAGCTTCAGTTGGGTGGCTGCTGTGATATGGGGTTTTAGTTTTCTTGGAATTGGGGATTGATATTTGGATATACAGATAGGATTGCAAATGCTGTCAGTAGGACTGACTACTGATAGGCACTGTGATATGTGATTATTTTCCAGCTTCTTACCTAGGTGCTTCTGTATTGTGATTATTTTGTTTCGAGGGACTATAAAAATGCTTCCATTTATCAACAGAATTCCGGTTCTGTTTTGAAAGTTGGCGACACAGAAGATGCATCAGCGTCTTGCTGCCATGCTTAGTTTGATGTTGTGATGGAGGCCTTTTTTGCCTTGTCCACCCGAGAGGCCCTTGAGTTTGCTGGAATGTCGATTAACTTCCGTTCCGGCAAATTCGGGTACTCCATATGTCCTATTTTCAGCAAAGGTCATGCTGAAATTTTCCGTGAATTTTAGCATGACTTTGCTAAAAATAGGACATATGGGGTACTTGTGACTAATGCATGGGCCGGGGTATCTTAGTAGTTAATTAAGTAGGATCAAGTGCCCCGGCATACTTGTGACTAATGCATGGCTTTTAGGGTGCCTCGGTGTCGATAAAAACCGAAATGATGAAAGCTTAGGCTTTTAGGGTGCCTTGGCGTCGAAAAACCCTCAATGATAAAAGCTTAGCTTTTAGGATGCCTCGGTGTCAACAAACCCTAAATGATGAGACCATGATCTTGTTCCTTGACAATAACCAACTTTTTGACCAAACTTTGTTCCTATTTAGAGAGAAACATGGCCAACAACGATGAGGCCGGGGGTTCGGGCGGCAAGGCATTCTGGGAGCTGTCCCAGGAGATGGAGGAACAACCTCACTTGTATGAGGACGCCGCCTTCCCCACTGATCCTGAGACCACTGATGGTACCGCCGAGGATGACCCCACTGATGCCACCACTGATGGTGCCGCCGAGGATGCCACCACTGATGATGGCGGCGCACGCACAGATGGCAGCCAACCGAAGAGGCAACGGAAGGACCGGCGCCCGACCGTGCTCCGCACCCTCAAGGAGGAAGTTACTGAAGTGGACTCCGACGGGAATCCAACGGCGCCCGAACGAATAGTCAAGGGGTACTCGCTTCAGCTTGGGTGCATTCTCCGGAGCACCGTCTCGATCAACACCGAGAACCTGAGGCATCCTGACCGAGGGAATTTGTGCAACCTCCTCTTCACGAAGCTGCATGAATGATACAAGTTCCCCGCTGAATTTGAAAACACAAGCCTCAAAGGGAATAAAGTGAACAATGCTGCCCTCACGAAGATGAGCAAGGCCCTGTCTACTTGGAAAAGCAATGTGAAGAGAATGATCGAGAAAGGTGAGAGTTATGAGAAGATCAAGGAGAAAAATCCTTCGATCACTGAAGATGACTACAATGACTTCAAGATCAATTGCTCGAGCACCGCAAACTCCGAATCAAGTAAGTGGGGGAAAGAAATGCGGGAGCTGATCTTAGGGGAACACACACTCGGTCCCGGCGGTTACAGAGTGGCGGAGCCTATATGGGATAAGGAGGAGGCGGATTGTGCCGAGCAAGGCCTACAGCCCCTCTTCGATAAATACGGTGACAAGCAGACCAGGAACTTTGTCAGGGCCCGGTACAAGAAGGACCCGAAAACAAAGGAGCTTACCACGAATCCGAAGACCAGGGCGCTTGAGCTTGTTCTGGTAAGGAATACACCCCCGCGTAATTAGCTCCATATGGTTGAATTCTAATTAATGAAGCCAAATTTCTAAATGGTTCACATTCCTTCCGCAGGCGACTGAAAGCAGTAGCGCGGGGTCGACTAAGAGCAACCCTTGGGACACCACTCTAAATAGGGCATTGAATGTAATGAAGAACAAGGATAAGCTCAGTAAGCCGACGTACGCTAGTCATGTGGCCGGCACAGGCTTGTCGACAAAATGGTCGTCATACTATAACACTGGTGGGCGAAAGGAGAAAAAGACCAGCTCGGAAAGCCAGGCGCGCGAGGTTCAAGAACTCAAGGCACAGGTGGCACGGATTCCGGAGATTGTCCAAGAGCAAGTGGAACAACAACTCGGAAGGACGATCACCGCCATTGTGCCTACCTTGATCCAGGGGTTGAGTGCGTGGATTGCGGGCGGCCAACAGGGGCCGCCCCCGATTCCTAGCTTCACGGCCAGCAACTCGCAGAACGCGATGGCGGGGCCATTGGTGTCTCCGGCGGAGGCGGCATTGGTGTCTCCGACGCCGGCACGGGAGCTTAATGCACCCGGGTGTACGCCGGCCGGCACCTCTGCAGCAAGCGGCCCCTCCGTCAACTGCACGCCCACTGTTGGCGGTGCCTCGACATTAGCCGAGCTTGACGCCATCATCACGGTAACTAATTAAGCCTCTCTCGGCCGAGGACTTCATCTCCTTGCCTTTGACTGGGAATCCCTGACGCCCTACATGTTTTCGCAGGGCGCCGCCGATGTTCTGTGCACTCTCCTGCACTTCGTGAACAACGAGTTGGTCGATGTCGCCAAGGGCAAAATCGTTCAACCGGGCAACCCCTTGTTCCACGGTACCTAGATGCCACCCAACTTGTTTAGGGTTCAACTGGTTCGAGTGCTGCCAGGCTGCGACGAGTTGTTACCTCCGATTCGACCCGTCGGGGCCGACGATGATGATGTGACGACCCTCAGCGCCTGCCTGAGCTGGCCCCTGCTTTGGCCGAAGAGCCAGATTCGTTTCGGGGCAGGGGACACCACCCCAAAGACAACACTGCCAGTCGTGCCGGCGCCAAGTCGGCCCCATGGCAAGACCGCCGCAACGGTGCCGGACATCCCTATGCCACTGGATCCAAACATGCATATGGCACAGGATCAGAACGACGACGACGACGATACATTTGCCAACGTCGATCAGTACTTTGCCGATCATGGGTACGGTGGCGACTTCATGGGGCCTCCTTCTCAAGAACCCAACCCAACAAAAGACGTGCACGATCTAGCTGGTATCGCGGAGAAGCCAAGTTGCAACAGGCGTCGTCTGCCATTCAGCTCTCAGGAGACGCCTCCAGCTGCCGACTTCACCGAGCCTCAGATAGGCGAGGTGCGAAATATTATCAGCCCCAACACACTCAAGAAGGCGGTCTGTGAGCAGAACTCGGTCCCATTACAGGAGAAGAAGAAGGCACGCAAAAGAAAGACTAATAAGGGTGCGGGCCAGCCGGCACCGAGTACGATCTGTGCTCAGGACGGGCCACCTTCACCTGAGGATATCTCGAGGAGGGTGCATGTGGCAGGTAGGCCGATGCTACCGAGAAATATGCTCGATGCTGCAACCGGTGCTATGCGGAGTCTGCATGACAGTGTTCTTTCTTTGGAGAAGCGGCGTCTCGGAGAGAAGGATGTGGCATACCCGGTTTTCGCGGCCAAGGTGCCAGAGGGCAAGGGCTTTGTGGACAACTCCATCGGGGGTACGATCGTCCTGCGGTTTGATGACATCCACGCTATGTTGAACCTTCATCCGCTGCACTACACCTTTGTTCGGCTATTTTCTCTGAGTATGGAGATGCGGATCATTCGCGACAAGACCCCGGACGTCGTGATAGTCGACCCCTTCTACATGCGTGCCAAGATCTTGGGCAGCGCTGGGGACCGGCAAGTCGCGACTTCTTACCTCGAAGGCGTCATTCTGGCAAACCAAGATAAGGATAACTTCCTCGTGCCTTACTTTCCCGAGTAAGTCCTCCCCTCAACCGCCCCGTAACATATGAATTCTTAGATTTCGATCGTTTTTCTTTTAACATTCCGTGTTTTCTGAAGTGACACACATTGCACGCTCATCCTCCTAAGCCCCAAATATTCCATGGCCACGTATTTCGACCCGGACCGTCAGTCGAACGTAGACTACACAAATGTCAAGAAGGTTCTTGATGATGTTCTCCCCGGCTACGTCAAATCTGGAGGCACCTTCACCAGGCCTATTCGTAAGTATGGCAAGCACGTGTTCTCCCACAATACGACGTTCTGCTGCGTCAAGCAGCCTCCTGGCGGTCAGAAGGGTGCCTACTACGCCATCCATCACATGCGGGTGATCGTACGGGACCATCATCAACTTCTGCTACCGAGTAAACTCAAAGATTGGGCAGCGAGCGTGTCGGCAATCCAGGACGCGGACATCAGACAAGAATTCTTTCACATCCAGTCGGAGTTTGCGGAAATCATCCATCAAGATGTCCTTCATACCTCGGGGCAGTTCTACCTCAGAAATCAACCGTCCAACAGTGACATCGACACAATGCTACAAATGCAGGCTGACAACGACCGTTATTTCATGACTCCCACGATAGACGGCGGCTTCATCCACGCTCCGGTCCCTTGAGTCGAGTCGAAAGCAGTGATGCTGTGTCTAGTTCTGAAACATCGATTGGCTCATGTTGTAATTAAACTTTAATGAACTTGTAGTATGTCTCTTTGGTTTCGAGAGTCGTTCAACTTAGATGTAATCGATGCTATTAATGTCTTGCTTTTCTCTTCCGATCGTTCTGTTGCATACTTATATATTGCTTATGTATTGTCTGTGAATTGGTACTAACGTTTCGTTTGGCTAGTGCATAGCGATGCCGTCGTATGTCGTGTACAAGGGTAAGGTTCCCGGAGTCTACAACGACTGGGAGGAGTGTCGGAGACAGGTTCACCGATTCAGCGGTAACAATTACAAAGGGTACACCACTAGGGCCGAGGCCGAATCTAGATACGCCCGCTATCTAGCGGGAGAGGGGAGGGAGCGTTGGAGGAACCGGATGAAGAAGGGTTTCATCGTGATGATGCTCATCGTGATGATGCTCATCGTGATGACCGCAGCTCTCTTCTATGTGATGGTAGTTTAGATGATCGATATCGACTTGTAATGTGAAGACAAACTCGCTACTCGCGGTCTCGAGACTTGTAATATAATGTTCTATCTTTGTTCGGTCTTTTCAATTCGGAGACTAATATGATGAATTGTATTCGGAGACTAATATGATGAATTGTATTCAGAGACTAATCTTCTATTGTATTCGATGAATCTGTTGTTGATGTGTGCTGTCTATATTTTGTCCAATTATACATTTTGTAACCTGTGCAAAAAACAGAAAATTAAAAAAAAACTAATATTCATACTAATGGCGCATCACATCACAGTGCGCCATTAGTATGCCAAAGGATACTAATGGCGCATCATTAAACAATGCGCCATTAGTATGCCGAAGTTACTAATGGCGCATCTTGTTGTTGTGCGCCATTAGTATGCCAAAGCACCTGGGTATACATGGCCCCCTGGGAGGCATACTAATGGCGCACTGTTGTATATACTAATGGCGCATCTGAGGTCCGCCATTAGTATACCAGATACTAATGGCGCACCAGTGGTGCGCCATTAGTAAAATATACTAATGGCGTGGCACTAATGGCGCACCCCTAATGCGCCATTAATGGCCAAATTAGGTGCGCCATTAGTAGGCCTTTTCCTAGTAGTGCCACCCCTAGGCCCCATGAGAGGGTGCTGTTCCTCCCCCATTTCCTCCGCGGACTGGGCTTACCTCTCCACCCATTTGTCCGGGGGCTCATGTTCTACTACGGCCTGGATTTCCACAATCTGGCCCTGAACTTCGTCCTCAACATCTCGGCGTTTATCGTCGTGTGTGAGGCCTTCCTCCGCATCTGCCCCCATTTCGGCCTATGGCTCAAGACTTTCAACGTCAAGCCAAAGGTGGTGCGCGGCAACCAGGCGGAGTGTGGAGGCGCCATGGTGGGCAAGATGGCCAACGTCCTATGGTTCGAGGGCTCCTTTGTGGAGACCCTGAAGGGGTGACAATAGGGGTGGTTTTACATCACCGAGCCGCGCGACGCCGAATGGGTCGCACCCCTGAGTTTCGATCCAGACCCCCTACACGGCTCACCTCCTGGAAGGAGACAGGCCTATCGTGGGGTAAGAAGGGAGAGCTGACCGGACTCCAAACATGCGTCCAAACCCTGGTGGACAAGAAGCTCAAACTTGTCAACGTAGTCCAGGTTATGCTCATCCACTTGATCCTCCCGTGTCAACGACGGGCTTTCAACCTGTGGGAGTTCAACCCGGCGCGGCACCAAACTCTGAGCAAGCTCTTCGACACGACGTACGAAGATGCCTGGAAGGTGCTTTTCAAGGGCGTTGAGGCTCCCGCATCCGCTACCAAGGACCGCGGATTCAGTGCGTAGCGTCATGCTCTCGCGGTAAGCTGTTTTTTCCTTTTACAAGGTATCAGTTTTTCATAGTTTGACTCTATGCGGGATCTAAACTCCCTTACCTTTGACAGGATTGGTAGGTGACATCCGGACAGATCAACTGTCCGGCTCCTTTGCCCGAAGGCCCAGCGGACGCTCGCCTGGCGAAGCTGCTGGTTCCGGCACCCTATGTGGTGCCGGAGAAGAAGGCCACAAAAAAGGCCGCAGGGACTCGAAAGAGTGCCCGGCGCCAGGAGGTGTCGGATCCATCATCCGACGGTTCCGAGGCGCACTGCTCCCGTGAAGACGAGGAGGAAGAAGAAGAGACCTCTCCCCCTCCAGCGGGGGGAGAGAAGAAAAGGAAGGCCGCCCTCTCGGGGGAGGCCGGAGGGTCCAAGAAGGGGAAAACCCTTCCTCCGGACTGCTCCACCGACACCGACGGCGGTGGAGAGGAGTGGCAGCCCAGGGCCAAGCCCCTGAAAAAATCGTAAGTATCCGAATACCAGAGTAATTCATAGTATTCGTTTATTGCACAGCTTTCCCTTACGTCGAATATGTTTATGCAGCCCACCCAAAGACCGGCTCGACGCGTCGTCGAGCGGTTCACTGGACTCGTCGGATGTGAACTCGCTTCCGACGGCTTCCTCCCCCCGCCCTACGGACGACACCGAAGTGTTGTCCCAATAGGTTCCAAGCCGGGACGAGGTGGTCCTGGAGGCGCCGCAAGGCAACCTCCTGGACTCCAGGAGTAAAGGGGATGAAACCCCCCGGGGCTCCAAGTCCGGCTCTAGGCCGGACACCGCTCCGGAACCTTCAGAGGTTCCAGAGTCCGACGGGGTACCTCCTTCCAAGAGGAGCAAGTCCGCTGTGCCGGTGGCCCCCGTCCAACCGGAGGCGCCGGACAATATGTTGGAGGCGCTCCAAGGCACCTCCGTCGACGAGGAGCACCGCGCTATTATGAGTGCGGTGGTCCAGAAGGTTCAGTCCGCCAAGAGCGGACTGACTAAAGCTTGTACTAGCCTTTTGACAGGCTTTAAGGTAAGTAAAGAATGTGTAAATAATAGTACCGCATAGACAGTAGCCCCTGATGCTCTGTTTGGTGTTCGGGAAGAAAAGCCAAATAGAGGATCAAATAGAATTCGCAGGAGTCTAACAAAAATGAGTCAATATGCATATGCAGGCTTCCCTGCTTGCGTCCGCCGCACTAACTGCGGAAGTGGACACGCTAAAGCAGAACCTCGAGCGGTCCGAGCAAGAGCTCGGGCGTGCCAAGAAGCAGCTCGAGGACAATGAAGGTAAAAAATACCATGTTTTAAAATATATATAAAAAGGTGCAATTGCAAAGAATGACAGGAGCTGTTTTAGGGGCCACGTCTGAAGTGGCGACCCTTAAGTAGGCACTGGTCGAGGCCGAGAAGAGGGCGGCCGAGGAGCGCACCGAGCGGGAGAAGTATGAGGCCGAGGTTGGCAAGGTGCGGCAAGAGCTCCAGGCTCTCATGGAAAAACATGAGAGTTTGGAGCTTGACTCAAAGACGCGAGCGTCCGAGCTCGCGGTGGCTATTTAAAACGCCAAGTTCTCCAAGGCCGAATCCCAGAAGACCCTCCAGGAGTTGGATGAGGTGAAGAAGATAGTGGCGGGTAAGGCATTCTTTATGCAAAGCAAACACATAGACGTGAGTTACTTGTTACTTACCCGAATCCGGAGCTCTCCAGGAGTGTTCGCAGATCTTCCCCGGAGTGTATCCGATGCCGCCGCATTCTACCGAGCCGAGCAGGGTAGCTCGGCAGAGAAAGTGTTCTTGTCTCAGTATACTGAGGCCGGACACCCCGTGCCCCTGAGCGACCAGCTAAAGCAACTAGTCGAGCCCCACAAGGCGGCCGAACAGGCCATGAAGGGCCTCATTGTTTGGCTGTGGCCTGGAGGGGCTCTTCCTGGGAGCTATTTCAGGCTGGTGCGGCGGTTGGTGGAGGCCTGTCCAAGGCTCGAAGTCATCAAGCGCTCCATCAGTATTGAAGGTGCACGTAGGGCCCTTGCCCATGCTAAGGTGCACTGGGGCAAGCTGGACGCTGAGAAGCTGGTGAAGGACGGGCCACCGCCGGGGAAAGAGCATCGCAAGCCCGAGAATTACTATAAGGATGTTCTGAAGGGTACCCGCCTTGTGGCGGATGAATGTTCTAGGGATGTAATTTTTGAGTGAAACTTGCTCGTTTTATCCTGTGCGCTGAAAACTTGTTTATATGCGCTAAGCAATGTTGTTGGAATTTAAAATATTACCTTCTGTGTGGTTGTTTATCAATTCTGAGAGATGGCGAGTCGTCGGCTTCTGCCCCCATGCCGCTAGTGCTGGGGTGTTCGGGGATAAACCTGAGCGCTCTTTTTCCCATGTTTGGGTCCTTCGAGGGAGGCGCTCAGCCCAACGAACAAGGCAATCGGACTATAATGCGTGAACACTCTCACTTAGCCATAGAATTCTATAATTTTAAATTTCGGCGAAGCCCTTGGTATTCAGAAGACCGAGTTCGGGGCGCTATCCACGCCTTGGACGGACAGAGACGGCTCCTCGCCCTAAGCGGCATAAGTCTTTAGGGACTCGAAAAAACCTCTCGAACAGTGACCAGCTCTCGCTTCATCATGACAGTCAGTTTTAGCTTTCTCCACTAAGGTGCTCGACCCAGCTCAACTGGGGCACAATCGCAGTGGTTCTCCTAGTGCTACCTTAGCCGATATAGCGGAACGTAAGGCACCAAAACATAGGAGCCGGGCAAACCCAACTATTGACCCAAGACATGATTTGGAGCTGATGCATATAATGTTATAAGTTCGGGGTGCCGCACTTGTTAAAGTCTTCGGACTTCTCACACCATATTGAGGGGTACTAAAGTCCCTGGCGTATTTTGGCCGTACCAACGTGTATGGGTGCAACATGTCGTTAAGGAACATATATAAAGAAAAAAGGTAATGCAAAAATAGACGAAAGCTATGCATTGTTTATTAAAAAGAGGTGCGATCAAGGCAGAACGATACAAGTAATGCGATAAGTGGAAGGTTGGACTAGTTAACATGTCCGGTCCTGGGGCAAGCTGCGGAATAGTATGCGGAACGGGTATACTGCTCGTGATAGAGACCACCTGGGAGTTTCGTAATGTGGCGTGGCTTGTCTGCTTCCCTGGTTCTTGCATCGTTTGTGCGGCAATTGAATTGCCGAACAGGCCTTCCGAAGGATGGAGTCCTGAAAGTAAGAGAAAATTAAAAAATCGGTAGCCCCTGGTACGGTTTAAGCCGTGTTTTGGGCGTGCCGTGATGGTGCCCCTCCCCCTGTGCCCATGGTATCTCTAGAGCGTAGTTATGTACGCGAAGTACTGGTGTCGCCTTTTTGCGAGGGTTGGGGTTGGGGCCGCATTGCTACGCCTGCTCGGAACGTCCAGGCGGTCTTGTTGTAGGTTACTCCGGGCATGCTTGACGGTGTCCGGTCGTTTAGTGGCGGGACTGGAGAACTGGCTGGAGAGGCTGCTTTGTACTTCCGCTGCAAGGGCCGCCGTGTGCTCCTCCATTCGGAGGGAGCGTTCGGTGTTTCCATTGACCGTAATTACTCCTCGAGGGCATGGCATCTTGAGCTTAAGGTATGCATAATGCGGTACCGCATTGAACTTAGCGAATGCGGTTCGCCCGAGCAGTGCGTGATAACCACTGCGAAACGGGACTATGTCGAAGATTAACTCCTCGCTTCGGAAATTATCCGGAGATTCGAAGACCACTTCAAGTGTGACGGAACCTGTATAGTTGGCCTCTACACCTGGTATTACGCCTTTAAAGGTCGCTTTGGTGGGCTTAATCCTCGACGGATCTGTGCCCATTTTCCGCACCGTATCCTGGTAAAGGAGGTTCAGGCTACTGCCGCCGTCCATAAGGACTCTAGTGAGATGAAATCTGTCAATAATTGGGTCTAGAACCAATGCGGCAAATCCGCCATGACGGATGCTAGTGGGATGGTCCCTTCGATCAAAGGTGATCGGTTAATAGGACCATGGGTTGAATTTTGGGGCGACTAGCTCTACCGCATATACGTCCCTTAACGCGCGCTTCCGCTCCCTTTTGGGGACGTGGGTTGCGTATATCATGTTCACCATCCGCACTTGTGGGGGAAAACCCTTCTGTCCACTGTTGTTCAGCGGCCGGGGCTCCTCGTCGTCATCGCTATGCAGCCCCTTGTCTTCATTTTTGGCGTTTAACTTGCCTGCCTGCTTGAACACCCAACAATCCCTGTTGGTGTGATTGGCTGGCTTTTCGGGGGTGCCATGTATCTGGCACGAGCGGTCGAGTATTCGGTCCAAACTGGACGGGCCCCTAGGATTCCTTTTGAATGGCTTTTTCCGCTGACCGGATTTAGAGCCTCTGAATCTGGCATTAACTATTGTATCCTCAGTATTGTCACCGTTAATGCGGCGCTTCTGCTTGTTGCGACGCGACCTGCCACTACTGTCCCTGGTGTCCGAATTACCAGGGTTCTTGGTCATATTGTTGCTACGAGCAAGCCAGCTGTCTTCTCCCACGCAAAAGCGGGTCATGAGTGTCGTGAGTGCTGCCATAGATTTCGGCTTTTCCTGTCCAAGGTGCCGGGCCAGCCACTCGTCACGGATATTGTGTTTGAAGGCTGCTAGGGCCTCAACGTCCGGACAGTCGACTATTTGATTTTTCTTTGTTAGGAATCGAGTCCAAAATTGCCTGGCCGATTCCTCTGGCTGCTGAATTACGTGACTTAGGTCATCGGCGTCTGGGGGTCGCACATAAGTGCCCTGGAAATTGTCGAGGAATGCAGCTTCCAGGTCCTCCCAACAACTGATTGATCTTGTTGGCAAGCTGTTAAGCCAATGCCGAGCTGGTCCTTTAAGCTTGAGTGGGAGGTATTTGATGGCGTGGAAATCAACGCCGCAGGCCATGTGGATATGAAGGAGATAATCCTCGATCCATACCGCAGGATCTGTTGTGCCATCATATGATTCGATGTTTACGGGTTTGAAACCCTCGGGGATTTGATGATCCATTATTTCGTCTGTAAAGCAGAGTGGGTGTGCGGCGCCTCTGTACTGGGCTATATCATGACGTAGCTCCAATGAGCCTTGTCTACTGTGTTCGGCCCCGCCGAATTTGTGGCCGGCGTGACGGTTACCGTCTCGAGCCGTGGGGCGCCCACGCGATCCTTAGATCGATCTTGTTTGCCTTGCCTTGTCCTCCAACATGTCTCGTAAGTCCGACGCATATTCCCGTGCCTTGGTACGGGGTGCGGCTTGAGTGGAGGGCCGAGAGGCCTCTCTGTCGCGAGCACGAGGTGGCCGGTTGGCCGCATCAAGTGCTTCCTCCTCTAATCGGGGTAGCAACCTGCGCTTTGGGTAGCTCTTGGAGGGGCGTTCGAGTATATGCTCTTCGGCCGCAAGGACTTCAGTCCATCTGTCGACTAGCAAATCTTGATCAGCTCTAAGTTGTTGCTGCTTTTTTTTGAGGCTTCTTGCTGTGGCCATAAGCCTGCGTTGAAAACGCTCTTGCTCGACGGGATCCTCTGGCATGACGAATTTGTCGTCTTCGAGGCTTGCCTCGTCTTCGGAGGGAGGCATATAATTATCGTCCTCGACCTCTCTGTCTGCCGCTCTCTCATGAGGGCTGGTTTCTCCATCCTCCTGTTGTAAATCTTGCTGGAGGGGGTTTTCTTTGGCGCTTTCCGGAGTATTATTATCTCCCGTGCTGGAATCACCATATTTGTTTTGGCGGGATTTTGAGCAGCGCCGCTGACGCCGGCGCTTAGGCTGTTTCTTGGAGGGGTCATCCTCCGCTATTCCATCGCCATCTCCTTCTTTTGGGGTGTCCACCATGTATATGTCATACGATGAGGTGGCTTTCCAGGGCCTAGTAGGTGCTGGTTCTTCATCATCTCCTTCATCGGCGTCCATATCATCGATGTCTTCGGAGTCGAAGTCGAGCATGTCGGTTAAGTCGTCGACAGTGGCTACAAGGTGGGTGGTGGGTGGGCTTTGAATTTCTTCATCACCCGTACCCCAACCTTGCTGACCGTAGTCTGGCCAGGGCTCTCCTGATAAAGAGAGAGAGACTTCAGTGACTTCAAGATAACGCCGAAAGGCGAGTGCTGAAAGATGTTCGCGGCAGTGAACTCCATGATCGGCGCCCAATCGGATTCGATTGGTAGGGGCGCGGAGGGTTCGGAGTCCGGAGAGGAGTCCGGCTCCTTGGAGTCACGAGTCTCGCAGAGTACGGGGCTGGTGCTTGGCTCAATCGCCGTTGGGGTCGCAGCCCCCGAGGTGGCGTCCAACCGCCCATCCTCGATCGGCGCAGTTGGCTCCGAATTAAGGGTCGGAGCCGATGCGGGTGCGGCCTCCAGGGCACTGTTCGGCGGCAGAGCTAAATCATGCTCGTCGTGACAGTGCGGCGCGCTCGGCAGTGGCTCGAATCCGTCGAAGATCAAGTCCCCGCAGATGTCAGCTGTGTAGTTTAAACTTCCAAATCTGACCTGACGGCCAGGGGCGTAGCTTTCGATCTGCTCTAGACGGCCAAGCAAATTGGCCCGCAGTGCGAAGCCGCCGAAGACGAAGATCTGTCCGGGGAGGAAGGTCTCACCCTGGACTGCATCGCTATCGATGATCGTAGGAGCCATCGCCTGAGGGCGACGACACAGAGGAACTCTCAATGAAAGCACCAATGTCGGTGTCAAAACCGGCGTATCTCGGGTAGGGGGTCCCGAACTGTGCGTCTAGGCCGGATGGTAATAGGAGACAAGGGACATGAAGTTTTACCCAGGTTCGGGCCCTCTCGATGGAGGTAAAACCCTACGTCCTGCTTGATTAATATTGATGATATGGGTAGTACAAGAGTAGATCTACCACGAGATCGAGGAGGCTAAACCCTAGAAGCTAGCCTATGGTATGATTGTTGATGTGTATGTTGTCCTACGGACTAAAACCCTCCGGTTTATATAGACACCGGAGAGGGTTAGTGTTACACAAAGTTGGTTACAATGGTAGGAGATCTTCATATCCGTATCGCCAAGCTTGCCTTCCACGCCAAGGAAAGTCCCTTCCGGACACGGGACGGAGTCTTCAATCTTGTATCTTCATAGTCCAGGAGTCCGGCTGAAGGTATAGTCCGGCTATCCGAACACCCCCTAATCCAGGACTCCCTCATCCGGCACAGCTTCAGGCCACTCCTCCTCCTCCAACTCAGCCACGTCAGCCGTCTTCGCCGCCTCAGCAATCACAGAAGAGAGCCGCCTCAGCTATGGTGCGTAGCGGTACAAGTCGAGGTAGTACTGGAGGTACAGGCGGAGGAAAGCGATTTCAATATGGTCCAAGCCTCGCGCCTCTTCCGCAGAGGCCTTACGACATGTCCGAGGAGGAAAACGTAGCCATATCGAAGGCCGAGGTGGAAGCCCATTTTGCACCGAAACCGCCACTGCCGCCAAGGGATAAAGTGCCTGTGGAAAAGATTGACCACTTCATTCATATGGCTAGAGCACCAGCTCCCAAGCCTGTTGACACAGACTATGAGCGCCACATCAAGAAGTTAAATCAAGCACGTCTACAGAAAGAGGCGAGCTCGAGCTCAAGAAAATCAGCTGGCAAATGGAGCGGTAAAACCGTTCCCCAGCTGGGAGAACAGGCGGCGCAATCAATCCCCCTGCTTGTTGTGCCAACAACGCATGAGAGTAGGCGCACCCAATATTATTGTGGGCAAACCGTTAACGTTCCCGGGGTGGGTGATGTGGTAATAACCGAGGAGCATATTGCGCAGGCTGAATCGATCGGGATCACTGTTCGACAACTCCTCGATATCGAGCCCATGTCTCTGACTAGAGAGGAGGAAATAAAACGGAAATATGCCTAAGGCCAACCTTTGGTCGAGCCAGAGGAGGTCAATAAGCTCCCAACGAGAATGTATGAATTGTATCAATGGTACATGGACATTACCAAGATTTCCAATCGAGAGTCCCTCATGGTGAATGTCAACAAGGATCATTACTACCATGAGAAAGCTGTGACCGTTGAGTATTCAGAACTATTTCAGCTATACAATAAAGACGCACTCGACAAATCTATCGTCAGTTGCTATTGTCTGTAAGTGATTTCTTTCTGTAGTTTAAGTCTCAAGCTAGCTGTAGTGATCATTTTGATCAATCATTACCTGTAATTATCCTCACTATATTCTTTTCTGTGGTATTATGCAGGATGAAGATTTATGAAATGAAAAAAGGTGGACGCTATGGCATTGGGTTCGTTGACCCAAATACCATTAATGAATAGACATGGAAAATAGATCCATATCATGAAAAATGTGTAGAGGAAAGCATGCTACAGTTCTTCAAGGAACTCAAATACAATAAAGATATACTACTTCCTTAGAACTTCCAGTGAGTCACACTGTCTTGTACTACAAATTCTGTTTTTCCCTACTAGCTAGCTACATGTTTTTGCTTACATATGCCCACTTAATTAAGACATGCAAACGTGTGTGCATGCAGATTCCACTAGATCTTGTTAATCATTAAAGTTGATGAAGGAACAGTTGAAGTACTAGACTCACTACTTAAGAAAGCAAGTGATTACACCATCATGAAGGGGGTAGTCAATGGGTAATTTCAATCATTATTAACTATATCTTGGCCTATTTAATTAGTTCGTCATTTCCTGATAACAACTATTTAATAACCCATTTATTCATTTTCTTTGTCGGCGGGCAGGACTTGGGCAAAGTTCATCAGGGCCACTCCAGGCCCATGGAAACAAAATCTGAAATGGTATCGACCCAAGGTAAGTAATTAAGTAGTACTAGCTAGCTGCCATCTCTTTAATTATCATGCTTGATTAATTATTATCTAATCAAATTCCATTCTCGTAAAGGCCCTGAAGTAGGCGCCGGGGAATGATCTATGTGCATACTACGTTTGCGAGAACATTCGCATGATGGCAACCGAAAGGAGCAAATCTCAAAGACAGGAGTGGGTACGATATCGATTGTCAGAACACTATTCACAATTTTTACACCATTATCGATATCTAGTCACACAACTAATACACATGCATATTGATCTCCTTCTTAACAGTTCAAAGAGGTGCAGGACAAGCTCCTAGCACAGGACTGCATAGAAGCAATTCAAGAGGAAATAGCGGGATTTTTGCTCGACCAGGTCATAGATCCCAAAGGAGAATACTATTACCCGCTACCGCCCCCATGAACCACTTCCAATTGTTATCGTGCTCCGAAGGCACCAATTAGCTAGGCTAATGCCACTGGCTCCGAAGGCACCAATTAGGAGAAATTGTGTGTGTGTGTGTGTGTGTGTATACATGTGTGTATATATGTGTGAATTAATTAATGGTGGTTGTGAGACATTGGATGATATATATATATATTATGATCGGTTCTACTAGAAATTCTATTTATATATATGCGTAACGTGTACAATATGTAGTATCGTAAAATACCAGCAAACGAAAAATAATTAAATGGAAAACACAAAATTAAATGAAAAAGAAATCATAAACCCAAAACCCCCCCAACATTTTAATACCGGTTGGTGACACCAACCGGTACTAAAGGGCTCCCTGCCCCCGAAGCTGGCTCGTGCCACGTGGTTGCCCTTTTGCACCGGTTCGTGCTGAACCGGTACTAAAGGGGGGGGGCTTTAGTGCCTACACTTTAGCACCGGTTACCAAACCGACACTAAAGGGCCTTACGAACCGGTGCTATTGCCCGGTTCTGCACTAGTGCTGGGTGCCACCGATCAAAGCTCACTAGCGCGCCAATGCAGAACAAACGCCGGGAAGATTCAAACACACAACTGCGGTCGAAAGTTGTCCGGAACCTGATGAATAAATCAGCCGGTGGCGGACAGACTTCGATGAGCAAGTCACTTATTTGGATGTCGGGCGCAATGCCAAGAGCTTTGACAAGGTCGTCCGGCAAGACAGGAGGCCGGTCACCATTGATGGTTACCATCAGCAGTTTGCCGATAAACTGGTCATCAAGCGCCACCATGCCATTGTTGAGCGACAGCATGCAGCGCTCAAAGGCAGGACAGACCTCAGGATCTCTGGCTCGGAGATCTGCATTGATGATACGTCTCCAACGTATCTATAATTTTTGATTGTTCCATGCTATTGTATTATCAACCTTGGATGTTTTATATGCATTTATATGCTATTTTATATGATTTTTGGGACTAACCAATTAACCTAGAGCCCAGTGCCAGTTTCTGTTTTTTCCTTGTTTAAGAGTACCGCAGAAAAGGAAAATCAAACGGAGTCCAATTGACCTGAAACTTCACGGAACTTATCTTTGGACCAGAAGAAGCCCACGGAGTATCAGAGATGGACCAGGAGAGTCCCCGGCTGCCCACGAGGGTGGGGGCGCGCCCACCCCCATGGGCGTGCCCCCCTGTCTCGTGGACAGCCCGCAGATCCACCGACGTACTTCTTCCTCCTATTTATACCCATATACCCTAAAAACTTCGGGGAGCAGAATAGATTGGGAGTTCCGCTGCCAGAAGCCTCCGTAGCCACCAAAAACCAATCTAGACCCGTTCCGGCACCCTGCCAGAGGGGGGAATCCCTCTCCAATGGCCATCTTCATCATCCCGGCACTCTCCATGATAAGGAGGGAGTAGTTCTCCCTCGGGGCTGAGGGTATGTACCAGTAGCTATGTGTTTGATCTCTCTCTCTCTCTCTCTCGTGTTCTTGAGGTGGTACGATCTTGATGTATCGTGTGCTTTGCTATTATAGTGGGATCTTATGATGTTTCTCCCCCTCTACTCTCTTGTAATGGATTAAGTTTTCCCTTTGAAGTTATCTTATCGGATTGAGTCTTTAAGGATTTGAGAACACTTGATGTATGTCTTGCACGTGCTTATCTGTGGTGACAATGGGATATCATGTGATCCACTTGATGTATGTTTTGGTGATCAACTTGCGGGTTCCGCCCATGAACCTATGCATAGGGGTTGGCACACGTTTTCGTCTTGACTCTCCGGTAGAATATTTGGGGCACTCTTTGAAGTAGTTTGTGTTGGTTTGAATAGATGAATATGAGATTGTGTGATGCATATCGTATAATCATACCCACGGATACTTGAGGTGACAATGGAGTATCTAGGTGACATTAGGGTTTTGGTTGATTTGTGTCTTAAGGTGTTATTCTAGTAAGAACTCTATGATAGATTGAACAGAAAGAATAGCTTCATGTTATTTTACTACGGACTCTTGAATAGATAGATCAGAAAGGATAACTTTGAGGTGGTTTCGTACCCTACCATAATCTCTTCGTTTGTTCTCCGCTATTAGTAACTTTGGAGTGACTCTTTGTTGCATGTTGAGGGATAGTTATGTGATCCAATTATGTTATTATTGTTGAGAGAACTTGCACTAGTGAAAGTATGAACCCTAGGCCTTGTTTCAACACATTGCAATACTGTTTACGCTCACTTTTATCATTAGTTACATTGCTGTTTTTATATTTTCATATTACAAAAACCTATATCTACTATCCATATTGCACTTGTATCACCATCTCTTTGCCGAACTAGTGCACATATACAATTTACCATTGTATTGGGTGTGTTGGGGACACAAGAGACTCTTTGTTATTTGGTTGCAGGGTTGCTTGAGAGAGACCATCTTCATCCTACGCCTCCTACGGATTGATAAACCTTAGGTCATCCACTTGAGGGAAATTTGCTACTGTCCTACAAACCTCTGCACTTGGAGGCCCAACAACGTCCACAAGAAGAAGGTTGTGTAGTAGACATCAAGATCTTTTCTGGCGCCGTTGCCGGGGAGGTTAGCGCTTGAAGGTATATCTTTAGATCTTGCAATCGAATCTTTTTGTTTCTTGTTTTATCACTAGTTTTGTTTATATAAGAAAATTAAAAAAATGGAATTAAGTGTACCTCATATGCTTCATCTTTTTAATATCTATCATGAAAATAAGGATTCCGATAATTGTGCTGAAGTGATAGAAGAAGAATGCATTAGAATGTTTATCACTAAATATTTGAATGATGAGCGTGATTGCAATGTTGTTAGTATGAATTCCTTGAATATCCATGATGCTAATGATATGCAAAGCCACAAGCTTGGGGAAGCTATGTTTGATGAAGATGATATTTTTTGTCCCCCAAGTTTTGATGAGCAAATTTATTATGATGAAAGCATGCCTCCTATTTATGATGATTATATTGATGAAAGTGGATTTGGAGAGGTCATGACTTTATTTTGTGATGAATCCACTATTTCGGAAGAGGTTCCAATTGATTATGAGAACAAAGTTGCTATCTATGATGATTATTGTGATGACTTGTATGCTATAAAGAATAATTATATCCATGAAACTTGTCATCATGATTTTAGTTTTCAATTGGATTATGCCTCACATGATAATTATTTTGTTGAGTTTGCTCCCACTATTATTCATGAGAAGAATTTTGCTTGTGTGGAGAGTAATAAAATTTCTATGCTTGTAGATCATGAAAAGAATGCTTTAGGTGCTGGTTATATTGTTGAATTCATTCATGATGCTACTGAAAATTGTTATGAGGGAGGAATATATGCTTGTAGGAATTGCAATAATATCAAGTTTCCTCTCTATGTGTTGAAAATCTTGAAGTTATCCTTGTTTTACCTTCCTATGCAAGTTGATTCTTGTTCCCACAAGTTGTTTTCTCAAAAAATCCCTATGCATAGGAAGTGGGTTAGACCTAAATGTTCTAGTCATATTCTTCATGATGCTCTCTTTATGTTTTAATTCTTATCTTTTATGTAAGCATCATTGAAATCATCATGCCTAGCTAGGGGCGTTAAACGATAGTGCTTGTTGGGAGGCAACCCAATTTTATTTTATTTCCTTGCTTTTTGTTCCTATTTAGTAATAAATAATTCATCTAGCCTCTGTTTAGATGTGGTTTTATGCTTTTAATTAGTGTTTGTGCCAAGTATAACCGTTGGGAAGACTTGGGGAAAGTCTTGTTGATCTTGCTGTAAAAAACAGAAACTTTAGCGCTCATGAGAATTGCTGCCATTTTTATTGGAGAGTGCTATTTAGTTAATTATTTTTGAAGATGATTAATAGATAAATTCCTCACGTCCAGCAATTTATTTTAGAATTTTTGAGGTTCCAGAAGTTTGTATTAGTTACAGATTACTACAGACTGTTATGTTTTTGACAGATTATGTTTTTCATGTGTTGTTTACTTATTTTGATGAATCTATGGCTAGTAAAAGAGTTTATAAACCATAGAGAAATTGGAATACAGTAGGTTTAACACCAATATAAATAAAGAATGATTTAATTACCGTACCTTGAAGTGGTGCTTTGCTTTCTTTCGCTAACGGAGCTTACGAGTTTTTTGTTAAGTTTTGTGTTGTGAAGTTTTCAGGTTTTGGGTAAAGATTTGATGGACTATGGAATAAGGAGTGGAAAGATCCTAAGCTTGGGGATGACCAAGGCACCGCAAGGTAATATTCAAGGACAACCAAAAGCCAAAGCTTGGGGATGCCCCGGAAGGCATCCCCTCTTTCGTCTTCGTTCATCGGTAACTTTACTTGGAGCTATATTTTTATTTAGCACATGATATGTGTTTTGCTTGGAGCGTCATTTTATTTTATTTAGTTTTTCTTGCTGTTTGAATAAAATACCAAGATCTGAAATTCTTAAATGTTAAAGAGTCTTCATATAGTTGCCTAATTATTCGACTACTCATTAATCTTCACTTATATCTTTCAGAGTAGTTTATTGTTGCTCTAGTGCTTCACTTATATCTTTTTAGAGCACGGCGGTGGTTTTATTTTGAAGAAATAGATGAACTCTCATGCTTCACTTATATTATTTTGAGAGTCTTTAGAATAGCATGGTAGTTTTCTTTGGTTATGAATTTAGTCCTAATATGATGGGCATCCAAGAGGGATATAATAAAAACTTTCATATGAAGTGCATTGAATACTAAGAGAAGTTTGATACTTGATAATTATTTTGAGATATGGAGATGGTGATATTAGAGTCATGCTAGTTGAGTAGTTGTGAATTTGAGAAATACTTGTGTTGAAGTTTGTGATTCCCGTAGCATGCACGTATGGTGAACCGTTATGTGACGAAGTCGGAGCATGATTTATTTATTGATTGTCTTCCTTATGAGTGGCGATCGGGGACGAGCGATGGTATTTTCCTACCAATCTATCCCCCTAGGGGCATGCGCGTAGTACTTTGTTTCGATAACTAATGGATTTTTGCAATAAGTATGTGAGTTGTTTATGACTAATGTTGAGTCCATGGATTATACGCGCTCTCACCCTTCCACCATTGCTAGCCTCTCTAATATCGCGCACCTGTCGCCGGTATCATAAACCCACCATATACCTTCCTCAAAACAGCCACCATACCTACCTATTACGGCATTTCCATAGCCATTCCGAGATATATTACCATGCAACTTTCCACCGTTCCGTTTATTATGACACGCTCCATCATTGTCATATTGCTTTGCATGATCATGTAGTTGACATTGTATTTGTGGCAAAGCCACCGTTCATATTTCTTTCATACATGTCACTCATGAGTCAGTGCACATCCCGGTACACCGCCGGAGGCATTCATATAGAGTCATACTGTGTTCTAGTATCGAGTCGTAATCTTTGAGTTGTAAATAAATAGAAGTGTGATGATCATCATTAATAGAGCATTGTCCCCAAAAAAGAGAAATGCCAAATAAAAAAGAAAGGCCAAATAAAAAAGAAAGGCCAAATAAAAAAAAGAAAGGCCAAATAAAAAATAAAAAATAAATAAATAAAAGGGACAATGCTACTATCCTTTTTTCCACACTTGTGCTTCAAAGTAGCACCATGATCTTCATGATAGAGAGTCTCTTGTTTTGTCACTTTTATTTACTAGTGGGAAATTTTCATTATAGAACTTGGCTTGTATATTCCAACAATGTGCCTCCTCAAGTGCCCTAGGTCTTCGTGAGCAAGCAAGTTGGATGCACACCCACTTAGTTTCTTTTGTTGAGCTTTCATACATTTATAGCTCTAGTGCATCCGTTGCATGGCAATCCCTACTCACTCACATTGATATCTATTGATGGGCATCTCCATGGCCCTTTGATATGCCTAGTTGATGTGAGACCATCTTCTCCTTTTTGTCTTCTCCACAACCACCATTCTATGCCACCTATAGTGCTATGTCCAAGTCTCACGCTCATGTATTGCGTGAAGATTGAAAAGGTTTGAGAACATCAAAAGTATGAAACAATTTCTTGGCTTGTCATCGGGGTTGTGCATGATTTAAATATTTTGTGTGGTGAAGATGGAGCATAGCCAGACTATATGATTTTGTAGGATAACTTTCTTTGCCCATGTTATTTTGAGAAGACATGATTACTTTGTTAGTATTCTTGAAGTATTGTTATTTTTATGTCAATATTAAACTATTGTCTTGAATCTTATGGACCTTAATATTCTTTCCACAATAAAGAGAATTACATGGATAAATATGTTAGGTAGCATTCCACATCAAAAATTCTGTTTTTATCATTTACCTACTCGAGGGCGAGCAGGAATTAAGCTTGGGGATGCTGATACGTCTCCAACATATCTATAATTTTTGATTGTTCCATGCTATTATATTATCAACCTTGGATGTTTTATATTCATTTATATGCTATTTTATATGATTTTTGGGACTAACCTATTAACCTAGAGCCCAATGCTAGTTTCTCTTTTTTCCTTGCTTTAGAGTATCGCAGAAAAGGAAAATCAAACGGAGTCCAATTGACCTGAAACTTCACGGAACTTATTTTTGGACCAGAAGAAGCCCACGGAGTATCGGAGATGGACCAGGAGAGTCCTGGGCTGCCCATGAGGGTGGGGGGCACCCACCAACTTATGGGAGCAGAATAGATCGGGAGTTCCGCCGCCAGAAGCCTCCGTAGCCACCGAAAACAAATCTAGACCTGTTCCAGCACCCTGCCGGAGGGGGGAATCCCTCTCCGGTGGCCATCTTCATCATCCTGGCGCTCTCCATGATGAGGAGGGAGTAGTTCTCCCTCGGGGCTGAGGGTATGTACCAGTAGCTATGTGTTTGATCTCTCTCTCTCTCTCTCTTGTTCTTGAGGTGGTACGATCTTGATGTATCGCGAGCTTTGCTATTATAGTTGGATCTTATGGTGTTTCTCCCTCTCTACTCTCTTGTAATGGATTGAGTTTTCCCTTTGAAGTTATCTTATCGGATTGAGTCTTTAAGGATTTGAGAACACTTGATGTATGTCTTGCACGTGCTTATCTGTGGTGACAATGGGAGATCATGTGATCCACTTGATGTATGTTTTGGTGATCAACTTGCGGGTTCCACCCATGAACCTATGCATAGGGGTTGGCACACGTTTTCGTCTTGACTCTCCGGTAGAATCTTTGGGGCACTCTTTGAAGTACTTTGTGTTGGTTTGAATAGATGAATCTGAGATTGTGTGATGCATATCGTATAATCATACCCATGGATACTTGAGGTGACAATGGGGTATCTAGGTGACATTAGGGTTTTGGTTGATTTGTGTCTTAAGGTGTTATTCTAGTATGAACTCTATGATAGATTGAACGGAAGGAATAGCTTCATGTTATTTTACTACGTACTCTTGAATAGATATATCAGAAAGGATAACTTTGAGGTGGTTTCGTACCCTACCATAATCTCTTCGTTTGTTCTTCGCTATTAGTAACTTTGGAGTGACTCTTTGTTGCATGTTGAGGGATAGTTATGTGATCCAATTATGTTATTATTGTTGAGAGAACTTGCACTAGTGAAAGTATAAACCCTAGGCCTTGTTTCAACACATTGCAATACTGTTTACGCTCACTTTTATCATTAGTTACCTTGCTGTTTTTATATTTTCAGATTACAAAAACCTATATCTACTATCCATATTGCACTTGTATCACCATCTCTTTGCCGAACTAGTGCACCTATACAATTTACCATTGTATTGGGTGTGCTGGGGACATAAGAGACTCTTTGTTATTTGGTTGCAGGGTTGCTTGAGAGAGACCATCTTCATCCTACGCCTCCTACGGATTGATAAACCTTAGGTCATCCACTTGAGGGAAATTTGCTACTGTCCTACAAACCTCTGCACTTGGAGGCCCAACAACGTCCACAAGAAGAAGGTTGTGTAGTAGACATCAGTTGACCGGCGACATAATAGCACGCTTGAGTACATGGAGTACATGAGGGGGATTTGGGGAACTAGAGTAGGAATCCAGATTCCAGAGGTGGGGGAGGGGCGGGAGATTGGGGATGAAAAGGTAGCATTAATTTTGAACACGCCCTAATATGCTCTCGGTGCGCAAGCGCACGAAAACACTAGGGGCGCCCACATGTCGGCCTAAGAGTCCTTTTTCTTTTTTTTTTGAGAGCCCGACCTGAGAGTTGTAGTTGACCTGTTTGACATTGCGTTACTACTTGGCCCATATTCAACGGTACCTCACTGGCCCAAACAAGTGTACATCATCGAAAAGACACCGAGCTCAAATTATAACTTGAAAAAAGGAGACATGCTCTGAACACTGGAGAATGGTGATGCCCTCATTTAGCCCACCAGCAGTTCGAGACAATAAATAGTTCGAAACAACGATATATACAACATTCAAACACTGACTAGTGACTACTACTGACATAAACAACAATAGATGATAGTTCATAAGAAGTCTTGCTACACCACCAAAACGCACCTATCTGGAGCGCTCAGACTCTCGTGATCCAGATGAGAATGACATTCTAAATAGAGGCAACTGTTACATAGTAAGAGTGACATAGACGAGGATGACTGAATGACAAGGAATCAATATGCATAACAAAAGAGAGAACTACCCATCCAGAACAAGCAGCAAAGACAACAAGTCATTTGAAGAGGGATGATCCAACACCATCATAATTTGCAGCCCTGCTTCAGCCACCAGTGATTCGGAGACACCAGTACTCCACCCTTTTGACGCAACAACCAATTACCTATCAACCTGAAGGCTTGAACCACATCACTGCCTATCGTACTTGAGACATCAAATGATCAAAGTTAATCCAGATGCCTTTGTCATTCTCACCTTCTTTTGGCTGCAGGTTGTATCATTGACAATCAGGGGAGTCTGCTCCCGAAGTCCTTGGGCTCACCGTGTAGACACAATTTTCCCTAGCAAACAGAGCCTCTCTTCCATCAAGGTCCTTGCGAACGGTGATCTCCTCGTTAATCGGATAATTGAGTCCGAGAAACAGAGAGTGTGAACAAAGGCTGTTTACCCGCCTCCAACTCAAAAATCCTGAAGGCCCCAACAAGCTGGTATCCTGCTCATAGATGTAACAACCATTGTCCGGATACTCACGTATTTCACGGTGCTTGTACACAGTGGGTTTTTTGCAATATAACTTTTTCGGCTCATGTGTGAATGATCATCAGTCTTTTGCTGTCATCTGATCAAGTGAGGAACCAGTTGTACTTCCCTATTTTTGGCAAAGGTGGTGTGGTTACAAAGGGTAGTAACTGTAGGGACACTGCATCATATCAAAAAGGCAGGCATTTTCAATGTAAGATCATCATTGTTCATAGTATGCGTAGGATGATGCAAGAAACACCATTGATATGTCCCTGTTGGAGCCGAGAGGAAAATATAGGGAAATGTATACTGGGTTCGAAAATATAGAAGTGCCATGCATGGTTATACTTATGTTATCTCGCAATCGATTCTTCACAGTAAACTACCATGTCATGCATGTTATGTAATCATGTTCTGTCCTCACAAACAAATTCTTCAAGGAAACTAACATGCCATGCATTGTTATATACTCATGTTCTGTGGGAATTTTTTGTGAGGATATTATTCTCGTTATTGATTGCTGAAGGGCGAATATAGGTATGTACACATGGTAACACTACAAAATAATACACTTCCATGATGATACGTGTTTGTCACAGTAGGTCACGTTTTCTGTCATGCATGTACATCCATGACGATTTTATGACAGAATCAAGATAGTCATACATGTGCTGTCGTAGAAGTGTTCCATGACATTACCAAAATTATCATCACGGAAGTGTCCACTTCCATGATGATAAACCACGCGTCATAGAAGTGCTTTCGTCAAGGGTAGCCGACATGTGGCATCTATCGTAACGGGTCGCCACTAAGCTATCGGGTTTAGGTTTGGATCCAATAACCCTTTAATAGCCCCGACCAATGGGGATTTTCCACGTGTAAAATTCTCAATGGCCAGAGGAACCACGTGTCGGCTCACTGTTGGGACAGATGTCATCCACTCATTGGACCGCATGCACCTATGATATGTTGACACGTGGCATGACCCCAATAGAGGCCCATTCCCGTGAAAATGCCGACCTGTTTGACTTGGTCAAAAGGTAGCGGGCCGGCCCATAGAAAGCCTGTTAACGACATGTTCGCATATAGCCCATTTACAGCCCGCTAACTCACGACCCATTATGGCCTATCCAAATTGGGCCCAGTAAAGTCATCTGGGCTGTCCAATATGATTCCAGTCCGTTGTAACTTTGGCCCATGTATGGCCCATGACGGCTTTTGGCCCATATGAGGCCCTTTCTAACCTGGGCCCATTAAAGGCCTGAGGTGAAACTGGCCCATAATGAACAGTGTATCACTTTATACCCATTGACGACCCATTATCCCGTAGGCTGTCTCCAGCCCGTGTTATCTTTCGGCCTTCTAAGGGCCCATTTATTCTTGGGCTAATTTCTAGAATTCGGTTACTTACTGTCCGTTACTGGACTATTCCCCTTGTGGGCCAAATTTAACCCATGGTTACAGTGGGCCCGATTGTGGCCTGTTAATCCGTTGGGCTGTTTTCATAGCATCATCAAATATGGCCTATTAACGGCCCGTTATGGTCGGGCCATAAACAGACGATTTCCGCTCTAGCCCATTTTCGGCCCATTTTGTGGACCTTTATTGGTCCACGAATAGTATGGCCGATGTTTGGCCAAACGATTATTCGGCCTGTAGAAGGCCCATTGATTATATGGCCTGTAGAAGGCTGATGTCGCTTGAAGCTACGTCGGTATTTCCCCAAAGAGGAAGGGATGATGCAGCACAGCGGCGGTAGGTATTTCCCTTAGATATGAAACCAAGGTTATAGAACTAGTAGGAGAACCAAGCAACACAACGTAAACAGCCCCTGCACACAGATAACAAATCCTCGCAAGTCGATGTGTGAAAGGGGTTGTCAATCCCTTTTGGGTAACGGTGCCAGAAATTGGTGCATGAAGGGAGAAAGTTGTAATAGATTGAATAAATAGATCGCAAATAAAATAAAGTGCAACAAAGTATTTTGGGGTTTTTAGATTAATAGATCTGAAAATAAAAGCAAATAAAAGTAGATCGCAAAGGCAAATAATATGAGAAAGAGACCCTGGGGTCGTAGGTTTCACTAGTGGCTTCTCTCGAGAAAAATAGCAAACGGTGGGTGAACAAATTACTGTTGGGAAATTGATAGAACTTCAAATACTCACGACGATATCCAGACAATGATCATTACATAGGCATCACGTCCAAGATTAGTAGACCAACTCCTACCTGCATCTACTACTATTACTCCACACATCAACCACTATCCAGCATGCTTCTAGTGTATTAAGTTAATGGGGAAACGGAGTAATGCAATAAGAAGATGACATTATGTAGACAAGATCTATCTATGTAGAGATAGACGCCATCGTTTTATCCTTAGTAGCAACGATACATACGTGTCGGTTCCCCTTCTGTCATTGGGATCAAGCACCGTAAGATCAAACCCACTACAAAGAACATCTTCCCATTGCAAGATAAATAGATCAAGTTGGCCAAAAAACCCCAAATATCAAAGAAGAAATACGAGGCTATAAGCAATCATGCATAAAAGATAATAAAGAAACTCAAATACTTTCATGGATATAAAAAGATAGATCTGATCATAAAATCAAAGTTCATCGATCCCAACAAACACACCACAAAAAGAGTTACATCATATGGATCTCCAAGAGACCATTGTATTGATAATCAAGAGAGAGAGAGGAAGCCATCTAGCTAATAACTACGGACCCGAAGGTCTACAAAGAACTACACACACATCATTGGAGAGGCACCAATGGAGGTGGTGAACCCCATCCGAGATGGTGTCTAGATTGGATCTGGTGGTTCTGGACTTTGCGGTGGCTGGATCAATATTCGTTGAATCCCCTAGGGTTTTGGGAATATTGGGGTATTTATAGAGCAAATAGGCGGTCCGGGGGCACCCGAGGTGGGCACAACCCACCAGGGCGCGCCTGGGGCTCCTAGCACGCCCTGGTGGGTTGTGCTCCCCTTGGGGCATCCCCTAGGCGCAGCCAGGGCCCATTGTGTTTCTTCTGGGCCATAAAAATTCTCCGTTAAGTTCCGTGGCATTTGGACTCCGTTTGATATTGATTTTCTGTGATGTAAGAAACATGGAAAAAACTGCAACTGGCACTTGGCACTATGTCAATAGGTTAGTACCAAAAAATGATATAAAATGATTATAAAACATCCAAGATTGATAATATAACAGCATGGAACAATAAACAATTATAGATACGTTGGAGACGTATCAGCATCCCAAGCTTAACTCCTACTCGTCCTCGGGTAGGGAAGTGATAAAAACAGAATTTTTGATGTGGAATGCTGCCTAACATGTCATATCATATTTCTTTTCTTTATAGCATGGACATTTGAATTTTTATATTGTTCAAAGCAATAGTCTAGTTTTGACATGATAATTTAAATACTCAAGCATATCAATAAGCAACCATGTCTTTCAAAATATCAACGCTAAAATAAGCTATCCCTAGCCCATCATTCTTCCCAAACAGAAAATAATGTTTATTCCTTTTTCCACCATACTTTCACTTTCCATGGCTAACCGTATCCACGGGTGCCCTCCATACCAACACTTTCCAAGGAATTTATTATTTGACAACATAAAGTAAATTCATTTTTTCATTTTGGGACTAGGCATCCCTAATACCTTTGCCTTACTCTCGTCGAATGATAAGTGAGTAAACACTCATCTTGAGAATAACACATCTAGCATGGAAAATATTAGCCAGCCCTCACCACTCCGCAAGCGAAACGAACACACAAAAGAGAAGTTTATTTTTGAAAATTAGAGATGGCACATGCAAATTTGCTTGGAACGGCAAAAGAATACCGCATATAGGTAGATATAGTGGACTCATGTGGCAAAAATGGTTTAAAAGTTTTTGGATGCACAAGTAGTGATCATACTTAGTGCAAAATGAAGGCTAGCAAAAGATTGAGAAGTGACCAACCAAGAAATGTATAATCTCATAAGCGAGAATTAAGCATAACTAACACCAAATAATGCACCACAAGTTGGATATAATTTCATTGCATAACTATTGACTTTCGTGCTTGCATAGGGAATCACAAACCTTAACACCAATATTCTTACTAAAGCATAATTACTCATCAAGATGACTCACATATCACATCATCATATCTCAAAACTATTACTAAGAATCAAGTTTGTTTTGTCCAGTGATCTTCATGACAGTTTTTATTATACCCTTCTTGGATATCTATCACCTTGGGACTTGTGTTGCTTTTGACAAGCTCAAACAAATATAAGTGAAGATCATGAGCATAATATTTCTTTCTCTCAAATTAATTTAAGTGAAGCAAGAGAGAATTTCTTGAAAATTTTACTAACTCTCAAATAAATCTAAGTGAAGCAAGAGAGCATTTATTCAAAAATACTAAGCACACCGTGCTCAAAAACATATAAGTGAAGCACTAGATCAAGTCCATAGCTCATAAAAGATTTAAGTGAAGCAAAGAGAGCAATTTTAACAAGTCATGACATAATTTTGGCTCTCTCAAATAAGTGTGTCCAGCAAGGGATCGGGACTTAAAACACAAAATAAAACAAGCAAAGACTCATATCATACAAGAAGCTCCAAGCAAAACACATAGTATGTGACGAATAAAAATATAGCTTCGAGTAAAATACCGATGGTCGTTAGAAGAAAGAGGGGGTGCCACTCGGGGGCATCCCCAATCTTAGTTGGTTGCTCATGCTTGGATAACAGCTTGGGATACCAGGGCATCCCCAAGCTTAGGCTCTTCTTCTCCTTATTCCTTCATCCATCATAAGATAACCCGAAACTTGAAAACTTCAATCACACAAAACTCAACAAAACCTTCGTGAGATCCGTTAGTATAAGAAAATAATAAATCACTACTATAAGTGCTGTATCAAACCAATTCATATTTTTGTTCTTGCATTATATCTACTGTATTCCAACTTCACTATGGCAAAAACTCATCAAAGAAACCCATAAAGCCATCAAAACAAGCACACAACCCAAAGAAAAAAGAATCTGTCAAAACAGAACAGTCTGTAGCAATCTGACTATTTTGAATACTTCTGTAACTCCAAAAATTCTGAAATATTAGGATGACCTGAGCAATTTTTATATTGATCTACTACAAGTGGAATGGTTATTTGATCGCTCTCTGGTTAAAAATGAAAATTATTTTCGCGACGCAAAAATTTCTGTTTTTTCAGCAAGATCAAACAACTATAACCCAAGGAGATCCTAAAGGATTTACTTGGCACAAACACTAATTAAAACATAAAAAACACAATCATAACAGCAGCATAATTGTGCTAACACTCAAAAACAGGAAGCAAAAAGCAAAAATAAATTTTATTCATTGGGTTGTCTCCCAACAAGCGCTATAGTTTTACGCCCTTAGCGAGGCATAAGATTTCAATGATGCTCACACGAAAGATATGAATGAAAATACAAAGAGAGCATCATGAAATATATTACAAACACATTTAAGTCTAACATACTTCCTATGCATAGGAATTTTATAAGCAAACATATTATCAAGACAAGAAACATCTAACATATGCAAAGAAGAGGAATAAAACATTGAGAATCTCAACACAACGAGATGTAATTTAGTAAGATGAAAATTTCTACAACCATATTTCCCACGCTAAAAATAATTATATGTGGGATCATACTCAAATTCAACAATATAGCTATCACATAACATTTTTTCTACATGATCCCCATGCATACAAGGTTGACCCTCTTCCAAAATAGTGGGATTATCATCAAATAAAATCATGACCTCTCCAAGCCCACTTTTATCAAAAAATTCATAAGATTGAACACTCTCCAAATATGTGGGATTAGTTTTACCTATAGTTGACACTCTTCCGAACCCACTTTCAATATTATTGCAAACATATTCATCATGAGGCATAAATAAATTTTTGAGATCGTAAGAATCATCACCCCAATCATGATCATTGTAGCAAGTAGTGGGCATAGCAAAATTAGCATCCCCAAGCTTGGGGTTTTGCATATTATTAGCACAATTGACAGTAATATAATTTATAGTAAAATCATTGCAATAACGCTTTTCATTCAAGGAGGTATCATGAATCACTTCATAAATTTCTTCATCACAATTTTCAGATTCACGAAACTGAAGCAAAACTTCATAAAGATAATCTAGTGCACTCAACTCACTGGCAATTGGTTCATCATGATTGGATCTTTTAAAAGATTAGCAAGTGGATGAGGATCCATATCAATAGATTTTTAGCAAGCGAAGATACAAGCAAATAGAAGGCACATGGCAACACAAGCAAACATGAGATCTGACAAGAAAAAGGCGAACGAAAAAGAAGGTGAATAAGACAGAAATTTTTTGTGAAGTGGGGGAGAGGAAAACGAGAGGCAAATGGCACATAATGTAAATTGCGAGGAGATGAGATTTGTGATCAGGAACCTGGTATATGTTGAAGATCCTCCCTGGCAACGGCGCCAGAAATTCCTCTTGATGTCGCTTGAAGCTACGTCGGTATTTCCCCAAAGCGGAAGGGATGATGCAGCACAGCGGCGGTTGGTATTTCCCTCAGATATGAAACCAAGGTTATCGAACCAGTAGGAGAACCAAGCAACACAACGTAAACATCCCCTGCACACAGATAACAAATCCTCGCAACCCGACGTGTTAAAGGGGTTGTCAATCCCTTTCGGGTAACGGTGCCAGAAATAGGTGCGTGACGGGAGAAAGTTGTAATAGATTGAATAAATAGATCGCAAATAAAATAAAGTGCAGCAAAGTATTTTTGGGTTTTTAGATTAATAGACCTGAAATAAAAGCAAATAAAAGTAGATCACAAAGGAAAATAATATGAGAAAGAGACCCGGGGGCGTAGGTTTCACTAGTGGCTTCTCTCGAGAAAAATAGCAAACAGTGGGTGAACAAATTACTGTTGGGAAATTGATAGAACTTCAAATACTCATGACGATATCCAGGCAATAATCATTACATAGGCATTACATCCAAGATTAGTAGACCGACTCCTGGCTGCATCTACTACTATTACTCCACCCATCGACCGCTATCCAACATGCATCTAGTGTATTAAGTTCATGGAGAAACGGAGTAATGCAATAAGAACGATGACATGATGTAGATAAGATCTATCTATGTATAGATAGACCCCATCGTTTTATCCTTAGTAGCAACAATACATATGTGTTAGTTCCCCTTCTCTCACTGGGATCAAGCACCGTAAGATCGAGTCCACTACAAAGGACCTTTTCCCATTGCAAGATAAATAGATCAAGTTGTCCAAACAAAACCCAAATATCGGAGAAGAAATACGAGGCTATAAGCAATCATGCATAAAAGAGATCAAAGAAACTCAAATACTTTCATGGATATAAAAAGATATATCTGATGATAAACTCAAAGTTCATCGATCCCAACAAACACAATGCAAAAAGAGTTACATCATATGGATCTCCAAGAGACCATTGTATTGAGAATCAAGAGAGAGAGAGAGAGAGAGAGAGAGAAAGAGAGAGAGAGAGAGGAAGCCATCTAGCTACTAACTACGGTCCTGAAGGTCTACAAATAACTACTCATGCATCATCAGAGAGGCACCAATGGAGGTGGTGAACCCCATCCGAGATCGTGTCTAGATTGGATCTGGTGGTTCTGGACTCTGCGGCAGCTGGATCAATATTGCTTCGACTCCCCTAGGGTTTGGGGAATATTGGGGTATTTATAGAGCAAATAGGCGGTCCGGGGGCACCCGTGGTGGGAACAACCCACCAGGGCACGCATGGGCCTCCTGGCGTGCCCTGGTGGGTTGTGCTCCCCTCGGGGCACCCCCCAGGCGCAGACAGGGCCCGTTGTGTTCCTTCTGGCCCATAAAAATTCTCTATAAAGTTTCATGGTATTTGGACTTCGTTTGATATTGATTTTCTATGATGTAAAAAACATGGAAAAACAACAATTGGCACTTGGCACTATGTCAATAGGTAGTACTAAAAATGATATAAAATGATTATTAAAAATCCAAGATTGATAAGATAACAGCATGGAACAATCAAAAATTATAGATACGTTGGAGACGTATCAAAGTCCCATGGATCCTACGGCCCATAGAAGGCCCATGGATCCTACGGCCCGTAAGAGGCCCATGGTCACTACAGCAGGTAGCAGGACCATGATTACAACGGTCCGTGTGTTGCCATGGTTATTATGGCCTAGTTATAAAAATAGGTTATTGTGGCCACTAGAAAAACACGGAAAAGAATTGTAGTGACTACAAGCAAACAACTAAACAAGACAATAAGGAATTAAATAAGCAAGCAACTAGCGCTAGGCTATTATGGCTATTACACATATTACATCCACTGGGCATCAAAGTTCGCTACCAGTGCAAATATAGGGAACAAAACATCATATTACATACACTGGCCGTCTAAATTGGCCACCAGTGCAAATAAACGCGGCCACAAAATAAGTCCATAATTGAAACAACTTCAGAAGAGCTCAAGAAACATTATCCTGGGTATCCACCATGCTGGCAATAAGCTTAGCAAGCTTATTAGCTTTCTCCTGTTTGGCACTAAAATCCTCCAACACTTCCTGTTGCACCAGAAAGTATGCATATGAATTATCCAGGGACTTCCGTAGTCCTTTGACTTCTTGTCACAGCATAATTGATCGATGTATTTCAGCTTCTAGTTGAGACTCAACAAACCGAACTGATTCAGACAGTGAGTTCGAATAGCTTGTCCCAGCGGTAGTGGCCAGTAACTCGAACAATACACCAAGACAGGACTTTGGGGTTGTGTCATTGTCTTCAAGATAGTTTTCCTTAGCTATTTTATTAGCTTTGTTGGAGCCGAACAAGGATGTCTCACTATCCTGAACCTTATCTACATTACTTCCTTTATGATTGCTTAATAAGGCACTCTTCCTCAATATTATGTCAGTATTCTAAAAGAAGAAACAAGCAGATACATAACAGGTTTAGCATGTAGTATAGGAAACTCATTTCAGTGAACTGGTTCATTAGTAAGCTGGACAGGATTAAACTATCAAGTCTTTTATTGCCAAGTAGTACATAATAAAAGCATCAAACAAACATATATCTATGTCCTATGGTCACTGCATTGTCTTGCCAAATCAAAATAGAGACACAGTTCAAATCATATCAGTTCAAGACAAAGCAACATTGAAAGAATACAAAGCGTGGGAAACTACATGGCACCACAAGATTTCAGATGGGTACCACGAGTCTACATGTACAACAACACTATTGGCTCTGTTGTGATGCTAGTAATGTGCATGATATGAGAAGTCAATGATAACCCACAAGTATAGGGGATCAATTGTAGCCTCCTTCGATAAGTAAGAGTGTCGAACCCAACGAGGAGCTAAAGGTAGAACAAATATTCCCTCAAGTTCTATCGACCACCGATACAACTCTACGCACTCTTAACGTTCGCTTTACCTAGAACAAGTATGAAATTAGAAGTACTTTGTAGGTGTTTTGGATAGGTTTGCAAGAATATAAAGAGTATGTAAATAAAAACTAGGGGCTGTTTTAAGTAAAGAAGCAATAAAGTTATTATAGTGAGTGTGGAAAAGTGGTGGTAGGAGTTGCAAAATTGTCTCTAAGCAATTGACTACTTGACTAGACTAATAGCAAGTTTTATGTGGGAGAGGCCACTGCTAGCATGTCATCCCTGACGTGGAATTCTATGCACTTATGATTGGAACTATTAGCTAGCATCCGCAACTACTAACGTTCATTAAGGTAAAACCCAACCATAGCATTAAGATATATTGGCCCCCCTTCAATCCTGTATGCATCAATTTCTATGCTAGGTTGAAGCTTCTGTCACTCTTGCCCTCCAATACATAGTCCTATCAACATACAACTAACCCTATGGTGTGATCCACACGCGCGCTCATATGATGGGCACCAAAGGACAAAAACATAACCACAAGCAAATTAAACCAATCATAGCAATTCACCAATTACTGATAGGACAAGGAAAATCTACTCAGACATCATAGGATGGCAACACATCATTGGATAATAATATGAATTATAAAGCACCATGTTCAAGTAGAGGGTACAGCGGGTTGCCGAAGAGTGGACCGCTGTAGATAGATGGGGGAAGGTGATGAAGATGTTGGTGAAGATGACAGAGGTGTTGGTGTAGATTGCGGTGACGATGATGGCCCCGGCGGTGTTCCGGCGCCATCGGAAGAGAGGGGGAGAGGGGCCCCCTTCTTCTTCTTCTTCTTCTTCTTCCTTGACTTTCTCCCTGTATGGGAGAAGGGTTTCCCCTATGGTCCATGGCCTCCATGGCGGCGGAGGGGCGAGAGCCCCTCCGAGATTGGATCTGTCTCTCGGTCTCTCTCTGTTTCTGCGTTCTAGATTCTGGCCTTTCACCGTTTCTTATATTCCCGGAGATCCGTAACTCCGATTGGGATGATATTTTAACATGATTTGTATCTAGATATTGGCTTTCTTGCGGCGAAAGAAGGGCACCAACCACCTTACGGGGTGGCCATGAGGTTCAGGGGCGCGCCCCCTGCCTTGTGGCCCCCTCAGGCATTGTCTCGCATTGATTCTTCTTCCCAAAAATCACATATATTCCAAAAAAATCTCCATAAGTTTTTATCCCGTTTGGACTCCGTTTGATATGGATTTTCTACGAAATAAAAAAAATGCAACAAAGAGGAACTGACACTGGGCACTGGATCAATATGTTAGTCCCAAAAATAGTATAAAAAGTTGCCAAAGGTATATGAAAGTTGTATAATATTGGCATGGAACAATAAAAAATTATAGATACGACGGAGACGTATCAGCATCCCCAAGCTTAATTACTGATCATCCTCGAGTAGGTAAATGATAAAAAAGATAATTCTTGATGTGGAATGCTACCTAGCATAATCTTGATCATGTAATCTAATCGTGGCATGAATATTAAGACACGAGTGATTCAAAGCAATAGTCCATCATTTGACATTAAGACAATAATACTTCAAGTATACTAATAAAGCAATCATGTCTTTTCAAAATAACATGGCCAAAGAAAAAGTTAACCCTACAAAATCATATGGGTTGGCTATGCTCCATCTTCACCACACAGAATATTCAAATCATGTACATCCCCGATGACAAGCCAAGCAATTGTTTCATACTTTTGATGTTCTCAAACCTTTTCAACTTTCATGCAATACATGAGCGTGAGCCATGGATATAGCACTATGGGTGGAATAGAATATGATGGTGGAGCTTGTGTGGAGAATACAAAAAGGGAGAAAGTCTCACATCAACGCGGCTAATCTACGGGCTATGGAGTTGCCCATGAATTGATGTCAATGCGAGGAGTAGGGATTTCCATGCAACAGATGCACTAGAGCTATACGTGTATGAAAGCTCAAACTGAAACTAAGTGGGTGTGCATCCAACTTGCTTGCTCATGAAGACCTAGGGCACTTGAGGAAGCCCATCGTTAGAATATACAATCCAAGTTCTATAATGAAAATTCCCACTAGTATATGAAAGTGATAACTCAAGAGACTATCTATATGAAGAACATGATGCTACTCTGAAGCTCAAGTGTGGTAAAAGGATAGTAATATTGTCCCTTCTCTCTTTTCTCTCATTTTTTATTTTTTTGTAGGCTTCTTTGGCCTCTTTCTCTCTCTCTCTCTCTCTTTTGGGGCTTCTTTGGCCACTTTTATTTTGACAACATCACATGGGACAATGTTCTAATAATGATCATCACACTTTTTTTTACTTACAACTCAATATTACAAATCGATACTAGAACACAGATATGACTATATATGAATGCCTCTGGCGGTGTACCAGGATGTGCAATGATCTAGCATAGCAATGACATCAAAAAATGGACAAGCCATGAAAACATCATGCTATCGATCTTACGATCACGCAAAGCAATATGACAATGATGCTCAAGTCATGTATATGAAGATGATGGAAGTTGCATGGAAATATATCTCGGAATGGCTATGGAAATGCCATGATAGGTAGGTATGGTGGCTGTTTTGAGGAAGATATAAGGAGGCTTATGTGTGATAGAGCATATCATATCATGGGGTTTGGATGCACCGGCGAAGTTTGCACTGACTCTCAAGGTGAGAAAGGGCAATGCACGGTACCGAAGAGGCTAGCAATGATGGAAGGGTGAGAGCGCGTATAATCCATGGACTCAACATTAGTCATAAAGAACTCACATACTTATTGCAAAAATCTATTAGTCATCAAAACAAAGTACTACACGCATGCTCCTAAGGGGGATAGATTGGTAGGGAAAGACCATCGCCTGTCCCCGACCGCCACTCATAAGGAATACAATCAATAAATACCTCATGCTGCAACTTCGTTACATAACGGTTCACCATATGTGCATGCTACGGGAATCACAAAATTCAACACAAGTATTTATACAATCCAGAACTACCCAGTAGCATGACTCTAATATCACCATCTTTATATCGCAAAACTATTGCAAGGAAACAAACATATCATATTCAGTGATCTACAAGTTTTATGTAGGATTTAATGACTAACCATGTGAATGACCAATTCATGTCATCTCTCTAAATAGATATAAGTGAAGCAAGAGAGTTTTAATTCTTTATACAAAAGATATGCCCATGATCTAACAAATATAAGTGAATCAAAAGAGCATTCTACAAATGGCGGTTTTCTATGTGTAGGGAAACAGGCAATCTAAACTTCAAATGATATAAGCGAAGCACATGAAGCATTCTATAAAGCCATACTCAAAAGATATAAGTGAAGTGCAAAGAGCATTCTATAAATCAACCATGCTATATCTCATACTAGCATGGTGCATCAAAAAAAGTGAAAACTAAATGCAAAAGATGCTCCAAGATTTGCACATATCACATGAACGAAATGAATCCGAAAACATACCAATACTTGTTGAAGAAAGATGGGATGCCTTCTGGGGCATCCCCAAGCTTAGACGCTTGAGTCTCCTTAAATATTTACTTGGGGTGCCTTGGGCATCCTCAAGCTTGAGCTCTTGCCTCTCCTCCTTCTCCTCATATCGAGACCTCCTCGATCTTTGATCACTTCATCCACACAAAACTCAATAGAAAGCTCGGTAAGATCCGTTAGTATAATAAAGCAAATCACTACTCTAATTACTATTGCAAACCAATTCATATTTTTTCATTTTATCTACTGTAATATAACTTTTCCATGGCTTAATCCACTGATAAAAATCGATAGTTTCATCAAAACAAGCAAACAATGCACCAAAAACAGAATCTGTCTTAAACATGACAGTCTGTAGTAATCTGAACATTCACCATACTTATGGTACTCCAAAAATTCTTAAAATATTATAAAAATAAACAATTTGTATATAAAGACAGTGCAAAAAGTTTCAGAACCGTTTGACATTCCAGTAAAAAATGTAAAATCGCGCACTATAGCCAAAGTTTCTGTTTTGCACCGCACAAACCAACATGCAATGTAAACATCCTAAAGGAAAATCTTGGCACATTATTTTTGTTTTTAAACTTTATAAAACCACACAACATAAATAAATGACTCTCTAAAACTTTTGGGTTGTCTCCCTGGCAGCTCTTTCTTTAAATCCATTAAGCTAGGCATATAGTGCTCAAGTAATGGATCCACCCGGATCCCAAGGTATATCAAAGCCAATTTTAATTAACAATGATTTGTGATTTAGTAGTGAGAAAAAAGTAAAATATATCATGCAACAACGAAGTCTAACTCTCTTCCTATGCATCGACATGTCATAAAAGAACAACTCATGCACACATAGTAAAGGCCAACGCATAGTATAAACAGTTTCTTGCAATTTTATCATATTGGAAACATGGAGAGACAGAGATGTAGTTCCTCTCTCATAATAATTACAAGTAGGATCAGCAAGCACATGCATATTATATCTATCAAAATTATCATGTGTAGTAGTAAAACGCAACCCATCAATATAATCCTTAATAAGGGCAAACTTCTCCGATATAGTGTAGCTAGGAGAATTCAAAAAGATAATAGGACTATCATGCGTGGGTGGAATAGCAACAATTTCATGTTTAACACAAGGAACTATAGCAAGTTCATCTCCATAAGCATAATTCATATTGGCATCTTGGCCACAAGCATAGCAAGCATCATCACAAAGGGATATTTCAAAAGAATCAACAGAATCATAACAATCATCATAGCATTCATCCTTCGGTAAATTCGAAGGGAAATTAAACAATGTATAGGATAAAGAGTTACTCTCATTAGATGGTGGGAACGAGTGATCAATCTGCTCTTCCTCCTTTTGTTCTTCGCTCTTCTCCTCATCTTTTTCATCCAATGAGCTCACAATGTCATTAATTTCTTCTTCCATAGACTCATGCAAAATATTAGTCTCTTCTTGGACAGCAGAGGAGTCCTCAATATATGGTTTAATATAAGGATTAGAAGCATAATTATCATAGCAATATTCAATTATGGACAAATTTTTAGATTTGTAGAGAGTAGTATCACACTCTTCAATAAAAGAAGCAATTTCACAAGTACCCCTAAAAGAAACATATTCTTTAATTTGTTGAACATCATAGTAATTATAAACACCCTTAGTATACGAAGATACGATTCCATTATCACTAAACCCACATTGGTAAGGAAGGTGTTTCTTAGGGTCTTTAGAACAACAAGTACAATCATATATTTCACATAAATTTCAAGCATAGCACTGCAAATGATGAATTTGATCCAGTAAAAGTTTCCCTTTTTCAGACATGCGGTGTCGCACATAACAAGCATGCTCATCTAAATATTTGCCCTCAACTAAGCTAGTTGGGGTTTTAGCCCAAGCACATAGGGACCGAAGATGATCCAAGTAAAAAGCTTCAGTAGTGTGACAAATTTTGAGTGGTTCTTCAACCATTGGTTCAGTAGGTACCACTAATTTTTCGGTATTTTGTGTTTCCTACCCATAAATAAAGATAGAAAACAGGAGCACAAAAGAAAAACTACTTAGTGATAAAGCAAACACGCACACACGAGAATATTCACCCCACGCTATAACTCCCCGGCAACGGCGCCAGAAAAAGGTATTGATAACCCACAAGTATAGGGGATTAATTGTAGCCTCTTTCGATAAGTAAGAGTTTCGAACCCAACGAGGAGCTAAAGGTAGAACAAATATTCCCTCAAGTTCTATCGACCACCGATACAACTCTGCGCACGCTTAACGTTCGCTTTACCTCGAATAAGTATGAAACTAGAAGTACTTTGTAGGTGTTTTTGGATAGGTTTGCAAGAATATAAAGAGTACGTAAATAAAAACTAGGGACTGTTTTAAGTAAAGAAGCAATAAAGTTAGTATAGAGAGTGTGGAAAAGTAGTGGTAGGAGTTGCGAAATTGTCCCTAAGCAATTGACTACTTTACTAGACCGATAGCAAGTTTTATGTGGGAGAGGCCACTGCTAGCATGTCATCCCTGACTTGGAATTCTATGCACTTATGATTGGAACTATTAGAAATCATCCGCAACTACTAACGTCCATTAAGGTAAAACCCAACCATAGCATTAAGATATATTGGCCCCCCTTCAATCCCGTATGCATCAATTTCTATGCTAGGTTGAAGCTTCTATCACTCTTGCCCTCCAATACATAGTCCTATCAACATACAACTAACCCTATGGTGTGATCCACGTGTGCACTCATATGATGGGCACCAAAGGAAAGCAACATAACCACAAGCAAATTAAACCAATCATAGCAATTCAACAATTACCGATAGGACAACAAAAATCTACTCAGACATCATAGGATGGCAACACATCATTGGATAATAATATGAACTATAAAGCACCATGTTCAAGTAGAGGGTACAACGGGTTGCGGGAGAGTGGACTGCTGTAGATAGATGGGGGAAGGTGATGAAGATGTTGGTGAAGATGACGGAGGTGTTGGTGTAGATTGCGGTGACGATGATGGCCCCGGCGGTGTTCCGGCGCCACCGGAAGAGAGGGGGAGAGGGGCCCCTTCTTCTTCTTCTTCCTTGACCTTATCCCTACATGGGAGAAGGGTTTCCCCTCTGGTCCATGGCCTCCATGGCGGCGGAGGGGCGAGAGCCCCTCCGAGATTGGATCTGTATCTCTGTTTTTGCGTTCCACATTCTAGCCTTTCACCGTTTCTTATTCCCGGAGATCCGTAACTCCGATTGGGCTGAAATTTTAACACGATTTATATCTAGATATTGGCTTTCCTGCGGCGAAAGAAGGGCACCAACCAGCTTGCGGGGTGGCCGCAAGGGTCAAGGGCGTGCACACCCCCCTGGGGTGCACCCCCTGCCTCGTGGCCCCCTCTTCTTCCCAAAAATCACATATATTCCAAAAAAATCTTCGTATGTTTTTATCCCGTTTGGAATCCGTTTGATATGGATTTTCTGCGAAAAAAATCATGCAACAAACAGGAACTGGCACTGGGCACTGGATCAATATGTTAGTCCCAAAAATAGTATAAAAAGTTGCCAAAAGTATATGAAAGTTGTATAATATTGGCATGGAACAATCAAAAATTATAGATACGACGGAGACGTATCAGTCAACTGTATACACAATTGAAATTGAAATTGAAATCAAGAGAGCTATTTATAAGAGCAAACCTATTAAAGAAACATGCTTATACATACCTGTTGTGCCATTGGAGTTTCGATTGGATCCTTCAATTTAAAAATAAGTTTGTATGAGTAAATATAGTGATACAAGAGCAAAGCAGTATGCACAATATCAATGGAATCTTAAATGGGAACAGTTGTTCTTCATGTTTAAGAACTTGTTCTACATGAACAGAGTACAGTAAGTCGCATGCATATAGTACTTAAAATAAAAAGTGAGCTCATAGACCTTACCACATTCTTGGTTCGGGACCAGTATAGAACAAGGCGTTCCCATTTATCGTCCGATAAATGTGGGTTAGGAGAACATAAGGGAATTTGATGAATTTCTTTGCCAGTGAAGTATGTTTTCTTCAGGTAATTCCGATACTGCCACCAAGCATTCTTGAAGATAGCAGAGGTATTAGCACATGTTACCTCATCCTGAGTTTCCAAATCGGTCCTTCTCTATAGAGAAAAATGGAAAATTTTGTTGTATTATAACCATCATGGAGGTAGAATGTATGGGACAAAGCAAAGTAATTGCTATGAATAACATTACTTACACATAACTCCTGGATGAACACATGCAATTGGCATTTTCATTCATCTTTTGTATAATATTTCCATGATGGGAAGATACGCACAGAGGATTTAACAACATCAAATGCGATAGATGCTAAACTACGAATGGCTGGTTGTGCTTCCTCCAGAGGAATAGGTTTACTAACTGGTGGAGTTGGGATTCGCCGTGGTAGTACTGGCTCTTTGGGCACTGGAGCTGCCTTAGTAACTGCTCTTGTTTGGGAGCTCTATGGTGGAGATGGTGTTGCATCAATAGGAACTGGGTTACTATCTGCTGGTGTTGGGGTTAGATTAAGTGAAGCTAGTTCTCTGTCCATCGCAGTAGGGGTACAAACTGCGAGAGTTTGGGTTATGTGTGGTAGGGTTGGTTCTCGCGCATGTACAACTGGGTGCTATCTCCACTAAGAGGTAACACTATTTTATTTGAACATTGTGTTTTTACTCCACTACATACTGCCATCACCTGCTCCAATTCAAATGGCTGATCAACAGGAAACATAGTTGAATGTACATACCTTGTATGAGAGACAGATGCAATAAATAGTGTGGAAAAAGAGGGCATGAAATAGTTGACTTGTATATTTTTTAACTAAAAAGGATAGCATGAAATAATTTCACATATATGATGTCTATCTAAACTAGATAGCATAGCATGACATAATTCAAAGATTTGATGACTAACTAAATAGGATGGCATGAGATAATTATATGATGTCTTTAGGAAACAAGTTCGCATGACATAATTCACATACATGTTATCTAAGTAATCAGGATCACATGATTTAATTCACATATGTGATTTATATACTAAGAAGAGGGCATTCACATATATGATGACTGAACTAAGAACATGGTGTTGAATATTGTGTATATGACTAAACTATACAATGCAAGACACCCTATGCATGATATGAGCACTATAACCGTGCCAAGTTAGAGCATACACCTCGGTGGGGGAATAGGACTGGTCATCTGTCTCTGAATCCATCTTTGAGGAGCTATCAGGACCCAGCAAGAGATCTGCTTCGGCAAGTAGCACTGTCTGCTCTGAAGACCTTGTTTTCACTCCAAATTTTTCCATCACCCACTCAAATGGCTGATTCACAGGAAGAGTAGTTTAATGTATAAACATTGTTGAAAAATGGAAATGTAATGAAGAAAATGATTGGCAAGATATCATTCAAATATATGATGCCTGGTTAAATATGATGGCATTGAATATTTCACATATATTATGGCTGGCTAAAAGAGATGAGAGTGCATAATTCTTATATATGATATAGAAACCAAACAGGTGGCATTACAGAACATGTCTAAACTAAGCAGATGACATATATGATGTCGAAATTAGGCACTACAAGGCAACATATGCATGATATGACCAACATCATCATGCCAAGTTAGAGCAAACACCTTGGTGGTAAATAGGAGTGGTCAGCTATGTCTAAATCCGGCTCAGAACAGATATCTTCCTCTGGATTACAATCTGGAGAGGGGGGAGGGTTTGCCATTGAACCCACCATGGAGCGATGTCTGCATGACATTGTATTGCCACGTAAAGCTCTTCTCTTTTTCTCTACATGTTCAGCATGACTGTGTACAATATCTGACATGCATACAAAAAAAATATAGTGAGATTATGTAAGGAGAGCATGCAGAAATCTAGAGTGTTGGTAACAACCAGTGGATGGATCCAAAAATAATGATAGCAGGCTGATGATAGCTTTAATTTAATAAAAAGACAGATGATGATTGCTTTACTATTTGTTTCCTACCCAAGATGAACAACATAGGCATACCTAGCTGAACCAAATAATAGACATAGGTACTATTCATTGCTGCCTCGATATGTGCCACACAGGTAATTTTAAAACTCAAGTTTGAACATTAATTTGGAACTGACTTGGAGTCTAAGAGGAGAATAGGACGATAAAGTAGCAGGTAATATTAAGCAATGCATAACATAAGAAAAAAAATAGCGTGACCTCTCTTGTGGACCCGTGTACTCCTCAGGTTCATCCGCTCAGTCAATGATGGTGATGCAGTCGCGGTGGGTGCCGGCGGCAGGGAAGGATATCTCAGGCCGCGAAAGACGGCCAGGAGTCGTGATGTCTGGTTTGGTGGATGCTTCTGTCGATGGAGCATCTCAGGTGAGGTGGACGACGTCGTGGCAGGAGTAGGACAAACCACACAAAGTTTTCTTCGACACCTATCTGTAACTGAAGTAATTCTGCAAGGGCTCCTTTGGCTTGCAGGATTCTAAAAACCTAGGGATAGGAAAAACACTGGAATAAGTTAGGAATGCACATGGGAAACAAAGCATTTGTAAACACTGGATTTCTATCAACTTGGGTGTTCGGTTCATAGGAATTGGAAGAGCAGAGGAATATAAAGAAACATGGCCAAATTAAAGTGAAACCATATGAAAGTGTGTATAGTTAGAATGTTATTCTGCCACTAATGCACTTAGTCTTGTTTTCATGCATAGGATTTTTTAAAGTAGGTCCAGGTGGATGTTTTTCACCATTCCTTTCAACGAAATGCATGAATAATTGAATAGTAGAGTGCCATAGGAAAATTTCCTATTGCTATATTTTTCCTTCACTTTTCCTTTGAACCAAAATAGCCCTAATGGATCGACATGAATGTAGAGTAATAAGTGATGCGACAAGTGTACAACCTCTTTGGCGTAGCTGTGTCGACCTCGGCATCATTGGGTTGGTCGCTGAATAATTTGCGGCAGATGTGGCTATCGGAGGTGTGGAGGAAGATCTGAGGCGTCTGTAGACGGCGTCCAAGGCACTCCTCTATTGTGATGGATGATTCCGTCATTGGACCAGCTCCGGCGAGCCGTAAGACATCGAGGCTGATGCAGTACAAGACAGACATCGTTAATCTCAAGTGGGATTCTAATAGCATCTCCAATAGATGATGTAAAGTACATTACCAAAAAGTGATAGACGTAATATTTGCATCATGAAAACACGTGACTACAATAGATGAGGTAAAAACTATTGACTCTGAACTTAACTGTCAAAAATGAAATTAACTGTGGAATCTGAATGTTATTGTCGAAACTGAACACACTGGTAGAAGAGCGGAACTTCACATGTAGTTTAGGTGGCTCGAGCACTAGTAGTAGATAAACAGTGATCTAAATCAACAGGCAATCGACGGGGAACACATTAGCAGATAGCAGCTGAAGCAGCAGTGCCTGGAGGAGCAACACGAACTAGAGCCAGAGCAGTAACTCGTGTAGCTGCAGCAGCTCGTGTAGCACCATCAGCAGCGTGAGCGAGAGCAAGAGCAGAGCAACATCACGATTGAGGGGGAGAGCAGAGCAGCATCACAATCGAGCGAGAGACGGAGCAGCAGCAGCAGTGCGAGCGAGCGAGAGCCATAGTAGCAGCAATAGTGCAGTAGCACAAGCGAGAGGGAGCCGGAGCAGCAACAGCAACTCCAGCTAGTATGTGTGTCGCTACCGAGGGAGCCTTGCACTGGGGGAGAGCCGCCATGGAGATTTCTCCGGCGGCGCTGACTACGAGGTAGCCGCGCCATGGGGAAGTGGCATTAAGCACCAGCGGCGCCGTGAGGTCAAGTTAAGGAGAAGGTGCGATGCGATGAGTGTACAACCTCTTTGGTGGCGCCGAGTAGGCCTCGGCTTCGTCCGAGGAGTCGGTGAGGATGTTGCGGTTCCCATGGAGCAGGTTAAGGTGGCGCTATGGGGATGGAGCAGCCGCGATAGATGAGGAGATCGTCGGAGCAGCTCCTTGGAGGTGGAGGACAGGGCGGCTAAACTAGTGGGACGACGAGATCGACGATGGATCCTCATATGGGGCGGTGGATGAGGGACGTCGAGCTGTTGCAGTGGACGACGTCGTCAGGGAAGAGGCTCCGGCTGGGCAGCCATGGGGTGGCAGACAGAGGAGGGTGTGGTTTCGCGGCTAGACCAGAGCGGTTATGGCGGTCGGAGATTTAGAATGGCGAAAAGGAGGTGCTGGGAGGGGGGACCATGACTTAGGGATGCGCTTGTCCAAAATGTATGGTGTGTTACAAAAGTACCCCCACCGATTTGATCTAGCGGCCCTATCGGCTCAGGGTTAGAAGGGTGATTTCACGTCTCGGGATTTGGCAGTTAGAGGGAGTTTTCGCACGTGTTGTAATTTTGGGATAGCAAGGCGCGGGTTGTGAAGGCTCGAGTTTTGGGAGCACAATATCTGAATTTTTGGGATAACAAGGCACGGGTTGAATTTTAGGGACAAGCCTAACGTGTAATAATGTACGTACCAAATCAATTCGAACTTACCTCAACCAAAAAGGGGAAAAAATAAAACTATTCACACCACACAAAGAGAGAGTCTTGTCCCGTTTTACTATACAAATGCTATTCAAAGCTATGAATCCATGTTATGTCCAATTAAATTTTTTTGCTGGCTGTATAATGCATGTAACCTACTCATACCAACATTTTAGTGCATTCCAAATGCCTATACTACCACTGCAATTCGAACTAAATTTGAATTTGTTTCTCTATTTGAATAAGAATCTACAATCATGATTGTTGCCAACTTAAACCAGCATTCGTGTATTATCTTAACAACACACCATATGATTACTATAGAGATAGATATGAACTATGTGTACTATATGAACTCGAATTTGAAATTTTGAATACACTTGATGTTGATTCCAAATAATGGTACATTAGATGTACTAACTATATCTTCATAATCTAAACCATGTTTCACGTGTACACTGTGTTTATCACAAAAAGTATAGTGCCCCACCCCTATATTATGACAAGTATTTAGCCCTGAGCTGCAAAAGCCACACGTTATCACAAATTCAAATAAATGTTCTATATATTATATGTAGTATAACATGTTCATAACCACACCATGCATATCACCATTATATATATTCATGCATGCGTCGGTTTAAAACACTATGATATCTCCAAATATCCGAATCCACTTTTATAATGAATTATGATCTCTATTCGTCTTTTACACCCTCGCAATCCTCTTATCTTTGTAGCTAGCGCTAACTTTCTCTCGTGCATGCACACGCCCGCCTCCCCCTCACCCTCCCTCGGCATTCTCTAGCTCCATCGCGCACATTCGTCATTTCACTTTAGGTCGTTCACCCACGGTGTGTGTAGGCCCCCAAGCTCCTTTCCGGCACACACCGATCGATATACCTCTCTAGCCAGGTGTGCCTATGAGAAACACAAGATTTCCCTCTTCTATTCTCATCGTCCATGCCTCACTCCCGCCCGTCTTTTCATCAATCTAATACTCGCACACTCCTTCCCCCTCGATATAGTAGGCCTCTCTCACCACCTCCTAGCTGCATCCCTCTCTCTCTATCCTTCTCTCCAGGTCTTATTTGCTTCTAACACATACATGCATGTATACCGATTGATCTCCCTACATATACCTAGGTCGACTATAACTCTTTTTCCCCATGCATCAATTGACGTACCTCACAAGTTATGTCCCTCTCTTTCTTCGACAAAGGACAATTGATCTTACTATGTAGTTACGTCTGCTTACCACAGCCATATCGTCCCCCTCATAATTCGTGCATGCCTCCTGACCCGTCTCTCACACGCACGTGCACAGACAGTCAGGCATCCCCTCTCTTATTGATATTGCACGCGTGCCCTCAGTTTGTCTAGCAGGCCTCTCCCACCATCTGTGAGAAGCAACTCCACCACCAACCCCTCCGACACCCTAGCTCTGTCTCTCTCCCAACCTTATTCCTATCCTACTCATATGCATGGATGTCGATCGATCTCCCTCAATACATAAGGTAGGTCTCTCTCCTCCTCCACACATATACCAGGCATTCTACCTCTATAGTTAGGTGTCTGCCCCCTCCCCACACACATCGATAGTCGAACGGTGTAGGTAGGTATCCATGCCATAGAGACAAACTGCACCTGTCCCTTCTCACATTCCAGTAGGCTGGCCACCCTATATCTTTGACGTGGGCACACACAAATTCGATGGCACTCTTTATCGATCGCGCGCGCACACACACACACACTCCATCCGTCTCTTCAATTCTATGGATACCTCACGCCGATGATACCTCCACTCTCTTCTTGTGGATCGCCCCTTCTATATATATGATATATATAGGCCTCTATTTCGCACACATTGCATAAGTTACATTTTTTGTTTGAAATATCATCGACACATACTTCCTTTCTATCTCTCATGCACCCCCACACACCCCGCCAAAGAAAAAGCACTCACCAACCCACACACTATCTCTCTCTAGGTTTGTGTCTCTCACACAAACCCACATAGGTGGTTGATACATCCATTTTGCATCACGCTTTTATATTGATATTTATCGCATTATGGGATGTTATTACACATTATATCACAATACTTATGTCTATTCTCTCTTATTTTACAAGATTTACATGAAGAGGGAGAATGCCGGCAGCTGGAATTCTGGGTTGGAAAAGTAGTAAATATTGTAGACCTATTCTGAACAACTCCAAAAGTCCTGAAACATCACGGAGCATGTTTTTGGAATAAATAAAAAATATTGGGCGAATAAAGTACCAGAGGGGGGCCACTAGCCAGCCACAAGGGTGGAGGGCGCGCCCTACCCCTTGGGCGCGCGCCCCGACCTTGTCGGCCCCCTGGCAGGCCACTGGTGCCCATCTTTGGCTATATGGTGTATTTAACCCTAGAAAGAATCAAGAGGAAGTTTTTGGGACGAAGCGCCGCCGTCTCGAGGCAGAACCTGGGCAGAACCAATCTAGCGCTCTGGCGGAGTTGTTCTGTCGGGGAAACAACCCTCCGGGAGGGGGAAATCATCGCCATCGTCATCGCCATGGATCCACTCATCGAGAGGGGGTCAATCTCCATCAACATATTCACCAGCACCATCTCCTCTCAAACCCTAGTTCATCTCTTGTATTGGATCTTGGTCGCAAAACCTCAGATTGGTACATGTGTGTTGCTAGTAGTGTTGGTTACTCCTTGTAGTTGATGCTAGTTGGTTTATTCGGTGGAAGATCATATGTTCAAATCCTTAATGATAATTAATATTCCTCTTATTATGATTATGAATATGCTTTGCGAGTAGTTACTTTTGTTCCTGAGGACATTGGAGAAGTCTTGTTATAAGTAATCATGTGAATTTGGTATTTGTTCGATATTTTGATGAGATGTATGTTATCTCTCCTCTAGTGGTGTTATGTGAACGTCGACTACATGACACTTCACCATTGTTTGGGCCTAGGGGAAGGCATTGGGAAGTAATAAGTAGATGATGGGCTGCTAGAGTGACAGAAGCTTAAACCCTAGTTTATGCGTTGCTTCGTAAGGGGCTAATTTGGATCCATATGTTTCATGCCATGGTTAGGTTTACCTTAATTCTTCTTTCATAGTTGTGGATGCTTGCGAGAGGGGTTAATCATAAGTGGGAGGCTTGTCCAAGGAAGGGCAGCACCCAAGCACCGGTCCATCCACATATCCAATTATCAAAGTAACAAACGTGAATCATATGAGCATGATGAAAACTAGCTTGACAACAATCCCCATGTGTCCTTGGGAGCGCTTTGCTTTATATAAGAGTTTTCCCAGGCTTGTCCTTTGCTACAAAAAGTATTGGGCCACCTTGCTGCACCTTAGTTACTTCATTTACTTGTTACCCATTACGAATCATCTTATCACAAAACTATCTAATACCAATAATTCCAGTGCTTGCAGAGAATACCTTGCTGAAAACTACTTGTCATTTCCTTCCGCTCCTCGTTGGGTTCGACACTCTTACTTATCGAAAGGACTACGATAGATCACCTATACTTGTGGGTCATCAGTGGTGTACTTACACAAAGAGAATAGGTGCACGTACTCATGCTTTGTGCCCAGCCACACCCGTGCGGGTGCACGGTGGAGCTCATTGATGACCCACAAGTATAGGGGATCAATCGTAGTCCTTTCGATATGTAAGAGTTTAGAACCCAACGAGGAGCAGAAGGAAATGACAAGTAGTTTTCAGCAGGGTATTCTCTGAAAGCACTGAAATTATAAGTAACGAGTAGTTTGATAGTAAGATAATTTGTAACAAGCAAGTAAAGGAACCGGTAACAAAAGTGCAGCAAGGTAGCCCAATCCTATTGAGGAAAAGGAAAGACCAAAACATTCTCTTATGATAAGCAGAGTGTTCGTGAGGGTACATGGGAATTTCATCTAGTCGCTTTCACCATGTTGGTTTGATTTGTATTCGCTACTTTGATAATTTGATATATGGGTGGACCGGTGCTTAGGTGTTGTTCTTACTTGAACAAACCTCCTACTTATGATTAACCCCCTCTTGGTTGATAATATTGATGGGCATGTTATTTATTTCTGTGATGAAGCTGCTAGAATTGCTAAACCCGATATGAAAGGTAAACATAGACCTATTGTTGGCATGCCTATTGTTTCTGTTAAAATAGGAGATCATTGTTATCATGGCTTATGTTATGTGGGTGCTAGTGTGAGTGCAATTCCTTATACCTTATATAAAGAAATTATAAATGATATTGCACCTACAGAGATAGAGGATATTGATGTTACTATTAAGCTTGCTAATAGGGATACTATATCACCAATTGGGATTGTTAGAGATGTTGAAGTCTTGTGTGGGAAGATAAAATATCCTACTTATTTTCTTGTTCTTGGTTCCCCACAAGATAATTTTTGTACCATTATATTTGGTATGTTAAGATAGTCTGTGAAAAAGATATTGTTACTGCTGGTTGAGGGGATATGTCTCATGATTTTAATTTCTCTAAATTTCGTAGACAACCCCATGATAAAGAATCACCTAGTAAAGATGAAATCATTGGTCTTGCTTCTATTGCCATGCCTCCTGCTGATCCTTTAGAACAATATTTTCTAGACCATGAAAATGATATGTTTATGAATGAAAGAAGAGAAACAGATGAAGTATTCTTTAATCAGGGATCTATTTTGAAACACAATTTGCCTGTTGAAATCCTGGGAGATCCTCCTCCACCCAAGGGTGACCCGTGTTTGAGCTTAAACCATTACCTGATACTCTGAAATATGCTTATCTTAGTGAAAAGAAGATATATCCTATTATTATTAGTGCTAACCTTTCAGAGCATGAAGAAAAGAAAATATTGAAAACTCTAAAGAAGCACTGTGCCGCTATTTGATATACTCTTGATGATCTTAAGGGCATTAGTCCCACTCTATGTCAGCACAAAATTAAATTGGAGAAAGATGCTAAACCTGTTGTTGATCATCAATGGCGGTTAAATCCTAAGATGAAAGAAGTGGTAAGAAATGAAATACTAAAGCTTCTGGAGGCAGGTATAATTTATCCTATTGCTGATAGTCAATGGATAAGTCCTGTTCATTGTGTCCCTAAGAAGGGAAGTATTACTGTTGTTCCTAATGATAAGAATGAATTGATCCCTCAAAGAATTGTTACATGTTATAGAATGGTAATTGATTTCCGCAAATTAAATAAAGCTACTAGAAAAGATCATTACCCCTTACCTTTTATTGATCAAATGCTAGAAAGATTATCCAAACATACTCATTTTTGCTTTCTAGATGGTTATTCTGGTTTCTCTCAAATACCTGTGTCAAAAGATGATCAAGAGAAAACCACTTTTACTTGACCTTTCGGCACATTTTCTTATAGACATGTGCCTTTTGGTTTATGCAATGCACTTGCTACCTTTCAAAGATGTATGACTGCTATATTCTCTGATTTTTGTGAAAAGATTGTTCAGGTTTTCATGGAGGATTTCTTCGTTTACGGAACTTCTTTTGATGAATGCTTAAGCAACCTTGACCGAGTTTTGCAGAGATGTGAAGAAACTAATCTTGTCTTGAATAGGGAAAAGTGACACTTTATGGTTAATGAAGGTATTGTCTTGGGGCATAAAGTTTCTGAAAGAGGTATTGAAGTTGATAAAGCTAAAGTAGATGCTATTGAAAAGATGACGTGTCCTAAAGATATCAAAGGTATAATAAGTTTCCTTGGTCATGCTGGTTTCCATAGGAGGTTTATTAAAGACTTCTCTAAAATTTCTAGGCCTCTCACTAATCTCTTACAAAAAGATGTTCCTTTTGTTTTTGATGATGATTGTGTAGAAGCATTTGGAATACTTAAGAAAGCTTTGATTTCTGCACCAATTGTTCAGCCACCTGATTGGAATTTACCCTTTGAAATTATGTGTGATGCTAGTGATTATGCTGTTGGTGTTGTTCCAGGATGAAGAGTTGACAAGAAATTAAATGTTATTCAGTATGCCAGTAAAACTCTAGATAGTGCCCAGAGAAATTGTGCTACCACTGAAAAGGAATTTTTAGCAGTTGTATTTGCATGTGATAAGTTCAGACCTTATATAGTTAATTCTAAAGTAACAGTTCACACTGATCATGCTGCTATTAAATACCTTATGGAAAAGAAAGATGCTAAACCTAGACTTATTAGATGGGTTCTCTTGCTACAAGAATTTGGTTTGTGTATTGTTGATAGAAAGGGGAGCTGAGAACCCTGTTGCAGACAACTTGTCTAGGTTAGAGAATGCTCTTGATGACCCACTGCCTATTGATGATAGCTTTCCTGATGAGCAATTAAATGTCATAAATGCCTCTCATAACACACCATGGTATGTTGATTATGCTAATTATATTGTTGCTAAATTTATACCACCTAGTTTCACATACCAGCAAAAGAAAAAGTTTTTCTATGATTTAAGACATTACTTTTGGGATGACCCACACCTCTATAAAGAAGGAGTAGATGGTGTTATTAGACATTGTGTACCTGAGCATGAACAGGAACTGATCCTACGCAACTGCCACTCTGAATTTTATGGAGGACACCACACGAGAGATAGAACTGCACATAAGGTATTGCAATTCGGGTTATATTGGCCCACTCTTTTTAAAGATGCTCATAAGTTTGTCTTTTCTTGTGATCAATGTCAAAGAATTGGTAATATTAGTAGACGTCAGGAAATGCCTATGAACTATTCACTTGTTATTGAACCATTTGATGTTCGGGGCTTTGATTATATGGGACCTTTTCCTTCCTCTAATGGGTATACACATATTTTAGTTGTTGTTGATTACGTTACTAAGTGGGTAGAAGCTATTCCAACTAGTAGTGTTGATCATAACACTTCTATTAAGATGCTTAAAGAAGTTATTTTTCCGAGGATTGGAGTCCCTAGATATTTAATGACTCATGGTGGTTCACATTTTATTCATGGTGCTTTCCGTAAAATGCTTGCTAAATATGATGTTAACCATAGAATTGCATCTCCATATCATCCTCAGTCTAGTGGTCAAGTACAATTGAGCAATAGAGAGAATAAATTAATTTTGCAGAAGACTGTTAATAGATCTAGAAAGAATTGGTCTAAGAAGCTCGATGATGCATTATGGGCTTATAGAACTAGTTATAAGAACCCTATGGGTATGTCTCCGTATAAAATGGTTTATCGAAAAGCATGTCACTTACCTCTTGAGCTAGAACAAAAGGCATATTGGGCTATCAAAGAGCTCAATTATGATTTGAAACTTGCCGGTGAGAAGAGGTTATTTGACATTAGCTCACTTGATGAATGGAGAACCCAAGCCTATGATAATGCCAAGTTGTTTAAAGAAAAAGTTAAAAGATGGCATGATAAGAGGATACAAAAGTGTGAGTTTAATATAGGTGATTACGTTTTGTTATACAACTCTTGTTCAAGATTTTTTTGCAGGAAAGCTTCTCTCCAAATGGGAAGGTCCTTATATTATCGCGGAGGTCTATCGTTCCGGTGCCATAAAAATCAACAACGCCGAAGGCACAAATCCGAAGGTGGTAAATGGCCAAAGACTCAAACATTATATCTCAAGTACCCCCATAAATGTTGAGACCAATCTAAGGTTCTCGTACAAAGATTGAACACAAGAGATGAACGAGGGTTTGAGAGGAGATGGTGCTGTTGAAGATGTTTATGGAGATTGCCCTCCCCAAGATGGGAGAGTTGTTGGTGATGATGATGACGATGATTTCCCCCTCCGGGAGGGAAGTTCCTCTGGCGAAATCGCTCCGCCGGAGGGAAAAAGTGCTCCTGCCCTAGTTTCGCCTCGAGACGTGATGACCCACAAGTATAGGGGATCAATTATAGTCCTTTCGATAAGTAAGAGTGTCGAACCAAACGAGGAGCAGAAGGAAATGACAAGTGGTTTTCAGCAAGGTAGTCTCTTCAAGCATTGAAATTATAAGTAACAAGTAGTTTGATAGCAAGATAACTTGTAACGAGCAAGTAATGGTAACGGTAACAAAAGTGCAGCAAGGTAGCCCAATCCTTTTGAGGCAAAGGACGGGCCAAAACGGTCTCTTATGATAAGCAAAGCATTCTTGAGGGTGCACGGGAATTTCATCTAGTCACTTTCATCATGTTGGTTTGATTTGTGTTCGCTACTTTGGTAATATTATATGTGGGTGGACCGGTGCTTAAGTGTTGTTCTTACTTGAACAAACCTCCTACTTATGATTAACCCCCTCGCAAGCATCCGCAACTATGAGAAAAGTATTAAGATAAAATTTAACCATAGCATTAAACTTTTTTATCCAAATCGGTCCCTTACGGAATAGCGCATAAACTAGGGTTTAAGCTTTTGTCACTCTCGCAACCCATCATCTAATAACTACTCCACAATGCATTCTCTTAGGCCCAAATATGGTAAATTTTCATCTAGTCGACGTACGCATGACACCACTAAGGAAATCACAACATACATACCATCAAAATATCGAACACATATCAAATTCACATGATTACTTGCAACAAGATTTCTCCCGTGACCTCAAAACAAAAGTAACTACTCACAAATGACACTCATGCTTAAGATCAGAGGGTTATTAAATAGCACAATGGATCCGAACATATAATCTTTCACCAAATAAACCATATAGTAATCAACACTACTAGTCACCCACAAGCACCAATCTAAGGTTTCGGTACAAAGATTGAACACAAGAGATGAACTAGGGTTTGAGAGGAGATGGTGATGTGATAACCCAGAAGTATAGGGGAACGCAATAGTTTTTGAGGGTAGAGTATTCAACCCAAATTTATTGACTCGACACAAGGGGAGCCATAGAATATTCTCAAGTAGTAGCAGCTGAGTTGTCAATTGAACCACACCTGGAAGACTTAATATCTGTAGCAAAGTATTTAGTAGCAAAATAGTATGGAAGTAACGGTAACGGTGGCAAAAGTAACATGGACAATGCACACCATGGTCTCCTACTTCATGGCAAACAATGTCATTAGTTAATTCCTTCCAAGGTGCATTAAAACCATGGCAATGAGACAAGTAGAGGTACAGGTATCAGAGAGAACCAAGCTTCACAAGTTTTCTGTTGCAAACTTGGCCACACTCTAGAGATTAAACCAGAGATGTTAAGAGGTCCACTTGATGTCCGGGAGGCTTAGGGTAGCAAGAACTACAGTGCTGGGAATTATGAGGTCATTAGGACAAAGATTTAACATAGTTGCCTTGCAACTGCCAAATCTGTCACAAAAACTAAATGAGGAAGGAGCACTCACTAGGAGTGTTGGATTAGGCTAAAACTAGGCAAAGCTTGATGATTTGGGCATATAATGATGCTGTAAAAATTTCATACCAAATGGACTTGCCAAAATGGTACTTCCTTCACAACTATTGATTCTGCCCAGAAACTTGAGAAAAATCCTCAGGGAAAATGGCTAACTGAAATGAGCCACAATTTTGTGGAGATAGGTTATATGGGTCAAAGAAGACTTGGGAAAAAATTCAGCCATAATGGAGCAATATAAAATATACTTGCTTCACGAACTGAAAATTTTGACAGAAACCAAGAATTGCTCCTGTGCTCACATAGTTCAATGGAATGAGCTGAATTTTGGAGGAGGGTGATGATATGATCATTACAGACTTCTGGCAAAGTTTCAGCTCATTTTGATCATCTATGAGGGTACTTCCTTCACAGACAAGCAATCTGAACAGATAATTGAGAGAATTGCCAAGGAAGGTTGGATGGATGGATTGAGCTGATTTTTGGTATCCAGTGTGATTTATCAATGTTAATCACTCTGCAAAATTTCAGCTCAACTGGATCAAAGGTTCAAGAACTTCCTTTGCAAAAATTTCAAACAGGGCAGAAACTTGCATTGGATCATGTGCTCAAATTATGATCTTTGAAGCCTGGGTTTGGATGGAAATGGTGAAGGTATAGCATGTACAAGCTCCACAAATTATTTGGGAATTTTCCTTGCTATAAAAGTGGTAGCTCCTTCGGAAAATGGCAGAAATGCAATATTGTCTTAAAATAGGAAAAGGCAATTTCCTTGATTTAAAGGTGGCCAATATTTTTGCCAGAGCTAAGATTAGGCACAAATATCAACTCCACCAATTTTCATGAATTTAGGAGATGGCTAGCTATGCCTTTGTATTTTATTCCTCAGAAAGACAAGAAAAGAAATAAATCACAATTCAAAAATATTGCATAGGACTTAGTAATATTTTTACATATCTAGGGTTCAGAAAGGTAGAAGGATCTTTGGGAACAATTGGGATGATCAAAAGATCAAGGAAAATGATGGTTCCTTTGTATTCACAAAGGCCACATTCAAATTCCAAAATTTTGGAATTAGAGTTTGAGAGGGTTTGAGATGCTGCAAATGAGGTCTTGCCTACTGACAAAGACATGAGCAAGATTTTGAAAGGTTGGAAATGGCAAGAATTCTTAGAGTCATCCAGCAAACTCAGGAGAAAATTTTGAAAAATGGTTGCTAGGAAGGAATAACAGCACAAAAATTGATAACCCAATTTTGGGGCTATTACAGGTCTCGTGGTTTTGGAACTTGAGGCGGTTGGAATTGTGTTTCGTCGACTCCCCTAGGGTTTATGGAATATTTGGGGATTTATAGGGTGGAGAGGCGGTGCAAGAGGCCATCCAGGGGGCACAACCTCCTAGGGGGCGCCTGGGCCTCCTAGCGCGCCCTGGTGGGTTATTCCCACCTTAGGCCTCTCCTCTGGTACTTCTTTGGCCCACTGGTGGTCTTCTGGTCCAAAATAAATCTCCAAAAAGTTTCTCTTGTCGGATTTCGGGTTCCGGCAAAACCGTTAAGGTTCGAACTCTGGGGTGCGCACGAAGATATCTCCTTCCCCCTAGCTCACTCACTCACCACGATCTCAGAACCTAGCTCGCCGAACCCGAAGAACAGGGGACACAAGAGTTTATACTGGTTCGGGCCACCAATGTGGTGTAATACCCTACTCCAGTGTGGTGTGGTGGATTGCCTTGTAGGCTGAGGATGAACAAGGACAAGGGAAGAACTACCTCCTGAGGAGAGGTGTTCTTGAGCTCGGTAAGCTTGTGTGGTTGAGGATGATCTGAATGATCCGTCCCCTTCCTATGGTGGTGGCTAGTCCTATTGATAGAGGAACTTGTCCTCTTCCAAAATATTAGGCGGGAAGGGATCCCACAATGGAAAATTTGAAGGGGAACAACTAGTACAAGCTATCCTGACAAAAGGTGGTCTTCGCCTGCCAAAGGCTCTGGTGGTGACGCTCTCGTGGGCTCCGCGATGACCTCCGTCTTGCCGTCCTGCTGGTCTTGGTCTTGTTGCACCGATATGGAAACCTTTGCTTGATGCCTCAGGACTCCTCGTCTATGCCTGCTCCTTTAGCACTAAAGAGGCAACTGGTGCTCTACGCCCGCTGGCACCTGCTTGGCACCCGCCTGGCCTTGGTTGTCATGGCTCACGTCACGGGAACCTCACGAGGTGCCCCTCACCTTGACCTCTCCGCTCCTCGCGAGCCAGCCTAGCGAGGCTGCCCCTGAGGAGGTTTTGTGCCGTCCGCCTCCCGAGGCTTGGCCCCTCGCGAGGGTCTTGAGTGCTTGCTGGTGAAGATGGGCCATACCAGGCCGCTAGGGGAGCCACGCCGTGGGCCACGGGCAGGCAAGTCTTGGGACCCCCGTTCCCAGAACGCCGATAGTAGCCTCCGGGCCGAAGGCGCGCTCGGACTTGGCTTCGAGGCGAAGCCAAGGGGCAAGTGCGAAGCGCCGTGGGCCCCAATACCCTGTGGCCCTGGTTGACTGATGGCGACTGATGGGACGTGGGCGTCTCCGCTTCCCCATGCTGCGTCGGCAACTGCCCGACTTGACGAGTCCTTGGTGCATGCAGAAAATCCATCATTACCTGCGATCATGGGCGTCGTCGGTTGGCCTTCTCCCACTATAAATGGGGAGGGGGGAGGAGCCCCCGTCGCCCATCTCTTCCCGCTCCGCTTGCTCCTTCTTCCTTGCTTTACTACTAGCAGTGACATCCATGGCGCCGATGAAGACGTTCTCTGCCGTGGAGAAGGGAAAGGCTCGCCAAGAGGGGCCCGGCTCTCCTCCGTCCAAGAGGGGGCATGGTCGCCCTTGCAAGCACGCCTCGACCCCCGCTGCGGCTCCCCGGGGTCGAGGACGGATCTCTTCGGGGTCCGGTGCCGCTCTGGGTGTCCGAGGCGGCGTTTCTCCTCCCGCTGGAAGTCGCTTGGGGTGTGGTGGTCCCGTCGATGAGGGGAGGCGCCGTGGTCACCAGGCCTCCCCGACCACACTTCCACTCAGCGGAGGTGCTGCCGGAGTTCGTTGTGTGGTCGGAGAACCCGACCGGCACCTGGCTCTAGCTTTCGCGCTTCTTTGTCGGAGAGCTGGCAGCTTCGGGTCCCGGCGGCCTCTGGCTGTAGGCGGACGACTGCTGTAGCAAGGCCTCATGGGTCGCGGTGGAGATCTCCGTCGCAGGCAACATAGCCCTGGCCCGCGGCTGGCAGACGTTTTCCCACACGCGCAGCCTGGGCAGGCGGTGCGCCCTCCACTTCAAGTACGATGGCGCAGCGACCCTCTTCATGAGGGTGTTCGGAGAAGACGGTTGCCGTGCTGGATGCTGCCCTGAAGACGACGGCGACGGTGGCGAGGTGCTTGGCCTTGGCGATGGCTGCAACGAGCACGAGGGCGACCTTCCCCTCAGCGGCGACCGTGGTTCGCCCAGCTACGGCAGCTCCTCCTCTGGCGAAAGCTCCAGCAGCGGCGGCTATGACCAGCCGCCACGCCGTCGGGCCCGCTTCGAGGATGGTGGCGGGTCATCCCGCCGTCGTGCCCCGGTGAAGCGTGAGGAAGGCTCTGGCTGAGTCCGGGGCCTACCCTCGTGATCAGCCGCGTCGTCAGAGTCGCTTTTGCTTGTCCTCTCCTTCCCTTTCCCCTGCATTGTCAGAAACGAATGCAGGCCCCTGCGAGGGCGTGTAATGAACCGTGGTGCTTATGTTGCTTTTATGGTGCGTTTATGTTTTCTGGGTTGTGTTGTCAGATCTATGCCTTATACGGGTGTAGAGGGGGTAACTTAGCACGATGCATCTGGGGCAGCTTTGACCTCACGAGGGCGCGCGTCTCTGGGTACCCGGTGGGGCTTCCCCACTGTTGATTTGGGTGACATCGCGAAGCTGCAAAAAATCGTTAAGAAATCCATAGCCTTTCTTGCGCAAAGCCTCGGGTATGGGCTGGTTATGGCCAAACGCACCGCGTCGCGGTACCTGTGGGGCACGGACTAAAAGGGGGATGCGCCGATCACAAGCTCAGATGCGGACGCCTCGCGGAGACCAGGGAAGTGCGCATGCGCATACTGCCTGTCTAGCCCCCCTCGCAGGGTGTGCGAGGGACAGCACCGGGCAATTGCCGCCCTCCCTAGCGAAGAAACAAAGGATTGAGGGAAGAATCATAAAGAAGCGGGGGTTCAACCAAACCAACGAGAAATGCCAGAACTCCAAATTTCATTAAAGGCAAAGAGGCCAACTTCAGAAAGCAAATGAACAGCCGTGTCTGGCACCTAGTCTAGTCTTCTCACCAGTGCGAAGCTAACTGCTGCCACTTGGACGTGGGAGGGAGCCCCCGAGGCCCGAGGGCGGCACACCTGAGACTCCGGGGCGTGTACAGCCCCACTCATTATTACGTGAGAGTGTCACGAGTGGAGACCTTCACAGGCACTGGGCCTTGCTTCATGGGTAGAACTTCCGGAGGTGCTGGCTGTTCCAGGCGTTCTGGATGGGGATTACGTCCTATGTCTCCAGGCGTGCGGCGCCAGGCCTGGAGACGTGGGCGATCCTAAATGGGCCCTCCCACATGGGCGGGAGCTTTTGTAGCCCTTCCCTGGAGAGCACCCGCCTCAGGACAAGATCACCCACCTCGAGCGTCCTGGAGCAGACGCTGCGACAGTGGTACCGTCGCAGCGCCTGCTGGTATCTTGCCGCTCGAACCGAGGCTTCACGGAGGCGTTCCTCCCCCAACACAAGGTCCATCCCCCACATGGTGTCCTGTTGCGTCTCATCAAACGCCAGGACCCGCGCGGAGCGATGCCTGACCTCGTGAGGGAGAACCACTTCTGCTCTGTAGATGAGGAAGAAAGGGGTCTCGCCTGTTGGCTTGGTGGCGGTGGTGCGGATGGACCACAGCACGGACTAGAGCTTGTCATGCCAGCCCCTGCCGCAGGCCTCGAGCTTCTTCTTGAAGGTCCTGGTCTTGAGGCCTCTCAGGACCTCCGCGTTGGCACGTTCGGCTCGGCCATTGCTCCTGGGTGTGCCACTGAAGTGTAGCAGATCTGCGTTCCAAGGTTAGCATAATATGTCTTGAAGAGATTGCTAGCGAACTACGAACCGTTATCGGTGATGATGCAGTTAGGGACCCTGAACTGGCTCACGAGGCCCTTGATGAACTTAAATGCGGACCCGGCCGGGATGGTGCGGACGGCCTCCACCTCAAGCCATTTGGTGAACTTGTGGATGGCGACGTAGAGGTAGCGGTAGCCCCCAGGCACTCGAGGGAACGGGCCTAGGATATCCAGCCCCCAGACCGCGAATGGTCACGAGAGCGAGATGGTCTAGAGGCCCTGAGCTGGCTGATGGATATGCTTGGCATGGAACTGGCAGGCCTCGCAAGACTTTACCAGCTCGGTCACGTCGTTGAGTGTCATGGGCCAGTAGAACCCGCTGCGAAACGCCTTGCCGACCAGGGTACGCGATGAGGAGTGATGCCCGCAGTCTCCATCGTGTATGTCAGCCAGCAGCTCGCGCACCTGCTCCCTGGAGATGCATCTCAAGGAAACATCATTTGGTCATTTTCTGTACAGCTCACTGTCCTAGATGCAGTATGCCGTAGCCTACCGGGCCACACGCTCCGTGTCTTCCTCCTTCTCCGGAAGTGTCCCATGCACCAGATACGCCTTGAATTCCTCAGTCTAGGACCCCTCCCGAGGCTCGAGCGCCAGGAGCAGACGCGCTCCTGAGGCCGGGCCACAAGCCGGGGCTCCCGAGGCTGGTGGCTGAGGGAGTTCTTCTCGAGGTGATGTAGTCTCCGCGGCTGCAGGGTCGCCGAAGGCTTGAAGAGTCGCTCTTCGAAGACACCGGGTTCTTGGGGTAACCGCCTTGACGCCCTCTTGGCAATTGGGCGCGCCCTACCCCCCTGGGCGCGTCCCTGCCTCGTGGGCACCTTGTGCGCTCTTCGGACTCTGTTTTCTTGCACGTTACGTATTTTGGTCGGTAAAAATTCATTATATAATCTCCCGAAAGTTTTGACCATAGTATCACACAAAAATCTCCTGTTCTTGTTTCGAGTTGTTGCTGTTGCAGATTAGAGCAAGATGTCTTCGCAAGAGTCAGTTGGGGAGAGCCGGGTGTCTCATCTGGCACCAAGATCAATGACAAACAACAATGTTGACCACTTTGGGCCAGCAACAGAGGAAGAGATGGAGGCTGATTTGAAGAGGATAGATGCCATGGAGGAGGACCAAGAAGTCACTTCTCGCTTCCGAGCTAGATTCACAATGGGGGAACTACAGAGCTCGGCTATCCCAAACTCGGTTATCCCTTCCAATGTTAGATTTCTTTCTTATGAGAATATGAAAAGGAGTATCACTTGTTCTCCCGCAGCTATGCAACACCCTTGGGTGCAAGGAGCTTTGGCTGTTACAGGAAAACTTCAAAATGAAATAATGAACCTCAAGCAGCAAGTCAATAAGCTCGAGGAGGAGAATCATATCCTGAGGGGGCATCATCACCAAGAATATCACATCACCATTCCCGAAAAGGGAGATATAATCACATGGGTATGGGCACTCCCCTTGGCAACTGCCAAGCTTGGGGGAGTGCCCCGGTATCGTATCACCATCACTTCTATTTTTACCGTTTTTCTTTGTTTGATCCTTTTGGTAATATTTTGATCTAGTAGAATAAAAGTTTTTAGTATGATCTAGTTGTGAGTTTTGCTTTATGATCCTTCTATGTAATCGAGTCTGTGAGCTATATATAATAAAGATTAGTGTTGAGTCAAGGGCTTGATTATTTTGCCATAATCTTGAGTGAATAAAAGAAAAGCTAAAGAATAAAAAGAAAATAAAAGAGATCATATGGGTCTTATGAAGAGTAACGAGCTCACATAGAAAGAGTATGATGAATAAAAGTTGATGAGAGTTGACAAACATAGTTTTGGTCATCGTTGCAATTAATAGGAAGTAATAAAGAAAGAGAGGTCTTCACGTATAAATAACATCTTTTATGATTGTGAGCACTCACTAAAATATGACATGCTAAAGAGTTGACGTTGGACAAGGAAGACAATGTAATGGGTCATGTTTTCTTACATATGAGATAAATCATATTGTCATGGATCATCCAACATGATTGAGCTTGCCTTTCCCCCTCATGCTAGCCAAATTCTTTGCACCAAGTAGAGATACTACTTGTGCTTCCAAACACCCTTAAACCAGTTTTGCCATGAGAGTCCACCATACCTACCTATGGATTGAGTAAGATCCCTCAAGTAAGTTGTCATCGGTGCAAGCAATAAAAAATGCCCTCTAAATATGTATGACTTATTAGTGTGGGAGAAAATAAGCTTTATACAATCGTGTGATACGGAAGAAATAAAAGCGACAGATTGCATATCACAAGTGGCAATATGAAGGTCCATATCACAAGTGGCAATATAAAGTGATGTTCATTCGCATTAAGATTTTGTGCATCCAACCATAAAAGCGCATGACAACCTCTGCTTCCCTCTGCGAAGGGCCTATCTTTTACTTTTATCTCCCACCTTACATAAGAGTCATGGTGATCTTCACCCTTCCTTTTTACATTTTATCTTTTGGCAAGCACAACATGTTGGAAAGATCCTGGTATATATGGCTAATTGGATGTGAGTTTTCATGAACTATTATTGTTGACATTACCCTTGAGGTAAAACGTTGGGAGGCAAAACTATAAGCCCCTATCTTTCTCTGTGTCCGATTAAAACTCCATACCCATAAGTATTGCGTGAGTGTTAGCAATTGTGAAAGACTATATGATAGTTGAGTATGTGGACTTGTTGAAAAGCTCTTATATTGACTCTTTCCTATGTTATGATAAATTGCAATTGCTCCAATGACTGAGATTATAGTTTGTTAGTTTTCAATGAAGTTTAGGATCCATACTTGAAATTGTGATTGAATTATTACTCTAGCATAAGAGATCATATGACAATATTTGTATAAGCTGTTGTTCTAAGAATGATCATGATGCCCTCATGTCCGTATTTTATTTTTATCGACACCTCTATCTCTAAACATGTGGACATATTTTTCGATTTCGGCTTTCGCTTGAGGACAAGCAAGGTCTAAGCTTGGGGAGTTGATACGTCCATTTTGCATCATGCTTTTATATCAATATTTATTGCATTATGGGTTGTTATTACACATTATGTCACAATACTTATGCCTATTATCACTTATTTTACAAGGTTTACATAAAGAGGGAGAATGCCGGCAGCTGGGATTCTGGGCTGGAAAAGGAGCAAATATTAGAGACCTATTCTGCACAGCTCCAAAAGTCCTGAAACTTCACGGAAGTCATTTTCAGAATATATAAAAAATACTGAGCGCAAGAAGTTCCAAAGGGGGGCCACACCCTGGCCACGAGGGTGGTGGGCGCGCCCTACCCCCTGGGCGCGCCCCTGCCTCGTGGGCCCCTAGTGGCCCTCCGATGCCCATCTTCTGCTATATGGAGTCTTTCGATGAGAAAAAAAAATCATAAGCAAGCTTTCGGGACGAGACTCCGCCGCCACGAGGCGGAACCTTGGCGGAACCAATCTAGGGCTCTGGCGGAGCTGTTCTGCCGAGGAAACCTCCCTCTGGGAAGGGGAAATCATCGCCATCGTCATCACCAATGATCCTCTCATCGGGAGGGGGTTAGTCTCCATCAACATCTTCACCAGCACCATCTCCTCTCAAACCCTAGTTCATCTCTTGTATCCAATTCTTGTCTCTAAGTCTGGGATTGGTACATATGGGTTGCTAGTAGTGTTGATTACTCCTTGTAGTTGATGCTAGTTGGTTTATTTGGTGGAAGATCATATGTTCAGATCCTATATGCATATTAGTACCCCTCTAATTATGAACATGAATATGCTTTGTGAGTAGTTACGTTTGTTCCTGAGGACATGGGAGAAGTCTTGCTATTAGTAGTCATGTGAATTTGGTATTCGTTCAATATTTTGATGAGATGTATGTTGTCTCTCCTCTAGTGGCGTTATGTGAACGTCGACTACATGACACTTCACCATTATTTGGGCCTAGAGGAAGGCATTGGGAAGTAATAAGTAGATGATGCGTTGCTAGAGTGATAGAAGCTTAAACCCTAGTTTATGCGTTACTTCGTAAGTGGCTGATTTGGATCCACATGTTTCATGCTATGGTTAGGTTTACCTTAATACTTTTGTTGTAGTTGCGGATGCTTGCAATAGAGGTTAATCATAAGTGGGATGCTTGTCCAAGTAAGGACAGAACCCAAGCACCGGTCCACCCACATATCAGATTATCAAAGTACTGAACGCGAATCATATGATCGTGATGAAGCCTAGCTTGACGATAATTTCCATGTGTCCTCGGGAGCGCTTTTCTCTATATAAGAATTTGTCCAGGCTTGTCCTTTGCTACAAAAAGGATTGGGCCACCCTGCTGCACTTTATTTACTTTAGTTACTTGTTGCTCGTTACAAATTATCTTATCACAAAACTATATATTACCTATAATTTCAGTGCTTGCAGAGAATATCTTGCTGAAAACCGCTTATCATTTCCTTGTGCTCCTCATTGGGTTCGACACTCTTACTTATCTAAAGGACTACGATAGATCCCCTATACTTGTGGGTCATCAGTTAGTCACATGGAGATGTGAACTAATCACATAAAGATGTGAACTATTGATGTTAAATCACATGACGATGTGAACTAGATTATTGACTCTAGTGCAAGTGGGAGACTGAAGGAAATATGCCCTAGAGGCAATAATGAAGTTGTTATTTATATTTCCTTATATCATGATCCATGTTTATTATTCATGCTAGAATTGTATTAACCAGAAGCTTATTACATGTGTGAAGACATAGACAAACTCGTTGACTAGTATGCCTCTACTTGACTAGCTTGTTGAATCAAAGATGGTTAAGTTTCCTAGCCATAGACATGAGTTGTCATTTTATTAACAGGATCACATCATTAGGGAATGATGTAATTGACTTGACCCATCCGTTAGCTTAGCACGATGATCGTTTAGTTTGTTGCTATTGCTTTCTTCATGACTTATACATGTTCCTATGACTATGAGATTATGCAACTCCTAAATACCGAAGGAACACTTTGTGTTCTACCAAATGTCACAACGTAACTGGGTGATTATAAAGGTGCTCTACAGGTGTCTCCGATGGTACTTGTTGAGTTGGCATAGATCAAGATTAGGATTTGTCACTCCGATTGTCGGAGAGGTATCTCTGGGGCCTCTCGGTAATGCACATCACTATAAGCCTTGCAAGCAATGCAACTAATTAGTTAGTTGTGGTATAATGCATTACGAAAACGAGTAAAGAGATTTGCCGGTAACGAGATTGAACTAGGTATTGAGATACCGATGATCGAATCTCGGGCAAGTAACATATCGATGACAAAGGGAACAACGTATGTTGTTATGCGGTTTGACCGATAAAGATCTTCGTAGAATATGTAAGAACCAATATGAGCATCCAGGTTCCGCTATTGGTTATTGACCGGAGATGAGTCTCGGTCATGTCTACATAGTTCTCGAACCCGTAGGGTCCGCACGCTTAACATTCGGTATTATGAGTTTATGTGTTTTGATGTACCGAAGGTAGTTCGGATTCCCGGATGAGATCGGGGACATGATGAGGAGTCTCGAAATGGTCGAGACATAAAGATCGATATATTGGACGACTATATTCGGACATCGGAAAGGTTCCGAGTGATTCAGATATTTTTCGGAGTACCGGAGAGTTATGGGAATTCGTCGGGGAGTATATGGGCCTTATTGGGCTTTAGGGGAAAGAGAGAGAGGAGGCTGCGCGTGCTCCCAAGGCCTAGTCCGAATTTGACTGGGGGGAGGGGCGGCGCCCCCTCCTTCCTTCTCTTCTCTTTTCCCTTTCCTTCTCTCCTACTCCTACTACATGGAAGGGGGGAATCCTACTCCCGGTGGGAGTAGGACTCCCCAAGGCGCGCCATAGGAGGGCCGGCCTCCCCCTCCTCCACTCCTTTATATACGTGGCTAGGGGGCACCCCACAGACACACAAGTTGATTGTTCCAAGCCGTGTGCGGTGCCCCCCTCCACCATAATCCACCTCGATCATATCGTAGAGGTGCTTAGGCGAAGCCCTGCGTCGGTAGCAACATCATCACGTCGTTGTGCTGACGGAACTCTCCCGTGAAGCTCTACTGGATCGGAGTTCATGGGACGTCATCGAGCTGAACGTGTGCTGAACTCAGAGGTGTCGTGTGTTCAGTACTTGAATCGGTCGGATCGTGAAGACGCTCGACTACATCAACCGCGTTCTCATAACGCTTCCGCTTATGGTCTACGAGGGTACGTGGACGATACTCTTCCCTCTCATTGCTATGCATCACCATGATCTTGCGTGTGCGTAGGATTTTTTTTTGAAATTACTACGTTCCCCAACACAAGAGTCAGCGAAAGCAACAATATCTGAGTAAAGACATAAGTTAAACAAGTTTGGCTTAAGAAGGCTAGCACAAAAGTAACAACGATCGAAAAGGCAAGGCCTCCTGCCTGGGACCTCCTAACTACTCCTTGAAGTAAAACTCCACGTAGAATCATCCTCGGGATCCTCTGGCTCCTGGACTCCATCATCTGGTTGCGACATCCGAGAAAATTGGAAAAGGGGGAAAAGAGGGAGCAAAGCAACCGTGAGTACTCATCCAAAGTACTCGCAAGCAAGGATCTACACTACATATTCATTGGTATCAATGAAATGGGTAGTATCTGTGGACTGAACTACAGAATGCCAGAATAAGAGGGGGATAGCTAGTCCTATTGAAGACTATGCTTCTGGAAGCCTCCATCTTGAAGTAGTAGAAGAGAGTAGCTGGTAAGTAAACCAAGTATCATTGCATAGCATAATTCTACCCAGCGATCCTCTCCTCGTCGCCCTGTGAGAGAGCGATCACCGAGTTATATCTGGAACTTGAAAGGGTGTGTTTTATTAAGTATTCGGTTCTAGTTGCCATAAGGTCAAGGTACAACTCTGGGTTGTCCGGGACAGGGCTATTCGAATAGATAAACTTCCCTGCAGGGGTGCACCACATTTCCCAACACGCTCGATCCCTCTGGCCGGACACACTTTCTTGGGTCATGCCTGGCCTCGGAAGATTAACACATCGCAGCCCCACCTAGGCACAACAGAGAGGTCAGCACGCCGGTCTACATCCTATGTGCAAAGGGGTCTGGGCCCATCGCCCATTGCACACCTGCATGTGGCGTACGCGGCCGGAAGCAGACCTATCCCCCTTAATACAAGCGCAGGCTTACGGTCCAATCCGGCGTGCGCCGCTCAGTCGCTGACGTCAAGAAGGCTTCGGTTGATACCACGATGTTGAGTGCCCATAACTGTTTCCGCGTAGTTGGTTAGTGCGTATAGGCCAGTGGCCAGACTCAGATCAAATACCAAGATCTCGTTAAGCGTGTTAATTGATGTAACCACGGACGCCGGCCAGGGCCAGGCCCACCTCTCTCCTAGGTGGTCTCAACCTACCCTATCGCTCCGCCACGGAGTATCAGTCGGGGGCCGTCTGGAACCCAGGCCCAGCACTACCTGGATGGAACCACCTGCCCCTTCAGCCCCCACATCGGAATCACTTGCGGGTACTCTACGAGTCGACCCGACTTTAGTCACCACATGTATCACATATTATGTATACAAGTATATACCCGTGATCACCTCCCAAGTAATCACGGCCCGATAGTATAGCATGGCAGACCGACAAGAATATAGGTCCACTGATGGAATACTAGGATCCTATACTAAGTATTTAGAATTGCAGGTAAAGGTAACAACATTAGTACCAAAGACAGCTATGCATAAGAATAGGATTATCGGAAAGCAGTAGCATGCTACACTACTCTAATGCAAGCAGTAGAGAGAAGAATAGGCGATATCGGGTTGATCAAGGAGGGGCTTGCCTGGTTGCTCTGGCAAGAAGGAGGGGTCGTCATTGATGTAGCCGATCACTAGGGTACCGGCAGCAGTCTCGGGGTCTACCGGAAAGAAGTAACGGAGTGGAAACACAATAAATAATAGAGCAATCAAAGCATCACATGGCAATACGCGGTGCTAGGGGTGACCTAACGCATGGATAGGTGATACCGGTGAAGGGGGAAAACATCCGGGAAAGTATTCCCGGTGTTTTATGTTTTCGGGCAAATGAATCAGAGGTGGATTTTTGCATGTTCTCTATGCTAGGGATGTGTGGCTGACAAACGGACCACGTATTCGAATTCGTCTCGTCGTTCTGAGCAACTTTCATGTACACAGTTTTTCCATCCGAGCTACGGTTTATTTTATACTAATTTAAAAAGGATTTTATCCTTTTCTAGAATTCATAGGATTAATTTAATTAGAAAAGGTAATTATGACGTCAGCATGATGTTAGAAGTCAACGTTGACTGTTGACTTGGTCAACCTGACAGGTGGGTCCACCTGTTCGGGACTGTTTAGCTAATTAACAGCAGTTAATTAGTTATTAGGTTAATTAATCTTAATTAGTTTATTTAAAAAAATTAATTAAGTTAATTAATATTTTATTTATTTATTATTTTTAATTCTAATTCTTCTTCTTTTTTAAATGTTCTCATGGGGCCCAACTGTCATAGGCCCTATGGGCCTTAACGGGCATGGGCATGCGGGCGCTGGGCACCCGCCCAAGCCAACAGGGGAGTGTTGGGCGCTGGGCACCAGCGGCCACCGCGATAAGCGGCAGCAGCGGCGCAGGGGGCCAGGGCTGAGCGCCGGCGTGGCGCAGCAGCAGGGCCGCCGCGGGACGAAAACGGCAGCGGGCGGCGCGGTGGTTGCCGCGTCCGGCGCGGGGTGGTGGTGGCCTTGGGCGACTGTTGCGGGGCGGTGAGAGCACATCGGGGTGGTGGGGCTCACGCAAACGCAGGTGGGCGCACGCGGTTGGGCGTCAGCCGCAACCGCGATGGTGCAGCGAGCGGGCGGCGTAGGGCACGACCATAGCGGCTAGGTGATACGTCTCCAACGTATCTATAATTTTTGATTGCTCCATGCTATTATATATTCTGTTTTGGATGTTTATTGGGCTTATTTATACACTTTTATATTATTTTTGGGACTAACCTAATAACCGGAGGCCCAGCCCAAATTGCTGTTTTTTGCCTATTTTAGTGTTTCGCAGGAAAAGAATATCAAACGGAGTCCAAACGGAATGAAACCTTCGGGGTCGTGATTTTTGGAACAAATGTGATCCAGAGGACTTGGAGTGGACATCAAGCAACCAACGAGGAAGCCACGAGGCAGGGGGCGCGCCTACTGCCCCTGGGTGCGCCCTCCACCCTCGTGGGCCCCTCGTGGCTCCACTGACCTACTTCTTCCTCCTATATACCTACGTACCCTAAAAATATCGGGGAGCACCATGAAAACCCAATTCCACTGCCGCAACCTTTTGTAGCTGTGAGATCACATCTCGGGGCCTTTTCCGGTGCTCTGCCGGAGGGGGCATTGATCACAGAGGGCTTCTACATCAACACCATAGCCTCTCCGATGATGTGTGAGTAGTTTACCTCAGACCTTCGGGTCCATAGTTATTAGCTATATGGCTTCTTCTCTCTCTTTCGATCTCAATACAAATTTCTCCTCGATTCTCTTGGAGATCTATTCGATGTAATCTTCTTTTGTGGTGTGTTTGTCGAGATGTGAAAAATATTTGAATCTTCTCTGAATTCTTTTATGTATGATTGGTTATCTTTGTAAGTCTCTTTGAATTTTTAGTTTGGTTTGGCCTACTAGGTTGATCTTTCTTGCAATGGGAGAAGTGCTTAGCTTTGGGTTCAATCTTGCGGTGCTCGATCCCAGTGACAGTAGGGGAAATGATACATACTATATTGTTACCATCGAGGATAGAAAGATGGGGTTTATATCATATTGCATGAGTTTATCCCTCTACATCATGTCATCTTGCTTAAAGCGTTACTCCGTTCTTATGAACTTAATACTCTAGATGCATGCTGGATAGTGGTCGATGTGTGGAGTACTAGTAGTAGATGCAGGCAGGAGTCGGTCTACTTGTCACAGACATGATGCCTATATACATGATCATACCTAGATATTCTCATAACTATGCTCAATTCTATCAATTTCTCAACAGTAATTTGTTCACCCACCGTAATACTTATGCTATCTTGAGAGAAGCCACTAGTGAAACCTATGGCCCCGGGTATGTCTTCCATCATATTAATCTCCTATCAACTAGCTATTTCTGGCACCGTTTATTTTGCAATCTTTACTTTCAATCTATATCATAAAAATACCAAAAATATTTATCTTATTATTTTTATCTCTGTCAGATCTCACTCTTGCAAGTGGCTGTGAAGGGATTGACAACCCGTTTATCGCGTTGGTTGCGAGGTTCTTATTTGTTTGTGTAGGTACGAGGTGACTCGCGCGTAGTCTCCTACTAGATTGATTCCTTGGTTCTCAAAAACTGAGGGAAATACTTACGCTGCTTTGCTGCATCACCCTTTCCTCTTCAAGGGGAAACCAATGCATTCTCAAGAGGTAGCTAGAAGGATTTCTGGCGCCGTTGCCGGGGAGATCTACGCCAAGTCAAGACATACCAAGTACCCATCACAACTCTTATCCTTCGCATTACATTATTTGCCATTTGCCTCTCGTTCTCCTCTCCCCCACTTCACCCTTGCCATTTTATTCGCCCTCTTCCTTTCATCCTCTCCTTCCGTTCGCTTTTTCTTCTTTTCGCTTGTTTGCTTGTGTGTTGGATTTCTTGCTTGTCACGATGGCTCAAGATAATACTAAATTGTGTGACTTTGCCAATACCAACAATAATGATTTTATTAGCACTCCAATTGCCCCTCTTACCGATGCTGAATCTTGTGAAATTAATACTGCTTTGTTCAATCTTGCCATGAAAGATCCGTTTTCTGGCCTTCCTAGTGAAGATGCCACTACCCATATAAGCAACTTTTTTTATTTGTGTGATATGCAAAAGAATAAAGAGTTGGATAATGCTATTGTTAAACTTAAGCTATTTGTGTTTTCTCTTAGAGATCGTGCTAAAGCTTGGTTTTCGTCTTTGCCTAAAAATAGTATTGATTCATGGAATAAGTGCAAAGATGCTTTTATCTCTAAGTGTTTTCCTCTCGCTAAGATCATCTCTCTTAGAAATGATATTATGAATTTTAAGCAACTTGATCATGAACATGTTGCACAATCTTGGGAGAGGATGAAATTAATGATACGTAATTGCCCTCCACATGGATTGAATTTATGGATGATTATACAAAAAAATTATGCCGGATTGAATTTTGCTTCTAGAAATATTTTAGATTCGGCCGCGGGAGGCACTTTTATGGAAATCACTTTAGGAGAAGCTACTAAACTCCTAGATAATATTATGGTTAATTATTCTCAATGGCACACCGAAAGATCTACAAGTAAAAAAGTTCATGTGATTGAAGAGATTAATGTTTTCAGTGGAAAGATGGATGAACTTATGAAATTGTTTGCTAATAAGAGTGCTCCTACTGATCCTAATGATATGCCTTTTTCTACTTTGATTGAGAATAATAATGAATCTATGGATCTGAATTTTGTTGGTAGGAACAATTTTGGAAACAACGCGTATAGAGGTAATTTTAATTCTAGGCCGTTTCCTAGTAATTCCTCTAATAATTATGGTAATTACTACAACAATTCTTATGGAAATTATAATAAGATTCCCTCTGATTTTGAATCTAGTATTAAAGAATTTATTAGTTCGCAAAATATTTTCAATGCTTTGATTGAAGAAAAATTGCTTAAGATTATTGAGTTGTCTAGGAACGTGGATAGAATTTCTCTTGATGTTGATTATTTGAAACTTAGATCTATTCCACCTAAGCATGATATAAATGAGTCTCTCAAAGCCATGAGAGTTTCCATTGATGAGTGCAAAGAAAGAACCGCTAGGATGCGTGCTAAGAAAGATTGCTTTGTGAAGGAGTGTTCTTCTAGTTTTTATGAGAATAAAGATGAAGATCTAAAAGTAATTGATGTGTCCCCTATTAAATCCTTGTTTTGCAATATGAATCTTGATAATGATGGGACTGGAGATGAGTCAACTTTAGTTAGAAGGCGTTCCAAAAATTTGGAGTTTTTAGATCTTGATGCAAAAATTGGTAAAAGTGGGATTGAAGAGGTTAAAACTTTAGATAGCAACGAACCCACCATCTTGGATTTCAAGGAATTTAATTATGATAATTGCTCATTGATAGATTGTATTTCCTTGTTGCAATCCGTGCTAAATTCTCCTCATGCTTATAGTCAAAATAAAGCTTTTACTAAACATATCATTGATGCTTTGATGCAATCTTATGAAGAAAAACTTGAGTTGGAAGTTTCTATCCCTAGAAAAATTTATGATGAGTGGGAACCTACAATAAAAATAAAAATTAAAGATCATGAATGCTATGCTTTGTGTGATTTGGGTGCTGGTGTTTCCACGATCCCAAAAACTTTGTGTGATTTGCTAGGTTTCCGTGAATTTGATGATTGCTCTTTAAACTTGCACCTTGCGGATTCCACTATTAAAAAACCTATGGGAAGAATTATTGACGTTCTTATTGTTGCAAATAGGAATTATGTGCCTGTAGATTTCATTGTTCTTGATATAGATTGCAATCCTTCATGTCCTATTATTCTTGGTAGACCTTTCCTTAGAACGATTGGTGCAATTATTGATATGAAGGAAGGGAATATTAGATTCCAATTTCCGTTAAGGAAAGGCATGGAACACTTCCCTATAAAGAAAATTAAATTACCATATGAATCTATTATGAGAGCCACATATGGATTGCCTACCAAAGATGGCAATACCTAGATCTATCTTCGCTTTTATGCCTAGCTAGGGGCGTTAAACGATAGCGCTTGTTGGGAGGCAACCCAATTTTATTTTTGTTCCTTGCTTTTTGTTACTGTTTAGTAATAAATAATTTATCTAGACTCTGTTTTGGTTGTGTTTTTTGTGTTTAATTGGTGTTTGTGCCAAGTAGAACCGTTGGGAAGACTTGGGAAAGTCTTTTTGATCTTGCTGTAAAAAACAGAAACTTTAGTGCTCACGAGAATTTCTACCATTTTTTATTGGGGAGTGATATTTAGTCAATTCGTTTTTCATATGATTAATAGATAAATTCCTCACGTCCATCAATTTATTTTAGAATTTTTGGGGTTCCAGAAGTTTGCGTTAGTTACAGATTACTACAGAGTGTTCTATTTTTGACAGATTCTGTTTTTCGTGTGTTGTTTGCTTATTTTGATTGATCTATGGCTAGTAATGGAGTTTATAAACCATAGAGAAGTTGTAATACAGTAGGTCTAACACCAATATAAATAAATAATGAGTTCATTACAGTACCTTGAAGTGGTGTTTTGTTTTATTTCGCTAACGGAGCTCACGAGATTTTCTGTTAAGTTTTGTGTTGTGAAGTTTTCAAGTTTTGGGTAAGGATTTGATGGATTATGGAACAAGGAGTGGCAAGAGCCTAAGCTTGGGGATTCCCTAGGACCCCCAGGTAAAATCCAAGGACACCAAAAAGCCTAAGCTTGGGGATGCCCCGAAAGGCACCCCCTCTTTTGTCTTCGTCTATCGGTAACTTTACTTGGAGCTCTATTTTTATTCACCACATGATATGTGTTTTGCTTGGAGCGTCTTGTATGAATTCAGTCTTTTCTTTTTAGTTCACCACAATCATCGTTTCTGTACACACCTTTTGAGAGATACTCACACGAATCAAAATTTATTAGAATACTCTATGTGCTTCACTTATATCTTTTGAGCTATATAGTTTTTGCTCTAGTGCTTCGCTTATATCTTTTAGAGCACGGTGGTGGTTTCATTTTATAGAAATAATTGATCTCTCATGCTTAACTTATATTATTTTTAGAGTCCTTTAGAACAACATGGTAATTTGCTTTTGATATTATAAAATCTTTCATATAAGTGCATTGAGTACTAAGAGAAGTTTGATACTTGATGATTGTTTTGAGATATTAAAGTTGTGCTAGTTGAGTAGTTGTGAATTTGAGAAATACTTGTGTTGAAGTTTGCAAGTCCCGTAGCATGCACGTATGGTAAACATTGCGTAACAAATTTGTAACATGAGGTGTTATTTGATTGTCTTCCTTATGAGTGGCGGTCGGGAACGAGTGATGGTCTTTTCCTACCAATCTATCCCCCACAGAGCATGCGCGTAATACTTGGTTTTTGATGACTTGTAGATTTTTGCAATAAGTATGTGAGTTCTTTTTATGACTAGTGTTGAGTCCATGGATTATACGCACTCTCACCCTTACATCATTGCTAGCCTCTTCGGTACCATGCATTGCCCTTTCTCACCTTGAGAGTTGGTGCAAACTTCGCCGATGCATCCAAACCCCGTGATATGATACGCTCTACCACAAATAAACCTCCTTATATCTTCCTCAAAACAGACACCATACCTACCTATTATGGCATTTCCATAGCTATTCCGAGATATATTGCCATGCAACTTTCCACCGTTCTGTTTATTATGACACGCATCATCATTGTCATATTGCCTTGCATGATCATGTAGTTGACATCATATTTGTGGCAAAGCCACCGTTCATAATCCTTAATACATGTCACTCATGAGTCATTGCACATCTCGGTACACCACCAGAGACATTCATATAGAGTCATATCTTGTTCTAGTATCGAGTTGTAATCATCGAGTTGTAAATAAATAAATAGAAGTGTGATGATCATAATTAATAAAGGGCTAGTGTCTATTTTAATTAGATTTTTTGTTTTGTTTGAACTCAAACATTTATTTCTTTTACACATGCTCCAATTCCATATTTTCATTTATGAATTTCGCATGTTCACATGTAAAAATTGAAATTCTATATTCATGTGCCATATTGTGAAAAATATATATTCGCAAGTTTGGCAATATGCTACAACATTTGGTTAACTGTAAAAAATGGCAATTATGTATATAACATGAGTGTATATCATATATATATATATACTATAAGTAAAAGTTGGAAAATAAATATCTTACTCTAGATTCATAGTGCTACATATAGATTTGGCGTAGCATTTTTTGCAAACCATTAAAGCCTAGTTGTTAAAGGCCAAAGATGTATAGGTATATGCATGAGCATTTAAGTGAACTTATATCATATAATATATCCTTGCTGAAATTGTGGTTGGTTTACGCTATGCTACTAATTTACTTTAGTTTTCTTGATGTGGAATTCATACTACTCATAGTTTAGAATGAGTTATCTTCATTTTCTTTTATAACAAACTTCAATGGAGATGTTGGACCAGCTGATTAAATGAAAACGGTCATTGTACAAACTTGAGTTTGTGATATCATATCACTACACGAAATACCAGTATCTAGACGTATGTACGAGCTAGAACTAAAAAACACATAATAGTGACATTTTCAGTATGTTCATTTTGCAAATTCTTTCCACAATAATATAGAAAAATATCCAAATTATTATTATCCAGGCATATTAAGTTCTCAACTGCTTCAAACTTTCCATAGGACAAAATACTATATTCTTTGAATAAGTTCCTTATGGCCTGCATTATATGTTATAATTTGGTGGTCAATAAGATATAAAATAAAATGAATTGATGGACACCGGATGTTTGAATAACCTTAGTGAGCTTTGAAGTATATATAGTACTATGTACAAACGGAAAGAAATAAGAGCTATACTATAATATTCAAAATGAAGAGGAACTTGCGAACTTATCGTTTGACGTTGATTGAAATTGAGAAAAAATTGGACCCCACAATCTAATACTAAATATGAAATATTAGATTTTAAACAAATGACATGAAAATAAAATATTGATTAAAAACATGTAGCAGTTTATCATGATTATCCACATTGATTTAGAAACTCATAATTAGGCATTTTACATATTCATATGATTTCAAACTAGCATTACCTTGGGACTTCTTTTAATTCTTAGCAATCAGTTATATAGTACATCAATTTTTTGCTGTTCAGCATGAGTAGTTAGCTATCCTCTTAATAGAAGGTATATGGTATTCTTTTTTGCTTTCTTAGATTCCGTGGTATTTTTTTTTTGGTTGATACACCATTGGAGATCTAACATGTATAGTTCTACTTCCAAAAAAATACATGTATAGTTATCTCTTGTCATAGCAAGTTATAATTGTGAACATTCAAACAAAGCGATGTTGCATTAGATGGCATGTAACACATGTTTGATCACATCGACAATATATATTTCGGAGAAGATAATCGATCTATTGTCATAATAATGATGAAAACATATAGTAGTAGAAACATATTAAAACATCTTATATTTATTTACAAAGGGAGTGTAATATATATGCAAAGATCAGTGGCATACATTTATACGGAAATGTTGTAGTAGCATCCATTGTAATAACATGTGACTTAGATCACTACCAGTTACATGAAAAATGCTTCACGGCCTTGTATATTACCACCAAGCCCTCCTAGCGAGTGGAGTTACTTCCGTCCAACCGAAAAACTGCCCCCGTTAAAAAACTGGTTTACGATCTATAAAGTAGAACAAAAGAATTGATTAGTAAAGATTAGCTTATTTTTTAAAAACATAGATTTTGATCCCTTTAGTGAAGGCTAGTTACTAAAGTACAGTGCATGAACTGTCTTTCATATGTATATCAATGGTACTTGCTCAAAAAAAGGTACGTATATCTACGCTATCCTTTCCTAGCTTTTCTCAAAATGGTTGCAGCAGTGGGAAGCTAGAGGCGCATGCCATGAAGATTTCATTTTACATCAGTGACAATGGCAAGCTATAATAGATAGGAGAAAACATGCATGATCCTTTCTGGTACAAACATCATGTTGACGTAAATTACATTAGCATGGAGGACACTGAGTCCAATGATTCTAAAGAGTTCTTCTAGTGTGTTAGATATGTACGAAAAACATATAGAATGAGAGCACACAGTATGAAGAGAATATGATTAATTAGTGTTTTGTGTTGTATCAGACTTGTAGTGAGAGAAGTAAAAATTAGGTGTAAAATGTGTTGGTTTCTACCAGAAACGCATGTATAGATAAATATTCTACCATAGGATCAAGATTCCTACATTGCTCGGAGCAGGTAACAAAAGTGGTGGCTGCCATGGGCTTTCCGCATTTTGTCTATTCTCCACAAACGAAAATAATAGTCTGAAGTACAACTTTATCACAGTACACACCTTTATCCACTGGGTTCACCATTATGAGTAGAAAATACATGTCATTTTAGTTTACTTACAAAATTATGTTCTCAACAAAAGGCAAGCATGCATAAGCACTCCATGATTCTTGTACAAATTACATACTGGAAGCGAAACAATTTTCGATGAATTAAAGAAAAGGCTCTATGATTTATCTATAAATTATGCAATGGAGCTCGTCAAATACCTTACTGGATTATTAAGATGCTATCATGTTTCTCTCCAATCTAGCTACATTGCAACACCAGAAGTAATTTCACTTATTCTGAAACATAGTAAATTGCCAATTAATCAGTACTGATCCCTTTGTAGTATACATTTAAGGATAAACTTGTCAGGACATAAAATACATTTGATTCTTGGAAGTGGCACTACCTTACTACAATATGTTACAATAATAGGCATACTTCTAATTTCTGTAATTTATTGAACAACACATTGAAATGCTCTGTACACAGTGATTATGATCAACTTCAGTTATAAAAATCACTATGAGATGCACTACCAATCTGAAGCTAACTATGTATGACATTCAGAGCATCATATTAAGGGCTTGAATTTACTAAATGGCAAAAAAGATAGATTAACTACCTGTGCGCTGATCCATAACATATACATCACAGACAACTCTTGCTGATCATATCTAATGAACTGCCGAATTAATACAAATGTGTGTTGTTTGTCAAACCTGTCATGCTTTAGTTCATAGTAAACTTGGTATATCCATCTCTAAACTTGCATACTACATGCCTAACTGGTGCAGCACCAAGATTTGACCTGCTGTTAGTGTTGTGACCAGCAGTGTGATTTTGTGGCTTATATAACGTCTGGAATGATAGAATGATAAGAACAATTTGCAGGTGAAGTACATTCGTACTATTGTTAATATTAGATTTAACTTTTCCAGTAAAAATATATTTCTTGCTCTGGATTGTTAATCCGGCAGTCATACTATAATCATCATTCATCAGTATAGGTTCCACTATTGTTTGTAAACTCTGCAGACTATATGTATATGGCTAGGTAATGACAACATAAGGTGTGGTTGCAGGCACAAAGTAAAAGACCATGGCGAAGTACCCAAAACACATGATCTTCTAAATAAATTTTGAAACAGAATAGCTTGCTACTTTACTCATGGTTTGGCATGTGGATTATACAGTGGCGTACCTCAAGTGGAGCACTGGCGGTCCTGTTCCGTCGAAGTTGTACATCGTTGTTCCAGAGAAAATTGTAGAACAACAAGATTGGATACTTCTGTATAGGGGCTTGAGGCCATCTTTGATGTGGCAAAGAGAGTGTTCCATGTCGAGTCCATCTCCAACACACATTAATGACGTGCTTGAGCAGGAAAAAACATCAGAGTTGGCGACGCCCTCCATTTTTGCAGCCCGCATAGGCACCTCGACTTGCTCCCATCGCAGGATGGCGGCGCTCTCATGGTTGTTCAGGGAGTAGAGCGGCATGGATGGGGGTGTGACCACGGTGAAGAGCGCGGGAGCAGCTTTTCCAGTAAAATAGCTTTCTTGTTCTGAATTATTAATCCGGCAATCATACCATAATCATCAACCATCATTATTGGTTTCACTCTTGTTTGTAAACTCTGCAGACTATCCGTATATGGCAAGTTAATGACGATAGAAGCTATGGTTGCAGGCACACAGTAAAAGATCATGGTGAAGTATAAAACCCAAAACACATGCTCTTCCAAATAAATTTTGAAACATAATAGCTTGCTACTTTACTCATGGTTTGGCATGTAGATTATACAATGGTGTACCTCGGGTGTAGCACTGGTGGTTAGTGTTCCGTCAAAATTGTACATCGTTCTTATAGAGAAAATGGTAGAACGGCAAGGCTGAATACTTCCACATAGGGGCTTGAGGCCATCGTTTATGTGTCAAAGAGAGCGTTCCATGTGGAGTCCATGTCCAACGCCCATTAATTACTGACGTGCTCAAGCAGGACACAAAATCCAAGTCGGGGACGCCCTCTATTTTTGCAGCCCACATAGGCACCTCGACTTCTATATAGCCAGAAGGTATGCATGCTATACATGACCAGTTTTATTCAAAAATAGCTACAGAGATAAAACAGTTCATCTATGGGGGGAGCGACTACCTGTGGTGAGTGCCAACCACATCAGTATACATGGACGATGTCATTTGGACAAAACGATGATATTGTTGTTATTATTTCAATGAAGTACTGGTTGTCTCCGGTAGCTTGATATGCTAGATATATACTCCAAGTATCTGCAAAATGGTGCCATGCATCTTAGTATCCATAGGGAAAACATCTATAGACGACTATCAGATTTGATGACATTAGTTATAACAAAGAGAGAATAAATATAATTGGTGTTGTTGATACAGGCCGTGAGTTGCGAGTCACATGGCACGAAGACACGGGCACATATATTTAGCGAATCTGACTTCCCAATCAGGTTCCGGCAAGATGTGCCAGTACATATACGTGCGCACAACCATATATACAAATTAAAAGAGAAGTATTTCTTCTAGCATCTAGCACACACATGTGAGATTGAATTGAATGCAATTAATAGGTTCTTGATCATACATGCCTTCAGATCCACGAAGCTCGACTTGAACATAAATATAGACGTACGTGTACAACCTCCTAATCCAGCATGAACTACCGGCATGGATGGGGGCGTGACCACGGTGAAGAGCGCGGGAGCGCAGCGGAGGACGGGGAGGGAGGTGGGTCAGCGGAGCTTCTCCGAAGGTCGGGCGGTGAGGACGCAGGACCATTGGTGGAGATCGGGATGGGAGGAGTGTCGCTGGAGGTCGGGGTAGAGGGGGCGCAGGACCACCGCGGAGGTAGGGGTGGGAGGTGGCGGCGGAGATCGAGGTGGGCTGGCGGCGCTTCAGGAGGAGCGAGGGCGTGGCTGTGCTTCGGGGAGGAGGCGGAGATGGAGGAGGAGCGAGAGCGTGACTGCGCTTCGGGGAAGAGGCGGAGATGGAGAAGGTTGGATGGCTTGTTGGGCCATAGAATGGCTAACCCCACGTAGGAGACACGTGAGATTGGGAATTTCCCCAGGCTAAAAACGAAGGCCCATATGATACTCCTACAACCGTGATCAGATTTAATCTGGACCGTAATAATTCGGTCCCACTGGATAAACGGCTGGTAATTTCTAATTAACGTGGTAATTTCTAGGGAGTCCAGGATTAGTATAGGTATATATAGATATATAGATATATAGATAGATATTGATAAATTGTCCCAAAAAAAGAGAAAGACCAAAAATAGAAGGCCTAAAAATAAAAATAAAAAGGGGCAATGCTACTATCCTTTTTTCCACACTTGTGCTTCAAAGTATCACCATGATCTTTATGATAGAGAGTCTCTTGTTTTGTCATTTTCATATACTAGTGGGAATTTTTCATTATAGAACTTGGCTTGTATATTCCAACAATGGGCCTCCTCAAGTGCCCTAGGTCTTCGTGAGAAAGCAAGTAGGATGCACACTCACTTAGTTTCTTTTGTTGGCTTTCATACATTTATAGCTCTAGTGCATCCGTTGCATGGCAATCCCTACTCCTTGCATTGACATCAATTGATGGGTATCTCCCTAGCCCATTGATTATCCGCGTCAATGTGAGACTTTCTCCCTTTTTTCTTCTCCACATAACCCCCTTCATTATATTGTATTCCACCCATAGTGCTATATCCATGGCTCACGCTCATGTATTGCGTGAACGTTGAAAAAAGTTTGAGATTACTAAAGTATGAAACAATTGCTTAGCTTGTCATCGGGTTTGTGCATGATGAGAGCATTCTTGTGTGACGAAAATGGAGCATGACCAAACTATATGATTTTGTAGGGATGCACTTTCTTTGGCCATGTTATTTTGAGAAGACATGGTTGCTTAGTTAGTATGCTTGAAGTATTATTATTTTTATGTCAATATTAAACTTCTATCTTGAATCTTTCGGATCTGAAAATTCATGCCACAATAAAGAAAATTACATTGAGAAATATGTTAGGAAGCATTCCACATCAAAATTCTGTTTTTATCATTTACCTACTCGAGGACGAGTAGGAATTAAGCTTGGGGATGGTTGATACGTCTCCAATGTATCTATAATTTTTGATTGCTCCATGCTATTATATATTCTGTTTTGGATGTTTAATGGGCTTATTTATACACTTTTATATTATTTTTGGGACTAACCTATTAACCGGAGGCCCAGCCCAAATTGTTGTTTTGTTGCCTATTTCAGTGTTTTGCAGAAAAAGAATATCCAACGGAGTCCAAATGGAATGAAACCTTTGGGAGCGTGATTTTTGGAACAAACGTGATCCAGAGGACTTGGAGTGGATGTCAAGCAACCAACGAGGAAGTCATGAGGAAGGGACGCGACTACCCCCTGGGTGCGCCCTCCACCCTCGTGGGCCCCTCGTGGCTCCACCGACCTACTTCTTTCTCCTATATATACCTACGTACCCTGAAAACATAGGGGAGCACCACGAAAACCTAATTCCACCCCGCAACCTTCTGTACCTGTGAGATCCCATCTTGGGGCCTTTTCCGGTGCTCCACCGGAGGGGGCATTGATCACGGAGGGCTTCTACATCAACACCATAGCCTCTCCGATGATGTGTGAGTAGTTTACTTCAGACCTTCGGGTCCATAGTTATTAGCTAGGTGGCTTCTTCTCTCTCTTTGGATCTCAATACAAAGTTCTCCTCGATTCTCTTGGAGATCTATTCGATGTAATCTTCTTTTGTGGTGTGTTTGTCGAGATCCGATGAATTGTTGGTTTATGATCAAGATTATCTATGAACAATATTTGAATCTTCTCTGAATTATTTTATGTATGATTGGTTATCTTTGCAAGTCTCTTCGAATTTTCAGTTTGGTTTGGCCTACTAGATTGATCTTTCTTGCAATGGGAGAAGTGCTTAGCTTTGGGTTCAATCTTGCGGTGCTCGATCCCAGTGATAGTAGGGGAAACGACACGTATTGTATTGTTGCCATCGAGGATAAAAAGATGGGGTTTACATCATATTGCATGAGTTTATCCCTCTACATCATGTCATCTTCCTTAAAGCTTTACTCCGTTCTTTTGAACTTAATACTCTAGATGCATGCTGGATAGCGGTCGATGTGTGGAGTAATAGTAGTAGATGCAGGCAGGAGTCGGTCTACTTGTCACGGACGTGATGCCTATATACATGATCATACCTAGATATTCTCATAACTATGCTCAATTCTATCAATTGCTCAACCGTAATTTGTTCACCCACCATAATACTTATGCTATCTTGAGAGAAGCCACTAGTGAAACCTATGGCCCCCGGGTCTATCTTCCATCATATTAATCTCCTATCAACTAGCTATTTCTGGCACCGTTTATTTTGCAATCTTTACTTTCAATCTATATCATAAAAATACCAAAAATATTTATCTTATTATTATTATCTCTATCAGATCTCACTCTTGCAAGTGGCCGTGAAGGGATTGACAAGCCCTTTATCGTGTTGGTTGCGAGGTTCTTATTTGTTTGTGTAGGTACGAGGTGACTCGCGCGTGGTCTCCTACTGGATTGATACCTTGGTTCTCGAAAAATGAGGGAAATACTTACGCTGCTTTGCTCCATCACCCTTTCCTCTTCAAGGGAAAACCAACGCATGCTCAAGAGGTAGCACTAGGCGGGGCGTAGGCACGCGCGTGGAGGCGCGGCCAGAGCGGTGCAATGTGTGCGGGGGATGGAGGTCGCGGCGAGCGCGACATGGGGTGCAGCGGGGGCCGGTCTGGCAGGGCGAGTGTCGGTGTCAAAACCGGTGGATCTCGGGTAGGGGGTCCCGAACTGTGCGTCTAGGCCGGATGGTAACAGGAGGCAAGGGACACGAAGTTTTACCCAGGTTCGGGCCCTCTTGATGGAGGTAAAACCCTACGAAATGCTTGATTAATATTGATGATATGGGCAGTACAAGAGTAGATCTACCACGAGATCGGAGAGGCTAAACCCTAAAAGCTAGCCTATGGTATGATTGTTGTTCTGTATGTTGTCCTACGGACTAAAATCCTCCGGTTTATATAGACACCGGAGAGGGTTAGGGTTACACAAAGTCGGTTACAATGGTAGGAGATCAACATATCTGTATCGCCAAGCTTGCCTTCCACGCCAAGGAAAGTCCCTTCCGGACACGGGACGAAGTCTTTAATCTTGTATCTTCATAGTCCAGGAGTCCGGCTGAAGGTATAGTCCGGCCATCCGGACACCCCCTAATCCAGGACTCCCTCAGCGAGGCTGGCGAGCGCCGGCGGCCACCGTACGAGCGGCAACAGCAGAGGAAGGCGAGTTGTGGTGCTGCGGAAGCTGAGAGGGAGGAGGGAGGCGGCGGCTCACATCGAGCCTGTAGGGTACTGCTACCTCTTTTAGCACTGCGTTAGTTTTTCCCAAAGAGGAAGGGATGATGCAGCAAAGTAGCGTAAGTATTTCCCTTAGTTTTTGAGAACCAAGGTATCAATCCAGTAGGAGGCTACGCGCGAGTCCCTCGCACCTGCACAAAACAAATAAATCCTCGCAACCAACGCAAATAGGGGTTGTCAATCCCTATAGGGCCACTTACGAGAGTGAGATCTGATAGATATGATAAGATAATATTTTTGGTATTTTTATGATAAAGATGCAAAGTAAAATAAACGCAAAGTAAATAGCAAAGTAACTAACTAAGTAGTAGGAGATTGATATGATAAAGATAGACCCGGGGGCCATAGGTTTCACTAGTGGCTTCTCTCGAGAGCATAAGTATTCTAAGGTGGGTGAACAAATTACTATTGAGCAATTGACAGTGAAGGAAATGTTGGGGATCGTAGCAGAAATTAAAAAATTTCTACGCATCACCAAGATCAATCTATGGAGTATTCTAGCAACGAGGGGAATAGGAGTGCATCTACATACCCTTGTAGATCGCGAGCGGAAGCGTTCAAGTGAACGGGGATGATGGAGTCGTACTCGCTGTGATCCAAATCACCGATGACCAAGTGCCGAACGGACAGCACCTCCGCGTTCAACACACGTACGGTTGGGAAGACATCTCCTCCTTCTTGATCCAGCAAGGGGGAAGGAGAGCTTGATGAAGATCCAGCAGCACGACGGCGTGGAGGTGGATGCAGCAGGATCTCGGCAGGGCTTCGCCAAGCACAAGCGGGGAGGAGAGGTGTTACGGAGGGAGAGGGAGGCGCCAAGAGCAAAGGTGCGGCTGCCCTCCCTCCCTTCCACTATATATAGGGGCTAGGGGGGCCGCATGCCCCCTTGGAGATCCCATCTAAAAGGGGGGGCTGGGGGCAACGGCCCCCTTAGGGTTTCCAACCAGGGGGGCGCATGCCCCTCGGGGGGCAACGGCCCCCCTAGGGTTTCCAACCCTAGGCACCTTGGGCCATTGGGTGGGGCGCACCAGCCCATCAGGGGCTGGTTCCCATGCCACTTCAGCCCATGGGGCCCTCCGGGATAGGTGGCCCATCCGGTGGACCCCCGGGACCCTTCCGGTGGCCGAAACTGGACTTCCTATATATAAATCTTTACCTCCGGACCATTCCGGAACTCCTCGTGACGTCCGGGATCTCATCCGGGACTCTGAACAACTTTCGGGTTACTGCATACTACTATCTCTACAAACCTAGCGTCACCAAACCTTAAGTGTGTAGACCCTACAGGTTCGGGAGACACGCAGACATGACCAAGACGCCTCTCCAGTCAATAACCAGCAGCGGGATCTGGATACCCATGTTGGCTCCCACATGCTCCTCGATGATCTCATCGGATGAACCATGATGTCGAGGACTTAATCAATCCCGTATTCAATTCCCTTTGTCAATCGGTGCGTTACTTGCCCGAGACTCGATCGTCGGTATCCCAATACCTTGTTCAATCTCGTTACCGGCAAGTCCCTTTACTCGTACCGTAATGCATGATCCCGTGACCAACCCCTTGGTCACATTGAGCTCATTATGATGATTCATTACCGAGTGGGCCCAGAGATACCTCTCCGTCATACGGAGTGACAAATCCTAGTCTCGATTCGTGCCAACCCAACAGACACTTTTGGAGATACCTGTAATGTACCTTTATAGTCACCCAGCTACGTTGTGAAGTTTGGCACACCCAAGGCACTCCTACGGTATCCGGGAGTTGCACAATCTCATGGTCTAAGGAAATGATACTTGACATTCAGAAAAGCTATAGCAAACGAACTACACGATCTTTGAGCTAAGCTTAGGGTTGGGTCTTGTCCATCACATCATTCTCCTAATGATGTGATCCCGTTATCAATGACATCTAATGTCCATAGTCAGGAAACCATGACTATCCTTTGATCAACGAGCTAGTCAACTAGAGGCTCACTAGGGACGTGTTGTGGTCTATGTATTCACACATGTATTACGATTTCCGGATAATACAATTATAGCATGAATAATAGACAATTATCATGAACAAGGAAATATAATAATCATTTTATTATTGCCTCTAGGGCATATTTCCAATAGTCTCCCACTTGCACTAGAGTCAATCATCTAGTTACATTGTGATGAATCGAACACCCATGGAATTCTGGTGTTGATCATGTTTTGCTCTAGGGAGAGGTTTAGTCAACGGATCTGCTACATTTAGGTCCGTATGTACTTTACAAATTTCTATGTCTCCATTTTGAACACTTCACGAATGGAGTTGAAGCGACGCTTGATATGCCTGGTCTTCCTGTGAAACCTGGGCTCCTTGGCAAGGGCAATAGCTCCAGTGTTGTCACAGAAGAGAGTCATCGGCCTCGACGCATTGGGTATGACTCCTAGGTCGGTGATGAACTCCTTCACCCAGATTGCTTCTTGTGCTGCCTCCGAGGCTGCCATGTATTCTGCTTCACATGTAGATCCCGCCATGACGCTTTGCTTGCAACTGCACCAGCTTACTGCCCCACCATTCAAAATATACACGTATCCGGTTTGTGACTTACAGTCATCCAGATCTGTGTCGAAGCTAGCGTCGACGTAACCCTTTACGACTAGCTCTTCGCCACCTCCATAAACGAGAAACATATCCTTGGTCCTTTTCAGGTACTTCAGGATGTTTTTGACCGCTGTCCAGTGTTCCTTGCCGGGATTACTTTGGTACCTACCTACCAAACTTACGGCAAGGTTTACATCAGGTCTGGTACACAACATGGCATACATAATAGACCCTATGGCTGAGGCATAGGGGATGACAGTCATCTCTTCTATATCTTTTGCCGTGGTCGGGCATTGAGCCATGCTCAATCGCACACCTTGCAATACAGGCAAGAACCCCTTCTTGGACTGATCCATATTGAACTTCTTCAATATCTTGTCAAGGTACGTACTTTGTGAAAGACCGATGAGGTGTCTCGATGTATCTCTATAGATCTTGATGCCTAATATATAAGCAGCTTCTCCAAGGTCCTTCATTGAAAAACACTTGTTCAAATAGGCCTTTATGCTTTCCAAGAATTCTATATCATTTCCCATCAACAGTATGTCATCCACATATAATATGAGAAATGCTACAGAGCTCCCACTCACTTTCTTGTAAACGCAGGCTTCTCCATAAGTCTGCATAAACCCAAATGCTTTGATCATCTCATCAAAGCGAATGTTCCAACTCCGAGATGCTTGCACCAGCCCATAGATTGAGCGTTGGAGCTTGCACACCTTGTTAGCATTCTTAGGATTGATAAAACCTTCCAGCTGCATCATATACAATTCTTCCTTAAGAAAGCCGTTAAGGAATGCCGTTTTGACGTCCATTTGCCATATCTCATAATCATAGAATGCGGCAATTGCTAACATGATTCGGAGGACTTCAGCTTCGCTACGGGTGAGAAAGTCTCATCGTAGTCAACCCCTTGAACTTGTCGATAACCCTTAGCGACAAGTCGAGCCTTATAGATGGTCACATTACCATCCGCGTCTGTCTTCTTCTTAAAGATCCATTTATTTTCTATGGCTCGCCGATCTTCGGGCAAGTCAGTCAAAGTCCATACTTTGTTTTCATACATGGATTCTATCTCGGATTTCATGGATTCTAGCCATTTGTTGGAATCTGGGCCCGCCATCGCTTCTTCATAGTTCGAAGGTTCACCGTTGTCTAACAACATGATTTCCAAGACAGGGTTGCCGTACCACTCTGGTGCGGAACGTGTCCTTGTGGACCTACGAAGTTCAGTAGGAGCTTGATCCGAAGTATCTTGATCATCATCATTAACTTCCTCTCTAATAGGTGCAGGCACCATAGGAACATTTTCCTGAGCTGCGCTACTCTCTGCTTCAAGAGGCAGTACTTCATCAAGCTCTACTTTCCTCCCACTTACTTCTTTCGAGAGAAACTCCTTCTCTAGAAAGGATCCATTCTTGGCAACGAAGATCTTGCCTTCGGATCTTAGGTAGAAGGTATACCCAATGGTTTCCTTAGTGTATCCTATGAAGACGCATTTTTCCGACTTGGGTTTGAGCTTTTCAGGTTGAAGTTTCTTGACATAAGCATCGCATCCCCAAACTTTTAGAAACGACAGCGTAGGTTTCTTCCCAAACCATAATTCATACGGTGTCGTCTCAACGGATTTCGACGGAGCCCTATTTAAAGTGAATGCAGCAGTCTCTAAAGCATAGCCCCAAAATGATAGCGGTAAATCGGTAAGAGACATCATAGATCGCACCATATCTAATAGAGTGCGATTACGACGTTCGGACACACCATTACGCTGAGGTGTTCCAGGCGGCGTGAGTTGTGAAACTATTCCACATTTTCTTAAGTGTGTGCCAAATTCGTGACTCAAGTATTCTCCCCCACGATCTGATCGCAAGAACTTGATTTTCCTGTCACATTGATTCTCAACCTCACTCTAAAATTCCTTGAACTTTTCAAAGGTCTCAGACTTTTGTTTCATTAAGTAGACATACCCATATCTACTCAAGTCATCAGTGAGGGTGAGAACATAACGATAGCCACCGCGAGCCTCAACACTCATTGGACCGCACACATCAGTATGTATGATTTCCAATAAGTTGGTTGCTCGCTCAATTGTTCCCGAGAACGGAGTCTTGGTCATTTTACCCATGAGGCATGGTTCGCACATGTCAAATGATTCGTAATTAAGAGACTCTAAAAGTCCGTCTGCATGGAGCTTCTTCATGCGTTTGACACCTATGTGACCAAGGCGGCAGTGCCACAAGTATGTGGGACTATCATTATCAACCTTACATCTTTTGGTATTCACACTATGAATATGTGTAGCATTACGCTCGAGATTCATTAAGAATAAACCATTCACCATCGGAGCATGACCATAAAACATATCTCTCATATAAATAGAACAACCATTATTCTCGGATTTAAATGAGTAGCCATCTCGAATTAAACGAGATCCTGATACAATGTTCATGCTCAAAGCTGGCACTAAATAACAAGTATTGAGGTTTAAAACTAATCCCGTAGGTAAATGTAGAGGTAGCGTGCCGACGGCGATCACATCGACCTTGGAACCATTCCCGACGCGCATCGTCACCTCATCCTTCGCCAGTCTCCGTTTATTCCGCAGCTCCTGCTTTGAATTACAAATGTGAGCAACCACACCGGTATCAAATACCCAGGAGCTACTACGAGTACTGGTAAGGTACACATCAATTACATGTATATCACATATACCTTTCGTGATGCCGGCCTTCTTGTCCGCTAAGTATTTGGGGCAGTTCCGCTTCCAGTGACCACTTCCCTTGCAATAAAAACACTAAGTCTCGGGCTTGGGTCCATTCTTTGGCTTCTTCCCGGCAGCTTGCTTACCTGGCGTGGTACCTCCCTTGTCGTCCTTCTTGAAGTTCTTCTTACCCTTGCCTTTCTTGAACTTAGAGGTTTTATTCACCATCAACATTTGATGTTCCTTTTTGACTTCTACCTCTGCTGATTTCAGCATTGCAAAAACTTCAGGAAAGGTCTTTTCCATCCCCTGCATATTGAAGTTCATCACAAAGCTCTTGTAGCTCGGTGGAAGCGACTGAAGGATTCTGTCAATGACCGCGTCATCTGGGAGATTAACTCCCAGCTGAGTCAAGCGGTTATGCAACCCAGACATTTTGAGTATGTGCTCACTGACAGAACTATTTTCCTCCATCTTACAGCTGAAGAACTTTTCGGAGACTTCATATCTCTCGACCCGGGCATGAGCTTGAAAAACCATTTTCAGCTCTTCGAACATCTCATATGCTCAGTGTCTCTCAAAACGCTTGTGGATCCCCGGTTCTAAGCTATAAAGCATGCCGCACTGAATGAGGGAGTAATCATCAGCACATGTCTGCCAAGCGTTCATAACGTCTTGGTTCTGTGGGACGGGTGCATCACCTAGCGGTGCTTCTAGGACATAATCTTTCTTGGCAGCTATGAGGATGATCCTCAGGTTCCGGACCCAGTCTGTATAGTTGCTGCCATTGTCTTTCAGCTTGGTTTTCTCTAGGAACGCGTTGAAGTTGAGGACAACGTGGGCCATTTGATCTACAAGACATATTGTAAAGATTTTAGACTAAGTTCATGATAATTAAGTTCATCTAATTAAATTATTAAATGAATTCCCACTCAGATAGACATCCCTCCAGTCATCTAAGTATAACATGATCCGAGTTAACTAGGCCGTGTCCGATCATCACGTGAGACGGACTAGTCAACATCGGTGAACATCTTCATGTTGATCGTATATTCTATACGACTCATGCTCGACCTTTCGGTCTTCTGTGTTCCGAGGCCATGTCTGTACATGCTAGGCTCGTCAAGTAAACCTAAGTGTATTGCATGTGTAAATCTGTCTTACACCCGTTGTATTCGAACGTTAGAATCTATCACACCCGATCATCACGTGGTGTTTCGAAACAACGAACCTTTGCAACGGTGCACAGTTACGGGGAACACTTTCTTGAAATTATTACGAGGGATCATATTATTTAAGCTATCATCGTTCTAAGAAAATAAGATGTAAAACATGATAAACATCACATGCAATCAAATAGTGACATGATATGGCCAATATCATTTGCTCCTTTGATCTCCATCTTCGGGGCTCCATGATCATCGTTGTAACCGGCATGACACCATGATCTCCATCATCGTGTCTTCTTGAAGTTGTCTCGTCATCTATTACTTCTACTACTATGGCTAACGCTTTAGCAACAAAGTAAAGTAATTACATGACGTTTATGTTGACACGCAGGTCATAAATAAATAAAGACAACTCCTATGGCTCCTGCCGGTTGTCATACTCATCGACATGCAAGTTGTGATTCCTATTACAAGAACATGATCAATCTCATACATCACATATATCATTCATCATTCATCACAACCTTTGGCCATATCACATCACAAAACACTTGCTGCAAAAACAAGTTAGACGTCCTCTAATTGTTGTTGCAAGTTTTTACGTGGCTGCTATAGGTTTCTAGCAAGAAATTTTCTTACCTACGCCAAAACCACAACGTGAATTGCCAATTTCTATTTACCCTTCATAAGGACCCTGTTCATCGAATCCGATCCGACTAAAGTGGGAGAGACAGACACCCGCCAGCCACCTTATGCAACTAGTGCATGTCAGTCGGTGGAACCGGTCTCACGTAAGCGTACGTGTAAGGTTGGTCCGGGCCGCTTCATCCCATGATGCCGTCGAATCAAGATAAGACTAGTAACAGCAAGCAAATTGACAATATCGACGCCCACAACTACTTTGTGTTCTACTCATGCATAGTAACTACGCATAGACCTAGCTCATGATGCCACTGTTGGGGATCGTAGAAGAAATTAAAAAATTTCTACGCATCACCAAGATCAATCTATGGAGTATTCTAGCAACGAGGGGAATAGGAGTGCATCTACATACCCTTGTAGATCGCGAGCGGAAGTGTTCAAGTGAATGGGGATGATGGAGTCGTACTCGCCGTGATCCAAATCACCGATGACCAAGTGCCGAACGGACAACACCTCCGCGTTCAACACACGTACGGTTGGGAAGACGTCTCCTCCTTCTTGATCCAGCAAGGGGGAAGGAGAGCTTGATGAAGATCCAGCAGCACGACGGCGTGGTGGTGGATACAGCAGGATCCCGGCAGGGCTTCGCCAAGCACAAGCGGGGAGGAGAGGTGTTACAGAGGGAGAGGGAGGCGCCAAGAGCAAAGGTGCGGCTGCCCTCCCTCCCTTCCACTATATATAGGGGCTAGGGGGGCGCATGCCCCCTTGGAGATCCCATCTAAAAGGGGGGGGGCCTGGGGGCAACGGCCCCCTTAGGGTTTCCAACCCTAGGCGCCTTGGGCCCTTGGGTGGGGCGCACCAGCCCATCAGGGGCTGGTTCCCACGCCACTTCAGCCCATGGGGCCCTCCGGGATAGGTGGCCCCATCCGGTAGACCCCCGGGACCCTTCCGGTGGCCGAAACTGGACTTCCTATATATAAATCTTTACTCCGGACCATTCCGGAACTCCTCGTGATGTCCGGGATCTCATCCGGGACTCCGAACAACTTTCGGGGTACTGCATACTAATATCTCTACAACCCTATCGTCACCGAACCTTAAGTGTGTAGACCCTACGAGTTCGGGAGACACGCAGACATGACTGAGACGCCTCTCCGGTCAATAACCAACAGCGGGATCTGGATACCCATGTTGGCTCCCACATGCTCCTCGATGATCTCATCGGATGAACCACGATGTCGAGGACTTAATCAATCCCGTATTCAATTCCCTTTGCCAATCGGTACGTTACTTGCCCGAGACTCGATCGTCGGTATCCCAGTACCTTGTTCAATCTCGTTACCGGCAAGTCTCTTTACTCGTACCGTAATGCATGATCCCGTGACCAACCCCTTGGTCACATTGAGCTCATTATGATGATTCATTACCGAGTGGGCCCAGAGATACCTCTCCGTCATACGGAGTGACAAATCCCAGTCTCAATTCGTGCCAACCCAACAGACACTTTCAGAGATACCTGTAATGTACCTTTATAGTCACCCAGTTACGTTGTGACGTTTGGCACACCCAAGGCACTCCTACGGTATTCGGGAGTTGCACAATCTCATGGTCTAAGGAAATGATACTTGACATTCAGAAAAGCTACAGCAAACGAACTACACGATCTTTGAGCTAAGCTTAGGATTGGGTCTTGTCCATCACATCATTCTCCTAATGATGTGATCCCGTTATCAATGACATCTAATGTCCATAGTCAGGAAACCATGACTATCCTTTGATCTACGAGCTAGTCAACTAGAGGATCACTAGGGACATGTATTACGATTTCCAGATAATACAATTATAGCATGAATAATAGACAATTATCATGAACAAGGAAATATAATAATCATTTTATTATTGCCACTAGGGCATATTTCCTGAGGCAATAATAAAGTTATTATTTATTTCCTTGTATCATGATAAATGTCTATTATTCATGCTAGAATTGTATTAACCGGAAACATAATACATGTGTGAATACATAAGCAAACAGAGTGTCACTAGTATGCCTCTACTTGACTAGCTCGTTGATCAAAGATGGTTATGTTTCCTAACCATAGACATGAGTTGTCATTTGATTAACGGGATCACATCATTAGGAGAATGATGTGATTGACTTGACCCATTGCGTTTGCTTAGCACTTGATCGTTTAGTTTGTTGCTATTGCTTTCTACATGACTTATACAGGTTCCTATGACTATGAGATTATGCAAATCCCATTTACCAGAGGAACACTTTGTGTGCTACCAAACGTCACAACGTAACTGGGTGATTATAAAGGTGCTCTACAGGTGCCTCCAAAGGTACTTGTTGGGTTGGCGTATTTTGAGATTAGGATTTGTCACTCCGATTGTCGGAGAGGTATCTCTTGGCCCACTCAGTAATGCACATCACTTAAGCCTTGCAAGAATTGCAACTAATGAGTTAGTTGCGGGTTGATGTATTACGGAACGAGTAAAGAGACCTGCCGGTAATGAGATTGAACTAGGTATTGAGATACCGATGATCGAATCTCGGGTAAGTAACATACCGATGACAAGGGGAACAACGTATGTTGTTGTGTGGTTTGACCGATAAAGATCTTCGTTGAATATGTGGGAGCCAATATGAGCATCCAGGTTCCGCTATTGGTTATTGACCGGAGATGTGTCTCGGTCATGTCTACATAGTTCTCGAACCCGTAGGGTCCGCACGCTTAACGTTACGATGACAGTTTAATTATGAGTTTATGTGTTTTGATGTACCGAAGGTTGTTCGAAGTCCCGGATGTGATCACGGACATGACGAGGAGTCTTGAAATGGTCGAGGCATGAAGATTGATACATTGGAAGCCTATGTTTGGATATTGGAAGTGTTTCAGGTGAAATAGTGATTTTACGGGAGTACCGGAGGGGTTACCGGAACCCCCGGAGGCTATTGGGCCTGATGGGCCCAAGTGGAGGAAGAGCAGAGGCAGCCAAGGGGCAGCCCCCCCCCCCCAAGTCCGAATTGGACAAGGAGGGGGGGCGGCGCCCCCCCCTTTCCTTTCCCCTCTCTCCTCCTCCCCCCAAGTCCTAATCCAACTAGGAAAAAGGAGGGGGGGAGTAGGACTCCTCCGGCGCGCCTCCTCCTATGGCCGGCCGCACCCCCTTGCTCCTTTATATACGGGGACAGTGGGGCACCCAAGAGACATAACAATTGATCTGTTTGATCTTTTATCCGTGTGCGGTGCCCCCCTCCACCATAGTCCACCTCAATAATACTGTAGCGGTGCTTAGGCGAAGACCTGCGTTGGTAGAACATCAACATCTTCACCACACCGTCGTGCTGACGAAACTCTCCATCAACACTCGGCTGGATCGGAGTTCGAGGGACGTCATCGGGCTGAACGTGTGCTGAACTCGAAGGTGTCGTATGTTAGGTACTTGATCGGTCGGATCGTGAAGACGTACGACTACATCAACCGTGCTGTGCTAACGCTCCCGCTTTCGGTCTATGAGGGTATGTGGACAACAATCTCCCCTCTCGTTGCTATGTATCACCATGATCTTGCGTGTGCATAGGAATTTTTTTGAAATTACTGCGTTCCCCAACAGTGGCATCCGAGCCAGGTTTTATGCGTAGATGTCATATGCATGAGTAGAACACAAGTGAGTTGTGGGCGATATAAGTCATACTGCTTACCAGCATGTCATACTTTGGTTCGGCGGTATTGTTGGATGAAGCGGACCAGACCGACATTACGCGTACGCTTACGCAAGACTGGTTTTACCGCCGTGCTATGCACACAAGTGACTAGCGGGTGTCAGTTTCTCCAACTTTAGTTGAACCGAGTGTGGCTACGCCCGGTCCTTGCGAAGGTTAAAACAGCACCAACTTGACAAACTATCGTTGTGGTTTTGATGCGTAGGTAAGAACGGTTCTTGCTAAGCCCGTAGCAGCCACGTAAAACTTGCAACAACAAAGTAGAGGACGTCTAACTTGTTTTTGCAGGACATGTTGTGATGTGATATGGTCAAGACGTGATGAGATATAAGTTGTTGTATAAGATGATCATGTTTATTGAAGTTATCGGCAACTGGCAGAAGCCTTATGGTTGTCTCTTTATTGCATAAGATGCAAGCGCCAAATAATTGCTTTACTTTATCGCTATGCGATAGCAATAGTTGCAAGACCAATAGTTGGCGAGACAACCATGTGACGACACATTGATATAGATCAAGATGATGGAGATCATGGTGTCATGCCGGTGACAATGGAAATCATGATGATGCTTTGGAGATGGAGATTAAAGGCACAAGATGATGATGGCCATATCATGTCACACATTTTGATTGCATGTGATGTTTATCTTTTATGCATCTTATCTTGCTTTGATTGACGGTAGCATTATAAGATGATCTCTCACTAAATTTCAAGATAAAAAGTGTTCTCCCTGAGTATGCACCGTTGCCAACGTTCGTCGTTCCCAGACACCACGTGATGATCGGGTGTGATAAGCTCTACGTCCATCTACAACGGGTGCAAGCCAGTTTTGCACACGCAGAATACTCAGGTTAAACTTGACGATCCTAGCATATGCAGACATGGCCTCAGAACACTGAGACCGAAAGGTCGAGCGTGAATCATATAGTAGATATGATCAACATAGTGATGTTCACCATTGAAAACTACTCCATTTCACGTGATGATCGGTTATGGTTTAATTGATTTGGATCACGTGATCACTTAGAAGATTAGAGGGATGTCTTTCTAAGTCGGAGTTATTAAGTAATATGATTAATTTAACTTAAATTTATCATGAACTTAGTCCTGGTAGTATTAGCATATCTATGTTGTAGATCAATAGCTCGCGTTTAGCTCCCCTGTTTTATTTTTGATATGTTCCTAGAGAAAACTAAGTTGAAAGATGTTAGTAGCAATGATGCGGATTGAATCTGTGATCTAAGGTTTATCCTCATTGCTGCACAGAAGAATTATGTCCTTGATGCACCGCTAGGTGACAAACCTATTGCAGGAGCAGATGCAGATGTTATGAACGTTTGGCTAGCTCAATATGATGACTACTTGATAGTTTAGTGCACCATGCTTAAACGGCTTAGAATCGGGACTTCAAAGACGTTTGAACGTCATGGACCATATGAGATGTTCCAGGAGTTGACGTTAATATTCCAAGTAAATACCCGAGTTCAGAGATATGAAGTCTCCAACAAGTTCTATAGCTAAAAGATGGAGGAGAATAGCTCAAGCAGTGAGCATGTGCTCACGTTGTCTGGGTACGACAATTGCTTGAATCAAGTGGGAGTTAATCTTCCAGATAAAATAGTGATTGACAGAATTCTCTAGTCACCATCACCAAGTTAGTAGAACTTCGTGATGAACTATAATATGCAAGGGATAATGGAAACGATTCCCAAGCTCTTCATGATGTTGAAATCGACGAAGGTAGAAATCAAGAAAAGCATCAAGTGTTGATGGTAAACAAAACCACTAGTTTCAAGTAAAGGGACAAAGGGAAGAAAGGGGAACTTCAAGAAGAACGGCAAACAAGTTGCTGCTCAAGTGAATAAACCCAAGTCTGGACCTAAGCCTGAAACTGAGTGCTTCTACTACAAAGGGACTGGTCATTGGAAGCAGAACTACCCCAAGCAATTGGCGGATAAGAAGGATGGCAAAGTGAACATAGGTATATTTGATATACATGTTATTGATGTGTACTTTACGAATGTTTATAGCAACCCCTTAGTATTTGATACTAGTTCAGTTGCTAAGAATAGTAACTCGAAACGGGAGTTGCGGAATGAACAGAGACTAGTTAAGGGTGAAGTGACGATGTGTATTGGAAATGGTTCCAAGATTGATATGATCATCATCGCACACTCCCTATACTTTCGGGATTAATGTTAAACCTAAAATAAATGTTATTTAGTGTTTGCGTTGAGCATGAATATGATTGGATCATGTTTATTGCAATACGGTTATTCATGTAAGTTAGAGAATAATTGTTGTTCTGTTTACATGAATAAAACCTTCTATGGTCATACACCCAATGAAAATGGTTTGTTAGATCTCGATCGTGGCGATACACATTTTTATAATATTGAAGCCAAAAGATGCAAAGTTAATAATGATAGTGCAACTTATTTGTGGCACTGCCGTTTAGGTCATATTGGTGTAAAGCGCATGAAAGAAAATCCATGCTGGTGGGCTTTTGGAATCACTTGATTATGAATCAGTTTATGCTTGTGAACCATGCCTCATGGGAAAGATGACTAAGACTCCATTCTCCGGAACAATGGAGCGAGCAACAGATTTGTTGGAAATCATACATACTGATGTATGTGGTCCGATGAATATTGAGGCTCGCGGCAGGTACCATTATTTTCTGATCTTCACAAATGATTTGAGTAGATATGAGTATATCTACTTGATGAAACACAAGTCTGAAACATTTGAAAAGTTCAAACAATTTCAGAGTAAAGTGGAGAGTCATCATAACAAAAATAAAAGTTTCTACAATATGATCGCAGATGTAAAATATTTGAGTTACGAGTTTGGCCTTCAGTTAAAACAATGTGAAATAGTTTCACTACTCACGCCAACTGGAACACTACAGTGTAATGGTGTGTCTGAACGTTGTAACCGTACTTTATTAGATATGGTGCGATCTATGATGTCTCTTATCGATTTACCACTATCATATTTTGGGGTTATGCATTAGAGACAGCTACATTCACATTAAATAGGGTACCATCTAAATCCATTGAGACGACACCGTATGAAATATGGTTTGGCAAGAAACCTAAGTTGTCGTTTCTTAAAGTTTGAGGTTGCAATGCTTATGTGAAAAAGTTTCAACCTGATAAGCTCAAACCCAAATTGGAGAAGTGCATCTTCATAGGATACCCAAAAGAAAATGTTGGGTACACCTTCTATCACAGATCCGAAGGCAAGATATTCATTGTTGAGAATGGATCCTTTCTAGAGAAGGAGTTTCTCTCGAAAGAAGTGAGTGGGAGGAAAGTAGAACTTGATGAGGTAACTGTACCTACTCCCTTATTGGAAAGTAGTTCATCACAGAAATCTGTTCCTGTGACTACTACACCAATTAGTGAGGAAGCTAATGATGATGATCATGTAACTTTAGATCAAGTTACTACCGAACCTCGTAGGTAAACCAGAGTGAGATCCGCACAAGAGTGGTACGGTAATCCTGTTCTGGAGGTCATGTTACTTGACCATGATGAACCTACGAACTATGAGGAAGCAATGATGAGCCCCGATTCCGTGAAATGGCTTGAGGCCATGAAATCTGAGATGAGATCCATGTATAAGAACAAAGTATGGACTTTGATTGACTTGCCCAAAGATCGGTGAGCCATTGAGATTAAATGGATCTTCAAGAGGAAGACGGACGCTGATAGTAGTGTTACTATCTACAAAGCTAGAATTGTCACAAAAGGTTTTCGACAAGTTCAAAGTGTTGACTACGATGAGAGTTTCTCACTGGTATCTATGCTTAAGTCTGTCCGAATCATGTTAGCAATTGCCACATTTTATGAAATCTGGCAAATGGATAAACAAAACTACATTCCTTAATGGATTTATTAAAGAAGAGTTGTATATGATGCAAGAAGAAAGTTTTGTCAGTCCTAAAGGTGCTAACAAAATATGCAAGCTCCAGCGATCCATCTATGGACTGGTGCAAGCATCTCAGAGTTGGAATATACGCTTTGATAAGTTGATCAAAGCATATAGTTTTATACAGACTTGCGGTGAAGCCTGTATTTACAAGAAAGTGAGTGGGAGCACTACAACATTTCTAATAAGTATATGTGAATGCCATATTGTTGATCGGAGATAATGTAGAATTATTCTGCAAAGCATAAAGGAGTGTTTGAAAGGAGTTTTTCAAAGAAAGACCTCGGTGTAGCTGCTTACATATTGAGCATCAAGATCTATAGAGATAGATCAAGACGCTTGATAAGTTTTTCAATGAGTACATACCTTGACAAGATTTTGAAGTAGTTCAAAATGGAACAGTCAAAGAAAGAGTTCTTGCCTATGTTACAAGGTGTGAAACTGAGTAAGACTCAAAGCCCGACCATGACAGAAGATAGAAAGAGAATGAAAGTCATTCCCTATGCCTTGGCCATAGGTTCTATAAAATATGCCATGCTGTGTACCAGATCTAGTGTATACCCTACACTGTTTTGGCAAGGGAGTACAATAGTGATCTAGGAGTAGATCACTGGACAGCGGTCAAAATTATCCTTAGTGGAATAAGGATATGTTTCTCGATTATGGAGGTGACAAAAAGGTTCATCGTAAAGGGTTACGTCGATGCAAATTTTGACACTAACCCAGATGACTCTAAATCTCAATCTGGATACATATTGAAAGTGGGAGCAATTAGCTAGAGTAGCTCCGTGTAGAGCATTGTTGACATAGAAATTTGCAAAATACTAACGGATCTGAATGTGGCAGACCCGTTGACTAAACTTCTCCCACAAGCAAAACATGATCACACCTTAGTACTCTTTGCGTGTTAATCACATAGCGATGTGAACTAGATTATTGACTCTAGTAAACCCTTTGGGTGTTGGTCACATGTCAATGTGAACTATGGGTGTTAATCACATGGTGATGTGAACTATTAGTATTAAATCACATGGCGATGTGAACTAGATTATTAAATCTAGTGCAAGTGGGAGACTGAAGGAAATATGCCCTAGAGGCAATAATAAAGTTATTATTTATTTCCTTATATCATGATAAATGTTTATTATTCATGCTAGAATTGTATTAACCAGAAACATAATACATGTGTGAATACATAAACAAACAGAGTGTCACTAGTATGCCTCTACTTGACTAGCTCGTTGATCAAAGATGGTTATGTTTCCTAACCATAGACATGAGTTTTAATTTGATTAATGGGATCACATCATTAGGAGAATGATGTGATTGAATTGACCCATTCCGTTAGCTTAGCACTTGATCGTTTAGTTTGTTGCTATTGCGTTCTTCATGACTTATACATGTTCCTATGACTATGAGATTATGCAACTCCCGTTTACCGAAGGAACACTTTGTGTGCTACCAAACGTCACAACGTAACTGGGTTATTATAATGGTGCTCTATAGGTGTCTCCGAACGTACTTGTTGGGTTGGCGTATTTAGAGATTAGGATTTGTCACTTCGATTGTCGGAGAGGTATCTCTGGGCCCACTCGGTAATGCACATGACATAAACCTTGCAAGTGCAACTAATGAGTTAGTTTTGGGTTGATGTATTACGGAACGAGTAAAGAGACCTGCCGATAATGAGATTGAACTAGGTATTGAGATACCGACGATCGAATCTCGGGCAAGTAACATACCGATGACAAAGGGAACAACGTATGTTGTTGTGCGGTTTGACCGTTAAAGATCTTCGTAGAATATGTGGGAGCCAATATGAGCATCCAGGTTCTGCTATTGGTTATTGACCGGAGACGTGTCTCGGTCATGTCTACGTAGTTCTCGAAATCGTAGGGTCCGCATGCTTAACGTTACGATGACAGTTTAATTATGAGTTTATGTGTTTTGATGTACCGAAGGTTGTTCGGAGTCCCGGATGTGATCACGGACATGACGAGGAGTCTCAAAATGGTCGAGGCATGAAGATTGATATATTGGAAGCCTATGTTTGGATATCGGAAGTACCGGAGGGGTTACCGGAACCCCCCGGAGGATATTGGATGTTATGGGCCCAAGTGGAGGAAGAGGATATGCTGCCAAGGGGCAGCCGTGCGGCCCTCCCCCCCCCCCCCCAAGTGCGAATTGGACAAGGAGGGGGGGCGGCTCCCCCCCTCTCTCCTCCTTCCCCCAAGTCCTAATCCAACTAGGAAAAAGGAGGGGAGTCCTACTCCCGGTGGGAGTAGGACTCCTCCGGCACGCCTCCTCCAAATACCGGCCGCACCCCCCTTGATCCTTTATATACGGGGGAAGGGGCACCCGAGAGACACAACAATTCATCTGTTTGATCTTTTAGCCGTGTGCGGTGCCCCCCTCCACCATAGTCCACCTCGATAATACTGTAGCAGTGCTTAGGCGAAGCCCTCGTCGGTAGAACATCAACATCGTCACCACGCCGTCGGGCTGACGAAACTCTCCCTCAACACTCGGCTGGATCGGTGTTCCATGGACGTCATCGGGCTGAACGTGTGCTGAACTCGGAGGTGTCGGACGTTCGGTACTTGATCGGTCGGATCGTGAAGACATACGACTACATCAACCGCGTTGTGCGAAGGCTTCCACTTTCGGTCTACGAGGGTACGTGGACAATAATCTCCCCTCTCGTTGCTATGCATCACCATGATCTTGCGTGTGCATAGGAATTTTTTTGAAATTACTACGTTCCCCAACAGACAGAATTGAGCATAGTTATGAGAATATCTAGGTATGATCATGTATATAGGCATCACGTCCGAGACAAGTAGACCGACTCCTGCCTGCATCTACTACTATTACTCCACTCATCGACCGCTATCCATCATGCATCTAGAGTATTAAGTTAAAAATAGAGTAACGCCTTAAGCAAGATGACATGATGTAGAGGGATAGACTCATGCAATATGAAGAAAACCCCATCTTGTTATCCTTGATGGCAACAATACAATACGTGCCTTGCTGCCCTTAATGTCACCAGGAAAGGACACCGCAAGATTGAACCCAAAGCTAAGCACTTCTCCCATTGCAAGAAAGATCAATCTAGTAGGCCAAACCAAACTGATAATTCGAAGAGACTTGCAAAGATAACCAATCATACATAAAAGAATTCAGAGAAGATTCAAATATTATTCATAGATAAACTTGATCATAAACCCACAATTCATCGATCTCAACAAACACACCGCAAAAAGAAGATTACATCGAATAGATCTCCACAAGAGAGGGGGAGAACATTGTATTGAGATCCAAAAAGAGAGAAGAAGCCATCTAGCTACTAACTATGGACCTGTAGGTCTGAAGTAAACTACTCACACTTCATCGGAGAGGCTATGGTGTTGATGTAGAAGCCCTCAGTGATCGATGCCCCCTCCGGCGGAGCTCCGGAACAGGCCCCAAGATGGGATCTTGTGGATACAAAAAGTTGCGGTGGTGGAATTAGGGTTTTGGCTCCGTATCTGATCGTTTGGGGGTACGTGGGTATATATAGGGGGAAGAAGTACGTCGGTGGAGCAACAGGGGGCCCACGAGGGTGGGGGCATGCCTGGTAGGGTAGGGCGCGCCCCCCTACCTCGTGGCCTCCTGTTACATGCCTTGACGTAGGGTCCAAGTCTCCTGAGTTGTATTCGGCGAGAAAATCACGTTCCCAAAGGTTTCATTCCGTTTGGACTCCGTTTGATATTCCTTTTCTTCGTAACCCTAAAATAGGAAAAAAAAACAACAATTCTGGGCTGGGCCTCCGGTTAATAGGTTAGTCCCAAAAATAATATAAAAGTGGATAATAAATCCCAATAATGTCCAAAACAGTAAATAATATAGCATGGAGCAATCAAAAATTATAGATACCTTGGAGACGTATCAAGCATCCCCAAGCTCAATTCCTGCTCGTCCTCGAGTAGGTCAATGATAAAAATAGAATTTTTGATGCGGAGTGCTACTTGGCACAATTTTAATGTAATTCTTCTTAATTGTGTTATGAATATTCAGATCTGAAAGATTCAAGACAAAAATTCATATTGACATAAAAATGATAATACTTCAATCATACTAACAAAGCAATTATGTCTTCTCAAAATAACATGGCTAAAGAAATTTATCCCTACAAAATCATATAGTCTGGCTATGCTCTATCTTCACCACACAAAATATTTAAATCATGCACAACCTCGATGAGAAGTCAAGCAATTGTTTCATACTTTTGACATTCTCAAAACTTTTTCAATCTTCACGCAATACATGAGCGTGAGCCATGGATATAGCACTATAGGTGGAATAGGGTCGTGGTTGTGGAGAAGACAAAAAGGGAGAAGATAGTCTCACATCAGCTAGGCTTATCAATGAGCTATGGAGATGCCCATCAATAGATATCTATGTGAGTGAGTAGGGATTGCCATGCAACGGATGCACCAGAGCTATAAGTATATGAAATCTCAAAAAGGAACTAAGTGGGTGTGCATCCAACTTGCTTGCTCATGAAGACCTAGGGAAATTTGAGGAAGCCCATCATTGGAATATACAAGCCAAGTTCTATAATGAAAGATTTCCACTAGTATATGAAAGTGATAACATGAGAGACTCTCTACTATGAAGGTCATGGTGCTACTTTGAAGCACAAGTGTGGTAAAAGGATAGTAACATTGTCCCTTCTCTCTTTTTCTCTTTTTTTATTTGGGCCCTTTCTCTTTTTTTATGGCCTCTTTTCTTTCTCTCTCTTTTTTCGCCCGGAGTCTCATCCCGACTTGTGGGGGAATCATAGTCTCCATCATCCTTTCCTCGCTGGGACAATGCTCTAATAATGATGATCATCACACTTTTATTTTTCTTACAACTCAACAATTACAACTTGATACTTAGAACGAAATATGACTCTATATGAATGCTCCAGCGGTGTACCGGAATATGCAATGATGCATGAGTGACATGTATGAAAGGATTATGAATGGTGGCTTTGCCACAAATACTATGTCAACTACATGATCATGCTAAGCAATATGACAATGATGGAGTGTGTCATAATAAACGGATCAGTGGAAAGTTGCATGGCAATATATCTCGGAATGGCTATGAAAATGCCATAATAGGTAGGTATGGTGGCTGTTTTGAGGAAGGTATATGGTAGGTGTATGATACCGGCGAAAGGTGCGCAGTATTAGAGAGGCTAGCAAAGGTGGAAGGGTGAGAGTGCGTATAATCCACGGACTCAACATTAGTCATAAAGAACTCATATACTTATTGCAAAAATCTACAAGTTATCAAAGCAAAGTATTACGCGCATGCTCCTAGGGGGATAGATTGGTAGGAAAAGACCATTGCTCGTCCCCGACCGCCACTCATAAGGAAGACAACCAATAAATAAATCATGCTCCGACTTCATCACATAACGGTTCACCATATGTGCATGCTACGGGAATCACAAGCTTCAACACAAGTATTTCTCAAATTCACAACTACTCAACTAGCATGACTTTAATATCACCATCTCCATATCTCAAAACAATTATCAAGTATCAATCTTATCATAGTATTCAACACACTCATAAGAGAGTTTTATTATTAATCTTGCATACCAAGCATATTAGGATTTTAAGCAAATTACCATGCGATTAAGACTCTCAAAATAATCTAAGTGAAGCATGAGAGATCAATAATTTCTATAAAACAAATCCACCATCGTGCTCTAAAAGATATAAGTGAAGCACTAGAGCAAAATTATATAACTCAAAAGATATAAGCGAAGCACATAGAGTATTCTAACAAATTCCAAATCATATATGGCTCTCTCAAAAGGTGTGTACAGAAAGGAAGATTGTGGTAAACTAACAAGCAAAGACTCAAATCATACAAGACGCTCCAAGCAAAACACATATCATGTGGTAAATAAAAATATAGCTCCAAGTAAAGTTACCGATAGAAGTAGACGAAAGAGGGGATGCCTTCCGGGGCATCCCCACGCTTTGGCTTTTAGGTGTCCTTATATTATCTTGGGGGTTCCATGGGCATCCCCAAGATTAGGCTCTTCCACTCCTTGTTCCATAATCCATCAAATCTTTACCCAAAACTTGAAAACTTCACAACACAAAACTTAAAGTAGAAAATCTCGTGAGCTCCGTTAGCGAAAGAGAATAAAAGATCACTTCAAGGTACTGTAATTAACTCATTCTTTATTTATATGGGTATTATACCTACTGTATTCCAACTTCTCTATGGTTTATAAACTAATTTACTGGCCATAAATTCATCAAAATAAGCAAACAACACACGAAAAACAGAATCTGTCAAAAACAGAATAGTCTGTAGTAATCTGTAGCTAGCGCAAGATCTGGAACCCCAAAAATTCTAAAATAAATTTCTGGACGTGAGGAATTTATCTATTAATAATCTGCAAAAAGAATTAACTAAATATCACTTTCCAAATAAAAATGACAGCAGTTCTCGTGAGCGCTAAAGTTTCTGTTTTTTACAGCAAGTTCAACAAGACTTTCCCCAAGTCTTCCCAACGGTTCTACTTGGCACAAACACTAATTAAACACAAAAAACACAACCAAAACATAGTCTAGATAATTTATTTATTAATAAACAGGAGCAAAAATAAAGGAATAAAAATAAAATTGGGTTGCCTCCCAACAAGTGCTATCGTTTAACGCCCCTAGCTAGGCATAACAAGCAAGAATAGATCTAGGTATTGTCATCTTTGGTAAGCATTCCATAAGTGGCTCTCATAATAGATTCATAAGGTAATTTAATTTTATTTCTAGGAAAGTGTTCCATGCCTTTCCTTAATGGAAATTGGAATCAAATATTTCCTTTCTTCATATCAATAATTGCACCAATCGTTCAAGGAAAGGTCTACCAAGAATAATAGGACATGAAGGATTGCAATCTATGTCAAGAACAATAAAATCTACGGGCACATAATTCCTATTTGCAACAATAAGAACATAATTAATTCTTCCCATAGGTTTCTTAATAGTGGAATCTGCAAGGTGCAAGTTTAGAGAGCAATCATCAAAATCACGGAAACCTAACAAATCACACAAAGTCTTTGGAATCGTGGAAACACTAGCACCCAAATCACAGAAAGCATAGCATTCATGATATTTAATTTTAATTTTAATAGTTGGTTCCCACTCATCATAAAGTTTTCTAGGTATAGAAACTTCCAATTCAAGTTTTTCTTCATAAGATTGCATCAAGGCATCAACGATATGTTTAGTAAACGCTTTATTTTGACTATAATCGTGAGGAGAATTTAGCACGGATTGCAACAAGTAAATACAATCAATCAAAGAGCAATTTTCATAGTTAAATTCCTTGAAATCCATAATAGTGGGTTTAGCAACATCTAGGGTTTTAATTTCTTCAATCCCACTTTTATCAAATTTAGCATCAAGATCAAAAGATTCAGAATTCTTGGAACGCCTTCTAGGTAAAGGTGGATCATATTCAGTCCCATCATTATCAAGATTCATATTGCAAAACAAAGATTTAATAGGGGACACATCAATAACTTTTAGATCTTCATCATTATTTTCATAGGAACTAGAAGAACACGCTTTTATAAAGGCATCTTTCTTAGCACGCATCCTAGCGGTTCTTTCTTTGCACTCATGAATGGAAATTCTCATGTATTTGAGAGACTCATTGATATCATGCTTAGGTGGAATAGATGTAAGTTTCAAAGAATCAACATCAAGAGCAATTCTATCAACGTTCCTCGCCAAATCATCAATCTTAAGCAATTTTTCTTCAATCATAGCATTAAAATTCTTTTGTGAGATAATAAATTCTTTAATATTAGAATCAAAATCAGAGGGCATCTTATTATAATTTCCATAAGAATTGTTGTAGGAATTACCATAATTATTAGAGGGATTACTAGGGTAAGGCCTAGGATTGGAATTTCCTCTATACGCGTTGTTACCAAAATCGTTGCTACCAACAAAATTCACATCCATAGATTCATTATTATTCTCAATCAAAGTAGACAAGGGCATATCATTAGGATCAGAAGAAACACTCTTATTAGCAAATAATTTCATAAGTTCATCCATCTTTCCACTCAAAACATTAATTTCTTCTATCACATGCACCTTTTTATTAGTAGATCTTTCAGTATGCCATTGAGAATAATTAACCATAATATTATCTAGGAGTTTAGTAGCTTCTCCTAAAGTGATTTCCATAAAAGTGCCTCCCGCGGCCGAACCTAAAAGATTTCTAGAAGAAAAATTCAATCCGGCATAAAAAATTTGTATAATCATCCACAAATTTAAACCATGAGTAGGGCAATTACGTATCATTAATTTCATTCTCTCCCAAGCTTGTGCAATATGTTCATGATCAAGTTTCTTAAAATTCATAATATCGTTTCTAAGAGAGATGATCTTAGCGGGAGGAAAATACTTAGAGATAAAAGCATCTTTGCACTTGTTCCATGAATCAATACTATTTTTAGGCAAAGACGAAAACCAAGCTTTAGCACGATCTCTAAGCGAAAAAGGAAATAGCTTCAATTTAACAATATAATTATCCACATCTTTCTTATTTTGCATGTCACACAAATCAACGAAGCTATTTAGATGAGTAGCGGCATCTTCACTAGGAAGACCGGAGAACGGATCTTTCGTGACAAGATTCAGCAAAGCAGCATTAATTTCACAAGATGCAGCATCGGTAAGAGGAGCAATTGGAGTGCTAATAAATCATTGTTGTTGGTATTGGTGAAGTCACACAATTTAGTATTATCTTGAGCCATCGTGACAAGCAAGCAAACTAACACACAAGCAAACAAAAGCAAGCGGACAAAAGGAGGCAAATAGAGAAAGAGAGGGAGGATAGAGAGAGAGAGAGGGCGAATAAAACGGCAAGGGTAAAGTGGAGGGAGAGGAAAACGAGAGGCGAATGGCAAATAATGTAATGCGGGAGATAAGGGTATGTGATGGGTACTTGGTATGTTGACTTTTGCGTAGACCTCCCCGGCAACGGCGCTAGAAATCCTTCTTGCTACCTCTTTTAGCACCGCGTTGGTTTTGCCCGAAGAGGAAGGGATGATGCAGCAAAGTAGCGTAAGTATTTCCCTCAGTTTTTGAGAACCAAGGTATCAATCCAGTAGGAGGCTACGTGTCGGGACCCCGATCCTAGGTCACACCGATCTAGCATGTAACACTTCGTATCACTTTGCGGCCTCACGCACGGTATTCCCATGGCTGCCACCTTACCTGGCCCCGGACTGTTTGCGCCTTTTGGCTCACGTATATGATAGTGTCGCTAGCATCTATATGACAGAGAACCCGGCCCGACATGACTAGTCGTGAACCCAAAGTAGCACTAACTTACGGGGACAGGCATACATGAATCAACCTCGAGCATGTCGGTCGACAGCGTATGAATCCGGGCTGTAGCACTGGGCTAACAGGACTCCGGGAACCCGGGCTGTAGTAGGCTAGGCAGGACTCCGGATGTTACCGCGTGACATTTCCCCGAAGGGACAGACACAGGAACGAAGTGAATCACATGCCGGCCAGTCAAGTGTTCCGGAGCAGTAGTGCTGGGCTAGCAGGACTCCGGTGAACCGAGCTGTAGCGGACTACTATGGCACATGGAAGCACAAGACTACATTTCCCCATAAGAGAGGCTACCAGAGGTAAACAACTAGGTTGACGAATCCCACACATAGCAATACACGTTACATGTACGCATAACATGCAATTATGTGCTGTACAACATGGCATCACAACATAACTCAAACTCATATAGATAAAGGCCCAGAAGAGCCACATAGCATCAATACAAACAGGGGTCTCATGACCCATCATTCAGAGCATACAAGCAACGGAAGCATTACATGTCTGAGTACAGACGACTACAAAAGGAAAAGACTAAGAAGCCTGACTATACACGACCCTCCCAAGGGTACAAGATCGTAGCTGGGATACAAGCTACTCGTCGAAGTCACTAGCGTAACCAACTGCAAAACATAAATAAGCAAACATGAGTAAAAAGGTACTCAGCAAGTCTTACATCAGAACTATCTACATATGCAACATTATCAACAAAGGGGGTGGTGGAGTTAACAGCAGCAAGCCAGCTTTGACTCAGTGGCTAGCCTATACTACGAGTATCAGAAACTTCTTTGAGGTGAGAAGACGCACACGAGTCCACATATTCACCATATCAATACTCCACTATGGATCCGTTCCCGTCTCCCTACGAGAAGGCCATCCATAGCACTCACGCTTATCTTGCGGATTTTAGAGTATCCACTTCAAGTTGTCTATGTACTACATAAGTCCTCCAAGTTTCCATATCCGAGGAAAACGGCTATTCGAATAGATAATATTGACCCTGCAGGGGTGTACTTCTTCACACACGCTCTCGCCACTTATTGCCCTGTACACGTCATGTACCTCGGCAACCTTCAAGCGGAAGCCGGGCGAGGGTGTCGGCCACGACCTGACTAACCACACAAGTCTCTCGTCCAGGTTTATCGCCTATTCGGGTTCCATCCGCAAGGAGATCCGGCCGGGGTGTCACTCACGGCCCCAAACGATGTGTGCAGGGTTCCCAAGCTCACCATCCGGGTGCCACTTGGTACACCGTGCCACGGTGCCTAGTCTGTCCCAAGCCCGTCCCGTCGGACACCACCTGGTAGACAAGTAGCACTACCTACAAACGCCAGAAACTAGTTGCAACTCCTGGACAGAGATCAAGCGGATTAATAAGCCGAGAGGGGCCGGATAACCGGAACCCAATGTGTGGTAGTAACTGGACTTGGATAACATACACAGAATTCAGTGCTTAAGGACGGTTCCAATGAGACAACCCACCATGTACTCCTACATGGCCTCTCGTCGCTACCTTTACCAAAACGTGTTCACACACTTAGCCTTTACCGGTAGGACATGTTCACCACTCTGATTCATTCCCGATGAATCAGACCTGACACAACTCTAAGCATAGCTGGCATAAATAAAAACAAGCATGGATGAGCAGGCACATCAAGGCTCAAGCAACTCCTACTCATGCTAGTGGGTTTCAACTATTTACTGTGGCAATGACAGGTCATGCAGAGGAATGGGTTCAGCTACCGCAACAGAAAGTAGCAGTTTGAATCGTTGTTGTCCTAATGCAGTAAAAGGAGCAGGAGCGAGAGAGTGGGATTTATCGAGATGCTCAAGGGGGTTTGCTTGCCTGATAGATCCACGAAGAAGCACTGCTCCTCAGACAGGTACTCGGGACACCTTCCGGAGTAGAACCTATCGAGAGGGGACGGTGTCGGCAATCAATAAACAACCATATGCAATAATATGATGCATGAAGATGACATTTCAAAGATGCTATGATTTTCCCTAATGCATCTAGCATCAATTTGGTTGAAGTCCATATGAACCAAGGGTTCATATGCAAACCCCAAATTAAATATATAACATGCCATTATTACGTTTTCACTTATACAGCAAGTATAGGTTGGTTTTTCATGCATGAAACTAGCATAAATGGATTCCTTGCATTTTTCTGATGATTTTTCATATATAATTTATTTCATTCTGAGCTACGGTTTAATTTCTATGAATTTTAGAAGTTTTAACTATTTTCTGAAATTTCCTAATTTATTTTAAATCCAGAAAATAGTTTATTGCATCAGCGTGACGTCACAGAGGCGTCAGCAGGGCTGACCAGGTCAAACCTAACGTGTGGGGACCACACGTCAGTGACACTGGGGTTAACCCCGGGTCAAACCCGCACTGACCAGGGTTGACTTGGCTCTGGGGCCCACTGTCAGCGGCTGGTGGGGTGGCTAATGGTGGGGATTACCGCTAATTAAGCCGCCACGTCAGCCTCGCCGGAGTTCGGCCGGCGACGACCAAACCGCGCGGCGGTGCTTCGCCGGAATGCACTACAGGCGGCGGAAGGGCGCACGGAGACCACCAGGGCGTAGCCCGTCGTCATCCGCATCCAGTGGAGCATGTGGGATGAGCTGGGGAGGTCGGAGCTCACCGGAATGGAGCTTGCGGCGACTGCCGGAGTTCGAGGCTGGTGCGGGTTAGTGTTGCGGTGTGCTAACGAGCGAGGCGAAGGTCTGGCGGGGCACTACGCGTTGCGGGGAGCAAGTTGGACTCCCCGGGGTGACCATTTGGTCGCCGGAGCTGCGCCGACGACGAGCTCAAGCGGCGGCGGCTACGGTCGTCAAGGGGGCGACGTCTACGGCTGGAAATCGAAGGGGAGGAAGGAGGGGATCCACGCAGGAGCTCACAGTGGTTCGTTCGGTGGCCTCAGCGAGCTCGAGGAAGCGTCGGAGCGGGCGCACGGTCGCCGGCGATCTTGGTGGCCCGAGGTTAAAGAAGACGGCGGTGAGGGCGTCCGGCAGCGTCCGGCGTTGCTTGGCTTGGCGAGGAGGTCGAGAACGAGGTAGCGGAGCTACTGGGCACGTCAAGGGGTCAAGAGGGAGGCTCTGGGTGCGGCAACGGTGAGCGGCAGCGGCGGCGGTGTTCGATGCGTGCGAGGAAGAGAGCCAGGGGAGAGGATGGGGATGAGAGAGAGCGAGAGAGAGTCGGGGGATCGCGTGGTGTCCTCAGGGCGACGGGGAGACATGCAGGGAGGCAGGAGGTGGCCGGCGCGTGGCCGGCACGCGGCGAGCACGCGCCCCTGCCTTCTGGCGCGAGGAGGGAGATGACTGGTGTGGCCAGTCAGCTGGGCCGGCTTGTTGGGCCAGAGCAGGTGGGCCGCCAGGTGAGGCCAGGTACGATTCCCTTTCTCTCTTTTATTTTGTTTTTGTTTTCTATTTTCTGACATTTTTTTGTATCTAAAAGAAATGTTAAAACATTTCCATAAATGCTGGAAATAATTGTGGCATCTAGATATAATATTCTAGAGGCCCTCACCAATTCCCAACATTTTTGGAGCCATTAAAATATTTATATAATTTAAACAGCTCCAAATCAAATATTTATGCATTGATTCAAAAATCCAAAATGAGTAGCAAAAATGTGCATCACCTCTGGTTGTTGTTCCCGACATTATCCAAAGAGCATGAACATTTTTGAATAGAATTTTGGGTTCATTGAAAATCCATTTTAAAGTTGAACCTATTGGGAAAAAACTTTGGTGCTAGGGTTTGCAACATCCCCATTTCAACTTCATTTGAAATTTAAACATGATGCACAAAGCAAGCCTAGGACCATACCAGAACTAGGGATGTGACAACTCGCCCCCACTCAAAGAAATCTCGTCCCGAGATTCAGGAGTTGGCGGAAAGAAAGCGGGGTACTCAAGTCGAAGACGATCTTCTCGCTCCCAAGTAGCTTCTATCTCGGCATGATGAGACCACTGAACCTTGAGAAACTTGATGTTATGACATCGAGTGACACGCTCTGCTTGATCCAGAATGCGAACGGGGTACTCTCGATAAGTAAGGTTATCTTGGAGATCAAGCGTTTCGTGGTCCACTCCGCGGATGGGATCCGAGAAGCAACGCCTGAGTTGAGAGACGTGGAAGACATCATGAACTCGAGAAAGATGTGGGGGTAGTTCCAACTGGTAGGCAACCTCTCCTCGTTTAGCGAGAATGCAAAAAGGACCAATGTAGCGAGGAGCCAACTTGCCCTTGATACCTAAACGATGGGTACCCTTCAAAGGAGTAACCCAAAGGTAAGCCTTGTCGCCAACTTCATAAGCCACTTCCTTATGACGACGGTCATACTGGCTCTTTTGATGATATTGGGCTATTTTCAAATTCTCACGGATGATGCGAACTCACTCTTCTGCCTCCTGGATCATATCCGGTCCAAAGAATTGTCTTTCACCGGTTTCTGACCAGTTCAAAGGTGTTCGACATCTTCGTCCATACGGAATCTCGAAGGGTGCTTTCTTAAGACTGGATTGGTAGCTATTGTTATAAGCAAACTCGACAAAGGGAAGACATTTCTCCCAATCCATACCGAATGAGATAACGCAAGCTCTAAGCATGTCTTCGAGAATTTGGTTGACCCTTTCCACCTGACCACTTGATTGAGGGTGGAAAGCGGTACTGAAGGAAAGATGGGTGCCCATGGCAGTTTGAAAACTTCCCCAAAAATGAGAGGTGAAAATACTGGCACAGTCTGAATTGATCTCTAGTGGAACACCATGGAGTGACACTATTCGGGAGATATATAAGTCAGCGAGCTGACTAGCAGTGATACTCTCTCGAACAGGTAGGAAGTGAGCCACTTTGGAGAGACGATCAATGACTACGAAGATAGCATTATTTCCTTTCTTGGTCCTGGGAAAGCCGGTGATGAAGTCCATACCAACTTTGTCCCATTTCCACTCGGGAATAGCTAAAGGTTGAAGGGTGCCAGCAGGTCTCTGATGCTCTGCCTTAACGCGACGACAAACATCACAGTTGGCAATATACTGAGTGATTTCTCTCTTCATCCTAGTCCACCAGAACCTCTGGCGTAGGTCCTGATACATCTTTGTACTACCGGGATGAATTGTGAGAGGGGATTCATGGGCCTCTTTAAGGATCAGTTGCTTCATCTGTTGACATTTGGGAACCACCAAACGGTTTCCAAAGTAAACAACACCTCGTTCATCCATAGAGAAACAGCCAGCAACTCCCTTGGAAATTTCTTCTTGATTCGGGAGATTCCTGTATCATGCTTCTGAGCCTCTATGATCTGATCCGTAAGGGTAGGTTTCGCCACCAAGGTAGAAAGGGAACCATGAGGAGCTATGTGAAGGTTAAGCTTACAGAATTCCTCATGGAGGGGTGGTTGACATTGCTGCAACATGAGGTTGTTGCAATAGAATTTACGACTTAAAGCATCAGCCATGACATTGGCTTTGCCTGGAGTGTAGCTGATTCCTAAGTCGTAGTCCGAGATCAGCTCCAACCAACGTCTCTGCCTGAGATTCAGATCCGGTTGGGTGAAGATATACTTGAGACTCTGATGGTCAGTGTAGATTTCGCAACGGTTACCAAGAAGGTAATGTCGCCAAATCTTAAGTGCATAGACTACGGCTGCAAGCTCTAGATCATGTGTAGGATAATTCTCCTCATGTGGATGCAACTGTCGAGATGCATAGGCAATCACATGACGATCCTGCATAAGAATGCAACCTAGTCCTTGACGCGAAGCGTCGCAATAGATAACGAAGTCTTTAGTGAAATCCAGTGGCACGAGTATGGGCGCAGAAGTCAGGCGTCTTTTCAGTTCCTGAAAACTGTGCTCACACTGTGGGGTCCACTCAAACCTTTTATCTTTCTTGAGAAGCTCTGTGAGGGGTTTGGCCACTTTGGATAAGTTTTCAACGAAGCGGCGACAATAACTGGCTAGACCAAGGAAACTCCTAACTTGTTTGACCGTTTCGGGTGGAGTCCAATCGAGAACGGCTTTGACTCTCTCGAGATTGACAGCAATGCCCTTACCAGAGATCACGTGGCCCAGATAGGTCACTTCTGGCAACCAAAATTCACACTTGGAGAACTTGGCATAAAGGCGATGCTCTCTGAGTTTTTCTAACACAAGACTAAGATGTTTGGCATGCTCTTCCTCGTTCTTCGAGTAAATAAGAATATCATCGAGATAAACCACGACGAACTTATCTAAGTACTCCATAAAGATCGAGTTCATCAAGCGGGAGAAAGTAGCTGGAGCATTGGTTAGGCCGAAAGACATCACGGTGTACTCGTATTGACCATAACGAGTGACAAAGGCCGTTTTGGGGACGTCCCCGTTTCTGATCTTGATTTGGTGGTAGCCTAACCTCAAATCCATCTTGGAGAAGACTGAGGATCCAGCGAGCTGATCATACAGGTCGTTGATCCTGGGGAGCGGATACTTGTTCTTTATCGTGACCAAATTAACGGGACGATAATCTACAACCATCTGATCCGTACCATCCTTCTTCTTGACGAAGAGGACAAGACAAGCCCAAGGAGAAGAACTGGGATGGATGAAACCCTTTTGCAAGGACTCATCAAGTTGTTTCTTAAGCTCGGCTAACTCCAAAGGTGCCATCTTGTATGGTCTCCTAGAGATTGGAACAGTTCCTGGGATAAGTTCTATGACAAACTCTACATCTCTGTCAGGTGGGACACCTGGCAGTTCTTCTGGAAAAACATCCGGGAAGTCACGGACTATCGAAATATCTTCAAGGTCTGGAAGAGGGCTGGCATTAAGAGAATAGAGTTGACGCCTTGCAACTCTAGTGGAGACAGTGACTATTTTCCCAGATGGATGTGTAAGTTGAACAGATCTAGTGTAACAATCGATCTTGGCATGATGAGCTGTCATCCAGTCCATACCCAAGATGATGTTAATATCTGAGGACTTTAGAGATATCAAAGAAGCAAGGAATACCAGTCTGTCAACAAGGATTTCATTACCATGGCTTACCTTGGAGGTTTGCCATTTGGAACCAGGAGTTTGGATTATTAGTGGAGTCGGCATATCACAAAATGACATGTCGTGCAACCGAGCGTATCCTTCGGATATGAAGGAGTGGGATGCTCCAGTATCGAACAGAACTGAAGCTGGGTGACAATTGACAAGAAGCATACCCAGTACGACGTCGGGATCATCTTGAGCTTCTGTAGCTGAGACATGGTGCACACATGCTCGTTCAATGGAGGTTGGCTTGGTACTGATCATCTTGCCTGATGGCTTTTCACGGCTAACAGACCTCTCAGACTGGGGTGGAGTATAACTGGACTGAGGGCAGTCACGTGCGTAGTGCCCTGGTTCTCTGCAGGTGAAGCAAGTTCCTGAGGTAGGACGTGGACCTACATTGGCAAGTGGTCCACTAATAGGCCTGGGTGGAGCACGTTGCTGAGTTGGGTGAGGCGCCACATAGGATGGCCTCGATGCATATCGAGGTGGAAGAGCTGAGTTCGGAATCCAAATCCGTCGCTTCTGAGAGCCAGAGCGGGAGGAAGAACCCAGATCATGGTTGTGCTTTCGAGACTCCTCGTAAGTGAGTTGAGTTGTCTCTGCATTAATGGCCTTGTTCACAAGAGCCTGGAAAGTATCACAATGATGCAGGTGGAGATCACGACACAACTTAGGGTTGAGACCCTTCCGGAACCTAGCCTGCTTCTTAGCGTCCGTGGACACTTCTTCTGTAGCATAGCGGGCGAGGCTTCCAAACTCTCTACTGTAAGCATCAACAGGCAGCTTACCCTGGGTAAAACTACAGAACTCTTCCTTCTTGCGGTCAATGAGAGCCCGAGGAATGTGGTGCTCACGAAAAGCCTCGGTGAAATCCCTCCAGGTAGGAATCTGACCAGCTGGAAGCATAGCCTCATAGCTCTGCCACCAAATACTAGAAGGACCTTCCAGGTGATAGGTAGCATAGGTGACCTTGTCACCTTCAGCTACGCTCGCAGAATGCAACTTGTGAGTGATGCTCCGGAGCCAGTAATCTGCATCGAGTGGCTCAATGGAATGATGGAAGGTGGGTGGTTTCAGACCAATGAAGTCGGTGATGGAAACCAACTTCTTACGCTGATGTGTGGTGTTCTGCTCAATCTGTGCCAGCAAGCGGTTAGTCTCCTCTCGGATGCTAACAAGAACTCTGCCATCAAAGGATGGTCAGGAGGATCCTCGTCCCTACCATCTCCGTGATTCTTGCTATGAGCAACTGAACCTCGGTTAGCAGACGACATCCTGGCACAGAAACCAAGGAAACAAGGATGGAATTAGCATCGACATAGGGATGCGGAATGTAATGCAAAAGCATTGGAAATTCTTGAAATCCTGGGACAATTTCGGCAGCATAACGGCTGTAAATGCTCAAAAGGATTTTTGAGACATTCATCAAAGGAATAGCATAATCAATCAACATCATAACATCAAGGTTCTGGGTCAAACTGAGGACACACGGAAGTAGTAGAACTGTAAGGAGACACAACCCAACAATCCTAAGACTTTACAGTTTAGTAACATGTCATCCTGAGAGATAGAGGAGAAGCCTAGGCCTTAACCCTCATAGAAAAGAAGAGGCTGACTCAGAAAGAATGACATGAGGTAAAGGAGTAAAAAGAGCCTTACGTTCCCTTCCACAATCAATTCCCTTATATAACTAAAGCATTACTAGACAAAATTTCGACCAGTTTGGCTTGGTAATCCTACAGTCAGTCAGGCTCTGATACCAACGCTGTCGGGACCCCGATCCTAGGTCACACCGATCTAGCATGTAACACTTCGTATCACTTTGCGGCATCACGCACGGTATTCCCATGGGTGCCACCTTACCTGGCCCAAGACCGTTTGCGCCTTTTGGCTCACATATATGATAGTGTCGCTAGCATCTATATGACAGAGAACCCGGGCCAACATGACTAGTCGTGAACCCAAAGTAGCACTAACTTACGGGGACAGGCATACATGAATCAACCTCGAGCATGTCGGTCAACAGCGTATGAATCCGGGCTGTAGCACTGGGCTAATAGGACTCCGGGAACCCGGGCTGTAGCAGGCTAGGTAGGACTCCGGATGTTACCGCGTGACATTTCCCCGAAGGGACAGACACAGGAACAAAGTGAATCACATGCCGGCCAGTCAAGTGTTCCGGAGCAGTAGTGCTGGGCTAGCAGGACTCCGGTGAACCGGGCTGTAGCGGACTACTATGGCACATGGAAGCACAAGACTACATTTCCCCATAAGAGAGGCTACCAGAGGTAAACAACTAGGTTGATGGATCCCACACATAGCAATACACGTTACACATAGGCATAACATGCAAGCATGTGCTGTACAACATGGCATCACAACATAACTCAAACTCATATAGATAAAGGCCCAGAAGAGCCACATAGCATCAATACAAACAGGGGTCTCATTGTTGGAAATATGCCCTAGAGGCAATAATAAATTAGTTATTATTATATTTCCTTGTTCATGATAATCGTTTATTATCCATGCTAGAATTGTATTGATAGGAAACTCAGATACATGTGTGGATACATAGACAACACCATGTCCCTAGTAAGCCTCTAGTTGGCTAGCTCGTTGATCAATAGATGGTTACGGTTTCCTGACCATGGACATTGGATGTCATTTATAACGGGATCACATCATTAGGAGAATGATGTGATGGACAAAGACCCAATCCTAAGCCTAGCACAAGATCATGTAGTTTGTATGCTAAAGCTTTTCTAATGTCAAGTATCATTTCCTTAGACCATGAGATTGTGCAACTCCCGGATACCATAGGAGTGCTTTGGGTGTGCCAAACGTCACAACGTAACTGGGTGGCTATAAAGGTACACTACAGGTATCTCCGAAAGTGTCTGTTGGGTTGGCACGAATCGAGACTGGGATTTGTCACTCCGTGTAAACGGAGAGGTATCTCTGGGCCCACTCGGTAGGACATCATCATAATGTGCACAATGTGATCAAGGAGTTGATCACGGGATGATGTGTTACGAAACGAGTAAAGAGACTTGCCGGTAACGAGATTGAACAAGGTATCGGGATACCGACGATCGAATCTCGGGCAAGTATCGTACCGCTAGATAAAGGGAATTGTATACGGGATTGATTAAGTCATTGACATCGTGGTTCATCCGATGAGATCATCGTGGAACATGTGGGAGCCAACATGGGTATCCAGATCCTGCTGTTGGTTATTGACCGGAGAGTCATCTCGGTCATGTCTGCATGTCTCCCGAACCCGTAGGGTCTACACACTTAAGGTTCGGTGACGCTAGGGTTATAGAGATATTAGTATGCGGTAACCCGAAAGTTGTTCAGAGTCCCGGATGAGATCCCAGACGTCACGAGGAGTTCCGGAATGGTCCGGAAGTAAAGATTTATATATGGGAAGTCTTGTTTTGGTCGCCGGAAAAGTTTCGCGCATTAGCGGTATTGTACCGGGAGTGCCGAAAGGGGTCCGGGGGTCCACCAAGGGGGTCCACCTGCCCCGGGGGGCCACATGGGCTGTAGGGGTGTGCGCCTTGGCCTATATGGGCCAAGGGCACCAGCCCCAAGAGGCCCATGCGCCAAGAGATAAGGGAAAGAAAGAGTCCTAAAGGGGGAAGGCACCTCCTAGGTGCCTTGGGGAGGATGGACTCCTCCCTGGCCGCACCCTTCCTTGGAGGAAGGGCCAAGGCTGCGCCCCCCCTATCCCTTGGCCCTATATATAGTGGGGGGAAGGGAGGGCAGCCACACCTAAGCCCTGGCGCCTCCCTCTCCCTCCCATGACACATCTCCCTCCTCCCGCAGCGCTTGGCGAAGCCCTGTTGGAATCCCGCTACTTCCACCACGACGCCGTCGTGCTGCTGGATCTCCAACAACCTCTCCTCCCCCCTTGCTGGATCAAGAAGGAGGAGACGTCGCTGCTCCATACGTGTGTTGAACGCGGAGGTGCCGTCCGTTCGGCGCTAGGATCATCGGTGATTTGGATCACGACGAGTACGACTCCATCAACCCCGTTCTCTTGAACGCTTCCGCGCGCGATCTACAAGGGTATGTAGATCCACTCCTCCCTCGTTGCTAGATGGCTCCATTGATTGATCTTGGTGATGCGTAGAAAATTTTGAATTTCTGCTACGTTCCCCAACAGTGGCATCATGAGCTAGGTCTATGCGTAGTTTCTATGCACGAGTAGAACACAAAGTAGTTGTGGGCGTTGATTTTGTTCAATATGCTTACCGTTACTAGTCCAATCTTGATTCGGTGGCATTGTGGGATGAAGCGGCCCGGACTGACCTTACACATACTCTTACGTGAGACTGGTTCCACCGACTGACATGCACTAGTTGCATAAGGTGGCTATCGGGTATCTGTCTCTCCCACTTTAGTCGGATCGGATTCGATGAAAAGGGTCCTTATGAAGGGTAAATAGCAATTGGCATATCACGTTGTGGTTTTTGCGTAGGTAAGAAACCTTCTTGCTAGAAACCCATAGCAGCCACGTAAAACATGCAAACAACAATTAGAGGACGTCTAACTTGTTTTTGCAGGGTATGCTATGTGATGTGATATGGCCAAAAGGATGTGATGAATGATATATGTGATGTATGAGATTGATCATGTTCTTGTAATAGGAATCACGACTTGCATGTCGATGAGTATGACAACCGGCAGGAGCCATAGGAGTTGTCTTAATTTATTTATGACCTGCGTGTCAACATAAACGTCATGTAATTACTTTATTGCTAACCGTTAGCTGTAGTAGTAGAAGTAATAGTTGACGAGACAACTTCATGAAGACATGATGATAGAGATCATGATGATGGAGATCATGGTGTCATGCCGGTGACGATGATGATCATGGAGCCCCGAAGATGGAGATCAAGAGGAGCAAAGTGATGATGGCCATATCATGTCACTATTTGATTGCATGTGATGTTTATCATGTTTATGCATCTTGTTTACTTAGAACGACGGTAGTAAATAAGATGATCCCTCATAATAATTTCAAGTGTTCCCCCTAACTGTGCACCATTGCGACAGTTCGTTGTTTCGAAGCACCACGTGATGATCGGGTGTTAGATTCTAACGTTCACATACAACGGGTGTAAGACAGATTTACACACGCGAAACACTTAGGTTGACTTGACGAGCCTAGCATGTACAGACATGGCCTTGAAACACAAGAGACCGAAAGGTCGAGCATGAGTCATATGGTAGATACGATCAACATGAAGATGTTCACCGATGATGACTAGTCCGTCTCACGTGATGATCGGACACGGCCTAGTTGACTCGGATCATGTAATCACTTAGATGACTAGAGGGATGTCTATCTGAGTGGGAGTTCACAAGATGAACTTAATTATCCTGAACATAGTCAAAAGGTCTTCGCAAATTATGTCATAGCTCGCGCTTCAGTTCTACTATTTAGATATGTTCCTAGAGAAAATTTAGTTGAAAGTTGATAGTAGTAATTATGCGGACTAGGTCCGTAAATTGAGGTTTGTCCTCATTGCTTCATAGAAGGCTTATGTCCTTAATGCACCACTCAGTGTGCTAAACCTCGAACGTTGTCTATGGATGTTGCGAACATCTGACATACACATTTTGATAACTACGTGATAGTTCAGTTAAACGGCTTAGAGTTGAGGCACCGAAGACGTTTTGAAATGTCGCGAAACATATGAGATGTTTCGAGGGCTGAAATTGGGATTTTAGGCTCGTGCCCACGTCAAGAGGTATAAGACCTCTGATGATTTTCTTAGCCTGCAAACTAAGGGAGAAAAGCTCAATTGTTGAACTTGTGCTCGGATTGTCTGAGTACAACAATCGCTTGAATCGAGTGGGAGTTGATCTTCCAGATGAAATAGTGATGGTTCTCCAAAGTCATTACCACCAAGCTGCTTGAGCTTCGTGATGAACTATAATATATCAGGGACATATATGATGATCCTTGAGATATTCGCGATGTTTGACACCACAAAAGTAGAGATCAAGAAGGAGCATCAATTGTTGATGGTTGGTGAAACCACTAGTTTCAAGAAGGGCAAGGGCAAAAAGGGATGCTTCATGAAACGGCAAATCAGCTACTACTCTAGTGAAGAAACCCAAGGTTGAACCCAAACCCGAGACTAAGTGCTTCTGTAATAAAGGGAACAGCCACTGGAGCAGAATTACCCTAGATACTTGGTAGATAAGAAGGCTGGCAAGGTCGATAGAAGTATATTGGATGTATTATGTTAATGTGTACTTTACTAGTACTCCTAGTAGCACCAGGGTATTAGATACCGGTTCGGTTGCTAAGTGTTAGTAACTCGAAATAAAAGCTACGGAATAAACGGAGACTAGCTAAAGGTGAGATGACGATATGTGTTGGAAGTATTTCCAAGGTTGATCAAATATCGTACGCTCCCTCTACCATCGAGATTGGTGTTTGCGTTGAGCATAGACATGATTGGATTATGTCTATCACAATATGGTTATTCATTTAAAGAGAATAATGGTTACTCTGTTTATTTGAATAATACCTTCAATGGTCTTACACCTGAAATGAATGGTTTATTGAATCTCGATCGTAGTGATACACATGTTCATGCCAAAAGATAGTAATGATAGTACCACCTACTTGTGGCACTGCCACGTAAGTCATATCGGTATAAAACGCATGAAGAAGCTCCATGTTGATGGATCTTTTGGCTCACTTGTTTTGAAAGGTTTGAGACATGCGAACCATGTCTATTGGTGTATATGCATGAAGAAACTCCATGCAAATGGACCATTTGGACTCACTTGATTTTGAATCACTTGAGACATGCAAATCATACCACATGGGCAAGATGACTGAAAGCCTCGTTTTCAGTAAAATGGAACTAGAAAGCAACTTGTTGGAAGTAATACATTTTGATGTGTGCAATCCAATGAGTGCTGAGGCATGTAGTGGATATCGTTATGTTCTTACTTCACAGATGATTTGAGTAGATGTTGAGTATATTTACTTGATGAATCACAAGTCTGAATTATTGAAAGGTTCAAGTAATTTCAGGGTGAAGTTGAAAGATCGTCGTGACAAGAGGATAAAATATCTATGATATGATCATAGAGATGAATATCTGAATTATGAGTTTGGCACAGAATTAAGACATTGTGGAAATTTTTTCACAACTAATACAGCCTGGAACACCATAGTGTGATGGTGTGTCCAAACATCATAACTGCACCCTATTGGATATGATGCATACCATGATGTCTCTTATCGAATTACCACGATAGTTTATGGGTTAGGCATTAAAGACAACCACATTCACTTTAAATAGGGCACCACGTAATTCCGAGGAGATGACACCATATGAACTATGGTTTAGAGAAACGTAAGCTGTCATTTCTTAGAAGTTTGGGGCTGCGACGCTTATGTGAAAAAGTTTCAGGCTGATAAGCTCGAACCCAAAGCGGATAAATGCATCTTCATAGGACACCCAAAACAGTTGGGTATACCTCCTGTCTCAGATTCAAAAGCAATAAGGGATTGTTTCTAGAATCGGGTCCTTTCTCAAGGAAAAGTTTCTCTCGAAAGAATTAAGTGGGAGGATGGTGGAGACTTGATGAGGTTATTGAACCGTCTCTTCAACTAGTGTGTGGCAGAGCACAGGGAGTTGTTCCTGTGGCACCTACACCAATTGAAGTGGAAGCTTATGATAGTGATCATGAAACTTCAGATCAAGTCACTACCAAACCTCGTGGGATGACAAGGATGCATACTACTTCAGAGTGGTACGTAATCCTGTCTTGGAAGTCATGTTGCTAGACAACAATGAACCTACGAGCTATGGAGAAGCGATGGTGGGCCCGGATTCCGATAAATGGCTCGAGGCCATAAAATCCGAGATAGGATCCATGTATGAAAACAAAGTGTAGACTTTGGAAGAACTACTTGATGGTCGTAAGGCTATTAGGTACATATGGATTTTAAAAGGAAGACAGACAATGATGGTAGGTATCACCATTAAGAAAGCTCGACTTGTCATTAAGATGTTTTCCGACAAGTTCAAGGAGTTGACTGCGATGAGACTTTCTCACTCGTAGCGATGCTAAGAGTCTGTTGGAATTATATTAGCAATTACTGCATTATTTGTGAAATCTTGCAGATAGGATGCCAAAAACCATTGTTTCCTCGACGATTTTTGAGGAAAGGTTGTATGTGATACAACCGGAAGGTTTTGTTAATCCTGAAAGATGCTAATAAGTATGCAAAGCTCCAGCAATCCTTCTAAGGACTGGAGTAAGCATCTCGGAGTTGGAATGTATGCTTTGATAAGATGATCAAAGTTTTGGGTGTATACAAAGTTTATGAGAAACTTGTATTTCCAAAGAAGTGAGTGGGAGCACTATAGAATTTCTGATAAATATATGTTGACATATTGTTGATCAGAAATGACGTAGAATTTCTGGAAAGCATATAGGGTTATTTGGAAAGTATTTTTCAATGGAAAGCCTGGATTAAGCTACTTGAACATTGAGCATCAAGATCTATAAGGATAGATCAAAATTCTTAATGGTACTTTCAAATGAGCACATACCTTGACATGATCTTGAAGGTGTTCAAGATGGACCAGTCAAAGAAGGAGTTCTTGCCTGAGTTGTAAGGTATGAAGTTAAGACTTAAAGCTCGACCACGGCAGAAGAAAGAGGAAGGACGAAGGTCGTCCCCTATGCTTTTGTCATAGGCTCTATACGGTATGCCATGCTATGTACCGCACCTGAAATGTGCCTTGCCATGAGTCAGTCAAGGGGTACAAGAGTGATCCAAGAATGGATCACAAGACAGCGGTCAAAGTTATCCTTAGTAACTAGTGGACTAAGGAATTTTCTCGATTATGGAGGTGGTAAAAGAGTTCGTCGTAAAGGGTTACGCTGATGCAAACTTTGACACTAATCCAGATTATTCTGAGTAGTAAACTGGATTCGTATAGTAGAACAGTTATTTGGAACAGCTCCAAATGTAGCGTAGTAGTTGCATCTACAAGATGACATAGAAATTTGCGAAGTACATACGGATCTGAAAGATTCAGACCCGTTGACTATAACATCTCTCACAAGCATAACATGTTCAAACCCAGAACTCATCGAGTGTTAATCACATGGTAATGTGAACTAGATTATTGACTCTAGTAAACTCTTTGGGTGTTAGTCACATGGGGATGTGACCTTGAGTGTTAATCACATATCGATGTGAACTGGATTATTGACTCTAGTGCAAGTGGGAGACTGTTGGAAATATGCCCTAGAGGCAATAATAAATTAGTTATTATTATATTTCCTTGTTCATGATAATCGTTTATTATCCATGCTAGAATTTTATTGATAGGAAACTCAGATACATGTGTGGATACATAGACAACACCATGTCCCTAGTAAGCCTCTAGTTGACTAGCTCGTTGATCAATAGATGGTTACGGTTTCCTGGCCATGGACATTGGATGTCATTGATAACGGGATCACATCATTAGGAGAATGATGTGATGGACAAAGACCCAATCCTAAGCCTAGCACAAGATCATGTAGTTCGTATGCTAAAGCTTTTCTAATGTCAAGTATCATTTCCTTAGACCATGAGATTGTGCAACTCCCGGATACCGTAGGAGTGCTTTGGGTGTGCCAAACGTCACAACGTAAATGGGTGTCTATAAAGGTACACTACAGGTATCTCCGAAAGTGTCTGTTGGGTTGGCACGAATCGAGACTGGGATTTGTCACTCCGTGTAAACGGAGAGGTATCTCTGGGCCCACTCGGTAGGACATCATCATAATGTGCACAATGTGATCAAGGAGTTGATCACGGGATGATGTGTTACGAAACAAGTAAAGAGACTTGCCGGTAACGAGATTGAACAAGGTATCGGGATACCGACGATCGAATCTCGGGCAAGTATCATACCGCTAGACAAAGGGAATTGTATACGGGATTGATTAAGTCCTTGACATCATGGTTCATCCGATGAGATCATCGTGGAACATGTGGGAGCCAACATGGGTATCCAGATCCCGCTGTTGGTTATTGACCGGAGAGTCATCTCGGTCATGTCTGCATGTCTCCCGAACCCGTAGGGTCTACACACTTAAGGTTCGGTGACGCTAGGGTTATAGAGATATTAGTATGCGGTAACCCGAAAGTTGTTCGGAGTCCCGGATGAGATCCCGGACATCACGAGGAGTTTCGGAATGGTCCGGAGGTAAAGATTTATATATGGGAAGTCTTGTTTTGGTCGCCGGAAAAGTTTCGCGCATTATCGGTATTGTACCGGGAGTGCCGAAAGGGGTCCGGGGGTCCACCAAGGGGGTCCACCTGCCCCGGGGGGCCACATGGGCTGTAGGGGTGTGCGCCTTGGCCTATATGGGCCAAGGGCACCAGCCCCAAGAGGCCCATGCGCCAAGAGATAAGGGAAAGAAAGAGTCCTAAAGGGGGAAGGCACCTCCTAGGTGCCTTGGGGAGGATGGACTCCTCCCTGGCCGCACCCTTCCTTGGAGGAAGGGCCAAGGCTGCGCCCCCCCCCCTATCCCTTGGCCCTATATATAGTGGGGGGAAGGGAGGGCAGCCACACCTAAGCCCTGGCGCCTCCCTCTCCCTCCCATGACACATCTCCCTCCTCCCGCAGCGCTTGGCGAAGCCCTGTTGGAATCCCGCTACTTCCACCACCACGCCGTCGTGCTGCTGGATCTCCATCAACCTCTCCTCCCCCCTTGCTGGATCAAAAAGGAGGAGACGTCGCTGCTCCGTACGTGTGTTGAACACGGAGGTGCCGTCCGTTCGGCGCTAGGATCATCGGTGATTTGGATCACGACGAGTACGACTCCATCAACCCCGTTCTCTTGAACGCTTCCGCGCGTGATCTACAAGGGTATGTAGATCCACTCCTCCCTCGTTGCTAGATGACTCCATAGATTGATCTTGGTGATGCGTAGAAAATTTTGAATTTCTTCTACGTTCCCCATCACTCATGACCCATCATTCAGAGCATACAAGCAACGGAAGCATTACATGTCTGAGTACAGACAACTACAAAAGCCTGACTATACACGACCCTCCCAAGGGTACAAGATCGTAGCTGGGATACAAGCTACTCGTCGAAGTCACTAGCGTAACCAACTGCAAAACATAAATAAGCAAACGTGAGTACAAAGGTACTCAGCAAGTCTTACATCAGAACTATCTACATATGCAACATTATCAACAAAGGGGGTGGTGGAGTTAACAGCAGCAAGCCAGCTTTGACTCAGTGGCTAGCCTATACTACGAGTATCAGAAACTTCTTTGAGGTGAGAAGACGCACACGAGTCCACATATTCACCATATCAATACTCCACTATGGATTCGTTCCCGTCTCCCTATGAGAAGGCCATCCATAGCACTCACGCTTATCTTGTGGATTTTAGAGTATCCACTTCAAGTTGTCTATGTACTACATAAGTCCTCCAAGTTTCCATATCCAAGGAAATGGCTATTCGAATAGATAATATTAACCCTGCAGGGGTGTACTTCTTCACACACGCTCTCGCCACTTATAGCCCTGTACACATCATGTACCTCGGCAACCTTCTAGCGGAAGCCGAGCAAGGGTGTCGGCCACGACCTAACTAACCACACAAGTCTCTCGTCCAGGTTTATCGCCTATTCGAGTTCCATCCGCAAGGAGATCCGGCCGGGGTGTCGCTCGCGGCCCCAAACGATGTGTGCAGGGTTCCCAAGCCCACCATCCGGGTGCCACTTGGTACACCGTGCCACGGTGCCTAGTCTGTCCCAAGCCCGTCCCGTCGGACACCACCTGGTAGACAAGTAGCACTACCTACAAACGCCAGAAACTAGTTGCGACTCCTGGACAAAGATCAAGCGGATTAATAAGCCGAGAGGGGCCGGATAACCGGAACCCAATGTGTGGTAGTAACTGGACTTGGATAACATACACAGAACTCAGTGCTTAAGGACGGTTCCAATGAGACAACCCACCATGTACTCCTACATGGCCTCTCGTCGCTACCTTTACCAAAACGTGTTCACACACTTAGCCTTTACCGGTAGGACATGTTCACCACTCTGATTCATTCCCGATGAATCAGACCTGACACAACTCTAAGCATAGCTGGCATAAAGAAAAACAAGCATGGATGAGCAGGCACATCAAGGCTCAAGCAACTCCTACTCATGCTAGTGGGTTTCAACTATTTACTGTGGCAATGACAGGTCATGCAGAGGAATGGGTTCAGCTACCGCAACAGAAAGTAGCAGTTTGAATCGTTGTTGTCCTAATGCAGTAAAAGGAGCAGGAGCGAGAGAGTGGGATTTATCGAGATGCTCAAGGGGGTTTGCTTGCCTGATAGATCCACGAAGAAGCACTGCTCCTCAGACAGGTACTCGGGACACCTTACGGAGTAGAACCTATCGAGAGGGGACGGTGTCGGCAATCAATAAACAACCATATGCAACAATATGATGCATGAAGATGACATTTCAAAGATGCTATGATTTGCCCTAATGCATCTAGCATCAATTTGGTTGAAGTCCATATGAACCAAGGGTTCATATGCAAACCCCAAATTAAATATATAACATGCCATTATTACGTTTTCACTTATACAGCAAGTATAGGTTGGTTTTTATGCATGAAACTAGCATAAATGGATTCCTTGCATTTTTCTTATGATTTTTCATATATAATTTATTTCATTCTGAGCTACGGTTTAATTTCTATGAATTTTAGAAGTTTTAACTATTTTCTGAAATTTCCTAATTTATTTTAAATCCAGAAAATAGTTTATTGCGTCAGCATGACGTCACAGAGGCGTCAACAGGGCTGACCAGGTCAAACCTAACGTGTGGGGACCACACGTCAGTGACACTGGGGTTAACCCCGGGTCAAACCCGCACTGACCAGGGTTGACTTGGCTCTGGGGTCCACTGTCAGCGGCTGGTGGGGTGGCTAATGGTGGGGATTAGCGCTAATTAAGCCGCCATGTCAGCCTCGCCGGAGTTCGGCCGGCGACGACCAAACCGCGCGGCGGTGCTTCGCCGGAATGCACTACAGGCGGCGGAAGGGCGCGCGGTGACCACCGGGGCGTAGCCCGTCGTCGTCCGCATCTAGTGGAGCATGTGGGATGAGCTGGGGAGGCCGGAGCTCACCGGAATGGAGCTCGCGGCGGCTGCCGGAGTTTGGGGCTGGTGCGGGTTAGCGTTGCGGTGTGCTAACGAGCGAGGCGAAGGTCTGGCGGGGCGCTACATGTTGCGAGGAGCAAGTTGGACTCCCCGGGGTGACCATTTGGTCGCCGGAGCTGCGCCGCCGACGAGCTCAAGCGGCAGCGGCTACGGTCGTCAAGGGGGCGATGTCTACGGCTCAAAATCGAAGGGGAGGAAGGAGGGGATCCACACAGGAACTCACAGCGGTTCATTCGGTGGCCTCAGCGAGCTCGGGGAAGCGTCGGAGCGGGCGCACGGTCGCCGGCGATCTCGGTGGCCCGAGGTTGAAGAAGACGGCGGTGAGGGCGTCCGGCGGCGTCCGGCGTCGCTTGGCTTGGCGAGGAGGTCGAGAACGAGGTAGCGGAGCTACTGGGCATGTCGAGGGGTCGAGGGGGAGGCTCTGGGTGCGGCAATGGTGAGCGGCAGCGGTGGCTGCGTTCGATGCGTGCGAGGAAGAGAGCCAGGGGAGAGGATGGGGACGAGAGAGAGCGAGAGAGAGTCGGGGGATCGCGTGGCGTCCTCAGGGCGACGGGGAGACATGCAGGGAGGCATGAGGTGGCCGGCGCGTGGCCGGCGCGCGGCGAGCATGCTCCCCTGCCTTCTGGCGTGAGGAGGGAGATGACTGGCATGGCCAGTCAGCTGGGCCGGCTTGTTGGGCCAGAGCAGGTTGGCCGCGAGGTGAGGCCAGGTACGATTCCCTTTCTCTCTTTTATTTTGTTTTTGTTTTCTATTTTCTGACTTTTTTGTATCTAAAAGAAATGTTAAAACATTTCCATAAATGCTGGAAATAATTGTGGCATCTAGATATAATATTCTAGAGGCCCTCACCAATTCCCAACATTTTTGGAGCCATTAAAATATTTATATAATTTAAACAGCTCCAAATCAAATATTTATGCATTGTTTCAAAAATCCAAAATGAGTAGCAAAAATGTGCATCACCTCTGGTTGTTGTTCCCAACAATATCCAAAGAGCATGAACATTTTTGAATAGCACTTTGGGTTCATTGAAAATCCATTTTAAAGTTGAACCTATTGGGAAAAAACTTTGGTGCTAGGGTTTGCAACATCCCCATTTCAACTTCATTTGAAATTTAAACATGATGCACAAAGCAAGCCTAGGACCATACCAGAACTAGGGATGTGACACTACGCGCGAGTCCCTCGCACCTGCACAAAACAAATAAATCCTTGCAACCAACGCAAATAGGGGTTGTCAATCCCTATAGGGCCACTTACGAGAGTGAGATTTGATAGATATGATAAGATAAATTTTTTGGTATTTTTATGATAAAGATGCAAAGTAAAATAAAGGCAAAGTAAATAACAAAGTAAATAACTAAGTAGTAGGAGATTGATATGATAAAGATAGACTCAGAGGCCATAGGTTTCACTAGTGGCTTCTCTCGAGAGCATAAGTATTCTACGGTGGGTGAACAAATTACTATTGAGCAATTGACAGAATTAAGCATAGTTATGAGAATATCTAGGTATGATCATGTATATAGGCATCACGTCCGAGACAAGTAGACCGACTCCTGCCTGCATCTACTACTATTACTCCACTCATCGACCGCTATCCAGCATGCATCTAGAGTATTAAGTTAAAAATAGAGTAACGCCTTAAGCAAGATGACATGATGTAGAGGGATAGACTCATGCAATATGAAGAAAACCCCATCTTGTTATCCTCGATGGAAACAATACAATATGTGCCTTGATGCCCTTACTGTCACCGGGAAAGGACACCGCAAGATTGAACCCAAAGCTAAGCACTTCTCCCATTGCAAGAAAGATCAATCTAATAGGCCAAACCAAACTGATAATTCGAAGAGACTTGCAAAGATAACCAATCATGCATAAAAGAATTCAGAGAAGATTCAAATGTTATTCATAGATAGACTTGATTATAAACCCACAATTCATCGGTCTCAACAAACACACCTCAAAAAGAAGATTACATCGAATAGATCTCCACAAGAGAGGGGGAGAACATTGTATTGAGATCCAAAAAGAGAGAAGAAGCCATCTAGCTACTAACTATGGACCCGTAGGTCTGAAGTAAACTACTCACACTTCATCGGAGAGGCTATGGTGTTGATGTAGAAGCCCTCCGTGATCGATGCCCCCTCTGGCGGAGCTCCGGAACAGGCCCCAAGATGGGATTTCGTGGATATAGAAAGTTGTGGTGGTGGAATTAGGGTTTTGGCTCCGTATCTGATCGTTTGGGGGTACGTGGGTATATATAGGAGGAAGAAGTACGTCAGTGGAGCAACAGGGGGCCCACGAGGTAGGGGGGCGCGCCTAGTAGGGTAGGGTGCGCCCCCTACCTCGTGGCCTCCTATTACGTGCCTTGACGTAGGGTCCAAGTCTCCTGAGTTGTATTCGGCGAGAAAATCACGTTCCCGAAGGTTTCATTCCGTTTGGACTCCGTTTGATATTCCTTTTCTTCGAAACCCTAAAACAGGCAAAAAAACATCAATTCTGGGTTGGGCCTCCGGTTAATAGGTTAGTCCCAAAAATAATATAGAAGTGGATAATAAAGCCCAATAATGTCCAACACAGTAGATAATATAGCATGGAGCAATCAAAAATTATAGATACCTTGGAGACGTATCAGGTATAGGGCAGTGGTGCGTGGGGTGGACGATGGGGACGACAACGTAGGGAAGGAGGCGGCCGCAACAGAGGCAGTGAGGTTGGGGCGGAGGAGCTCCGAAGGTCGACGACGGGGCGGCGTCGGGCGGCGTGACCGGTGAGGCACCAGGTGGTGGAGAGGGGCGCCATCAAGGTAGAGGGGACGGGGACGCGAGGACGAGGGCGGGGGCCGGCGAGGCGGCTCTGAGCGACGGCCACGGGGTCAGCCCCAATCTGATCTGGATCGGGGGGGAGAGGGAGAGACGAGGGAGAGAGAGGCATGGGGATCGTGGGGAGGGGGAGTGGGGCGACTGGTAGCTAGGGTTACGTGTGAGGGGGTTATGGAGGGGCAGCTGGGCCGGCCTGGCTGGGCCAAGGCCCAATTGGGCCGAGGGGGGAGGGTTCCCTTTTCCCCTTATTTATTTTTTTCTTTTGTTTTATTATTTCTTTTTACACCATACGACTTTTGTAAAATATGTAACTTGGTGTATAGATGCACTGCAAGGCTATGGTGATGCACAAAATGTTTGGAGTCCACCAAAGCAAATTCAAAATTATATTTGAATTTAAATGTGTTTATTTAACCCCACTGATTCACTAAAATATTCCTAGGGACAAGTTTAAAGTCCATTAAATGTTGTTTTCCACAAGTTAATTACTTAGTGAATATTTGCAACCCAACGAACATTTTTATTTGACAACTTGAAGAAATATTAATTTGACTTTATTTTTAAACTTAAATCTGACTAACGATTTGGATCAAAGTGAGGTTTATAAAATTAATGGCGATGACATGGCATCATTAGTGTGTGGTTACTGTAGCTTAACTACCGGGGTGTCATAGGCGGAAACCCAGGACAACCCGGCACTGGCGGCTCAGGATCCGGTTTCCCTAGAGCCGGCTCATCGAGTGGATATAACAATCATGGCGGGTTCGGAGCTGGATACCAAGGGTCTGGAAATGATGGAGATGGCAATCAACATTCATGCACTCAACATCAGGGCAACCAGACAGGTTTTCAGAGCAATCCTAAGAAGTTGAATAGTGGGCAGTATCATGTCTTTACCACTAGTACCTGTAAGCGGGATAGAAAAATTTAGAGGCGTGTCGTTAATTTGGTTGAGCCGGCGGTTCCTAAGTATTTGAATTGGTCAGAGAAACCGGTGACTTGGAGTAGGGCTTATCATCCGCCCCGGGTTGAAAATCCCGGTGGCCTAGCTTTGGTGGTGGCGCCTCACATTGATGGATATAAGCTCACAAAGGTACTGATGGATGGAGGAAACAGCATCAACATCTTGTACTATGATACGTTCAGGCGTAAGAACTTGTCAGAAAAGTAACTCTCATCTTCCTTGATTGTTTTCCATGGGATTGTCCCCAGAAAATCTGCATATCCCATCGGGCAGATCAAACTAGAGGTTGCTTTCGGTGATGAGTACAATTACTGAACAGAGTTTCTGACATTTGAAGTGGTCAAGATCAAGAGCCCATATCATGCTTTGTTCGGGCATCCGGCTTATGCACGTTTCATGGCTCAGCCCTGTTATGTATATCTCAAGCTCAAGATGCCTAGGCCAAGGGGCACTATCACGGTCGATGGTGACAGGAAAAGTTCTTATGAGTGTGAAGAAGGGGACGTGGCTTATTCTGAGTCGGCCTGTGCAGCGGAGGAGTTGAAATTCTACACGTCCAATGTTGACCCAGCTGATATGACGTCTCTGAAGAAACCCACCATAGAAACTGACCCGCCCCTCAAGTTCAAATTGGCCGAGGACACAAAATAGGTTGATTTCACCCCGGGCGACTCATCTCAGCAGTTCACTATTGGGACCGGCATGGATCCCAAATAGGAAAGCGTTCTCATCGAGTTCGTCCATGAGAATCGGGACATCTTTGCATGGAAACCTTCTGACATGCCTGGTGTACCGAGAGAATTCACTCAGCACCACCTTAATGTTGGTCCTAAGATTAAACCGGTCTATCAATACCTCTGTCATTTTAAAAAGGAGAGACGTAGAGCTATTGGGGAAGAAGGGGCCCGGCTCCTAGCCTCCGGGTTCGTCATGGTAGTATTTCATCCTGAGTGGCTGGCCAATCCAGTGCTTGTCCTAAAGAAGAGCAACACTTGGCGTATGTGTGTTGACTACACACATCTCAACAAGGCTTGTCCCAAAGACCCATTTTCCCTCCCCCGCATTGATCATATTATCGATTCCACTGCTTGGTGTGAGAGTTTATGTTTCCTAGATGCTTACTCTGACTATCATCAAATAAAGATGGCTATTGAGGACCAGGAGAAGACAACCTTCATCACACCCTTTTCGGGCTTTCTGCTATGTCTCAATGCCTTTTGGACTTAAGAGTGTAGGGGCAACTTATCCGTGTTGCGTGCATAATTGTTTTCATAATCAGATTGGACGCAACATTCATGCTTATGTTGATGATATTGTGGTCAAGTCCCAGAAGAAGGAAACACTATTGGACGATCTCAAAGAAACCTTTGCAATCTTCGGATTTATAAGATGATGCTTAATTTGGCCAAATGTGTGTTTGGTCTTCCTGCAGGTAAATTGCTTGGTTTTCTGGTGTCTGAGCGAGGCATTGAAGCTAATCCGGAGAAAATCAAGGCGGTGACCTCCCTTGCCAAGCCGGCCAACATCAACGATGTTCAACGTATGGTGGGTCGTATAGCTGCTTTGAGTCGTTTCATAATCCGCCTCAGTGAGAAGGCAAATCCTCTGTATCAGATGCTGAAAAGACTGAAAACTTCGTCTGGAGCGATGCTGCGAATAAAGCCTTTGAAGCTCTCAAGAAAAAGTTGGCTCAGCCACCCGTCTTGGCTGCCCCTATTGACAAAGAGCCTATGCTCATGTACATTGCTGCCAATAACAAAGCGGTAAGTGTTGCAGTTGTCATGGAGCGCAAGGAAAGAATATCCTGGTCAAAAGCTCTACTATGTCAACAAAGTTTTGACAGAATCCAAGCAAAGATATCCACATTGGCAGAAACTGGTATTTGGTGTCTTCATGGCTAGTCGCAAGTTGAAGCATGATGACCCACAAGTATAGGGGATCAATCCTAGTCCTTTCGATAAGTAAGAGTGTCGAACCCAACGAGGAGCGGAAGGAAATGACAAGTAGTTTTCAGCAAGGTATTCTCTTCAAGTGCTAAAATTATAAGTAATAAGTAGTTTGATAGCATGATAATTTGTATCGAGCAAGTAACGGTAATGGTAATGAAAGTGCAGCAAGGTAGTCCAATCCTTTTGAGGCAAAGGACATGCCAAAACGGTCTCTTATGATAAGCAAAGCGTTCTTGAGGGTACACGGGAATTTCATCTAGTCACTGCCATCATGTTTGTTTGATTTGTGTTCGCTACTTTGATAATTTGATGTAACATCCCAAATTTTCAATTTGGAATGTTATACATTAGGTCATCACTGCATATCATATTGTATTTGCTTTTGGCCTGATCCAGAAATTCTACGCAACTCAAGGACCCACGGAGAGACTTGGGGATTTCATTGTTTTCATATTTGAGTTTTTCTCAAATTTTGAAAATAGGATCATTGATTTTATTTATTTTATCTTCAATTATTTATATAATAAAATATGAGAGAGGGAATAAAATGACTTTCGCAAAATAAAAAAATATTGAAGGTTTAATAAAAAATCAAGTAAGATTTTATTTCGGATTTTCTCGCTATTTTATTTGAATTTAGGAAAAATTGCATGTTTTCAAAACTGCATTTTAGGGCCAAGAAAATGTTCATCCTGTTCTAAATATTTTATTCAGACGGTGAAAATTTGTTTTGGCATTTTTAGATTTTTATTTATTTTTCTAGAATTTATTTTCTGTTTGGCGAAATTATTTTAGAAAAAAACGCACGAGAGCCCGACTGGGCCAAGGCCCAGCCGAGCCGGGCCGGCCTCGCCAGTGCCACCGCCAGCCCCGCCGTGTCGCTGCCAGACTCGGGGAGTCCGACTGTCGGTGTCAAAATCGGCTGATCTCGGGTAGGGGGTCCCGAACTCTGCGTCTAGGTGGATGGTAACAGGAGGCAGGGGACACGAAGTTTTACCCAAGTTCGGGCCCTCTTGATGGAGGTAAAACCCTATGTCCTGCTTGATTAATACTGATGATATGGGTAGTACAAGAGTAGATCTACCATGAGATCAGAGAGGCTAAACCCTAGAAGCTAGCCTATGGTATGATTGTCTGTTCTCCTACGGACTAAAACCCTTCCGGTTTATATAGACACCGGAGGGGGCTAGGGTTACACAAGGTCGGTTACAAAGGAGGAGATATACATATCCGTATTGCCTAGCTTGCCTTCCACGCCAAGTAGAGTCCCATCCGGACACGAGACGAAGTCTTCAATCTTGTATCTTCATAGTCCAGTAGTCTGGCCAAAGGATATAATCCGGCTGTCCGGAGACCCCCCAATCCAGGACTCCCTCAGTAGCCCCCGAACCAGGCTTCAATGACGATGTGTCCGGCACACAGTGTTGTCTTCGGCATTGCAAGGCGGGTTCTTCTCCAACTTTCAAGTGTTCGTAAGCAGTGTCCGGCTCCATAAATGTTGAACCTCTTGGCTTCTATGCCCAATAAGGGCTTTCTCCCACGCGTCGAATGAATACGAGGCGCCAGGGCATTTTTACCTTCACCCCCTAGCCAGATAAATAAATCGTCTATTAAAGGAATGGGGATTCTTAGATCCGATCCATACCATCCTCCCCCAGCGAGAATTCATCAGAGCGCGTTTCAGAAAGATCCATTCCAGCATGGCCGACCTCCGCAGCTCCTCTTCCCACCCCTGTAGCCCTAAGCCCGGTGATTGGGAGAGGTGTTCAGTCCCGCACAGTCGATTAATCGAGCTGCAGACTAAGGGATTTCTCCCTCCGGCGTATATGGTGCCCGTTCGAGCCGAGCTTGCCACCTATAATGGCGGGGCGCAAGCGGAGAGATTTCCTTGCCCCTCCATGGGGGAACGGGTCTACCTTGTTCCTTATTTACGAAGGGGACTCGGATTTCCAATTCATCCGTTCCTCCGCGGGCTCCTGGAGTTCTACGGCCTCCAATTACACAATCGCACCCCTGCCTCCATTCTACATATCGCCGGCTATGTTGCTCTCTGCGAGTTGTTCCTGGGCTGTGAGGCTCACTTCAAGCTGTGGAAAAGGCTATTCTGCCTTGTCCCTCGCACACAGAGGGAATCACTTTATCAAGTGGGCAGAGCCGAAATATGGCGCATCGCCGATACCGGATACCTGTCCGGTACCCCGAAGAAGCCGTCCGAAGACTGGCCTTTAGAATGGTTTTATATGGAGGACGTCCCCCTTCCGGACCCTATTCGGTGGGGTCTTCCTGATTTCAACAATGCTCCTTTGGAGAAGCGCCGAAGTTGGCGCCCACGGAGCCCCCGGAAGACAACGGAGAAGTCATCTATCTGATGAACAGGATCAAAGCACTGGCTCAATCAGGATTCACAATAAATCGAAGTTATGTCGATTTGCATAATGCGGGGAGTGCAGCCACTTCAATACCGTGGGCACCCCTTGTGGTGTTATAACGGGGCGGATGACGCCACCCGCTGCGGGCATAAGGGTCCGGACAATGATGCCACTCTAGTGAAAATTCTATCCAAACTATTCAAGGGTGAGGAAGAGGAGTTCACCTGCATCAAGCCACGGGATGGATTCTCCATGTACAATCCTCCAAGCTGGGTAAGTTATATCTCCCTGCCCCCATCTTTCCTGCATTCTTAGTCGTAAGTATTCACCTTGCCACTTTGTGGCAGGAACTGCGAAAAGCCATAAAGGAGGTCAGCGGCCCTTCTCCACAACCAGAGGACCCTGACTGGGCCCTTGATTCCGGACTTGAAGAAGATCCGGTTATCTCCATGGAACTGATAGACCGGCAGTTCTATCAGTTAAGCTGCGACGATGCCCTGGTGGCCATTACGGCCGACTATCCCGGACTTCTCCCTGCATCGCAGGTAAGAAAAATCAAAAAGTCCCAACTCCAAAACTAGGATCCCCTTTTAGGCACTTCACCCACCATATACACATGGCATCTTTTACAGGGAAGGCATTCGGGACGCCCTGCCGAACCCACAGCAACTCGCAACAAGAGGCACCGAGGCCGGGTAGGCCAAAAAGGAAGGCAGCCAGGATGGAGACGCCGGCGCAAAGGTATAGGAAAAACCCCTCTCTGTGGTTGTCGTCTTTCTCTAAATGTAATGACGCCCATGTTTCTTTAACAGAAAAAACGCTCACCGGAATATGTCCGTCGATGCGGCCAATCAAGCTTCCACCAGTCAGGCGCCAGGACCGGACATGGAGGTGGAAGCCGGTATGGGGCAGGCACCGGATAATCCCCCTACAGAGGATGCGGATAGGTTATCCGCTACAAACTCAGAAGTGGAAAGCGCCATGAATCATAGGTGCCGCCGGGCCGTACTCCGCGATGCTTGTTTCTCACCAGAGGTGTTCGACGCCTTCAATTCTGGAGAGGCGTACCTCCGTGCTGCTCAAGATGGTCTAGCCAGAGCCACGGATCAGTATGTAAAGGATGTACAGGTGAGTAAATCTGGCGATTTATATGTATCAGTAGCCCCTGAGACTTGAAACAGTTAGCAGAACTGATTTAAGGATCATCTTTAATGTGCAGGTTCTTACAGAGAAGAATACTAGGCTGTCCCAGGAGCTGGAGGAATGCAAGACCCAACTGCAGGCCACTCTTGCCGCATTTCAGGAACAGAAAAAGCCTCCCGCTGGTAACATTTACTTTAAAGAATGATGGTTACCATATAGTGTGCGGCGTGTCTGCAGATCTAACAATTGATTTTGCAGATGAATCCGGAGAAAATCCGGGGGACCAGCATGTTTTGCGACAGCTAGAGGCTGGCAAACGCGTGCTGACTGAGGTTATGCGGGAGAAAAACAATCTCCAAGACGCCAATATTAAGCTGAACGTGGAACTAAAAGATGTTCGGGGCCAGCTTGCGGACTCCGAGAAGGAGAATAAGCGGCTTCGGCGCGACATTTTCAGTAAGTGTTTGAAAGAATCCTTTTGAAGGAGTTCGGCGAAGAAGCTGACTAACAGCGTTATGTCTATAGGTATTCTGACGGGTCGTCCCATGGAGGAAATGCCCGGGTCTACGGGTGATCTTCTGTCCGAGCTGTCACATCTGCACGAACAAGTTCGGCAGGTGATGCAGGGTGTTGCCCAGGCCTTGTGGCCGTCCGTCTCCCTGCCAGAAGGCTTTGCAGAGCTTGCGGAGAAGCTGAAGGGAGCACGGCGGCGCTTCCGATTATGGAAGATATCAGCCTGCCGACAGGGTGCCAGAGAAGCCTGGGCCATGGTGAAGACGCGGTATACCAAGGCAGACCCAAATCACATGGCCGAGGTCGGACCTGTGGGGCCCGACGGGAAAGAGATCCCCGTTAGCTTAGTTTATGGGCAAGTAGAATTAGCCGCAAAGTATTCCCAACAGGATTGTAAGCTAGACCGCCTGTTGGATGGTATAGAGGAGGAATTTAGTCAGTCTGCATGACTATGTAATTAAAGTGACATGTATAGTGCCTTCTAGCCGGATTGTATATCATTTGTCGTTGCGGACCTTTTCGCTTCAACCTCTGGGCTCGATAGTCCAGAGTGAATCCGAATACCCGCTCAGTTATATAAAATCGGGGTATGCGTGGAGACCAGGCGTAGGGGTCATTAGTGCTTTATCAAACAAGTGCCCAACTAGTTATGTTATTTTACATGGGTAGTAAGAAACATCTTCCAGGGAGAATAGTTCCGTTAAGGATTCCTTTCCCTGGGTAAGCATGCCCTAAAGTGCATGTACGGACTACGATAGGAAACGCAAAAAAAACATCTGGGGGCAGATATGGACAATAAATAAAAATCATCTTTTGTTCACTGACCGAATATTCCCTTAAGAACGCTAGCTTTCGGCTTCACACAGTCTGAGGTACACATCCGGCTGACCCGGCAGTAACAATCGCAGAGGTGCTCCCCTTATGCCCTAGCCGAATTAACGGGAACATAGGGCATAAATACAAGAGCCAGGCAACCCAGCTTGGCCAAAACTTAAGTCATATCAATGCATATAATGGTGAAAAAAGGTACATGCAGAAGTATAACACATGTGTTGGGCATGAGGCCCAGATAAATAACTTAAGCTTCTGTGAAAGAAGCCCCCAGGTATGAAGAGTGCGGCTAGCGCATCTGTAATGTACAATCGAGGCACAAGGTGACCCTTGAAGGCCTATAGAAATAATAAAAAAGAAAGAACGGGAAACAAGACAGATGATGTATATGTAGAAAATGGACAAAGGGAGGGGACTAACATAGAGTACGGTGCTGGGCGTAGAATCTTCGAAGCCTGGCCGTGTTCCATGGGTTCGGCTCGAGTTGACTAGTCGATGCAGCCCGCAGTCGGTACACTCCACCGGTCAGAACTTGATCAATAATGAAGGGTCCTTCCCATTTGGGCTCGAGTTTGTTCTTTTTCTTATCCGGCAGGCATAGAACTAGTTCACCAATGTTATAAGTTTTGGCCCGTACTTCTCTGCTTTGGTATCTGTGAGCCTGACGCTGATAAAATGTGGAACAGGCTTTGGCTACGTCGCGCTCCTCTTCCAGGGTGTCTAGACTATCCTGCCGATCGAGCTCGGCTTCTCTTTCTTCGTACATGCACACTCGAGGTGAGTCATGAATTATGTCATAGGGCAAGACTACCTCTGCGTCGTACACCATAAAGAAGGGTGTATATCCGGTACTACGAGTTGGCATGGTCCGCAGCCCCCAGAGTATGGAGTCGAGCTCCTCTACCCAGTGCGTGTTAGACTCCGTTAAGGAGCGTACTAATCTAGGTTTAATGTCGCTCATTATAAGACCGTTTGCTTGCTCGACTTGACCGATGGTTTGTGGGTGATAGACTGAAGCGTAATCGAGCTTGATACCCAGAGTTTTACCTCATCGGCCATGAAGTTCGTGCCATTATCAGTGATGATGCTGTCGGGGATGCCATAACGGTGTACAACCCCGGATATGAAGTCTATCACTGGTCCAGATTCGACTGTTTTAACAAGTTTGGCATCTATCCATTTGGTGAATTTATCCACCATGACCAGTAAGTATTTTTTCTTGTGGGTTCCCCCTTTAAGGGGTCCAACCATGTCAAGCCCCCAGACCACAAAGGGCCATGTAATGGGGATTGTTTGGAGGGCGGTGGGTGGCATGTGGCTTTGATTTGCAAAGAGCTGGCAACCGGCGCAACGTTGGACCAAGTCCTGTGCATCTGCCCGGGCCATTGGCCAATAGAATCCTGTACGGAAGGCCTTTCTTACAAGAGCTCGGGCTGCGGCGTGATGACCGCCGAGTCCGGCGTGAATTTCTGCCAAAAGATTCTGCCCTTCCACTTCAGAGATGCACCTTTGAAGGACTCCGGTAGTACTTTTTTTGTACAATTCTGCCTCATGGACCCTGTAGGCCTTGGATCGCCACACTATGCAGCGTGCCTCATTTTGGTCCTTCGGAAGTTCCTGTCTAGTTAGGTAGGCCAGGAATGATTCAGTCCACGGGGCAATAATGGCCATTATTTCGTGGGCCGAAGGTGTTATTTCGGTGATGGAGCCTCCGATTGTGTCGGAGAGTTCGGTATCGGGTATTTTGGCCGGGTCCGGATTGTTGTTACCGGTGTCCCCTTCCCATACTACGGATGGTTTAAACAACCTTTCCAATAATATGTTGCGGGGACTGCATCACGTTTTGCGCCAATGTGGGCGAGGATATCCGCCGCCTGATTGCTTTCCCGAGCCACATGGTGGAATTCGAGCCCCTTGAACAGAGCTGACATTTTTAGGACGGCGTTTCGATAGGCCGCCATTTTCGGACCCTTGGCGTCAAAGTCTCCATTTATTTGGGATATTGCGAGGTTTGAATCCCCACACACCTCTAGACGTTGAATGCCCATGGAGACTGCCATCCGAAGACCATGCAATAGAGCTTCGTATTCGGTTGCATAGTTGGAGTCTGTATACAATATTTGCAGCACGTACTGAACGGTATCTCCGGTTGGGGACGTCAGGACGACGCCAGCCCCTAGATCAGCCAGCATTTTAGAACCGTCGAAGTTCATGATCCAATTGGAGTATGCGCCGTACTCTTTAGGGAGTTCGGCCTCCGTCCATTCGGCGACGAAGTCGGCCAATACCTGCGACTTGATGGCCCGTCGAGGTTTGTATGTTATGTCGAACGGGAGGAGCTCAATGGCCCATTTGGCAATCCGGCCCGTGGCATCACGGTTGTTTATAATATCATTAAGTGGCACTTTCCGAGGCTACTGTAATCGAACACTCTTGAAAGTAGTGCCGCAGCTTCCGGGATGCCATGAATACTGCATAGGCTATCTTTTGATAATACGGGTACCGTGATTTGCATGGAGTGAGGACAGTGGATACATAGTATAGCAGTTTTTGAAGAGGGAATTTGTGTCCGTCTGCTTCTCGTTCGACGATGAGCACTGGCTGACAACTTGATGAGTTGCCGCAATGTACAACAGCATTGGTTCGGCGATGTTTGGCGCGGCCAGGATTGGGTTGGTTGCCAAAATGGCCTTCATTTCTTCCAGTTCGGCTGTGGCCGCGTCCGTCCACTCGAAGTGTTCGGTGCGCCAAAGGAGGCGATAAAGGGGTAAAGCCTTTTCTCCTAAGCGGGAGATAAAGCGGCTTAGAGCCGCCACACATCCAGTTAACTTCTGGATTTGTTTGAGGTCTGTTGGGGTAGCCAACTGTGACAGAGCTCGGATTTTGGCCGGATTAGCTTCAATACCTCTACTGGAGACAATGAAACCCAGGAGCTTTCCGGCTGGTACGCCGAAAACGCATTTTTCCAGATTGAGCTTGATGTCGTATGTTTGGAGGTTGTCGAATGTGAGCCTCAAGTCGTCTATCAAAGAGTCGACGTGTTTGGTTTTGACGACCACATCGTCTACGTATGCCTCTACTGTTTTGCCGATTTGTTTCTCCAGACATGTCTGAATCATAAGCTGATATGTTGCGCCGGCGTTTTTGAGCCCAAAGGGCATTGTGTTAAAACAGAAGGGGCCGTATGGTGTGATGAATGCCGTTGTGGCTTGGTCGGACTCCGCCATCTTGATTTGGTGGTAACCGGAGTATGCGTCGAGGAAACACAATGACTCGTGTCCTGCAGTAGCATCAATGATTTGATCGATGCGTCGGAGGGGGATGGGATCCTTTGGGCAAGCTTTATTGAGGTCTTTGAAATCGACACAAAGGCGCCAGGATTTGTCCTTCTTTGGCACCATCACCAGGTTTGCTAGCCAGTCCGGGTGTTTTATTTCTCTGATGAATCCGGCCTCCAATAACTTGGCTAGTTCGTCTCCCATGGCATGTCTCTTAGGTTCGGAGAAACACCGAAGAGCTTGCTTGACCGGCTTGAATCCCTTTAGGATATTGAGGCTATGCTCGGCCAGCCTGCATGGGATTCCTGGCATGTCTGAGGGATGCCAAGCAAATATGTCCCAGTTCTCGCGCAGGAACTCTCGTAGTATGGCGTCCACAGCGGGGTTTAACTGTGCCCCGATGGAGGCTGGTTTTGTAGGGTCCGTTGGGTGGACTTGAAATTTGACTATTTCATCCGCTGGTTTAAAAGAGGTGGACTTGGATCTCTTGTCGAGTATCACGTCGTCCCTGTCCACTGTGGAGCGTAGCGTGGTTAATTCCTCGGCCGAGAGGGCTTCGGATAGTGCCTCAAGGGTCAGTGCGGTTGTTTTGTTTTCGGCGCGGAGTGCTGTGTCCGGATCACTGGCGAGAGTGATAATTCCGTTGGGCCCGGGCATTTTGAGCTTCGTGTACCCGTAATGGGGTACGGCTTGGAAGATTGTGAACGCCTCCCATCCTAAAAGAGCGTGATAACCACTGCTGAACGGGGCCACTTGGAATGTAATTTCTTCGGACCTGTAATTATCCGGCGTGCCGAATACCACATCTAGTGTGATTTTCCCAGGGCAGCGTGCTTCCCGACTAGGGATGATTCCTCTAAAGGTTGTGCTACTTTGCTCAATGCGGTTCCAGTCTATTTCCATCTTTTGAAGAGTTTCCTCATAGATGAGGTTTAGTCCGCTGCCGCCGTCCATGAGTACTTTGGTGAGTCGAAAGCCATCCACAATTGGACTGAGGACCAGTGCGGCTGGTGCTCGGGCCGTTCGGAATTTAGGTTCATCACTGGCATTGAAGGTAATAGTCGTGTCACTCCATGGATTTATTGCTGCTACGTGGCAGATTTCGGCCATGCTGCGGAGTGTTCGCTTGCGCCTATTATTAGACGCAAAGGTCTCGAAGACCGTTAACACCGTATTGTTATCCACGGGATGGTGCTCTGATCCTCACCACTTTTGGCCACCTGCCGGAGTATCCAACATGCTTTGAGGCTATGCGTTGGTATTGTATCCGTTGTACTATGAATTTTGCAGGGTCCGTTGAGCCATCCCTCCAGTACGGTTCCATACCCTGTAGAGGGTTTTTGCTTTTTGGCGGTTGACCCGGGTGTATTGTGATAATGCACCCTTTTGTTTTGGACTAGGTTTGTATTCAGGGCCGGATTATCCCAAAAGTTTGTTTCGGTTCTCCAAGCACTTTCCATCGCACAGTACTTTCGTACTATGGACGCCAAGTCAGCGAAGCGTGTTATCTCACGGCGATTTATGGCGTTAAGGATTCCCTTGTCCATGCAATTATTGCAGAAAAATAGGATTGCGTATTCCTCGCGATAGTCATTAACCTTGTTCATCGCAAGGAGGAATCTGGCCCAATAGTGATGTACTGTTTCCTGGGGCTCTTGCCTGATGTGGGAAAGATCACTTATGTTTGGGTGGGTGGGTGGAATTGAATCCGAACCCTCACCTGATCTGGGATCCAGGGGCCGAGGAATTTCCAATTTTGGAAGTTCCGGTTCTGGGATGCGATCCAAGAGCTTGTTCAAGGAGGCGAGCTCCATTGGATCCATCTGTTCGGCGAGTGCCGATTTGACATGGAGGTTGTTTTCGATGACCCGAGAAGTCATCGTCGGCGCGGCGGCCGAACAGGCGGTCATGATGAAACCGCCTAGCCGGAGAGTTTGGCCGACAGCCAAAGTTCCCCCAACAGTAGTACCGTCTTTAAAGACGAGACGAGACATCCTTCCTTCTGGCGACGGCACAGAGGAACTCTCAATGAAAGCACCAATGTCGGTGTCAAAACCGGTGGATCTCGGGTAGGGGGTCCCGAACTGTGCGTCTAGGCGGATGGTAACAGGAGGCAGGGGACACGAAGTTTTACCTCGGTTCGGGCCCTCTTGATGGAGGTAAAACCCTATGTCCTGCTTGATTAATATTGATTATATGGGTAGTATAAGAGTAGATCTACCACGAGATCAGAGAGGCTAAACCCTAGAAGCTAGTCTATGGTATGATTGTCTGTTCTCCTACGGACTAAAACCCTTCCGGTTTATATAGACACCGGAGGGGGCTAGGGTTACACAAGGTCGGTTACAAAGGAGGAGATATACATATCCGTATTGCCTAGCTTGCCTTCCACGCCAAGTAGAGTCCCATCCGGACACGAGACGAACTCTTCAATCTTGTATCTTCATAGTCCAGCAGTCCGGCCAAAAGATATAATCCGGCTGTCCGGAGACCCCCCAATCCAGGACTCCTTCACTGACCCCGAGCCGCCTCCGCCGTCGCCCCTTCCCCAAGCCGGCCAAACCCCCCTCCTATAAATACACCGCCACCCCGCCGCCCTCACCCCATCCCAGCCCACCGAGCCGTCGCCGCCACCTAGCGCCGCCGCCGCCGCAGCCCCACAACCCGCGCCATCCCGTCGCCCCGCCGGAGCCCCGCCAATTCCGAGCCAGATGTATAGCCGCCGCCGTGGTCCGGTTTTTTTTAAAACCCGATCCGGTTTTTTTAGAAACCCTAGTTTCATTTTTTTTATAAATCGGGTTTTCCGGTTTATTTGTTTAGTGAGCGTTCGCTCGTTCGTTCGTTTTAAAGAACGCGTTCACCGTTTAGTTTCAGATAATGAACGTTCATTCGTTAATCTGTTCGTCAGTTTTTTCTTTTTCTCGGATTTGCTGCGGTTATTTCTGCTCGCGATTTCTGATCCGATTTTCGTTTTAGTTTATCTTTTCGCTCGTTTATCGGAATCAAGCGATTCAAGCGCCTGCAGTTTCGTCTCGAAACCCTCTTTCTGTTTAACCAACTCAAACAAGTTTTTGCATCTATAAAATTTGACTTAGATCCGGATTAGTAAACGAGGTTTGTTTCTTTTGCTGTTTGACTTTCGTTGTTTCGTTCGAGTTGATTCTTTTTGCAAACCGGAGTTCTTAAGTTCAACTTTCTGGTTAGTTTTCTTATTTGAGTTTCAACCGTGCATTAGATGAGTAGTTATTGTATGCTTGTTTGTTTGCGATAGAGTACCCGGAGTGCGCCGCTTGCTACTTTGAATCTCTAGGTTTCGAGGATCATCAGCAAGGCAAGTAACACTTTGATCATACCTCTTTAATACCCAGTTTTATTGCATTAGATCAATCCTCAAACAATTGCATGATTAGGATCTAATTAAATTGTGGGTTTTGGGAAGTAGATGAGGTAGTACCTATTACCTGTTTTATTATCAAACCCTTGGGAGTTACTTCTATGTTTGCTTATTATGCCATGCTATGCTAGTAGACGTGGATTGGGTGAGTGTATCCATGACAGATGTGAGATTGATAAAGTAATGGTTTATTTAAGGTGGCAATTTAAACACACATCTGGGTGGATTGAGGCACCTGGGTATTCCAGCGATTGCTTGTTTTTCTTTATGGACCGCCACCCAGACTCAAAGGGATCATGAGATTATTCATACTAGAAACTTCTGTGTGCAGCCACAAGCTACTATGGGCTCTAGCATAGTAGACTAAGTCGTGCGAACTCTTACAGTGGCAGACTAGCAGATGTAGGGGATGTAGGTTGGTATTGTCTACCCGATCGTAAGGTGCTAGCACTTCTAAAAGACTATGTCTCGGTCATCCGCTTCTCAAACATCATTTAGTTCGAGAATCCCAACGGAGGAGTTCGAGTCTTGTGGGGAAAAATGCGCAAACCTCTACAGAGTGTATAAACTAATCATGGTTAGCCGTGTCCCCAGTTATGGACGTCTTGAGTATCTAGTACTTGGATTATCATGTGAATCTCATCATGTTACTTTAAATTAATATTGTTGGGTTTTAATGATGATATTAATTGGGATTGAGAGGATGTCTATCTTCTCAATGTTTAACAACCACCATGATAGTTAAATAAAATTTATTCCTTTGTAGTAGGGAAAATTGGCTTTATGCAAAAACTATAACCATAAAGCTTTCCACCAGCCAAATATGCATGTAGTATAGCTATATTCTTTCATTACTCTCTATGTGTTACATTGCCAGCATATTCCATGTGCTGACCTGTTTTCGGGCTGCAACGTTCATGTTGCAGACTTTTCAGACGACGAGTAAGGTGCCTTTAGGTTGTGGTTCTATACTCAGTGATGCCGTTGGGGTTAATGGACTCACTTATCTTCCAAGCCTTCCGTTGTTATCGTTATTAGATGGCCTTAAGCCATATTTATTGTAATAAGTTCTCTTTTGAGACATTCGATGTAATAAGTGTGTGATTGCTACTCTGTTATAAATCTTTCAAGTACTGTGCGTGTCAGCATTACTGATCTAGGGATGACACTAAAGCACAGAGATCAAACTGTTTGAGGTCTGGTCGCTACATTTGATATGTGGGTGGACCGGTGCTTAGGTGTTGTTCTTACTTGAACAAGCCTCCTACTTGTGATTAACCCCGTCACAAGCATCCGCAACTACGAGAAAAGTATTAAGAATATATCTAACCAGAGCATTAAACTTTTGTATCCAAATCAGTCCCTTATGGAATAGCGCATAAACTAGGGTTTAAGCTTGTCTCACTCTCGCGGCCCATCATCTAATAACTACTCCACAATGCATTCCCTTAGGCCCAAATATGGTGAAGTTTCATTTAGTCAACGTTCACATGAAACCACTAAGGGAATAACAACATACATACCATCAGAATATCGAACACATATCATGTTCACATGATTACTTGCAACAAGATTTCTTACGTGACCTCAGGAACAAAAGTAACTACTCACAAATGATAAGCATGGACAAGATCAGAGGGGTACTAAGTAGCATATTGGATCTGAACATATAATCTTCCACCAAATAAACCATATAGTAATCAACTACAAGATGTAATGAACACTACTAGTCACCCACAAATACCAATCTATAGTTCCGGTACAAAGATTGAACACAAGAGATGAACTAGTGTTTGAGAGGAGATGGTGATGTTGAAGATGTTGATGGAGATTGCCCTCCCCAAGATGGGAGAGTTGTTCGTGATGATGATGATGATGATTTCCCCCTTCGGGAGGGAAGTTCCCCCGACGGAATCGCTCCGTCGGAGGGCAAAACTGCTCATGCCCATGTTTCTCCTCGAGACGGCGGCGCTTCGTCTCGAAAGTCCTCCCCTTATTTTCTCTAGGTCAAAATGACTTATATACCAGAAGAGGGGCACTGGAGGTGGGCCAAGGAGGGCACAACCCACCAGGGCACGCTTGGGCTCCCTGGCGCGCCCAGGTGGGTTGTGCCCACCTGATGGGCCCCCTCTGGTACTTATTGGCTCTAATATTTCTTATATATTCCATAAAAAATCTTTGTAAATTTTTTGCCCATTTGGAGTTGTGTAGAATAGGTAGCCTGACGTAGCTTTTTTAGGTCCAGATTTCCAGCTGTAGGAATTCTTCCTCTTTGTGTGTACCTTGCATATTATGAGAGAAAAGCACTACAAAAAAGACACATCCGTGACATTTTGGGCAGAACGTAATTTTTTCTGTCATACATATGACACTTCTATGACGATAATTGTGACAAAACCCAGTATCATCATAGATGTGGTGGGCTCCTACTTCTATGAGAAAAAATCATGACAGAAAATGGGCTTTTCGTCCTGGGCGGGCCGGAGACGCGGCTGCATGACATTCTTTGGGCCGTCCATGACGGAAAAAACCGTGGTAGAAGCGAGGGCGAGGAAAATTTTGGGGAGTTCCCGGTTACGGTGGGAGGTAGGGGGACGAGCAATGCGCGCTTCTCTCATACACGTACGCGCGTGTGTGTGAGGCGTTGGCTCTAACTGAACCCGAGCGAGGCGTTGGGCTCTAACTGAACCCGAGCGATTGCACTGCAGGCTATGCGTTACTGAACCCGAGCGATCGATTGATGGCTGTTAACTGAACCCGATCGAGCGATTCCTTCGCTACTGCTGCTAACTGAAGCCGATCAATGTTGCCTCTGGATGAACAGTGAGCATTGCGGGGGGGGGGGGTTAGATGAACAGTTCCCAGTGGTGGTGGATGAATAGGACCCCGATCGATCAAGCCGGTTGGGGCTGGATGAGCAGGACCCCGTGGAGGGCTGGATGAACAGGACCACCCTCTGGAGGGCAGGATGAATAGTAGACGGTGGATGGCAGGATGAACAGTAGCCCGTGGAGGGGTAGTTGAACAGGAGCCCGTGGAGAGGGCTGGTTGAACAGTAGCCGGTGGAGTAGCGCGCGGTGGAGGCTGGATGAACAGGAGCCCGTGGATGAACAGTCGCAGGTGGAGGCTGGAGGAGGTCGACGGTGGATGAACAGTAGCTCGTGGAGGCTGGAGGGGGTCGACGGTGGAGATGAACAGTATCCCGTGGAGTCCCGTTTTGCGGTACGCCACACCCCTCCCGATGAACAGGACCCCCGTTTCGACCGTAGCGCTCCAACACAAGTCCGTTTCGTCCATTTTGCGGTACGCCACACCCCTCCCGATCAACAGGCCCCCGTTTCGACCGTAGGAGGTCCGTTTCCTCCGTTTTGTGGTACGCCAGACCCCTCCCGATCAACAGGATCCCGTTTCGAACGTGGCCGGTTGTACACAAGGCCGTTTCCTCTGTTCTGCAGTACGCCAGGCCTCGTTTCCATCGTCTGTTCCGTCCAAGCCCTCCCGATGAACACGACGCATTCCGTTGCCTCCCCATGAACACGACGCATTCCGTTGCCTCCCCATGAACACGACGCATTCCATTGCCACCCATGAACATGATGCATTCCGTTGCCTCCCCATGAACACGACGAAGACGCTGTTTCTTCGTTCTGACCCAGCCATGTAGACGAGCCCTGGTCGTACGTATGCGCGAGTAGGCGTTCAAGACCCCGCCCGTATGTACACATACGTGGCCATATTTTCTTTCTTGCACCCTGGCCGCCGTATGTACGTGTACATGCTACGTGCACGCCTCTACTACGACACGTGCACGCCTCTACATCGACCAGTATATATGTACATACATGTTCGCGACCAAAATGACAACGCTACGTACGCTTCGACCAGGTGGGTCCCGACTGTCAGGCACTTCCTTGCGTGCGAAGATGTAGCTGGTGGGTCCCAGCAGTCAGGGGCAAACGTTTTTTTCACGAAATACGGTGGCCCCTCGGGTGGGTCCCCGCTGTCAGGTGGAGGAATAATTATTTTGCGCGTAATAAGGAGGCACTTCCTTGCTGCGGTCGTGGACCCAGCTGTCAGCGTCTCCACGCACAGTACTCTTTCGATGGAAGTCGGTCGTTGACCACATTAACCACGCCGCACCGAGAGCACCACGGCAGTGGACGATGGCGAGGCCTAGGAACGGGACGACGCGGAGCCGGGGAAGACGTGGCAGTGGAAGCCCGCGCGGAGAGGAGTATGAGGGTTCACTGGTTCGGCTGCGGTGTGAGGCTGCCGTCGCCGCAGGGCCTGGCCAGCGGTGGGAATAGTAGGGGGCGGTGATGCCTCCGCGGCAGCACAGCCGGCCACGGGAGGCAGGAGCATGCGGCATGACCGGCGCTGCTTTGGGCGGCTGGAGCAAGAAGACCAGAGGTTGAAGAAGCACTACGGCCGTTGGATGGACATCGTACGGTCACTGGATCTAGAATCGTTCATATTGACTAAGTTGACAAAGCCCTTCGTCCCCTTCAACTTAGTAGGCCCACAAGTCAGCCTCCAACCAAGGTGGGTCCCAGCTAGCCGGGGGAGTATTCATTTTTTGTGCGTAATAAGGAGGCACTTCTGGTGGGTCCGAGCTGACAGCAGGAGGAATGTTTTTTTCGCGAAATACGGTGGCCCATCCGGTGGGTCCCGGTAGTCAGGGGGAAACAATTTTTTTCGCAAAATACTGGTGGCCCGTCCGGTGGGTCCCCGCTGTCAGGTGGAGGAATAATTATTTTGCACGTAATAAGGAGGCACTTCCTTGCTGCGGCCATGGACCCAGCTGTCAGCGTCTCCACGCACAGTACTCTTCCGATGGAAGTCGGTCGTTGACCACATTGACCAAGCCGCGCCGAGAGCACCACGGCAGTGGACGACGGCGAGGCCTAGGAAGGGGACGATGCGGAGCCGGGGAAGACGCGGCAGTGGAAGCCCGCGCGGAGAGGAGTACGAGGGTTCACTGGTTCGGCTGCGGTGTGGGGCTGCCGTCGCCGCAGGGCCTGGCCAGCGGTGGGAATAGTAGGGGGCGGTGAGGCCTCCGCGGCAGCACAGCCGGCCACGGGAGGCAGGAGCATGCGGCACGACCGGCGCTGCTTTGGGCGGCTGGAGCAAGAAGACCAGAGGTTGAAGAAGCACTACGGCCGTTGGATGGACATCGTACTGTCACTGGAGCTAGAATCGTTCATATTGACTAAGTTGACAAAGCCCTTCGTCCCCGTCAACTTAGTAGGCCCACAAGTCAGCCTCCCACCAAGGTGGGTCCCAACTAGCTGGGGGAGTATTCATTTTTTTGTGCGTAATAAGGAGGCACTTCCGGTGGGTCCGAGCTGACAGCGGGGGGGACATTTTTTTCGTGAAATACGGTGGCCCGTCCGATGGGTCCCAGCAGTTAGGGAGAAACGATTTTTTCGCAAAATACTGGTGGCCCGTCCGGTGGGTCCCCGCTGTCAGGTGGAGGAATAATTATTTTCCGCGTAATAAGGAGGCACTTCCTTGCGGCTGCCGTGGACACAGCTGTCAGCCTCTCCACGTACAGTACTCCTCCGATGGAAGTCGGTCGTTGACCACATTGACCACGCCGCGCCGAGAGCACCACGTCGGTGGACGACGGCGAGGCATAGGAAGGGGACGACGTAGAGCCGGGGAAGACGCGGCAGTGGATGCCCACGCGGAGAGGAGTATGAGCGTTCACCGGTTCGGCTGCGGTGTGAGGCTGCCGTCGGCGCAGAATAACAGGGGGTGTGGGTGAGTAGAGGGATGCCCTGGCCAGCGGTGGGAGTAGTAGGGGGTGCTGAGGCCTGCGCGGCAGCACAGCCGGCCACGGGAGGCGGGAGTAGGTGGTCCCGCCGGCGCTGCTTTGGCGGCTGGAGCAAGAAGATCAGAGATTAAAGAAACACGACCGCCGTTGGATTGACATCCAACGGTTACGTCTTCTAGAATTGTTTGTTGACGTATATAATAACTAAAATTTTTTTGCATACGCGTCAACTAAACAGGCCCACAAGTCATACCACTCCCTCTTTTTTTAATAATTTATATATAGCTCATGGCAACTTCTTATGCAATTTATTGCAGTCGTTTTTTTTGGTTGGCCAGGGCCAATTTTGCATATTTCTGTGGGTTCCAAACTATTTTTAATACCTAAATGTCCAGCCAGATTTAAAGTACTTTGAAGATATATTTAAATTAGGTTAATGCCCAGTGAAATAGGAATCTAAAAATGTAATAAAATTCAGAAATTATAAAGTAATTGCCAATTTGTCATCTATTTTTATATTTACAACCCATTTCATATTACTTTCAAGATTTGCAGGCGTCTTGAAAGAGTTGCAGCCCATCAGGGTGTAGAAAAATAAGTAGGCCTGGATTGGGTATTCTTCAGAAAAAAATAAACTGGGCTCATTTTCACAAAGAAAAAATAGCTGGGCTGGTCACATGGTGAACATAAAATATAAGCCTGGGCTAGACGGGCCATAGCCCAGTTCAAACCCTGCTCCGTCTCAACAAAACCAAACAAAAAAATAATGCTCGAGTAGCTACGTCCCAGGTGTCAGCCGATCTTGTGCTGTTCTCTTGTCTATTGACTATATATGCTCACAATGTCATGGGTCCCAGATGTCAGGAAAACACTAGGAGGAAGCATTTTATTTTTCCATATGCTTACGTGGTGGGCCCCTACTGTCATCCTCTTCACGTACTTGTGCCGATTCCTGTTGTTTGTTGACCTTGTTGACAACGCGAGAGGGCGGCGCCACGGCGAGCGCACCAAAGCGCACGGAGGACGTCGGTGTTAACGATTTAGGAGACGGTGGGGCGGCGATGCGTGTGCTGAGGCGCAGCCAGCCGTGCGAGGCGGAAGTAGGCGGCCCCGCCGATGCTGGTTTGGTTTTGGTGGCTGGAGGAAGATAGGACTAAAGAAAGACGACAGACTGTAAAAGCAGCAGGAGTACTTAACAACCTTAACTGAAACCAGCAGGGGCACTTAACAACCAAAGCTGAAAGCAGTATGAGTACTTATACAGGTTCAACCGTACAAAGCATGCCTCGAACAGTGCTACTTTGCCTACAGTTAACCCAGGGTGAGGCCGCCAAGCCCCAGGACAAGGCCCAGGCGTCACCCCGCGCATCCACAACCTTCTGAAAGCGGCTTCATCTCACAACATGGTCAATAAACAGGATATTCGCTTTAGAGCCATGGAAAAAGCATGAACATAATCTTCTGTCCTATTCTCCAAGATGGACGGGCCTTCATTATTTGAGACCACCCATGAATAAGTATCTTTTCACCTCCAAGGGGAATTGAGTAGGTCAACATAAACATCATGATGTGACCAAGCGCAAGTCTGACCCGACCATGGTCAGGCATCTGTATAGAAACAATAGAACTCGGCAGTTCCTATTTCAAGAAGATCACAACTGTAAAACTGTGTATAAGCAATGGTTTATGAACAACATATATAACAGAAAACAGCTCGTACCATAAGTTTCTCGACACAGTTGGACCTGTTCAACGAGTGCAGTAGTGGCACACATATCCCACGTGGCCTTCCACCATCGAAACGCCCTACAAGCACCTCAAGACGATCAATAAAGTGTAGGAACTTGTGGATGTCAATCCAGTCAACTTCAGTGCCATTAGTAACAGCCGAGTTATTACAGAGTAACAAACGAGCAAACTGCTTAACTCTGAAAAAACCTACACGTGCCACCAATTATAAGAAAATATTAGTTAGAAGTAGCATCTTCGTGAGAGATTCGTTGCTACTTCTAAAGTTAAATTGTGATTAGTTAGACAGAATAGGTGGATTAAGAAGTAATCGAGGCAACAAGCAAGAACCAGATACAAAACTAACATGGATGAACAATTGGAACGACGTCGGGGTGGAAGATCGCAGTGAAGATGAGACCAGGTTCTGCTATTTCCATCAACATTCGTGCGCCAACTTTCAGTCCGTAACACTTGAGAAAGTTTATCCAAGTTCGGCCATAAAAAAAGCAGCGAACTTCTTGGTTCATGAACCCAACTTGGAACTTATATCCATGGCTTGTCTTCATTGTGACCATTAAACTAGTGTATTCAGTTATGGCAAGGCCGAGCATCTTGAGTACGTGTGTTCTGGCAGAGCAAATAATACACTGCAGGAAAAATAATATGAGAACACAGCATGTCCAAAAAAACCCCACCCTCCCGGATAGAAAAGAGGATTCTAGGAACATACTGTGCGTGTTTCAAAATGATGTGTTAGGATGAGAAGGAAGAAGTGTGGTGTCTCATCGAGGGAGCAGAAACCTGTAGGGTACTCGCACTTTGGGCACTGCAAATGAAACACACTAGATTCAGTAGGGAGAAAAATGCATCAACGGCGGCGGCTGCCATCCTAGGATTACCTGCGACCAAGGGACTTGGGTTTATCGGGGATGGATGAAGAATTCGTACCTGGTTCTCCATGAGAAAACCCTATGCAATCGCCGAGAGGGGGTTTTCTCTGAACAAGCAGACGAGGGGGAAGGGGATTCAGGCCTAGTGAAATATTGTCGCTTCGTCCGTCCAGCTTACTGCTAAAGCTGGAAAGGGGGTTGTGATTTGACGGCTCATTGGGCATTACTGCGGCGCTACGACCGGGGTGTGTCTACCGTGAAGTTGTGCACTCTAATTTGTGCATATGGCACGTGGACCCCATTGCCGGTTGCCCCACATATCAGCGAAAGGAAGTAGAAAGACAGAAGTAAGTAGTTACGCACAAATATATTTTTTGATAGAGAGATACTTCCTCTGTAAAGAAATATACAAATCTTTTATATCACAGGCTCACCTTGCCGAGAAATATACTCCCTCTGCAATACACGGGCATTATGGGGGTTCAGCTGAGAATATAATACTCAGATTTTTTTTGAGGGATAAAAGCTGCTTTGTTGAAGATTAACAGTCATAGGTATACAAATAATTTCGGGGGTTCCCGTGAGCCAAAGATGGCGTCCACAGGGCAAAGAAGTAGCAGCTTTTGCGAGCACATGCGCTTCAACATTACACTCGTGTTTTTCATGTATGATCTCCATGGTTTGGAACATATTCTTCTTCATCTTGATCTCGTCCATAATAACTTTGTTGGGCCCCAAGTATGCCTCTCCGATATGCTTGATTGTTGCTGAACAATTGGTGCTAATCTGAACTTGTTGCAGGTTTAAGTCAAGAGCCAGAGATAGCCCCTCGCAACATGCCATTGCCTCTAGGATCTCTGGATCAGTAACACTTTCGCACACCAGTGCCAATGCTCCAAGGAAGAAGCATGTATGATCCCGGCTCACAACTGCCAGGGCTCCCCTTTCACCATTGCGAGATAACGCATCATCAACATTCATCTTCGCCCAACCCACAGCAGGAGGAGGACGCCACTTCTGCACTGAGCTAGTGCTTCTCGAAACCAGGTTCTGGACTTTGGGCCGCAGGCCGACCCTGCATGTTTGGGGGGCCATGTGTTCTACCTCAGCGCTTTTCATATTGCAAGCGATCAGTACGGCGCTGGTTTTAGATGCTGTCACAAGGCGAATACACAAAATGAATAAAGCACGACAGCTGTTGGAATGAAACTGAACGACAGTTCCTAACCAGCAATCAGAGTTGCAATTCTATCAACGATATACCATGTGATAAATAATACTATCGTACTACTTATACACATAGGTCACTTGTTTCACCATGCCATATTATTACATCAAAATCTCTCGGAGGATAGATCAGTTAGGCAGTTGCGTGCTGCTACTGAAGAATTTCAAAGTTGATTTGGACCAGCTCTCCTTGCCGAGAAAGTTCGATTTTGACATCATCCCCTACCGCAAGATATGATTTAGATTTGAACCTTGACCATCCTTTAGCATCAATCATCATGCGATCATCCTTTGTACTTACGATATATTGAGCAGGTTCATTCACACCAAGGCTGCGCATGGTAAGAGAAACTTGGCCGCGATCGCCCGGATTGTTGAACGACTCCCTCGTTGCTCTAGGAATTCTCTGTTTGCAAACAAGAAGACATACCCAAACAGTTCGATCAACATAGTGAATCATGTGAAACAACATGGAAAGAAAAAAGAACGAAGCACTTGGGCGGCCAATGCTTAACAAGAAGGTGGACATGTCGGTTTTTGTAAGGACTTTGGTATATGAAGTGCGAACTGCAGCCTAGTCTGTTGCCGGTGCAACTGCACGGGCCGGAGCAGATGCAAGTGCAAGTGTTGGTGCAGGTGCCGAAGCCGCTGCTGCTGCCGGAGATGGTGCTCCTTGTAGAGCTGGTGCCGGTGTCGGAGCAGGTGCCGGTGTCGATGCCCGATCCTCCGGTAGATTAGACTGATCCGCTGACGCGGTCGGTGCCCAATCCCCAGCTGGACCAGACTGAGCTATTGCCGCTGTCAGTGCTAGAGCAACTGTCGATGCTCGATTTGTGCGAGACAGCGGTGATCGTGTCTGGTCTGCTATGATTAGCTTTCTAACTTGACTAGGATCCGTGACCGTGATCCAGTTTTTTTCTTCATTTCTTTTAAACGCGAGAAGGACTAATTGTGGCGTTTTTGTGAAACCAAACTGCAGTTCATCATAGGGATTCAGTTTGTACTCAGACAACAGACTGATCCAATTTTTTCTAGTAATATAAGTGATGGACAGTGCCTTCGTTACTGACACGACATAAGAAGTGAAACCTGCAAAAATAGCCATCATAGAGCAAACCAAACGGTTTATTCTGTGATGAATGTCACATGGAAAAACCTGTATCGTAAAATTGCAGGAAAAGAAAGAAAACATGACATTAAATCAATAAGATTTAGACAGTAAAATCAATAAGATTTACTTGATGTGACACGAGTGAATCCTTACCAGGAAATCACTATGTTGAAGTACTAAATAGAAGATTGATCGTCCAACTACGCGTGGCATGCAGGGGCCCCGCCTACTCCCACAAGCATGACAGTCCAAAGGTCGTGACAAATCGTATGGACCGAACATCCATGGGGCTGGAAATCCTGGTGGGTGCGATAAACCCTGCAATGCATACAGATATTGGAGTGTAACCATAATTGATAGACCGTCCTCACAAAAAATATGATATGGATACTTCAAAATATACAGACTAAATTGAGTGGACGGACATTAACATAGACCGTTCTCAGGACTGACCACACACCAAAAGCGGCAGTACTAATAAACAATACAGGGTTCACAAACACAAATCAAGTACTGAACAATAGTACTTACTACAGACAAGCAAAGTTGCACTAACTAAACTCTGCAGACTATTTTTTGCCACCGACCTACGGGATGAACCCCGCATAACTGACTAGGCCATGGACTTCGTGTGAGATGTCTACATGCACCATCACCATCTTGTCAACCTTGGAGAACCTAACAGAGTGGTCTTTCCACTCATAAACATGATGATGAAGACAGGCCGCATCAGATTTGTTGGGAAGCTTTACAAGAACCACACCCTTCGTAATCGAAGGCACGGCCGGGAAATTGTTGTGGTCAAGTATAGCCTCGAGAACACGCCTGACAACAATGCTACAGGAAAACACTAGTTCAGGACACGTGGCGACAAGGACACAACAGCTGGATAGTTCAGCAGTAGAACTCATCATCAGGTCTTCCAGTTCACACGGCATGACTTTGAGGACTTCATCTCCACCGCGGACCTGGTTCTAATTCAAACAGAAACCATATTTTATTACTACCTCCGTTCAGAAATATAAGATGATTTTCGATATTATACTCCATATATGACTACATATACGCACAGAAATGAGTGAACAAAGACACTAGAACATGTCTTCAAAGGCATGAGAGCATAGGGATTACATGCAATATCCATAACACAAGTTACTGCGGCAAATATACCATCTTAAAAGGTAGTACTGATGTTCATAAAGTACTCCCTCCGTCCCAAAATTCTTGTCTTAGATTTGTCTAGATACGGATGTATCAAGTCACATTTTAGTATTAGATACATCCGTATCTAGACAAATCTAAGACAAGAAATTTGGGACAGAGGGAGTAGTTGAAAGTAATCTATAAGAAATCAGTGTCAACCTCTCGCATGTTTTGGCCAAAAGAGGAATTTAGAACCGTCATTTGGCACACAAAAATCACATGCAAGATCACCCAGAAAGTTGTACTACTAGTACTAGTACTGCGTGTTAGATGAAAAAACACGATCAAGATCGAGAAAAAGATCGTCAAGAAGAGATATTACCTGGACTTGCTTAATGAGGGATCCCGGAGAGGGGGGCTTGGACAGGGCGATGGCTTTGAACTTGTCTGCGGTAGTCTCGGCGGGGTGCTTGCGCTTCTTCGTACCATGAGCCTCGATGGTTTTGGCCGGAGCCATAGACATCACTTCGGCCGGTGCTCCAGCGTCCATCAAGAAACTGTCAAATAGAAATAAAAGAAAAGAAACCATAATCACAAACCCAAAAGAAGAAAAGAGAGGGAGTTATAGGATCAGTCTCGGGGTTGCAAGACCGGGCCTTGGCCAGAATCAACACCATTGATGCGTTCACCTTTCCTTCTTTGGGAGAGAAGAACAATGGCAGAAGCAGGTCGGGGTTTTCTTGAAGAAATGAGGAACAAGATGAGGCAGAAGCGAGGGTTGGGTAGAGAGAAAGCTGAGAGAGAAGAGTGAAATGATGGTTGCTTCGTCCATCCAACTTACTGCTGGAAAGGAGGGGGTTTTGTGATTTGACGGCTCATTGGGCATTACTGCGGCGCTTCTGTAGGATCTAGAAGTAGATGTGTCTAGAGGGGGGGTGATTAGACACTTAGTGCTAAAGTTGCAATTTTTAGGCCTTTATGGTTTGAGTGGAGTTTTAGGCACAATTTCAACATACACAATACATATCAAGTAAGCATGCAAAGAGTATATGAGCAGCGGAATGTAAAGCATGCAACTTGCAAGAATGTAAGGGGAAGGGTTTGGAGAATTCAAACGCAATTGGAGATACGGATGTTTTTCCCGTGGTTCGGATAGGTGGTGCTATCCTACATCCACGTTGATGGAGACTTCAACCCACGAAGGGTAATGGTTGCGCGAGTCCACGGAGGGCTCCACCCACGAAGGGTAATGGTTGCGCGAGTCCACAGAGGGCTCCGCCCATGAAGGGTCCACGAAGAAGCAACCACCCACGAAGGGTCCACGAAAAAGCAACTTTGTCTATCCCCCCATGGCCATCGCCCACGAAGGACTTGCCTCACTAGTGGTAGATCTTCACAAAGTAGGCGATCTCCTTGCCCTTACAAACTCCTTGGTTCAACTCCACAATCTTGTCGGAGGCTCCCAAGTAACACCTAGCCAGTCTAGGAGACACCACTCTCCAAGAAGTAACAAATGGTGTGTTGATGATGAACTCCTTGCTCTTGTGCTTCAAATGATAGTCTCCCCAACACTCAACTCTCTCTCATAGGATTTGGATTTTGTGGAACGAAGATTTGAGTGGAAAGCAACTTGGGGAAGGCTAGAGATCAAGATTCATATGATAGGAATGGAATATCTTGGTCTCAACACATGAGTAGGTGGTTCTCTCTCAGAACATATGAGTTGGAATTGTGTATGTGTTCTGATGGCTCTCTCCATGAATGAAGAGGAGGTGGAGGGGTATATATAGCCTCCACACAAAATCCAACCGTTACACACAGTTTTCCAATCTCGGTGGGACCGAATCAACAAACTCGGTCGGACCGAAAAGGTAAACCTAGTGACCATTAGAGATTTTCGGTGGGACTGACATGCAACTCGGTAGGACCGATATGGTTAGGGTTTGGGCATAACGTAATCTCAGTGAGACCGATTACACAAACTCGGTGAGACCGAGTTTGGTAATAAGCTAACCAGAGAGTTGGTCAGGTAAACTCGGTGGGACCGATTTGCTCTTTCGGTGAGACCGAAAAGTTACAAAAAGGAAATAGAGAGTTTACACTGCAATCTCGGTGGGACCGATTCGCTCTTTCGGTGAGACTGAAAAGTTACGAAAGGGAAACAGAGAGTTTGCAATCCCATCTCGGTGAGACCGAGATCCCTATCGGTAGAACCGAATTGCTAGGGTTTGGCAGTGGCTTATGACAAGTGAAACTCGGTGGTGCCGGATAGAAAGAATCGGTAGGACCGAGTTTGGCTTAGGGTTTAGGTCATTTGTGGAAGTGGGAAAGTAGCTGAGGATTTTGGAGCATATCATTAAGCACATGAAGCAAGAGGCTCATTAAGCAACACCTCATCCCTCCTTGATAGTATTGGCTTTTCCTATGGACTCAATGTGATCTTGGATCACTAAAATGTAAAATGAAGAGTCTTGAGCTTGAAGCTTTAGCCAATCCTTTGTCCTTAGCATCTTGAAGGAGTTCCCACAACCTTTAGTCCATCACTCCATTGTTGAACTTATTTGAAACATACTAGATATAAACATTAGTCCAACAAGAGATATGTTGTCATCAATTACCAAAACCACCTAGGGAGCACTTGTGCTTTCAATCTCCCCCTTTTTGGTAATTGATGGCAACATACATCAAAGCTTTAGATAAAGATATAAAGAACAGCAAGTAAATCTTTGGAAGGACATGTAACAAGCATAGGCTCCCCCTACATGTATGCACTCATGTAAATATGAAATATAGAGGCATGTGAGAGCATAACCATGACAGAGTAGGCAATGTGTTACATGTATCTTGGCCATATGCATCAAAGCAAAAGATTATCAAGGAAAATACCTTCATGCTCATGAGTCCTTCTTGCAAACAGTATGTACATAAGCAAGAACTCCTCATACTCATGATTTTGATGCATATACTTACCTTGTGGTCTTGAGTTGGCTTAGGATGGAATGAACCTGCACAAACAAAGTTAGATAACACAGGTACATCCACTAGCCAGAGCAAACAAAAGAAACCACAAGAATACCAAGACTGGGATGACATGTAGAGAGTGAGTACAAGGTACCACATTGGATTCAACATGTCCCCAAGAATAAAGATATGCAATGAATTTGACTGATTTCTTTCCCTTAGGTGTCTTGCTCCCCCTGAATCTTACATGGGATATTGGGAGAAGATAGGGAACAGAAAATCAGAGCTGAAAGATACAAATGGATAGAACTTAATGCAAATACATGTCTTTCCCCCAAAAAGGCATGTGACATCTCTCCTCTTGAACATCAAGCATCTCAGATCCTTGAGTATTCTCTCCCCCTGGAAATCTCTCTCTCCCCCTTAATACTTTCTCTCTTGTAGGTTTGGTCCTTGAGACTTTTTCTCTCCCTTGATGTGATCTCTCTCTCCTACAAGCTTTGATGTGATCTCTCTCTCCCCCTTTGACATCAATTTCCAAGAAGGGCTTTCTGGAATCCGTCGTATAGATTTGGTCCTTGAGACTCAGCACAAAGCAATGGATAAAACTGTGATGCTTGTAGAGGACAAGATTCATTGAGTAGAGCTGGATCAGAAGAAATATAGAACAAGTGGCAAACTGTTTTTCCTGTTGCGAAGTTGGTGGCACCGAGTGGTATGTTTCGGTGGTACCGAAAGGATTCGGTTGGACCGAAAATTACAAGTCGGTGAAACCGAGTTTACACAGAGAAAAACATTTGTCACCTCAGCTCACTAGACATGTAGGATCTCATAAAGATTTGCAATGAATTACCTGAAGGATTTGCAAGGAATTGAATGCAGAAAATGCAGAACAAAAACAAAGAGAAAAGAGAAGAAACTGAAAGATCTAGATGAAGTTTTTTTTTGAAAAAGAGAAAGAAAATAAACATGCATGAGACAAATGCAATAACACAGAAAAGAACACAAGAGAACTTCATCTAGAGTTGGGCGGTAACATAGTCACCTATGTTAGAGTATATTGACTTAGGAGTCAAGTGAGGACACTTGATCATAGGTCATACTCATCGTTTAAGCTCAAAATGGGGTTTCCATTTTTTGTTTAAGCATCTTGATGTATTCACATCTTGTTGAGTTGCTTTGACTCATGTCTTGGAGTAAAGCTTCTCTAAGATGGAATAACATACCTTGGGTGGTGGTGTGGTTCTTGCTCATGTAGTTGAACTTATGTGGGTGCTCGAGGTTGATGTAGCTCATCAAGAGTTGGGAGCACCACTTGGATTTTGAGTTCATCTACCTACATGGGTTAGTTCTTTGCAAGGAAGAGCACTTGTGTATCCAAAAATGACAATCATGAAGCTCAACATATAATTTTTGAAAGGATATGTTTGAATGGTTTTGTGCTTCCTTGTCTTCAACCACCATTGTGTAGAGACTTGGTGATGTAGAGATTGCTCAAGATGTGAGTGAGTCGCAATCTCATGGAATTAGATTCAACCAAGCACCTACATGGGTTAGACAACATGCAAGGTACAAATATATCCAAGACATAAGATAGTCATCATAAGAGATATATCATGGATTAGTCATAAGCTCATGTCTTGCATGTATCCAATGGAGTTTCTACTCCAAGTTCGAAGCATCAATGATGTTCAATTCTCCTCTCAACCTGCAAAACACTTTCTCATCAAGTGGTTTAGTAAATATATCCGCTAATTGCTTATCGGTGCGAACGTGCTTAAGATTAATGTCACCCTTAGCAACATGATCTCAAATGAAATGATGACGAACTTCAATATGCTTAGTTCGAGAATGTTGTACAGGATTATGACCAATTTTAATAGCACTTTCATTGTCACAAAGCAGTGGAACATGTTTCACATAGATCCCATAATCTTTAAGAGTTTGGGTCATCCAAAGTAACTGAGCACAACATGAACCAGCGGCAATGTATTCCGCTTCGGCGGTGGATAAGGATACCGAGTTTTGTTTCTTGGAAGACAAAGACACAAGAGATCTACCAAGAAATTGACAAGTACCCAAAGTGGACTTTCTATCAACCTTGTCTCTGGCATAATCCGAGTCGGAATAGCCAACAAGATCAAAAGAAGACCTCTTAGGATACCAAATGCCAAAATTTGGTGTATGGATTAAATATCTCACTATCCTTTTCACAGCCTTAAGATGACATTCTTTAGGAGCAGCTTGATATCGTGCACACATGCACACACTTAGCATAATACCGGGACGTGAAGCACATAGGTATAACAATGAACCAATCATAGAGCGATAAACCTTTTGATCAACCGGTTCACCATCTTTGGTTAAATCATTATGTCCACTAGTAGGCATGGGTGTAGACATACCTTTGCATTCTTGCATATTGAACTTCTTGAATAAGTCCTTGGTGTACTTTGTTTGAGAGACAAATGTACCTTCCTTAGTTTGCTTGATTTGCAAACCGAGAAAGAATTTGAGTTCACTCATCATAGACATCTCAAACTTCTCTGACATTAGCTTTCCAAACTTTTCACTAAAGAGAGGGTTAGTTGAACCAAATATGATATCATCGACATAAATTTGGCATACAAATAGTTCTCCATTAACCCTTTTAGTAAAAAGAGTAGAATCAATTTTACCAATTTCAAAACCACTTGTAATAAGGAACTTGGTCAAGCATTTATACCATGCTCTAGGAGCTTGTTTAAGACCATAAAAAGCTTTGTGAAGTTTGTAAACATGATTTGGTTTCTTAGGATTGATAAAGCCGGGAGGTTGTTTGACATAAACTTCCTCCTCTATTTCACCATTTAGAAAAGCACTTTTAATGTCCATTTGGTACAAGGTGATATTATGGTGATTAGCATAGGCAAGTAAGATGCGAATGGACTCAAGTCTAGCAACGGGAGCATATGTCTCACCATAGTCCATACCTTCGACTTGTGTGTACCCTTGGGCGACGAGACGTGCTTTGTTGCGAACCACTTGTCCATCTTCATCTTGCTTGTTGCGAAACACCCATTTGGTACCAATGATGTTGTGGTTGTTGTCAGGCTTCTCAACCAATGTCCAAACTTGGTTTGTCTCAAAATTGTGTAGCTCTTCATGCATAGCGTTTATCCAATCCGGATCTTCCAATGCTTCTTCAACCTTCATAGGTTCAATGCTAGAGATGAATGAATAGTTTTCACAAAAGTTAGCTAAACGAGTTTTTGAGCGAGTGATTCTCCCGGTTTGTATATCATTGAGGATTTGCTCGACGGGATGATCTTTGGCAATTCTTGCTCGAACTCGTGAGAGCTTTTGCTTGGGTCTTCGTTGAACATCTTCTTCATCTTGTTCTTCTTCTTGGCCTTCTTCATTGTTGACGTCGTCGTTCTCTTGTCGTGGTGGAGAAAGAGGTTGTTGATGTTCGTCTTGATGCATTTCCTTGTCTTCTTCATCTTGGTGTGTCCCACTTGTGGATGCTTCCGTGTCGATTCTTGGTTCACCTTGTCGTGAAGTAGAAACTTCCACTTGGACGGATGAAGTACTCTCCTTCACCTCCGTTGGATGAATTTTGCCAATGGACAAGTCTTGGATTGCTTCTGAAGGGTCTTTGTCTCCTACATCAATTGGCAATTGCTCTACTTGCGAGCCATTAGATTCATCAAACTTCACATCTACCGTCTCTTCAACCTTTCGGGTGAAATTGTTGTAGACACGGTAAGTGTGAGAGTTTGAGCCATAACCAAGTAGAAAACCTTCATGAGATTTAGGAGCAAACTTTGAACGACGATGCTTATCAAGAATGTAGCACTTTGAGCTGAATACTCGAATGTATCCAACTTGGGGTTTGTTACCGGTGAGAAGCTCGTATGCCGTCTTGCCAAGTAGCTTGTGAAGATATAAGCGATTTGTTGCGTGACAAGCTGTCTCAACCGCTTCTGCCCAAAAGTGCTTCGGCGTCTTGTATTCATCAAGCATCATTCTTGTCATTTCGATGAGCGTCCGGTTCTTCCTCTCAACAACTCCATTTTGTTGAGGTGTGTACGTAGCCGAGAACTCGTGTGAAATCCCTTCTTCGTCAAGCAAGGTGTCCACATTTGCGTTCTTGAACTCCGTTCCGTTGTCACTCCGAACCTTCTTGATCTTCACGTCAAACTGATTTTGGGCCTTCCTAGCGAAGTTTCTGAAGATCTTCTGGACCTGCGAGTTGTCATTAAGAAAGAACACCCACGTAAATCTTGAAAAATCATCAACTATAATTAGACCAAAAGAATTTCCACCGAGACTCTTGTAGGCGTTGGGACCAAAAAGATCCATATGAAGTAGCTTGAGTGGCCTTCTTGTGGTCATGATGTTCTTCATGGGATGCCTTCCTCCAACCTGTTTACCTGCTTGACAAGCACTGCAAAGTCTATCCTTATCAAATATGACATCGTTAACTCCAAGGATATGATTTCCTTTAATAAGCTTGTCAAGGTTTCTCATGCCAACATGACCTAGTCGTCTATGCCATAACCAACCTTTTGAGGATTTAGCAACAAAGCAAGTTTTAGGTTGTGCCTTTTTAGAGAAATCGACAATGTAAAGATCACCTCTACGCATACCCGTAAAGACCATTTTATGATTGTCTCGATGAAATACTTGGCAATCTACCTCAGTAAATAGGACATTCAAACCGAAATCAGCAAGTCTAGATACTGAAAGTAAGTTGTAGCCGAGAGATTCAACGAGCATGACATTTTGAATGGAACTATCATGTGAGATGGCCACCTTACCAAGGCCAACCACTTTACCCTTTGAATTATCACCAAAGGTGACATATTTTCGAGGGCCGTCATTTTCAGCAAGCTCACGAAACATCTCTTCATCTCCGGTCATATGATCAGTACATCCACTATCAAGAACCCATTCCTTTCCTCCTGATTCATATCCCCGAAGATTTGCCATAAGACCAAAATGTCTCATTGCATCATCAAGATCGAAGTCACTATCATCATCATCATCATAGTATCCATGTTCATCATGATCTTGTGACTCATCATTTCCTAGAGAGGGTAATTCATTAGATAAATGATCATCAAAGTGGTCACTTTTATGAATTCTTATAGCTTCGAATATGATATCACTAATGATTCCAACATCTCCTTTAGCATGCTTAAGATTGGTAAGTTCAAATAGACAATTACCAAAACTAGGATCACTAGAGTTCATCTTACTCAAGGCAATAGATTTATGGAGAATTTCATCCAAAGTTTTCAAGGAATGATCGGGAAATCGTTCCTCAAGAAATTTCCATATAGTATAGGCACAATTAAGAGTAGGCAAACTAGCAATCAAATTTTTGGCCAATCCTCTAATGATGAGCTCAATAGTTCTAAGATTGCGAATCATGTCAATATCTTCATCTAGGGTAGGATGCAAAGGATCAATATGAGGTGCACAAGGGCTACCAATATACTTGTTCAAATGATATTGATTGAAAATTACAAGCATCTCATTTTTCCACTCATGAAAATACTCTCCATCAAGAATAGGCACTCTATGTCTAAGACTCCCTAAGGTAGACACATCCATCTTCCTCCAATGGTGATTAAACCAAGGCAATGGAGACCAAAGCTCTGATACCACTTGTAGGATCTAGAAGTATATGTGTCTAGAGGGGGGGTGATTAGACACTTAGTGCTAAAGTTGCAATTTTTAGGCCTTTTTGGTTTGAGTGGAGTTTTAGGCACAATTTCAACATACACAATACATATCAAGTAAGCATGCAAAGAGTATATGAGCAGCGAAATGTAAAGCATGCAACTTGCAAGAATGTAAGGGGAAGGGTTTGGAGAATTCAAACGCAATTGGAGACACGGATGTTTTTCCCGTGGTTCGGATAGGTGGTGCTATCCTACATCCACGTTGATGGAGACTTCAACCCACGAAGGGTAACGGTTGCGCGAGTGCACGGAGGGCTCCACCCACGAAGGGTAATGGTTGCACGAGTCCACGGAGGGCTCCACCCACGAAGGGTCCACGAAGAAGCAACCACCCACGAAGGGTCCACGAAGAAGCAACCACCCACGAAGGGTCCACGAAGAAGCAACCTTGTCTATCCCACCATGGCCATCGCCCACGAAGGACTTGCCTCACTAGCGGTAGATCTTCACGAAGTAGGCGATCTCCTTGCCCTTACAAACTCCTTGGTTCAACTCCACAATCTTGTCGGAGGCTCCCAAGTAACACCTAGCCAGTCTAGGAGACACCACTCTTCAAGAAGTAACAAATGGTGTGTTGATGATGAACTCCTTGCTCTTGTGCTTCAAATGATAGTCTCCCCAACACTCAACTCTCTCTCATAGGATTTGGATTTTGTGGAAAGAAGATTTGAGTGGAAAGCAACTTGGGGAAGGCTAGAGATCAAGATTCATATGATAGGAATGGAATATCTTGGTCTCAACACATGAGTAGGTGGTTCTCTCTCAGAACATATGAGTTGGAATTGTGTATGTGTTCTGATGGCTCTCTCCACGAATGAAGAGGAGGTGGAGGGGTATATATAACCTCCACACAAAATCCAACCGTTACACATAGTTTTCCAATCTCGGTGGGACCGAATCAACAAACTCGGTCGGACCGAAAAGGTAAACCTAGTGACCGTTAGAGATTTTCGGTGGGACTGACATGCAACTCGGTAGGACCGATATGGTTAGGGTTTGGGCATAACGTAATCTCGGTGAGACCGATTACACAAACTCGGTGAGACCGAGTTTGGTAATAAGCTAACCAGAGAGTTGGTCAGGTAAACTCGGTGGGACCAATTTGCTCTTTCGGTGAGACCGAAAAGTTACAAAAAGGAAATAGAGAGTTTACACTGCAATCTCGGTGGGACCGATTCGCTCTTTCGGTGAGACCGAAAAGTTACGAAAGGGAAACAGAGAGTTTGCAATCCCATCTCGGTGAGACCGAGATCCCTATCGGTAGAACCGAATTGCTAGGGTTTGGCAGTGGCTTATGACAAGTGAAACTCGGTGGCGCCGGATAGAAAGAATCGGTAGGACCGAGTTTGGCTTAGGGTTTAGGTCATTTGTGGAAGTGGGAAAGTAGCTAAGGATTTTGGAGCATATCATTAAGCACATGAAGCAAGAGGCTCATTAAGCAACACCTCATCCCTCCTTGATAGTATTGGCTTTTCCTATGGACTCAATGTGATCTTGGGTCACTAAAATATAAAATGAAGAGTCTTGAGCATGAAGCTTTAGCCAATCCTTTGTCCTTAGCATCTTGAAGGAGTTCCCACAACCTTTAGTCCATTCCACTCCGTTGTTGAACTTATCTGAAACATACTAGATAGAAACATTAGTCCAACAAGAGATATGTTATCATCAATTACCAAAACCACCTAGGGAGCACTTGTGCTTTCAGCTTCGATCGGGGTAGTCTACCGTCACTCTACTAGAGTAATTTAGTGCATGGCTGGTGGACCCCGATGCTGGCTGTCCCACACGTCGGCGAAAGTGAGTAATTTAGTGCATGGCTGGAGGAGGATCCGCACGGTAGAGCGTGTCCACTGTTTTTCAGAAGAAAAAAATGATTACAGCAAGCATTTCCACTCTTACGACGGAGGAGTGCGAAACACGGCGGCCACTTGAACATACACAGTGCTCCTACTACTAGGCATGTGCAGTGGTTCATACGTCACTACTACACAATCTTGTTGCTAGTGTAGTAAGATATGACGATAACAAATAATGTTGTGCGCATGTCAACTACTCCTATATCTATACTTCCTATATAATATAGGAATATCAAGGTATATGGACCATTGGATATTTGTAATCCAATGGTTCACATTCAATTGCTTTGGATAGAGGACTACGTGGCCGCATACAGACCGTAGGATAGGTTAATCTAACGGCCCACCATACAGGGATTCGCGGTGGGTGGCCATCCTTCTGCTGCCAAACTGACACCGTGCATTCAGACTCACGATTCTTCCATACCGGGCACCGCTCCCTAGAAATCTTTGGCAGGCTCATGAGTAAAGAACGGCTGCCCTATAGTGAATTACTACTTGCAAGCAGGCTGCAGCCTCAGAACGGACAGATTAGAAATGACAAGTAGTCTAGCTTAGTACATGTTGTGACTAAATAGGTATATTACTTCCTAAACTCACATAGGTTCTCAGGCACCAGTACTCTTCGTGCCAAAAGAAATTTCTCATTTTTTTGTTTGTTAAAAATTCACACATGTATTGTGATCTACATGTTTGTCGAACTGATATTTTTTATAAAATTATTATGAAGAATACAGCCTCTGCAAAAATAAGAAGACGGTTTATGTTTGTATGGATTTAAATAAGCTTTTTCGACCCCCTCATGCTTGTCATTTTTGTACTGCATGCAAATCGCAGTATATTGTTTTGGAAACTTTTTTATGCTAAAGAACGCCTCTATTTGCATGCATGATTTTTCCGATGAATGTTTTGTATTAGTAGCGTATTTACCTTTAGGGGAATATTACTAGCATATTTGAAAAAAAAATTGCTCACCAGGGTGCGTGAGAACCAAAAAGGCTGCTTTGCTACTTTCTCTTATAAATTCATTTTACAAATATTATGGCCCAGTTTTTCCTTTATTTCCCAATGCTTTTGTTGCATAGACTTCTACTCATCAGACAAAGTAATCACTATATGCATGCACGTGTATGGACTTTACTTGAAAAAAGAAGTTCAAAAATTTCAACAATCTGATTGTATATTGTATAAAAAAAGGCTGCAATCCCTCCCACCGCACAACATTTCACAATGATTCTTAAACCTACATGTGCATGGCACGTGCCATGTACTAGTGTAACATAGTACCACTTTTTCGACTGTCCGGTCGAGAATGGACGGTGAGATCAATGTTAACAGAACTAGGTCCACATCGCACGGAGAGTACGGTGCTACAGTACTCCATGAAACATGAACCATATGAAGCACGAATAGTGTTAGGCAGGGTGTATGAAGGGTGCACGGGATGGGAGCAAAAGTTCCCTTCTCAACCCACTTTTGGGTGTTTGGCAGAGTGCATGAAGGGTGCATGAGTCCACACTAGTAGGTTGACAAAAATACACGAAGAGGAAACAACTATATTGAGATGAGAATGCAAGCAAACACACCCACACGCTTTGTGCTACAGTGACTGATCTGCACCGTCTGAGTTTGATCCAACGGTCATGTTGCGTCGAGACATGGACATGCCATGCAGAGGGCGCCTAAACACCACCGAAGTCCCTCTGCTTCTCGAGGCGCACGACGTTGGTGATGCGGGGTGCAACCACCCGCAGAGCCCGCTCCCGATCAACGGGAGCCAGCTCGTCAAAGACGACGTCCAATGGCACGAATGGATTCCGGTGACGGAGCCCTGAAAGGATTCGCCGGGCAACGGCGACGGCAGCCCGCAACCCCTCCTTGTCCAGCTCAGCCCCCACCATCGCGCGGAGACGGCTCAGCTCCTCGGAGATATAGGTGAAGAAGGAGACTAGGTCAGGAAGCCGCAACTCGTTGAAGTCGACCGGGTGGTCGAATGGGTTTAGCCCGACGTCCGGCATCGTCGCGCTGGCACGACGGTAGGCATCGCGCAGCCGCAACACGTGCGTGGCAACTTGGTTCACCAAGTGGCTGAGGCGATCCTGTACCTCGTCACGATATCCCGCTCGCGCTCCAGCCGGCTCCCCTGACGGCCTACCATATCTCCCGCTTTCTGCAGCAACGCCGCCGACGCCTCGAGCATCTTTGTGGTGGATGCCTGCCGCTTTTGAAGCTCCGTGAACTCCCGCACATAACGGAGGAGCATGGCACTCCTCTCCTCACGGAGCTCCACGTCCTTGGCCCTGAGCTCCGCATCCTTGGCATGGAGTTCCTGTGTCAGGAGCCTCACCTCGGACTCCGTGATCTGCTGCGCCGCCATGGCACCAGGTAGAAGCAATGGGGAGAGGAAGCAAAGGGGGCGAAACGGCTGAAAGGCAATGCAATCTACGGGAAGGCAGAGGGAGCGGGGAATCTTTTGGTTTTCACCACGGTAAAACACCAGTCGACGACTTCTCACATCAGGGAGCAGTGGGTACAGGCGGAGTCATCGTGACTAATTGCTGTCGCGCCTGCTCCCGTCAATCAAAAAATTAAAAATCCTGCCGCGCCTGCTCCTGTCAATCAAAAAATTAAAAATCCTGCCGCACCCAAACACCAGAGCAACGCCGCGGTGGATATTTAAATTTACCTGCAGGCAAGTAGATAAAAAAGGGATGAAAAAACAAATGTGGCGGCGGCCTAGCTAATCGGTCGAACTAGCCCAACTAGCTAGCCACCGTGCTTCACTGATGTACTCGGCGGGAAAGGTGGTCTTTTGTGATTTGACGACTCATTTACTTGCTTCGGCGCTACGACCGAGGAGGACCCAGAAAACACGCAGTAGGGTGTCCCACGTCAGGAAGAATATATTCGTGCACCATCCGGGAGGACCCCGAAACCGTGCGGTAGGGTGTGCCACGTCTCGACACGGAGGAAAAATGTGCGTGTAAAAATATACTGTATCAGACGTAGTATCTATGGTTCGACCTCGGGACCCAACCAGTCGGTTGAAAACACCCCACTAGCCACACAGCTTCATCATGCAAACGTGGCATGGAGGATAGATGTGGTTAGCTCCGTCTCGACCAGCCACAACGTCTCTTGTTCTAGGCGATTCTTCTATTTTCCAAGTTTTTTTAGTTGTAATAACACCACGGCAAGCTAGCGCCGCTCTTCATGTGTGCCCGTGCAAAGGTTAGACGATAGAGAGAAGAGAGATTGAGATCGCAGACCTAGGACCCACCAGTAAGTGAGATAACGGTCATACACGTGTTGACGAGGCACTCCCTCTACTCTACTCAACGCAAGTACTGTATAAAATCAAGTTATGGGACAAAGCCAACAACCATTCGTTTTTTAGGCTATGGACTTACGCTTTGTAGTACAGGTTGCCAGTTCGAATCTCGTCTTTCAGATTTTTTAGTTTTAGGTCCAAATTTGATTAATGACAAGTGGGACCCCCGTGTGTTGTTCCGATATTTCAGTGTAGGATGGGTTTTTTGAACAAACACTTTGCGCGGTTAGACAAGTAACGGCACGAGTTACACGTTTTTTGCAAGTTTACGAACAAAAATGACAGCGGCATAGAATATCACATCCACCCCGCAGCTTAGATACTATGGTGATACGAGTTTTTACACCGTTGGAAGTGAGATCCAATGGCTTGGGAGTAGTCTTTGTAATTATGCGCAATTTCCAAACTCTCCAAAGGTTTTTTTGCAAATAAAACATTCAGGGCTCATGTGTGCCGCTGCATCTTCGATCCAATGGCTCCCCGGTGCTCATATTAGGTGCTCCCCGTAGCTTAATTACCCGCTACGGTGATTGGAGTAGTTGTGGGCCGAATGCTACAAAAATATAATCTAAACCAACCGGAATAAATGCCTACACAAATTAATCCAAGGTTGGAGTGCCCCTCGCAATGTGAATAGCTCCGGCTTTGCGAGGGATGGAGAGGTAGTAGCTTCAACGCGTGGAAGATACGGTGTGAGAAAGCGAGGTCAATCGAGAGACATATAGATAGAGAGACAAAGTGTGTTCCGACATTCATTGAACAAATATATATGCTCTGGAGAGATATTGTTCGATTGAGCTTTTTGGCAAGGGTGAGGGTTGTAAGATAGAGCTTGAGAGATGATCCAGTCACAGACGTGTAGATATATTTTGTGCGTGGGAGGAAGCAAGGTCAACCGATCACATAGGGTCGCCGTGCGATAGAAAGAGTGAGACGGGTTGGAGAGAGTGACCTAGATAGACGATGTGCATGAGAGAGTATACAATGTGAATAGGTCGAATTGGGCTCAAACATGGTGATATATCGTTTTTGTCCGAGAAAGAGCGAGGTCAATCGAGACATACGGAGAGAGAGAGAGAGAGAGAGATTGAGTGAGGCCCACCATGAGGTCGAAAGAGTGGTGGCGTCTTGGATGGACTGACCTAGATAGACAATCTGCGTGAGAGAGTATAGAGTGTGTCAATCGAGGCCCGAACAGGGAGATATATCATTTGTGTGTGAAAGAAAACGAGGTTAAACGAGACTCAGATAAAGAGAGCGAGATTGAGCGAGTGTGGCCCGCCGTGTGGAAGAAAGAGTGAGACAGTCTCGACGGAGTGACCTAGATATACAACGTGCGTGCGTGCGCATCCACGAGAGGTTGGGGGGCTAGATAGGCAATGCATGTATTTAGCGCAAGAGGGTGAGAGGGAGAGGGGGGAGAGAGAGAGCTCGGCATGGGGTGCAATGGCGGGTGTGTGAGGTAAATACATTTGGTAATAGAGTGGAAAAAGGGGGTTGTGTAGTTGAGAGACTTAGATATCGAAACATGGAGAGAAAGAATGAACGTGTGTTGGAAACCGATAGCTTCCTAAGGTGGTTAGGAGAGGAAGATTGACCGATACAGGAAGTATGTAGCGTTTATGCGCGCGGGGGGGGGGGGGGGCTAAAAACAATATTTGAATGTACATAGTACGAGACTTAATATTGATGTTTCAATTCGGTGTACATTGTAAGATTTGAACCGAGGACCAGGCATACGGGTAATTATTTCGAATTCGTGCCATACTAAGTTTCAAAAAGTTGACATTGACTCAGTTTGTTGTGCTATTTTGTAGGTCATATGTTTGAATCCATCCAAAAGTTTTCTCACTACCATGGTGTTCATCATATACATATGAATTTGTATTAAAAAAGTAGCATGGATACAGTGAAATGCGAAATCCACGTTAGAATTAGAGATCGCTACGTGACACACACTCTAATTCAAATAACTAACTACGTGACACACACTCTAATTCAAATAACTAATTATGTGACACACACTCTAATCCACGTTAGCGTGGGTACCGTTTCTATTTTTTTCAAATAACTCCTCATTAATTAATTTATAGTACTCCCTCTGTTCACTTTTATAAGACTTTGAAGACATTTCAGACAATGTGCAAAACAGTTCATTTTAAGTTGTCTGAAACGACTTACAAAAGTGAACGGATGGAGTATCTCATTTTGAATGACTAATTATTGCAAGGAAAACACGGGCATGGTAATACATACAGATTCGTTTGCAAATGAAAGAAGATTCGTTTGCTGTCAGGACCCCGATTCCAAGCCACATCGATCTAGCCGGTAACACCTCATATCACTTTGCGGCCTCACGCACGGTATCCCATGGGTGTCGCCTTACCATGGCCTGGGATCGTTTGCGCCTTTTGGCTCACGTATATGATAGTGTCGCTAGCATCCATATGACAGAGAACCCGGGCCGACATGGCTAGTCGTCAACCCAAAGCGGCACAGACCCATGGAGACAGGCATACATGAATCACATCGAGCATGTCGGTCATCAGTGAGTGATTCTGGGCTGTAGCACTGGGCTAACAGGACTCCGGATGTCACCGCGTGACATTTCCCCGAAGGGAAAAACATAGGAACGAAGTGAAACACATGCCGGCCAGTCAAGTGTCCTGAATAGTAGTGCTGGGCTAACAGGACTCCGGTGAACCGGGCTGTAGCGGACTACTATGGCTTGAGGAACACTAGACTACATTTCCCCATAAGAAAGGCTGCCAAGGATAAACAACTATATTGTCGGATCCCACTCATACCAAGCATTTCAATCATACACACAATATGATCGATATGAGTACATACAACATGGCATCACAACAAAACTCTAAAACTCAAGTACTTTATTTAAAAGCTCCAGAGAGCCATACATAACATGTTCATACAGATAGGGGTCACATGACCCGACACTCAAGTCATACAATCATACAAGCACAAGCGGAAGCAACTAGTCTGAGTACAGACACTAGAAAGGAAGAAGGCTTCTCGAAGCCTGTCTATCTACATAGGGCCCTCCATGGCCAGGATCACCACCTGGGTGGCTGGTCACTCATCGACGTCAAGGTCTACGTAGAACCCATCGGAGGGGGCAGTGTTGTCGTCTGAAAACAATAAATAAGCAAACATGAGTACAAAGGTACTCAACAAGTCTTACAACAGAACCTACTATACATGCTCAATCTCAAGAAGGTGGTGGGGTTATTGCAGCAAGCCAGCTTTGACTCTTGGCTAAGCTATCCTACGGAACTCCACTAGTAAGATAGTTTTTGCACACGAGTCCATTACTCACCAACACAATACTCCACCGGGGATCCTCTCTCATCATCCTACGAGAGGGCCATCCTCGATACTCACACTTATCTTGAGTCTTTTAGTAGTAACCATTAACTTGTCTATGAACTGTATATGCAACCAAGTAGTCCTTTATCGCGGACGCGGCTATTCGAATAGTTTTATACCCTGCAGGGGTGTACTTCGTCACACATGTTTCCACCACTTAGCGTCTGCACACGACATGTGCTCGGCAGACTTCAAGCGAAAACCGACGTGGGTGTAGACCACGACCTGACTAACCTCACAAGTGTCTAGTCCAGGTTTATCGCCTATTCAGGTTCCATCCGCAAGGAAATCCGGCCGGGGTGTCCTCAACGGCCCCAAACGATGTGTGCAGGGTTCCCGAGACACCAAACGGGTGACTTGGTACACCGTGCCATGGTGTATCTACCGCATCATAGCCCACCCCTAGGGTCAGCGCTACGCACGGCCGCCAACACATAACCTACAAACACCAGAAACTAGTTGCAACTCCTGGACAGAGGACGAGATGGGTCAGTAAGTCGAGCGGGGTCGTATTTCAGGGCCCAATGTGTGGTAGTAACTGAATCTTAAATCACGCATAGAGATCTCAGTTCTTATGGACGGTCTCAATGAAACAACCCACCATGTACTCCTACATGGCCTCTCATCGATACCTTTACCAAAACATGTTCAACACATCCCTCACATTACCGACATAATCATATCACTCTAGCCCATCACCGAGATGAACCAGACCTGACACAACTTTAAGCATAGCAGGCATAGCAAGGTAGGAATCACATACATGGCTCAATCAACTCCTACACATGCTAGTGGGTTTCATCTAGTTACTGTGGCAATGACAGGTTATGCAGAGGATAAGGGTTCAACTACCGTAGCACACAGCAGTTTGAATCGCGTTGTCTTAATGCTGTAAACAAGGGCAGAAGCGAGAACATGGGTTTGTATCGGAATGATCAATGGGTTGCTTGCCTGTTGCAGAGGTAGTAGGGTACTGCCCTTCAGACGGATACTCGGGGTTATCCTCGGAGGCAGAACCTACCACGAAAGACACATCGAACATAATCAACACATGGCGATATGCAACAATATGATGCATGCTATGACATGGCAAGATGAAAGTGTCTTGGCCTAATGCAAGCTAAAACAGAAGGGGATCAACTCATTTGAATCAAAGATTCAAATATTAGCTCATTAAACATGGCCTTATTAGTGCATTACCTTATTCTTCTTAAACAGCAAGGTTAACTTGTTTTGTCATGCATGAAACCATTACAGATGGATAGATTGAATTTTTCTGATCATTTTTCATATATAAATCTTTGCATTTGAAGCTATGGTTGGTTTTCTATGATTTTTTAGAAGTTTTGGATATTTTCTGGAATTTCCTATATAAGAATAATTCTAGTAATTGAATTAATGCGTCAGCATGACATAGGTGTGACGTCAGCGGTCAACTGGGTCGGCCAGGTCAAACCTGACTGGTGGGCCCTCTCTGTCAGTGTCTCAGCTAATTAACAGAGTTAAATTAACTCTAATTAACTGTCAGTGGGGCCTGGCCCACATGTTAGTGACTGAACTAATTAAATTTAGTTAAAACTAATCCTAAACTAATTAGCAGGCCGGCCCCACCTGTCATAGACCCAGGGGGTCTACCTGGGCCCACACAGGGGTCAAACAGGGTCAACTCACCGGCGGCTTGACACCGGCGACGACAGACGCGGCGGAGGGCTCGGGTTTGCGTCTCCGACGACCAAAACGACGGCGGAGAGCAGCTACGTGACGCGGGGAGCGAGCCGCGTCGTTTGGTGGAGAAAGTGGAGCTCGGGGAGGCAGGGAACGACGCCGGCGACGACCAGGGCGGTCGCCGGAGTTCGGGCGAGGATGAAACCGAGGCTACGGGGCATGGCGAGGTGCGGGGAGTGGTGCGTTAGGCTCCTGGGAGTGCGTGGAGGATGAAGGCGTGCTCGGTGGCGTCCCAACGTGGCTATGGCCACGACGGCGACGTGCGGTGGCGGCGGCGAGCTTTGGCTTCGATGGCAGAGGGGGTTAGAAGACGCGGATGAGCGGGGGGAGAGGGGGGAACGATGGCGGAGCTCACAGGGGTTGCAGGGAAGCGAACGGCGAGGTCGAGGAAGGGCTGGAGCGAGCGGGGCGGCGAAGGGGATCTCCGATGGCCGAAGTTGAGAACGAGCTCGGTGCAGCGTCTCCGGGGCGAGCGAGCGCACGGGGCTCGGCCTACTTGATGTAGTCGACGACGGCGGAGCTTCCTGGCATGTCGGGGTAGCGAATGGACGGCGGTGGCTGTGGTGAAGCTTGTCAGCGGTGACGGCTGCGCTCGGCAGGAGGGTGGGGAGAGAGCCAGAGAGGGAGAGAGGCCACGGGGAGAGTGGGAATAAAGAGAGGGAGACGTGGGGGTCAGCATGGCACTCGTGGACGCCTCCAGGGCGTCGGTGGAAGCAGGAGGTGGCCGGCGTGTGGCCGCGGGCGTCGGCCACGCGCTCCTCGTCCTCCTGGCGAGAGGAGGGGGACGAGTGGCAAGCGCCAGTCGGCTGGGCCGAGCCAAGTGGGCTGGTGGGCTGCGCCTGGTAGGTTTCTCTCTCTGCTTTTTTTCTGATTTGTTTTCTTTTTCTATTTTTCTGCAACTGTTGGGCTTTATTAAAAATACCTAGACATCTTTAAAAATCCTGAAAATAATTAGGGGCTCTGCTTAGATTATTCCCAACAGCCCACACTTATTTCCAGAATTATTTGAGCATTTAAATTATTTTATAGCATTTAAATGCCCAAATTCAAATACTTATGATTTAATTCAGAGAATCCAGAATGTCCTAGAAAAGAGTGCACCATTTCTGCTAGGGGTTTTAACCCAATCCAGAAATGGTGAACATTTTGTGAAGGGCATTTTGGGTTCATTGAAAATAATTTTAGTAAACCCTAGTTGTTTCCAGGGGGGTGCTGGGGGTTCTGTCTTCCCCATTTCAAATATAAGGGAATTTAAATATGATGCACACTCTAATGCTTGAACTAGCTAGGGTGTGACAACTCACCCCCACTCAAAAGAATCTCGTCCCGAGATTTAGGATCCTCCGGAAAGAAGGTGGGGTACTCGAGTCGAAGACGATCCTCCCTTTCCCAAGTGGCTTATTTCTCGGAATGGTGTGACCATTGAACCTTGAGAAACTTGATATTATGACGTCGAGTGGTACGCTCGGCTTGATCAAGGATACGAATGGGATATTCCCGATATGAGAGGTTATCTTGTAGATCAAGCGTTTCGTGGTCCACTCCACGGATAGGATCCGCGAAGCAACGCCTGGGTTGAGAAACGTAGAAAAGAAGACATCGTGAACTCTGGAAAGATGCGAAGGTAGTTCCAATTGGTAGGCAACTTCTCCTCGTTTGGCAAGAATGCGAAAGGGTCCAATGTAACGAGGAGCCAATTTGCCTTTGATACCGAAACGATGGGTTCCCTTTAACGGAGTAACCCAAAGGTAAGTCTTCTCGCCGACTTCATAAGTCATAGGCTTATTTTTACGATCATAATGACTCTTTTGACGAGATTGGGCTGTTTTCAATTTCTCATGAATAAAGCGAACCTGTTCTTCTGCTTCCTGAATCATATCTGGGCCAACGAGTTGTCTTTCCTCGGTTTCTGACCAGTTAAGAGGCGTTCGACATTTTCGTCCATAGAGAACTTCGAAAGGAGCCTTGCCCAAGCTAGCTTGATAACTATTGTTGTAAGAAAACTCCGCGAATGGAAGGCATTTCTCCCAACCCATTCTGAACGAGATGACTGAGGCTCGGAGCATATCTTCCAGAATTTGATTGACTCGTTCTACTTGACCACTTGATTGAGGATGGAAGGCGGTGCTAAAAGAGAGACGAGTTCCCATAGCATTTTGGAAACTTTCCCAAAATTGAGAGGTGAAGAGACTCCCACGGTCTGAGTTAATTTCCAATGGAACACCATGAAGAGACACTATTTGGGAGATGTATAAATCGGCTAGCTGGCTAGTGGTGATACTCTCATGAACAGGTAGAAAGTGGGCTACTTTGGAAAGTCGGTCGATCACGACGAAGATGGCATTATTCCCTCTCTTGGTCCTGGGAAACCCAGTGATGAAATCCATACTGATTTTATCCCATTTCCACTCGGGAATAGCCAAAGGTTGAAGGGTGCCAGCAGGCCGTTGATGCTCTGCTTTAACACAACAACAAATGTCGCAATTAGCAATGTATTGAGCGATTTCTCTTTTCATCCTAGTCCACCAAAACCTCTGGCGTAGGTCTTGATACATTTTAGTACTACCGGGATGAATGGTGAGAGGGGATTCATGAGCTTCCTTAAGAATCAACTGGCGTAGATGTTGTTTCCTGGGAACCACCAAGCGGTTCTCGAAGAAGACAACACCTCGCTCATCCATGGAAAAACATTTAGCAACTCCGCTAGCAATGTTTTCCTTGATCCGGAATATACCCTTATCACGCTTCTGGGCAGCTATGATTTGATCCGTAAGGTTAGGCTTCGCCACCAAGGTGGATAGAAAACCTCGAGGGACAATGTGAAGATTAAGCTTACGAAATTCCTCATGGAGAAGTGGTTGACTTTGTTGTAACATCAGGTTGTTACAATAGGACTTATGACTTAGTGCATCAGCCATGACATTGGCTTTGCCCGGGGTGTAAGTTATTCCTAAGTCGTAATCCGAGATCAACTCGACCCAACGTCTTTGCCTGAGATTCAAATCTGGTTGGGTGAAGATCTATTTCAAACTTTGGTGATCGGTGAAGATCTCGCAGCGATTACCGAGGAGGTAATGTCGCCAAGTTTTAAGTGCATGGACTACAGCTGCAAGCTCTAGATCATGTGTGGGATAATTTTCCTCATGTGGGTGTAATTGCCATGAAGCATAGGCAATTACCTGACGATCCTGCATGAGTATGCAACCTAGTCCTTGTCGCGAAGCGTCGCAATAGATAATAAAGTCCTTGGAGAAATCTAGTGGTACCAGTTCGGGAGCAGATGTCAGGCGTATTTTCAGTTCCTGAAAGCTGAACTCGCACTGTGGAGTCCACTCAAACTTTTTATCTTTCTTGAGGAGTTCAGTTAGAGGTTTAGCAACCTTGAAGAAATTCTCGACGAAGCGGCGGCAATAACTCGCTAAGCCAGGGAAGCTCCGAACTTGCTTGACCGTCTCAGGTGGTGTCCAATCAAGGACGGCTTGAACTCGCTCGGGATTGACAGCAATACCCTTACCGAGATTACATGGCCTAGATAGGTCACTTCTGGCAACCAAAATTCACACTTGGAGAATTTGGCATAAAGGCGATGCTCTCGAAGTTTCATCAATACCAGCCTTAGATGTTCGGCATGTTCCTCTTCATTCTTGGAGTAGATGAGTATGTCATCGAGGTATACTACGACGAATTTATCCAAGTACTCCATGAAGACCGAGTTCATTAACCGGGAGAAGGTAGCGGGGGCATTGGTTAAACCGAAGGACATAACGGTGTACTCATATTGGCCATAACGAGTAACAAAGGACGTTTTGGAAATGTCCCCATTTCTGATTTTGGTTTGATGGTAGCCCAACCTCAAATCCATCTTGGAAAAGACTGAGGACCCAGCGAGATGATCATACAGATCGTTGATCCTGGGAAGCGGATACTTGTTCTTGATGGTGACCAAGTTGACAGGTCGGTAATCTACAACCATTCGATCCATTCCATCCTTCTTCTTGACGAAGAGGACGGGGCAAGCCCAAGGAGAGGAACTAGGACGGATGAAACCCTTTTTCAAGGACTCATCGAGTTGGTTCTTAAGCTCGGCTAGTTCTAAGGGTGCCATCTTGTAGGGTCTTCTAGAAATTGGAACAGTTCCTGGAACAAGGTCTATCACAAACTCGACATCCCTGTCAGGTGGAACACCTGGCAGTTCTTCTGGAAAGACATCCGGAAAGTATCGGACTACCGGAACATCCTCAAGGTCTGGAAGGGGGTTGGCATTTAGGGAGTAAAGTTGGTGCTTGGCCACTCGAGTTAAGACATTGACTGTCTTGCCTGATGGGTGAGTAAGTTGAACGGTTCTAGTGGCACAATCAATTTTAGCATAATGAGCTGACATCCAGTCCATACCCAAGATGATGTTTATGTCCGAGACTTGAGAGCTATTAAGGACGCAAGGAAGACAAGTCTATCGACAAGAATTTTGTTCCCATGTCTTACTCTAGAGGTTTGCCATTTGGAACCCGGAGTTTGAATTACCATGGAAGTGGGCATGTCACAGAATGTCGTGTTATGCAATCGAGCATAGTTCTCGGATATGAAGGAATGAGATGCTCCAGTATCGAAAAGAACAGATGCCGGATGGCAGTTAACAAGGAGCGTACCAAGGACGACGTTAGGATCCTCATGAGCCTCCTCGGCTAAAACATAGTTGACATGGCCACGGGCAGTAGTGACCGGCTTGGCGTAGAATGTCTTTCCCGTTGGCTTACCATGGCCAACGGACTTTCCAGTCTGATTGGGGTTGTTGTTCTGTGGACACTCTCGACTATAGTGACCCGGCTCTCCACACTTGAAACAAGTCACAACATTGGGGCGTGGAGCAGCATTAGCAGCGGGGCCACCATAGGGCTTGGTAGATCCAGGATAAGAAGGAAATATCTTGACGGTGCAGAAATATTGGCTTTCATTAAAGTCCCGGAATTGCTCTTCGACGGTGTATTCGGGATACCAACGGCAACCCGTCTCGATCATTACCCGGACTAACATAGCAGTATGACCGGGCACATCGAGGCACCGGGTTAGGTGAACCACTTGGTTTTGAACACGGTTGGCCATCTGAAAGCACAACCACAATGCAAAGACATTAGAATTTCTAGGGAAAATTGGACAACATAACAGCTGTAAATGCTCAGAAAAAGATTTGAGACATCCACAACAGTTTGCAATACCACTCAACAACATCATATCAAGGTTCTGATTCAATTAGCAACATATTAAAAATAGTAGAAACTGTACTGAGGCTTGTAACAACAATCCTATAAGCTACTACGGATTAGTAACACGTGAACCTGATAGAAGGAGAGAGCCTAGTCCTTAACCCACGTTGAATGAGAAGAGAATGACTCAGATCAGAGGACATAAGGTAAAGGAGTAAAAGAGTCTTACGTTCCCTCCCACAATCAATTCCCCTACATATAACTAAAGCATTGCTAGACTCGACATCGATCAGTTTGGCTCAACGAACCTACAGGTAGTCCGGCTCTGATGCCAACGCTGTCAGGACCCCGATTCCAAGCCACATCGATCTAGCCGGTAACACCTCATATCACTTTGCGGCCTCACACACAGTATCCCACAGGTGTCGCCTTACCATGGCCCAGGACGGTTTGCGCCTTTTGGCTCACGTATATGATAGTGTCGCTAGCATCCATATGACAGAGAACCCGGGCCGACATGGCTAGTCGTGAACCCAAAGCGTCACAGACCCATGGAGACAGGCATACATGAATCACATCGAGCAGGTCGGTCATCAGCGAGTGATTCTGGGCTGTAGCACTGGGCTAACAGGACTCCGGATGTCACCGCGTGACATTTCCCCGAAGGGACAGACATAGGAACGAAGTGAAACACATGCCGGCCAGTCAAGTGTCCTGAACAGTAGTGCTGGGCTAACAGGACTCCGGTGAACCAGGCTGTAGCGGACTACTATGGCTCGAGGAACACTAGACTACATTTCCCCATAAGAAAGGCTGCCAAGGATAAACAACTAGATTGTCGGATCCCACTCATACCAAGCATTTCAATCATACACACAATATAATCGATATGAGTACATACAACATGGCATCACAACAAAACTCTAAAACTCAAGTACTTTATTTAAAAGCTCCAGAGAGCCATACATAACATGTTCATACAGATAGGGGTCACATGACCCGACACTCAAGTCATACAATCATACAAGCACAAGC